>NC_136067.1:1065093323-1067493323 GCF_964261635.1 Lissotriton helveticus | reverse complement strand
GTCCCTTTCTATCTCAACATGGATGGCACTGTGCTAATCCTATGCTTAAAGACTTTGATAGAAAATCAGACATTTGAGGTGATCAGATCTAGCGTGTCACTATTGTTGAGAGTATTCTCTACAGGAGCTGTTTTCCACTTAAACTTGAGAAATACCCAGAGTTTCCTGCTTCTTTTTTTTGCATATATAAATAAAGTAAATAAATACAAACTTTGCCACTACTTGTAAATCCTGAGTGCGACATTTCTTGAGCTGCAGCAGCGCGAGATGATTGAAATATATATATATATATATATATATATCCATAAAACAACAGTTGCCTCGAATGGAAAGAAGCCACTGGCAGGTAGGTACACCTTTCTTTATTGCTGACGACTTTGCAGCAGGAAACATCAAGAAAAATGCACTCAAATCCCAAATACACCAAAAAAAAATCAGGAATCACAGTTCCCTTCATCAGTGGTTTGTATCAGCTGTAAGACAAGATGGAATTCTCCGCATGCTTTTCATTTCTAGAGCGTGCCCCAGTGGGCGAGGCCAACTGTGTGGCTTTATGGTCCCTGTAGTGCCGGAGAAATGAAACTCCTGTGAGTCCATCTTGCTAACAAACAAATATTGAAAGTGGGTTGGTGCAAGTTCCGCTTTGTTACCTGCCCCGCTTTATAGTGATTCACCTCCGATACTGCCTCTCGGAATAGTGCTGACACTGGCTTAGCATCAACATTGAGCCTGCTCCCCGGCGGTGGACTTCTCTCCACGGCCGGGCTAGCCGCTCAAATCCATAAAACAACAGCTGCCTCAAATGGAAAGCAGGAAATAATGCCTGATATAGGCACACCACTCTTTGCCTTAAAAAAGAACAGGAGTATTGGCCAAATGATTACATCGACCCGCCCTCCTCCAAAAAAGGATTCACAAGGTACGATTTTTGGAGCCAATCCAGTTTTGGGCCATCGGAAGTGCGGGACATGCTCGGTCTGTAATCTAACAATAGAAGGTTCCCTGTTTACAGATGGCAAAAAGTTCTGGCGACACAATGAACACACGAACTGTAAGACAAAATACACTGTGTATGCCATCCAGTGTCTGTGTAAAAAACTGTACATTGGTAAAACCACGCAGGAGGTCCGCCAAAGAATTATTCAACACCGCTCACGGATCAATAACAAGATCTTGACTGCTCCTCTTGTCTCTCATTTCTTGCAACAGAAACATTCCAGCCAGGATATAAGATGGACTGTCCTGGCGGTGATCAGGGGTGGCAGTGGAGATCCTGACCTTCGCCTTTCCCAAAAAGAGGCGTATCTCATCCTGAAGTTCGATACATCCAATTCTGGATTGAACGAGATGTCTGAAACTGTCAATTTATGAATCCGCCTCTGATGTTGTCCAGTTTGGCTGTGCTGCACTACCATAACTTTCGCTGTGTACTTATTTTCTATTTTTTACTCACTTTTTTAACAATATCCATTGAGTCGCATAAGGTCTAGTATTGAGTCACCTTGTATTTTGAGTCATGGCGGTGTCTATGGTTGCAATGCAATTATTGCTGTTCAGAACTCTAAACTGTACAATGAATTCAGAATTTTTTTGTGCTAGACGGGTATATTGGCATGTACTACTGTAGTGAAAACAACGTGTATGAGGACGTGTAGTGATATTGTGTAAATATTGCTCATTTAGACTGATGAAAATGTCTTTTTTAGAGTGGCCTTGTAAATATGCCCATGCGCGGGGAGGAATGTCGCGTTTGGATGAGTATATGTATATGCATCACGTTGGGGAAAACAAGGGATATGATGAAATAGAGTGCTATTGTGCAAATGTGGCTCATTGTATTGACCTTGTAAATATGCCCACGTGCGGGGAGGAATGTCATGTAAATCAGTTGAGCAAGCAGTTGAATTACGAAATGGCGATGCTTCTGGCAGGCCTCCAAGCATAATATCAGCCGAAATGCTAGTCTTCAGTTTCCTCAAAACTACAGATCCCAGCATTCCTCAGGGGCATCACTGTTACTGTGAACCGGATCCAAATTACCTACTGGTGTCCAGGCGCCCCATCTACAAACTGCACGCCTGTAGAATTATGAAATTGCGAGGCTTTTGGCAGGCTTCCATGTACAATATCAGCCGACATGCTAGTCTTCAGTGTACTCATAACTACAGATCCCAGCATTCCTTAGGGGCTTCACTCCGTTTTTTGACCACACCCCCTGTTACTGTGAACTTGATTCAAAATACCTACTGGTGTCCCGGCGCTCCACCTACAGACAGCTTGTCCCTGGGTGAGAGTGAGGAACACGGACCTTACTGTGGCTTGATTACTTTATTCAGAAAAGTAAGCATTGCTATGCGCAGCGGTTTGTAACTACAGATCCCAGCATTCCTTAGGGGCTTCACTCCGTTTTTTGACCACACCCCCTGCTACTGTGAACTTGATTCAAAATACCTACTGGTGTCCCGGCGCTCCACCTACAGACAGCTTGTCCCTGGGAGAGAGTGAGGAACACGGACCTTACTGTGGCTTGATTACTTCATTCAGAAAAGTAAGCATTGCTATGCGCAGCGGTTTGTAACCAGCTCCGCTGCTGCCTTTTGACCCTGGCGCTCACAAAGGGTTTCTCTTTTTTCAGCGGGCCAATTTTAACTGCCGGCCTGAACTGAGGCCAGTGACCGGCCGCTTCCCTCCCCGTGGTCTGCATAGCCAGGTAGGAACCTCGCGCAATTCGATTTTGGCGATTTGGGGGGGTGTTGTGCTGTGCACCCATGCCTAGAGAGATACATATTCCATACATGATTTTGTATCATCCATTTAGACCTACACGCGCAAAAATAATGTGAGCCGCCCTGATACCCGCAAGCTTCTGAAGCCTGACACCACGCCTTAAGTCCTGCTCTGCGCCTATTGCAGGTATGATTCATACTTAGGACAGACCGTTTGCCTTTCCTAGTGCGACCCTTTTAATCCCCGTGCACTGAGCACCTTTACATATGTCTTCTAGGTGTGAACACGATATACCTACGCCACGGCAATCTTTGTGCCCGCGTGCAGGTAAATATTTTCTACTTCTCACGGAGTCTGAGTAGGCATTCTACAGTACGTTAATGTACGTCTGACACCAAATTCTGTACTTTTTTGCAGAATCTGTTTCCCAGTCCCTGTCCTGAAGAGAACCTTGAATACTTAGGTTCGAAACGCGTCGACAATACCACCCTGTGGCTACAACAAAGGGTGCCGCTAGGATGTAAATCATACCACCACTCTGTATCCTAGCCTCGCAACCCTATTTAACATTACACCACAGGCTTTCGTTGACAGGCAGGCTTGTTTTCGATCTCAACCCCGCCTGTCACTTTGGTTTTTTCAATCTCTAGGACTGGTGCCCGTTTGTTTGCTTATGGACTAATCTCTGCACTGTATATAATTGCAATTTATTTGAATTATTATACATATGTGATTGTCTTTTGGTGTGTCTAACCAATTTTTTGTTTGATTCTTTGTTGTAAATTTGTAAATGTGTGCATTTGTAGATACTGTATATATGAACCTTTTGAATTGACAGTGGTTTTGTTTGTGCTTGTGTTTCAAAAAATTGCTGATAAATGTAAAAAAGAAAAATAAACTTGTTTGGAAAATTAAATCCAGTGGTCACATGGTACAGATTGACTGTGTGTCTGGGGAATTGTTTCACGAATAATCCTGTCCAGCCACCTTGTTCTGTTTTTCCTTCAAATGGAAAGTAGCCGCTGGCAGGTAGGTAAACCTTTCTTTAATGGTGATCACTTGCAAGCAGGAAACATCGAGAAAAATGCCACCTCAAATACACCAAAGGCGTTTCAGGAATCACAGTTCCCTTCATCAGTGGTTTGTATCAGCTGTAAGACAAGATGGAATACTCTGCACGCTTTTCATTTACAGAGAGTGCCCTAGTGGGCGGGGTCATCTGCGTGGCTTTATGGTCCCTGTAGTGCTGGAGAAATAAAACTCCTGTGAGTCCATCTTGCTAACAAACAAATAACGAAAGTTTTCATCACCCAGTGGGTTGGTGCAAGTTCCGCTTTGTTACCTGTCCCGCTTTACAGTGATACACCTTGGATACTGCCTCTCGGAATAGTGCTGACACCGGCTTAGCGTCAACACTGAGCCCGCTCCCCAGCAGTGGGCTTCTCTCCACGGCCGGGTTAGCCGCTCAAATCTATAAAAAAAACAGTTGCCTCAAATGGAAAGAAGCTGCTGGCAGGTAGGTAAACCTTTCTTTATTCGTGATCACTTGCAAGCAGGAAACATCGAGAAAAATACAGCCTCAAATAAACACCAAATGGGTTTCAGGAATCACAGTTCCCTTCATCAGTGGTTTGTATCAGCTGTAAGACAAGATGGAACTCACGCACGCTTTTCATTTCCAGAGCGTGCCCCAGTGGGCGGGCCATCTGTGTGGCTTTATGGTCTCTGTAGTGCCAGAGAAATGAGACTCACGTGAGTCCATCTTGCTAACAAACAAATATTGAAAGTTTTCATCACCCCAGTGGTTTGTTGCAAGTTCCGCTTTGTTACCTGCCCCGCTTAGCAGCGATTCACCTCAGATACTGCCTCTCGGAATAGTGCTGACACCGGCTTAGCATCAACACTGAGCCTGCTCCCTGGCGGTGGGCTTCTCTCCGTGGTCGGGCTAGCCGCTCAAATCCATAAAATAACAATTGCCTCAAATGGAAAGAACCTGCTGGCAGGTAGGTAAACCTTTCTTTATTGGTGATCACTTGTAAGCAGGAAACATCGAGTAAAATGCAGCCTCAAATACACCGAGCACGTTTCAGGAATCACAGTTCCCTTCATCAGTGGTGTGTATCAGCTGTAAGACAAGATGGAATTCTCTGCACGCTTTTCATTTCCAGAGCGTGCCCTAGTGGGCGGGGCCATCTGTGTGGTTTTAACATCTCTGCAGAGCCAGAGAAATGAAACTCCTGTGAGTCCATCTTGGTAACAAACAAATATTGAAAGTTCCATAAAGCCCTGCGCTCCGCAAGAAGTGTGGGCGGGACATTAACATTTAAAAATCTTGACAGGTGATTGCAAGTTTGATGTGCGACTCTACGCCAGGCCTGTGAACAAGGGCGTGGAAGCCCGAAACGCGTTAGGCCACATATTTTTGACTTTTGTTCTGCCTGTTTTTGCTGTTATCCTCATTAAATATGTGCTAAACCTACGTTGAAGGTGATTCCTTTGGGGGCAACCTTGTTGATGGATTTGTATGGCTGGCCCAGACGTGAAGACGCTTGCTGTATCAAAGAAGCAGATCCGAGGTGACTGTGAGTGACTGTCACATTCGGACTGGTGGGGCCATAATAGGTGATATCGTAATGGCAGCAGACTCAAGTACAGGACATAAAGCCAACCCACTGGGGTATAATTTTGAGGCTGCAACAGAGTAAACATCAAAGCCTACTGGAGTAAGATATCAGCAATCACCACACGTACCATAAAGCCCTGCGCTCCGCAAGAAGTGTGGGTGGGACATTCCCATTTAAAAACCTTGGGGGGTGATTGAAATTTTGATGTGCGACTCTACGCCAAGCCTGTGAACAAGGGCGTGGTAGCCCGAAACGCGTCAGGCCACATATTTCTGACTTTTGGTCTGCCTTTTTTCACTGTTATCCTCATTAAATATGTGCTAAACCTACCTGGAAGGCGAATCCTTTGAGAGCAACCTTGTTGATGGATTTGTACGGCTGGCTCAGCCGTGGAGACCCCCGCTTCATCAAAGAAGCGGATCCAAGGTGACTGTGAGTGACTGTCACATTTGGACTGGTGGGGCCATAATGAGTGATATCGTAATGGCAGCGGACTCAAGTACAGGACATAAAGCCAACCCACTGGGGTATAATTTTGAGGCTGCAACAGAGTAAACATCAGAGCCCACTGGGGTAGGATATCAGCAAGCACCACAAGTACCATAAAACCCTGCACTCCGCAAGAAGTGTGGGTGGGACATTCTCATTTAAAAACCTTGATGGGTGGTTGCAAGTTTGATATGCGACTCTACGCCAGGCCTGTGAACAAGGGCGTGGTAGCCCGAAATGCGTCAGGCCACGTATTTATGACTTTTGTTCTGCCTGTTTTTGCTGTATCCTCATTAAATATGTGCTAAACCTACCTGGAAGCCGACTCCTTTGGGGGCAACCTTGTTGATGGCTATATATATATATATATATATATATATATATATATATATATATGACCGTCCTCCTTGTCTGCACGATGGTGTTATGTAAATAAAATTTCAAACTACCTGAAATCGAGTCTTGGACCCTGTTTGTGCTGTGGTGCATTCGGACTTCCTTGCTGCATTGGAGCTGGGTTGGGTTTGTTTCCTGCTTGGGAGAATATATATATATATATATATATATATATATATATATATATATATATATATATATATATATATATATATATATGCAGTAAGACTCTTCAGCTTTGTAATCCCTTTCCCGTAGGGCACAAAAAAAGAGCACGGACCACCAAGTGCAAATCCTTCAATTTATTTTTGCAATTTCATTCCATGGTACAGCAAGATGGGGCAGCCATAAATATATAAATATATATATATATATATATATATATATATATATATATATATATACTAAGGTTACAGGCTCACATTCCACTCATACCAAACCAGAGAAATTAAGCAGTTATAGTTACCTGAGGTAACTAGAACTTATGCCCTTGCCCAATGCACTGTTTATGACCATACATATCACATCACTCATGACATGGTCAATGACATCACTCATGAGATCATCTAGTAATTGTGAGTGTTTACTAATAATGTGTGATTGTTAAAGATATATAGTAATACACTACAAAAGTTAATTGAGTATAGTTTGTGTAGTACTAATGGGTGATAGTATTTGTAAGACAAATTATGTGATTGGATATGTGACTGTGTTTATCAATGTGCAAGTAGGTCTTTGTGTGGCTCTATGGGTGTGTGATGGTTTTAATAGGTGAGTGAGTGAGTAGGGATGTTGTTGTGTGAGTAGATGTATAAGTGGTATATGGGTGAGTGAGTGAATGTGTGTGGTATATGGGAGAGTGACTGGGTATGTGAGAGGAAGTATAGGTGAGTGATAGGGCGTCTGAGTGACTGTATAGGTGAGTGAGTGGGTGAATACGTTTTGTATTGGTGAGTGAGTGGGTATGTGAGTGACGATATGGGTGAGTGGCTAAATGTGATAGTGGCTGTATGGGTGAGTGTGTGTTTGAATAAATGACTGTATAGGAAAGTAAATATATGTGTTAGTGTCTGTATAAGTGAGTGCATGTGTGAGTAAATGTATATGCAAGTGAGTGGCTGTGTGAGTGACTGTATGGGTGACTGAGTATGTATGTGAGTAACTGCATGTGTGACTGACTAAGTGTGTGAGTAGCTGTAGTAGTGGACATGTAAGTACCGTTATGGCTGTATGACTGGAAGTGTGAATTGCTGTATTGATGAGTAAGTGGGCTCATGATTCGGTGCATGGGTAAGCTAGTGGGTGTGTGAGTGGTGTGTGAGTGGATATCTGAGTCACTCTATGGATCAGTGAGTGGGTGTGTGAGTGCTTGTATGCATCTGTGAATGGGTATGTGATTGGTTGTGTGGCAGTGGGTATATGGGATGTTTAATGGATGTGCGAGTGGGCGTATGAGTGTTTCTGTGGATGATGTCATCAGTGATGTCATTTTAAATGTCATTAGTAATGTCATCAGTGATATCACTGACCAGGTCATGAGTGATATAATATATAAGGTCATAAGCAGTGCATTTCGGGGCGTAAGTTATAGTTAGCTCAGGTAACTATTGGTTTTGTATGAGTGTAATGTGAGCCTGTAACCTTTGTTTTATTTCAGTTAATTTCTAAGGTTTCTTAAATTCTATTTCCTAAATGTGACATCCCAGTAGCCTTTGTTTTACTCAGCAAATGTCTACAATTTCTAAAACGTTTACTTTTCTCACTATAACATGTTGTTTTTTATCAATTTTTGAAAATGTTTGAACATTTTTATGTACCTTTTCAGTAGCAGTTTTTTCAAGAATAATTTGATGTCTTTAAAGGTGTTTTTTATAATTGTGTTTTATTATTGCTTATTTGTAAAAATATACAATATTATAATTTCACAGTTTTTTTTAAATTAATGTAAACTACTTTTTTTCTTGTTTGATTTTTTTATATACATTTTTTTAATTGAATGATTTTTTATATTGTATAATACATTTCTAAACTATTTTTTCAAATAAAAAGTATTGGTAATTTTTTTGTTACTGAAAATATGTTTTTTTTTAGTTCAACTGTTTTTCAGTGGTTTCAGCCTGACACGTTAGTCAGCCACAACTCTATGGTTTTGTACTCCAATCATGTGATTGCAACAAAAGCGTGGTGCCGCAACTACGGACTCACCAAAAATGAATCAAATTAAATTCTTCCTATATACAACACTAGTTCAGATTTAATCAATAGGGTAGATATATTAGAGTTGTACAATGTATGAATACATATTTATTTTTAAGTATAACTCACTCGAATTGCTGTTTTATGGCACCACTAGTCTGCCCATCGGCACCGCCGGTACACTCAGAAACCCAGCAAAATCTCCTCATTTCATCTGACACATAGGGACCAATCTTTCTTCCCATTAAACCTCACCCAAAATGTAAAACTTTATTAGAAGAGAGAGAAAGGAGGACATAACTTGGAGAATCTGCTGTTTTTACTGTTGTAACAGTCAACAGCTATTTACAATGGCTACCGCATCAACACCTGTTTCTACTGAAGATCGTGTTCTGCTTGAAAATGAGGAGTATGAAGAACATCTAGCACAATGGAGGTAGAGAAGTAGTGTCTGGTGATACTTCAGTATATCACCAGGTAAAGAGAAAGTTTCTGCAAAAATTGTGTGATGAAACATCTGTGGCAAAGAACTTTCATGAGGAACAGCAAAAAAGTACAGCCACTCCACCTCTTCCATGTGGAAGCATATGAAAACATTCCATGAGAAAAATACCACAGGATGCTGCATGAGAAAGAAGCTGCTTTCCATCCTTCTGTTTCATCTCTGCACGATCCACCTCAGCAATAATAACAGTGGCCCCCAATTTGGCACACACTACAACCCAATATTTATGGTGTCATATGCCTGCTGGACTAAATACAACATCTGTTGCTGAGTATTTACAATCTGTTAATACTCATCCTTGCTAACCTTTTTTTGCTATTACCATCCACATTTGATAGCTCAATTTTTAACCTTAATAGCATGTCTGTTGACATGGAATTCGTTTTGGGATGGTTCAGTACCTGGTAGTTGTTGGGTACTTTAATCCTTTAAATAAAAATTAATAAAAACAGTAAAAAAAGTTGAGTTTCCGTCCTATTTATTTATTCTCTATATGGTGTATACGTGTGTGAGTATGGGTGTGTAAGTATATGTTTCAGTCAGTATTGGGTGTGTTTGTGTGTGTATTAGTAAGTGTCTCAGGAACTCAGTGAGTGTATTTGTGTGTCGAACGTAGTGTCAGTGTATGTATTAGTGACACTAGGGTATCTCAGGGTGTGTACAAGTAAGTGTGTGAGTATGCCAGTGAATGTGTTAGTGTATGGATGGCTGTGTCAGTGCATGTATCAGTTTGTCCTAGGATGTGTCAGAGTGTGTACAAGTGAGCATTTGAGTATGGTAGGTAATGTATCAATGCGTTCATGGATGTGTCATTGTATGTATTAGGGAGCCCTAGGTTGTCTCAGGGTGTGTAGAATTAAGTGTGTGAGTGTATTAGTGAATGCATCAGTGAATCCATGGGTGTGTCGGTGTATGTATTAGTGAGTCCCAGGGTATGTCAGTAAGTGTAAAAGTGAGTGGGTGAGTATGTCAGTGAATGTATTAGTGTTTCCAAGGGTACCATAGAGTGTGCATGAGTAAGTACTAACGTGTCTGAATCAATTGAACTGTTATAAATGACAGAAAATAGAAATACATGTTGTTGTGACACATTTAAAAGTTTCAGAGTAAAATTCAAATTTCTGAAAAATAAATATTTATGTTATTATCAAAGCAGTACACAACTGTAACACTGTAAAACAATTATATATTTGTTTCAAACATAGCATTTTCTGTTTTTTACTGTTCTCTGCTTTTATATTTAAACATCGTACACAATCTACTGTATAAATAATCATCATTGATCAGTGGGGAAAACAAAATCATGTAGACTGTAGAAAACCCCCCAGAACTGCACAGTATTAGATTACAAATAAGTCATATCATGCATCTCACTCACTAGAAACCCTTAATAAAGTATTCTAACTAAATTTGCTTAACCAATATATACAATAAATATAAAAAAATAGTATGAAACTGAAATAGTTCGTTACTTGAAATAGATGTAACATGTATTCAAATTTCGGAGTCCTTTTGTAAGACATACCCCTGCTAGGCACAATCATGCCTTATACAAGATTACCCATAAAACGCAAACACTGTATGCCACTCTTTAAATGACAATCTTCCATAAACTTTGCTTGAAGAAAGAAGAGATATGAATTTGAAGTTTGAAAGGCAGTTTTTGTCTGAAAGTGAGCTTGCTGACGTTGCATTCTGTCCATCCACTTGAATTGTTTTAATACACAGTGTAGTGTCCTGAAGTTATACAACGTTCTAGACAGTGTTGTGTACTTTCTTCCAGAAATTTTAATTTGTCCTGCTTCGAAGTTCATAATTTCAATTTCTATTTTTTTTATCCATCAGTTTTGCATCAATATAAAGTTTTTTCTACTTTCCTTTATCTGCAAGGTAGACATACAATCTGATCTACAATTTGAGCAGGTCATATTTTGGTTTGCATTAATCGGTCAAAAGTCACAGTTTCACAATCTGGTAATGTTAAGTACCTAAGGGCCATATGTATCAAGGTACCCATTTGCGATTCTGAAATAGCGAATCGCAAACTGGTATGTATGTACAAAATCAAATTTTTTTTGTGAATTCTTAGTATTCCTTAATTGCGATTCGCAAATTGCGAATCGCAATTAAGGAATACTTTCCTATTCATTTCTATGGGCCAGGAGGCCCATAGGAATGAATGGGAAGGTATTCTCAAGTTTGCGATTCACCATTTGAAAATCGCAAATTGAGAATAATTTCAAGGGTGCAGGGGTGTCCAAAGAACACCCTGTTGCACCCCTGAAATAAGCATGGGTGAACATGTGGTGCATATACATGGCACTTTGAAAAATGCAAAAATGGGCATTTTTCAAGCAATTCACAAATTACCACCAACTTGAAGTAGGTGGTAATTTGCGATTCCTTAGGGACAATTTGCAATTTGTTTTTGCTTCATACATTGCATTTAAGGAATCGCAAAATTTGCGATTCCTTAAATGCAATTGCAAAATAAGGAATCACACATTTTGCGATTCCTTGTTGTGCACCATAATTTCGGAGTTTGTGAATGCGAATTTGCTTCATACATATGGCCCTATATCTTTACGAATTGATTTGAGTAGTTGCTGCAAAGGAGCAATCTTCACAATCATGGTTCCATGAGTAACTCAGTCAAAATAAACTTCTTCTTCTTCCAAACATCTAAGTATCACCATAATACATTCCTGAATGTCTTGTTGATTGTTGGAGAAATCATTAACAATCCATTATGCATGTCTACTACATCTCGAATGCCTGAAGCAGACTTTACTACAGACCTATCACTACATAAACGTTCCAGCAAAGTTCACAGATGATAGAAGATTCTGTATTTCCCTTATGATGAATTTGATTTACAAAATGCAGTAAATGGAAGATTACACTGAGAACAACATAAGCATAGCAGTCGACTCCATGACATTTCTAGCTGAAAACTGACAATATCACCCTAAATTTCAATTGTGTCATCTCAACACCTTCTTCCTTATCTTTTTTTGCTTCTTTGCAGGATCATCCATTGACTGCTTACTAAGCTACCGCTTAGGACAGATTTTTTATTTCTCATACATAGGATACTGTCCTAAGTGAGGGGCATATACACTTGTATTCTCTAATACAACTAGAAACAGCACTAACTTTCTTTTCATTAAAATCAACTAAAATCAAACTAGACAATGCTCGAACTCGTAACAATGCTACATATGACAAACCTTCTTTAAATACAATTCTTCCAATATTATTAAAAGCTGCAATTACACTTAAATCATGTGCTAAACAGAGGGGAACTTTAGGCACCAGATATATAAGTCTTTCATTAGCAGAAAACATATAATGCATCAACCAATCTGTTTGATGTCATGAATCGGATCACATTTTAAGTATTCAACCTCATTCCTATTTGGAAAATTAATGAAATCAATAACTTTACCCATGGCACCATTTACTAATCCTTCCTCAAAATGTTAATAATGCTGCACAGTTTTTACACACATGTAAACGCTTTTCTAAACCAGCAGTCGTAGAAACAGATTTCTCAAATTACTCCAATTTTCCTAATTGTTTTCATTTAGCACCAATGTTAATCCATTGTTTTCTATTTTGTCAATAGCTGTAAGTTTCAAAATTTCTTTCTTCTCCTTTTTGAGCAATTCTTCATTAAAAGTGGTGCACTTTTGAAGTGTAGGCATTAATCTAACTATTGATTTTCCTTCTTCAATCAAATTGAACATTAGCTGTGTTGCTGTTTTTTTAGATATTAATAGTTTTTTTGATAAGTCGAGTTTCCAAGGTACTCTTACCTTCCTTTGTCAGAAGTCCAACTCTAATACCCCTCAGAACATTTCTATGTACCTCATCAGACACTTGACACATGTTCTTCAGTAGTTCCTTGTATTGGAAATTCAACCAAGGGATTAGATTTCCAAAACTCCCTAATGAATTGTGAGTTTGTTCATGCAGAAGTGTCTTGAAAACAGGCTCTCCTTTCACAGGGGTTAGGTGCAGTAAGTCAGCAACACGTTTACATACTTTTCTTCAAAGAGAACATCATACTCTGTTCTTAAAATCTGTTGCATTCTTAAGTGAACAAATTCAAGCACTACATTTGAAATCATGCATACCTTATCTTAATGTTCTTCAAATCTCTTGCTACCTCATGACATGCTTCACCAGGTAAAGTCTGGTATTACAATGTATTATCATGTTTAACATGTAGCATTAATAGTTGATGTAGAGTAATTCCTTTAATATTGTGTGCAGCTAATCCACTTAGTAATGTTACTATACAAAATAAATGTGATTGCTGCATAAAATAAATGTGATTGATTTTTCCCATGCCAGCTTGACCACCGATATACAATAGAATTGGTTTCAAGGCTGAACATGTGTATTCTTTCTTGTCTTGGAGAAATCCATGTTCAATTTACTCTTTTACTTCCATATAAGTCTCCCTCTGTTCATTGCTGAGTTGTGCAACTAACTGATCCAGATGTATAGTTTATTGTCTAGCTTTTTCCATTGCACTTCCCACCTAATTTCTAGCTATTGCATCTACATTTACAATAGTAGGTGGTCCAAGAGGATCTTGACTAAGTGGTGCAGAAGTTGGACTGCGTTGCGAACTGTCCTTAGCTAACTCTACAGCAATTCTTTCTTCTTGCTGAATGTCATCAATTAACAAGTACATATCATTGTGGAAGTCTAAATACTCTATACTGTCTTTCCCAGCATTAAATTATAGCAGTAATCGCACCCAATCATTCCGATTCAGCACACCAAAGCATGAACAGTTAAAGTGCCAAAAAGAAAAATTCTCTTTTCTCTGAAGTTTGGCAACTAAGTTTTCTGCGGTTCATTAAAGGTTGACTTGCATGTCTTTTGTTTATTAAATTACCTGTGTACCTGTAGTGCTGATGAACGTCATATAAACACTACTTCTTGTTTAGCATGTATCCAACTTGTTGGATTTTACAATGACAGTACTTTCCCGGTCAAACTCTGTAAGATACTGAATTTCTGAGAAAGAATTTAACTCTCTATTGTACCTGCTTGCTAAGCCAAGACTTATCCAAACAACTCCCCTAGACTTTGAGAATAAAGGGGCTGAGCACAATCAGTCACAACATTCATAAGAACCCATCTCCCTATGTGATAGCATTTTTAAACTAAATCTGTACAACTTTTTTGTTAAACTCTTCTGCAGAAATCTCTTCCTCCATCTCTTTCATTTCAGTCTTCTCTTATTTTGTAAAGTAGGAAGTCATATAATGAGCAACAGCAACGGAGTTGTCTGCAACATATTGAATGTCCATATTTGCATTCCGCATTTTGAGAATTACAGTGTTCTAATCATTATTGAACATGGAAGCCTCTACTCTTCTTCTAAGGTTGTATGCACTTTTCAGTGATTTTTGTTTTACTGTATGCCTCACTGCAGACAAAAAGCTGTTGACTTTTCTTTGTGAAATATCCGGTCATTGAAAACCGTAACGACATCTTGTGTAAAATCTTCTGTATTTTCATCAACAGTACTTTCCACATCTATGTGTTTAGAAATGCAGAACTTGTCCTCTCAGGACTTTGTCAGTAGTATCTTTTGAGATGACACATGGTACATACTGTTACATGAAAGACAGCACACAGTCATTATCAATACTGTCTGTTCCAAATTTTTGAGCATTTTTTCAATCCATAGAAGCATGAGAATATGATGAACATCTCTTGCTTGGTACTCTTTATGCCAAAAGAAATAAGTCACTTCACCAAGAAGAGGATTTGTTTTGTTGCAGATAAAAGATGGCATGGCTTGGAACCTGTGGTTAAAATATCTTCAAACATTAACAGGATCTAAAGAGCAAAGTTTTCCTGCTGTCTTTATGTTGATGTCCTCAATATTTGAGCTAACCTCTCTTAAAAATTCAAACAGGTCATCCCATGCATGTTCTGCACAACTAATAATCCAAGCTGGCGACCCAGGTTTCTCAGTGTGCATTTGAGTTCTGGCATGCCATCAAATTAATTCATTTCTAAGTTTCATCTTTTCCTTGAACTTTATCAACAAATTCCCTTGGAGATAGATTTTGATGATTAACACCTGTCTTCAGTATATGATTCACAGCATATGAAAGTCCAGATAAGTTGCTCTCAAACAGAAGATGGAATTTGTACAGAATGCACTGACAACATCTTGGATCCTCTGAATATAGTTGTGTTGTGCGGTATTCAGCTGCTGGTATCTGTACAGGATGGTCATCATAGCAGTCTTCCGCTCCAGTGGGAAATAGCTAGGGAAAACAGCGAGCCTCTAAAAATGTTTTGCATCCACACAAGGGAGCTCCTTTTGCTTGTTTTGTTTGAAACAG
Source organism: Lissotriton helveticus (assembly GCF_964261635.1). Classification (NCBI taxonomy): domain Eukaryota; kingdom Metazoa; phylum Chordata; class Amphibia; order Caudata; family Salamandridae; genus Lissotriton; species Lissotriton helveticus. Next base: position 1,067,478,006 of record NC_136067.1, on the reverse strand, counting down.
TACAATAACATCACCAATTATTTTTTAGAATACGGGATGGATGCTGTTGTGTTCATAAATTTGTTTTGATCTGGATAGTTCCACTTTTTTATTCTGTCCACTTGATGCTATTGTCTTATCCTCTAAACAAGTTACATTTTCAGCAACATCAACATTTGTTTAGTAAACATTTTATTTTGCTAGTTATACTGTTTCTTTCACTGTCTTTATCTACTCCTATGGTTTCAATATCTGTTTGGAATCTAAAGGTAAATACACAACACTTCCTTTTAGTCCTTTCAGGAGTTCAGTTGGAGGTAATTTTTCCGTCTTTGACTCCGTACAAATGATAGCTTGGAATGAATGTATACAATGCATTAGAATTGATTCTTAAGCATTTAATACTTTGGAACAGACATCAATTCTAACTTATTGTATGTGGCTCTAGCTGTCATTTTAACAAAGCAGTGCTTACATAGAATCTGCTGTGGGCAAATCAGATCTTTCCTCAACAAATATATTGCACCAAATTCCTTCCACTTATCATTGTTCTCACTTTCAGCTTTAGAGTACACAACTCCATTGTGTGTTTGAATTTGTAGTGAGTGTGTTGACAATAAATACAAACGCAGTTTGGCTTCTCTGAGCAAACCGGGCAATCTGTTGTGCAACATTTTCAGCACTAATTTGTGTGTCCAGTGAGGGGAGATAGACACAGTAGAATGCATGCACTGGGCATTAGATGGCCTCATGTGGAGGGCAAGGTTGTCCTGTGTATATGCTCCTTCTTTTACTCTCAGGCAAAATCCATTAGTGCATCCGTTACAGCATTGTCACTTTGTTCTGATTTATATACAGAGGACAAATTCCTCCAGCCCTTCGTGATCACTGCTTCATTTACAGCTGTATATTCTTTTATATTATCAGTTCAGATCCACTTGCCATGCTCTTCAGGAGTCATTCCCTTCACAACCACCAGTGATCCAGGCACTGGAGCATGTGCTTACCATCCCCCTCCCCACACAAACTGATCACCAGCCTTTATAAAATAATGCAGTCCTCTCCACCAAACAGCCACAAGTTCTCATATGCCCTGGGAAACTGACATAGGCTCTTCACTGACAGATTCACAGTTGTTCATTTGTTGTGGTTAGTTGGAGGTACTCTCACCGAATTATAGACTGCGTCTAATACATTTCAAATTTTTGCATCACCTCTACCACACCCACTTGCAATTGTTTAAGATGGGTCTGAAGGCTGACTCCAGATCGATGTGGTACACTTCACCCCAGGCCATCTTCTTTCACCATTTGTAAGCGAAGGCGACCGGCGGAAAAGCGGCGGACGGTCTTGCCGTCCGCCACGGACACCCCAGCCATCCTAATGTGGCTGGGGGTCTTTTCTGTGAGGATGGCGGACGGATTGTCCCCGCCGGCCCGGCGGTCGCTACCGCCGGCCCGCGGGGGCAATCCGTCCACCATCCTAATCGACCTCATATTGACTAAAAATATTGATGTAAAAAATATAGATGTATAAAATATCAACTTTTATATAAATATAAAATACAATAATATCTATTACATATACTAAATATTAAATTAAATTTTAACAAAATAAAATGAATGTAACATATATTTTAATAAAATATAACAAATAAACTTAATAAAAAAGATAAACACACAAACATAATTATTTATGCATATATATTTACTTTAACCCAATTAATAAACAATTATATTTAATTTATGTTAAAAGTTTAAAATTATACAAAAAAACTATATATCAATGATTTAAAACATAAAAAACAAAAATCTATCATCAATTAAAAAACATGAAACTATTAAAAATAATTTAACTTACATTTCACAATACAGTCAGTGCAACAGTAGGAAAAGTGTTGTATAGTGGGGGTGTAAAAATATCTAGTCCCACTCCATTAAGCGCAACAGTAGGGAAATTGTTGGATAGCTGAAGGGTAAATCTTTTATTCCCACTCCACTGGCTGCAACAGTAGAAAAAGTGTTGGATAGTGAAAGGGTAAAAATTACTCTCCCCACTACAGTGAGTACAACAGTAGAGAAAGTATTGGATGACAGAGGGGTACAAATTACGATTCCAAATCCAGGGAGTGCAACAGTGGAGAAAGTGTTGGATAGCGGAGGGGTAACATTTACTATTCCCACTCCAGTGAGTGCAACAGTTGGGAAAGTGTTGGATAGCGGAGGGGTAACATTTACTATTCCCACTCCAGTGAGTGCAACAGTAGGGAAATATGTTGGATAGCAGAGGGTTAAAATTTACTATTAACACTCCAGTTAGTGCAACAGTAGTGAAAGTGTTGGATAGCGGAGAGGCAAAAATTTATATTCACACTCAAACAGTTACAATTTATATATATATTTAAAATTAAAAAAAATAATAATAATAATAATATTTTAAAAATTGAAAAAGATATATTCAATATATAAAAAGAGAACATATAATATTAATTGCATATAATACATACCTACAAATATCATATAAAATTAAATAATACATACATTTAGAGAATAATTCTTTTAAACTAGAAAATACATAAATGTATTGACATAATTTCCTACCCTATAACACCCGACCAATAACAACACACTTCAACATTTTAAATTAAATGTACTTCCATGATTAACATAATTAATAATCAATTCTAAAAATATGATTTAAAAAACTAACAGTAATTAACTACACACACTCTAACACTATAATGTCAACAACATACTCCTAAATTAAACTAAAATAATAAAACACAATTAAAACCTATTGTTAAAATAAAAACTATTAACAATTAATTATAAAGTAATTGAGAATTATTTAATACCGACCCTTTACCCCTTTAACAGTAAAAACAAAAAACAAAAAAAATATATTACCCAAAATAATTATCATATATTTAACATTAATTACCAACTATTTATTAATTAAACACAAATTACTTCTCATCCATGTCCCCTATAAACACCACATCAAACACCTACAATTAATTACACAATTGGCATAATACATTTTAATTAATTCATTTACCATGAATTAACAAATAATTGTTAATAAAACATAAATAAACTACTTAACACCCTTTACACCTATAAACACCAAAATAAACACCTAAAATAAATTACACAGTTACCATAATTAATTACCATTTAATTAATTATTATTAATTAACAACAATTTATTAATTAATTAATAATGCATTACTTTTCACATTTACCATCTAATGGCAATTAAACAAATATTATTAAACACAAAATAATCAATTAGTCTAATATAATTCAAAAAAAAATCCACTCCATTCCCCTCTAAATCTACAACCCGCTACATAACTAAAAACACAAAATTCAAATACAAAAAATAATAACTACTAAAAATGTAACACATATATTAAAAAATATACATCACATACATTTAAAACATACTAAAATACATAACACTAATGAAAAAAGCATATTTTTAACAACTATATTTTTGCAAATGATATTAAACTCTTCAGTATTTTTAAAATCGATATTACTTACCTTAAGACGATATTCTTGACCCCGATATTCTTATTGTCGATATTTCTGAACCACGATATTTCTGACTTGATATTTGTGCAACTCGATAATTTAAACTCGATATTCTGTCCGCACAGTGCAGATATTAATTAGTTTTGCCAAAGAGGGTTAAAGTGGCATTAACTGCTTCCATTGGTTGATAGCATTATCGATTACCAGGATCCAGACCTCATAATTGTACACTGTGGTGGCAATAACCTGGGCCTATTGACTGGGGTAGGACTGGAAATCCTAATGAAGAATACCTTTGAACAATTAATGCAACGTTTCCCTAACACTACCTAGGTGATTTCAAACATGTGCCAGAGGCAGAAATGCAAGTGTTTTCTACAATAATAACTTGCACTTCAACATGCATCGAATCTACGGCAGGGACAGTGTTCACTTCACAGATGAAGCAACATAGCGTTTCTGAGCAACTAGAAAATCTGCATCCGCTTCTATATATAGTTTTCATATACACACATTGAACACAGCGGCTCTTCTAACAGCCACCCTATTTCCCAAACAGTCCTTCTTTTATAACGGTAAATCGTTTTTGTTATTTAAATTTATCGATTCCGTGGATCCATCGCGGATCTGCAAACCAAAAGCATGCATTGAATTCAAAGGAGCACATTTAATATTTCTAGTTAATGGTTCGGAAAGTGTCTACCATTTGGTATAATAGAGTTTAAATGGGTATCATTTTAGATGCATAAGTTTCTCTATCCCTACCTTAGTGGCTGTAACAGTGTCAGTATGGGTACATCAGTAGTTGTGAGACACTCTGTATAAGTATGTGAGTGGCAATGAAAGCGTCTATATAGGTGTACGGTTGGGTGTGAGAGTCTCTGTATGGGTTTGTGAATGGGTGTAATAGTGTGTTTATAGGTGTAGGAGTGGGTATGAGAGGGTCTGTATGGGTTGTATCCAAAGGAACTCCCACAAACTGTACTCTGTACATTTCTATACTATCAGCACACATTGGCTTCTTCACATCATCTTGCTATTCCCATAAATCATTACTACAGCTGTCCTTGGTCTCATCTCCATCTCCTGTGAGAACTCGCCTCCCGTCTTGCTATTGTGCTCTTCGTACCAGTTACCGCTTCACATTCATTACTCTCTACTAAGAACAAAGACTCTTTTCACTTTACTAACGAAGTCTTGTCCACCTGCAGTGGGAACACAAAATACATGCAACATTTCTACAGCAAGAAGAAAACATGAGTTTGAATGTTAAACGGAACGTGTGTTCAAATCCAAATGTATCTCAGGTCCACAAGTTAAGCTAAGTTAATAAATGCATGGGTTACATTAATGTGCACACTTCTACATACAAATAAATCAAAGTTTCTCAATGTGCAGCCTTGAATTATTACAGTAGTACAGTAGTAACATGATTATTCACTTAGAGCATCTGAACACATAATTATTTAGTAAACACACCACTAGTTCACTTATCTATGAACACATTCACAAAACATTTCATAAAGAGTCACAATTTTATCCGTTACGTCTCGAAGCACAAAAATTGCATTAGTTTGCAGGGACATTTTATATATGCAATCCCCCACTGCCATTTCAACATTAGTCACCCAGAATACATGTGAGTGCAGACTACATGTGTTTATACTGCACTCCTTACACATCTTTTAGCCCAGTATCAAAGCCCAGACATTCACCCAACCTACATTGAGAAATGAAGTTGATATGAGTAGAGAAGTACTGAAAACAATATTCACTCGATGGAGAGAGTTTACTCTGTTCCACACTGTGTACGCTATATGTAACACTTGGCAAAAATACACTGTTCGTTTAAAATAAGCAGCATCGGATGGTGCTAAAGATAGTTTACGAAGAAAATATCAAATTGTAAATATCGGGATACAGAAATATTGGAAAAAACTATTGTGATGCAAAAGAATTACAATGCAGAAATATTGCTGTCAAAAATATTGATATTTTCAGCTAAGTAATATTCTTGTTAAGAATATTGCTGTTGCTATTATCATTTTCAATAATATACATATACAAAATATATTTTTTTTAATTATCTAAATATGTCTTAGCTCATGTATTAATTTTACATGTTATTATTGTTTGTATAATTGTTAATATTATTTTTAAATGTAGATTGCTAATGCAAGTTATTTCAAATTTTGTATTTAATTGCTAATAGTAGCTTATAGTATTGTAGAGCTTTGAGGGTTAATTAATTAAGTAATCAGTAATTTACAATTCATTAATACTTGATTATTTATTTAATTGATTATTCATTATATAACATTTATATTTTGGCTGCATATATTCGGTATTACAGCTGAGTGTGTAGGGCAATAGGGTGGGAAGTAATGAGTAAATAATGATTAGTTATGAATTTATCATTAATTAAATAATTAATTATTTATTAACTATGCATGTTGTGCAATCACTTTATATATGTTAACTTTAAGGTGTGTTCTGTTGGGTTTGTAGGGATATAGGCAGTAAAGTTAATCAAGTAAATATTATTTATCAGGTTTTTTTGTTAATTAATTGAATATTAATGATGTACATTACGCAATATTGATGTATTTTTATTATATTTTAGTTGTGGGTTGCTGGGTTTGTAGGGGTACAGGGTGGGACCCTAACTAAGTAATGATTAATTAACAAATCAATTGTAAGTTTTTAATTATTGATTATTAATAACGTAAATTCTGTTATACTTATTTATTTTAGTTATATTTTAAGTGTGGGCTGCTAGGTTTGTGAGAGTATGGTGTAGAAATTAATTAAGTAATAAATATATAACATTTGTTTTAATTGATAATTATTTCATGTGTAATATTCATGTTGTTGTTCAATTGTTTTTTTATTATTTATAAATATAATTTGTTTTGATTAATATTAATTGTTCAAGAGTTTTATATATGTTCTAAATTAATAGGGTTATTCAAATATGTAATGTGTTTGAAGTGAAGTACTTTTCCGACTGTAGCACAGACTGGAGTGGCAATAGTGAATTTAACCCCTCCGATGTCCCCTACATTCCCTCCTGTTGCACAGACTGGAGTGGGAAATGTAAATTTAACGCCTCCTAAAGCTAATGCTTTCCCTGCTGTTGCAGGGATTTGAGAGGGAATAGTAAATCTTGCCCTTCCTAAGTCCAACATTTTCCCTACTGTTGCACAGAATGCAATGGAAAGAGTAAATATTATCCCTTTGAAGTCCAAGGCTTTTACTACTACTGCACAGACTCGAATGGGAATAGATAATCTTACCCTTCTGAAGTCCAACACTTTCACTACTGTTACACAGACTGGAGTGGAAATAGTAGATATTACCCTTCTAAAGTCCAATGCTTTCCCTATTTTTGCACAGTATGGTGTGGGAATAGTCAATGCAACCCCTCTAAAAGCTTACACTTTCACTATTGTTGCATAAACTGGAGTGGGAATATTATATTTATTATTCCCAGACTACAACATTTTTCTTAATAATGGTTAAATATTTCTTTTATTATTTGTTTATTTTTTACATGTTATATTATTTGTATATACATATACATTTTTTATTGTTACAATTTTTTCAGTAAATGTTTTTGAGCGCTTATAGTTTTTTTTACATTTAATTCATTTAGTAATGTATTTAATGTTTACAGTTGATTTGTTAATATTTTTTATGTTCCATTGATATAGTCTTCTATTTTACATAAAAACTGTCACGCTGAGACAATTCTGTGTAATAGCTCAAGGCCGCTTACAATAGTTAGTATGATGTATATAGAATCTTTGCCCTATTGCAGACTTTTTCTACAGAGCCTAAAGCCTGTGTGAGACAAGCTGAACACAAGTTGTCAAATGTCACTTGCACACCGGGTTACTCTTCAGTGCACACATTTATAACATGCTCCATACTTGTACAAAGCTTTAATGTATTAGTAGCACAAGCATTTTGTAAGCACCAATACCCATTAGCTGTTTACAGGCTGTACATAATTAGACAAAGAAGCACTATGGTAGTTACATGCCACTATGTAAACTATAATTCAAACTAACATAATAATTGGACAATGTCTTCAGTGATGTAATTAGTGATGTCATCAGTGATTTTATAATTAATGTCATAGAACATACGTAGAACATACTGATGTATATGTGAGGTCATAAGCAGTGCATGGTGGGTGTGAACGTTATAACTGGTAAATTTCTGTGTTTTTGTAGTTCAAGCCATTCATTTTGTCACTGACATATTCAACTAACTATATCATTACTTTAACCTTTGCTTTTTTCAGCGAATTTCCAGTGTTTTTTTCACGTAAGGTAATATTTTATCAGCATACTTAAAGCTAACCCCTCGACGCGCACAGCAGAAGCTAGGGGATTTGCCTTAGGGCCTCCCTGAGACTCGTTAAACCCATTAGGCCCTGGGGATCTCAGAGCTTTATGTTTTTTAAAGGAGAGAGGGGCCAAGTGGTCTGCTCCACAAGCATTATTAGGCCCTGGGACCCCATCCCCCAGGTCCTTTTTTTTAAAGGAGAGGTAGGCCTAGTAACGCTCCTGCCTGAGCCTTATTTGACCCTGGGGATCTCATCCCCAGGGCCACTAATACAAATAAAGGGAAGGGGGTTCACACATCCCCCTCCTGAGCCTTATTAAACCCTGTGGACCCTGTTTCCCAGGGCCGTTTTTTTAATTGAAGGGGTGGGGACAAAGTTGCTTCCTCCTTGAGCCTTGTTAGGGCCTGGGGACAACATCCCAACCCAGTCTTTATTTGGGGGATGGGGTCCATGCTATCCCCCTCCCTGAATCTCTTTAGGCCCTGGGGTCCCAATACCCAAGGTGTTTCTTTATTAAATGGGAGGGAGATCCCCTCCTTAAGACTTGTTAGGCACTGGGGAAACCATAATCAAGGACCACTACTGGAATTAAAGAGGAAGGGGTGCGTGCCCCCTCCCCAAGCCTTTTCTGGCCCCTGGGACCCCATACCTGGTGCTTGCATTATTAAAGGTTAGTACCCTGGTGCCACACATCCAGGACAACATTGAGGGTTGTGGGGGGAGCCATAAGGCACCAGCCAGCTCCTCGCATGCAGCGGGAGCATGTATTGCTCCTGCCTGAAGGGAGTAGCTACTTATGCTGCTCGCTACGGGCAAAGGCAATATTTTGATCTGTTTCCCTACCTCATCAGTGTGGGCAGGGAAACAGTTCCAAAGTGTGCTCCCAGCTGGTGGGAGCATTTTAAAGGTCCTGCCAACTGGAAGCAGACTTTGTGTTTCCTGCCGCTAGGCAGGGGATAAAAAAATGCTCCTGCCACGCAGGAGCAAATGAAGGTTTACATGCCCATGCTGGTGCTACATGCCCATGCTGGTGCAGGAAGAGAAACTGCTATGCCTGAGAGTGGGCTCCTCGGGACATAGCCTGTGCGCTGACCCTGGAGTATGGGGTCCCTGTGGCCATTATTGGCTCACAGAGGGGGGCTACATGGCCTGTCCCTCTTAATTAGCTTAGCAGCTCCAGGGGTGGGCTCCTCGGGGCCTTCAGATGCTCGGGAAGAGAGGCCATATGATCCTCACTAACTTTTTCACATGTTTTGCCCTCTGGGGTGGGCTCCCTTGTTTCTTTATTATCCTGCAGCAGTCCCATGAGATAGCAGCAATTTTTCCAATTAGTTTTGGGGCCAGGGGGCGGGGGCTTCTTATGGGTGCCCCCCATGGGGCCTAGGGTGTCAGGTTATCCTTACACTTCCTCCTTATATATTATTTTTTACATTTTCAGGACAGGGGACCGAGTCTCCAAGTCCTGTAATGGCTGCAAGCACATTTTTTTTCATGCTACTGGCACCTAATCAGAGCGCTCCTTTCCCCAGAAGTCTGACTCCGGCAGGATCAAATTTACCCAAGGGGAAAAATCTCCCTGGAGAATACTATATTTTTATTTTTAATTGGGTGTGAGGAACCCTCATGAGAGTCCCTTAAACCCAACCGTCCTAATATCTATATGTATTTGAACCTCACTTTCTTAAAAACTACCAATCTGATTTACAGCAATTTACAAAAAGCACAGTCTGCTTACTAAGATCTAGCTTCCTGACAAATTTGGCTCAATTCTGTCTAAAGGAGAATGCATTGGAATTTTGCATTTTGGGTGCCTCTTTTTTCCCTCAGGCCCCTACTGATGGATCACCCCAAAACTTTCCATGCCAAACTAGTCAAAATGTAGCACCTTTTTAGAATGTTTTGTGGGGCTTTGTCAAACAGTGCTAAAGTATAAGCCTGGGTGTAGTGGGCGTAGTGGGGCTACGTGGAGCACCACAGAGTTGAAAACAAACTCCATGAAACTCCGCGTAGCTCCGCTACGCTGCCCGCCTCCCACCCACCCTATTAACAATTAGTAAAAACTTTAATAAATGACTTAAAAGTAAATATAAGTGCCTTACCTTAGCTGCGGCATCCCCGGGCTGCCTTTTTCCTCTTCATTGTGTTCTTGGTCAAAACTGCGCAAGATCGCAATGAAGAGGAAAAGGGCAGCCCGGGAACTCCGCAGCTAAGGTGAGGCATTTATATTTACTTTTAAATTGTTTTTTAAAGATTTTACTAATTATTAATAGGGTGGGTGGGTGTCAGGGGCCTGCCAACTTCACCCTGGGGAGTGTGCAAAGTTTTGCCCACTTCGCGTTCTCCGCTGAACGCGGAGTGGGCAAGACTCTGCACACTCCGAGGTGTAGCGGATTTGTCCACCCATGGTTACTGAAGTTATAACCAACACAAAACATTTTTTTCTTGTGGAACAGTTGACCTAAATATACCTGCTCCGCCATTTGAGATGTCATCACTGATGTCCTGAGTGATGCCACTGACTATGCCATGAGTGATGTAATATGTGAGGTCATAAGCAGTGCATTGCTGGAGAATTAGTTATAGTTAGCTCAAGTAACTATAACTGCTGAACTTCAGTGGTTTTTTATGAGTAAAATCTGAGCCTAACTAAAATGTCCATATGTCCTTTGTTTTTTTCAGTAAATGTCTGAGGTGTTTTAATTCTATTTCCTAACTACAACATCCATGTATCCTTTGTTTTTTCAGTGAATTTCTAGTTTTTTTTAATGTCAAGTAAGATGCTCATCACAATCCACTGTGGGGGGGGGGTTGGATGCAGGGCCTGGCCTAACATTGTGCTGCCCCTATCCATGCTTGCTGCTCCTGCATCATCCACCTTGCCCTCCAATGTCCAAGCCCATGCACCCGTTCCCTCATTACAGCTCTGTGTGGCCATTGTTGTGTGCATGCCCCTGCTCCCTCCTTTTTGCTTACCATCTCCCATAGACCTGCCACTGCCCCTCCTATCTACTCTTGAGTGTTCTGTTGAGCTGCCATTGCCCCTCCTACCTGCCTTGCATGTTCAGATGGTTGCCACCTGTCCCTGCCTTCTCCATCCTGCCTGTCCAAATTCCATGCCCCTATCCTCTCCCTACTGTCCCCCATGTTCCATTCTGCTGCCACTAACTTCTGCCCCCATGTTCTGTTGTGCTGCAACTGCTCCTTCTTCTTGCCCTGCTAGTCTATTGTGAAAATCCTTTCCCTGCCCTCTTTTGTCTGTGTCCAGCCTTGTGTGGTTAACTTGCTGCCCCTGACCCCCTCCCACCTTCCCTCTGTTTTCTGTGTGTATGCCATAATATAATCCCACTATATCTCATGGGATTTATATTTCAGCAGACAGGATATTTGCCACCATTGTGATGGATTCTGTCCCATATGGTCAGCTTGATGCCCTTGCCTCCTTCCCCTCTGCTCTTTGTCATCCATGTCTATGGCCCTGTCCCCTCTCTACTGATTTCCATGGTCCATTGTCCATTGTCCATTGTCCATTGTCCTGCACTGCCATCCCATTTGCCCAGTGTAGTGTACTGTGCTGCTGCAACCCCTGACGGCTACTCTGTAAGGTCAATTTGGTGCCTCTGCCCATCTCCCCACTGCCATCTGTTATCTGAGTCCATATCCCTACCCCATTACTCCTGCCCTCTGTGATTCAATGTACCTTACTTGCCAACATTTTGAACTTGGTAAGAGGGAGATTTAAAAAAGAAACCTGGGGAAATGATTTTCTCCATTGATTTACATTGAAAAAGAGGAGAGTGTAGGAAGGTGACAGATAAAGTAAAGACCATTTGGGCTTAAAAGAAAAACGAGTCTCCTGCCTGAATTGGGTCTCTTCACATGTATGGTTATACTGCCACTGCCTTGTCCTTCTGCCCTCAATGGTCTTATATATTGCCACAGCCTCTCTTGCCTGTCTTGCATGATTGGCTTGTTGCCCCTACATCCCATACTCATGCTCTCCGTGTCAGTTGCGCTGCCATTGCTCTTCCCACCTGCCTAGCATAGTCCTCTTCTTGCCCCTGCACTCTCCTCCATGAGGGTCTTATTTCCATATAAGTTATGGTTAGTGCTCTAGCCAACTAAAATGAGGACATATTTTCTGAGTTCTCAAATAGTGTCAAAGCACTTTTACATAATTTGCTATCTTTATTTTTGTTATCTAGTTGATCACTTGATTACATGTTACACTTAAGGGAAAGGATGTGATGTTACAGTCAGAGCTACAGATTTTGCAACTGGGGAACTAGGTTCGAGTTTCAGTATCAGCTGGACATCCTGTGATTCTGGGCAAATCACTTAATCTCCCCACGCCTAAAACCAAAATGAATGTGTCCTTGTATAATGTAACTGATGCTCATGTAAAGCACTCCAATACCTTCAGGTCAAGTCTGAGCTATATCAAACTGAAAAACAAAAAAAGGAATTTGAAAACTTCTGTCATTGGGCTATACGTGGGTGATATGTGTGCTACATTTGGTTTCTTTTTTCTCTGGTGGTCTTCTTGGGAGATCTGTTTGTTATGAAGCCACCTGAATTCTTCATTTAGCGCAGTATCCCCAGTAGAAAATGCTTTCAGTTTTCCACATCAATTCCATCAAGATGACATTTAGATTTGCAAAGCGTTTGGCATAAATTCAGAATGTTAGCAGTCTAGTTGTTCATTAGAACACTGTAGTAAAGCTGCTGGTCACCAGGAAGGTAACTGGCAGTTTGTTGCTGGTGATGAAAGTGCATGTTTCAGTCTGCATGACAGAATGTTTTAATGAAAAGAAGAGGAAGACAATAGAGAACTCACTTAAAATGTGTTCTAAATGTTCTTACCACACCCTATACATAATTTCTATAACAAACTGAGCTCCCTAATTTTGTTCTTTTCTAAATTAAATGTTTTAAGTTATGCCAGTTTGATTCAATCAAGATGGCTTCAGGTGTGCCATACTTTTGTCATATGTACGGGAGCCTGAGGATTAGCTAGGTCTGGTTTTAAGATTAAACACCCAACTTACAGACTTCATCCTTGGGAAATCATGATGGCTCTTGAAAGGTCAATGGACCTTTGCCAATGTTTGTGAATTAGAGGTACAACAAAAACATAAACTATACACATATTATCGACAGTTAGAATTTTAAATTTTCAGTCAATGATGAGAGGTTGGTAACGTTTTCAACACCTTTATTTACCATAAAGGAATAGTACTATTTTATCATATTTAATCAAATTAGTCAGTTTACAGAAAGATAAGTGAAACATTGATTAATGACATGATAAATCAATACACAGTGCTTCATAAAGAAAAGCGTCATTAAACTAGCTAGGGGACCTAACCTATTCTAAGTAGTACCCATGAAGAGTTCTTTTCGGAAAAAGTGCAAGAGTGAGAATAAAAGAAGAACTTCCCATAAAGAGTCATTCTGGAAACTTAGCCAAGTTCCCTACAGCTGCAGTCAATGATGAGTTGATCTCTGCAGTAGCGTTGATCAGGAAAAGGTCATTAGATAAAATAAATGTCACCTTTAGCTGTAGCTGTTGGTAACAAGGCAAACAATCAACTCTCCAGGAGAAGAGCAATAAGGTGGGGGAGGTATATCAGCGTCTACTGGTCTCAAATCAGGCCTCCAACTTTCCTTTTCACTCTAAATGAGAATACTATAGCCTTATAGCCCGCCGTAGTGGGCTATTGCAGCTATTAAAGACCCGCTGCAGCGTTAAAGGAACGAGCCGAAGGCGAGGGACTTTAACAAGGCAGCAGGACTTTAATAGCCGGCATTGCCCAGCTATGAAGGGCTATAAGGCTATTAGAACATTCTGCCACTAGAGGGCAGAATGCTCTAACAAATTAAACAAAGGCTTTAGGGAGCGCTAGAGGATTGAAATTCCCTCAGGCTCCCCGAAGCCTTTGTTCACAGCCAGAGCTGTGAAAAAAGAAGCATTGGAATGTTCTAAAAATTATTATAAATCACACAATAATTTATTGAAACTACAAGGTTTTAGCTCCTCCAGCCAATGGAAATTGCTCATCTGATGGTGTTGTCAACTTCCGATGTCTCTTCTTCCAATTTGCTCGGGAAACATTCATGCCACTGTAGTGTTAAACATTGTTTCAAGACTTTGTTACATGGAGAAAAGTTCACATTAGAACCTTCCGACCTAATCTTAAACATGGGCTATGAGTCCAGTGTGAAGACAAAGGCTTGTCAGCGATACGGAGGCAAGCAGGCAATAATATTCTGATGAAGCACATATAAAAGGTCTAAATCATTATTTAATTTAACAATCACAGAAAGTCTAATTGTATTAAGTTATTTGATCTGACATGGGGTGGGGGAACTCAATGAAGGACAAGTTTGAAGTCAGCACATTCTAAGCAAGTTGTTGGTGCTAAGGAAAATATTCTAATAAACATCTATTAAGCTGTGAGCAAGAGTCGAGAGATAAAGGTTTTGAGGACTAACTAAAATGATAGCTCAGTACAAAAATGTTTTTAATTATATTATTTCACAAACATTTTGTAAGCACGCTTCCCTCTACATATGAAGGAATGTATCTATTTGCAGCATTGATAAGAATTATTTCACGTTCTGTAATGGGCGCATTTTATCTATGTGTCATTTTCTATGTGAAAACATTTCTGCAGCAGTTTAAACATATTTCTAAAATGCAATTCTAACATGGTCTGCAAGTCGATTTTCGTTTTCAAACTAATGTTCTCCATTAGTAACAGTGTTAGCATTTTAGTTGTTCTTTAGAACACCCTGGGAGGCTGAAGTAGAACACAAGGCAATTAACTGACAGGCTTCTCCTGTTGTAAGTACATAATTTGCTACAAATTTCAGACTTTAGTCTCATGTGGCTGAGAACGTTAGTGTGAATTTACAGAAAATGTGCTCTCATATTAGCTTCTGGAGCACCTCTATGAGAAAATCATGAGAAAACTGTTTTCTCTCAAACATAAATGATGAAATCCCAGTAGAAGGCTTTCTCACAGTGTAAAATAACCTCAGAACACACCACACATCCTAAAATTAGTTTGGTAACAATAACAATTGATTTATTTTGTATCTAATATCTAATATCACCCTTTCTATGTTCTTCTTTCTATGACCCTCACAACCTGCCATTCACTACAACACATTTCAATGGGGTGCTATCATTAACTTGGTCCCAAGATGGCTACCAACACTTCCTGGATGAAGTATTGGCAGCCAATCAGATCCCATCATGAGATTTGTGCTTAGGCTCCGCCCAGATATGCACATTTTAATTTCCTTTAATATCTCAAAAACTACCGAATGGATTTATACCAAATATTTAAAATAATGCTTTCTGGTCCTAGAGCTACTTTTCTGCCAAATTTTGTGTAATTCCTTCCAGCAGTTCGGGCTGTGGTTGCGTCTAAAATCTCAAAAATGTTCTTGGCCCCCTTGACACCCCAAAACTTTCCAAGCACAACTAGAATCAGTAAGGCACTTTTTTGGGAACATTTTGTGAAGATTCGTCAAACTGTATCAAAGATACAGGCAAGTCAAAAACTCTTTTCCTATAGAAATATGGTCCTAACTATAACTAGCTACTAGCAACTGCTATCTACGTGTGTGTGTTTGACGTGGCATCTTTGTCTGCTTTCCCCTGACTTTTTGCCTCTACCACCTCCTGTATCTTTGATGCTGTGCTGCATATTTCATTTTTGCTGGCTTAGATGCTTTGGGCACTTTGCCACTGCTGAATAGCGTCAAAGTGCAAGCGCTCCCTGAATAGATTGTTATTAAAATGAGTTATCCCTGATTGGCATCTTTGATTTACTGAATAGTCTAGTAAAGTGCACTAAGTGTGCTAGGGCCAGAATATTGAATGCTACTATTGGACGGATTGTGCCACCCACATAATTAGCCCTGAAAAGGTATCTCAGACCTGTCACTGCAGTGCCTGCACGCAGTGTTAAACTGCCATGTCAGCCTGGCAAGGGCACCCACTTGCCAGGCCCTAACCTTCCATTTTCTTACATGTAAGGCATTCTTGTGGTAGTGCCAACGTACCCCCATGAGTCGGTTGCAGTGTATGTGAAAAGTATGATATGTACTTGTGAGTGTGACATGTACTGATAGTGAAATACTGCCAATTTAGTTTTTCACTATTGAAAGGCTATCTACCCCATATGATAGAATGGGTGCTAATTTGTAACATCTTATAAGTATACCTTCCCAGTGGAACAAGATCGAGAAAAAAAGTTTAGGCTCTCTGAACTCGGAATTTAATAACACATCTTTTAGTAGAGATGGTTTTTAAATTGAGTGTTTGAAAATGCCACTTTTACAAAGTAGGCATTTTTTTCTTTAACCATTCTGTGTGCCGCTGCCAGTTTGTGGATTGACTGTCAGGGTTTGGAGTGAGAGGGTCTGATGATGTGCATTCACTGTGGACAGCCACTGGGGGGGTTGAGGTGTGTCAGGCCCTTCCTGGATGACTCAGAGCTGAGCTAAATGGGGCTTGACTACATTTAGAGTGGTGGGAGGAGATTTCCTTGCATCTGAATAGGGCCTGTGACCCTTGCACAATGCTGTCTCCCCCCCCCTGTGGTCATACTGCCCGAGTCAGGATATAACTGGTTTGGACTGGGCCCAGGAACCTTTGCACAAAGAGAACAAAGACAAAATGAGGTATGAGTAGTAAACCTTAAATCCCAGAACTTTAGATCAATTCTGGACTCAAGAGGAACCTTTGCCAAGGAGAAAAGTCGAGGAGCTGTGAGGAGGAGTACTGCCCCTTTGTAGTATGGGGTTGGCCTGCAGTTGCTGTATCTGCCAAGGAATGGGCAAGGACTAGAACTTTGTGGTGAAACTGTTTGAAGAAGAATCTCCAAAGACTTGTGTGTGCTGGCCTCCTGTTCTGAAGTCTCAGGGACAGAAAGTCTTCACCAGAGCTCTGCTGAACTCTTCTGCTTAGAGTTCTGACCTGCCAGGAGGTGCCGATTTCATTTCTGGGCCTCTGGAGGTTTTTTCTCCTGTTGGGATCTGGAAGAAACCTTAAGAACTGGGAAAATAGATGCACCTCTCTTCTTGTGGCGTTTTTACAGACACAGCATTGCCGTGCGAGGAGAACCGCCACGCACCGCTGCTGCAGAAATGACACAGCACCTGTCACGGCTGCAAGAACCAACGCATCATGGGAACATGGCTGAAGAAACTGATTCAGCGTCGCTTGCCGCATCAATCGCCAGCGCATCCCGGATTTTCATGCATTGCATATTTGCAGCAAGTTTTCCCAACTCATCACCTGTGGATCAGAACCGTCTTGGGTCGACGCATCACTTCTCCTATTGTCCAGATTTGAGGTATCATTTCTCCTGCATGCAGCATAACTGTTGCACCGCCACCCCAAGGACTCACAAATTGGCACATCTCTTTCTTTCTCAATGCTTCCCTTCTATGTGGCTGTTTTGCCCTGTGAATTTTGAAATGCCTACAAGTATCATTGTTTTCTCTGGAACTAGTTGCTTGAAACCTTTTAAAAGTCCTATTCTTATTACATGTATGTTGGATTTTCATGTATGTTGGATTTTTGTAATGTAGGTCTTGTTGAGTTTAGATAAAGATACTTTATTTTTCTAAACTGGTGAGGTGTGGTGTCCATTTGTTGTGTTATCATTGTATTACTGTGTGTTTTGAGTACAAATACCTTACACATTGCCTTTGGGGTAAGCCTGTCTGCTCATGCCAAGCTACCCAGGGGTGAGCAGGGGTTCTCTAAAGTGTGCATCCCCCTTACCCGGACTAGAAGCAAGGGTCCCTATTTTGACAAAGGTACCTACCTCTGCCAACTTGAGACCCCCATTTATAGCAGTATGTATATATAACATGTCATAATAAAAACATAGACAAAGTAGTCTTCAGAAAATGTAAAAGGCAAAATGCTTACAAAAAAACTCTCCACTGATTCCCGCCCGTTCTTGGACCTTTTCCCCAGCACATATGAGAACAAATGGCTAATAAAAAAAGTGGAGCAAATCACAATTCTGTATTAAGTTTAAAATACTCTTTTCGAATGAACTGTCAGTCGTGACATCTAATTATACCTGCTACAAGAGTCAGAAGTACCTCCTGAGCCAAGATACTGGCAACATGTGATTATAGGAAATTGTTCAGTACTGATTAGGCTGTAGGACACTTCAGTTGATTAGTACATTTTCAGAACTATAATGGACATGAAGGAAGAGACAATTTCTGATATTTCCTTTTCTTTTGTTGACAATGCTTGCAATAAGTGACTGAGTGTTTGAGCTATGAGTGCATCGTAGCACTGATGAGTAGTATAGATACTCACCAGGACTATTGTATATTACCATCACTCCCTTTCCATTTTTCCACCCATTTTGCTGGCGTTTGTGTTACATTTTATTTTGAGATTTATTTAATTGGTATTAAATGCATTTCAAAAAACAATGTGACCAGCTCAAAGTTGGGCCAAATCAAAATTGTACTTTAGGAGTTAAGAATTAACACATTTTGTGTTATACACAAGTTTAGCGAAATTCATTACATTTTGCACTATGCAATTTTGTATTGTCTCTTGTTTACATTTATAGGAGACTGTTTAGAACTAGATCATTTTTCCCATATTTTGCATGAGTTTCTAACGCAACGTTTGCACTTATCTGAAAATTGCAAGTGTGATACTCACAAACCATATTTGAATCAAATTCTGTAACTTTGTGTGATCTCAGTATTTTCTCAGAATTTATGGAAATTTCACACAACCGTACTAAAACGTCCCTTAAAGAGAAATAGAGAAATAAAAATGAAATAATTTCACCACAGGGCATCAAATCTATCTCCACTAACCTTCTGAACTTCCACCAACCCGCTAGACACCTACATTTGTTTTCACTTGCCCTTGCACACCCCTTGCATCTGCCGTACCTGCAGCAGCGGCAGCTCCTTCTCCTACATTGCAGCCAAGACCTGGAATGACCTCCCCCTCAAGCTCTGTGTGAAACTCCTTGCTGGCAGACTTCAGAAAGAGACTCAAAACTTGGTTCTTCAACAGAGAATCAGTGCCCAGATACCCCTAGGGGTGACAGAGAGCGCTTTACAAATGCTGATTAATTGATCAATTGATTGACTAATCAGTTGTATTGACACTGGACCAATATAATTCAGGTCAATTTAAAATCCAAGAACCTTGTCGAAAAGCTGCAGGACTCTAAAAGCACTAAATATCCATACAAATGGATATTTGGCTTATACAAATGCTGCCAACATAGCAAAGTTAAGAAACTCTCAAGCAGGACTATGAGCATGACAGACCATCCTTTGTTTTTACTAATTATGGTCATCTACTTTATCGTATTTTCGTCTTTAGGGATTCCATCCTTTGATGAAAATGGACTTAGCCTCTGCACACTATGGCAATGTGATGTGATGAGCAGTTGGGAAGAGTGATGAAAGTAGTTCCAATATTCAAACATTATGTAGATGTGAGTCAACCCCTGAGCCCCTTGTCTTCTTATTTGCCCCTAAATGGAAAACCTGTAATGCCACATGTCCATGGACATAAAGTAGTGATTGCCAGAGGTCTCTGTGGCCCTGAGGTTGCTAACCCTCATTTCAAAGGTCATAAAAGCAGTAACGAAAATAAAAAGCAAACATGGCTCTTGGAGGTTAGGTATTGGTATATTATGTGGTCCCTTTACTCCAAGCACACCTTTCCGTGATGGAAAGTGGCAAAATTAGTGCTTAGCAAGGGTTCTCATCCTCTCAGGTAATGTTTATGGACTAATGAAAAAAATGAGAGCTGGACAATACTAAGGTCAGTGAGAGATACTCTCCAGCTACACTGATGGTTTACGAAACAAACATGGTTGACCTGGATTGTACCTTGCTCTGAAGAAATGGACCCTCAATGACTGTTCATCCCAAATTCACTAGGAGGAGTGGATGGCTGTCAATCCTTTCCAGCAGCAACTCTCCATTTTTGGTAAAGGTTGTAAGGTCAGTTAAACTGGGCCATACATTGCGGTATTTGGATATGTTGATCTGTGGACTTTAATGCTTTTCAACATATATGCTCTGCTCCCTCAGTCCACAGCTTTTTTGAAAATGCCATCACAAATGCACCAGACAAGATGATTTTTAAAAGCGGTGACTTGGGCATGGGAAATGGATGCAGCCTTTGGCAGGCAAAACTAACTCAAGTTGCGGTTGCCTGGATGCACTCTTTTAGAAGATCTTCCCTCCTTTTTGTGCTTATGCACAGGGTCGGACTGGGAACCCAACCCAGCCCAGGCAATTTTCTCGGACCTGCCCCTGGGGAAGAGCTGCCTGGCTCTGGGAGGCTGGATACCCTTGCTTGCTGCTTTGGTTTCTGGGGGCTGATATCGCAGCACCGCTGCAAAACCATCCCCCATCACTGCAAACACATCTGCCAACTTCCAGCCTCCCAAGGTACGGCCAGTCTGGTCCTGCTTATGCAGCATTTGTTTGGTTCACTCAGCACCTTTCAAAGTGTGAGTTTACATCTTCCTCCAGGATATGAGTCCCTTTCCAGTCTTTATTACAGCTTTGCGCATGCAAGGACCTCCATTTGGTTCCGTGCATTAAGATTGGTGGCCTCTAGTCTGATCACTCTTCAGTTGCACTTAGGCGGGATACATTGACCACCAGGCGCAGAGCATGTGGCATCTCAAGGCATGGTAGCTATCAGGTGAATGCTTCTTTAACTTCTAAGTTGAAGGACCTGAGTATTATTTCATATCAAGCATGTGGTCCGTGGACTCACTGCAGGCACTTAAGGGGGACTTTCAAACCAGTACTCGGGGAAGGCCAAGGGTCACCTCTCATGATAAAAAATGATAAGCAACGATAAAAGGATAAAGGTTGAGGCTTTGGCTCGTGAGTAAGGAAAATTACTTGGAAACAGGTTACTTTGAAAAGCTCAGAATTGTTGAGCAAAATACAATGCCCCCATGGCATTTCTCATTGGATGGCACCCTTGTAAACAGTAAGAGAAACAGTTCCCTCCTAGGCCTCAGTTATTCCAAATCTGTATTTATCAAATTCTTCATATAAAAGTGACAGAATTGCACCAACCACATTTTTTTCTCATTTTTTTCAAAAATATATATCATTTATTATCTTTATACTTTGAAGTATTAGCATTGCTTTCACAGATACGATACAAAATTTATTATTTGGAAACACCAGATGAAGCCAAATCACAAAATCCATATAGCAAAAGTAAATTATTAACACAATATATACAACAAGAAAAAGGAATCACTATTTACAACAACATTATACAAAAGACGGAAAGAATTATTTTCGTTAAAAAAGGAAGAAAAAACAATTCATGTGTCCCAAAAGGTTCTCACCCACACAAACAACTAACACACTCATGCATACACATTCACAAAAGCTCCAATTGTGAAAAGGTAGCTGGGTACTAGTAGACAGGGAGCCCCCTGTCACTAGGACAGTCTCAACCAAATTTTTGAGACCCGCACTCTGGTAGTCGACGCGCGTTTCGGCGGCTCTAGGCCACCTTCCTCAGGACCTTTCCCCAGATGAACAGCAACCCAGTGAGACCCAAGGGGACCTAAAAAATATAATAACAGTGGTTGTAGGCGCTGCCACCAAACAAAATTGCAAAAACCCACAGACTATTAGCAAGATAAAAACAGATTGTTGACACCAATCCCAACTTAGTGACGCACCACTGTCAACCTCCACATAGGAATACATTTAATGTCGATCTTACAATGAGATGATACAATAAATCATAAGGGTCTCGTCATATCCTAATGCCCATATATCAGGACTTTATCAAGAATTCCACACTGGTCAAAGATAGCAAAGAAGAGACAATAAACACTCACACCGTAAGATCTTGGTGTGTGTTCAAGTCTTGATGTATATTCAAATGAGTGGCTGTATCACAGGTATAAGGGTTTTCTTTCTATTCATTCCCTATAACAGTAAGAGAATTATTATTAAGAGTCATAGTCCAATGGTCACTATACATGTGACTCATGTGTGCTCCAGCCCAGAGCCATACCTTACCTCATTATCCAAACATGGGTGTCTCTCCAAGAATGCCCAATTGATAAGTACCCGATGTCACACAATTGTGTCGCTTGATCCGTGGATTTATTGAGATGGACTGAACCATAAAGAAAAAGAAAAAGCAGAAAGTGGACCGTTGGTGGTCTCTATATGGTATCAAACAACAGAGAAGCCATAGATTACATGTGTCTAGGCAAATGGTACCCACCTATAGTTAATAAGCATGATTGCTTACATGTTGTGCCAGGAAATTCCTTAATTTATAAGACAAGAGCGTGTCTTTCTGATGAAGCAAAGCTTCGCATATTTTGCGGCTTGCCGAAATCAAGAACCTCGTTTATGTGTAATAAGGTAACAAAATTGTATGTTTTACTAACATTTATTTTGTTTAAGCAAAGTTCCCGAAGCTTGCCTATGTGTATTTCTAATGAATTAATCCGTGTCCCCTAAAATGGCCGCCGCTTGTATTTTAGTTACTGCGCATGCGTCAGCCACACTCACGTGTCCTGACGCGTCTGCAGAAGTGGAGGGAAAGTTATGCGCATGCGTAATTCATAGCTGTGCTTATCATGTGGTACTGCTCGTGCCACTGCTCTTGTGTTCGTCTCAATGTAGCTAACATTTAAATGCATAAGTTTATTTCTGGATGATGAGTTAAAAGTACAAACCCTGTGATGTGTTTTCATAATGACATTATTATGTATTAATTTGTTTTCGCTTACTTTTCATGTACCGCGGGCAATGGGGGTCTGAGTGAGAGGAGAGCCATATTGGAGGTCCCTTCTGCGCCTGTGCGACATTCGGCAGCACGAGGGACCTTGGCTGATGGAACATAGCCAGCTGGCAGTGATGGGCGAGATGCTCCTGAGAAAGTCACCTCTGCCCTGCGAGAACAGCGAATGTGGCTCCTTATATGATACATTGTAATATTGCGCTACTGTTTGCCGTGTAACTTCTCATGGGAACCCCAAACCTGCTAGGCGGTACCCAAATATGTAAATGAAGGCTTCAAGTCGTGTATTGTGATTGGTGTGTTACCCAAACCCTACCTTAGGACCAATCGAAATTGAGGGATTCTGACACTTTGCAACATTGGGGGGTGGTACACTGTCCCCAAACTGTATATCTACCCTGGGTTCACCTAGTGAACCGTCCGACTTGTCTGGTTTAGCTGACCTGTCACTGACCCAACGCACTCAATAGGTGACTGAAGATACAGAGCGCTGCGGAGCACTCTGTCCGAATTTGACCATAGACTAAGGTTTTACTGAACCTTAAAGTGCTGGCAAGGCACTTAGCTGGGAGTTCGCTGACCCAATCGGGGTCTTGATCGATAGCTGCAGAGCGGGTGGAGCGCAGGCGTTGCTTCCGAACTGTGGGTTCCGGTCCTGTCCTGAAGAGGGTCCTGTCCTGAGGGTTTGCTGTCCTGTCCTGAGGGTCCTGTCCTGATTCCTATTCCGAGGGTATCCTGTCCTATCCTGGGTGTCCATTCTGCACCTGCTGTCCTTTGAGGGGTATCCTTCCTTGAGGGTTTCCTGTCCTTAACTGACCCGTGGCCAGGGTTTGGTTTCCACACCTTCCTAGGTAAATATTGCTCTGAACCTCTTGAAATTCTTGCACCTTCTGAATTTCTAACTTTTGCTTTAATAAAGTTCAACATTGCATATGTTATATTTTCCATGCCTTTCCGCAACTATTGAAAGTCATTCATATTTTTCCATAAAGTTTATTCCTATGTCTTCTCATTTGTTAGAAATTATATTTTGCATAGCAGTGTGTCATTTCCTGATATGGTCTAGAACTTCGTTGCCTAGGTTGTTCAAAGGCCCCTTCACCTTAAGTGAAGCGTGTTATTCATTATAAATTCTCCTATAGTCACTCACACTTAGTCTATCCCTGTTTAGATAATACTGACTTACATAGTATCTTTTCTCGTTACATTTTATTAGTACCTTGATGATTACTCTGTCATTATTTCTTCATGCTATTGTGATTTACGTTATCTTGGTTATTGATTGCCTTATTTTACTGTATCTCATGCAAGAAAATATTGAACTTTAGATAAACATTTTAAAACTTCCAGTTGTCCGTGGTCATTTAAACGGTATTTGAATGTTATTGGTTGGGTTTGTATTTTGCTGCCTTTCTTTTACAGCTAGCTCCCTGATTCATTGTGGTCATTAGGCACCCGCATCGGTGGATGGTAAGTCGGGTGCACCGAAATTTGGTAGCAGGGAACACACACACACCAACTTGATAGAGCTCGTGAAGTCACCTGATCGATGTATATGGTGATTTGAAAAGTATATGGGCCCTGAAGCCGGAAACGGCGAAAACTGTTGGTCGGGTGGCCTCGCGCGCTCTATCAGTTTTCTGGTAGCTAGAGGATGGTTAGGGACTAGTTGAGAGTAAGGCAGGGATTAGTTGGACTAGTTAAGTCGGAAGCTGCTATTATATTAATGCTGCTATAAGAGCGGCTGTTCTGAGGGAACTGATCACTCTCTTGTGAATACGCTGCTGAAACTCATGAATTTTTGTATTGTTATTATTCTTGTTCTTATATTGTTATATGTACTAATCCATGCAATTGTCAACCGTCTTGTTTCTTGTTGTCCGAACTCCCCGGGGAATTGAAAGGGCAAGTGGTGAATAGAATCCATTGTCCTGAGGTCACAGGTTCGAGGAAAGTTAGGTGCAGGTTAGGATAACCGGGAAGCACTAACTAGGGTTTTCTGAATACATGTGTGAATAAATGACAGTAACGGGGTTCATTGGCAAAATTCCCATAGTGGCGTAACCTAGTAAGGGTCACATCGGAAGAGTAGCAGGTTCCTCGGAGCTAGCGTGAAAGCAGAGGGGTCCGCTGAGAAACCTTAAGCTCGGAATATATCCCGGAAAGAAGTGGATGAGTTTAGGGGAATAACAGGTTCACCGATGCTAGAGTGAAGGGTAGGCGGAAGAGATCTGCCCGCAGCGCGTGAAAAGTAAATGGAAGTAGTTTACTTGCAGTAAAAGAATTCTTTCTCTGTCTAGACACTTGAGCACTGTGGCGAATGTGTATTTGTTGTAAAATAACCAAGCACTGAGCACTTTAAAAGAAAGAAAGTTTCCGTTACCTTGTGAAGGGAGGGAGTCAGTCGCGAAGCGTCTCTGACGTCACTCTGTGCCGCGCTGGGATTGGTAGAAGCAGCGGGCGGGTAGCGGAGCTGAAATTGTAAAGGAGGGGTGAGCGCCGGAGCGTGGGAACTGTCTCACGAAGGGGCCGCGCACCCATTGGCGGAGCTTATTTTGTGTCGCGCACCCATTGGTTGCACGAATTTTCTGAAGCGCATTCTGATTGGAGGTAGTTTGTAAACAAAGTTAGCGCAGAAGTCGTATGTGGCACTCGCGGACTACAGAGACTCGACCTGATCCAAGGCATCTAGGGTTTGAAAGGGATCAGTGGAAGGCTAATAGATACGATATTATGTACGGAACCAAGAGAAAAATGTCCCTTGTAAGTAAGGTGAAAAATTATTTTAAAACGGACAAACCGATTAAATCTAGAGAAGGTGTTCTTGTCCCAGCACCCAATACTCCCGCCTCATTTATGATGTTTGACCGAGGGTACAATACCTGTGTGTGGCTGGAGAATTGGGTGAAGTACACAAAAGATGACGGAGTATTGGCTTTTCCGTTAGATGGTACTTTCAATGGTAGGATCTTATTTAATTTAAGAACCCGAATGAATGAACTGCATCCCAGACCAAGACTAACGCAGTATGAGGCATTAGAGGAATGGGAGATTGAGGCTTTTGAAAGAGAAAGACCCCGAATGGACAAGGGTTTGACCAAGTGGTACCCCAGGCAGAAACAGGAATCCAGGGATAAAAGGATGAAACAGTGGAGGCAGAGCATGATTGTTGAGGGTCTGTTTCCCATGATGCCTGCATGTCATAACATTGGAGCGGGTGAGAAAAGTACTGAAAAATGTAAGCATTGGGGGGCCCTGGGGGATTCAGATGATGAACTAATAGATGACATCTGTACCAGAAGTCCGCCACCTTACAATGAGGGAACCCGACCTTCCAGTGTAGGAGATGTTCCCCGACGCCACTTCCTAAAAGAAGAAGACAGGTCCCTGGGACTGGGAGGGGGTGGTCAAGTATTGCCCTATCCTGAAAAACCCGAACTGACGGAAACAAGGGATATATATCCCAAAGTGCCCGCAAGTCAGGAAGAAAAATATTCACGTACGAAAACCTTTTTTCCCAGACCCTTGTATGAAAGCGAAGAGAAACCCTCGAATTCAGGACTGCCTTTTGTTCAACCTCCATATGGGGAAGAGCGCAGGTCCTTTAATACTGGAACTTTATTCCCGAAACCAAATTATGGGGGAGGACCAAGTGAAACGCATCCTACTGCCCCGAGTTTTACTCCTCCATTGACCCCCCAGATATTACATGACACAACTCTAAGAAGGGTACTAGGGGAAAAGGAGCAAGAGGCTCTAGCTAGACAAAGAACAGAAATAATTCAGAAAATTTCTCAGTTAAATACCAGTCCTGAGGCATTGACTATTCCAGTAACTATTGGACCGGTGGTCCCGTTATACGGAAATGGTCAGGGAAATCCGATTACTCCAGTTATGACCCCAGTCATGGCAACCCCGAGACAGGAACCGATCATTATAGACGATCAGTCCAGTGAGTGCGAGTCTGAAGTTGCGTTTTTGGAATTGCCAAACAAACAGACTGGAAAGGGAACACAGCAGAGGTATAACCCTTTTAATGCAAAGGAAATTAAATTAGAGACAGCAACAGGTACTAGGAATGTCTCTCTGGTAACTCCGGATGAAATTGAGAGTTGGAGTCGTGAATTAGAGAAGCAGACTCCGCAAACAAAGCCTTTAGATCTCTACAAGCTGAGGGTCGAAATAGAAGAATTAATGGCAGGAAATGTGGGGTTAGATCGATTGAATACCTACTCTGAAGAAGAATTGTCGTTCATATGTAAAAGCTTTACAAGGAACACCAGAGTGCTCCATGAAAAACTGACCGAAACAGCAGTTAGTATGGGGGTAGATATCTCAAAATCCAAGCCCTTACAGAAACCGTACAGAGCAGACTTCTCAGACAAAGATATAGAACACCTAAATGTGGCAGGGAAGAAGTTGCAGATTAAAGAATTAATGGGGGTACTGCAGAAATGGGGAGATGTGGAAAAATGGAGAAGCAGGTGGGCGAAAAAGAGGGAAGAGGTTCGCTCCCGACAAGTGACTCCCGAGTTTGCTTTAAGAGAGGTAGGAAAACCTGAGCAGTTATGCCCCATGCGCGAAGTTCCAGGAGGGAAATATGTGCATGTGCCCTGGTCTAGGCAGGATATTGTGTCCTTCACGAACGATTTTCCAAAATTACGAGAGAAATCAGTTGACTGGTACAGGCAGGTGGAGAGGTTCGTGAAGGTACAGAAATGTCTGTGGAAAGACCTGGATGGGTTTTTCGACATTGTGGTTCCAGTAGATTTATGGACCCAGTGTAAAATAAACATAGACTGGCCGAGTGAGGAGTACCCCAGAAACAAGGAAACTGAGGAGCCATCAAAGGATGTCATGCGAAAGTATGAGCAGGTAATTCAGCACTTGAAAGAAAAGGTGCCCGCAAAGGAAACTGATTGGACAAAAATAGATAGAACAACACAGGAAAGGGACGAGACAGTGCACTCCTTCTATGAGAGGTTATTGCAGGTATTTAAAACATACAGTGGTATTGACAACATCGACCTGAAGGATATGACGCACTTTATTTACAGGTTTGTAAATGGTTTAAGACCTGAAATTTGTCAGTGGATAAAAGATAATAAAATCTGTTGGCATACTAAGAAAATGGATGAGGTCCTGCGGTACGCTAAGTACTGCGAGGACGAGATGGCAGAAAAGAAAAAGGCCCTTAAGGAGAAGGTTATGTGGGCTCAGGTGAAGCTCGCAGAACAACAGGAAAAACAATTGAGTAACATGGTTAAAAATGCTGAGAACAAAGGTCCTGGGGGAGGGGGTGGAGGAAAGCCCCGGCCCAAATTTAGCAGGGAAGAGGCTATGAAAAAATTTCCCTGCCATCAGTGCGGCGAAATTGGACACTGGCGAAACGAGTGTCCCCAATTAGTCGATGTTAATGAGAAAACTCCTGATTTAACTCCACAGACGCAGAAAGAAAGACCAAGAAAGACTCAACCCCAGGTAAAAACAGTTCAGGTGCCTCGAGCACCCAAGCAGGTATACAGGGGAAGACAGGCAGAAAATGAAGAGATAGAGGTTTGGGAAAGCGGGGAGAACAGAAATACAGCAACTTCGCAGTATCTGCTGAATGATACCTTCCTTTGTAATGATCAGGACTGACGGGGCCTGAGAGGGGAGGACGAGGAGTGCGTACTTGGCGCTTCCTTGCCGGTAGACCAGTCTGGACCATATATTGAAGGAAAGGTTGACGGAAATGATGTCACCTTTCTGTTGGACACTGGCGCTACCCGTTCTACTGTAAGAACAGTGGACGTTCCAAACCTACCCCTCTCGGGAGAAAATATCCAAGTAGTGGGTGTATCTAATCAATTGATTAGTACTCCTGTTACCGAACCAATGGAGATTTCAATTGGAAATTTTAAACAGATGCATAGATTTGTCGTCTGTGACACCAGTCCAGTGAATCTACTGGGTCGTGATTTGCTGTGCAAAATGAACTGTACCATCTTTTGCACACCAAAGGGTGTTGAAATACAGACCCCAGATGAAGACGGCATTTATAAATTATTGTTGCTTAGACCTGACTCAGAAATTAAAAGATTGACCCTGCAGGACTTGCCCCAAGAACTCCAGGAAGCCGTAAAGCCAGAAGTGTGGGATTTCACTGGAAAAGATGTGGGTTTGATGAAAGATGTGGACCCCATACAAATAGCCATCAAGGAAAATGCAGTATATCCTAACACTAGGCCCTACCGAATGAATGCTGAGGTGAAAGCAGGTGTCACTCTGGAAATACAAAAATTATTGGAAGGAAACATCATACAGGAAGTGATGAGCAGCCCATGCAACTCACCGATTATGGGCATCAAAAAGCCTAGTGGCAAGTATAGGGTAGTGCAGGACCTGAGAAAGGTTAACAAAATTGTAGTTCCTTGCTGCCCTATTGTCCCAAACCCTGCAGTGATATTATACCAGATTCCCTGGGATGCTGAATGGTTCACTGTGATTGATTTGTGTCATGCATTCTTTTCGATACCCCTGCACCCCGACAGCAAATTTCTTTTCTCATTTGCCTTCGAGGGTCACGTGTATTGTTGGAACCGGGTCCCTCAAGGGTATACAGAGAGCCCCTCTATCTTTAATCAGATCTTGAAAAAATGTCTAGAGACTTTGATCTTACCTGGGAACTCTGTGTTAGTACAGTACATAGACGACCTTCTACTGGCGTCTAAAAGTCACAGGGACTGTGTAGTTGACACCATTGCCCTCCTAAATCATCTGTGTGAGAAAGGGCATAAAGTAGCCCCTGACAAACTACAGTTCTGTGCGAAATCTGTAAAATATCTGGGACACCAAATAGAAAAGGGTGTCAGAAAAGTCACATCAGAAAGAGTGAGAATAATTCAAAAGATGCAGTTGCCTCGTACTCAAAAAGAAGTCAGAATGTTCCTGGGTGTATTAGGGTACTGCAGGCAGTGGATTCTGGGATTTGCAGCCTTAGCCAGGCCCTTGATAAAAATGACCACGAGAGGAATGCCAGATGTTGTACAGTGGGACGATGAAAGTCTAATGGCTTTCACAAGATTGAAGAATTGTCTGTGTACCGCCCCTGCGTTGGGAATGCCAGATTATTCCAAAGAGTTTGCCCTTTTCTGTGACACTCGCGATAATTGCGCATTGTCTGTCCTGACTCAAGAACATGGCACGACCAGAAGGCCTGTGGCTTATTTCTCTGCCACATTGGACCCAGTAGCTGCTGGGTTACCAGGCTGTCTGAAAGCAGTAGCTGCTACCTGTGCAAGTTTGGAACAGAGTGAGTCCATTGTCATGGGACATCCTGTGACCGTGTATGTTTCACATGGAGTGGTAATTCTATTGACCAGAACTAAAACACAGTATCTCACCCCTAGTCGGCTGACTAAATACGAGAGGATTCTTGTGGGTGCAGCAAATGTAAGCATTGTTAGGTGCGGTATTCTGAACCCTGCCACCTTACTCCCCGACCCCTTGGAAATGGAAGGTGGGGATGATGATGAACATGATTGTATTGACCTAACAGAGTTCAGTACCAAGCCACGCCCAGACATAAAAGAAGTACCATTGCCTGAGCATGATAAAGAACTATTTGTGGATGGTTCCTGTCTAAGACATGAATTAGGAGGCTTGAGTGCTGCTTATGCAGTAGTGTCTTTCACAAAAATTGAACAAGCAGGTTACCTATATAACATCAAGTCTGCACAAGTAGCCGAATTGATAGCCATGATAATGGCTTGCAAAATTGGGAAGGACTTACGCATAACAGTGTATACTGACAGTCAGTACTGTTATGGCGTTGTGCATGACTTTGGCCAATTATGGCTACAGAGGGAATTCATGACTTCCTCAGGTACTCCCATTCGGAATGCAAAGGTTGTTCATGACCTTTTAGAGGCCATCCAGTTGCCCAAAGAACTGGCAGTGGTAAAATGTACTGCTCATCAAAGGAGCATGGACAGAGTATCACTGGGAAACGATTATGCTGATCGAGTGGCTCAATGGTGTGCCAAGGATCGGTATATTGTAAATCCAAAACGAGGGGGGGCAGGAACCAGCTGCCAGCTTCAGGTGTTTGAGGAAGTGCCTACATGGGATGAGGTGAGAGAGTGGCAGGAGTCGGCTCCTTGGCAAGAAAGAGAGAAATGGAAGGAGGATGGGTGTAGACCGAGACATGTGGATGGTGTGATTTTGGGCCCAACTGGTATGCCTGTGTTACCCCGACACTTGCTTGGCACAATGGCAAGATTAATACATGAAGGATCACACATTGGTAGGGATGCCATGATTCTGGTATTTCAACAGACTTGGTACAGTAAAAAGTTCAGGAAGGTAGCAGAGTCCCTCTGCCAGAGGTGCCTGTCATGTCAACAGATGAACCCAGGCAAGAGGACAATGGTTGAACTGAGCAAGATTGGGAGATCAGGGGGTCCCTTTATAAAGATACAGGTTGATTTTATCACCATGCCCCGTTGTGAAGGGAAACGATATGTCCTTGTCATTGTTTGCGTATTTTCAAAATGGGTAGAAGCTTACCCTACTCCTCAAAGTGACGCACTGACAGTAGCGAAGTGTTTACTAAAAGAACTGATACCTAAGTTCGGAATACCATGCATTATTGAATCAGATAAGGGTGGACATTTCCAGAATGACATACTGGCTGAACTCTGTAAGGCCTTCGGAATAAGGCAGAAACTCCATTGTGCATACCACCCAGAGGCTTCTGGAATAGTGGAACAAGTAAATGGAACTATCAAAAACAGACTAGCAAAGCTGACAGATGCTACTGGCATGACCTGGGTGAAGGCCCTGCCCCTGGTCCTGATGGGACTAAGAAGTGTTCCAGACCGCAAGACAGGCCTAAGTCCCCATGAAATCATTATGGGAAGAGTGATGAGACAAGCATGGGTGCCAGGAAGCAAACTGTTGAGTATTACTGATGATTTGGTGCTTGAATACTGCAGAAGATTGGGTGACCAAGTGCGTTCTATCTCTCGCCAGATTGGAGACGACGGCATCCTCAATCCAACGACTCCTCTCCACAGCTTGGTTCCAGGAGATTGGGTCAAAATAAAGAAGCACACTCGATCAAGCTGTCTGGCACCAAGGTGGGGAAAGAAACGCCAAGTAATCCTGGTGACAACCACTGCAGTGAAGGTCGCAGGTGTTCCTCAGTGGATCCACGCTGGACACACCCAGAAGGTATTGCCAGACAGAGGATTTGAAGAAGAAGGGCAACCAGCAGAGGACCCTGAAGGAGCCAGACCAGAAGCAACTGACAACGAGCAGCCCAGCACCAGTCAGGTTGCAGGAACAGCAGACGTTGGCCCAGGAGTAGTTGACTACGAACTGCCAAGAATCCAGCCTGCTGAAGAGGTCCAGGAAACTGAGCCAGGAGTAGCTGAAGACGAGCTGCCAAGCATATGGCCAGAAGAATGGATACCGATGATTGATCTGACCGAAGATCCTATCAGAACAAGAGAGCGACTTAGTGAAGGTAGAGAGTGGACTAGTCAGGAAAAGCAAGGCACAGGCGAAGAACCTCAGAATCTTGAGATTCACATCAAAACTGAGGAAGGAGAAGGTCAGACAGGGATAGAGCACGTGATTGATACAGAACAAGTGAATAAGACTGAACAAGTGCCCGATACTGAACAAGTGCAGTATACAGAGCAAGTGTTTGATACGCCTCCACTAACTCCTGATGTGGATAAGGGACAGACTAGACATAGAGTAATAGTTCGAGCAGAAGAAAATCAAGAGATCGAAGTGCTTGAACAGGATCAGATAGGGTTAGAAGAACGGGTTCAGGAAACAGAAACAGAAACAGAAACAGAGACAATCGAAAGCCAAAAACAAAATATTCCTGAACTAGGCCAGATTAGTAACCAGGCAGAAGAAATTGATGATAGCCCTGGAACTAGCGAGATAAGGGAAGAAGAAGAAGAAAGTGAAGCAGAATTGCCACAAGCTAAAGAGAATAAGAGGATAAGAGAAGAAAGTGAAGTCCAAGTACCGACTAAGAGACTAAAGAAAAGAAACAACCTTGAGCCTAGGTTTGTAAAAAGATTGAGACTTAGGATAAAGACAGTGGAAGAAAAACGTGCAGAGGCAAGAAGAAGTGCTCGAATAGCAGAGCAAGAAGAAGACTCTTCCAAAAGAAGGAGTGAGCGAATAAAAAGACAAAACAAAAAGTACAAGTCTCCTGAATGGACACTGGTTTTGGAAGAACTTGAAGATCTTGATATAACTGATGTGAGCGACGGAGAGCCTGTCCCAGAGTACTCAGCTGAAGAGGAAGACGAACCACCGTGAATTTGCACAAAGTAAGCTAGTTGTGTAAAAAGCTAAAAAGAGGGGTGAGAATACTCCTTCTGAGCTAAAATGTCTGATTCAACAGTGAATGGTAGACCTAGTTGCAGCCGTTTTAAGACGTGTTGCAAGGTGTGTATATGTAGTGTAGTAGTACTGATAGTTATTTGGATAGGATTAACAATTTTCATCCCCTTTGCTGTAAGTAAAGATACTAACATTGTCCCTACTGAAGTTGTAAATACTGACAATGAGGAGCTAACAACACAGAGTGTAGAAAGACATGAGAGAGCAGTGAGACAAACTAAACGAGACTTAGAAGCATCAGATGAGGGAGGACTACATTATCATGGAATGAAGAACAGGACACATTTAAATGTTTTCGCAAACTTGTTAATACACTATGTAGAGACTATGGAAATTGAAGATTGCTATGTCTGCATGAAGCTACCTACTTCTGTGGCTGAAGGCGTGACATACCATCATCTGCCATTGACATATGGAATTTCCTGTAGCATTTTAGCTAGTTTATTTTACAAAAGAGGACCGTTACAGTATTATTACTCTAACAATGACGTGATCTTTTCTGAACTTCCTATACGTGGGAACTTGAATCCTGTACATACCAAAACTGACACCATAAGATATATGGGAGACTACTTTCTGACTATAGGGAACATTGACATAGCAGACGCACACAGAGATAACTTGACTTGTTCTTTGCGTGAGCAGGAAAAGATGTTCCTGAACATGGCAGAGAAAAGGAGAATTAAAATTCAGAAGAAGGCTAATGACGAAAGTCAGAAAAAGCCAAAGTGGGCAGAAAACATGGAAGGCACATCATCTGGTGGAGCGGGTCCTGCTCTGTTGCTGGATTTTGAAAAGAAAGGCAAGCTATGTCTTCACCGCGAGAAGACTAGCTATTATAATAATGTTTTCATTGGTTCCAGTGAATGCGAACATAATTACAAGGTAATTGGAGGTTAGGGTTTCAAAAATGGGTCAGAGCCTGTGTTTCCTGGAATTTATTATATTTGTGGGGACAAGGCTTATTTCAAATTGCCGGATCACTGGTATGGAAGCTGCTACTTTGGCATTGTTTTCCCGAAAATATACCATGTGAATGGAAAAGCTGGAAGCAATGAAGATACTAATGGCTTAGTGCGTAGTAAAAGAGAGAGTATAGGTGAAATTATGGGTAGTATTTTCAGTGCACTGATACCTGGAGTGGGAGTGGTTCTGAACACTCACAGAATTTGCAAATTGTCTACTATAGTAGATGTGCTGTCTACTGAAACAGCTCATGGATTTCTGCTGGTCAATACCGAAATGGTTGCGATCAGATCAATGGTTTTACAAAATCGACTTGCTCTTGACACCTTGTTAGCGAAAGAGGGCGGAGTCTGCCGGATGTTGAAGGCGCAACATTGTTGCACTTATATTCCGGATAAAAGTGTACAAATCAAAAGATATGTGAAAAACATTACTAATTTGGCAAAGGAACTCAAACCACTCGAGGTTGATAGTGCCTGGAAGAGACTGGTAGATGGTCTCTCAAATGTAGGTCATTGGCTTGCTAGCATAGGTAAAAGCTTATTATTCAAAATTCTGATGCCAATTGGTATTATGGGTCTTATTATACTTTCCATTTTCTTATGCTGTAAATGCCGCAAGCGCACCAAAAAGCACGAGGTAAATGCAAGAGGAGTGAAACGAAGTGTGGATGAGATTGAATTAGAGGAAGTGAATGATCAGATATACAAAAAGGTGAAGACTTCTCACCCTGCTAAAACTGAAAGAGAAAAGTTAGAACGATTGCTGGAAGAAATAGAACTTTATAAAGTGTGAAAGAAAGTTGGCATCTGGTTCCATTATAATTTGTGATGATAGTAAATATCATCAAAGAGGGGATTGATGAAGCAAAGCTTCGCATATTTTGCGGCTTGCCGAAATCAAGAACCTCGTTTATGTGTAATAAGGTAACAAAATTGTATGTTTTACTAACATTTATTTTGTTTAAGCAAAGTTCCCGAAGCTTGCCTATGTGTATTTCTAATGAATTAATCCGTGTCCCCTAAAATGGCCGCCGCTTGTATTTTAGTTACTGCGCATGCGTCAGCCACACTCACGTGTCCTGACGCGTCTGCAGAAGTGGAGGGAAAGTTATGCGCATGCGTAATTCATAGCTGTGCTTATCATGTGGTACTGCTCGTGCCACTGCTCTTGTGTTCGTCTCAATGTAGCTAACATTTAAATGCATAAGTTTATTTCTGGATGATGAGTTAAAAGTACAAACCCTGTGATGTGTTTTCATAATGACATTATTATGTATTAATTTGTTTTCGCTTACTTTTCATGTACCGCGGGCAATGGGGGTCTGAGTGAGAGGAGAGCCATATTGGAGGTCCCTTCTGCGCCTGTGCGACATTCGGCAGCACGAGGGACCTTGGCTGATGGAACATAGCCAGCTGGCAGTGATGGGCGAGATGCTCCTGAGAAAGTCACCTCTGCCCTGCGAGAACAGCGAATGTGGCTCCTTATATGATACATTGTAATATTGCGCTACTGTTTGCCGTGTAACTTCTCATGGGAACCCCAAACCTGCTAGGCGGTACCCAAATATGTAAATGAAGGCTTCAAGTCGTGTATTGTGATTGGTGTGTTACCCAAACCCTACCTTAGGACCAATCGAAATTGAGGGATTCTGACACTTTGCAACATTGGGGGGTGGTACACTGTCCCCAAACTGTATATCTACCCTGGGTTCACCTAGTGAACCGTCCGACTTGTCTGGTTTAGCTGACCTGTCACTGACCCAACGCACTCAATAGGTGACTGAAGATACAGAGCGCTGCGGAGCACTCTGTCCGAATTTGACCATAGACTAAGGTTTTACTGAACCTTAAAGTGCTGGCAAGGCACTTAGCTGGGAGTTCGCTGACCCAATCGGGGTCTTGATCGATAGCTGCAGAGCGGGTGGAGCGCAGGCGTTGCTTCCGAACTGTGGGTTCCGGTCCTGTCCTGAAGAGGGTCCTGTCCTGAGGGTTTGCTGTCCTGTCCTGAGGGTCCTGTCCTGATTCCTATTCCGAGGGTATCCTGTCCTATCCTGGGTGTCCATTCTGCACCTGCTGTCCTTTGAGGGGTATCCTTCCTTGAGGGTTTCCTGTCCTTAACTGACCCGTGGCCAGGGTTTGGTTTCCACACCTTCCTAGGTAAATATTGCTCTGAACCTCTTGAAATTCTTGCACCTTCTGAATTTCTAACTTTTGCTTTAATAAAGTTCAACATTGCATATGTTATATTTTCCATGCCTTTCCGCAACTATTGAAAGTCATTCATATTTTTCCATAAAGTTTATTCCTATGTCTTCTCATTTGTTAGAAATTATATTTTGCATAGCAGTGTGTCATTTCCTGATATGGTCTAGAACTTCGTTGCCTAGGTTGTTCAAAGGCCCCTTCACCTTAAGTGAAGCGTGTTATTCATTATAAATTCTCCTATAGTCACTCACACTTAGTCTATCCCTGTTTAGATAATACTGACTTACATAGTATCTTTTCTCGTTACATTTTATTAGTACCTTGATGATTACTCTGTCATTATTTCTTCATGCTATTGTGATTTACGTTATCTTGGTTATTGATTGCCTTATTTTACTGTATCTCATGCAAGAAAATATTGAACTTTAGATAAACATTTTAAAACTTCCAGTTGTCCGTGGTCATTTAAACGGTATTTGAATGTTATTGGTTGGGTTTGTATTTTGCTGCCTTTCTTTTACAGCTAGCTCCCTGATTCATTGTGGTCATTAGGCACCCGCATCGGTGGATGGTAAGTCGGGTGCACCGAAATTTGGTAGCAGGGAACACACACACACCAACTTGATAGAGCTCGTGAAGTCACCTGATCGATGTATATGGTGATTTGAAAAGTATATGGGCCCTGAAGCCGGAAACGGCGAAAACTGTTGGTCGGGTGGCCTCGCGCGCTCTATCAGTTTTCCGTTTCCGACCTGAATGCCCACAGTGGAGGATTCTCTAAACAAAGAGTAAGATGGAGACCTTTAGTAAGTGTGCAGTCTCTTTCTAAGCACACATATCAACTATATTACTTTAAAATGCAATAGTTCCTCCCTAACGTGAGTAATCAGGTTTCTATTGCAAGACTCCGTTTTGCCAGCTAACTCAATATCCGTTATGTATTGTGAAAAGCCTATGGACAGAGTAGGAGTCTCAAGACTGTCACAAAAACAGGATATCGTTTCTCAGGGTGTGAGTACCCGACATAAGTAAAACACGCGGAAGGTGTAGTATCATTTCTCAGGGTCAGGGCACCCGACATAGCTAAAACACGCGGAAGGTGTAGTATCCGCCTACTCTAACTATACTTAAAACATGTAGATCAGCATGACGTTCGTGTTTAAACAAAGTTCTACATGTACACATAATCCAAGAGGCCCTTGCCACATATGTACGAGAATTCGGAAAAAAACCCGACCGAAGTGCCGTAATACCACGAGGCATAGCCCCAGTACAGTCCATAAGCATATTAACTAGAAGCGTAAAAATATTAAGGGTCAAAGCTAACTTTCCAGCAAACGGGAGGCTCGGACAAAACGTGAGTTCTGAGCATGTTCCTACTCCTACCATAAGACACGTAACCCAAAGAATCCTTACCGCAAATGTGCACAAAGTGCACCGTCAAACAGGAACACCACGGTCAACGGCGACATCGGACAGAGCCCTGGTGCAACCCGGACGTATTTGTAGAGGGAAGGTGAATTATCGCGATATCCCAGGGAGTGGGCAGATCATGGAAACAGAGGCTGGACTCGATCTATTCACTCTCCAATGTGTCGACACGTGATGTAAACATAGTGTAATTATAAACCACAAAGGCGAACTCCTATGTATAAACAAACTCGGCGTCCACAACAGAAAAAAGACCCTTTTTAAATAATTCATGGAGACAGAAATTGAAGTAAATTCAGTTCCTCGCCATTATGTGGACACGTGGTGTAGACAATGCGCAATGGTCAAATAAGAAAGGCGGACTCCTACACACGAAAAACCTGGGACTACGCGATAGCACAAAAACCTGCGCCATATTGGAAGGTTG
Source organism: Lissotriton helveticus (assembly GCF_964261635.1). NCBI lineage: Eukaryota > Metazoa > Chordata > Amphibia > Caudata > Salamandridae > Lissotriton > Lissotriton helveticus. Next base: position 1,067,439,863 of record NC_136067.1, on the reverse strand, counting down.
TCATACTGCCCAGGGGATGCAATAAAGTTGCAAAAATCGGTAAGATTGCAAATAATCGTCTAGTGTCAGAGTCTAAATTCCTTAGCTACAACTCGACGTCCAAAATAGTAAAAAGTAAATAATTCATCAAAACGAAAGGCTGGGTCAATTTCTTAACCATTATACGGGCACATCTACCTACATAAACTGTAAATGGGGGTCCGCAATAGGACAAACCTTGCGCCATATTGGGACGGTGTCATGCTGCCCAAGGAGTAAGACGAAGTTACGGAGGCCGGTAAGTTTACGATCAAGGTCCCCTGCTCTCATAATAAAGATTTCCTCGCTGCAAAGCCCAGAAGAACTGTACCTAGTATGGTACCACCATGTTGTTTATAATTATCCTTCTTGTCATAGAATGCAGAAGGAACCACACTCCAGACAGGTCACTGTCGCTAGTTATGAGCCCATATAAATAAACTATGGACTCCAGTAATGTTGGGTAATCACAGAGGCTGACAAAATATAGAGGTTGGATTCACTGTAACTCGAGCTATATATATGGACACAAATATATTACCGAGTGATATACCAAGAAATTTCCTCATTGAGGCCGTGTCTCACGCAATCTAATTGGTATATCCAAAAGGTTTCCCTTTTCTTGCGTGTAATGTCTACCACTTGGCCTAATTTAGGTTGCACTTTTTCCAAAATGCACCATTTGATCTCTTGTTCATCATGGTTCATTTCGAGGAAATGCTCCACCAAGGGGGCTGACGTTCTCTTTGTTCTGATCGCCGATTTGTGCTCACTGAAACGTGTCCGAAATTCTCGGCCGGTTTCACCCACATAGGCAAGTCCGCAGCTGCAGAATAAAATGTATACGATATTTTTACTGCGGCAGTTGGTCAAATGACGCAGCTTGACACTCTTGTTGTTATATTCTACAGTTTCTGAGACAATAGCAGCATCGCATGCGTGGCAGGAGCCACACCTGTGGTTGCCCAATATAATGGGAAGCCCCGGAATAGGACAAAGGCCTACTGTTGGGGGTCTTTTGATTTGACGGGTATGTACCAACATATCCCGCAAATTCTGATTTCTCCTATATGCCAGAAGGGGCAAAGGCAAAGCTGGTTCTTGATCGTCCACATTCAAGATTTTCCAGTTTTTATTTATGATGTTCCTAATCTTGAAATTTAAAGTGGAATGATTTACCACACAGGTGATGCGGTTATGTTCTGGTCGTTTCGATCCCTGAAGTAGGGCCATTCTGTCGTAGTATTTTGCCCTCTTAAAAGCATGTCGTACAAGACGATGTGGGTAGCCTCGTTTCAACAGTCTGTCGTTCAATTCGTCTCCATGCTTATGATATGTTTCCCAATCAGTACAATTACGGCGAATCCGCAAAAATTCGCCAAAAGGGATAGATTCTCTTTGACAGTTTGGATGAAAACTATCAAATTTGAGAATGGTGTTCTTTGCGGTTGGTTTCCTGAACAAACAGACCTTCAATTCACCAGTTGTCCCTTCAATGCTGATATCTAAGAAATCTACCCTACGATTATTGTAGTTCACAGTAAATTTCAAATTTGCGTCGCTGGCATTAAGCCAAAGAACAAAAGATTCTAACATCTCCACCGGCCCTCTCCAAATAAAAAAAATATCGTCTATAAAACGCCTCCATCCGGAGACATTTTCGAAGAAGGGTGCCAACTCGTTGAAAATATTGCATAATTCCCACTCACCCATAAACGCGTTGGCTACACTAGGGGCACAGGATGCTCCCATCGAGGTGCCTTTAATCTGTTTAAAAAGTGAGCCATTGTATTCAAAAAAGTTGTTCAAAAGAACAATTTCAAGACACTGTAAAATGAACATGTCTGGGCGGTTGTTAGGGTATCTATCCAGAAGAGATGACACCGCCTGTAACGCTCGACACTGAGGTATGTTGGTATAGAGTGCCTCAATGTCGAGCGTCACGAGGATGTCAATCTCTGGATCAAATGGTAAACCTTCGATTTTTTTAATGATGTCGCCCGTATCCCGGATATATGACGAATATTTCTGTGTGAGTGGACACAAAAAGGTGTCCACATATTTGGACAGGGGCTCCGTACATGAACCGATGGTAGATATTATTGGTCGCATGGGGGGGTCACTCTCAGATTTGTGGGTCTTTGGTAGGCCATACAGGGCCGAGATAATCGGACAAGACTTATTCAGAAAAGCGAGTTCATCCTCGCAAATGAATCCTTCCCTGAATGCCTCCTGAGTCATCTCTTGTATACGTACATTCAATCTGTCTATTTCCCTTCTTTGTGCCGGTCGATAATGGTCTGTTACTGCCAGCATCTCCATCATTTTCTGGTCGTACAAGGTTTTGTCAAACACTGTAACGCCTCCACCTTTGTCACAAGGTTTAATGACAATGGAGGGGTCTGCCTTCAGTTTATTTAATGATGTTAGTTCCAATTGAGATAAATTAAGTTTGGGTTTTTGCGGGTTCTTGATGATACGTTCAATGTCCCGAAGGACACTTTGTTCAAAAATACGAACCTCAGCTCCCACCATATCCAAAGTGGGAGTAAATGTGGATGATGGTTTACAATTAGATAGATTGTCATCTACACTGTTGGTCGGTCTGTCTGAAAAGTATCTGTTTAGCCTAACTTTGCGGAAGAAAGCGAATAAATCCTCATGTAGTTTAAACTTATTCAAACACACGCTAGGCACGAATGACAAACCTTTACTGAGTATTTTAAGGTCTTCAGGTGCAAGATTGTGTGTTGATAGGTTATAGATGGGTAGACTCTCCCCACTGGGGTTAGTACTCTCAAAGGTGCCATCTACCACCAATACTGCTGGTTTCGGGTCCTGACATATTGTTGAGGAGGTTGAGGGCTCATCTGATGTTGTGCCCCCTGATCCTGCCATCGGACATTCCTTCCTCGATATGGGCCCCGGGGTAAAAAACCACGTGCATGAAAAGGTCGTTGGTTCATTCTCCCCCTAAATGGTCTAGAATTGTATTGGCCTGAGAACACCATTCTCAAATTTGATAGTTTTCATCCAAACTGTCAAAGAGAATCTATCCCTTTTGGCGAATTTTTGCGGATTCGCCGTAATTGTACTGATTTGGAAACATATCATAAGCATGGAGACGAATTGAAGGACAGACTGTTGAAACGAGGCTACCCACATCGTCTTGTACGACATGCTTTTAAGAGGGCAAAATACTACGACAGAATGGCCCTACTTCAGGGATCGAAACGACCAGAACATAACCGCATCACCTGTGTGGTAAATCATTCCACTTTAAATTTCAAGATTAGGAACATCATAAATAAAAACTGGAAAATCTTGAATGTGGACGATCAAGAACCAGCTTTGCCTTTGCCCCTTCTGGCATATAGGAGAAATCAGAATTTGCGGGATATGTTGGTACATACCCGTCAAATCAAAAGACCCCCAACAGTAGGCCTTTGTCCTATTCCGGGGCTTCCCATTATATTGGGCAACCACAGGTGTGGCTCCTGCCACGCATGCGATGCTGCTATTGTCTCAGAAACTGTAGAATATAACAACAAGAGTGTCAAGCTGCGTCATTTGACCAACTGCCGCAGTAAAAATATCGTATACATTTTATTCTGCAGCTGCGGACTTGCCTATGTGGGTGAAACCGGCCGAGAATTTCGGACACGTTTCAGTGAGCACAAATCGGCGATCAGAACAAAGAGAACGTCAGCCCCCTTGGTGGAGCATTTCCTCGAAATGAACCATGATGAACAAGAGATCAAATGGTGCATTTTGGAAAAAGTGCAACCTAAATTAGGCCAAGTGGTAGACATTACACGCAAGAAAAGGGAAACCTTTTGGATATACCAATTAGATTGCGTGAGACACGGCCTCAATGAGGAAATTTCTTGGTATATCACTCGGTAATATATTTGTGTCCATATATATAGCTCGAGTTACAGTGAATCCAACCTCTATATTTTGTCAGCCTCTGTGATTACCCAACATTACTGGAGTCCATAGTTTATTTATATGGGCTCATAACTAGCGACAGTGACCTGTCTGGAGTGTGGTTCCTTCTGCATTCTATGACAAGAAGGATAATTATAAACAACATGGTGGTACCATACTAGGTACAGTTCTTCTGGGCTTTGCAGCGAGGAAATCTTTATTATGAGAGCAGGGGACCTTGATCGTAAACTTACCGGCCTCCGTAACTTCGTCTTACTCCTTGGGCAGCATGACACCGTCCCAATACGGCGCAAGGTTTGTCCTATTGCGGACCCCCATTTACAGTTTATGTAGGTAGATGTGCCCGTATAATGGTTAAGAAATTGACCCAGCCTTTCGTTTTGATGAATTATTTACTTTTTACTATTTTGGACGTCGAGTTGTAGCTAAGGAATTTAGACTCTGACACTAGACGATTATTTGCAATCTTACCGATTTTTGCAACTTTATTGCATCCCCTGGGCAGTATGACAACCTTCCAATATGGCGCAGGTTTTTGTGCTATCGCGTAGTCCCAGGTTTTTCGTGTGTAGGAGTCCGCCTTTCTTATTTGACCATTGCGCATTGTCTACACCACGTGTCCACATAATGGCGAGGAACTGAATGTACTTCAATTTCTGTCTCCATGAATTATTTAAAAAGGGTCTTTTTTCTGTTGTGGACGCCGAGTTTGTTTATACATAGGAGTTCGCCTTTGTGGTTTATAATTACACTATGTTTACATCACGTGTCGACACATTGGAGAGTGAATAGATCGAGTCCAGCCTCTGTTTCCATGATCTGCCCACTCCCTGGGATATCGCGATAATTCACCTTCCCTCTACAAATACGTCCGGGTTGCACCAGGGCTCTGTCCGATGTCGCCGTTGACCGTGGTGTTCCTGTTTGACGGTGCACTTTGTGCACATTTGCGGTAAGGATTCTTTGGGTTACGTGTCTTATGGTAGGAGTAGGAACATGCTCAGAACTCACATTTTGTCCGAGCCTCCCGTTTGCTGGAAAGTTAGCTTTGACCCTTAATATTTTTACGCTTCTAGTTAATATGCTTATGGACTGTACTGGGGCTATGCCTCGTGGTATTACGGCACTTCGGTCGGGTTTTTTTCCGAATTCTCGTACATATGTGGCAAGGGCCTCTTGGATTATGTGTACATGTAGAACTTTGTTTAAACACGAACGTCATGCTGATCTACATGTTTTAAGTATAGTTAGAGTAGGCGGATACTACACCTTCCGCGTGTTTTAGCTATGTCGGGTGCCCTGACCCTGAGAAATGATACTACACCTTCCGCGTGTTTTACTTATGTCGGGTACTCACACCCTGAGAAACGATATCCTGTTTTTGTGACAGTCTTGAGACTCCTACTCTGTCCATAGGCTTTTCACAATACATAACGGATATTGAGTTAGCTGGCAAAACGGAGTCTTGCAATAGAAACCTGATTACTCACGTTAGGGAGGAACTATTGCATTCTAAAGTAATATAGTTGATATGTGTGCTTAGAAAGAGACTGCACACTTACTAAAGGTCTCCATCTTACTCTTTGTTTAGAGAATCCTCCACTGTGGGCATTCAGGTCGGAAACGGAAAGACACGCTCTTGTCTTATAAATTAAGGAATTTCCTGGCACAACATGTAAGCAATCATGCTTATTAACTATAGGTGGGTACCATTTGCCTAGACACATGTAATCTATGGCTTCTCTGTTGTTTGATACCATATAGAGACCACCAACGGTCCACTTTCTGCTTTTTCTTTTTCTTTATGGTTCAGTCCATCTCAATAAATCCACGGATCAAGCGACACAATTGTGTGACATCGGGTACTTATCAATTGGGCATTCTTGGAGAGACACCCATGTTTGGATAATGAGGTAAGGTATGGCTCTGGGCTGGAGCACACATGAGTCACATGTATAGTGACCATTGGACTATGACTCTTAATAATAATTCTCTTACTGTTATAGGGAATGAATAGAAAGAAAACCCTTATACCTGTGATACAGCCACTCATTTGAATATACATCAAGACTTGAACACACACCAAGATCTTACGGTGTGAGTGTTTATTGTCTCTTCTTTGCTATCTTTGACCAGTGTGGAATTCTTGATAAAGTCCTGATATATGGGCATTAGGATATGACGAGACCCTTATGATTTATTGTATCATCTCATTGTAAGATCGACATTAAATGTATTCCTATGTGGAGGTTGACAGTGGTGCGTCACTAAGTTGGGATTGGTGTCAACAATCTGTTTTTATCTTGCTAATAGTCTGTGGGTTTTTGCAATTTTGTTTGGTGGCAGCGCCTACAACCACTGTTATTATATTTTTTAGGTCCCCTTGGGTCTCACTGGGTTGCTGTTCATCTGGGGAAAGGTCCTGAGGAAGGTGGCCTAGAGCCGCCGAAACGCGCGTCGACTACCAGAGTGCGGGTCTCAAAAATTTGGTTGAGACTGTCCTAGTGACAGGGGGCTCCCTGTCTACTAGTACCCAGCTACCTTTTCACAATTGGAGCTTTTGTGAATGTGTATGCATGAGTGTGTTAGTTGTTTGTGTGGGTGAGAACCTTTTGGGACACATGAATTGTTTTTTCTTCCTTTTTTAACGAAAATAATTCTTTCCGTCTTTTGTATAATGTTGTTGTAAATAGTGATTCCTTTTTCTTGTTGTATATATTGTGTTAATAATTTACTTTTGCTATATGGATTTTGTGATTTGGCTTCATCTGGTGTTTCCAAATAATGAATTTTGTATCGTATCTGTGAAAGCAATGCTAATACTTCAAAGTATAAAGATAATAAATGATATATATTTTTGAAAAAAATGAGAAAAAAATGTGGTTGGTGCAATTCTGTCACTTTTATATGAAGAATTTGATAAATACAGTTTTGGAATAACTGAGGCCTAGGAGGGAACTGTTTCTCTTACTGTTTATTTTTTTCCCCTCTGTTCCCTGGCCTATACTTAACCTTTTTGAGGGGGTCCCATCGTTTTCGCTTTCTGGCACCCTTGTATCCATAAAGGCAGAGACAAGATCTAGAACTTATTATACTGGCTAAGTTCAGAATGAAGGCTAGTCTGTACACTGAAGGGGTGTTGAATGAGGAGAGGGACTTGGCCAATGAGTGTTGTGCAGTGCTCCAGCAATATGTGGAGTTTTTCTGCATAGTCTTTGCTCCTACTGGGTCCATACCATTAGGAAACCTATTGCAGTTTAGATATGATCTACCCATGAGCGAGCCGCTCATGAAGAGGGATTCGAGAAGGAGAAATCTCAGCTTGTGAACTGAGAGAAGCCCTTGATCAGCTTCAGCTTAGTAAGACCCCCAACACAATGACTTCTTTTTATTGGTGTTTGGACAAAATATTGACGTAAAAATATTGGGAGACAGATATATCAGAAATGAAATATTGTGGCTCCCAAATATTGTGATGCACAAATATCGTTGAATTAATATTTTTTTTAGGTAAGTATTATTTTTTTAAATGATATACATGTTTTAATATTGTTTTCAATAGTATAGTGGTTAAAAGCATAGGGCCTGATTTAGATCTGAACAAACACATGGAGATGATGGAGGGAGTGCTGAATCTTTTCAGACACTCACCCTCAGTCACAGATCTGGGTTGAATCCTTCATCGTTCTTTAGGGCACTTCTCCACCCCAGTTTGGACCCAGCCATATGCAAATCAGTCTTGACCCTGTGCCTCATAGGAACAGTCCAGACCGAACTGCCAGGCCAGGTCCTCCCTGGACCGGAAACAAGCATCCTGGGGCCGGTTTGGAGTTAAGACCCCTCATCAGCCAGGATAGCTTGAATCCAGTGACAAAGTGAGCAAGGGACCCACATCTGGGCATACCCTGCCATCTAAGGGTGAACAAAGCAAACACAAGGAGATGATGGACGGAGTGCGGAAACTTATCAGACACTCACCCCCAGTCACAGATCTGGGTTGAATCCATCATCATTGTTTAGCTCACTACACCACCCCAGTATGGCCCAAGCCATATGCAAATCAGTCTTCCAACCTCGTTGTCCTAAAATACGGTTGACCAGATGGTTTAACAGGGGTGAGATGACAATGTGGGAAAGTTGTGATATCTCTATGACATACTCAAGCCTCTATACTTAAGCATTGTATGTAAGGAGTCATTTTTGTGGTTGCTCTTTTACTGCGGATGAATCTACGATGTTCTATGATCCTGGTTTCCATCATCCTAGAGGTTATCCCGCCATAACGTAGTATGCAGGGGCAGGTGATAAGATAAATACAGTTCTTGGTGTTACAATGTGTATGAGTCCTTTGTGTCCATGGGCAAGTTTCCCCCAGATCAATCTTTTTTATGGCTGAAGTGAAGGCTGTACACGTGCCACATGAAGTATGCCCAGTGACTGGTGGCAGTCCCCACAAGGTCTGCTGGGACTCCCTGTGGGGAGGTGGAGGGCATGCGTGAACTAGGAGGTCTCTCTGCTTATTTATGCATTTGTATGCAAATAAAGGATCAGCAATGTCTATGCTCCTTGTCTTGAGAAATGCGGTCAGGTTGGTATTCAACTCCTTGGCCTGCAAGTCATATTTCTTCAGGGTGTTGCAGTTCCACGTAAGTGGGGAAATTGTCCCCCCCCTTGAAGGTTGTCTCGTATGGCATTTGGGTGGTGACTGACATTAAGAAGGAGATGCTCCAATCTGTAGGTTTTTTGTAGTTTGATATTGACAATTTTCCAGCTTCTCTAGAGATCAATAGGTCCAGAAATGGTATTGAGTGCTCTGACACGATGCTAATAAATTTCTGACATGGTTTGAGAGAATTTATCCACACGTGGAAGTCGGCACAAGTGGCCACATCTCCTGCCACAGGATCAGGATCTCGTCTACGAACCTCTGCCATGTGATGATATTGGGTCTATATGGATTCACATCCATGAGAATTTGTTCCTCCTCGAAGGGTGCCATGTAAAGACAGACTAAGCTTGGTGAAAAAGTACTGCCTATCCAAGTTCCATGTATTTGATGGTACAATTGATCATTTTATTTGTAGAAATCCTCCTTCATTGTTATGGATGCACAATCCACAGTGAAACGGTGTGGCTGATTTCCAGAGAGTTTCTACCATCAGGCTGGTTTCCCTCACTGCAATGGTAAAATCTTGTGGTATGCTTGTATGCAGTGCTTCGACATCAAGTGTGAGAGGGTCGATGCTGAATACAATTAGTCTCCCAGGAGGTGTTTGGATCTCCTTGTGGATCTTAGCCAATGTGTAAAAGTATGGAGTTTTTGGTCTGGAGTTCACCAGGAAGTCCATCCTTCTGTAATTTGGTGCTTTCTGCTGTGTTAGGTAGTCCTTATGCTTGTTTATCACCTATTTGATGCCCGCAAGTCGGTCTTGAATGCTGATATGCTATTGCCTGGTTTTAGTGCATTTGCACCAATGGTTATCCTGACCGGCAATGAGTTTGTGTTGATAATCAGGACCAGACAATCACAGGTGCAGTTCCATGCTGTCTTGGGCTATTCTCATCTTAGGATGATGTCGTCTAAAAAGATACACGGGGTAATGGTCACTAAAAGGCCATTGGGTGCAATGTTAGCTCTTAAGTATTCGGTAATGATTAAGCCATGCAGAGCGATTCTGACCAGTTGTTTCATTAAAGTCGCTATCGAGTTGCAGTCTTCTGTATGGCTGTTCGAGGCCCACGCACCAAGAGCTGACTAAGGGTAAAGTTACTAACTATCCTTTTCTGATCCTGAAGAAATGCAATTGATCCCTCTTGGACCCCTGAGGTGTGAAAAAAGTGTCAACCCACACACGTTGATAGATTGCCATTGTTCATAATTAGAAGTAAACAAGCAGCACCGACCCTACGAGGAGCTAAGGCCAATGTAGAAGCTTGATACCTTCACAGGTTAGTGAGGCTACTACTTCTTTTTTTTTTTTTTTGAAAACCTTTATTAAGCAATCAGAGCAATACACGCGTGGGCCTACAACCACAGGGGCCGGCCGCAAAAGCAGGAGATCAAAACATAGCAGTTTAGGTGTGCACGATACAAGGAAGAGGCACAACATAATCAGAAGACGTGATCGCAACACAAGAAAGCGCTAGGATAAAAGAGGTTACATTTTTATAATTTTTATAATAGTGAGAGGGGGCAGCGGCTATATCAACAAAGGCGTCACACAACTCAGTCAGACCAAAGAGACGGGAGAGGTATGCCCCTCCGTACAAGCAGAAAGCAATCAGGAGTGACGGGGCCAAATACACCCAATGCCCGCCAAAGGCAGGCCAGGAGTAGGGGTCAAACAATAACATGCAGTTAACGAGACGTCGTGTAATGAGCCCACCCACTGTAGACCATAAAGAAAAGCATGTGCGGACGCCGGATAGATGAAGGACGGAAAAAGAAAGAAGAGACACAGCCAACCCCCTAGAGAAAAAGGAGAAAAAAGGGACCATAGAACAAAACAAACTAAAATAACAAACCCCCCCCATCACCCACCACCCTACATCACCGTAATGGCTATGGCCTACCCCACTAACAGCGTGCCTGTCGCCCCAGAGTCACCCGAAAAAAGGAATAAAGAAAGGAAGGAAACGAAAAAGAAAAAGAATAAGAATGAGGAGAGGAGCTAACACCCGGACCCCTCCATCCCCGCAGCCAAAAGCATAAAGACCGAGGCCAGAGAAAACACAAAGAGCCATTGCACAGGATGAAAACAGCAGCCGTCTTACAAAATGGGTCCCAAAGTCGCCATCCACTAGGAAGAAGTCCCGCCAGGATCCAAGCGAGATCACCCCTGGCCACTCCTGTGAATAGTAGAACTGCTAAACGGCCTTGTAGTCAAGAGACAGTCCGACAGAAAAAGTCCACACCAGCCAGGCAAGTCAGGTGGCACCTTCGCACAACATTGTCCCGGCAACCAAGAAGCAGCCAACGATACATGGCGGCCATCTGAGTGCAACCATACGTCGAACATCAAGGAGGCCAGGTCCAAAAGCAGGTCTGCCAAGCCTGGAGAGGAAGGCACAGGATATGGAAGGCAGTGCAGCACAGGCGCCCGGTCCATTTGCACCCTCGAAATCGCAGAATCATCCGGGGATCCCGGCACAACAACCGGAGGAGATGCGATGGTAGCAACTCGGAGGGAAGCCACCATACAACAAAATGGCGGACCGACAACGGCAGCAATCCGCACCTCCAAGTCTCGGGAGTTCAGAAGCAGAGCAGTCCGCAGGTGGACCAGTGCAGCCAGTACATGACTACGCGTAAACACCGACTCATGCAGCCGAGGGCCGGAAGTTTCAAATGCAGCAACGTCTCCGTCTCCAGGAGGGATGCAATTCAGGTGGTCGTCCGCCATCTTAACAACATCGTTCTCTGCCACTATCCCCTCCATCTCCGAGTCACGTCCGACCGCCAGAGACAGCGGGTCCCACAGTCGATCAGCGGCGGTCGGCACCCGGCACAGAAAGGAGAGTCACCAGAAGGCCGGAGGTGCTCCCCGCAGCTCTCCGGGAGCCAAGCGCCGGCTCCCAGACGGGACCATCAACATGAGGGGGCGTCACACCCAAGGGGAACCGGGCAACACGGCCCCTCTCCGGCTCACCAGCGCTTGGGTATACGGGACGACCCACTATTGGGAGCGGGTCCGTTCCATCTCTCCCGGCTCGCAGCTCCAAGGCTCACATCGACCGGCTTCTCTTCCGAAACAGGGCTGCCAACACTCCGAACACCGCCGGGCGGGCACTGCACTCGAGGTCCCGGCGCCGGGGCCGGGAAGGCCAGCAAGCAGACCGGGGCAGATCTCAGGAGTCCCGGCACGACGGAGCCCCAAAATCAGACGGTAAGTGAGCGTTTTTCTCCCACAACAGAAATCACGAAGCCTCGGTCAGGATTATTGACAGGATAGGCAAGCGGGGAGGAAGGGACCTCAGAGCGATGCGTTCATGCGACTGTTCCGATCGCCATCTTGGCTCCTCCCTCGAGGCCACTACTTCTTAATATGAAAGACCCCCTCATTCTTGTTAACCATCCATCCTGAGACACACTTCCATGGGAACAGTTACCCTTTTAGTGTTTTCATTTCTTATATAAATGTTATTCATGTTTTTAAATATAGCTTGTAATTTGAAGTGATTTAAAATGATCTAGTTTATTATGTTAAAAAGGTAATACTGATTTACTTTAGTTCTATGTCATTAGCAGGCTGTTAGGTTTGTAAGGTAAAAGGGTAGGAAGTTAATTAAGTAATAATTAATTAACAAATAACTATTAATTGATATGTAATTGATGGAATGCATATTTACTTATATATTAGTTGCAGATTGCTAAGTTTTTAGGTGTCTAATTTATATAATAATTAACAATAATTTTTAATAGTTTATTATTCATTATTTATTTGATTTTAAATATGTAAATTATGGAATTTTTATTTATTCAGTCACATTTTAGGAGTGGGGCCCTAGTTTTGTAGGTGTATATGGTAATTAGTTAACAATTGAATAGCAATTATTTATTAATTTAGAATTAATTATTTTATTTAGTAATTATGTAATTAATTAGATTTTTTATTTTATATATGTAGTTATATATAGATATATATTTTTATATATATATATATATATATATATATATATACATATATATATATATATATATACACACATATATATATTCATGTAAAAAATGTTTTGCATTTTATATTTCTACGGTAATTATACTATTTATATGTGGAATCTGTTTGCAGTGAAGTACTTTCCTTACACTTGATTTGACTGCACTAGGAATGGTAAAATTAATATCTTTGCAGTTCAACCCTTTCCCTACTGTGGGGGTGTTTGATAGTGGGAATAGTAAATTTCCCATCTGCAGGGAGAGTTTATGCTGCTCCTTCCGGTTGGGAGCACTATTTTGATCTATTTCCTTGCTTGTATCAGTACGGGCTGGTAAAGACATCAAAAGTCTGCTCCCAGCTGCCGGGGGCATTTTTAAAGCACCTGCCTACTGGAAGCGGCTGAATGTGTGCTCCTGCTTGGCAGGAGATTAAACAATGCTCCGGCCAAGCAGGAGCAAACACAGGTTTCCCCGCCAGTGCCATTGCGGATGGAGAAAGTGATAGACCCCAGGGGTGGGCTCCCCAGGACTTAGAGTGAGCCCGTCCCTGGGGATGGTGTTGCCGGGGCCAATAATGGCTCAGGGTCAAAGGTCATTGATGCCTCTCACTTTTAATTAGTTTAGTCACCCGGGGGGTGGCTTCCCCGGGGCCTTTAGAGGCTCAAAGAGGGAGACTGCATGGCTCTCCTTCCCTTTTTCACAAATTTCAGACCAGGGAGTGAGCTCCCTGAGGCCTGTGCTGACTTTGAGATAGGGGTTGCACAATCCTCTCCCCCTTTTCACAAACTTTTACCCTGGGGTGGGTTCATATGGGCCTGTGATGGCTTGGAGAGGGCGACCCCCCCAAATTTGATACATTTCAACTCTAGGGTTGGGCTCACTAGGGCCTTTGTTGATAGCTCAAGGAGTGGGGCCACATGGCCCCCTCCTCATGTAGTAGTGGGCCTCAGCAAGGCCTACCAGTGCTAGGGGTTCGCCCTTCTCTGCAAAGAGTCCTCAGACCAATAGGATAGAAGTTGGCACAGACACTGGAATAGAAAATACAAGATTTATTAAACCTCATGAGGTGGAACTTCATTCAAACAGCACCCTTCGGAGATGTATGAAGTAGCACACTGAATGGAAGGAGCTTGGTCCTTTTATACCCACACAGGGGCTCAAAAGAAGGCGGTACAAGTGCAAGAAGAAGGTTTTAGGTATATATAAGGTCATACTTCATGGACAGCTGCAAGCTCAACTGAGCATGTGCGAAGCAGAAGAAACTAAATATAACCTGTCTCTAGGCAGATTCCAAGAGCAGACAACAGCAAGGTAGGACAGAGCACATGGCACGCACGTGGTAGCACATTGCAAACAAGATGGCTGCCAGAAATACAAAATGGATTCCAAAAAACGGATAAGATAACCTCTAAATACAGGATGGCTTCTGCTAATGCTAACCCAATCGCTGCCAAATTACAACACTCATATTGATTTGGCCCCAGGGTGGGCTTCCAGGAGACTGTCATGGCTAGGGCAGATTGTGCCGTGCATCTCTGGACATCAATTAAAGGAGGCTCCGTGTTTTTTTTGGGTTTTTTTTACGGTCCTCAACTGAATGCCAATTTCTGTTTTGTGAATGGCCTCGGGGTCTCTCTGGGTTCCCTCCATGGGGCCTAGGAAGTCAGGGTATCCCTACCCTGCCCCTTCTATTTTTTCTTTACATGATCAGGACAGGGGTCAAAGTCCCTGCATCCTGTAATGGCTGCCAGCAACATTTTTCTCATGATACTTGCAGGCAATCAGAGTGTTTGCTCTCTCTGGAGTCTGACTCCCATGGGAGCACATTGGCTTAAAAGAAAACAAACCTCTAGATTTTAAACTTGGGTTTGAGGTACTCTCGTGAGAGTCCCTCAAACCCAACCGTCCAGATATCTATATTTTTTTCAACCTTAATTTCTCAAAAACTATGAATGTATTTACACCAGATCAAACAAATCACAATCTGTGTACCAAAATCTAGCTTCCTTCTAATTTTTGCCTTAATTCCGTTTGACAGCTGTAGCTCTGTCTAAAGTCGATGGAAAATGGATGAGGAATGTGTGTTTTGCGACCCAACCTTTTTTCTTGGCACCCACTTGGCAGTTCAGCCTAAAACTTCCCATCCACAAACAAGTCAAAAAGTAGCACCTTTTTGAAATGTTTTGTGGAGATTAGTCAAATGGTGCAAAGGTTATTAGCAAAACGAGAAGCTCTTTTCCTGTGGAACAGCTGACTTAGCTATAACTATCCAGTGGTGACCGTCACTGGGTAATGTATATAGGTATATATTTACATACAGTGTTAAATATTTGTGAAATGTATTTAATTCACATTATATTACATTTATATATTAAATATTTAACATTTACTAATTTACTCTTTCTATAAATTTAGACAATATTAATGTCAACAATATTTTTTATTTTTTAATATAGGAACAGGATATTGTGGTAAACTAGTTTTTGACACTATGGGCCCTCATTATGAAGTTGATCAAAAGGCTCCGAACAGCAGTCAGATTTGCAGAAACCGTGTTGGAACCGATGTTTCCGACTTGGTTGGAATCATTTTTGACCGACCGATTACAATGTACTCAGTTGGAAAGCAAACTGTTCAGTCAGTCCGAATCGGTACCGACCGGCTTTTGGAAACTCCAAGTATGTCGGAGCCGAATTGTACAGCTCTATGGTCCACGTTTCTGACCGACGTATTATGATGTCGGATTCGGACAGCCTTTCCGAATCAGTCTGTCCAACACGAAAAGGCTGGCAGAAACGGACTCAGGGGGTCCCTAGCAGTCCCTCCTTCATTCTGAGGCCTGTGTAAAAAACCATGCACAGTGTGGCAGGCACCATGAGGTGCCGGCCACAGGGTTCAGGGCTTTCCGCAACCACCCCTTTTTTCAATGGGAGCCTGTGTTGTTGGTTAGAACACAGGCTCCCATTGAGGTCAATGGGAGGCTTTCTGAACAGTGTTCGGAAGCATCATAATCAGTCAGTCGGACTTGCAGAACAAGAGTCGATCAGAACCGATTCCCACATTGTAATGAGGCCCTATATTTTTGTCAACGATATTGTGTCTGTAATCCTTTCTATAGAATAGCTTTCAAGTTAGATCACCTTTAGTTAGGTTGACTCACTCACTAGCTGTTTTGCTGCCATCTGATTTTTAGAAGCACTGATCACAATGATCTCCAGGTTTGGCAGGTACTCTAGGCAGAGCACTTCCAACAGGCCTATTTTTCTAATCTAATTGGAAGCTAATGTGCTTGCCTTCTGCGACCTGTTTAATGCTCCGTCCCAATAAAAGCAGGTTTATTCCTGAGATGGGGCGATACAAAAGGGGATGATGGACGGAGCGTTTGAGCAAATCAAACACTCACCCCCAGTCAACTGATCTGGGTTTAATCCATCACCATTCTTTAGCCCACTCAGCCACCCCATTTCAGACATGGCTATATGCAAATCAGTCTGACCCTGTGCCTCATGGGAACAGTCCAGCCCGAACTGCCAAGCCATGTCTTCCATGGACCAGAAACAAGCATCCTGGGACCGGTTTCGGATTCATAATCCTCATCAGCCAGGCTATCTTAAATCCAGTGGCCAAGTGAGCAAGGGACTCACGTCTGAGCATACCCTGCCACACTTAGGGCGAACAAAGCGATACAAAAGGGGATGATGGACGGAGCGTTTGAGCAAATCAAACACTCACCCCCAGTCAACTGATATGGGTTTAATCCATCACCATTCTTTAGCCCACTCAGCCACCCCATTTCAGACATGGCTATATGCAAATCAGTCTGACCCTGTGCCTCATGGGAACAGTCCAGCCCGAACTGCCAAGCCATGTCTTCCATGGACCAGAAACAAGCATCCTAGACCGGTTTCGGATTCATAATCCTCATCAGCCATGCTATCTTGAATCCAGTGGCCAAGTGAGCAAGGGACTCACGTCTGAGCATACCCTGCCACACTTAGGGCGAACAAAGCGATACAAAAGGGGATGATGGACGGAGGGTTTGGGCAAATCAAACACTCACCCCCAGTCAACTGATCTGGGTTTAATCCATCACCATTCTTTAGCCCACTCAGCCACCCCATTTCAGACATGGCTATATGCAAATCAGTCTGACCCTGTGCCTCATGGGAACAGTCCAGCCCGAACTGCCAAGCCATGTCTTCCATGGACCAGAAACAAGCATCCTGGGACCGGTTTCGGATTCATAATTCCTGAGATGTCCACCCACCATGACATTTAGCATCTCCAGGAATCTATGACATAATATCGACAGACAGAATATCTACATACAAAAATATCGACACAAAAATATCGAAATCAAAAATATCGGAGTCATATCTTCATAAAGGTAAGTACAAAAATATCGAAAAATTAATATCGTAGTACAAAAATATCGAAATTAAAAATATCGTTTTTTTAAATGTATTAATAATGTAAAAATAATTTTAAAATACATATAATTTAACAAATATTAAATAAAAACATTAAAACATAATTAAAAAATTAAAACTAATACATATACATTTAAAATAAATTAAAAACTTAATAATTTAATGTAATTTTATTTTTTTAATTTCATTTAATTTATTTAAATCAAATTTTAATTTATTTTATTTTTACCCTGTACGCCTGTACCCCAAAAACCCAAAACTGACCCTGAACCCTAAAAATACCCCTGTACCCCAAAAACCCAAAACTGACCCTGAACCCTAAAAATACCCCTTTACCCAAAAACTGAAAACTGACCCTGAACCCTAAAAATACCCCTTTACCCAAGAACTGAAAACTGACCCTGAACTCTAAAAATACCCCTTTACCCAAAAACTGAAAACTGACCCTGAACCCTAAAAATACCCCTTTACCCAAGAACTGAAAACTGACCCTGAACCCTAAAAATACCCAAGAACTGAAAACTGACCCTGAACCCTAAAAATACCCCTTTACCCAAAAACTGAAAACTGACCCTGAACCCTAAAAATACCCCTTTACCCAAAAACTGAAAACTGACCCTGAACCCTAAAAATACCCCTTTACCCAAAAACTGAAAACTGACCCTGAACCCTAAAAATACCCCTTTACCCAAGAACTGAAAACTGACCCTGAACCCTAAAAATACCCCTTTACCCATGAACTGAAAACTGACCCTGAACCCTAAAAATACCCCTTTACCCAAAAACTGAAAACTGACCCTGAACCCTAAAAATACCCCTTTACCGAAAAAATGAAAACTGACCCTGAACCCTAAAAATACTCCTTTACCCAAAATTAATTAACATTATTTAATTACCAATTAATTATTAATTAACAATAACAATAAAGTAAATATATTAGCACATTAGCTATAATTAATTTAATTTACTAATTAATATTATTTTTTCCCCAATAATTAATTAACAATAACAAAAAATTACATATATATAAAAATTACTCTAATTAATGTAATTAACTAATTAATAACCAATTAAATATTAATTAAACATATGTACAAAATTATATTAATTAATTACCTAATTAATATTAATTAATTACCAATTAATTATTAATTAAAAATATGTACAAAATTATATTAATTAACTAATTATTATTAATTAATTACCAATTAATTATTAATTAAAAATATTTACAAACATATATTATTAATTAATTAGTATTAAATTACTTCCCACCCTATTCCCCTATAAACCCACAACCCGCTCTGATACTAAAACGCAAAATGTAAACAAATTTACCAATTTTCAAACATACATTACAAAACATGTTTAACAAACATATAAACAACATAATAAAATACATAACACTAAACTAAATTTCGATATTAGTAAAATTCGATATTAGTAACATACATACCTTAAAAAAACGATATTCTGTCTGTCGATATTTTGGACATCGATATTCTTTACTATCGAAATTAAAACATCGATATTATTGTATATCGATATTTTAATTTCGATATTTTGTCTCACTACCATCTCCAGAGTGCCCCACAATGGCCCAGTGGCAGGAGGACCCTCTGATGATTTCCCTGGTGGATATAAAGAAGTATTTGGCAGGCTGGTCTAAGCCTATTAATTCATGCTCCTGTAGAAGATTTTGGTCATACCCACATTCTTGAAATTGATATCGCTATCACAAAAGAAAGGCTAATGGCCAAGGTGTAAGTCAGAATGTTGTCAGATAAATTTCCATCTGGAAGAGTACAAGGCAGAGGTGTCGTCTGTTAACTGACCCAGGTGCAGAGTGGTTCAGAATGAAACTCTGTACATCTGTTTAACTGCCTGCTAGTTGTTTAAAAACAGGGGTTGTATCTAGCGTTTATTCCTTATTTGCACTGGGCTCACTGTTTAAAAGACGTGGCACGCCGTAAACACAAACAATGTGCTGTATTAGGATCAATACACCGTTCCCAGGGCATCCGCAAACAGGCACTGCCCTGGGGACAGTGCATTCATGTGAAAAACAGAGCAACTGCTTTGAAGCCGCTCTGTGTTTCAGAGTGCAGGAGGGAACTCGTCTGTACTTTGTAGGGGGATTAGAGATTCCCTTGCAGGCAGGTGCAGTGAGTGGCTACACCCACCTACAAGGGGATGTTTGTTGAGTCCATGGGACCCCCTTTCCCTCCTCCAGGGGCTGCCATCAGGGGTCACACTGACAGTGTGCCTCTTTTTAGGTGGTTTACTGTCAGTGCGTCTCCTGTCAGTTTCTTTGCCTCTGCACTCGCATTTATAATATGGCGCACAAGCAGAGGCAAAGGGATTCCCTTTATTTGCATGCGGCCACACTACCAATCAAATGAGGGAATGCCCTCCAAGGTAGGGCTGGCGATTTATGTGCGCCAGGGCTATCGGTATTACAGAAGGGGGACATCCAAGCATCTGCAGACCCTTCTGTAATACCAAAGTGCACTGGGGCATGCAAAGCGGGCACAAACGCTTGTTGGGCCCCCGGGGCACATCCGTAATATGGCCCCTGCATTCCTTTATGCCACCAACCTGCTCCCTGGCTTAAACTAAGCTGTCCTTGCTGGTCTGACACTCACATGGTGCACATTTGTGGCATTTTCAAGGACATTTTAGGCCAGAATGTGAAGTGTTCTAAATTAGACCTGTATCAGGTGAGGAGCAGGAAACAGGCATCTGGATGTCTTAGCTCTGGGCGGAGTCGTAATGTTTTAAATATCTGGGGGTAGTGGTTCCCAAACTTTGATTCCTGAGGACCCCCATTGAGTCACCACTGGAAGCGGGGGACACCCAAGCAATTTGTATGATTCAAATTTTAAACATTAAAACAGTAATTTGAAAAAAATAAACACGCTTGTGCACACAAAATAAATACTCGAATTACTAAGGATTTTAGTATTTTATATTGAAAGAGTTTGCAAAAAAAAAAACAATTTAACGATTTAATGGGAAGGTTGGTGCTACATCTCCGTTACTAACTTTTAAATGGTTGTCTTTATTTCGCAGTACGAGGCTCCTGCTCCTGCCAGGGCCAGATTTGAAACCCGGAGCAACCCTGGCAAATGTTTTCAGACCAGTCCCCATATGGTGCCCACCAAATGCACTGAGTGGGCCAGACCACTACAGAGGGGCCTTTGGGACACTGTTCCCCGAAGAACATTTAGGAAAAAATGGTGCATTCTACAACACAATTATCATTAAATATTGAATTGTATTAGCTTTTAAAGGATAGTAAATGATGACCTTACTATGCACCAGGTTGGGGTTCTTTAATGATTCCCTTATTATCACCCTCCAACAGTGCCTCTCATCTCTTCATAGCCCCTTTGTCACATGTATACCATTTGTTTTATAGCATTTTTAATAACATTGTAGAATGTCAGAGCACTTTACATCACACACATATAGAGACAATGAATCATACGTATAAATAAGTGTATGAACAATTGTTACATAAGGCAAAGGGGACTACAAGGTGTAGAATTCACATGCCATTAATACTGGTAGGCATGTTTAAAGAGTGCTTGATCTAGAGAGGCACAAACTCAGGATTCAGAACATAAAACAGTAGTTTGGATTTACTTTAACAATAAAAATGCATTTCCACCCAAATACACCTTTTTAGCAGCATCAAGATAATGAAAGACTGGGAAACAACATAAGTTACTAACTTGTACTATGCAGTTTGCAAGCAGCT
Source organism: Lissotriton helveticus (assembly GCF_964261635.1). Taxonomy (NCBI): domain Eukaryota; kingdom Metazoa; phylum Chordata; class Amphibia; order Caudata; family Salamandridae; genus Lissotriton; species Lissotriton helveticus. Next base: position 1,067,419,045 of record NC_136067.1, on the reverse strand, counting down.
CTCTGTTGACAGTTTGTAGATCACTGTGCTAGATTACGATTGTTACTTATGAACTGCAGAGTAACAAAAGAATCCCTTGACAAAAGCAGTAACCCACTGACCTATGCACATAAAATACTTTTTTACACGTTCTTTGCAGTAGGTATATTAACCCTCTGTGCTACATTAGATTAGTCAAAGCTGCCACTGGACAAAACTCTCATCTCTCTCCAGCAGGTAAATTAATCACTGGTGCTATCTTGACACATTTATTGTTGCTTGAAAACTGCTAACTATACAAGAAACGTTGCAGTGATTTTAAAACTGCTGCCTGCGAACCCCCTGGCAATGTATCACGGACCCCTGGCGCTCCGCAGACCACAGTTTGGGAAACAGTGCCTTGGGTATTTTTAGGTGAAGAGGATAGATAACTGACAGAATATTGGTGAAAAAAAATACTGTGTGGACAGAATAAATTATCAAAAATATTGCGGACCAAAATATTGACAAGGTAAGTGGAAATAGGTAAGCATAAATTTACTATACTTCACTTCATATCTACATATGTTGAAGATATATACATATATATATATATATATATATATATATATATATATATATATATATATACACATACATATATATATATATATATTCACTGAAAAAACCATAGGTTATAGACCATATATAGTTAGGAATTAGCATTTACAAAACCTTAAAAATTCACTGAAAAAACCATAGGTTAAAGACCATATATAGTTAGGGAATAGCATTTAAAAAACCTTATTTTACTCACACAAAACCATTGAAATTCCATATATAGTTAGTTGTACTAACTATATATCACGCACCCGCAATCCACTGCTGATGATGTCACATATTACATCATTCATGACATGGTCAGTGACATCACTGATGACATCACTGATGACATCTCAAATGACATCACTGATGACATCACTTCGCGGGGCCCCTTTAAAACCTCCACATTAAACCTAGGGGGTCAGCGAGGATCTACTATGCCCCCTTATAGTTATTTCCCCCTTTGTTTTGGCCTCCTCTTGTCTCTCGATCCTACCAAGAGACAAGATGGCGGCCGCTCCGGACTGTTTAGAATGTTGACAGACACCGGAGAGCCAATCAGCTTCGCTACGCGAAGTTCCGTTACGCGTCAAGTACGCGAACCGGGGCGCTGCCTGGTCCGCGCTTACAGATATATATCTTTTTTTGAACGTTAATTTCTCAAAATCCACTGCAGCACATATATTGAGACCTACAAAAGGCACATCGGGCTACCAGTCCCTACAATTTTGCCAAGTTTCGTGCAAATCCATTCAGCCGTTCGGGCTAAAAGTGAGGCTAACCGCCCTATGGAAAACTCAATGTTAAAAACACGTTTTGGGACCCCCCTTTTTTCTCGGCCCCCCCTGGACCAACTCCCCCCAAATTTCCAGGGGCTGCTCAGAAACAAAATGTTCCATTTTGCTGAAAATTTCAGCCAATTCCGTCCACAAACGCCAAAGTTATTAGACATAGAATTTTCAAAAATCCCATAGGGAAAAAATCCTAACTATATATACCTACTGGCGACCGCCAGTAGGTAATGTTCACTGAAAAAAACATAGCTTTCGGGGACGTTTTAGTTAGTTGGACATTTCACTCATACAAAACCAGAGAAATTTGAACGTTATAGTTAGTAGAGATAACTATAACTCACACCCCTGCAATGCACTGCTGATGATGTCACATATTACATCACTCATGTACGAGTGAAATGTCCAACTAACTATAATGTCCCTGAAACCTAAGGTTTTTTCAGTGAATTTCTAAGTTTTTTAATTGCTCATTTCAAACTATAACGTCCCTTAAACCTATGGTTTTTTCAGTGAATTTCAAAGCTTTTTTGAATTTTAATTTCTAATTCTAATGTTCATTAAACTTATAGATTTTTGAGTGATTTTAAATTATGATTCGCTATCTGGTGAAAACAGCCGATATCGCCAGTTTTGCAACAATAGCTTCCGCAAAAAAAATCGCCACAAATGAGAGCAACAACTAACGGTAATAATATGCAGAGTAGGCGGTCATGTGCAAAAATAACACGAAAACACCACTTCCTGATATTTTCAACGAGCAGCCAAATCTGTGGTGCGATCCAAAAATTGGTGATAAGCTGTGTTAGGAGTAGGAATGTAACATCTGCCTTTTACTGGTGTAAAGTAGGATGACTACCTACAGTGTGAAAGGGAGCCCAGCCCAGATTCACAGCTGAAGACCAAAGCATGTCTTAGAGCTATTGATCATGCACCTGACCCCAAGAAGGCTACAAAACCCACTGCCACCACCCCCAGGACCTCCCCCCCAGACCACCCCCTCCTATCACTGAGGCAGCGCAGAACAGGACAGGGGACATTCGAAAATCGGCATGGCCCCTCAGCCACACAATAGCTGAATGTTGCGAGATGTGGCAACCAAACATGTGTGATGGATGCAAGTCACCCACCAATAATAATAATAATGCACACAAGACCAAGTGTAGCGGTGATGTGCTGGACAGACCTCACTATGCAGAGCACAAACCTCTCCATGTGTACATTTACTGTTGGTGCTTGTAGTGTTGTGGACAGTGGACGCAACCATGTTACCTCAGGCAGTGGGGACGATCTCGCTCATGTATCTGTGTTGTCGTCCCCTGGAAGTGCAGTGGGCTGGTTCAACATACGGCACTCCAGCGTAGAAGTGTGAATAAATAGGCCGGGGCTCTGGGCGTGGTTCACTTGTATGAAGGCCGAGCCGCAGCCCTCACCCTGCCACATGGCTGCCTCCATGACCACAGGCCCCCTGTGAACACAGCGGCACAGCACTGCAAAGTTATATCTGTACAGACTACTGCCCTGCCTTCGATCTACACTGCAGACAGCAGGGCTCACAATTGAGATGGAGTTGCAATTGCAGATGACGCAGTCCAGTAGGCAAGATACATTGCTCCCAGTGCGGCCTGCCCGGATCGCGCATCATCACACAGTGAGCACACCTTGAGCGCCAGAGGTACCACTAACTCAGTGCACCACAAGTCAACGCCACATGGCCTTATTAAGGCAGATTCATTAGACAAAATACATTGCTACCAGTGCGGCTTGCCCGGACCACGCATCATCTCAGGGTGCGCACACGCTGAGTGCTTCAGGTTCCACTAACTCAGTGCACCATAAGTCATCACCACGTATCCTTATTAAGGCAGAATTCATTAGACAAAAGACATTGCCACCAGTGCGGCCCGCCCAGACCATGCATCATCGCGGGATCCGCTCACGCTGAATGCTTCTGATGCCACTAACTGTGCAGCTTAACTCAATGCCACATGGCTGTGGGCCCTTGCTGACTGCTGCCTCCTGCCTACACTGCGGTCATCAGCGCTCACAATTAAAATGGACTCTTGAGTCGTTAATTGCAGAGTCCAGTAGGCAACTAAGTACAACGTCCCTCAAACCTACATAATATCCTTTTAGTGTCCTTGCTTCAAGAACTTGTTTTATATCAGTTATAGCTTTACTACAATGACCAAATTCATCTTGGAAGTCCAAAGCAACATTGAATGACAGTCTACACTGCGGACAGCAGCGCTCACAATTTGAATTCAGACTTGATTTATTACTTGCAGACAGAATTGTACTCTATGTCCTCGGATTTTGTCAAGAGGAAATGACAAAAAGCATTCCTTGATGTCTGTACTGCCTACTGCCTTCTATCTACACTGCGGACAGCAGGGCTCACAATTCAGATGGAGTCGCGATTGCAGATGATGCAGTCCAGTAGGCAAGATACATTGCTCCCAGCGCGGCCCGCCCGCCCGGACCACGCATCATCGCAGGCTGCGTACACGCTGAGCGCCAGAGGTACCAGTAACTCAGTGCTCAAGTCATCGCCACGTACCCTTATTAAGGCAGAATTCAGTAGACAAAAGATATTGCTATCAGTGCGGCCCGCCCAGAGCACGCATCATTGTAGGCTCTGCACACGTTGAATGCTTCTGATGCCACTAATTGTGCAGCTCAACTCAATGCCACCTGCCTACACTGCGGTCATCAGGGCTCACAATTATAATTGAGTCTTTATTCATTCATTGCAGAGTCCAGTAGGCAACTAAGTATAACGTCCCTTAAACCTACATAATATCCTTTTAGTATCCTTGCTTCAATAACTTGTCTTATATCAGTTACATCTTTACTACAATGACAAAATTCATCTTGCAAGTCCAAAGGAACACTGAATGACAGTCTACACTGCAGACAGCAGAGCTCACAATTTGAATTCAGTCTTGATTTATTACTTGCAGACAGAATTGTACTCTATGTCCTCGGATGTTGTCAAGAGGAAGTGACAAAAAGCATTCCTTGATGTCTGTACTGACTACTGCCTTCGATCTACACTGCGGACAGCAGGGCTCACAATTTGAATCGAGTCGCGATTACACATGACGCAGTCCAGTAGGCAAGAGATAGTGCATCATCGCTGGCTGCGCACATGCTGAGCGCCACACCTACCACTAACTCTATGCAGCTCAAGTCAACGCCATGTGGCTGTGGACCCTTCCTGACTGCTGCCTCTGGCCTACACTGTGCTCAGCAGGGCTCACAATTCAAATTCAGTTTTCAATAATTAATTTCAGAGTCCAGTAGGCAACTAACTTTAATGTCCCTGAAACCTACATATTTCAACAGAGTTTTCCATAGTTGTTTCATCTTTTGTTCCATACACCTAAACTGCGGTCAGCAGAGCTCATAATTTAAATTGAGACATGACCTATTCATTGGAGAGACAATTGTACTCTATGTCCTCGAATTTTGTCAAGAGGAAGTGACTAAAAGCATTCCTCGATGTCTGTGCTGACTACTGCCTTTGATCTACATTGCAGATAGCAGGGCTCACAATTCACAGGCAACAACATTGCTTCCAGTTCGGCTCCCCCGCACCACGTATCATCGCTGGCTGCGCACATGCTAAATGCTTCTGATGCCCATATCTCAGTGCATCACAACTCATGGACCCTTTATGATACAATGTTTTGTGTATAATTTCACATCTGCTGCCCCAATCTCAGTGTACCACAAGTCATGGACCCTTTATGATAGAATCTCTGTGTCTGATCCAATGATTACTGTTGTACTTGTTGCCAGCACCAACCATTCACGGAGGGCTGGCTTACACTCCCCCACACTCAACCAGCACAGACGTCTCTGGACATGTGACCCTGGTAATAAAAAGGAGTTGAGTGCATGTGCCCGTACCCAGTTCCACTATCTATATGTGTTCATGTGTTCATTATGTATGCAAGATGCTGCCCCTGGGCCCTACCACATTACATTGTGCTTGGACACCGTATGCAACCATGTTACCTCTGACAGTGGGAAAAACTTCGGTTATGTAACTTTGTCTCGGTCATTGTACAAGTACTTCCGTAGGGACTGGTTCATTAGAGTACTGCAAGAAGAGTGTATAGTAAATTTATAAATGCTTGGGGATTGGGGGAGTGATTGTATTACTTCATATGTTGGTGCAGTCTAACCCCGAACACGAGCTTGGCTCTAATTGGCTGCCCTCCATGTGCCAAAAACTGAAACTTGAACTTCGCATGGCCCTGTACAGTGCTACAGTTGCAACAGTCCACTGAATGTGCAATAAACATTCATATCCACATAGATGTGTCATGTCCACCATCTTTCATGTGTGGAACTATGGATGAATGTAGGGTCAGTGATTCCATGTACCTTCCATGTTGGCCATGTTGTGGGACTTGGCTCACAGAGTGACACATTGGCGCTTGTGACCCAGGTGACGGCAGCCCTTCGACAGGGACACCTGCATCAGTTGATTCCTCATACAGCCCAGGACGAAGCCACACCCATAGTTCCGGAGTCATTCTTCACAGCCTCAAGCAGGACTGGCATACGCCAGGCCAGCGCACTCCGCTTACGCTTACAGGGAAGGACAACAACGCTACATGGCCCAGGTTTTCATTGCAGTGATCTGCTGGTCACTGCCTAGTTGTCAGTACGCTACAGCCACTCCCTCACGGCTGGTATACACCCACACCACACCTATTCAGCACAGGCGTCACAGGACACGTGACCCTGCCAATAAAAAAGACCGGGCACACATGCTCTACGCCATTTCAGAGTTGCTCACACTGGAAGCACTGCAGCCGGCCCAGGCACAACGGCACAGGATGGTGACTTTCGGTCTACTGAGGTAACTGCTGAGTGGGTGTGCAGCCTTCTGTGACAGCCCATCCCAGTGGTCTGGACAGCTCAGGTTTTGTGTGCCCTGCTGGACCGCAGTGTTGGACTAAGCCATCAGATAGACAGGCCTACCACCATCGCCTTGCTGGTCACAGAGTTAGTGGCACTGCAAGGGCTGAGCTGGTGTGCAGCCTGCGATGAAAAGACGGGTGCACTGGTATGTCCTCTGCCATGGCGAAATCAAGACCCAGCACCAAATATGAGACCTGGTGGCCTGCGGAGCGGGGCTGCATGATATGCAGGGTGCCCTGTCCGCGGGCCCTGGGCTTGGGCCTTGCAGCGCCACGTGGTAGGCCCTCTTTTCTATATGCAGATTGCGAAACGTGAGAAGAGAGGCTTGTTTGCCCAGCGGCGAGCAGTCACCTCTGGGCAGTGTGAGTGGATGGGGGTGCAGTAGCCTGGGTGCGTGATGGGGGCAGTCAACTCCGGGCAGTGGGAGTGGATGGGGTACAGCAGCCTGGCTGTGCAGCGGCGGGCAGACACCTCTGTGCAGTGGGAGTGGATGGGGTGCAGCAGCCTGGGTGCAAAAAGGTTTAGGGGATTTAGGCGTGCGCAGTTGTATGTACTCTGCCATTACTGATTCCATACTACGTTTCAGATGACTAAGTTTGAGGGCTGCACTATATCCCAGCACGTGGTTGGAGACACACTGGTGGCAGAAAGGAGAGCCGTGAGATTTTCTCCACAGTGTCAACACTCACTCTCACTCTCCATCTCTTCCTTTTTGTCACTCACACTCTTTCTCTCTCTCTCACTCTCTATCTCTTCCTTTCTCTCTCTCACACTCACACTCTTTCTCTGTCTCTTCCTCCCTCCCATTATTTCTCTTTCTCTCTCTCTTCCTCTCCATCTCACTCTCTCTTCCTCTCCCTCACACTGTTTCTCTCTTTCATTCTCTCTTCCTCACTCTCACTCTTTCTCTCTCTCTCTCCTTTGATGGACGCATGACGCACAATCTTATCTTGCTTCTTTTCTAGCAGGCTGTGGTTCACAGATTGACGACCCCCCACCGACAAGGACCTCCCGCCACGAGGCGAAGACTTCAGTTCCACTGAGTTAGTGTCACCAGAGCTCAGTGCGTCTGCAGCCTGCGATGATGCGTGGCCATCTTAGCAATCAACACCGACTTTCAATTCTGAGCTCAGCTTGTCTGCGTGTACGCAATGGCTGAGGAGGTTGCTTCGGCACATGGTGGACCCTCTTCGACACACACCGGTGGCGGAAGGTGAGCAGAGAGTCTTGTTTGCGCAGCGGCAGGCAGTCACCTCCGGGCAGTGGGAGTGGATGGGGTGCAGCAGCCTGAGTGTGCAGCGGCGGGCAGTCACCTCCGGGCAGTGGGAGTGGATGAGGTGCAGCAGCCTGGGTGCGCAGCGCCAGGCAGACAGCTCTGGGCAGTGGGAGTGGAAGGTGTGCAGCAGCCTGGGTGCACAAAAGCAGGCAGACACCTCTGGGCAGTGGAAGTTGATGGGATGCAGCAGCCTGGATGCGTAGCGGCGGGCAGACACCTCTGGGCAGTGGAAGTGGATGGGGTGCAGCAGCCTGGATGCACAAAGGCGGGACAGCAATTTAGGCGTTGCCAGTTGTATGTACTCTCCCATTACTGATTCCATAATATGTTTCAGATGACTAAGCTTGAGGGCTGCACTATATCCCGGCACATGGTTGGATACACACCGGTGGCAGAAAGGTGAGCTGTGAGGATTTTCTCTACAGTGTCAACACTCACTCTCCTTCTCCATCTCTTCCTTTCTGTCAGTCACACTCTTTCTCTCTCTCTCACTCTCTATCTCGTCCTTTCGCTCTCTCACACTCTTTCTCACTTTCCCAGTCTCTTCCTCTCTCTCCCATTCTTTCTCTTTCTCTCTCTCTTCCTCTCTGTCTCACTCTTTATCTTTCTCTCTTCCTCTTTCTCACACGGTTTCTCTCTTTCCCTCTCTCTTCCTTGTATCTCACTCTTTCTCTCTCTTTCTTCCTCTCTCTCACTCTTTCTCTGTCTTCCACTCTCTCTCACTCTTTCTTTCTTTCTCTCTCTCTTCCTCTCAGCCTGGGTGCATAGGAGTGGGCAGACACCTTTAGGCAGTGGGAGTGGATGGAGTGCAGCAGTCTGGGTGTGCAGGAACTGGCAGTCACCTCCGGGCACTGGGAGTGGATGAGGTGGAGCAGCCTGGGTGCACAGCAGCGGGCAGACAGATCTGGGCAGTGGGAGTGGATGGGGTACAGCAGCCTTGGTCCGCAGAGGCGGGCAGACACCTCTGGTCAGAGGGAGTCGATGAGGTGCAGCAGCCTGGGTGCGCAGGGGCGAAACAGAGAATTAGGCGTGTGCTGTTGTATGTACTCTGCCATTACTGGTTCTATACTATGTTTCAGATGACTAAACTTGAGGGCTGCACTATGTCCTGGCACATGTTTGGAGACACACCAGTGGCAGAAAGGTGAGCTGTGAGGATTTTATCCACAGTGTCAACACTCACTCTCCCTCTCTATCTCTTCCTTTCTCTCTCTCACACTCTTTCTCTCTTTCTCTGTCTCTTCCTTTCTCGCTCATTCTTTCTCTTTCGCTCTCTCTCACACGGTTTCTCTCTCTCTTCCCTGTATCTCACTCTTTCTCTCTCTCTCTCTCTTTCTCTCTTTCTCTTCCTTCCTCTCTCTTGCACTCTTTCTTTCATTCTCTCTCTCTTCCTCTGTCCCACTCTTTCTCTCTTTTCAACACCTAAGAGCAGGTGTAAACTTCCTGCTACTAACGCACCGTATCACCTGTTTTGTACTCTCTTCGACGATCTTGCTGGTGCTTGAGAAATCTACGAAGTGATGTGTTTGCTGCATTTGGCAGGGGAACGCCTACTATATTTCTCATTAGCAAGATTTGCTGGGGTCATCCGTGATGATGCTTTTTGAGGCTGCTATCGCTGGTAAAGTGGTGCTTTGGCTGTTTGCTCCAGCTTGTGAATGGTGCATTAAACTTATCACCAATTTGGTTGCGATAAAGTGCTGTTAACTCGGCGATGTGTCCTTGAGAATATACCCCTCGGTGTTTGGAAGACTTAAGAAGTACTCCCATCGCTTTCACACGAGAGGCCGCGCTGAGGGCTGCGACTCCACTTTCACTAATTTACCTTCACCTCGGGGACCCCATCCCCCGAAGCATGCCAACTTGTTCATTATTTAAAAAAACAAAAAAACAAGAAGAGGGACGCATTGGCCCCCCTCCCGTGGCCAATTCTGGTCCCGAGTACCCCATCACCAGAGGCCTAGCCTCACCGTTTGGGACCGTGGGGGAGCCCCAATGCCCCCACAATACTGCCGGCTCCCGTGTCCTGCGGGAGCCGGCATTGCTTTTCCATACGTTGAGCTGCTGACATGCACCTCCCCTAGTGGAAAAGCAATCAGCATTGAATTTTGGAAGCGAGAGCAGGTTTCCCAGCTCTCGCTTCCAAAATCAAATCAAGTTTGCTATGAAAGGGCGGGAGCCGCGCAGCTCCCACCCTGTCATAGCAAACAGCTGTATCCCGGGGTGGCACCCCGGGACACTGCAGGAGCCGGCCCTGGGGGCTGGCAATCCCCAGGTCCAGGGAGGGCTCCTGGAGTGGGGGCCACACAACCCCCCTCCCAACTTGAGTGAAGCCCCGGGGAGGTAGTGGTCCACGGAGCTGCGCTATAATTTTTTAAGAAATGCACCCGGGACCTAGCCCACCCGGGGACTCATTAAAATAAAATGCGGGAACCCGCGCTTCACTGTTTTTTAAAAAATGTTGGCGGAATTCGCAACCCCAGAGCATATTGTCCCAAATAAAAAATAAAAAACTTTCTTTGTTCCTGGGGGTCCTTCTGGGACCACTGAGCAGGCCTAAGGTGTCAGGGTGTTTCTACCCTTCCCCCTTCTCTTGTTTTATATCTTTGTTTCTCTGTTTTCTGGTGACTCGCTTCTACCGAGTCACAAGATGGCTGCCAACACTTCCTGGTTTGGAGTGTTGGTAGCCAATCACAGTGAAGCTTTTATTTTTTTAATTACTCAGCAACTACTGAACGGATTTACACCATTTAAAAAAAGGTCGCTTTCTGATCCAAGCACTACCTTTTTGCCAAATTTGGGGTAATTTCGTTCAGTAGTTTGGGCTGTAACCTTGCCCAAAGTAACCGATGGAAAATTGATTTTTTTACTTTTATTTTTTGAATTTCTCAAAAAATACTGAACGGATTTACACCATTTAAAAAAAAGGTTGCTTTCTAAACCAAGCTCAAACTTTTTGCCAAATTTGGGGTAATTCCGTTCAGTAGTTCGGGCCCCCCTCCTGGAGCCCTCAATGGCCCTGGGGACCTCCCGGGTAATGGACATTGCTGTTTGTTATGACAGGGCAGTAGCCGTGTGGCTCCTGCCCTGTCAAAACAAACTCTGCTTCACTTCATGAAAGCAAGAGCAGGAAACCTGCTCTTGCTTATATAAAGCGAAGCAGAATTGCTTTTGGCAAAGGGAGCTGCATGTTAATAGCTCCCCTTGTCCAAAAGCAATTCTGGCTCCCGCAGGAGTCAGGGAGCCGGCAGGGATCATGGGGGCATTGGGGCTCCCCCCACGATTCCTAACTTTGGAGCAGGCCCTGATTGATGGGGTCCCCGGGGCCAGACATGACCCCGGAGGGGGGGCACGTTGCCCCCTTCCTTTATTTAAGAAGAAAAATGGTAGAGCCCTGTTGTATGGGGTCCCCGGGTCCGAAATCGGCCTGGGGAGGTGGGTGCGTGGCCCCCTCATTTGAAAAAAAAGTAAAATGGCCAAGCCCCGGGTATGGGGTCCCCGGGGCCAAAAGTGGTCCAGGGGAGGAAGGCCGTGCGGGCCCCTTCCCATACAATTTTTTTTTAAAGCTGTCAGGCCCTGGGGGATGGAGTCCCTGGGGCTATAACTGGCCTCAGGAGGGGTACCCCTCCAAAACAAAATGACAAGTCTGGTCAGGCCCCGTGGGATGGGGTCCCCAGGGTGATAATTGGCCTGAGGAGAAGGGCCACATGCCCCCGCCCAATTTCTTGTTAAAAAACCACATGGCTAAACAGGCCCCAGGGGATGGTGTCCCCAGGGCCAGAAGTAGCCCAGAGAAGGGGGGCCACATGGCCCCCCTGCTACAAAAAAAGGCAACTTGTTGGAGGTCCCACCCCCTCCCTGCATGACTCTGCAAACACGCCTCCTGGTGCACTCTGTGTTGCGGGATTAATTCACTGTTGCTAGTGAGGGTCCCTGGGGGCCAACCAGGCTTCCAGGAACCTCCAGTAAGCCTCACACAGTGGGATTCCTCAGATGTGGCACAAGGCTATGCCCCCTTTTTACACAACTCTGCAAATGTACCTCGTGGTGGACTGCTGGTGGGCTAATGAAGTCTCCTTGTGTCCTCAGGACCTTAGGACTGAAGTGAACTTCATCCCCCAAGCAGCAGTGTGCCACGAGGCTTGTTTGCAGAGTGGTGTAAATAAGGGGCGTGGCCTCATACCACTCTGAGCAATCTAGCGGTGTGGGACTTAATGGGGGTACCTGGTGGGCAAGTTGGCCCCCAGGGATCCTCATTATTCAAGGGGACTTAATCCCCCAACTTAGAACGCGCCAAGAGGCATGGATGCATAGTGGTGGAGAAAGGGGACATGGCCTGTAAAAAACCTTAGAAATTCACAGAAAAAAACATAGGTTTCCGGGACGTTATAGTTAGAAATTAGCATTTAAAAAACCTTAGAAATTCACTGAAAAAAACACAGGTTCCAGGGACGTTATAGTTAGTTGGACATTTCACTCGTACAAAAACCAGAGAAATTTAGCCGTTATAGTTAGTTGAGCTAACTATAGCTTGCGCCACCACAATGCACTGCTGATGACGTCACTTATTAAATCATTTATGACATGGTCAGTGACATCACTGATTACATCACTGCAGAGAGGTGTAAAAGGGGCATGGCCACCTGCCACCTCTCAGTAACACAGCCCTGTGGCGCTTACTGGAGGTTCCTGGTGGGCTAGTTGGCCCCCTGGGACCCTCAGGATTCAAGGGGACTTAATCCTCCAACTTAAAAAATACCACAGGCCATGTTTGCACACTTGCCATATCAGGCCCCACCCCCTCCCTGCACCACTGTGCAAACAGGCCCTCTGGCAAGTTGTAAGTTGGGGAATTAAGTCCCCTTGAATCTTGAGGGTCCCTTGAGTCCAATTAGCCCACCAGGTACCTCCAGTAAGTGCCCGTGAGGTGCATTGCAGAGAGGTGTAAAAAGGGGTGTGGCCTCAGAACACCTCTCTGCAACGCAGCTCTGTGTCGCTTCTTGGAGGTACCTGGTCAGCTAGTTGGTCCCCAGGGACCCTCAGGATACAAGGGGACTCAACCCCTCAACTTGCAACGTATCAGTGGACACATTTGCACAGTGGTGCAAGGAGGGGTCGTGTCTGATGTAAGAAGTTAGCAATCTTGCTGTGTGGGATTTACTTGTGGTTATAAAAGGGATAATTGGCCCCCAAAGTTGACGTTGGGGGCTTACAATTCCTCCTGTTACCTCCAGTAAATACCACACAGTGGGATTGCTAAGAGGTGTTTCGTAGGTCGTGCTCACCTTTCACCACCACTCTGGAAACACGACTGGTACGTTATAGTTAGAAATTAGCATTTAAAAAACCATTGAAATTCACTGAAAAAACCATAGGTTTCAGGCACGTTATAGTTAGAAATTAGCATTTAACAAACCTTAGAAAATCACTGAAAAAGCCATCGTTTTTAGGGACGTTATAGTTAGTTGGACATTTCCAACTAACTAATTGCCCCATTATAGTTAGTTCAGCTAACTGTAACTCTTGCACCCGCAATTACCTTCTGATGATGTCACATATTACATCATTCATGACATGGTCAGTGACATCACTGATGACATCACTGATGACATCTCAAATGACATCACTGATGACATCACTGATGACATCGTCCACATGAATATCTGATGCACCTCCTCACACTCTAATATAATCTTTGATACACCCACTGTAAAATACAGACTACCATTTTCAAAACCGTTAACACACCAATACCAGTTACTACATGCGCACTCACTGATTCCTAGGTCTACACACACATCCACTCATTCACCCATAAAGTCACTCATACATGCAGTCACTCATCAATAAAATACTTTCATAAGCACTCATACACCTATACAGAGACTCATACACCACCACTCATCCATGGAGTTACTCACACAGCTAGTCAGTCATGCAAGGAATCACTTACACTTCCATTTACTGACCTATACCGTTATACACACACCACATCACGTATTCAAACAGAATCAAATGCAAACTTACTCTCTTATACAATCATTGATACAAGTACACACTCATCCATACAGCCACTCTCAAAATCACTGACTCTCACGTATAGTCATTTATATACTCCAACTCTCACATACACTGCCTTTTACATATGTAGTTACTTGGACATGTACCACTGAGACATCCATTCTTTCACCAACACACCCATACATACACTCACCTACCCATACAGCTGTTTGCAATTGCACTCTGGAACCCATACACCCAGTAAATCAACCAACCACACATCTATGCACAGAGTCACACACCTCCCACCCTCCCACACACACACTCAGGCACCCATACAAATATTCAGGCAACCAATCAATAGCCCATATAGACACTCATGTAGCTAGTGACCAACCCATGCAGCAGTTTACACAACAGACAGACTGATACAGACATTCACACAGTTTAGTCTCTAACCCATGCATTCGGTAAGACACGTTTAATCAATCACTTATACCATCAGTCACGCACCTACAAAATCCTCCATCCACACACTTATACACACAATCATTCTTCAAAACACCTTGGCATATATATAAAATATATTTAAACTTTACAGAAATACACAGTCACTGTATGATGTCATCAGTGATGTCATTTGAGATGTCATCAGTGATGTCAATGACCATGTCATGAATGATGTAAGTGCATTGCGGGTGCACGAGTTATAGTTAGAAGAACTAACTATAATGGGCAATTTCTATGGTTTTGTATGAGAGAAATGTCAATCTAACTATAGCGTCCCTGAAACCTATGGTTTTTTCAGTGAATAAATATATATGTACATATACATATATATGTGTATATATTTATATACATATATATATACATATATATATATATATATATATATACAACAACGCTCCCAAGAGTGCCACAGACCGCCGCACCCTCTCAGAGAAAACGGACACCAAGTCAGGTAGCGAGCTTAGTAGTGTCTTCTTTATTTTATTTTTTCATGTGTAGCAGGAGTGCCACGATCCGGACGCGTTTCGGCAACCTTGTCGCCTTGCTCACCAGATACAAAGTGTTTGCCATCACACACAAGATTTCTAAAAACGGCAAACCACCAATCAAAACACTTGTTCCCATACCATGTGACCGCAAATTGTGCCTCATAGAAATAGACAACAGACTTCATCTGGGTGAGTCGTCTACCATAATTGACGAATTTGTAGCATTAATACTATCTGTACAAATACATGAATATGCTCCTAGGAATGTTCAAAAGAACAATTACCCTGATCACTTTTGTAAATAGACATACACAGCCTATAACAGTACAAATACATGTTGTTCTACCCATGTCACTAATATGCTTAAAATCATAAATATTGAAAAATATGTCAGTATAAAAAGCAATGAACAGCTGGGCCTATTATTTGCATAGTGCAATGTTGTGGCTCAACACTAGTAATGTGATCATCATGGACATACCTATACATAACATCTATCATCGCCAATATATCATGTAGGCGCACAATAATTGTCACTGGTTTAAAAAAGGAAAAAGTGCTGTTGTGCCAATAAAGTGCAATGTGTAAAAAATCTATATGTGCAAAAAAGGTTTGAAATACAGGCTCCCCAGCCGGGGAATCCTGTTGGGGAAAGGACAGTTACAATAAGAACAGATTATTTCACAGTTTTCATATAAGAACCATCGACCAGAGTCAGGGGATAAAGTGACTTGTGCATGGTAATTCCACGATGTGCAAAATTGGGCATAGATAAATAAATTATTAATTATATCTCAATACAAGAAATGGCGCCAATAAATAGGATAAAACCATAAATTCACAATAAATTCATGATAAAATCCACATTCAAAAAACACCACCCTTTGGAGACATAAAATATAAATACCACACACATCGTAAAAGCATTTCAATAATATGTAAACGTCACCAAGAGAAATCACGTAAAGCCACTGCTACCACTGTCTAATATAAATTATCATAAATAGTGGTGCAAATCTTCGCAAATGTTGAGACCTCTGGGACTCTTGGTATCTAATTCCAAGATATACTTGGTCTCCAACTGCCTAAGGGACTTATCTCTATCACCACCCCTTTTGTTTGCTGGCACACTGTCAATTACATAGTAGGTCAAGACATTGAGGTTACCTCCATGCTCTGCCTTGACGTGTCTTGCGACGGGATATGATGGATCTGAGTTGACAGTGGCCCTTAGGTGTTGGAGAATGCGAGCCTGCACAGGCAGTTTGGTGCTCCCTACATAGCGGAGTCCGCACTTACAGGTTAAAACATACACCGCGTACTCCGTTCTGCAGTTAAAATTGCCTTTGATCTTAATCTCACTCTTCCTGAAAGCGCTTTGATATGTTTTCGTGTTAGCACCAAACTTGCAGGCTCTGCAACTACTGCACTTGTAAAAGCCATACTTGGAAGACAACCAACAGTCCTTGTTTAGTATCTCTGGACTATTTTTGACTAGATCAGATCTCATGGAATGAGCTTTACGGTAAGTGAAGTCAGTCTTCACGGGCAAGACTTCTCTCATCACTCCATCTGTCAATGCAATGGGCCATTGGGAATTAATAATTTTCCTGATTGCTTGTGACTGTTTACTATACGTGGTGATGAACCTACACGAGGCTTCACCTGTGGGTTCTACTGATGTTGTGACTATTTTGTGGGCCAGGGTTTCCTCTTCGCTGGTGGTTGGAGAACCTGGTTGAAGCAGAATATTTCTATCTTGGCTTTTTTCAATGCTACCTCCAAGTAGTGCTTCCCATAACCTCTGGCTAACAGTCTCTTTTTAGCAATCTCCTGTGACTCAATCCATGTCTGCTCTGTACTACACGCTCGTCTAATCCTCAAAAATTCACCATACGGTAGACTGTCAATAGTGTGGCGTGGATGAAAACTGGACGCATGCAGAAGCGTGTTACCAGCTGTGGGTTTCTGATACAGACTAGTAATGATGACCCCTTCTCGTACTGTGACCTTGATGTCTAAAAAGTTCACTGTGTGTACATTGATGTCGCTAGTGAAGGTTAAATTAAGCTCATTGTCATTAATGCATTGAACAAAATCAGATGCCTGCTCTGCATTACCTCTCCATATTATAAAAACGTCATCAATGTAACGCCACATATGAGCTACATGGGCGTCATATAGGGCCTTGTGGTGGCTTCTGAGGACATGCTCCTCCCACCAGCCTACATGTAAACATGCATGACTGGGGGAGAAGCATGCCCCCATTGCCACGCCTCGTTTCTGTCTGTAGATCTTAGTGTCAAATAAAAACACATTGTTATTTAAACATTTTCTGATCATCTCAACCAACATTTTTTTATGCTGATACATACCGATGTTTCTTTGATCTTAAAAGTATTTCATTGCACGTATGCCATCCTCATGCCTGATACAAGTGTATAGTGCAGTTATGTCAAGAGTCATAACAATTATATCAGGTGACCATTTAACAGTATTGAGTTTGACTAAGAAGTCTCTTGAGTCCCGTAAATATGTTGGAAGAGCCGTGACAAATTCTTGCAGATAGTGATCAACGTACTTGGATGTATTCTCGAAACAACAATTAATGGCAGAAATGATAGGTCTGCCCGGCAGAGGATCCAAACCTTTATGGACTTTGGGAATAAGATAGAAAAGGGGCTACACAGGATGTTCTTTATGAAGAAATTTAAATTCATCTTTTGTAATCAGCCCCTCCCGTTGTCACTTGGATAAATCATTTTTGTAGTCATTGCCTATTTTGCGCACCGAGATTCCATCACTGCGCTCATAACAATTTGCATCTTCCAATTGTCCGAATGCCTCTGCGCGGTACGTCTCTTTATCCCAAAGAACAATGTTCCCTCCCTTATCTGCATTATTGATCACAACCTTTTTGTTGTCCTTCAATTTCTTCATTAATTGGAAGTATTCTCTTGTCTTTCCACTGGCTCTGGTCTTAGATCTGCAAGTGTTCCTATATAGACACTTTAGTTCGTCGGTGACCCTCTCTTGAAAAATATCAAGAGCGTCTCTTGGCATAATTGGTACAAACGTTGATGGTGCTTTAAATGGACTTTTTCCAGATAGTGAAATGTTAATTCCTTCTTCCTGCGCCAGAGTTTGAGAACTCAAGGTATCTTCCTGGTTGTCTCTTAATGTGAGAAGTGTTGCCAGGACTGGAATGGCCCCCGCTGCCAAGCTTGTATTCGCCTGTGACATTGGCGGGGTATTTTTAGTTGTACTCCGGCCATGGTTCTTTATCAGGAAAAACTTGCGTAATTTTAATTTTCTTATAAACTTCTACACATCAACACATGTCTGGACATAGTCAAAGTTACTTTCCGGGCAGAAACTGAGACCTAATGATAAAAGCTGGGTCTCTGCGGTGTTGAGTTCGATATCTGTCAAGTTGACGATAGTTTGGGCGTTGGTTGGCTCACCTACTTGTGCCAATTCTTCTTTTTCTGACGCCCCCTGCCTGCGCCGCTTTGCGCATTTGTGCCTTTGTTTCTGCCGTCTGTTTTTGGTTTGCCTTGTGTTTGATTGACTCTCGGTCGAAGGGTCTGCATGCGTTGTTCCCTCATAAAATCCAGCTCCTCTGCGTAAGTAATTGGCCCCCGCAGGGTGAATGAGGATGTTGACCCCCCTGAACTGCTGCCCGAGTCTGAATCCTGGCCAGAAGATATTGCATTAGTATCTGAACTGATTTTAGGACCGCCTTCCGCTCCCATGGAATTAGTTGTGCTTTCCTGTTCACCTGGTGCCTTTTGATTTGATCGAGCGAGGGCTTTTTGTTTTTTCACATAGTCATATTTACGAGAGAAGGTAAAGACTTGCCCTCTCTCGTAATCATTCTCATCTCTGGCAAACTTCCAGACCTTCCGTGTTTTTATCGTGTCTTCCTGTTTATTTTTGCGGTTGTACATTTCTTTCATTAGTTTTTCCACCATGTTCTTGTTGTCAGAAGTGGTGAGTGTTTCCAGCTCCTCTGTCAGTTTCTGAATTTCTTGCAAGTCTGCCTCATGATCTATTATAGAGCGCCAAGAAACCGTCTCGGTGTACGTGCGCGGTATAAATTGTTTAACATAACATAACATAACATATTGTAGCAAACTTAATTAATAGACAGACCGACCGCATAGATGCCTCCAGGTTGTTTTCTGCCCATTCCTTTAAGAGCCGAGGGTTCGGTCTGTCGAAGTTTGGCGCTAACATTATTCTCAGGCCTCTCCGCACCCGCCCTGCTTCGCGATATTTGTCCAGTGATTTAATTTCCCACCACTTCATCATTTCACTTCTGTGATGTTTTTCAAGCCGCTTAATAACATTTCTTACATCCCCTTGTACCATTGATGTTGCCTCCGCCCGAGTCGGGCGTTCTACTACCGATGGCAAGTTTGAAAATAAGTCCTCCGCTGTCCTTTCCCTGATGGCAAATGTTTCTTCCATCTCGCGGCACTCCCGCTTACTGTTAACACAAATAAATCAAAGTTCGTGACCCGCCTGTTTTGTATACGAGTCCCTGATATATATATATAAGTTGTAATAAATAGTAAAACTTTGCTTACTTATCGAAATGTACTGTTAGACTTGTCAGCCTTAGTGTGGTCTTCCCCCAAACGTTTTGCCTTACTGCTCCATTTTTGCTAATCTCGTTTTTGTTGGCCATAGGACTTTACCACTGCTAACCAGTGCTAAAGTGCATGTGCTCACTCCCTAAAAGATGGTAACATTGACTTATACCGAATTGGCACATTTAATTTACTTGTAAGTCCATATTAAAGTTATATTACCTGTACCCAGTGTCTGTAAACTAAATGCTAGTAGTGGGTCTGCAGCCCTGAATGTGCCATCCACTTAAGTAGCCCTTTTTAACATGTCTTAGGCCTGCCATTGCAGTGTGTAGTGTCGTTTTAAATGACCATTTTGATCTGGCAAAATAAACCTTTTGCCAGGCCTATATCTTCCATTTTAATACACACAACTCAAACCTAGGGTTGTCCGTAAACAGTCCACAGGGCAGGGCGCAGTGTATTTAAAAAGTTAGACAAAATTAGGCTACCTATAAGGGAGAGGCGGAACTAGCTGAATTTGACTCTGTGGAATTCCAGAGTGGTACATAAAAACTCTTTGAGATACTGCGGAGTTCCCCCAATGGAAATAAATAGGCACTTAGCGCTGTGAGTTGCCCCAGGAGCGTGATCTGTGCAAAAAAATCAACATGGAAAACACTTGTTGTTTGATGGCATGTAGTGGATACAAAATTATTTTAAATGTCAAACATGAAAGCATGATGGACCTGTGTATAACACACTATTGACAGACAATAATAGACATATCTTATGGGTATATGATTGTCCGAGAAATATCAGAAATTCAATACAAATGACAATTTAGTGCAATCAGCTTCAGTTTGACTACTACCAAACAGAAAAACCAGAGAAAGACTGATATAAATGAACCTCATATGTGAAACTTAAAACCAGGTAGACATCATCTCTTTATCTTTGAGTGCAACAGGCTGTTTTGTTTGTTTTCACTTTTAGAGAGTTGTCATTTTCTTGTGCTGACCATTTGATGTCTGCAGTCTCTATCACACCTAGCCAAAAAATCCTAAGCGGGCACAATTTTCATTTCATCATTTTTACTTATTTACATATATTCTTTTCATAGCATGTCATTATATCCGAAAAACAACACCACTGTAACACTTTTACACCATCAATACATAAACATTCGAAAAATCAAAAATCAAAAAGACATGATACAGACAATCAATGAAAAACTTCAATATAGACACCATATAAAAAGCAGAATGCCTCCAATTACTTCATTTAGAGGGCACCAGTCCTTATGTGATATATACAAACAAGCGGACAATGAATAGTTTACACGGGCCTGCTTGTTTA
The DNA here is from genome assembly GCF_964261635.1 of Lissotriton helveticus. NCBI lineage: Eukaryota > Metazoa > Chordata > Amphibia > Caudata > Salamandridae > Lissotriton > Lissotriton helveticus. Next base: position 1,067,398,548 of record NC_136067.1, on the reverse strand, counting down.
CTGTGCTGGCACTACAGAAACTGAAGTTAATTGTCAAAAAAGCTTCCGCATACCGTATCCTCAACAGTCAGAGGACCATACAATTCAAGAAAGAAAGGGGAAAGATAGAGCACCCGTGTGCACGAAGTAAGTGCCATGTTAATGAAAGATAATAGATGAATTTCATATAAATGAGGAGATTCATGCATGACCAGTAAGCTCCTATTTTCACATTTTAGGCATCTAGGTGGTTACGAGTAAAGAACTCCTAATTAGAGGACCAAAAAGAATGCAAGGTCCAGCACTTGAAGAGTGGAAGCCAAATACAGGCATTCTTATGTAAGAATTATTAATGACCATCTCAACAGTTTCACACAGTTAAAGATAGCTTGAAAAACATATAGGAATTCATGATACTAATTGTATGTATTTATTTCTAGAATAAAGATATGATGTTTTTAACTGTTCTGTCCTGAAGAAGGTGTTTATACAATAAAGACACCGAAACGCGTCGACAAAAGGACCCAATTGTTTTAATATTGGTTTTGTAATTTTTGTATAAATTCATTATGTGAATTTTGTTGATCTATGTATACAAAAAAGGTACTTACAGTATCTAATCTCAATGAAATGTTAGACACAATAATTCTCTGTACTGTAAGTAATATTGGAAATTGATGTGATTTCAATGTATCTTAACATATAGAGTTTTTTAAAATTTGACTAAAAAGTTCGCCTTTTTTAAAACAAAAGAAATAAATTCAATAGAAGTAAATGAACCTACTTGTGTTGTAATAATATGTGATTGGTTTACTGAAATCTATGATGGTCATTAATTCGTTGTGGTGGGATTGAGCAACATTTAATTGAGTAACACAGAAAGGAAAAATGTTTGTTTAGGACTTCGTATTACAGCCTCACAGCTCCTTGGAACTGCTGCAACTCAATGCATCCTGGAGGTGGGATCTCGCTATGATCTGCAACCAGGATTTAAGTTACTTTGGTCAGCAGGCCTAACTTAGGGGCTCATTATGATGACGGGCGGATTTGGTCCGCCTGCCATCATAGCGGTGTTTGAAACCGCCTGCCAGACATGCGTAAGTGCCACCACTGCTATTAGGATGTGCCCGCCATACTCGGGGGCGCATCCTGGGCCTTTATCAATGCGTTGGTGCTGCTGGCTGCAGCACCGTCCGCAATGATAAAGGTGCATGCACCGCATTTCCCTGCAACACGTGGCAGGCACCATGCGGTGCCTGCCACTTGGTACATGGAAATGCAGGGGGCTACCATGGGTACCCCCAGTGCAGCGACACCCTCCCACAAGGGGGGCCCGCAACGGGCCCCCAATCCCAATCCCTGCCAGCCCTTCCATGGCAGCATCGCCGTCATGGAAAGTCCTCCTAGAACCCACATCCTAATATGGCAGACAGTGCCTGCTAGGCACTGCCATCATGTTAGAGGCCCTGGTCCATCTGCCAGGCAGTCGGTGCAATTGCCTCCGGCGGAAAAACGGCGGACGGACTTTCCATCCACCTCGGCACTCACCGCCATCCTAATTTGTCGGTGGGTGAATCACCATGTGATGGCAGAAGGACCGCCACCGCCAGCCCGGCGGTGGCGGTCCTTCTGCCATCATAATGAGCAGCATAGTCCCTATATCCGGCTCGTGCTCCATCAGGGTCAGCCTGAACTTGGAACTTTGCCTGGATCCGGAGCAACCCAATAACCACTGGTGGCGCTTTGTACTTCTATATACTATTATTCTTAACACTTCGAAATTTCCTATCTCCAGTTCCATTGATTCTATTTTTGTGGTTTAGGTTTCAAACAATGTATCAAACTTGACTCTATTTTCTAAATTAGTGTGGGATTTTTCTTGTGTTGTGTCTTCCCTTTATTACTGTTTGAAGTGCTGCACAAAACCTTTTTAGATTGCCTCTAAGTTAAGCCTGACTGCTTTTGTAACAAGTTACCAAATGTTTGAGCACAGGTTAATTAGGGGTTTGCTTGTGTCTCACCCTGAAAGAGATTGCGGTTGCTGATTGAGTAGGATATGACAAACCCTCAACCAGAAACCCATTTTCTTGTACTTACCTTCACAGTATTTTTGACCTAAATATTCTTAACACAATATTTTGCCCAAATACATGTTCTCTGATATTTTATCTAAATACCGTCCCCTACCTACCATCAGTACGGTTACCTGTTTTAAAAAGGGTTCTCTCCTCAAGTTTCTATATGTGCTCTAGAATTATTCACAGAATACTCACAGCTCGGATGACATAATGTTTACAGGGTAAGGAAACTCCACAGATACCAATGGTTTGATTTTGCAAGTCCACTTTCAATGTTAGTGAGGTCACTGCACATATTTTACTGCACCTGGTCAATATTGACACCCCAGGGCCTGGTATTTAGAAGGTGTGGCAAGTATTCTCCAGTCTGTGTTTTGCAGGTTGGAATGACACATAGTAAGTTAATCTGTGCTTGATGTATCAATTATTGCACTTTTCCTTTTTTCCAGCAATTTTCTGCAGACATGTTCCATCAGATTTTCTAGGCAGAACATGTCTGTGGACAATGTCCAGCGTGTAGTAATCGCCATGTGTGCTAATTTCAGCAGAGCCCTGAATTCAGTCAAGTGCGAACTATGGTCTGCTCTCAAGGATTTCCCGACTACTTGGAACGAGGACCAAATTATGTAATTTTGCTGCTTTTGCTTTTATTAGAATATGTTAACCAATGGTCTATGTGCTCCATTTTATCATGTCATTTACACTGCCCTTGACTGTATTTATTTCATCGACACAGCGAATCTCCTTCAAACTTAGGGACCGATTATGATGTCAGGCAGAAAGCCATCGGACAGCTAGACAGAGGCTCTCTGTCTGACATCAATAGTTTCCCTCCAACTGCTGTATTGTACTACATGCGGTTGGAGGGAAACCTTGGGGGTTTCCGCTCTGCTTCCGATAGGCTCACAGAGCCCGTCGGGGTGGTGGGCGGAATGGTTATACCATAATAAAAGCAGAGCCAGCCTTGGCTCTGCCATCGCTATTATAATGTCGCTTTCCACCTCCCCTTTCATGGCGGTCCGCCCGCCATGAAAAGGCAGCCATGAAAGCGACTTTGAGGGCCCCTCGCAGGGACCCCTGGCCCTCCGCTATGGGTCCTGGGGGGCACCTAAGGTGCCACCAAAACAGCCCTGCACTGTGTGCAACATGTTGCAGGGATGTTTGAAAACATCCATTTTACAATTTAGCTTGTACTATGGGCCTTTTCCACCTGCTGCACCGGCTGTCATTGTAAAATGGATGCTTACGACTGCAGATGAGGTGGTCGCAGCCAAATACAGTGGGTGGAACCGACCGACATCATAATTAGGCCATTAGTGATTTCTCACATTGCCCTTATTGTGATGGGAAAAACACTCAGATACCGTCTACCAGAGGGAGGCATTTTCGTTAAACTGATGAACCAAAGGGTTGTTAAGAGTATGCCATATGATCTAAACCCTATGTTAATTTATGGGTTTCTTTGATGTACATTACATTGCAGGGTCATAAACTGACATAAATGCACTGGTAGTGCTGGAGTACATTTGAAGGCTTTGACTAAAATTTTTTTTTAGCTGAAACGTTTTCGTGCTCCTTCCTAGTAAAGTCATATACAGAAACATGTCCCCAACCAGATATAATGGTGGCGACAGAGGTCTGTAAAGCCAAACAATTTTTGCCACATTTGTACGTAAAATATAGGCTTTGCACGGACAAGCCATTGTTCGCTAAATACGTCAATTTCCTGGTGTGTTGGGGACACCATATTGCTACATCCATTATTCTTTTAAAGGCTAACAAAATCAATGTTCGATAATCTACCAATTCTTTCGTTTTCCATGCCTTTGTGATCGTGGCCCGCTTCCTATTGCTTTCTGAAATGAAGGTAGGTGGCCTCGATGTGCAACTGCAAAGAATGTTTAAACCGATAGCCAGTTTTCCTGCCAATTTTACAAAAGAACACTGAAGTCTTTCTTCAGGCCTAAGAAACCTCGAAGACTCTCCCCGGCAGCCGATGTCGTGCTGCTCTATTGTTATTTGCTCTGTGCATTTTTTTTTTAAATTGGCTGGTAATTTTAGAAGCCTGCTTCCTGTTTGATATTTAAAGTCGCTTCCTTTGTGTGAAAAAGAAAAGTATTGATTTTAACAGTCGCGGCGCTTTCACGACCAAGCAACTTGCTTGACTGGGCTCTGTTTATTTGTTCTTCTGCTGGCTGTCCATTTATTCTTGTAAACTGCTTGTTTTTCTTTCATTTATCTGCGATTACAGTGGTTAAGTATCACAATATGTCCTTCCTCTTATATCTCTCGGGAGACATCTTGAATAATTGTCGGTGTGAGTGAATAATCCCCGCATCGTCATTCTGTTTATGTATATTCAATTTTAATATAGCATTTAAGAGACCACAAGGATAGCAGAAAGATAAACCCTTTTTGTGTAAAAGAAAGGAAACTGCAGGACAGCATCAAGAAAACTCCCATATTTTCGAACACCAACAAAAAATGTGAATTGGCCGCTTACCATTTAATTCCTGTATTTCCTCTGAGAAGTGAGAATCGCTGGAAGTGTGTTGGGTTCTCTGGGGCATATTATCAAGGGATTTATCTCCGCTTTTTTGGATTTAAAAGCCAAGAAAGCGGAGATAAAATTATCTCCCTATCAGCAACAGGGTGCTAAGACGCAAATTCGCATGTTAGCACCCTTTTTCTCTACGCTTCCCCTTGCATCTCTAATGAGATGCAAAGGGGGCGTTTCAGAGAAAAATAATAGAAGAAATGTTGTTAAGCGACATTTCTCCTATTATCAAGGATTTCGCTAACCCTGTTAGTGATTAAAAAAAGCAGCGCTAACCGCGGTTAGCACTGCTTTTTTTCCACCTGGTATTTTCCTGACTTAACTGTAATCAAAAAGGTCCACCTCAAGGGTTTTTGTTTATTGTGTATCCTGATGACTCTGGAATACACACATTTGTTTAAAATACCCCTCACACACCAAAAGGGCCCTTGGTGTCATGCTTCATCATCGGGGTCTTCCCGCCCGGCTGCCGGACGGGGCAGTGCTGCGACAAGCGACTACGCTGGAGCACCTTTTTAATTGTGGGTGCTATGTGAGTGAATAGGAGTGAGTGTCAGTGGGGTCAGGAGTGATGGAGAGGTGATGTTAAAAATACCTGGTCTAGTGAAAAAAAGACTGTTTAATAAACACTGGCTGGTATTGTTAAAAAGAATTAAAGTCGGAAAGGGTAAGCGGGGTTATGAGCTTACTTTCCTGTGTGGGTCGACATGTTTCGGGGCGTCAAGCCCCTTCGTCAGGACCGGGGTAAGAGATCCCCCTGTCACTCACTAGTGTGTCGCCACAGTGGGTGTATTTACAAGAAGGTGAAAAAAGGGTCTATGTGTATGGATATAAACTTTATACTATAATACACATCCCTTTCTAGATAAGCTACTCATGTAGTATGCTTATTATGGTGAGGAACAGTGCCTCATGAGCCAACTCTAGATCGAAGGGTATTAAAGGGGTCCAATCAACCCCCAGCCTCGTTGTGCTTCTTCCTCACCACGGAGGCCACCGACGGAGGAGAGAGAGATTATTGTTGTTTTTCCAGCGATAATCTCTCATTTGGCAGTTAGCGCGAGGATTTTTATCACTTCTGAGATAAACCTTGCTAATAGCAAGTTATCTCTGCGACAATTTCCGGCGATGCTTAGCGTTAAAAGATTAATTGCTAAGCATCGTTAGCGATAAATATCGCTAATCGTTGGTAAATATGCCCCTTTATTCTTAAAGTGGCACCTAGATGTGTGTGATCTCAGAGTTTGGACATCTTCAGGTGTTTGATTGAATTATTAACTCAAAGGTGGCTTTCTCTTATTTCTTTGCATAGTACGGACCGAAGAACTCTGCACTTAAGATGAGGTCCCCCTGGTGTGCCGTTTGATTTGTCAGATTAAATTCCAAGCAAATGTGGGTTTTTGTAACGTTTTGTTATTGACCATACAGTAACATTGATTGACCGGCTGAGGGACTGATTTCTTTAACTAACCTAGCAAGGACATACTTACATTATGAGAACACATGCCTTCTGCTGTTTTACAAGCTGACAATCAAAGGGTGTCTTTGGGGTCATTAAAAGGTGATCTTAAATTCTCATGACAGGTGGTTGTCCTTAAGTTGGTCTTTTGTCTGGGGGTGTGGCGAAGATGGCGGCAAGAGCAGTCACACTGCTTTGAGCTCTGCTCTGACCCCGCTGGCAGAATAAAAAAAAAATGTAAATGTAGTGCTTATATAGCGCACGTATCACCCCCGAAGGGGTCTCAAGGCGCTGTACACATACCGCTGTGGAACCCTTCCTGGCCTTTCCCTGTGAAGTGCCCACTCCTGGGCACCCCAAAGGTGAAGCCAGGCATCCTAGCGCTGTTGGGGCCGTTGTGGAGATTAAGCAAGCTATTGCCCAGAGTTGCAGAGTGGGACCCATGCTTAGAATAGGCACCGAGGCGAGAATTATCAGGTCCGGGGAAATTGAGCCCAAGACCCGCTGAGGTGGGACTTGAACCCTGGTCCGGGCCAGACCTCTGCATCAGGGTCTGCCGCTCTAACCATTGAGCCACACTTCTCCAGAATCCTGGTCTTTGTTCGCCAGGCCGATTTTCTTCTGCGGGAATGGCAACAGAAGGCATTCTGCACCGTTTCGTGACCATTCCTGCGTGGTCAGACATACTACGGGGCTGGTGTGAAGCCTGAATCCTGTGCGCTCCAGTGTGGTGTCTGCGAGGCCCAGCAGCCCCAGACAGAGACATGGTGACTCGGCACAGGCCGCCGCCCACTCAGCCTGCGCACGCGTCACATCCCTTATCGGCAGACAGGGTCTCAGGCGGCTCTTAATCCTGCCCCTACTACACTGGGGACCCAAACTGGTACACGCACGGCCCGCTACAAATGCACGCTAAGACACTGGAGCCACTACTCTGTGGTGCAGGTACGCTCGACCAGGCAGCCTGCGCCCACAAAAGTCTGCCCTGAGGTGGGGAAGCCCCTGCAGCGTCGCAAGCCCGCTGGGCTACTGAGCCCCCCCTTGAGACTGTGAGGGCGCAACTTGGATCTCGCCCCTTTCTCATTTTTGCGCTGGGCAGGGCAGCCTGGAATTGGGTCCCCATGCCTCCGCGGGTACACAGAGGTCACCCGCCTGGACTACACATCCCCCAACACAGTGGTTGCCACCCATGCCTCATTGAAGGCTGCGGAGGGGTCCGTGTGACAGAACCCTGGTACACCCGTGAGACCTACGCGTGGTAGGAGTGAGGAGTCTGAAAGGAAAGGTCTGTACTCTTGCTAGATCTCAGGCCCCCGTGGGTCTGGCCCGGCTGTCAGCGTAGACTGGAGGAGGGGTCCCCTGAAGAACTTTTGCTACTATGGACACTGAGGTGCCCTACAGCGTGGGACATCCCTCAACCAGTTTTATGCGTACTCCCACCCGGGCTGACTGCGATACCTTGTCCTTCTGTCTCTGCACCCCCAAGTGCGACGGCCTGGACATGCTTCCGGCGCGTTGGCCAATCCTGAAGCTTAGCTACTTTTGACGCACTGCAAAGATACACAGACTTGCTGTGCGGCTCCGGAATCCTTCACTGCTGTCGGCCCTCTGTTTCTGGCCCCCTGCCCCCTGCGGACGGCGTGATGGGCAAGCCCAGTGCGGAGAAGTCCCAAGTACAACCCCCAGAAGTGGAGTCGGCGCCCCAGGGCACAAGAAGTGCAGACCACACAGTGCCCTCCACCCTGGGAGACCGCAATGATCATTCACACAGATTCGATGAGCTGCTGGCAGCAATACTCATCATTAAAACTACCCTGGGCATGAAGATTGACTCACTGAGCATCAATATGGGGTACCTTCGGGAGGACCACAAGAACTGAAGGGCTGAGTGGAAGAGTCCGAATCTACATTGGCGTTATTACGCCCCATGGTGACCGCAACGGCCACCCAGTTCCAATCCCTCCAACAAGAGGTAGAGTTTCTGAGGGCATGTGTGGAGGACCAGGAAGGGCGCTCACACCGGAACAATGTGCGTGTCGTGGGCCTCCCCAAATGGGCAGAGGGCCCTAATTTGAATCTCTACCTAGAGGAATGGTTCTCCTCCGCCAGGGGGCCTTTACCAGACCAGTGGTGGCAAGACTGTTCAACTACCACAACAGGGATCACATACTGCAGGTCACTCGCACCAGGGGCCCTTGGCAGTACAGCAACGCCATGGTCCACATTTATCCAGACTATACTCTTTCAGTACAGCAGTGCCATTCCTCCTACCTGGAGGTCAAGAAGGGGGGGGGGCACAACATCTAATACTCCCTGCAAAACCAGGCACGTCTTCACATTCGCCATAAGGAGGGCACAGTATTCTGTAATACACCCAAGGAGGCATGGACCTGGATCGACCAGCAAAGCCTTGCGCACGGGCCCCCCACACTATCGATGGATTCTCACCAGTCCTGGTCACTAATGGAGTCCCGAAGGGGCCGTGGCAGGGGTCGGATACATCATCTAACGAAGGCACAGTCAGCCCAGGAACGGGCGCAGGCCATCAAAACGGCATAGCACATAGGCAGCCCTTCATTCTCCCCAAGACTGGACTTGAACTCAGACACAACCTTCGATCTTATACTGCCCTTCACGGCCTCACACCTTGGAGCGGTGTCAGGGGCGGCCCGGCCCTCAACCCACTAACCACAAATGCACTGGGCTGAAAATTCCAGAACCCTATGACGGGTCTCACTGCAAAGACTGGACGACCTGCACATGCATGCTTGGTGACAGGCTGAGTCATGGGAGGCGGCAAAGACACTGCCCACCAGTTCTGCTACACCCTCCCCAATGAGTGATAAGTAGCTGATATAGCACTCTACTGGTTCCTATTTGTTATATTTTATATCTTGTTGCCTATTTGACCCACATTTTAGTGCGAATGGCCCATTGTCTGTTGGCAAGCAGGCCTGAGGGGGATGTTGGTAAATCCCTTTTAACATATCGATCTCTTTATCTGTCTGCATATAGCGGGGAGTGTAGGTGGCTGTATATTTTTAATAATATGTGTGAGAGTGGGCTGCAGGGTGGGAGGAACTGGAAGCTTGCGGCCTGTTTTACACTGGATTCCCCTTCCACAATTAGTTAAATGGCAGCTGGAGACTATGTTTAGTCAACCTGGAATGTGAGGGGCTTGGCAGGATGTGCTAAACGCCACAAAGTATATCAATATTAATGCAGTCATGGGATCAGAATTGTGCTGTTACAAGAGACACATCTCACTGCACAAACACTTGCATCACTCCGTAAATGCTGGAGGGGCACGATCCTGGGCACTATGTACTGGGGGTATGCCAGAGGTGCACTTATTTGGGTGGCATTGGGAATCCCATTGCAGATTACACACTCCAGAGTAGACACGCAGGGTCGCTTTGTCACCATGGAAGGCCTTCTGAATGGGTCCCCTTTGGCATTGGTGCCTCTGTATGCTCCGAACTCAGGCCAGTCTACCTTCCTGCAAACACTCATGCCATCCTTACTCACGGATCCCACGCCCCCCATGTACTGGGGCAGTGATTTTAATGGGGAACAAGATCCTGACCTGTACTACTCCGGCCTCCACCAAGCACAATCCATCAAGCTGGCACATCATATGACAGAGTGGGTGTCCAACATGCAGGTGCATGATGTATGGTGCAGCAAGCAGCCCCTGACACACACTTACTCTCACTACTCGGCACTACATGACTTATATACATGGATAGATATCATATTCTGCTTGGACAATGCCCTCTACAGTATACTGCAGGTTGACTATTTGACACGTGTGCTTCGGATCATACCCCGTTACAAGTTTGTCCTGGGGCATGCGGCGACCTTAGATCTCGATCTGGCGACTGCGCTTGCTGACTCATCCTACTGTGCCACTCTTTCATACTCCATTGATTCATATTTCTCAACGAATGCAGATACTGCATCGTCAGCTGGGGTGGAGTGGAACGCCTTTAAGGGTGTTCTTCGTGGACACGCAATCAAAATCACATACCGCGCCTGTAAGACACTGACCGCTGCGCTCCACACTCATGAGTCAGAAATACAGAGATTCAAGCAACACATTCACACTGACCGGGGGGTTGGCCCTTCCCTAGCCCAGTCCCGCCTGACGTACAAGAGCGCAATAGACGACCTCTGTGGGCTAGACTACAAGACATACCTGGTGCGCAGACACACGGAAGGTGACAAGGCGGGCAAACAGCTCGCGTGATCCAATACTTCTCAACCACCCATCACTGCAAAACACACCTCTGCCGGGACTCTTGTGAACATGCAGGAAGCCATTAATCAGTCATTTTATGAATATTACACAGCACTGTATGCGGTCACAGCCATGCATTACCCTACTTCCATTCAGGAGTTCCTTGCGGAGATACAACTCCCTCAGATTACGCCAGCACACTACGATTCCTTAGAAGACCCCCATCGCGGTAGATGAGATAAGAGACGCCATGAGACAGCTGGCGACTGGCAAGATGCCAGGGACAGGCGCCTGGCCGCCGGAGTTTTATTCCACCTACTCCTCAAGCTAACACCTAGGTTAGCCAATATGTATGCTGAAGCCTTTGAGAAGGGGGTGTTTCCGCCCACTCTGAGGGAGGCGATGCTAGTGATCCTGCCGAAGCTAGGCCATGATCCTCTCCAAATGGCCTCCTATCACCCTTTGTCGATGTTGAACATCGATTACAAAATCCTTGAGCAATTACTGGTGAATAGGTTCATCACAGCAGTCCCCCTATTGGTTCACGAAGACCAGAATGGCTTCATACCGGGGCAAAGCATTGGCCTGAATCTGCGCCATCTGTTTGTGCTGGTGGTGTGGACAAGGGGTGAGGTGGAGATGTCCTGGATAGCATCCTCAGACATCGAGAAGGCATTCAACACTTTGAGCTGGGATTGTCTGATAGAGGTGTTGACAGGGTTTGGCATACGACTGCTGTACTGTGAGCCACAAACAAGGGTGAAGACAGGTCACACCTTCTCTCCACCTTTCCCGATAGCACGGGGTACACACCAAGTTTGCCCTCTGTCACCGATTCTCTTTGCCTTGGCCATGGAGCCATTGGCATGTAGACTGCGGCAACAGGTCACGGTCTTGGGCCTACACGTCGATCGCTGGTGTCCGATAGTGTTACTCTATGCGGATGACGCATTAATCTATCTGCGCGGCAGGACTGAGATACTGCGGTCGATTATGGACCTCTCAAATGAACATGCATGGCTTTCTGGACTCTGAGTCAACTGGTCTAAGTCAGTGGTGTTTCCTATGACCCCATGTCACCGGCCCAGAGATAATTTTAAATACCTGGGGGTCCAGATCTACCATATAGGGGCAGATACTATTGACGGCAGCCTAGGTCGGGCCATAACTAGAGCCCGCTCGATTCTCCCGTTCTGGCTGGGACTCCCCTTGTCTCTCATGGGAAGGGTGGCCATAACTAAGATGCTGGTCCTAATACGCCTTTTGTACTTCTTCTACACACTTCCCTACCGCCTTCCCCAGAAACGTTTCAAGTAGCTGGAATCCTTTCTAGTTTCCCTGATATGGGGGAACTCAAGGGCCAGGGTGGCTCTCCATAAATTATACCTGCTGTTATTGGATGGCGGCTTAGACTCCCCAAATTACAAGCGATATTATGCCAGGGCACAACTACAGTGGCCAATGCGTGGCTAGCTAAGATCAATCTCACTGAGCTGGTCACGGTGGCCCTGTCTTGGGATCCCCCAGTATTACTGGAATGGATGTCAGGCACAATTACTCTGACCCAGAAACATCAAGGTAACATCTTAATGGCAGTGGCTAGACAGAGCTGGTCCATATACGTGATGCCCAAGGACCAAACCCCGCCATGTGCCCCTGGTCTGCCTCTGGAGATACTTCCTGGTACATTCACCTGTCATTGATGCCAGGAATTGGGGCCCTGGAAGGAGAGGGGATTGGACACATGGGGAGACATGTATGTAGAATCTCAATTAGAAACACTTGAGGAGCGAGTAGATGCCTATGAGGTACTGCAGGGCTCCTTCTTGCTACATGCTCTGCTTACATGCCACTCCTTGCTAGCGTGGGATAACGAAAGAGCAGAACCTTCCAGGTCGCACCTGCTACAAATCCTGCTCACGCATGGTTGGGGTAGAAATGCTGTAACAGCCATCTACACCTCTTTTAGACTAGATGACCACCCGCACTGTCGACACTTCACGAGTACTGGGATGCCGAGCTGTTTACCACCCTCTCTGATAAGCAGTGACTGCAATGCCTTACACACCCAAAAACTATCTCGACCAAGGTTAGACTGAAGTGTACTCAATTTAATTACTTCCACCATACCATTCTCTCACCCCATAGGTTGTCACACATGTAGCCCGCTACCGTCGACATATGCCACAGGTGTTGGTACCCGGGAGCCACATTCACACACATGGTATGGACCTGTACTGGTATCCAAACATTGTGGACTGATGTAGCCGGCCACTGCACTCACGGAGGCAGCGGGCACCCAGGTGGGGGTGGAGCCTATTAATTTCTTATTGGGCGTCACAAAACACAGCGCATCCAGTAAAGGCCTGATTACATTTTTAGACCTTGCCCTAGGCCTCGCCAAATGTAAAATAGCCATGGCATTGAAGGCGACACTGTGTCCCAACATATACTTGTGGATACTTGACCTCCGCAGGTCGCAAGTGTCGGAACACTCAAACCAACTGGCGACCGCAGTGCGAGCAACAGCGCCCCGACTAACTCCTACTCAGTGGCAGGATTACCTGACAGTGATTGAGGCCAAACTCTCAGCAACACGCCCTCCCTCTTAGACCCGTTCACTAGAATAGGACCCTTGGCCTCTTCAGGTTCACGGGACTCATGCCGACCCATAACCTCGACTATTGGGTGTCCTGGCCCCTTACACTCTTGTTCTTGTTCTTTCCCCATCTCTCCCTCCATTTCCTGCCCCACCTGGCACCTTTATCACTGACAGACCACCACACCTCATCAGCTACATGTATGTTACCCACTGATATACCACAACGACAAGCCCACTCAGGCCTGCTTCTACACATAGAGATCAATTTTTTCTTTTTCCTTTTGTCCCTCTTGTTCAGGCTATTTTACTTTGTTACTCATATACGATTTATTGGATAAATTGCTCTGTGTAACAATGACGGATCTCCCTTTGGTTTTCCTGACCTATTCAACTGTTTGTAAACGTACTATGCTGCAGTACGGTGCAGCAGCACAGCCAACCTGGTGGACTTTCTGGCTTACTAATTGAGTTTTCCCTGGCATTCCGCCTACGCAATTCAAATTATTGTCATTTTGCAATGTCAATTTTGGAATATATCATCATGCAGATGCTAATGATGTGACTTTGTCAAAATCAAAAAAAATCATTTACAAAAACAAAAGTCGGCCATTTGTCTTGGAGGGGGTAGTTCTCAAATGTGTGAATAATCTGCCTCTCATTTGTTTGTCACCAGTTTCTAGATGAGCCTTGCCTTCATTCAGGTGCACTGTGATGCCCACAATATGAAATATGAAGGACAGGTGTTGGGGGACCCGCAAAGCCCACTGGCCTCTGTTCAGGTGAGAGGATATTTTAGCTAGGGAGGAACCACTGTCCAGAGTGCTAGAAAGTAAACCTGGCCATCCTTCCACCTGCCACACATAGGGGGGAGAGCCTACCTGACGTTCACCAGTGGTGCAACACAGACTCCTGCAGCCCCTGTGGTGCAGGGGGCCCTCGACCATTTGAGAGGCTCCCAAACCCATCAGAGGTCCACCTTTCAGCCCAAAGCTAATGAATGTCTGTGAGATGTAGGAGACTAAGGAGCCTCTCTTCACATTCTGCAGGGGGCCTCATAATTTTGCGTTATGCCCCCAATGAATACACTAAATAACTGAAGACACACCAAAAAATAAGTAAGCTATGTTTTAAATCTCCCATGGGTCACGTTCAGTCTAGGCATACTGACATTTTCTAGCATCATGGTTTTATTTCCAAAAGCACAGAACATTTTAAAAGGCATTGTTGCACCAGTAGTGGATGAAAACTCAGGCACAGGACACACATGATATTTTCTGATCTTACTTCAGGTGATTTAAAGCAGTTTAATTCACTGAGATATGATATAGTGCTATAAAGACAACACTTGTGTTATCAAAATCATAATTGAAATCCTAAAATCATAATCAAAATATATATCTTGTATCCTACTTTCTATTGGAATTGGACTACTCTGCAGGGTCACCCCGAAACTTTTCGCCTTCACCCTTCTGTTTTCTGCACCATTTCCGTTGTTTTTTTACGACTCTTTGCACTTTACCACTGCTAATCAGTGCTAAAGTGTTTGTGCTCTCTCCTTTAAACATTGTAAAATTGACTTGCACTCAATTGGCCTATTTAATACACTTGTATGTCCTCAGTAAAGTGGTACTACTTGTACCCAGGGCCTGTAAATTAAATGCTACTAGTGGGACTGCAGCACTTATGGTGCCACCCACTTAAGCAGACTTTTAAATATGTCTCAAGCCCAACGTTGCAGCCTGTATGCAGTTTCAAACTGCCATTTAGACCTGTCAAAATAAACTTTTGCCAGGCCTGAACCTTTCCTTTTAATACAAATGTCACCCCTAGGATAGGCTCTAAACAGCTCAGAGCTTCAGTGTGCATTTTATCTAAAAAGTTGGGCACAGACTTTTAAGTTTTACATGTTCTGGTAGTGAATAACTTTTTTTTCATTATTGCACCACCTCTCCCATACGATAACATTGGGTTACCTTATTCCATTTAATAAGGAATAACCTTCAATTGGTAGCAAGTAGGAATATCAAGTTTGGTCTCTAAATAATTGAAATTTAAAACCCTCTTTAATGGTGAAGTTGGATTTTAAGTCACAATTCTGAAAATGCCACTTTAAGAAAGTTAAATTTTTTTGTCACAACCATATAGTGCCTGCAGGTTGCATCCTGGATCACCTTACGAGTTGCATGTGGCAGTTGGTCTTTTTGTATGACTCCCAGATATTAGACAATGAGACAAAAGGAGAATAGATGTTGGCAGGATGGGCCAGCTTTGACTTGACAGAGGGGCGGAGCTGTCACCTACAACACTTGCACATCAGAAAGACTGCCTCAGCACAATACAAAGGAATTGACGCTAGTCTGTTGTGCCCCCAGACAAACTGGAGCCAGGGCGGGGAGGAAGGAACTTTCAGACAACTGAGTAGGGGGAGGACTCCAGAGGCATTTCCCATTTCAAAGTGGGCACCATGTGGCTTAACGGCTAGAGCGGCTGGCCTTGAAACTGGGGAACCAGGTTCCAGTCTCAAGCATCCTATGATTCTGTGCAAATCACTTAATCTCCACATGCCTAAAAATTCATGTGTCTGTCTGTACTGTAACTGGTGCTCAAGTAAAGCACTCTGATGTCTTCAGGTCGAGTTTGTGCTATATAAATCTGCAAAAAAATTAAATAAGTAGTGGATCCTCAGACCTAACTCTTGAGTGAACTTCTGGACCTGTGGATCCTATTGAAGAAGAACTGTTGTGCTGCCAGAATGACTTCTACTGTGCTGCCCTGCTACTCTGCTGCCCTGGTGCCAGCTGTCCTACTTGCTGAGAAGGAAGACTGGACCTGCACCATACATCCAAAGCTGACGTGACTCCAAGGGTCAGCTGACAGACCTCTTCCTCTGAGCTACAGGGCCATAACAACTTTCAGAGGTTCTCTGCATCTGCTCAGCTGACCTGGTGCCTGGACCTATTTCAGCCCTGCTGGCGATGCTGGAGTGAGGTCCTGATCTCCAAGAGGTGATCCTCAGGTCCTGGACCGTTCAAGTTGACTCTGCCGGGAATAAGAACTGCCCTGTTGTATAGTCTGCCCTGGTGGAATACTTGCTGACCAATGGCTGCATTGCTGCCAAGGCCCTCTGTTGCTGCACCAGGATTCTTCTGCTGCTGTGAGATTCACTGCTGAATCCAGCCTGCCTGTATTGCCCCAGAACTCCAGGAATTCTATAGGGGTCAGTTGGGTGGCCCCTTTTCAAGCAGGCTGATCAACAGGCTTCTTCGATGTTGAAGCATTTCCAAGCCTTTCCACACAGTGCGACACAGCTCGCCCTTGATTTCGCCCCAGTGCAAAAGAGCTCTTCTTCAATGCATCTCAGTACAAATCCTCGGAAGCACCAGTGGCTTCTTTTACACCAACAGCCCGACGCTGATACCAGTCCAGCTCAACACATTTCGACCCCTAGCACCGATGCATCACAGTACAAATATTAATTAGCCCCACAGCTGCCTCGACATCGATGCAAGACCTCACATCACAGCTCTTTGTTGATGGTCATCAACTCTGTAGCTGCACAACACATCTCAGTGCCAGATCTCATATTGCAGCTCCTCGTCAAGAGCTTATCGTTGGCCGCCCCTCCATCTTAGCGCAAGGACTTCCCATCTGAACATCCAAGCCACAAGGTACTTTGCCAGCGGACTGAACTTAGGCTGATTATAATGGTGGTGGGACTGCCACCTTCAGGCCGTCGGTGATGGTCCCACCGCCATCAGACCCTGCAGTACCGTCCACCACATTACGATGGCGAGCGGATGGTTGGCAGTCAGAGAGACCGTCCGCCATACATCTGGAGCACGTTGGTGTACTGGAGGGACTACAATCTCTACAACAGGGGCAGTGCCCGCTCAGGCACCACAATAGGAATTGCAATGTCCCTGTCTGCCGGCCGTTTCGCCTTGAAAAGGCAGGCAGAAAGAAACTAGGGGGCCCCTAGCTGGCCCCTTTTCCCCCTCGCCCTCCGATATGGGACCCGTAGGTGACCCCCTACATATCCCTGAACCATGGGCAGGCATGGCATGGTGCCTGCCACAGAGTGCAGGGATATGCCAGATGTGTTTTCTTTTGTATTGTGGCGTGTGCTGCAGCCCACAGAACACGCCGCAATACAAAGAGTACACATTGCGACTCCCTTGAAGGCTGACAGATAGTCGGGCAGCCCCGTCCCTGACGAAAGTCCGACCGCCATCATAATCAGGCCCTTAGTCCTGTATCTGACCCGTGCTCCAGCATGGTTGGCCTGAACTTGTGACTTGAACCCTGTCTACAGCCAACATATAACCACGGTTGGCAGTTTATGCTTTTTAGTGCTTGAGTTTCACTAAACCTTTAAAATTGCATTACACTAGTTCTGTTAGTTGAATTTTTGTAATTTTGTGTCAAATTATTCATTCAAATTTACTCTACATTTCCTAATTGGTGTAGGATTTTCTTCTGTTGTGTTTTCATTTTATTACTATTTGTGTGGTACATACTTTACACATTGCCTCTAAGCTAAGCCTGATTGCTTTTGTGTCAAGCGATCAGAGGGCTGAGCACAAGGTTAAGTTGGGGCCTGCTTGTGTTCCACCCTGGCAAGAATTGTGGTTACTGCTTGCGTAGGGTTTTACGGCCCTCAACCAGTAACCCAATTTCTCACACTCTCTGGTGGGGCACCAAGGAATTAATGCACTTGGTTTCTGGGTGTATAGTCCACACCCCAATAACCCAACTAAATGGTGTCCAAGAGATTTCTTTGAGCAGGGAGTTTCTCCTGTGTGGGAGCAGCGTTAGTTAGGGAACCAAAATCATCCCATGCAGAAGCGTTCAAACCAGCGTTACTCCCTTCCTTCACCCGCTGCAGTTTCTTCTCTCTCTCCTACCTCTCATGCCTGCTGTAATTACCTGTGGAGTATGGAGAAAGTGGCAGAGGCACCAGTAACTGCCCTCTTTCTTTAAAACCTGGTTATAAATTGCTCTACCTAACCCGGGAAATGCCCAGTGGTAAAAACAGGTAGTCAGGCCCTGGGTGGAAAATGGTCTTTTCTTAAACACGCCATGCACAAGTTACTTTCATATCAGAGCATAGCGGGAATCCCAAGACAGGATGCAGTCCCATTTAGTTAAGTGTAGTATTTCTGTGGAACAAATCAATCTGCTCTGCATTTGAGAAGCAGTTTGAGTTTTCATTTGTTAAATATTTCCACACTAAGAATGTAACTTCAGCATCTATATAATTAAAAGATTTTAAAGACTTGGCCCTTGAGGACCGGTGATTTTGTATACATCAAAATACTGCACAATGTATTGCAGGTTTCTTTATATAACCTGTGAATGTGTCTTGGGAAACGGATCATGTGAAGTGCACTGTCAGTCATTGCTTTAAGAAAAGCCTACATAGTGAGCAGCATATATAGGTACTTGAAATGTATCACTTAAACAACAGAAGAGTAGGTGATTGGTGACATGCTTCATCATTTGGTTCCCACCAGAGAGGCTGAGTGCCTCCCTGGTGTGCTATGACGCCTGACTACAGTGGAGCGGGTTTTTTTGTGTTTTGTGAGTGTCAAAAGTGATGGTGCAAAAATAAAAAATGCCTTGATTTCATCCACAAAGAAGTTTATTATTTTAAAATCAGGCACAGATAAAAACAGTGTGGTGGATGTTTTGGGCTGGATAAATTGACCAGCTACATCCTATGTGAGAAAAGGGGTGTGGTCAACATGTTTTTGCCTCCAATCGCCCTTAGCAAGGCATTCGTCAATGCCTCGCTAAGGGCGATTTTAGCTGGTCAATTTATCCAGTCCAAAACATCCACCACACTGTTTTATAACTGTGCCTGATTTTCCACTAATAAACTTTTCTGGATGAAATCAAGGCATTTCTATTTTTTTCACTATCACTTTTGGCTGCTGGCTCTTCATTTGTTATTATTATAATTATTATTAATGCAGTTTATAGAGCGCTCAGCTACCTCCAACGGAGGTGTCCCGGCGTTAACAGCAGCAGCTGCGACATGACCAGGTAACTAGGCTTCACTCTTCTGTTGTTTAAGTGATATTGTAATTTGGGGGACCGAAAGTGGCTCCATTCCTTTTTCCCTCCCTGTCTCGTTGATTAACTATACTTGAAATATATAGCAACTACTGACCATGGGTCTGTCATGGGCCTAACAGTAAGAAATGTAGTCTGGGGTCCTCAGAAAGGCTTCCGGGCATATTAAATAGAACATCTCCATGTTCCTTCAGCCCTCAAAGAATCCCTTAACTCTCTGTAAACTGGACCAGGGAGACCAACAGCTGTACATACACAGCTTTTCCCCCTCCCAATATCAACTGAGTTAAATCAACTTGGAGAGCTATAACTTAGTGCTACACAAGGTAGAGGGTATGTCATCAAGTGCTCTACAAAAAGTGCGACAAAAAAATGTCAGTAAAACACCAAGCATACAACCCCATTGATGACGATGGAGGTATTTTTGTAAAAGTTTCCTCATAACTCCTCATAGGTACGTAAAGTTTGGTATGTCTGTACCATTTATATTTAAAAACAAGTAGATCAGATTATCTTGCACGTCTTATAGTGTACTAATCTTTAAAAAAAAAACGAGATGAAGGAAGAAATACTTCATCCCTGGCTAAGGAAACACATGCTGCAGCTAGAAAACCAGCATGATCAGCAGGACGTCTGTATTTGCAACATTATGCCTGAATGTAGAAGCCGAATTGAAAAGTGTTAGACCTGAAATCCTTGGCCTGGGTTTCCCCCTAACTTTTTGCCTTCATACCTCCTGTTTTGCTCACTTCTTTTTTGCTTGCTTTAGGACTCTACAGTCTTTACTACTGCTAACCAGCTTGAGTTCTCTCTTTAAAACATGGTAGGATTGGCTTATTCCCAACTGGCATATTTAATTTACTTGTAAGTCCCTAGTAAAGTGGCACTATTGTACCCAGAGACTGTAGATTAAATGCTGCTAGTGGGCCTGCAGCAATGATTCTGCCACCAACTCAAGCAGCACTTTAAATTTGTCTCAGACCTGCCATTACAGCCTGTGTGAGCAGTGTTTAAACTGCCTCGTCGACCTGGCAAAATAAACCTTTTGCCAGGCCCAAGCTTTCCTTTTTAATACAGGTAAGTCACCCCTTGTTTAGGCTCTGTGTAGCTCAGAGGGCCAGGTGCAGCTTATTTAAAAGGTTGGACATGTACCTTTAGGTTTTACATGTCTTGGTAGAGAAACACTTGTAAACATTTTTGTAACTACTGAAAGGCCTGCCTCTCCCATAGGATAGCACTGGAGTTACCTTATTACATTTGGTAAGTGATAAGTTCCAAATGGTAGCAGGTGACCAGTTTATGTTTGTTTTTTTTGGAATTGTAATGAAAAATCCTCTCTCATACTGAAGTTGGATTTGTGTAGATGCCACCTTTATAAAATTGTGTGCTACACAAACAAAGGTTAGACAGAATGCTGAATACATCATGCATTCACCCCCAGTCAAAAAATCTGGGTTAAATCTATTGTTCTTATGCTAACTTCGGGCTCCACTCCAGCCGGAATTGACAAGCCAGGTCCTCTCTCGACTGGAAAACAAACATCATGGGACCATTTTTGGGGGTATTACACCATATCAGCCAGGCTAGCTTGAATTCAGTGGCACAGTGAGCAAGGGATCCACGTCTGGGCATACCCATCCCACTTAGGGTGAAAAACAAATGATGGACGTAATGCTGAATAAATCATACATTCACCCCAGTCATGAGATCTGGGTTAAATCCATCATCTTTTTACTCACTGTGCCACCCCACTTTGGCCCCAGCCCTATGCAAATGAGGCTTGACCCTGTTTCTCATTTGTGTTTTTTTATTAACATGTACTCTATTGTTCGAAATTGAAGGGGGATTTTTGTTATGTTGCGCTATCATTTTATTTCTGTTTGAAGTGCTGCATAAATACTTTATTCGTTGCCTCTAAGTTAAGCCTGACTGTTCTGTGTCATGTAAGTACATGCAAGGCAATGAAATGCAGACTACACAGCTCAATGAAAAACGGCAAAATCCTTCCGCACATCCATCTATGTAAATAAATAACACTCAACAAATATCATGATCAAAGGTTACATTTACACTAACCAGTATAAAGTACAAGCATATTAGACTTTTATCAAATGTAACGGAACCAAATAGAACCAAAGATCGAAACAGAAACAATCATGATTGTAAAACTGCAGTAGTATTTAAGAACCGCTGACTTAACAGACATTTTAAAATGTATTCTAATCTAAGAGCAGACAAGGTTCACAGGATAGACACCATCATTTAGAGTCATTCCGGGAGTTTCTTTCTTCCAATAGCCTGATTGCTGCTGAAAGGGAGTAATTAACTGAGGGGAATATTATCAAGGGATTTATCTCCGTTTTTTTGACTTTAAAAGCCGAGAAAGCGGAGATAAAATTATCTCCCTATCAACAACAGGTTTTTCTCTACGCTTCCCGTTGCAGCTCAAATGAGATGCAAAGGGGGCGTTCCAGAGAAAAATAATAGGAGAAATGTTGTTAAGCGACATTTCTCCTATTATCAAGGATTTCGCTAACCCTGTTAGTGATAAAAAAAAGCAGCGCTAACCGCGGTTAGCACTGCTTTTTTTACACCTGGTATATTCCTGACTTAGCCATGATATCCTATGGAAGGTGGATATCATGGCTATGTTTGTGAGCCCCTATCATCAAGCTAACGCCAAACTTCGAGAGATTATCGTTGGTTTTACAGCGATAATCTCTCATTTGGCAGTTAGCGCGAGGATTTTTATCACTTCTGAGATTAACCTTGTTAATAGCAAGCTATCTCTGCGATAATTTCCGGCGATGCTTAGCGTTAAAAAATGTGTTGCTAAGCATCGTTAGCGATAAATATCGCTAATCGTTGGTAATATGCCCCTGAATGCAGGCAGTGAAGGAGCTTGGACACTCTAGGCGCTATACAGGTGAGCTGCTGAGTCACAGGAACCGCCACGTGTGAAGGTCAAATTCTGCTGACTCAGTGCAGTGGTACACCACGGTAAAATGGCATCTTCACAGCCTGGCTTTGTGAAAGGCAGAGTTGGTCCATGTGCACTGTGCTGGGCAGGGGCAGTGGAAGCATTTACTGTAAACATGGCCTCATGTGTGCTTCCCAGTACCCCAGGCGTTTGTTCGGCCACTTAAAGCCTCCCTGGGGAAAGAAGATGGGGGGGGTGTACTTTCCACGGCTATATAGGTGAAAGTGCGTGGGTGTAACCACTGTGACCTTCGGAGCAGGGCCGTTTCTAGGTGTTTTGCCGCCCTAGGCGAGAATTGAAAAATGCTGCCCCCTCCCATTTACTACCATCGCTCCTCCCCCTGTCATCCCGGTGTTGGGGAATAGAGGCCTGCTTAGGTGCCTTTCGATCTTGTCTGGTCTGTTAAATCCGTATTAAAGTAAGTCATCTGTGTCAATTGTTGCGGCTATGTAAGTTTTTGCCCTGTTCTGATGGGTATTAACTCAGTTATGCTATCATAGGCTTGAGTTAGGAGAACAGTAGTGGTACTGGCCTCTACCACCTCCAATCACACCCAACAAAGGCAGATACACAGACCCACGCAGAATCAAACCAACCCATAGTATGCTGGTTTATGGGGCGAGATTCTCGAGACAGAGCAAGCTTTATCTTAGACAAGATATCAAGCAATGCCAGAATAATCTTTTTCGGGCCGGGCCCAGTACCAGCTGTACAATAATAACACAGGCACACAGGACTATTGGTACTTAACGGGTGGAAGACACCATGTGAGCTCAAGCATTTGCAATGTAATAGAGGAAAAAAATTAATTGCCTAGATATACAGCATTAATCTTCCTCCATGTGAGAACCATTGATTTTGTGTTTGCTTAGTTAACTGAAACACACTCCTACTGTGGGAGTTTGTTTAAGTAAGACAAAAATGTATGTCCAGTGGACAAAGAAAATATGGCGCCCCTTGCCTTTCTGCTCCAACCAACTTCAGTGCATCTGCTGCACTGGTGATGCATACAAGGCATTAAGATCACCTACAGACATGGATTTCGAAATGTGGGAGGCAGTCATTTACTAGTGGGCCAGAAGCCAACATCTCTCCTGACGTCATAGGAAGGTGGGCTGCCTACCACACTTTAAATGAGGCACTATATGTGTTAACAAATATATGCTTCTATGAGTAATTTCTCACTCTTCCAGATCTTAGCATGCATGATTAGAAACTATTTTTTCTCTATTTATCTCAACATTAGACGACACACGGTGGACCCGAGTGGATCCACAATAGAGTGATTAGTAACTGTTATCATGGAAAGGGTAGTGAATGTATATACTGCCTTCCTTAAGGAGTGGAAGGAAGTAGGAAATAAACTAACTCATTTCAAGAAATTCTTTTATAATGAAACATGGAAGCATTAGCCCTGAAAAATGGTTTTAAAAGTGATCTCTGGGTTTTTTAATTAAACAGACGGGGATGTCACTTGTCGAGTTTTATGCCAATATATTATGTACACATTTCTGCTGCATGGTTTTCAATCCGCCTTAAATATCCCGAAGAGCTGGTGGGACCCCATGGTGACAGAAATGTTAGCACAGGGACAGCAGGTGACAGTAACGGGGATCGGGGAAGCACAGCTGCAGTGAGCATTCCCAGAGTACGGAGGCCAGAAGACAGTAATCAAAGTCCACATTTGTAAAGCGCACAATCACCCGTAAGGGTCTCTAGGCGCTGGGGGCCGTCGGGAAGATTAAGCGAGCTATTGCCCAGAGTCACATGGTGCTGGGCTAACCTGCCGCCGGAGCTGGGGATCGAACCGTGGTCCCCAGATTCCAGTGTCAGTCGCCCTGGCCGCGGCGTCACACCTCTTCCACAATACAGGCTCACAGTGGTAGAAACTATCAGCAGAAGGCAGTGTAACATCTGTAAAGGTTCACAGAGCAGGGAGCACTCGCGGTACACCTGCCGTCACGATAACAGTGGACTGTAAAGGAAGGCATGAATAGAAACAGGAATTTAGTGCTGTGAAACTTGAGATGTGGCTTCTAAGAGCCAGCTCTGGTCCAGCAGTCCCTGTGGCGCGATAAGGCTGCAGCCTAGTGGTGTTTTTAGGCACTCGTTCCATCTAGGGTGGAAAAATGCATGTATGCTCCAAGTGAGGCCCTTTGAATGTGAGTGACGGTGGGAAGGGGTGGGCACCGGGGACGGTGTATCCCATTATCACTTTCCCGACCCCCAGCCTGAAGCTCATGGTACAGCACATACTGAACGCATGTGAGACCATATGCAGCACCTTTTTCGTGTCCTGCTGTCGGCACACTGCCCAGGAGCACAGGCGGGTTCAACAGAAAAAGAGCCCACATCGCCGGAATCCGCATATTTCTCGCTTTCTGGTCTCGGTTCAGTAGCGTGACAGAAAGTGATCCTCAGCCCCTACCTCCTGCAGATAGTGATGAGGGGCCCCTGACTCTGCCGTACAACCCAGATATTAATTTACTCCTGACAAAATGGGGCACTTAGTCCTGAAGGGTTGCGGCCTTCTGCATCCTGGGACTGCCTTACGCGCATGCACCCATGTTTAGTTTTTTGCCGCCCTCCCCCTTCTGCCACCCTAGGCGGCCGCCTAGTGTGGCCTAATGGTAGAAACGGCCCTGCTTCGGAGACCAATTTATAAACTTTCCTAAACGTAATTCCCTGGTTTTTTTGGGGTTGTTTCCATACCGAGTAGCCAGCGTGTCCCTGATAATACTTATTGGTTGACTTTTCCAATTGTAATGTGATCTTGAGATCCTTCAGTCAATGCAGGTGCAAGTAGGGCACAGTGTTTCTGCTGCTAGCAGAGCTCCCGTTATGATACTATTTAAATGCGCACTTTTCTTGTTTATGCCGGATATGAAAACTGCCATTGTGTTCCGCTAACTTATTAGAACATCCATTTTTTTGTAATGGTAGTTAAGGGCTTCCACGGAATATTGGAATGTTCTTAGTGGAGGGGACAAAATATCAATCGTCTTCTTTGCTTTCCTGTAGCCTGAAAAAAACTCCCCCCCCCTAACAGCATTTCAGAAGAGCGTCATTTTGTCCAGCGGTGCACAGGTGTCTCGGGTGGCCTGGATCCTCTTATAAAGCTAGCTGATGACATTGAATAATTCTTAAACAAACTGTTTTAAATACGATTTTCCTTTAATTTATTTTGAATGTAGGTGGTGTGAAAGGCTATTATAGACATTTTTCAGAGAAATGCGGTTTGCTCATGCAACATCCATATAAATAGCTTATTTTACATCAAAACAGGACCTCACATGTGAGAAATATGAGGTCGTCACAGATATTATTTGCAGTACTATTAGTGAGCATTATTGATGTTAAACTAGAATTTACTAATTGCTTTATTAACCTTCTTGCTTTCTCAAATATGCTTGAAAATGCACCATTTGCCCATTCTTCTTTTCAAAATTTTCTCGGGCCCCCCTTGTGGCTGTCGGGCTCTCTCACTGCGCTTGCTTGCCACAAACCACTCACCCCAAAGTTTTACGACTGACCACTTTCAATACTCACCAGCCGCCACTGATTATGTATTGAAAACAAAAGATCTACTTACAGACGGCTGAAGTTGTCTGCAGCAGAGACATTAAAGACATTTTCTATTCACGAGTTTTCCTGAAGGAAATTCTATGGGTAGATGGATTTCTGTCATCTGAACATAATCCAAAGCCTCAAGGAGACTATGGGGCAGATTTATGAGGCACTTGCGCCACGTTTACGCCGCTGTTGCGTCACGCAAGGCGGCGTAAACGTGGCGCATCCCTACGAACGATTTACAACGTGACGCATCTAGGCAGATGCGTCACGTTGTAAAGCCCTGCGCCGCTTGTGGGCGTTCCGGCGCAGGGTGGGCGTTCCGGGGCAGGTGCGCCTCGCAAAAGTGGCTGAGTGAAATCTATAAGATTTCACTCAGTCACTTTCAGGCCAATGCTGCGTCAAAAGCCTGCGCCTGCTTGAAGCAGGCGTAGGTCTTGACGCAGCATTGTGGAGATGGGGCGCCCCCGAGCCTTGCTGGAGCTGCGTCGCGCTTGCGACGCAACTCCAGCAATGCGTCACCTTTACGGCACAGATGCGTCACGCATCTGTGCCGTTTTTGCCCCATGGTGCGCCGCATCATAAATGCGGCGCACCATGGGTGGCGGAGCTGTGGCGCACTGTGGCGCATGTTAACTGGCGCATCCCTGGGGATGCGCCAGTTAACATAAATCTGCCCCTATGTGTTTCTGCAGAGAACAAATTACCATTTAAAGCTGAAGCAATAGCTTCAGAAATTGTGACCTCCATATCTGTCACGGAGATTGAGATTGCTTTTTTGTCTGTTTCTCCTTACTTAATAACCGAATGGTTCCTCTTTTCAGCAAACTTTTTTGCTTCCATGGTGCCCTGGCAATCCAAACAGACCCTGCTTTGTCCCGGAAGATCAGAACAAGTGCATAACAATGTGTGTGTGCTATCATAACATCACCTGCTGTCAATCAGATAGCAGTTTTCAGAAGACTGAGAAACAAACAGGACATAGAAAAGGATATATAGAAGATTTAGGGAAGGCGCAAGAGGTTTGTGGTAGAAAGGGAAGAAATATGTTTGTATCAAGTTCTGTCACTTTTCTTTAATGTTTTCAAGCGTATCTGTCTCAGGGGGCGATGCCACCTCGAATGTATGACGTTGCAACGCATACATTTACAACGCATGCACTTACAAGGCAGTTTTTACATCGCAACATCCACTACAACGCTTTTCATTACATCACATGACACTACATCGTATTTTAAAAAACTACCTTTACAACACATTCCATTACATTGCATACTACCTTTACAACGCATACCATTACAACGCATACCATTACATTGCATTTAAGGTAGGTATTGAATAGTATAGAGGTAAAAAATTACAATTCTAACTCCAGGGGGTGCAATAGTAGGGTAAGTGTTGGATAGTGTAAGGGTAAAAATTACTATTCTCACTCCAGGGGGTGCAACATTAGGGTAAGTGTTGGATAATGTAGGGGTTAAAAATTACTATTCTAACTCCAATGGTATGCATTGTAATGGTATGTGTTGTAATGCCTGGGTTGTAGTGACATGCGTTGTGGTGTCATGCGTTGTAATGGTATGCGTTGTAATGCCTGCATTGTAGTGTCATGCGTTGTACTTTCAAAAAACCAATGCTGGAAGGGCGAGAATGGAGATGGGCCGGAAGTTCTTCAGATCTGCTGGGTCAGAGAATGGGTTCTCCAGGAAACTTCATTGCAGCGTGTTTCCAGTCCTCAGGGAAGGAGGCGGGGGTGATGGAGGTGTTCAGGACTTTCTTGAGCATGTTGCCAATCGTCTTGCTACTGTGGTTAAAGATGTGGTGGGAAAATGGGTCCGTGTGTGCTCCCAAGTGTACAGAGGATCAATAATCATCCTCTCCTTCTATTCACATGTGAATAGATGGTAAGGAAGACTCCTGCTCACTTTCATTCTCATTTTTCTAAATTGGGGAGCCTCCAACAGTTACTTGCCTTGGTCGACATCCACAGCTTTGGGGTCAGAACCTGCCGCATTTGCGCTGTTTAGAGCTAGAGCTCACCTGTGCCCATTGGTCCCCCCCGCTGCCGCCCAGGAACAACTCGCGGGCGCCAAGCGGGGGGACGACAGCCCCCAGAAAACCTTGCTTCATTACCCCGCCCACCTCCGCCCAATTCCGTGCCCGGAAGGCGCTTAAAACATCGGCGCTCCTCCGGTGGAGCGGGAGCCTCCAACAGTTACTTGCCTTGGACGACATCCACAGCTTTGAGGTCAGAACCTGCCGCATTTGGGCTGTTTAGCGCTAGAGCTCACCTGTGCCCGTTGGTCCCCCCCGCTGCCGCCCAGGAACATCTCGCGGCCGCCAAGCAGGGGGACTACAGCCCCCAGAAAACCTTGCTTCATTACCCCGCCCACCTCCGCCCATTTCCGTGCCCGGAAGGCGCTTAAAACATCGGCGCTCCTCCGGTGGAGCGGGAAACTCCAACAGTTACTTGCCTTGGACGACATCCACAGCTTTAGGGCCAGAACCTGCCTCATTTGCGCTGTTTAGCGCTAGAGCTCACCTGTGCCCGTTGGTCCCCCCCGCTGCCGCCCAGGAACAACTCGCGGGCGCCAAGCGGGGGGACGACAGCCCCCAGAAAACCTTGCTTCATTACCCCGCCCACCTCCGCCCAATTCCGTGCCCGGAAGGCGCTTAAAACATCGGCGCTCCTCCGGTGGAGCGGGAGCCTCCAACAGTTACTTGCCTTGGACGACATCCACAGCTTTGAGGTCAGAACCTGCCGCATTTGGGCTGTTTAGCGCTAGAGCTCACCTGTGCCCGTTGGTCCCCCCCGCTGCCGCCCAGGAACATCTCGCGGCCGCCAAGCAGGGGGACTACAGCCCCCAGAAAACCTTGCTTCATTACCCCGCCCACCTCTGCCCATTTCCGCGCCCGGAAGGCGCTTAAAACATCAGCGCTCCTCCCGCGTCACGGGACGCGCGCGGGACTAGCCGGGCTAAGCCCGGGCTAAGGGCGGGCCCGTCTTTGCCCGTCCATGGCCGTAAGAGGCTGGGCTGGGCTGGGCCCCTCCTCTAAGAGGTGCAACCAGACTTGAGCAAATATAAGGTACTGTTATGATTTGTCCTACTTGGTAATGCCATAGCCAATCCCAGTGACTCATGCTCCTACTGTTTATGCACGAGCCGACTAGCTGGATAGTCAGAGATATATTTGCTCCCTGTCCTTAAATTTGTAGCACCATATATGTCATAATATTTCATCAGCTTGTAGCGTTTTATTGTACTATTAGGCCCTTGTACGTTAGCTGTACTTACTCTATTTTTGTGCCCGGCTGACATTGTCTTCTCCTAGATAATTTGAGTGTTACTCGACAAGACATGGGGAAAAGAAAGGCAGTAGACTCACATAAAACCGGAACTGGCGAACAGAAATCGTCCCTGAGAGCATATTTTACTAGAGCTATGGGCAAAATTGAGGAAAAGATAACCTCAGTTGAGGAAAGTATAATTCAAGGAAGACTGGGGTCGATCATCAGTACAACTTGCGAATTAGGAGACCAACAATTATTGCCTGAAGCATCTGAAATTGGGGGGGGGGGTTTGTTAATGTGTGTGTTCAAAATTTAGTAGATGAGTATATCGAGGTTTGTGACCTAGACCCAGATACCCAACCGCCACCTAAACGATCTAAAAATCCCACAACCCACTGAAGTAATGGGGCACAGATGTGTATGCAAAGTAAACCAACGGCTGGAATTAAGAGGGTGGTAAATGGAGGAGGGAGATCAGTAAAAGGAAAAAAGTTGCAAAGCAAGGGTAAAAGAACAACTAATACCCTAGCAGGGGAACAGAAAAATGAACTAATGGAGTTATTTGACAGGGTGGGAGAATTACACAGTAGTGTAATAAACATGTTGATTCGTGCACAGATAACCATCATGAAAGGGCAGCTGATATAGTTACTGCAAATAGTAGGGCGACAGGGAGTACCGACTCTACACAAGCCATATGCAAATTGGGGATGTCTGTGGCATTAAATAATGCCACTACTCAACCTGCTGCCACTGTAAGGGAAACCAGAAGACATTTAGAGGAGGGCATAGGAGAGCGAGATTCTTCATTAAAGGACAGGAGAATACATCTGGATTTACCCCCGGCTGCCTCACCTTTTGTTATTATAATCGCAAACGCCCCATTATTAAAGTACACAGAAAAGGAAAGTTGGCAGGCAGTACGAGACAGGTCGATCTCATGGCTGGGTGAAAAGACAGGCCTGACTGAGGCACTCCATGAGAAATTTAAGATGGTTAGACTTGTTGCCTGGCTGGGCAAGGGTCGTAAAGCATCCAGAGGTGACTGTATTGTGTTAACCCTGTCTGACCCCAGACTAATTAATGCTATCCTGGGGAGAGCTGGGACTAACTATAGAAATAACGAATTGAGTGTGCTGCCCCTTGGATACTTCTATCAGGAAAAGACAGGACACCGCGGCCAATGTTACTCACCCACTAACAAGGGGCCACACTTTATGAGAAACAACCCGATGGTGGTACAAAACCGGTATGAACCATTGGCAAACTTAGCGGATCTGGATTGACTTAACAGGGAGATGAGGTCGGAAGAGGGAACCTTGGACACCACAACGAGCAATATGGCGCCCATCTCTATAGCTCCAATCAGAAATTTGCCTACTAATAATGATCCAGAAAACATGATAAAAAGGTATATGAAAGCGACATCGATTAATCCCATTGAAATAATCCAGAGTAGAACCTTTGTGACATTAAACACGACTGTAGTGCAACCAAAACGTGTAGGTGGGGAACAACATGTTATGGTTTAAGATTCGTATACTAACAAAAGGTAGCCCTTTAAACACTATGTCAGCACAATCAAATTACATTGGTGGGGGACTATATACTATAGCCCATGATCTGTCCATAAGTAAAGGCGGTTCACTCCCTCAGAAGGCCATGAAAAATGATCTATTCGTTTGGAATGTCGCAGGTCTAATGAGTAAAGCCCAAGACCCAATGTAGTTACAGTTCGTAAAAGACTATTCGATTATCTGCCTCCAGGAAACATGGCAAGCAAATCCCGTGCATATAGTGGGCTACAAAACATTTCATGTCCCGGCAGTCCCGAGTGGGCATGGACGTGGGAAGGGTGGTCTGTGCACATACATCTCAAATCTACTGGGCGTGATAAAGATAAAATCGGATAGCCCCGGGGAATATTATCAAATAATCAAACTTAACTTGGGCCAAAATTCCTCAGTGGTGATTGTGAATTTTTATAACAATATACCCAGGGATTGTACTGTGAGTATTCTCAACAACTTACAAGCAGACCTAAGAAAGAGGATGGAAACACTGACAGGGGAAGTATTTTTTGCCTGGGTTGGAGACTTTAATTGCAACTTAAGTCAGTTTAGTCACAGTAACATCTGCGGACTGGGAGAGACCAGGGAAGAGAATTTTCCACATTTCGCCCACTCCTTGTTAGGAGTTAAATGTAACGAAATAATGCTGCTAATGGACTTGGGTTATGCCAATGAACTATGTACCCCAATTGTAACCTTTGCACCCACTTTTAATGGGAGAGGTTGCAACTCAATAATAGATTTTATTCTTGTTTCAAGGGGAACTGGTATTAAGGTCACCTCTTTTAAAACTCACGATGTGGTCTTTAGCGACCATTACCCCCTGAGTATAAACTTAGATTTGGGTAAAAAATGTAATGTAAGGCGTATCGCTAGAGAAAGACACTCTACTGATGTTACATTAGCTAGCACAAGTGGATATTCGTTGAAATGGGCATGATAGACCCGGAGGTCTTCTCCAATTTACTTACCAACCATTTAAATATGGATATTAATATTTGCCTAGACCAAGAAAAGGATGGGGAAACAACCATAAGGGCCTTCTCCAAGATAACTGAAAAAAATAAGGAACTGTTGTATGTAAAACGAAAAGGAAAAAATAACTTGGGTAAGATAAATGGGTGGTTTAATCAGGAATGTAGCCTTGCACACAATAGATTAAAGACTACATTAAAACAAGTACCCAAGGATATAGGTGCTATTAGGACAGCAAGGCAAAATTACAAACAGGCACAAAAAGATAGACAAACTGGGAGGCCTGGATAAACCTGCGTGAGGCCAGTACCAATAAAGATAGCAAGAAGGTCTGGGAAGTGGTTAATGCCCCGTTCCTACCACCACGTGACATCAACATAATTGATGTTGCCATTACTGAGGATAAATGGGTGGAATATTATTTTAATTTATATAACGATAATAAGGAACAAACTAGCAGTGGTAATCCGGTGGGTTTAATGGGGAAGGATAAGGTCAAAGCAAATGAAAAGAACTTTGTAGTACGAACAACTGAGGGGAACTTATTGGATTCTATTTTTCCCTTGAATATTCCATTTCCTTAGATGAAATTATCAGGGCACTCAAGGAAAGTGCTGCGGGAAAAGCACCAGGACCTGACAGTGTACCTGTTGATGTTTATAAATATAATATAGATTTATGGGCTCAAATTTAAAAAAATGTTTTAGTCAGCTGTACTCAACATGGTCTTATACCGTCATGGTCAGACTCTATTATCATCCTATTTTTAAAAAGGGAGGGTAATAGAGAGGAACCGAAGTGCTATCGACCAATCTCCCTCCTAGATTCATTATTGAAAGTGGTATGGAGGGTGCTTCTAAATAAGTTGCAACAGTGGGCATATGAGAAAGGAATTTATCCAAGCTCCAATATGGCTTTAGACAGGGATTAGGGACCGTGAAGCAGGGTTTAAATCTGAGTCTTATCATCGACAAGTATTCTAGGGCAAAAAGGGGTAACTTATTTCTAACTTTTGTTGATTTGAGTACAGCGTTTGACCGTGTCATACACGACACACTTTGGGATATTTTACGGGACATGGGGGTGGACTCATGTATTTTTTCTTTTATAAAAGAATTGTACAGGGAGGCTGGGGCAAGGGTACGGTTTGGTAAACAAGGGGCGTGCTCAAATTTTTTTAAAATAACTAAGGGCGTGAGACAAGGGTGCGTACTCGCACCCTTTCTCTTTTCACTATATATTAATAGCCTGGGAAGGAAACTGGCAGAGCACACATTTGACCACCCAGTAATAAATAGTTGCCCCATCCCTGTGCTATTATATGCGGACGACGCAGTTTTAATGGCAAGAACACAAATTGGTTTGCAAAGAACGGCCGAGGAAAGGTGTCTTCCTGGCACGTCAGGACAACCGATTTTTAAGAAAGTACCAAGGGACATACTTACGTCTGAAGTGTGTGGTGACCTTGATGAAACAGGAGCGGCCGGTACGAGTGGCGTGGCTGTTCCCTGAACGAGTGTCCAAATACAGCGAAGTGGCAGCATTTGAGTGCAGCCCTGAGGAAACTGCTTTAACGCTACATAGCAGTGAAACATGTCGGCACTGGCAGCAGGTTATGGTAGGCATGATTAGCTACCAGCCTTTTTAATACAGCACACATTCACCGCCCTATGAATAAAATTGGGTAAGGGACTGGTGTGTGTGTTTTTATGCACTCAGTTAGTATTATTTGTATGTG
This sequence comes from Lissotriton helveticus, assembly GCF_964261635.1. Lineage (NCBI taxonomy): Eukaryota > Metazoa > Chordata > Amphibia > Caudata > Salamandridae > Lissotriton > Lissotriton helveticus. The sequence goes on along the minus strand of NC_136067.1, from coordinate 1,067,365,432 downwards.
GGTTTGTCACTAGCAGAAATTTCTGCAATTCACTATTTGTCACTTTATATGTTGTTTGTTTTGGACACTACTTTCCTTTCTCCTTATTTTTTTTTTGAGAAGCAAGTGATCACCGATGATGAGACAGCGGCCTGTCTGGAAATTGTATACCAGTTACCCTGATGGTGGTGTTTCCGTGAGGGGTCACTTGCTTCTCTCACATTTTTTGGCTCTATGATGAGCGGTGTCCAATGTTGGGAGTGGACGAGTGCGTGACTAAGTACATTTTGGTGCACCCTGTTTTGGTGTTCTTGTGTGTTGCTTGGGAGAACAGGTTCTTAAATTAGGCGGAGGACAGTGCAGTGGTCTCCTTAGAAAGTGGATAAGAGACTAGTGGGGAGTTAGAGTTTCCTGGCACCCCCTTGCAGTCACTGATTTAGAAGTTAGCCATTGGATTGGGTCATATTTTGTATTGTTGCAAAGAACAGTAACAGAGTTTGTAAATTTTAGGCAGGAAAGGGGTTTAATTGTGAATATCTAAAAAACTTTTAGTATGATATGTGGGAAATCCTTTTTAAAGAAGAAATGCAATGTCTTTATAAATAGAGACAAAATTGACTGTACGGATAGCTTTCTTATTTGGGGATACATTTTACATGTACAGGCAACTGGCAAGTGGCAACCAACCCAGACGAGGAAAGCTTTGCTCTCCAGAGCAATTGGAGGACTAGCTTCATTTGCAAGTAAACTAGGAAACAAACCAATCCCGGAACTGATAACCATATATAAGGCAAAATGTGTCTCCACAGCGGTATATGGAGCTGGTATCTGGGGCTATGCAAATGTAGTGGGCCTACAGCAATGCGAAAATGCCTTTTTAAGCTATTTATTGGCTATCCCCAAATCAACTTCTAATTATGTTTGTCATTCAGAGGTGAGTCTACCGTACCTGGCGGACATAATTAAATTATACCCTCTTCTATTATGGCATAAAATTTGGGTGACAGAAGAGGCGAGCTTCAATCGTGAAGTTATAAAAGACTGTATGGAACTTGAAAGATCTTCTCTTATCCCATGGCTAAGTCACATTAAGGACATGTCAAAAAAGTTGGGCCATCCGGAATTCTTCAATGATCCGGAAAGTATGAAACGTATCAGTAGAAAAACTCTAAAAAACGACTATATGGCATTCCTAGCAGAAAAAAGATGGCTGAAGGAAATGGAAAAAAGGACTGTGACGGAGAATTACCTTACTATTTCAAGCCCAGGTTTACAGTTGTATTTATCTTGTTTGCAGGGAAGCTATGAGAGGATGTTGCTAACACGATTTCGTATAGGAATACTACATAGGATGATTACCTTTCCAGAGGTAAATGACTGGTCTCACAATCTAACACCTTGCCCATGTGATGATCAATCTATACAAACAACTATTTATATTACTCTTTTCTGCAAATACTATTTGATGCCTCGGAAAAGATTTTTAAAATCGTTTTTAAGAGATCAAGGTCTGGGACAGAGTAAAGTGGCCTTTTTGAGGCTGCAATGCTTAGACAATGAATTAACAATTTGTGTGATGCTGTCTTATTTAAAAAGTGTAATCAAGTATAGGAAATCAATGCAGTAAACTCTAATGATGCTTATTTTAAGTAGTGATAATCTATTGGTGCCCACGGAGATAAATTTGTTTTTATGTATAATCTGCTTCTGTGTATAATGTTTACATGTGTACCTTTTTCCTATTAACATACTTTTATGGTTTTAAAAGAAAAATCGAATAAAGCTATAAAAAACCAAAAATTTTAATTGAAAAAGGGTGATGTCCACGAAGGGGAACCTGGTCAGTAGTATGTAGATCCTGGTCTGGTGACTTAGTGGACTAATGCATCAATTCCATGTATCTATGCTTGACCTTATGGTCACTGACTAAAATTCTGAAAAGCTTAAAAATCCTTTCATCCTTCCAAGGTTGATAAAATCTTAATAGGCGGAGTAATAACAACCATCTATTAATCAGTGCCAATGTGCCCCAAACGGTGTACTTTACAAGTACACGTTATGCTAATGCCTCGTCAACTACTTGTTTTAATCTTTCTAGGCTAGACTCTGTAGCTTATGGACAGTTTGAGCAATCACGAACCATCCTTCCTCCTTTGACCAAATCAAGTACTGTCTACAGACAGGCATGCATTATTATCACAACTAAATATTAGCTTGTTTTGTCCAGGTCTTTATAACATACTTGTGCAAGGACTGTAAATAACAAGCATTATTATTACCTAGTTCAACTTTACTCAATTTACTGAACCCCAAAGGAATCAAGACCATGCCGGGATACAAAATTGTGACCTGCATAGCACCAAAACTTAGTGATGAGTGTTAAATTCATTGAGGTACCCCACTAAATATTTAAGTAATGCATTATAGATGATGTATATGCCAGCCATACAATCACTCATGTAAACAAATGGCTGACTCAGAGTGGCTGGTTTGGAGAAGGAAATGGTATGAGTTTAATGGAGTGTTGCAGCTGCATTCTGCCTGAATCTAAATGTTGTGTCAATGTTTTCATATCATATCCATACCCATAGGAATGCTCCTGTGCTTCCTGACTCTATTGATTGACAGCAAGACAGTCATCAGAGGCAATAAAAGTAGACAGCATTTCGCACATTTCTCCACAGAGGAAACTAACACCATCTACTAAAGCTTCCCACCTGTACACCCTGAGATAGACTTTGATTGGAATCAATCACATCCATTGAAATCAACGACATATGCAAGCTTGTGCGATTTCGATCCCTACTCTGCTGAGCAGGTGAGAAAGATACAAGCCTTGCAAAATCAGGCTCTCCCCGTCATTCGTATCTCCCAGAATTGTGACCAGTTTAGCCTGTCATCTGGCACCTTCCATAATGACGTTGTTTAACCATTCCCTAGGTTCAGCGAAAGTGCCAACCGAATGCAGGTGTGCACAAGTTTCTCTGCTTCAAAAAAGCCCTCTCGAAATCCTGAAGTCTTGTGAAACTATTGACTGACTTCTTTGCTACAATTGCTTGCAAAAACCCTAGAAAGCCTCATGAATAAACACCTAACTATCTTTCTGGAAGACTACAAGATTTTAGACTCTTCCTAATTCGGCTTTGGAGCACTACATAGCACTGAGACAGCCCTACTGGCAGTCACGGTTAATATCCATATCACCTTAGATGCAGGTACTCTGTTCAGGCGAATACTTTTAGACCTATCTGCAGCTGTTGACACGATGTGCCGCTACATTCTACTCTGCAGATTAAGTGAAGCAGGCATCCACAGCAGAGCACTACATTGTCTTAGAGACTACCTTGACAATAACACTCAAAACGTTTGTCTTGGCTCTTTTAAATCAAAAGGGATGCACATTATCCCCGGGGCTCATTTCTGAGTCCCACCTTTTTCAATGTCTATGTAGCACCTCTGGCTCAGACCATGAGAGTATGTGGTGTGGAGATCGTGTCATAAGTTTATAATACTCAATTCCTCATTTCCCTCGGTCCTGACCCTTACAAAGTGAAAGCTCACTTTGCATATTCTATGTCAGAGATTGCCAACTGGATGACTAATAATTGCACCCACTCAACAGTGCAAAATCTCAGATCTTACTATTTGGCAAGGCCCAAGAGCTATGTAGGCAGACTGATGGCCGACATTGGCCCTGCTACCTCCCCTAAGCAAGTGGTGAAAAATCTGGGAGTAAAGATCGATTACACACTATCTATGAGAGGCCAAGTTTACTTAAAAAAATATGTTTTCCCTGGCTTGCTTCCGGGGCCAGGAAAACCCTCATCCAGGCTCTCATATTAAGTCATCTGGACTATGTGAACGCCATTGGTATCTGCAAACTGTACCTTGCAGACCAAATTGCAAGTTGTGCAGAATACAGCTGCTCGGTTATTGTGCAATCTTCTTGCACGGTCTCCCTCTGCCCCCATACTGAAGAAACTGAAATAGCGGCCTATTAGAAAATGAATAGTCTTTAAACTGTACTGTCTGCCACACAAGGCATTCTAGAAATCCTCACATGTCCTTTTATATTCAAGATTCAGACATCACTTGTCTCCTAGATAGTTAAGGTTCTCCAATAAAGCTCTTCTGGAGACCCCCATATCCACACGGCCAGATTTGGTGGCAGGTCTTTTTCATACTTGGCCATATATCGTTGGAACAAATTGCCTCTTCACATCAGTACCTGCCCTAATTTCCAGAATTTTAAGATGTTAAAAACATGGATGTTCAGAACGCACTTGCCCTTGTCTGTAACCCAAGTGCTGAGATACTTCTTAGGGAGTGAGTTGTGCGCTATTGCAAGTACAATAAAATGAATAAAGAAAATAAAGTATAATGGTTACTCAAACAATTCAGAAGTCTAAGTAATCCAAAATACAGAACAAAAATCACAAAGTAGTTAGAACCAATCTGGTGTGGGGTGAATGCATCATAGTTGAATCACTGCCTAGATTGGTATTTCAATACAATAACTACATATATATTTCTTGTCTGAGAAATGTCTTTAAATGCTGGTAGATTGCTTGGATACCCATGCAGCAATCTGCACTGGACTGTTGGAGTAGATAATGCTGCAGGACTGATGCAAACCTATTAGCTGTACTGTTGGACTTGGCCCTTTTTGCAGGGTCATCCCTAAACTTTTTGCCTTTCTCCTAGCCTTTTTTCTGACATGGTGTTGGGGGTTTTAGGAGTCTGGGCACTTTAGCACTGCTGTCCTGTGTAAAGTGTGTGTGCTATCTGTGATAAACATGGTAAGATTGGTCTACACCTGTTTGGCCTATTTAATTTACCTGTCAGTCCATCGTAAAGTAGTATCTCATATACCCAGGGCTGGTAAATTAAATGCTACTGGTGGGCTTGCAGCTCTGATTGCGCCACCCGCCAAAGTAGCCTTTCAAACCTATCCCAGGCCTCTGCCATTGCAGGGCCTGTGCGCGCAGTGTTACTGCAGCTGTGACGTGTCACCTAAAGTGTGTGCCATGTCTGTGACCCCCCTTTTACAACATATCAGTAACCCCTAAGGTAGGCCCTAGCTGACCCTATGGGCAGGGTGCATTGTAGGTAAAAGGTAGCTTAAGTGTATGACATATCCTGGTAGTGACAAACAGCCATTTTGGTTTCCCACTACTGTGAGGGTGCCCTCCCAAAGGAATGCATTGGGGATTCCCTGATAAGTGTTTCAGTGGTAATTCCGGATATGAGAGGAGCAGCGTGGTCAAGTTTGGTATGCTTGGAATAGTAATAATAAATGCTACGCAATGGTGTGCGCAGAATAATTATAACTATTTTAGAAATCCCACTTTTAGAAGTTTGCATTTCTGTGTGCTATGTGTCTGCCTGCCTGATGCGGATTGCAAGTCTGGCTTTGGAGTGACAGGGGCTGGTGAGGTTTGTGTGGCTCTAGGAGGGGCAGGATGAGTCAGCGCTAGGCTGAATAGGTCATCTGCATTTGAAGTAGTGGGAGGAGTTGTCCACTGACCCTGAAGAGGTCTGTGCCTGCCTAGGTGAATGCTGGCTCCGCCCCCCTGTGGGGGTCTTATGACTGAGCCCCCTTCCCACCACTGTACACAAAGTGCTTCAACACCCACCAGAACCAGTTGGAACTGGTTCCCCCAAGCCCTGTGCCAGCGCAGACAAAGGGGAAATGAAATATAAATATAGGGGCTGTGACCCATGAAGGGTGTGCTGTTCTTCTGACTGGGGGCTTGTTGCTGCTGCTGGGCTCCAGGAGGAACCGCCATGAGGGACTGCCTCCCTGCTGGAGGGCCCTGTGTGCTGGCCTGCCTGGGCCTAGCCTTTGCCCCCTGGACTTTGGACTAAGTGCCTCATGAGCACTATCTTTTTATTGCTGGGAGAGAGGAGCATTTCTATTTTAATTTGCAGCACTGGGCTGTGATGTCGGGATCCCCCCACATTGTGTGGGCTTCTGCAGCAGAGCGGGAGCCCACCCCGTCCTGCCGCTGCTAAAGGAGAGCGGGAGCCTACCCCGCATTGTGCCTCTGAGCGGGAGCCCACCCGCTCCTGTGTTGTTTGTCGCCGGGAGCCTACCCCGAGTTTTGCTGAGATGACGGCAGGTGCCCACCTGGCCTTTGAGTTTATTGAGCGGTTGCCCATCCCGCAGTGAAACCTTCAAAGCGGGAGCACACCCCGCATTGCTGCCGAAGAGGAAAAGCCGCCGTTCCGAGAGCAAACCGAAAGCCAGGCAGCCGTGCCTGGTTGTTGGCAGGGCTAAGGTACAGCCACCCAACCAAAGCAGGCCAGGAAGAGGCAGCTACAGAGGCCACCAATTGAAGTAAAGCTGCTTAGGAAGTCAGGTTTGGTACCTGTGTGTACCCAAAAGGGCACAATGCCCTTAGGTGCTGTGTTACTGTGGTGCCCTGTTTAGGCTTACGGTGCCTTTTGCGTAATGTGGTTATGTTAGTGATTTATTGCCCAATGTGATTTATGTGATGCCTATGACAGATGTGATTCATGCATCATGATTATTGACTAATGTGTTTGGGCCTAGTGAGGCCTATTGCATAACGTGTTTATGCGAATGAGGTTTGGGCCTAATGTGTTGATGCCTAATGTCATGCAATGATATTTTAGGACGGTGTCTAATGCTAATAAGATGATGCTGAGGTCATTATGGTACCAGTAGTTACTGGTCGTGTTTTATATTTACTACCTGCATTCTGATGGTTCTGACCGTGGCCCGATTGGCCTGGTCCTGTATATAATCCCCTGTGAATATTACCTAGTGCCAGTTGAAACAGTGTATCTTGTGTGATTATGATTCAAATGTGTTTATAATACAAATGCTATTTTTTATATAACCTTGTGTGGCGTTTCTTTTGTGGTGTGCCTAGTGTGTTGCTGCTGTGTGTGTGTGTTACGCAAACGCTTTACACATTGCCTCTGGGATAAGCCTGACTGCTCGTGCCAAGCTACCAAGGGGGTGAGCAGGCGTTATCTTTGGCGTGTAACTCCCTTGCCCTGACAAGAGTTGTGGTGTCTGCCTGGCTTAGGCGCAGGCCCTAGCCAACCAGAAATCCCATTTCTAACATGTACCAAGAGAGGAGCCATTATCCAGCCACAACGTTTCACACCAATCAGGGCCATGAAAGTGGACTGGATCATGACCCTCACATCTGCACACATGAGGATATGCACTTTTTTTACAAGAGATTTCTTGGCTCAGTCTAAGAAGAAAAAAAAACATTTCTGCCTTTAGTAAATCAAGTAGGTCAAGTTAAATGTGCTCAGTCAGAGACTATGGTATTTGTCACTGATAAACGTTTCCAGGTCAGCCATCACAAATTAGAGTTAGAGGTGTTAGAGCGAAGATTTATCAGGCAACTGGGAACAGCACTGCTGGGGTGTTGTTTTGTGTATCCTGGAGTCTAATCTAATAGGAAGCCCTCTTTGTTTCAGATTTGTCAGCCATATTAGGATACCACGAAAATCACTTTGGCTTTTGAGCTAGAGAAGCTGTTTCATCACATTTGGTTGTCAGCACGTTGAAGTCAAGGAGTGTGGAAACCTTTTGGGGCTACAAACCATATTTTGGTGTAAAAACCACTTTTCAGAATAAAATACAATGTGCATATCCACTGATGACACAAATCAACCAATTGTGAAAACAATTTCAGGAGCACAAATGTTATGTATTAGCAAAACACATGTAGGTTGCAAAGCGCATGCATGTTTAAAAACCATTACTGGGGATGCATCAAAAGCCTTTAGGAGAAAAATATGACTCCGTTGCAGTGCATGGACTCTTCACTTCACCATCCATGCACCACAATTGGCAGCTCCCATTAATAAGTAAAGTTTTATTTTTGTTACGGTACTCTTACGAGGACCACAAATAAAATATACATTTATACATTCCGTATTAATACATTTTCAATGAGATTTTCAAAAACTTAAAAATTCTGTAACAAACGAATTCATTAGGGGGGCTTTTACATAGTGATAAAAAGTCTTGTGAGCTAGTGATCCTGCAGGACCGGTAGATGGGCATAAGACATGTTGACCTTGCATTTACAATTTCTGCATTAGGGCATATAAAAAATAAGTGTTCCAAATTTTGGTTGCCTCCTTGACAAAGGGTACAAAGGGCAGAGCTGTCAGGCCTCCAAGAGGAAGTGAAGGTTTGTACAGGAAGTGTTCCAAGGCGCAACATCATGATTGCACGCCTTGCGCCATGTTGAAGAGTATACTCTAGGTAAGGCTGACGTTGTTTGTATTCCTGCGAGGCTACATAAAATTTATATGACGATAGACTTTTACAATGAAAGTGATCAATCTCGTAGCTCAATTTGGGAGTGAAGTTTTTTAGAAAAAGTTTGAGTTGAGCTGGTGACCACGTAGACAAAATTTCCACATTGACTTTTGCAAGCTGTAGAGCCTCTCGCATATTTTTAATAAAGGTAGTATGAGTAGAGCTACTCTCGAATGTTTCTACTTTTAGCAATCTTCTTAAAGTACCTTCTTTTGAAAGAAGAAGATTATGGGCCCACCTTATGATGCTCGCTATAGCTGTAGCATATGCGCTCGTGATGGTGCATTCCAGTCTCAATGCCTGTACTGGGGTAGATGTTGAAATCTTCAGTAGTTTTTTCAATATTCTTCCTTCTGTTAAATCCATATATGACCATTGATTTAGAGGAATATATTCCGATGCATAGGACAGGACCGGTGTGATTTTAGCTCGATAGACTTGAATCAGTGCAGAGAAATGTCTATGTCCAGTGGCCGAATATAAGCGTGACAAGGCCCCAGCATGCAGATCACTTTTTCTTTTCAGGTGGTTGATTTGATTGATGTTACTCATGTTTTGTGAGAAAATTCTACCCAGATATGTATACTCCTTTACTTGTTCTAGTTTCTCACCTCCCAGCTTCCATTCGTACCGTACCCTTTTCTTCTGCTTTGAAAAGGCAACCACTTTTGTTTTGTTCGTATTTGGAATTAGGTAATTTTTCCTTGAGTACTTATATAAAATATCTAAAAGATTTTGTAATCCGAAAGGTGTTAGGTCAAACATGACTATGTCGTCTGCATACAGCAGGGAATGGATATATTCAGTGGCTATCTTAGGAGGAGTACATATCCCTTGCTGCAGTTGGGAAGGTAGGTCACTTAAATACAGTGAGAATAAAATTGGCGCCAAGAGGCACCCTTGTTTCAGGCCATTTGATGTTCGTATTACCTTCGATAGGCCCTTGTCACTTCCCATTTGGACGCGGCACCAGGTGTCACTGTGTAGATTCACTATCAGGTGTAATAGCTGCTCCGGGATCCCCATTATTCTCAATTTTAACCACAGGGTCGGTCTATCCACTCGATCGAAGGCTGTCGAGTAATCAATGAACGCTGCGTAAATAGTTTGTTTTTTCCCTGTTGCGTACTTATCTAAAATAGTTTGGAAGATTGCTACATTGTCAGTAACAGAATGGTGTGGGCGAAATCCGGACTGAAATTTAGGAATTAGACCTAATGAGAAAGCCCAATTTTTCAGCCTATCCAGGATTTCTGCTGCAAAAATCTTCCCAGCAGCGTCCATGAGGGCAATTTGCCTATAATTTCCCGGTGTGTTTCTTTTTCCTTTTTTGAAGATCGGGATTATGATACTTCCTTTCCAGGAATTTGGCATTTGACCACTGTCAAATACATAGTTAAATAGCGGCGAGAGCACCGTTCCCCACTCTTTATGGTCAATTTGGTAGACCTTGACAGGTATCTGATCGGGGCCAGATGCACCTGTGCTCCTTGCCTTCCTAATATTCATAGAGACTGACACTGCCGACGTTTTATTGATCTTAATATCTTTAGTTTCCACGTTTTCTCCTCCCACTTCTTCATTTTTAATATATTGATTCTGTTTGTATAGCTCGTGTAGGTATATGTCCCAGTTTTCTTCTGATACAGGTGTAGCCTCCAGCTTTTTTTTGGATCCTGTCATTGTTGCGATCAGTGACCAATATTTACGCTGGTTATTATGTTTAACTGCTAGCTGAATTTCAGTCCAATTAAAGTCCTGCTTCAGTTTTTTTCCTTTAGTTTTTTCTCGTCGTATTTGATTCTTTAATCTATTGATTTCCTTTTTGTTTACTGATGAGAATTCCAGATACTGGGCACGTATCAGTCTATTGATTTGTTTTACGACTGGTTGATTCCAGTTTTTATTCTTGTTTTTCCATTTTCTTTTTGCTGGTCTGTGGTATTCTAGCTTACTTTGCAGAGCTTGTTTGAGATTATTCGTTAGATGTTCAAAGTTCTTTACAGGGTCATCTGAATATATGTTGGTCAATATATTGGTTTCAGTAATTAGTTGGCGCAGATATTCCAGATTTTCTGTCCCCCAGTAAATGCGACGCCTAGTTGTGTTTACTTCCGTTTTTTCTGTAAGAAATAATGGCAGGTTATAAAAAGAGGACGGTGCAATCCAGTGGGTTGAAAGGTTTAAAAAAGCGTGATCACTTTCTGCAGTGAATATTATCGAAAGTTGACTCATTTGTTCTTTTCCTTCTGTTCCGCATATAAAGTAATCAAAAGGAGATCCATTTCCTTGCCGTGTGTATGTTGCTGGTATATCACCATTGATGTTACCATTTAATATAATCCCATTAATGCCAGAGAGAAAAGCTAGTAGTGCGCGTCCCCTCTTATCCGATTTAGTTCCTTTTGGGAATTCAGGGAGTGATGGTTCCAGAGATTCCTCTTTGAGGAGACGAGCCCATTTCTTTATCTCGCAGTTAGAAATTTTAGCATTCAAGTCCCCCATTATGAGGTATGGCAAGTGAGATTGATCATCAATTATATGGGTGATAATTTCCATTAGGCGGTCAAACAGCAAATCATTATTATTACTGCTGGGAGGTGCGTAAATATTGAAGAGTAATATTTTTTCTAGTTTGGCTGAAGCATGGGTTCTAAGGGATACTTTTAAACATTGTAGATTGTCTGTGTTTGTGTTAATTATTTCCTGTGACCAAGAGTGATCTTCTTTTAATAATATTGCCAGACCACCCTTGGCGTGTCCCCTTCTTGATCTTTTTGCCAATGTTTCGTATACATAGTATCCTCTTTGAGTAAAGGTATTGATTAACCATGTTTCCTGGAGGGCGATGATATCAGGGGAATTTTTTATTGCATGTTTCATTTTTATATCAGTTTTCCCTGCCAGGTTCCAGGACAATAGCGTCAGACCTTTGCTAAACTTCGCGTTGTTGTGAATTTACCATTTTTTTGCTGTTTAAGGTTTCTGATAACCATGCCCATGATTTTATTGAGTTCTCATTGTTACTAAAGGTGGAATTCCGAGACCAGACTGACCTCTCTCCTTGAATTACTTGTATTTTAAGTAGATCTTTCCTCATAGTACTTGATGCTAGGTCTCCCCAATTAGAACTGTTGTTTTCTTTTCTTCTGTGGGTTTGTCCTAATATACCATTATTTGAGTTGTTGGTTTTAAAATCTTCCACCGAGATTACATCATAGCCATTTTTGTGAAGAATTTCCTTCTCTCTGATTATTATTCCAGGCAAAACCGGTGAATAAAAGGATACCTGTACTAGTTTGTTATTTTCTTTTATTGGAAACAGAACTAAGTCAATTTCATTGCTGGTCAGAGATTTCAAGGATGGAATTTCATGTAATAGATTAATGATTTTACCGCGATTAAACGGCTCCTTATCTGAAGGAAATAGCTCTTCAATAGTTATGTGTTTGGATGGATTTATTTCCCATGATTGGAAATTATTGTCATATGATTCTTTTATGACCATGTTATTTTGCGATGTAGGTCTATTTTCTATCGGAGGACAAAATTCATCTGCTTCAGGATTTAAGGGTTTTTCTACTGATGTTTTTTGAATTACTGGAGTGTTCACCAGATTTACAGGATTAAATTTTTGGAATTTGAGCCTATTCCCTTTTTTCCTCTGTATTCTCCTCATAGGTTGTCTCTTCTTCTTCCCCCTTACTTTTTCCCTAGTATTACTTTTTTCAGACTGTTCTCTTTGGTTGAAATCCTGTTCAGCAGTAACTCCTGTTAGCTCAGTTTTATTTTTTCCGATAATCTGATCGCGATTGTTATCGGATACTTTATTCGAAAAAATCGGATAGTGTTTGGTATTGTTCTCAGCTTTGATTTCCAGTTCTTCTTTGAACAGTTTTTTAAGTGAATATGTGATAGATGATTTTTCTTTGTTTTTTGATCCGTTAGTTTTATTGTTGATTATTAGTACGTCGTTCGTTTGTGTGCTTGCTTCCTGTTGTTTTGGGGCGGCACTTCCATTTTTATGAAATTCATCTGTTTGTTGTGATTCGACTTCTCCAGTTTGTTTTGATGAGACTTTAGTTAGATCTTTTTTCTTTTTTTCTTCAACCAGGAATTTAAGTATTCCTATTTGTACGTCTAAAGTATCATCTGAGTTAGCTAAAATGTGTCCAAGATGTGTTAGTACTGAATCCAGAATTTCTTGCAGTGAGAAGAGTGCTTTTGATATGGGAGAGACAGTATTTCCAGAGTTTAGGTTTATAAAATTTGGGTTTATAAAATTTGGGTCTGATAGATTGGTCAGATTAGAAAAAAGGTTAGGTGATTTTTCTGGCGAACTGGTTTGGGGATGTCTTTGACTTAGCAATATTTCTTTATTTTCTTCTTCAGTCTTTGAGTTATGATTTGCGGATACGTCGAAAAATAAGTCATTGTCCTGATTTTTTATAGGTGTTATAGTTGTTATTTGAGACACAACCAGACGAGATTTTTGACATTCTTCCGAAGGAGAGTAATTTGCCAAATTACTCTCTATTGTTATTTGACCTTGTTTGTTGGATTTCTGGTCAGAAAAATGTAACGGATCAGGTTCAACCAACTTATTTTGATCATCATTAGAATTTGGGGAAAAAAACTTTTTCTTGGAGAGGGTAGAGAAGTATTCACTTATAGCAGGAGTGCTTGATATTTGTCCTGGTTTTAGTGACTTGTCTACAGAATTTCTTACAGCTGCGTCCGTCCCCATTCGCCTCATGTAGATTGTCCGTGAGCGTAGTTTTTTTAGCGCCCTCATACTTGGGGACAGAAATCTATTTTATAGATGTAATGTATAGTATTAATTATATGCTGTGGCTTGTCTTAATCACACTATCTCAGTTGATCAGTTAAGGAATGAGGGTTTTTTACACGTATGAATCAAAAGTTTAGTTGAAGAGTTTCCTCTTATAGTGAGCGTTAGTGGGGTGGCCCGTCCCGTCCTCGGTCGTCCCCGGACGGCCACAGACGGCCCGCCCTTTTGCCCGGGCTTAGTCCCGCGCGCGTCCCGCGTCGCGGGATGCGAGATGTTATCTATATACGTTTCGTTGGGGGCGTGTCCGTGGGCGGTTCGCCTGGGGGAAGAGGAACCAGGTGGTCTCCGCTAAGGATTCTGGTCCTCGCAGTCCCCCAGGCTAGGTGCTCTCGCTGTTTGCACCCTGGCCTCAACCCCTCTGACTCCAGCTGGGAGCGACAGGCAGAGCGTGCCGAGTGCAGCTCACGCTCACACCAGCGAGTCAGGGGGAGGCAGCGCCACGACACAGTGAGGAATCAGCGTCAGCTTCAGACAGCCAGCACAGGCTGCAGACGGTAGAACGAGTTCTCTTGCTCAGCTGAAGTAGAAACAGTAGATCAGCAACAGTGTTTAGCTCCTGTGAGTGGCGCCCGCGAAGCGGGTGTCACGAATCTTTAACCAGGTCGTTGGGGGCGTGTCCGTGGGCGGTTCGCCTGGGGGAAGAGGAACCAGGTGGTCTCCGCTAAGGATTCTGGTCCTCGCAGTCCCCCAGGCTAGGTGCTCTCGCTGTTTGCACCCTGGCCTCAACCCCTCTGACTCCAGCTGGGAGCGACAGGCAGAGCGTGCCGAGTGCAGCTCACGCTCACACCAGCGAGTCAGGGGGAGGCAGCGCCACGACACAGTGAGGAATCAGCGTCAGCTTCAGACAGCCAGCACAGGCTGCAGACGGTAGAACGAGTTCTCTTGCTCAGCTGAAGTAGAAACAGTAGATCAGCAACAGTGTTTAGCTCCTGTGAGTGTGAGTGTGAGTTCAGCTCCCATTAAGTAGACATATTAACACACCTATTACCCAGTATGTAAAAAGTGAAAATAAAATACTCCTCAGGCCTGATCTAATATGTGACTGACACTTTCTTCAAGCAATGGCTGGAGGAGTTTGACATGAATGACCCCATCGTTGGAGAGAGTGGACCTTAAAGTAATTCCCTGTGTACGTTTTTTGATAGCATGAACTCTGGCATTAGCTTAAACCGTCTGATGGCAGGCCTAATTACATATCATTTATATGCAAACACGTGCTAACATGGAATGAAATATTAAGACAAAAAAACGGTAAAAGGATTCTATGGGACAAGAATATTGTTTTAAAGGCTATTATTTAATATCTTGTTTTAAAGCGGACCATTTACAAAGAATAACTAGAAAGAAAGTACAAAGGCAGAAGCCTTCCCCATAGAAGGGCTGCAGCCTGGTCGTAGCCCTTCTAAAAGTAGCGACATCAAGATGTAAGACATCCTTACTACTGAAGCGCCTACACCTGTGCAGAAGAGCCAGTTTAACGCCAAAGAAGAAGGCGAACCCCAACAAACAGCCTTATTGACATGGCACACCAAGCGGAACTGGGTCCGGGCTGCTAGGGCTAACGCGTGCAGCTACCTCAGCACTGACATGGCCCAATCTCATGCTTCATGACAGATAATGGCATGCAAAAAAACCTTTCATTTTGAAATGGGAAACTATCGATCCATACAAGAGGTCTTAGGTGCATATTATCAAGAACGGAGTTAACATTATCACCGCTTTAGCGGCAGGAAACTGACGCTATAGCGACGATAATGGGCTTGATAATATGCCCTTGTGAATTCCCATAGAAGCCCATATTCTGGTGTGAACATGGGCTTCTATGGGAATTCACAAGGGCATATTATCAAGCCCATTATCGCCGCTTTAGCGCCAGTTTTCTGCCGCTAAAGTGGGGATAATCTTAACTCCGTTTCTTGATAATATGCCTCCAAGTGCTGTGCATAACTAATATCCTGAAAAGAGAGACTTACGAAGCCCGTCCTAATTAACGAACGAGGGGTGTTCTGCTGAGTCTAAGAGGGCAGAATGCATGCCATATTTTTGGGAATCCACACAAAAGACCTGCGTACACGGAATTTAAAAATAAATATTTTACATACGCAACCCACATAGTCTACCGTTATTCTGGAAATTTAGCATGGATCGGTCTTTCAACTACAAAAAAAAGAAACATTTCACATGGCAACGAGAAAAAACGACCTGACTCAGAAAGTAGATTAGAGATATATGCCTATTGTGACTGAACCAATCATGAATGGTCGTAATAACTTTTATGAATTAGAAGTGGGGGCAATAAACCGAATTCAGTAAAGCATGTATCCTCTATAAATAAAGCTGAAAAAGAAGAGGCCACGAAAAGCTGCAGCGACATTGCAGGAGTCAATTAAAGGAGTTGATTACGGAAGTAAAGTGCTGAACGTCTTTGACAATTTCTGTGCTTCAGGCCCTAATCCACCTGCGGAAATAACTTCCTAGCATTTACCTAGACTAACAAGCAAAGTGCTCTTGCTTAATTCCCCACTAGGGAACAGGATGTTTTACGGTGCGGCTCTGCTGACAGGTTGTCAACAACTGCGATTCATCATTTATCATGCGGCCACCACAGCATAATAGGTTGTCGCTTGTTTTCAAGGGGAGTGATGCCTAATAGCTCGACGCAGTCAAGAGAAGCCAGCAGTGTCTCAAAAAAACACCCAAAGGCTTGGTAAAGAGTAGAAAAACAATAAAAGGCAAACAGGCAGTGAGGTAAACACGGTCCAGGGCAGACTTCTGCAGCACTGGTTCAGGGTGGCTCGATTAATATACCCCATTTTCAGGATGGGCAGGAAGACTGATTTTATGTACATTTATTTCACGTAGGTAGGCTGAAAATTTGGAATGGGCTCACCCAAAGAGGACTAGTGATAGACACCCTACAGTCAGAGTGCGGTTGTGTGAACATATACATTTTACGGTTACTCTCTAATAATACATGGGATTCTGCATTCCCTGTATATTCACCTGTCTCTAATTTCTTTATAATCTGCAACTATTGATAGGCACCCCACGCGATTTACTCTTTTACTGATGGGCACCCCACATTCAGAGTGCGGTTTTGTTAGCATGTAACCTTTACAGTTATTCTCTCATAATACATGGGATTCTATAATTCCTGTATATTCGCCTGTCTCTAATTTGACTTGTGACGCATCCAGTCGCGATTATAAAGAACAGATATCAGAACGCGACTATTATAAGTTAGTGCAGTCGATGTTCTGATAAGTTAGTGCAGTCATGTCACAATGCCTGCTACCAGAGCCAGCAGCCAAGGTGAAAGGCAGGTCAAGTCACAAAGCATAATTGTAGTAGCTGTTTAGCAACAAAAACTGAACATTGCTTTATTTTCTTCTGGTCTATTTTTCTATCTTACAATGACAAGCAGAGACCATGTATATTTTTGGTACTCTTTAGTTAAAAAAAAAAAAGCTAGAATCTGTCTGCATGCTTCTACACATTCCGAGCTACTGCAGCATTTTTTAAACTGGTTTGTATTGAACTGTTTCTTATATCTGCTAGCAGCAATTATCTAACATGTTTTTGATGTGTTAATACTGCCAGGATACGTTTTCCAGCAGTCTATTTCTCTCTGCTGGATCTTTTCTGATCTAGTTCTGCTAGTCTTTTATGAGAAAAATATGATGTTAAAATAAGAAATAGTGCAATGCAAGATATAGTGAATTTTGCATACAGCAAACACTGCAAAATGTGCCAAATGTTTTAATAGGATTAAAATTTTACACAGATGTATTCAAAAGACAGACTTAAAGAAGAAAGGAGGCGCGTATTGCAAAGCCTTCTATAATTCAAGTCCTGATGGACAGAAAAGGGTTGTGTGGGCACAGAAGTAAAACTGGACGGTAGGTGGGAGCTCCAGTTGCTACAATAACTATGTAAATCGTCAGACTACATGCTCTGGTGTTTTAAATGTAATTGTTTTTGTATGTATGCTCATTAAGGAGAATGGGTGCTTCTATGATCAGTAAACAAACAATCTTGTTCCTTCAAGATTAAAATGGCAGTGCTAGGAAGGAATGATACTTTGGTCATGTTGTGATTGATGTGGTGGGAGCTTGAAATGAAGGTGGCCAGGCTTATAATCTTAGGTATGTCCTTACAACATCACCTAGTGATAAACAAGCATTTGCAAATTCAATAGGGCTGGCTTTAGATTGCTAGCTTTGTAGTTTAAACAAGTGCAAACAACAGTATGAACGAATGTATTTTACATGCAATCACACATTAAAACAGACCAATGCTTTTCTATATAAGCCTTACTATCTCTGTCAATGCCAGGTTGTTGGCAGCTTTCTTATCAATGGAAAAGGAGCATGAGATTCAAATGTACTAAATTTTAGTGAGGGTGGTCAAGGAACGCAAAGGATTGCTACACAATGCAAAGCTTTGCTAACAACACTGTAAGACATTGGGTCTGTTGTTGGCAGAGGTTTGCACCCTGTCCAAGTAGGCACCACAACTCTAATCAGTTTAAGTCAGCTACACAAACTAAATTAACATGTGCTCACCCTCTGGTAGCTTAGAATAGATTAGTTAGGCTTAACTTAAGAGGCAAGGTGTACAATATTTGTGCAACACTTAAATTATAGTAACACAAAACGAAGCAACACCAGTTTAGAAAAATTGAGAATATTTATCTGAGTAAAACAAGACCAAAATGGCAAAAACCCAATAAGTAGAGCTTGAGATATGAATTTTTAAAGAATAAACCGCAATATAGTGCTTAAAACCAATAACACTCAGAGATTACTTAAGGTCGTGCCGGACCAGGGAACCTCCAAAGTTCAGGCCGACTGCGAAGGAGGGCAGGCCAGCTAAAGGACCCACGCACGGCCCACTGAAAAAGTACCTTGGATGGAGCAAGAGTTGGCCTTGAAGATTCGATGTGTCGCTTATGATCAACACAGCCTGGTAGATGCATCGGTGTCGAGCCTCACAGTCAAGTTCCCACATCATTGTTGAACCTCTTTTGATGCATATGATGCGTGGTCGACAAGTCTCACAGTCAGGTCCAAGGTTGGAGTCAAACTGCTTATGATGCTGGTGCTGTGTAGTCATCAAGCCTTGCAATCGGGTCCCACGTCGTTGTCGATCAGCATCGAAGGCTGCTGCATCAGTTCTGATTGGCTAAAAGTCATCACAGAGTCAATTTTTGTTCAAGACCATCTTCAAAAACTACTGCCAAGGCCCAGCACTGAATTGGCGACTCTTGGCAGAGCAGGACTCACAGTTGGCAGAGTCTAGCAGCTGAAGCAGAGAGGAAGGAAATCTTTGATGGCCCTGAGACTTCAGAAACAGGTGGCACGCCAGCAAAGCCTTGGAGAACTTGGGTTCAAGGTCCAGTCCTTCTCACTCCCAGGCAAGAAGCAGCAGGCCAACACAGCACAGCAGGTAGCAAAGTGGCAGTCCCTCCTTTAGCACAGCAATCAGCAGGCAGCCGGCCAACACAGCAAAGGAGTTAGCAAAGCAGAAGTCCCTCCTACAGCACAGCAGCTCTACTTCCTGGCAGAATTCCCTTAGATCCAGCAATGCTCTAAATTCATGGTGTCAGAGGTCCAGTACTTATACTCAATTTGTCTTTTGAAGTAGGGAGACTTCGAAGAGATGCTCTGCCTTTCCTGCCCCCGCCCTATACTCACTACCAGGGGGTATGTAACCCTTTTTGTGGAGATAGACACAGCCCTATTCCGGTGCAAGTGTCAGATCCTTCCTCTCATCCTGCCTTAGGATGACCCATCAACATGCAGATAGCTGCTCAGTCAAACCTACTCTGCCTTTATGTGTGGCTGTGTAGAGAGAATGCAGGAAGTCAGCTGCCCCTCACCCCAGACATGTATTCCAGGGACAGTCAGAAGGCACCAAATGGTTTTGAGTAAGAAAAGGCCAACTTTCTAAAAGTGGCATTTGCAGAACTGCAATTTAAAAACAAACTTCACCCTAAATTGTGTTTTTAAATTGTGGATCAAGAGACACCAAATTTTATTTTTCCACCTTGTCTCAATGGCAAACTGCACTTACAAAATGTCATAAGGCAGTCCCCATGTTAGCCTATGGGAGAGATAGCCCCTGCAGTTGAGAAAAAACGAGTTTAAGAGTATTTGACTACCAGGACATGTAAAACTTAAAAGTACATGTTCTACTTTTTAAATACCCTGCACCCTGACCTTAGGGCTGCCTAGGGCCTACCTTAGGTATGACTTACATGTAATAACAAGCCTTGGCAAAGTCAATAGGTCTCTGGAATACCCAAGCTATTGGCCATCTCAATGTGAATGTCTTTGAGCCATGTTGTCTAGCAGCAACTCTGCTGTTCAGTATTGCCGAAAGTTATTGAAAGCCCAGAATCACAGGATGTTGAGCTGACATGAATCTCTTCACCCCCCATATTGAGTTTATTGTCCTGCCCCTCCTCACACAAAAAAGCGCTATGATGTGGCTTGTGCTGGCTGCATCATAGCACTTTATTCAGTGACTTTTTAGCCATGCTGAGCAGCAGATGTTTTTTGGTAGTTTTATTGCATGGTAACATTAATATAGAAAGTAAGGAACTGAAGAGTCAATTTTTGCAACCTTTTTGCGTACACTGTGAAGGAAAGTGTCTTTTTTGTATGCTCACCCCACCCCCACACACACACGTTTTACCCTAATGCTTATGGTTATGAATATGAAAGTGCACTGGAGCCTCCTGCCCAGGCCCCAGTGCAAGTGCTCTCTCCCGAAAACTGATATGTGTGAATTGATAACTCCAATTAGCTAAGGACTATAAACCCATTATCACTCCCTGGTACCCAGGGCATGGGTGTTAAAGGGGTCACCAGGGCCTGAAACACTGTTTGTGCCACCCTGTGTGGGCCAAATAAGCTACTGGCAGCAGGCCTGCCATTGCAGACTGCAGGAACCGCGCACACTGCTCAAACTTGACTTTGCCTTCACCATGTGTGGCAAAGTTAAGTCACAATTTTTAATATATGCCAGTCATCACAAATGTTCCCTCTAATTTTTTTCATCTGTGTGCTGCAGTGTAGGCTTTCTGTGCGCTGCAGACAATGCTATGTGCGCCAAGAACCGGACAGCGCATATGGGTGCAGCGACAAGTATCAGTGCAAACAACACTCCAAACTTTTGCTTCGAAAATGAAAATACCGTGCATTCCACATATACAGCGCCACATGATCGCTCTTAAGGCTTAAGGCAGGCTTGCAATTTACATACACACACCTTGACATGAAATGGTTATTTCAGCTTTAGAAAAGCACAGGACTCCAACAGTGGTACTAATATAAGATTTCACTAAAGATTCTCAACTAGAGCTCTGTTCATAGGGTGAGGAAATGTCGGGAGCCTATACAAGATTGCATACCTGGGTATACATGCAGGAGGGCACATGTTATACCCCCCTGTGTGCATGCACCCCAAGTTCTTGCAAAGCATGGACCTGGCAGTACATACCCAGCAGGAATTTGCTTTGGCGTTCCCATTTCGGTACCTTTTTCATAGAGATCTGCATGGTGCACATTCTTTGCAGCGGGCATATTAACCCTTAAAACTTCCACTAGAGAAAACTCAGAGAGTTATCTTGACATATTTATTATTGCATGAAAATTGCTGGAGTCAAGGAACATCACAGCAAGTGCTATTAAAACAATAATATATCTGCAAACATCGCATTCCCCCACCCTCACACCAAAGTTCACACCCGGTACAGTGGCACCGGTCACACCCCCCTAGAGCCTACCCTGGACCAGCGGCTGAGCCCTATTAACCAAAGAAATGCAGCAAATCTACCAGGGACATCTTAAGGATTTTGGGGGCCCAGGGCCAAACCTGTTTTGGGGCCCCCTGTTCAGAACAGGTTTGAGTTTATGATTTCATTTCAGCTCTTTCTCGCCCTCTTACGCCGGGTCACTGACAGTATACAGGTGCAATTGTCTGAATTCTAAATGTGTTTACATCTAATGTTCAGGGATAGTGATGTGTGTTAGCAATATTGTAACACATTAGCAGTTGACTAATATTATGACAAATAATATAGGTGACACACTCCCCTGTCTGTTTGGTCCTACTGCGATCTAAAAGAAACCTTTTTATGGATGTTGCATGCAAAATAAACACTCTGCCAAATGGCTATAATAGACTCTCACACATCACCCACCTTAAAAATAAATTAAGGGATAATGCTATTCAAAACAATCAGTTTAGTAATTATTCAAGGTCATCACGGCCAGACTATCAGGAGGCGCCCCTTAAACGCTGGGGCCCTGGGCCAGAGCCCACTTTGGCCATGCCTTACATCGTCTCTGAAGTCTCAGCCCAGCCAAGTACCACGCATCAGGCGTTAGACTAACGCATTTCAGTGTGGTAGCCCACATCACTGGACTAAAATCCAAAGTCACGCATAATTGCGGGACCTCAGGAGCGCTAGTAATCATGCAGTAATACTGACTGATTTTCACTGACTAAATTTAACGCCTGTGCTTATGTCAACTTAAGTCTTGTGCGCTTATTTGATTTTTCCACTGACTGCTCCCTCCAAGCAAAACAAAGCTGAGTCAGAATCGTAACTTTCACTAGATGTGGGTGGGGCTAGGCAGCGGATCTGCATTCACATGAGAGCGGCAAGAGGGGGCAGAGCCATAGTGGCTGAAGGCTGGAGTAGGCCAGTCGACGCCCTGACCAGGCGATGCAGAAGCAGCGATAGCCCACGCTGTCAAAGACAATTCAGTGGTAAGTTCTGAGTGACTGAGGGGGTATTACGGGGAATGATACGGGGAATGATACGGGATCATGTTCATGCGCACTGGGCAAGTATGACTTGATGGAATGGTGGAGCCGCCTATCGCTGTGGAGTCAAGTGTGCGACATACGGGTTGAATATGTGTCTGCTAACCGTGCGCCTCCTTCGCCTGTTTCACACCGTGTCTGCTAGGCCTCTTGTGGATTAGAATATTTGCTATCTATGAGAGGGCAAGTCCATATATAATTGATAGAGTCGAGACGGACATCCTGACTGGGTGTATGGTTTCCACATTGAGAAGCATATCGGCCGTTTGCACTGTTTTCTTGAGAGGCCAAAGTTTGTCCTCGTACAGCTGCTACTGAGCCATAGAATCATGCTCGGGCCGGCGTTTCCCAAAGGAGTCGTTACAGTGAAGCTGCCCATACCAATTGCTGCTCCCCTAGAGTCACCTCTCTAAATTAGTAGTGCCTCAGTGAGGCATTTCTCTCACTGTTTAAAAATTTACTTTCAATTATTCATAGCACCAGCGTGTCACCCCCTGGTGCCGGTCCAATTTATTTCAGCACCAGTGTGTTAAGTCAGCAGAGCTGCCGGCATGATCAGTGCTAGTGGTGTGTAGTTCTGTGACAGCCAGTGGCTGCAGGGCTGTATTGGTTACATCATTTTTTAACATTATGATCAAGGTAGCTAAGTTAGTGCCCTTCCAATTTTTTGGGCTTGCTCGGGGGCGCAACTAGACCCGAACTCCCAGGCAGAGGTTAGATTTTACAATTAATACAAATAACATTATTTTAAACTAATCAGTCAACAATTAGTTAAAAAACAAAATATCAATCACGCTATCTATTTATTAATTTACTTAACTATCAATTAATACATTCATTTAAATTAATAATTATCTATAAATTAAACAATTACATTTCAGAATAAAAATGACAGATGATACAAATAACTAATAATATAATACTAATACCTTATAATGCCATAATAACTAATATTTATAAAAATAATTTAAGCACAATATTTTTAGAATAAATAAAATGATATTACATACTATGACATTAAAAAAAACGATAATATGTACCTATATTGAAGAGATAGGCCTGTTACAGCTGCTATGTGCAAAGGTTGAAACTTTCCCATACTGAAAACCAGCCCTTTTTTTTTCTCAAGAAAAAAACTTGGGCGTGCCAGCGATAAGACTCCAGACACTGTCCAGCCGAGACAACAACACAATCTGTCTCTCTCTATTCACAAATAAAATGCAGCAAGTCTACAAGCACGAAGTCTTTCATTTGTTAATAGGGCACAACAGCAGGGCAGATTGTGTGCCTTTGTTAAAGTAATCATGTTAATTGCAGCGCATGGCAGGCACTGCGATTAACATGATTACTTACAAAAAGGCACACAATCTGACCATTCTTGCATCGCACACATTTTAAAAGTGGATGCGTGAAGGTCCTCAGTTGCCTCTGCGCTCTTTACATTTTAAAATGCACGCTAAGGGAGACAGAGGTGCGCACGCACCCAGGTATGCACCTCAGAGGTATTGTGAGAGAATTGTATGGTGAACATCACCCAAAAATATTCCACCTTCCTACACACAGCAGAAAGAAAATAGATGTATAGCTCAGCCCAGTTCCCTGTGGAATTCGTTGCAGCACAGCAGCCTTTAGAGGACAGAGATTTGTGAAGATAATGAAAGTAGGAGGGATAGCCAGGTTCTGTCACAGTAGAAAATGTGCACACCAGACTTGACAGAAGGTTTGTAGGCTCATTATTGTTTGTACAGTATCTGCATTACCCAGAATCTTTTGCACAATTGCAAACACTTCCCTTTAGTCCTTGCAGGAAACAATATTTTCCTTAACAGAATATAGGGCTCATATAGAAAGCTTCAATTGTGACTTATTACTCTTGACAATGTGCTATTTCTTCTTTGGAATGTACTAAAATAGATTTTGTAAAAGTGGTTGCAATTTGCACACCAAATGTTACCGAATGCATTTGTGGGCATTCTGGTGGTATCAATTACATATTCTGCATGACAGTGATGCTCAGATGGCAGGGTCGGGTACAATATTGACCTAAAAAATAGATAAGGCAATGTATCCCTAATGACAAGATTCAAAATAGCATTGCAAAAATACAGTCAATAAGAAAGAAAGGACTGACTCAAAAAGGGAGTTTGAGATTAGTAATTCAGAAAAAAGTGAAGGTTTATTCAAATATGAAAGTACAATACAGAAGGGAAAAATATATCTCAGTTCAATATTTCAATCACAGGACAAGGAAAATCAATTGCCGTAAAGGCTTCAAGTAATAGATAGAAATGCAATAATGTGAAAATCAGAAAAACTGCCCATGTCCAAATGTGCAGCAAATTGACAAAGATACAATCTCTGCCAACCTCACCCCCGCCACAGTTCCATGCATCCGGAAAACCACCGCCGGCGGCAGATCCTTCTCCTACCTCGCCACCAAGACCTGGAACACTCCCCCTACCGGCCTACGACAGACCCAGGACCGACTGGCCTTCAGAAGACTTCTCAAGACCTGGCTTTTCGATCAGTAGCAGTTCCCCCCCTTCCCCTCCCCCCAGCGCTTTGAGACCCTAACGGGTATGTAGCGCGCTTTACAAATGTATGATTGATTGATTGATAGACACCCAAACGTGACAGGTTCACCCCAAAATTTGAGGTTTTAAATAGTATTTTCTAGCATAGAAATCAATGCCAATTTCCACTGGCAGCATTGGGTAAACGAATGTATCTATTCATTGACAAATCACAGTACAGTACAGTATTATAAAACGTTGTATAAATCCACTGAGTTAGCACTATCCCATAATATGATTATACTAAACTCTTTCTGATCGAATGTTACTGGAGTTTGCAAAGCAATGGGATTACAATAAACAAAAGACTATCTACAACGTGCAAGCAGGAAGAGCCTCAAAGGTTGCAAAAGGCTTCCTCCAGTGTTCTTTAAGAACAGCATATCATTAAAAAACAAACAGTGTCAGAATGAGAAAATAAACACAGGATTATTATGAGACAGCCGCAGACATCTTTTTCTAGATGGAGACGAGGTCCAGTGTGCTCCTAGTTAAACATACCCCAGGAAAAATGCATTTCGAAATATGTCAGTGTTTTGTGTCAATTGTAATTGATTCTTTTTAGCATTCATTCATGATTCTAATCAGAAAATCACTCCAACACATTATTTCTTTTGCTTGCAAGCCGGTCTGTGTACTAATAGTTTGGTTCAAAATACCAAATTGCAGTGGGCCGCAATGAGGTAGCTTGTAAATTGTTACCCACTATGGGGCCGATTAGGATGGCGGACGGACTTTGTCCGTCCGCCATCCTGTCGTGGCAAGGGACCGTCCGCCATAATGGCGGAGGTCCTCTGTGCCGAATTAGGATGCACCCGCCACAGTGGCGGGTGCACACCACATTTTTAACATTGTGACGGGCGGTGCTGAAAGCCCGCCCGCCGCAATGCTAAAAATGCATGTTGTGCGTTTCAAAGCACAACATGACAGGCACCACGCGGTGCCTGCCATGTTGTACTTTGAAACACAGGGGGGTACCATAGGTACCCCCATGTGCACCCCCCACTTCACCCTGGGGGCCCGCAACGGTCCCCCAAAGCAAAGACCATACGCCTTTCATGGCGGCATTGCCGCCATGGAAAGGCATTACTCAAAGCCCATTCTAATATGGCTGGCGGTGTCTGATAGACACCGCCACCATATTAGACCTTTTCCGCCACGGTCGCAAGGCGACAGCGGCAGAAAAGCGGTGGACAGTCTTCCCGTCCGCCGCGGACCCCCCAGCCATCCTAATGTGGAGGAGGAGTCACTTCAGGGAGGATGGCGGATGGATTGCCTCCGCCGTGCCGGCGGTGGCAATCCGTCCGCCATCCTAATCGGCCCCTATGTTTGGTCAGAATCACAGAAATGGTGGCCTGCTGGAGTCAGCAGCCCATCATTTCTGTTATTGCTTCAAAATATATTGGTTTTTTTTTCAAGCAGCCTGTTTCCCTAAATGAAAATGGGATGTGTTTGGAAAAAAGTGAAGGGTTACACAAACCTTTTTGTAAGATTAGGCCAAAACATTTTTGTCAACATCCACAAAGAGGAAGGGGTTTCTCAGTCGCAAAACATTAATGCATACCATAAGGAATCAGTATTTGGAAGGGGTGCCCTAACCATGCCCTTCCAGATGCTTCTTCCCTATTGTATGTTTATCCCATCTAATGATTCGGTAAACCTTTTCTGAACCATTAATTTAATGTAGTAGACTTCAGTAACTGCTTTAGCGGTTGCAAAATATCAGATTTACTGAATATGATAGTTTGCCACCATTAAAATATTTGTACATTGAGTCCCTATGTGCCAGGAATGATTTTCAGGTTTTGCTGCCTTATTTGTTTGTGTAAGACCATGGTTCATAAAGACCAAAATTGGTGTACTAATTTTGTGAAACAGTATGCACTTAGGACATTTCAAGAAATTCAAGAACTCTCATGTTTTATAATGTTCACTTGCATGGAGAAAGGATAACATTAAAGGCAGTTTTAGATTGCAGGGTATTTTGGTTGAATGTTTTCTTCATTGGGGTTAAAGTGATACACTGCTCAGCATTGACCTTCACATGAGTTTGGCTGTCAAGATAATGAAAAAAAGAGGGAGTATCATGCTTTTTATGGACGTCATGCAGTCATGGAATTGTCAGAACATAAGTATTCCAACAAATCTCTGTAGACTCTCTCATTTCTCAATAAATGCGTGGTAAATACCCTTATTTATTATTTTATTTAGAAGTTTTCTATAGCGCTAACAAGACCCGAAGGTAGCAGAGCGCTTTACAGTAACAGGCGTGACAGGGTGAACAACAAGACATGTAACAAGTAGAGGCAGTCCAATATTGGGGGAGGGAAAGTGCGTAACAGTGGGACTTTTGGTGTAAGGATACATAGCTAACACATAGTTCAGTGGGAGATCCTGGTTATCTGGGACCTAGGGAGCGGATGAGGAACAAGGATTTGAGTTGGTTCTTGAATTCCGCATAGGACGGTAGAGTTCTGATATGTGGAGGGATAGAGTTCCATATTTTGGGGGCATTTCCAGTGAAGGAGCAGTCCGCAGTTTTCTTCTTTCTGGTTTTTGGAAGGATGAGCAGCAGGGAGTTGGAGCTTCTCAAATATCTGCTTTGGCCTGCCTTATTCCAGGATGGGGTATTTGCCAGGTGGTGTAAACGCCGTCTATTCCAAATTCTGCAGATCGGAATCCGGAATAACTTGGCTTGAATATTTTCTATTTTCACCAAAACAATCTTGCCGGTTTTATAGGTGTGGGGTAATTACCCTGTGCAATCTTTACCTCATGTATTATTTACTAATTTCTATATTGCTGATTGGAATTTCAGTGTTATATGTCACTAATTGGGCAGTTCTTGTTGCTTCCATGAATACGTTTTTTGGCATTTTTTTGTATCTTCCAATAATCTACCATACCCGATGTGTAGCCATGCATCCAAAGAGTCTCCACAGGTGCATCTTTTGCATGGACCATACATTTAAATGATATGAAAGTGACCTTACTACCACCCCCTATGGCAGAAAAGCAGACAATGTTTCAGTGATCTTCTTTCCCCAGAGCTCTGGACTAAAGGGAGCCAGTGTTTTGAGAACTAAGCTCACTAGTTGATCAACAGTAAGTACATCAATACCAGCAACACTTGTTTGATGGCGAATATTGGCATAGTGCAAATCTAGACAAGAGCAAAAGAAAGACATATAAGGCCATGGGGTAAAGAGTAATTAGAGAGAAGGTGACATTTTAAGGTGTTGTATTTCATGAACCACAGCGACTGAGGAGGGCACATGCAGCTTCTCCCCAGTCACAGACCACACTTGTGGGGGAGCTCCCAAATCAGTAATGAAGGGAACAGGTTCAGACTAAACAAGAGTTACGAGGAAAGTCAATACATCGAAGGAAGAAATCTATTCTATATTAAGCCATGCCCCAATGGATTCTCCACCCGAATCCTTTGACTGCCACATGATGTCTGTGATGAAGGACTCTAGACAGAGATGGGTCCTACAGTGGAAGTGGAAAATGGTGGCCCACAAAGGATTGCAGGTATAAACTGTTTAACAATCCAAATCTGTGGACATTCTGTGCTAACTTGGGATCCTCTTCTCTCAATTACTCCTAATTAGACTGAGCCAGGGTCAGACAGAATTTTTATTCCACTGGGCATATCCTCTGTGGGCATGGAACCTGGTTGGCTCGGAACCTGGGGGCATGTTAGCAAGGGCGTCTTTGCCGCTTTAGCGGCACTTTTTGGCGCTAAAGCGGCAATATTTTAATCGCACTATCAGGAAGCTGTCGCTAACAGCTGTTAGCGACAGCTTTATGGTGAAAGCGACCGTTTTGGGGGTCGCTTTGCATGTCAGTGATATTCATCGCTAATGACATGCAAAGTAGGCGTTCCCGACCAAAAGACCACGGAAACAGCCGCTAACAGACCCAACCCCTATTAGCAATGAGGCCCCGGCCCCAGCCCCAGTTAGCGATGAAAAAAGTCGCACTAACCGGGGTTATCACAGGAAGTTTTACACCTGCTAAAATCCTGACTTAGCTATTATCCTAAATGGAGGGTGGATTCTAAGGCTGAATCCTCCCCTGCCTATTAGCAAGCTTTACGTTAGCGATAAAAGTTTTATCACTGTTTTACTTGTGTTTTTGGTGGATTTCGCAGCTAGCGCTGGAACTTTTATCACATTGGAGATATACGTTGGTAATAACGCGCTATCCCCGCAATAGGATCCAGCGATAGACGGCGATAAAGTATGCGCTAAGTGTGATTTGCAATATTTATAGCACGCCCTTGCTAATATGCCCCATGGTTTTGAAAGTCCAAGGCTGCTCTAGGTGCTTCTCTCGCTTTCCCCAACTCCCCGAGGTTAATTGCAGCAGGCATGTAGAGGCTTCAAAAAGGAGAGAGAGAGGAAGGCACAACGGATCAAAGAGCACAAACAATCAGAGAGGGAGAAGAAAGACAGAGAGGAGAGAGAGAATGAATCGATGGGAAGTGAGAGATATCGCATGAAGACGAAGGGAGCGGGGCAGGTTCTTGCATTTTTGGCAGGTTTACTTGTGCTTTCCCTGGCCAATGCTAGTACTAGGAATGTGGTTGCAAACCACAAATAGGACTATTAACGAGGCATGATTTATGTTTTGATATAACTGCATGCAACAGCGTTTCTATAGGCTGGGTACTACCTTCTTTTATTTCATTAAGGTGGTCCTTTTGTTATAAACACAGCAATAGCATTCAAATAAGGATTGGAAAGCAGCACTGTGCATGTTTTATGCATTTTTCAGAAGTAGGCTCATCTCTAGTATTTATATTTTACATTTATCTTGCTTTTTCTTTTTCTTTTTTCTTGTTGTTGTTGCTGGTCTTAATATTATTATTATTATTATTATTACTAGTATTATTATTGGTAATACTAATAGTAATAATAAAAATATATATATATATATATATATATATATATATATATATATATATATATATATTATTAATACTACTAGTAATAGCAATAGAATAAATATTATTATTATTATTATTAATAATGATAATATTAATCTTTTTATTAAGCACAAGTCAGTGGCCTTTCAATTGCTTGAGAACACTTGAGAGAATTAACATACTGCTTGCTGATAGGAGGGAACGGCTGAGGGACTCATGTCTGAACTGCTTCATTTGTGATCCTTCGTCTTGCTGACTTCACTGAAAGGCCAGTCTGCATATATTATTCATTAACAATCACCTTGACTAGATGTGGTTGGGTTCACGTGTCAAGTTGTTGTTATGTTATTATTATTATTACTATTATGACCACCAGTAGCATTATCTTCATTATTGTAATAATATTATTACCCATAAGAATGACGTCTCTACACTCAAATGCATAACACAATCAGATGGTTCTTCACTTAGTTTCACTCCCAGGGCATAGGGTCTATTAGACCACTATGTTTATCCCTCCATTTTATGTGATGAATTTCTCATCATTATCAGACCATATTGTTTCATTAAATATAGATGATCATTGATTTTTTTTGGGGTGTAATTAGTTGCATTTAAATGTTGTAGTATTCTAGTCACTGGCTTAGATCCTTATTTAGATCAGGGTTCTCCAAAGTCAGTTCCGGAGGGCCGGATCCATGCCAGATTTTAATTATATCCCCATTGAGATAGATGTAGTTATTCTAAAAATCTGGCATGGATCTTGGTCCTACAGGACCAACTTTGGAGAACCCTAATTCAGATGAAATACCAGGGCCAGGCTGGTCTTTCTATCCTGCATGTACCCCATGGCCTGGAGCCCTTGGAGGCCAGCTTTGGAAGCCCAGGGCCACTGCTGGTGCCTGTTCCACTTTTCCCAGCTCGCCCAGGGGAACTGCAGCAGTCATGGGGAAACTTTGAGAGAGCGAGGGGGAGGCGGGAAGTGGAAAGAAAGGTATCACAGAGAGGGAAGAGCAGCAGCGGCCGGTGCAGGAAAGTGTGGTGGAGCAGGGCAGGGGGTGATGTCGACAGATGATGGAATAGGGAAAATTAAATAAATAAACCCTATTCCATCTGCTGTCGACATCCCCCTTCCCCCAGAGTTCTTAACTTGCACCGGCCGCTGCTGAGTAAGAGAAAGGAGAGAAGGGTGGAAAAAACAAAAGAGAGAACAGAAAGGGGGCAGGACTGGTTTGAGCATTTTAGCAAAGTTGTTTTTTGTTCCCCAAGCCAGACTGTCAGGTACCTGGGGTAACCAGTCATCGACCACCGGGTGTGAACACACAGACTGATCAGTGAACACAGCACTTGAACCATCTAGGATTTTTGAAAGAAGGATGATTGTTACAAGTGTGACAAATGTTTGCCCCTGCTGAAAGGTTGCCTGAAATGCACTGAGTCTCAATACAAAGTGCACAATATATTGCATTATTCTCCCCAGATATTTTAATTAAATAATGTTTTTCTTATGGCCGCTAAGTGTATTCAGCTTCTATAAGTGAAGAACAACATCAGTGCAGGTTGTTTTATTTCGCCGGGCATTGACTTGAAATGTTGGAGCCCTTGAGGCCGGTTTTGAAAGTCCAGGGCTGCTGCTGGCTCCTCTGACACTTTCCCAGGCTCCCCGAAGTTAGCCGCAGCAGTCACTGCTGGTGCTTCAGGGGAGAAAAAAATGGGATGAGGTGGAGAGAGATCAGAGGATATAAGAAGCGAGTCAGAGAATGGATGGTTGGAAAGATAGAGAGAGTAAGAGAGAGTGGAGGAAGGGCGGAAGGCAGGTTTGGATAATTTTGCCAGGGCTGTTTTAGCCCTGCACAGCATACTTAACCCGTTGGCTGCTTCCGCTTTTTTGCGGCACTGCGGCCGTTTTAAAAAACGGGCGCGGTCGCGTCGGCCATTGGCCGACGGCAGCACCAGCGAGGTAGTGCTGCCGTCGGCCAATGGCCGAGGGCAGCAGCTAACGGGTTAATATACTGGGCCAAAGGGCAGAAAGACATACACCTTTGTTCTTAGCACTAAGGGGCTTAAACATGAGAGGCTTGCACCACTGCAGCATCATTTTTTTTGAGGTTCCGGCGGTTTAAGCCTCTCAATCATATCTCTAAGGAGACGCAAAGTCACTTTGCGTAGCTCTGCATCATCAGGCTATCTCGCTGTGAGAGGAAGAGGCGAGCATGTCTATATGACAGCATGTGGGTCTAGATAAGATGGGAGACCTATACATTAATGGCATATCTCTAAAGGGTACCAATCTCAATTATGGTAATAATCAGCCGCTATTATTTAAATTGGCTTTCCATAGGCTGAGAGGGTCAGTCAAGCAGCTATATTTGAACTTCCCCACAGAGCCAACACCACTTTCAGCACTACAAATGATTATTAGCAATCTGAACAATACCCGCTTAGTCTCCAGACTATACAAGTCATTGCAAGAAGATACAGCAGGAGATACTGAAAAAGCCAGAGAAAGAAGGAAATGCATCTGGACACACCACTGGAGGAGGCAGACTGGTACGCTCGTTGTGCACTAACTGAAATGTTGACCCACAATGGAAACCTAAGAAAAATACATTATAAATATCTGCACCAAGTGTACCACACTCCCCTAAAACTGCACAAATGTGGATTGAGAGATGATGCTCAATGTAAAAGATGTGGGACTAATGATGCGGTTTTTTATTAACCTTGAGTGGTGGTACGCAAAGGTTGGAACATACTGGGGGAGGTAGTGACTATATTAGGTGAAATGCTGTCATGCACTATGGAATGTACAATACAAACCTGCCTTCTGGGCCTAGTGAAGCAAATGCGCGCTCTGAAAAAAAAGTTCTGCACTATAGCATTGTTATTGGCAAAGAGACGGATTTCCATTTGTTGGGATAGTAAGATCGATCCAAGCAGTAGTTAATGGCTCAAGGACATGATATATTGTAAAGATACGTTAAAAACTTACAAGGAAGAGCTTACTTCTGGCTCGAAACCAAGAGGCTATTGGTCACCCCATAGAGAAGTTTGCAGACTCATCCAGACATTTTAAAAACAACCGATATGTAATATTCATGTATGGTTTTGTATGTATAACAAGGTACTGTGCTTTATAGATCAAATAGCAAACAGCCACACTGTAATGACGAATGACGGTATTGCCTGGTTGTTCTGTTGAATTGTATTGTTCTCAATACTGTATTGTATGCTATGTAAAAACCTTTAAAAAAAATTGATTTTGACGCAGCCCCAGATTTACTCAGTCACATAAACCCCGGGGCAGCACCGAAACCTTAAACCTCCCCAGATCAGATGTGACGAGGAGAAATATATTTATTTCTCCTCGTTTTTTCCTCTTCCCATGTAGAGAGGGATTGTTTTTGTGCAAGAATGTGTCCCTACTGCACAAACATAATCTTGCCTGCAACAGATACACCCTGCACCATGGTGCAAGGGTGCCTACGTTGGTGCTAGACAACTAATTGAGCCAGTGCAGGGAGAACAGGAGGAATTCACCATATTTCATAAATATGGGGCATTATTGCCCTTTCACATTGGCATAGGGCAGCCAGCAAGAAGACTTGTGGTGCTGCCCTTCAACAGTTCCTCAGAAATGAGGTCCTAGGTTTTGATGTATTCACGCCAGCTACTTTTTTGCGTAGGTGTTTTGATGAGACTGAACCTCACAGGGAGCTACAGAGAAATTTAGGATAACACTCTTCACTGAAACAACTGAAGGCCACTGTCTTCAACCTTAGGATGTCAAGCTTGCAGCTTCCAACCCTGTGGGCCGTTCTCATCTTCCCTCACTGTAGAGTATTTGGAGGGAGTGGGTGACAACATATATCAAGTATATTACTATATTTTACAGGCTCCTTACAGTTCAATCTGAAACACAAAGGACTAAAAACATAGTCATGGAAATCTATGACCACATGCAATCAGAAGTTACTGTGCTCCAATTGTGGCAACTGGAGTATTTTACCGCTGTTTTCCTGGAGACCCGAACCTCAGGAACGAGTACCTCTCTTAGCAAAGTAAGAAGGCAAAGCAGTCCAAGGCTGACTCAAGGCAGCGTGTGGGATAGAAACTAAGAAAAGAACTCAGCAACACACAATGTATTATCCAATAAATAATTGTCCAGAAAGTGCTTTCTACGATTAAAAGCAATGCATGTTACTGCGCACACATCTAAATACTACACACAAATATACAAATATTTTCAAATGGTAGGTGCAAATACCAAATAGAATCCCTTCTAAAAAGGCCTAAAAAAAAAGAAAGGTCAGAGTGGAAAACTAAACCCTTCAATCTAGGCTACCATTTAGTTTTGAGGAACATTTAGACATTTTTGCACCGGTTGACCCTAGCTTCTTATACTGCTATACCTTTACATCCACTTAGACAAAAACATATAATGATGTACACTATTCAAAGATCAGACTTGCTACCTTTTTCAGGGTCACCACAACCATAAGATCATTCAGTAGAAACCAAAAGCCTGTGCATTTTTCAAGCAGAATGCACATTTCTCAGTTACAATTAATAAAAGACAGCTACTGCTTTTTTCATTAAATCTTTTTTTTTACAACATGAAAGTATTTTACAACAACCATATAGCATGGCACCTTATACAGCAGAAATCATTCTAGTTCAAATATGCTAAAGTCAGTTTACAAAGAAACAAATGTGCAGAGATGTTAACTAGCACAAGGTCTGGTCCGTTTTCAAGTATCATTTTGCTAGTGAGGACAAGGGCCACAGATCTGTTCATGTTTAGAATCACAGCCTCTCCACTCATGCACCCCCTTTTCAGCTCTCACACAGTAGTCCACACCTCTAGACCATGCAGTCCGGGTAAGCAGACAGTGCATCTCCATTTATGTGCTATGTCCCTTTTTTGCACCAGGAATCCAACTATGCCCTCCATGATTTCCAATAGCACGGCCCTGGCGTCAGCAGAAACGGGGTTTGTATTACGCTTTGCGAAAAAAGGGTTTGCAGTTCCTATCAAGAGAAAAGGCTGGAAAAGGAGGGATCAGGGGCACATAAAGGTCCAGCATACAAACCCCCACAGTGCAAAAAGAGGGTATGCAGCTCCTATCTGAGGCATTAAGTAGAATGGATGTGCATGCTTTTGATCCCTATGAGGGCACCTGTTGAGAAATAGGCAATTTGGGCCATATTATTAACCACGGCATTAACATTATTGCCGCTTTAGCGGCAGAAAACTGCAGCTAAAGCGGCAATAATGGGCTTGATAATACGCCATAGAGAATTCCCGCAGAAGCCCATGTTCACACCAGAACATGGGCTTCTATGGGAATTCACAAGGGCGTATTATCAATTATTCAGACTTGGCCATATGCAAATCAGTCTGACCCTGTGCCTCATGGGAACAGTCCAGCCCAAACTGCCAAGCCATGTCTTGCCTGGACCAGAAACAAGCATCCTGGGACCGGTTTCTGGCTAATCAGCCGTCATCAGCCAGGCTAGCTTTAATTCAGTGGCTTTAGCGGCAGAAAACTGCAGCTAAAGCGGCAATAATGGGCTTGATAATACGCCATAGAGAATTCCCGTAGAAGCCCATGTTCACACCAGAACATGGGCTTCTATGGGAATTCACAAGGGCGTATTATCAAGCCCATTATCGCCACTTGCCGCTAAAGCCATGATAATGTTAACGCCGTTTCTTGATAATATGCCCCTTTGTTCTCTGCAAGGGCTTATAGAGCATTTCTTTGTCCCTAGGCTGTCCTTATCCTCTATTCAGCCATCACAGCAGGTCAATGCTCACAGGCCAAAGGCTGGGGTAGGAAAGGTTTCTTCTTCATTAACGGAGCAGGCTCCTTTGGTGATCCCTTGCCATCCTGGGTATGGGTAAGGGGCCAAATGGCTCCACATGAAGGAAGCCTTCAAATGCAAAGTAACAGGATTTGAACTATGGTGCTACTGGTGGTTTTCTCTAGTCTCCAGAGCTAACTTCCAGGGGCCTCCTGATACCTGGGAATTCCCGCAGCCTTCTACAGTCTCTAGCACTGCTGCTTTCTCCTATCGAGCAAAACCAAAGCGGATGATAGACGGAGTGTTGAACATTGCAAGCACTCACCCCCAGTCAACTGATCTGGCTTTGATCCATCAATGTTCTTTAGCTCACTCCGCCACGCTAGTTCAGACTTGGCCATATGCAAATCAGTCTGACCCTGTGCCTCATGGGAACAGTCCAGCCCAAACTGCCAAGCCATGTCTTGCCTGGACCAGAAACAAGCATCCTGGGACC
Source organism: Lissotriton helveticus (assembly GCF_964261635.1). Classification (NCBI taxonomy): domain Eukaryota; kingdom Metazoa; phylum Chordata; class Amphibia; order Caudata; family Salamandridae; genus Lissotriton; species Lissotriton helveticus. The sequence continues at coordinate 1,067,329,636 of NC_136067.1, read as the reverse complement.
GGTTTCTGGCTAATCAGCCATCATCAGCCAGGCTAGCTTGAATTCAGTGGCAAAGGAAGCAAGGTGAGTGCTTGCAATGTGAAACACTCCGTCTATCATCCCCTTTGGTTTTGCTTTCTCCTACAGAGCAGCAGCTGTAGAGTTCTGAGCCTACCCACTTGCCCATCACTGGGTGTTTCCTGACCTAGAGGCTCCTCTGCAAATGAGCATCCTCCTCCCTGCATGTCCTCCACAGCAGACTCACTCAGGAATTACCATTCTACAGCCACCCAGGTCTCCTCAACCTCATGCAGAGTGACTCTGCGTCAGAGTCCACAGTGCCCACTCCTTAAAGCACTGTAACAGAACCAGACCATCAGAACAGATGAGACTCCTCCTTCAGGGTGTCTACAAGCCACCATCGACTGCGCCTGACAGGAAGTCAGGCAGCTGGTGCAACAAGTCCACAAAAGTCCAGAGTACAAGCTAGGTATCTGCAGACTCCAGATACTTGTTCAGGATGGTCTAGACTATCATTTTCTCAGGGTCATTCTCTACCCTTGAGACTGCATATGATCCTAAAAAAGGGAGGCTGTGTTTCTTTTACTTGGCAAGGCACCCACCCAACTTGGTGGTGCTGCATTATCCCTTCACCCTTATGTCATTCACATGGCCCAATCTATTGCCTGGTACACCCCTGTGCGGCAGTCTGGGTAGGTTTCAAAATGGCAGCTCCCTCAAAAACTTTGGCACATCCCTCTCTCTGAGTCAAGCTATGTCCACTGTGGCTTGAAATATGCTACATTATGAAATATGGGAAAGATATAACAAATTGGACCTCGTATTAGGATACTTACGTCAAGCATTTTTGCGAGCGCTAACGGTGCGAATCGCAAAATTCGGCCATTTGCGCCCGCTAAAATGGCATTTGAGATGCATCAAGGGTTCATGCACTCGCAATTTAAGAATTCGCAAATAATTGCGAGTTCTCAAATTGCGATTGCATTTAAGGAATCGCAATTTGCGATTCCTTAAATGCAATGCATGAACCATTCCAAAATTGCGTATTCGCAATCTGGGGCTGCTATTTACCGTGAACTCAGACAAGTGGTAAATAGCAATAACTTAGAAATATGCACTTTAGTGCATTTTTCTAAGTTGTATATTACGCACACACATATCCTCGGGACATGTGTGTGCGCAACACCAGTGAACATTACCATTTCAGGGGTGCAACAGGGTGTCCTTTGGACACCATGGCACCCTTGAAATTGCGGCACATTTGCGATTCGCTAATTGCTAATCGCAAATAAGGAATGACTCCCCATTCATAAGCCATTCCTTATTTGCAATTAGCAAATAGGGAATAAGTAGTAATCGCAAATAACATTGCAATTCCTACATGCATCCCGTTTTGCGAGTCTTTAATAGCGAATCCTTAAAATTCGCTATTAAAGCCTCGCAAAACATTACTTTGATGAATCTGGGGGTATGTTTGATAATGTGCATAATACACACAGTGACTCTAACCTTACGCCAATCCAGAATTTCAGTAAAACAAAATTTACACATATAGTGCATAGTGAAAAGCTTTATATGTTGTATACTTTAACCAAAACGGGATTTTACAGTCCCTTTTGATCTCCAGGCAAATCATGTTAGTGGTGGCCTAGGCACCTTCTGTGTGTTCAGAAGTCAGTTAAATAACATTTTTCAGCACTCAGTCTGCACATGTACATACATGCATGTGCATATGTTAACACGCAGCATGCACTAACCCTTCCCCAGCCCTGTTTTTGGGCATATGTCTTAGTGAAAAAATATTGGCAGTTTCTAAAGACTTTTCATTACATTATGTGTGGTTCAAAATGGAGGCTAAAAATCACCAATCTAGAACTAACATTCTATCAGGAGCTATAGGTTTTCTTCCTGCCTACAGTCAGACTTAAAATAGCTTAAAAAGTAGTTCAGTAACTGCACAATCAAGGAACCTCTTAGCAGTACACTATTACTGACGTTCACTTTTGTATAGGTTAATTTGAGCTCGCGTCTCCCTGAGGATTCAAGTGTCTGTTTAAAGAGAATGTGCGCTACTCATTATTAACAGTCTGAAAAACTGCAGAAGTGCGTGTTGAACTGGGTTTGCTAATTAGAATGCAGGACTGTCACGTGGTAACATGAATTCTCGACCCTCTTTCTATGAGGTGGCCAAACTACAAGTGACCTTTGCAATACATATTGCGACCCAGGCAGCAATTACAAATTGTTTGCTTTAGTACCTATTCCTTTTTCCTAATGCTGATTAGAAAAGCACAAGCATATGTTATGTAAATTGTAAATGCTATATTAAACATAGATGGTTGATAGTGTTTTTGATAAATATTGAAATCACCTATTGGTGTACCATATTGCATTTAAACAGATTTATTAATTGTGGTGGCATAATTTTGATTTTTAACACGTGGGTTCATTGATTTTTAGGGAAGGAACCCTTTGACAAAGCCAATAGGCCTACGTTATATGTTGTTGTGATGACTCTTTGACAAAGCCAATAGGCCTGCCTTATTTATTGTGATACCCCCTATATTGTGATGTGCAATCTGGAATAAGTGGCGGGTACTGTAATTTTGGGGGTTATGATTTAGTAGGGGGTCAAATGTGATCTAAGACTAGCTCCTGTGTAATTTCTATCTGCATGAAGTATATATTTGTAAATTAATGTTTTGTATTTAGAAATGTGTGTAATAAATGTACTTTTAGCAAGGTCTATGTTTCCCTTTTAATGCAGACAATTTTATTGCAGACAATAGTTAGTTGATGGAAGTTAGAATCACAGTAGAGGAGGTAGAAGAGGCACTATCCCAAAGCACAAGCGGTAAGGCGCTGGGCCCAATGGAGTACCTATTGATATACTAAAAAACTCAAAACTAAACTTTGGGCTCCAATCTTAACTAACATGTTTAGTCAACTACCTCATACAGATAACCAGACTCTTGGTGCACCTCTATTATTGTCCGTATTTTCAAGAAAGGCAATCGAGAAGACCCCAGTTGTTATAGGCCAATATCGCTAATTGATACAACTGTAAAAGTCCTGGGGCGTGTTATTTACAAGAATCCAGAAGTGGGCCCAAATAAAAATCAATTTTATATCCTGCCCAATATGGATTGAGAAGTAAGGTAGGGACAATTGAGCAACGTACCAACTTGAACCTAATAATAGGTAAGCAAACAGCCGCTTTTGACTGTGTGAACTGGTCGAAATATTTGCACATGTTGATACTCAAGGGTTTGGATGCCCCCCTTGTTCATTTTCTTGCATTTCTACATAGGGGTATGAAAGTGAAAGTTAGAATAAATAATAATGGGAATGTATGTAAGGGCATTGAGATTGGTAGGGGAGTTAGACAGGGGTGTGTGTTAACTCCTCTCCTGTTTACATTATATATTAATGATCTCTACCCATTCCTATCCCCTATAACTAGCGATGTTCCATCTGTTAAAGGGAGACATCTTCCTACACTTTTATATGCAGTTGACACAGTTTTAATGGCATGGACCCACAGGGCATTGCGTTGTTTCGTGTTGGCATTTATTGATTTTATGTCTGATCTAGACCTCCGTACAAATTTTGCTAAATCCCATGTTTTGGCATGTGGGCCACATTGTATTCAACTGTCTTCTATACAAGTAAGAAATAACTCCTTAACTAGTGTTAAGAGCTTCTCTTACCTAGGAGTTATGCTTTCATCTTAAAATAATAATAATAATAAAAAAAATTATAAAGCGCCTGGTTACACTAGGAAACAGTGTGACCCCGCGCTGTGGAAGACAGAAACCAAGCAAGCTCCATTGACTGTCAGGTATAAAGCTCAGAAGGCCTCGATGGCAGAGAGAATCATGAACTATTTAGGAAAAAGGTCGGTCTTCAGTTTCTGGCGGAACCTTGTCTCCGATGGTTCCATACGAAGCTCAATCGGAAGAGCATTCCACTGTTTACTGGCAAGGTATCTGAAGGAGCGACCACCCATCCGTGCCCTGTAGATACGCAGCACCTGGAAGAGCATACTCCCTAAGGGATCTCAGAAGCCGCTTAGGATGGTACACGGTCAGCAACTTCTGAAAATAGATAGGTCCCTTTCCCTGAGCAATGCGCTGAGCCATGAACATCGTTTTGAACACAATACGTTCATGGACAGGAAGCCAGTGCAGGGTGGCTAAGGCACGACTCCCAGAAGACCTTCGAGGAAGGTTCAACGCCAGCCTGGCGGCCGCGTTCTGCACGCATTGCAGTCGGTGCAGTCCTTTTTTGCTCAATCCGATGTACAACGAGTTCCCGTAGTCCAAGTGGGGAGTGACAAGGGTGTGAATTAGCGTTTTCCTACCTGTAGTGGGGAGTAAGTCCAGGGTTTTTCGCAGACTTTTTAAGATGCCATAACATTTGCCGGCTACCCCTCTAATGTGGTGTTCAAAGGACAGGTTGACTTCCAGTCGAACTCCCAGGTTTTTCACTTGCTCCGAGGGGTTAGGCGTAGGCCCAAGTTCGGGTGGCCACCACGCTGAAGACCAGATGGAGGGAGCTTTCCCTATCACTAGAAGTTCAGTTTTACTCGCGTTGAGGCACAGGTAGTTGTTATTCATCCAGCCTGCCAGTTCTCCTAGATAGGCGGAGAAGTTCGCTGCCGCCTCTTCCGGAGGCTGGGATAGTGTAACCACCAATTGCGTGTTGTCCGCGTAGGATACAATCTCGACCCCGTAGGCTTCCACTATCTTCGCCAGGGGTTCCATATACAGATAAAATAAAGCACGGCTCAAAATAGAGCCCTGCGGAACCCCTTGCTTTAGAGATCGTACCTCCGATTTAAAGGGGGGATAGTGGACTTGAAACCTTCTGTCTGCAAGGAACGAGCACAGCCACTCATAAGCCGGCCTTACAACCCCTGTCTCCCTGAGGCGGGAGAGTAGTAAGGGATACGAGATGGTATCAAATGCCGCACAAAGATCTAATAGCAGCAGAGCGGCCGTCCGCCCTTCATCCACTCTCCCATGCAGCAGTTCCATGGAGAAAAGCAGTGCTGATTCCGTAGAGTGGTTGGCCCTAAAACCTGACTGTGAGGGGTGGAGAAGTTGAAACTTTTTCATATGTTTAACCATCTGGGCATTGACAATTTTCTCTACCACTTTAGCACAAAAAGGTAATAGCGAAATGGGACTAAAATTGTCCAAATGGGACACATTAAGGTTAGCCTTTTTTTTGATCGGGATAACCTGAGCGGTTTTCCAATCCTGAGGCACATAGCTAGCTTGAAATGATAGTTCAGCCAAACGTCCTATGTGTTTTATAAGAAGTCCCAACAGATTCTTAAAGATCTTAGGTTGAGCCGCGTCTGTTGGGGAGCCTGACTGGATACTGCGGACTATCTTCATCAGTTCAGGATTGTCGGGGACTACAAACTGATTGAGGCCATTATCACCCCTAGGTCTCACTTCTCTGTCTTGTCCTGTGGGTGGCTCCACCGCTCCCATTGGAAAGGACCTATATATGGTTTCGACCTTTTCAACAAAGCAATCCGCGAGCGCCTCGCAGATCTCCTCGGAATAGGTATCAGGAGCCAAAGTCATGTTGAGTGACGTGAGCTCCTTGTATATGGAGAAGAGCTCCTTGAATGAACTTTCTGATAGCTCAATTTTATTATTTAAAAATTATTTTTTAGTTCTCCTTATGAGGCGATGGTACTCTTTTATACTACTCTTATATTCCAGCTTGGCCGTCTTCTCTTAGTTTTTACGCCAGGCGCGCTCTAAACCTTTGCATGCGGACTTTGCTGCTCTTAGGTCAGCATTAAACCACTGTGCCGTCTTAGTGCACCTCGCCGGGGCCTTGTTCGTCCACGGCGCAACCCTATCTAGGGCCCTGGTGAGCCAGTCCTCATATTCCTTCCATGCCTCATCATAGTTATCTCTCAGCGGGGGGCAACCCAGCCTCAAAGCAAGCTCTAAGTCAGCCTGATTGAGTTTCCCCCATTGCCTACGTTTGTGCGCCATCGGCTTTACTTGCATGGGATTTTTAGGCAGGCCTGGCATGGAGAACTGAACCAGGTAATGATCTGACCATGGTACCTGGATCGGGGGCTGAGCCTCCACTTCCTCCCAATTAGCAAAGATAGGATCAAGAAGGTGACCCGCCCGATGAGTGGGCATCCAGGATTAGAGTTTCAGCTTGAATAGCTGCAGCGAGGTAATCGCCCCTTGAGCTTCCCTATTGCCTTCCTCCTCCAGGTGAAGGTTAAGGTCCCCTAAAATTAAGAGCCTATTATAGCGTAAAGCAGGTTGCGCGACCACCTCCATCAGGCTATCTATGAATTGTGATGACGGCCCGGGTGGGCGGTAAATCAGGTAGCCATTTATAGTCATGTTAGGCCCAAATTTAATTGAGAAAAAGCCTGCTTCGCTATTTTTAATGCTCACTGTTTCTAGGCTACACGTCACCTCAAGCTTATACACCATAGCGATTCCCCCCCACCGTTGTATACCCCGGTCTATTCTTAGCATACCATAATCGTGGGGGAGTGCTTCCAGGATTTCTGGTGCGGACCTATCGTCTAACCAGGTCTCCGTTAGAAAGAGTATATCAGGCTGGTTGTTAGTTAGAAGATCAAAGATTTCAAGCTTATGTTTCTTTAGGGAGCGACAGTATCTGTATCATGGTCATTGCCTCCTCCTTACTCTCGTGCCCCTGCAATTCCATAGGGTTGTATAAACAGACCTTACACCTCTGGGGCATACTTTCCGCCCACATACCATGCTTACAGGCCTCTTCCATGGGTGGACACATTTGTTCCAACTGTTCTGTAGAATACTTTAGTCTTAAGGGGCCATCCGGGGATTTGTAGGCAGGGGTTTGGACCCCTAGCCCCGGGTGTCCGCATACGGGCGCAGACGGGCTTGCCTTCGGCGCGCCACCGGCGCGCCCGCTGTGTGCGTCCGCTGTACTCTCTGCATTAAGTAGGGGGCAGGTCGGCAAAAACTAGACCGCTACCCTCCTTCCTATCAGCCCGGAAGTGATGGGCTCCTCACCCTCCACAGGAAACGCCCACAATGGACGCAGCGGAACGGGGCGGGCAATACAAGCAAGTCACACAGAGCTGGTATGTTCCCCAGGCAACCTACAATTCCCCCAAGTCAGTTGTAAGCACTATACAAAATTTAAAAAGATATCAGGTTAAATACGATTTCCTTAATGTCACCAGCGCTCACGCTCTAACATCGGAGGTTGCTAATTAAGTTTTTTTTTTTTTTTAAATGGTACAGTCTGTCACTGCCACCGACAGACCTGTCTCCACCGAAATGTGGTCACCTAACATTGCACATCGTAGAATGCTATTTTTGAAAGCAATTAGATCACTGCTTTCTCTCCCTCAACCTCGCGGCGGGGGGCAGCTGAAAGCAATATTACAAATATATAAGTTGCAATGTGTTCCAACTGCTACTTATGGTTCTGTCATTTGGAGGAGTATGAATTGTGTAACCACACAATCCGAGGAAAATATGTTCTGCAGGCACCTGTTGGGTGTACCACCTTCTTTCCTTCATGTTATTTTTCACAAAAATGTAAACTTGCTATACACATCCGATTTCACTAGAGCGAGCCCATTGCTACTTTGGTTATCCATTTGGAATAATGATCAGGCGTTCCCCACAAGAGATATAATAAATGATTGTATCTCTTGTGATAATGGCCTTGAAATTCCATGGCTGACATATATTAAATCGGAATTTGGAAAGCTAGCTGTGGAGCAAGTTTTTACAATGAGAAATTGATGCCCTACCTATTACAAATGGGAAGTAACTTCAGCTTTTTATAATCTAGCTAAGGAAAATCGTCTTATTAGTGTAGTAGGGAAACCTATGATAACTGTATTCCTGTCCCAGAGTATTTCTGAGTTACCACCTGTCTATTTAGAACAGTCTTGTGGGAGATGAGAGTGTCCCCTGTTATTTAGATTCCATGATGATATGGTTAAATATTTACTGTGCTTTCCTATTGGGTACCAACCAAATCTCACTGCCAGTCCCTGCCTGTGGAATAACAAGTCAGGCCAAACTACTTATACATTTTTTATTGTTTTGTAAATTTTATGAATTGTATACAAGGACACCTTTACTTCCACTTTTCAAAAGGAGATATCCCGGCATTAGACAGAGTGGAGGAATGTTTTCATTAATTTTTCAACCGTCCGATAGTGAAACCTGTCTACTTGTCGGCTCATTGTTAAGACATGCTCTGAGGGTACGTGGCACTTTAATATTGTATTGACTCGCTGCTATTCTTTGTTCTTAAATTATGTTTTAACATTTGAGCTATGTATAGATATGCTTTAATCAGATTTATATTATCGTGATGATGTACCTATGGGGATGTAATGTTGACTGTTTTATATGCATGCCCTTTTAAGGGAGGGTGAACTTTCAAAATAAAGAAACTGAAATGAACTGAACTGAAAATGTACTTTTCCTTTTTCAAAGAAAAAGCACTGATTGCGCAATTATTTTTTTAGTCTTATTTTTGCGACACAGTGGATGGTAATTACTAGCCCACACTCTCCTCCCTTAGGTGGGCCTGACCACCTTTGCTTCACAACCCTGAGAGAGTCAAATGTTACAATGGGCTGCTTATTTCACAGTAAGTGGAAATTGTGGACCTATTACTTACACAGGCCTCCCAGCATGAACAACTCATAACCCAATTTCTGACATTGGTGCTCCGTGGTGGTATCCAGTACTTGTGTTTGTGTAGTGCCAATCAGTGATTCTGCGCAACACTAAACTCCCGAATATAATGTGACAGCAAAAATCTTTTTTTCTCAATTCTCCTTTGATTCAGCTATTTTTTATTTTTCGAAATGTAACTTTGCCTTAAATCTTTAGGCCACAATGGAGATAGAGCTGCTCAATGTTGATGACCTCAGCAGAGCAGAGCTGTAGAGGCTCTGCACGGAGAGGGGGCTGAATGTGGGGAGGGAGGCTAACAAGGTGGTTCTCCAAGTAGCCCTCTATGCCTTTGAGGAAGTCAGAAGACCTGGTGCCCAGCTATGTGGCAGGGTGACATAGATAAAGCCCTGAGGTTGCACACAGTTCCAGGGGACTATTAGGGGGCAAGTCTCTTGAAACACTTGCCTACAGTGAGAAGGAACTCTAGAAAGTGGGGACCAGATGAAGTAGGCTCACATGAAGGCCATTCTTCCCACTACATTTGGATTTACCCCAGAGTAGAAGCACCACATGACATTTAGGGACATCCAGAAGCTGTCAGGGCAGTCTTGGGTGGATTGCTGTGATTACTCTATTAATACAATGAGTGGTTGAGTAAGGGGCATTACGGCGAGTTAATTCAATGGACTTAATGCCCACATTTTGAGGGAGCACGTGATCAGTACTTGCTTTACAGAGTTGTGTTAACACCTAATTGACAGGAGGTTTACTTCACCTAGAGCTCTTGCCTAGGAGGTGGACCTCGGGGTCAGCACCAGAGTGTCCAACATGGTATGTTTGTAGGATCAATCAAAGGGTAGGCAGGGTCCCCACCAAAAGAAAGGGGGGAGACAAAAATAAAAAAGTTGAGTGATCTCAAGGCTCCACAAAAAGTTCTCAGGGGAAGTGTTCACAAACACAACCCGTCCAAATGAAGAATGGGCTCCCTGACAAAAGGTCTTCAGGGAAGTTCCACCCCAAATGTCATGAGTGCTATAAGTATGGACACATAAAGGGATATGCAAAATTTCCCAAGAAGGTGCAGCCCCCCACTGTTCGGCAAACGCCTGCATTGGCTACTGTGGAGCTTATGGAGGAGGTTGTCTCAGTTAGCACGGCAGGTAGTGCACAGATTACCCTGGTGCCTGAGTGAAAAGGAGATCATGTCCACAGTCCACATGCCTACCAATACCTACAAGCATATGCAGTGGGTCACCATTAATGGACAGAGAGTGGAAGATCTGAGGGACACAGGAGCCAGCATGACCATTGTAATGTGTCATCTGGTGTCCTCAGAGAAGGTAATCCCTAATGTATTGCACCAGGTTGTGATAGCATACACAGTACTTGGGTCCTCTGGTTTCTTGAGAGCAGCTGTGAGTTAAGCCATGCCTGCAGATTGTCTGCTTGGAAATTACTTAGAGTACACTGTCAGGAAGTGAAGCTCTGGTTCCACCTGGAAATGTTAGGATTGCCTAAGTGTGTGTGCCTGACCCCAAGATCCATTGCAGCCTGAGAGGGGAGTCAAGGAGGCCTGGAAGCTGGGAAAATGGCCCAAGTAGCTGCTAATAAGAGGAGTGGCATGGGGTGTGGGAAATCTGCCCCCGGAACTCCCACGGTCTGGGAGGAGGCTGAGCACAAGGGCAACAGCCTGGAGCCTACAGGGGAGGGTATTGCTGCCCTGGGAGACTTACCTGAGATTGCTGGTGTTAGTTATTGAGTTACTGACTGACTGGGATATGAGTCCTTGTCAGGCAGCGACCACAGTCCCAGTCAGGGTAAGGCACAAGCAAACTCCAAATTAACCTGTGCTCAACCCCCTGGTAGATTGGCATCAAGCAGTCAGGCTTAACTTAGAGACAATGTGTAAAGCATTTGTGCAACACTTCAAACAGTAAAACAGTTAAAACTCCACACAAAAAGATCCCACAGTAGGTTAGAAAATAGAGCTTAATTTATAAATAAAACAAGTCAAAAACACAAAAAATCCAATCAGCAGAACCAGAGTTATGAATTTTTTTTAAATAAACTGTAAAATAGTATCTAAAAGTGTAAAGCGCTGACTGGGGAAATCTGGTTGCGCTGGTCAAAGTCAAAAGGTCAGGCTGACAGTGATGGAGTGCAGGTCAGATACAGTCCCAGATTAGTCCTGATGAAGTTTTACCTTCTCCAATTTTGTGCCAAGAGTCCGGTTCACATTGGAGAGGGTCACCGGGGGCAAGCAGAGCGTCACGGTTGGCAGTCGGGGTGGCACAAAGTGCAGGCAGGCTGGAGCTTCACATTGGCAGTTCTTTGTGGGCTGACACTGCTATAGTGTAAAGAGACTGGTTGGTGGCAGCTTGCGCTGATTTTTGGGGTTACAGACACGGTTCTGGTGAGCCCAAAAGCTTGATTTAGGAGCCCGCTGATCCACACCTGGGTCCAGAACCTGTGGGGTACCACTTGGGGGTCAAGAAGTCACTGAAGACCAGTCCAGGAGCTGCTCAGATCAGGAGGACAACAGACTAGACTTTTGAGTTGCACTGGGGTCCCGGGTTCAAGATGAAGTTGCAGTTCAGTTCTTCTTACCAAGGCAAGAGAGCAGCAGGCAGCACTTTAGCACAACAATGCAGTAGATCCCTTAGAGCAGCAGTCCAGCAGAGTGGACACTCCTTGTAGCTGCACAGCAGTCTTTTTCCAGGCAGAACATTTAGAGGTCCAGAAGTGTACTGAAATGGTGGTGTCTGGGGTGCTACTTTTGTACATAGTTGTGCCTTTGAAGCACGGAAAAGATTATAGTGGTATGCCTCTGAAGTGCACAGATGCCCTGTCTTCACTTCCCTGACTAACTATAGTGAATTGGCAGCCCTTTATGTGGCAAAAGTACACATCCAATTCAGGTGTAAGTGAGGTTGGGCCCAGCTCCTCCTCTCATCCTGTCAGTGGTGTCCCATCCAGCCACACCTAAACTCCTATTGTAGGTGGCTGTTTTGGAGGAACACACAAAGCCCAACTACCTACTACACCCAGTCATATGACCAGAGATAGTCTGCAGGCAATTGCTAGGGCAAAACATTTCCAACTTTCTAAAAGTAAAATGAACAATTTATGGACGGAATGCTGAACAAGTTCAAACACTCACTACCTATCAGAGATCAGGACCTAAATTCATCATGTTTTTTGCTCAACACGCCATTCCAGTTATGAACCAGCCATATGCAAATCAGTATTGACCCTGCTCCTCATGGGAACAATCCAGCCCTAACTGCCAAGACAGGTCCTCACTGGACCGAAAGCAAGCATCCTAGGACCAGTTTCGGGGCATCACTCCTCAGCAGCTAGGATAGCTTGCCTCCAGTGGCACAGTGAGCACGGAACGCACATCTAGGCATACCCATTCCACCTGGAGTGACAAATGCTAAAAGAACCATTGATGGACAGAATGCTGAGCAATGTCAAACACTCACCCCAGTCAGAGATCTGTGCCTAAATCCATTGTTTTTTGCTCACCACACCAGTCTAGTTTGGGCTCACATGTATATCAGTCTTGACCCTGCGCCGCATGGTAACAGCCCAACCTGAAATGCTAGACCAGGATCCTCCGTGGACTGGAAATAAGCATCCTAGGATGTTTTTGGGGTATCACCCCACATCAGCCAGGATAGCTTGACTCCAGTGGCATGAGGAGCACGAGACCCAGGTCTGGGCATACCCATCCCACCGGTATTGTTTGTGTTCCAGTTCAGGGAAGCCATGGCATGGTAGTTTAGCCTGGACTGTTGAAGCAGGTTTAAGACTGATTTGCCTATACCTGGGCCCAAACTGAGGTGGTATGGTGTGCTAAAAAACAATGGATTGTGAGCAGCCCAAGTGATTACCAGTGGCTGAGATTAATTCAAGCAATCCATCCATCACTCTTTTGTATACTAACTTACTAAAAGTGGCATTTTCAGAATTGTCATTTAAAATCCGACTTCACCATAAGTTAGGGTTTTGAATTAGGATTCCAGAGACAACACATATGAAACAGTTATCTCATCCAATTTAGAAATTACACTTGCAAAATGCAATGAAGCAACTCCAATAGTATCGTATGGGAGAGATAGGCCTTGCAGTTGAACAATTAATTTTATACTTTTTCACTAACAGCAAATGTAAAACTTAAAACATCATGTACAACTTTTTTTAAATGCTGCACCCTGCCATTGAGGCTGTCTAGGACTTACCTTAAGAGTGACTATTATGTATTAAAAAGGAAGTTTTGAGACTGTCAAAAGGTTTACTTTGCCAAGTCGAAATGGCAGTTTAAAACTGCACTCACAGGCTCTGCAATGGCAGGTCTAAGACATGTTTAGAAGGCTACTTTAGTGGTTGTCACAATCATTTCTACAGGCCAACTAGTAGCATTTAATTTACAGTCTCTGCACATATGTAGTGCACTTTACTAGGTAAATATGCCAATTAGGTATAAGCCAATGTTACCATGTTGAAAGGAAAGAGCACTTTAGCAGTGGTTAGCAGTGGTAAAGTGTGCAGAGTCCTAAGGCCAGCAAAAAAAACAGTCACAAAAACAAGAGTTCAGAAGGCAAAACGGTAGGGAGAAACCATGCCAAGGATGACACGTCTAATAGCTGGTTGACAAGACTAATAGCTGGTTAGCAACCAAGTTGAGGCTGGCCAACCAGCAAGGGGTTCTACAGAGGTACAAATGAGTGCCCTACTCTTGAGGGCTTCAGCCACAAGCTGAGGCCCAGATAGCTGGTGACACTTTCAGAGATCACATGATATATTGGGAGAATAACCTCCTGTATAGTGAACACAACAAGATGATGGCCTTAGTGCTGAAACTATTCAAACACTCACCCTCAGGCAAGAGAACTGGGTTTAATTTGTCATTATTTTCCTTACTATGCCACCCAGTTTGGACCCAGCCATATGCAAATCAGTCTTGACTGGGGCTGAGTGGTTAAAAGGTTTCAGCACTCTATCCAACACTTGTATAGTGAGGCTAATGTTCCTGAAACTAGGGCAGTCAATGGGTTGGTGGTTCCTCAGTACTGTATAGCTTTTCGACTGGATCTGGCTCATGACATACCCCTGGCAGGGCATCTGGAGCAGGAGAAGACCTTGGCCCTGGATGAAGGTGACCTCAGAGGCATTCAGCAGGGCATATCTTACTTGCCAGACCAGTGGGAAGTCAGTGAGAAAGGTAAAGGCTCCACTGGTTCCCTTACCTGTCGTGGGCATTCCCTCTCAACATTGTTGGATCCCTGAAACCCAATACTGCCCTAGGCAACAGGTTTTTTTCTAATCTTGGTGGATCATGCCACTAAATACCCAGACGCCATACCTCTGAGACTTCCTCTGCAGTGGCCAGGGTCTTAAGGAGGATTTTTATCCTGGTGGGGTTCCTCAAAGACATAGTATCTGACAGCAGTACAAACTTTATGTCAGCTTACATGAAGGCATGTGAGATGAGTATGGAGTAAATTGGAAGTTCACCACATACTATCACCCTCAGGTCTTGTTGAAAGATTCAATAAGATACTTAAAGGCATGATTATAGGCCTGCTAGAGCCCATGAGGCAAACGTGGGAGGTCCTCCTGCCATGCTTTCTCTTTCCTTACAGGAATGTGCCACCGAAAGGAGTTGTGTTTAGCACTTTTGAACTCTGCTATAGCCACCCTGTTAGGGGAAAGCTCAGTCTTGCAAAGGATGGGGGGGATAATCTCCCAAGAAGCCTCTCCCAGGATGTAGTCAGCTACATGATGGCTCGCACGACTCATACGGGGCGATTTTGGAAGAAGGCCCCTGAGAACCTGGAAGCTGGCCCGGATGTGATGAGGCTCTGGCATGACCAGAAGTCCACTCTGTTCAAGTTTCAGTCTGGCTAAAAAGTGTGGGTGATGGAGCCAGTGGAGCCTGGGGCCCTACAAGCTTGCTGTTCTGGCAATATTAGTTGAAGTCAAGAAAGGTAGAGGTCACCTACCTGGTGGACCTCAAGATTCCCAGGAACTACTTAACAGACCTCCATGTCAACCTCCTCAAGCTTCCACCCCATCATGTCACTGCGCTCCTGGTGACATGATGGGATGGAAGAGGAGGGTGAACATCTCCCCAACCTCATATCTTCCAAAGACCAGGATGATCAGTAGAAGGTGTCAACCTCTCTCCTACCCTGATTCCAGAGCAGTAGAGAGACTGTCACCACTTGCTGGGGCAGTTTGCCTTTTTACTCTCACTGATCCCTATGCTCACTATTCTGTGTACCCTCGATATTGACACTGGGGAGAGCATGCCTGCAAAGAATAAGATTTACAAGACTATCTGACAATGTGAGAGCCAGCGTTAAGTAGGAAATGTCCAACGTGCTGGAATTGGGGATGATTGAGCGCTCCAGTAGCTCTTGGTTGAGCCCAGTGGGCCTTGTAAACATAGCCACACTGCCAGGCGATCCCCAGAAATCAGATTTTGTACGGACTATAGAGGACTCAACTCAGTTCAAACAGCTTATGTTCATCCTATCCCCCTAGCTGATGAGCTCATAGATAGGTTAAGAGCTTCAAGGTTCCAAAGTACCTTTTATTTAACATCAGGGTACCGGCAGATTACCGAGGAGGTCAAGGAGAGGTCTGCATTCCCAACTCCAGAAGGGCACTTCCAGTTCAAAGTAATGCCCTCCATGTTAAATAAACCACCTTCAAGAGGTTGGATAAGATAGTCCTGGATGGGATAGAGGCTATCAGTGGATGACAGTGTAGTCTTCACTTCCAGCTAAGAGGACCACTTGTTCTACCTCCAAAAGGTGCTGCAGGTCCTACAGCAGGCAGGCCTGACTTACGAAGCCAGCAAGTGCCAGATAGGGCAGAGATCTGTCGTGTAACTGGGGCACCTGGTGGGCAGGGGCAAGGTTCAGCCCCTCCAAGCCAGATTGAGACTATCCTGGCCTGGGAACCACGCCAAGACTCGAACTTAAGTGAGGTCTTCTAGGCCTTACTGGATATTACAGGTGGTTTGTCAAGGGCTATGGCACATGTGTTACCCCCTTGGCTTAGCTGAGCTCTAAGAAGCAGCTGAAGAGGTTGATCTGTACCGAGTCCTGCCAGAAAGCCTGTGACACCCCGAAATAGGACATGTGTACAGCATCCTTACTCCAGGCCCCTGACTTCTACAAATAGTTTACTGTGCAAACAGATGCCTCAGAGACTAAGGGCTGTGCTTTCACAGCGAAATGAAGAGTGAGTAGACCATCCTGTAGCCTTTAGCAGTAAGAAGTTACTCCCAGGGAACAGAGATGGAGTGCAATTGAGAGGGAGGTTTTTGCTATGATCTGGCCATTGAAGACCTAGAAACTATACCTGTTTGGGTCACTTCTGAGTTAAAAAAAGGCCAGAGTTCCTCAGGTGGCTAATGCAGATGAGGAGTGAGAATCGCAAACTGTTGAAGAATGGACCTTATGGTGGAATACAGTCCTGGGTCTGACCACTCCAATGCTGATTTCCAGGTTCTTCCTTCTTAGTGATAAAAACCTTCCATAAGAGTGGGTAGTTCAATCTACTTTCAGTTTGGGAGACACACGTTAGACCTCTCATCCTTCTTCCTTTCCTTAGATTCGACGAGCAAAAAGAGCGCGCAAGTGAACATTCCTAGTGACAATATTAAGGTATGTGAGATGAGGCAGTGTGATACATGGAAGTTAAGTACAACAATAGGTCTATAGACTAAGGCCACTTGATTGGTTTGTTTTTATAGGAAATACGCAGTGCATCTTGCTGTCTATAATTGGAGCTGTGAGGTCTCATAAGATTGCCAACAAGACAAAAATCAAAGGTATGTGATACCAAAAAGTGGTGTAGCCATAGTTGTGTTAAAGGTCGAGGAGAAATAGTGATTTTGTATATTTTATGTTTTTTTAGATATTTCCAATATGTAGTGACTAAGGAGCCCTGATGAAAGCCCGCAAAGAAAACAGCGAGGCTAGAAACGCGTCGGCACAATCAAGGCATAATCAATTTATGATGTCAAATAGTTGTATTACAAATCAGGACAAGTTAATTTTTTGTACACACATATAAGCCAAAGTGGGATGAGATATATGTTTGTATATGTTGAAATATATATATGTGATATATATTTGTGGGACGTCATAATTGTTTTTCAGTCCTGGCATATGTGCCATAAATATGTATGTCAAAAAAGTCGGTGTCATTTATGTTTAATGTTGTAGAAATGCTGTTTTTGATACATGTGTTGTCCTAGAAAGGAAAGATGTTCCTTATCAAAATAACAAACAAAAGTAGAAAAAAATAGGGTAAATTATAACCCGACCACAAAAAGTATATAGTGTGGCCACATTTTTTTCAAGGAAATAGGATTCCAGGTGTTGTTACTGTTTGTACATTTATACATTGCCCTAACTGGGTCCTTCTTGCTGGGCCTAACCCCTATCTTGATTCAAGCAATGGGCCTGCAGCACTCATTGTGCCACCCACTGAAGTGGCACTTTAAAACATGTATTTAGTCTAAGATTGCAGCCTGTAGTGCACTTTAAAACTGCCAATTCAACCTGCAAAATAAACATTTATTCCAGGCCTAAACCTTCTCTTTTAAAACGTATAAGCCACCCAAAAAGGTACAACCCTAAACACTAGCCCAGGGCAGGGTGCATTTTATTTAAAAGGCATGTCGTGTTTTTAAGTTTTACATGTCCTGCTAGTGAAAAACTCCTAAATTCGTTTTTCACTACTGTAATGCCTACCTCTCCCATAGGATAACAATGTTTTGCCTTAGGAGTTCTAACTTTTGATTTGGAATGGGTAAAATTGTCATGCCTGGACTCAAATGAATTGTAATTTAAAATCATTGTTAATGGTAAAGTTAGATTTTAAGTCACAAGTCTGAAAAGGCTCCTTTCAGAAAGTTGGCATTTTCTTGCCCTTACCATTGGGTCCTGGCTGCCTCTCTCCTGTGTCAATTGACTGTAAATAGTTTGGCAGTTGGCGTTTGTGTATTTCTCCCAGACAGTGAGATAAAGAGGGACTAGGTGTTGGCAGGGTTGTGGCATCCTGCCAGGATGGGTGGGGCAGAGTTGTTCCTTGCCCTATATTACATTTCAATTGTGCTGCCTCCAGCACACACACAGAGGCTCAAGACACCAGTCCCTCCTGGACCTGTGAAAGACATCAGAAGGATGGCCTTGTACTCCATGCAGCTGTCCAGCTACTTGAGGAATCCTTGCTGCTTGAAAGCAAGAGGAACCTCTCCTTTAACCCTTTCACTGCGGCGGAAATTACACCACGGTGCGGGTGATTTATTGCCTGGCCGTGGTTCGGACGGCCCCCGGCCGTCGTCCGCCCACGCCCACCGTGACGTCGGACGGCCGCCGGCCGTCCGACGCACGCAAGGGGTTAAACCCAGAAATAGTAGAGTGACTGCAAGTGCTATTTGGTGGCCCCCCTGTGTGAGCTACAGGAACATCACCAGCTCTAGAGACATTGAATCCCACCCCTGGCCTCTGCTAGAGTGAGCCCATACCCCCCAAGTGGTACACTGCAAATCTTGGACCATTAAAAGTAATGCTAGAGGTGCTCCTCGTGCCTGACCCTTAAAGTGTTGACTTGGAAAATGTTTCACCAAAAAACATCGTAAGAGCTGTGAGAATACAGGGACCTACCAACCAGCTGATCCTGTCTAGTTGCATCTCCAGTCACCCTTATTTTGCTTTTCTAATAGCGCCTTCTACTCCACAGCAGCAAGTTCTGTTCAGCAGGTTACCAAGTGACGATATCTGGCCTTGAGGAGTCCTCTTCAGCAAAGACTTGCAGCTTCGTCCCACTAGAGGGTTTTGAGTTCTAAAAAGTTGTCTAAGTCTGTTGGTAAAACTCTACACCGGGCTAGATTGTGGAAAAGTAAATTTTGCCATGTTCTGTGTCCCTACGCGTCCTCCATCATATGTTATATGTGCATGATTAATATGCATATGGTATTCCCCATGTTTGATTAAAGACGCAATTACAGTTGTGTCCACCTCTAGTATGGCAGTTTCCAGTTCTCGTGAATACTACGAATATCAGGCCTATGTAAAGCTACGTTGCCACGTTTCTCAGTGTGCACGTTATTCCATTGTAAAGTCCCCGTTTCTAGGCCTCAAAAGGGCCCGGACACCAGATTCAGCTCCTGTCTCCTGTCTCCTGAAGCCCCGCGGAGGAGTGATACAACCCCCACCTGTATCCTCGACCCTTCACCTAATGCCTGCCTCGCAGTGCCCGGTTCAGCTTGGCCCTGCCTCTGAGTCTGCCAAGAGTATGTTATGATTCCAGATTATCAGTTCAGTCCTCTTCCTCTGCATTCCTAAAGCTACTGAACTGCATCAATAGTTTCCGTCATTGTCTAGCCTTTACGGCCCCATGTTAGAGAAATACTGTATTAATGGTCATTTAATATTCTTCATCACGCACTACATGTAGAATAATGTATGCTCCAGTCTTAGTGTCTGTTAGCCTTTCCCCTCCTGACTTCTAGTTTATATCAACATGTTCCCTAAACATCAGATACTAGATACTGCTTAGGTACATGTCGCCCTGACTCTCCAGACTTCAGTCTCTGCTCCTAGCACAGAGTTCGAAGCCCCCAGCTTCTCCTAGTAACACGTCATTGCCAGTTTGCGCGCACCATCAGGTTAGAGGTCCCGGCTCCTCAGGTAGCCCCCTCCATGGTTTCCGCCCCATTCATGACATATTCTGTTACGTTTGCATCACATGTCTATGTATACGCCCTGTTACACCTCTTTTCACCCTTATCTTTCGCGACTGCTACGCGTCACGCCTATTGCTCCACCCACCGCTACGCCTATTGCAATGTAATGCTATGTGTTTGCGCTATGTATATATGCTCATGTACTGTTATTAAAAGTTACGCCGTTATTCCCGATCCTGTCCCCGGCAGCTGCCATCCTATTCCCGTGCAGGTCGTCCTGTTCCTGTCCTTATGCTGTATTAAACCTGCAAAACTCCTACTACCTCGAATCTTGACTCTTATTTATTGAGCTATCTGTTATTCATTTATTCATTCAAAAATAGGGTATTATTTATTTATTTACCACATAATGGCGCCCGAATAGGGACTTGCCCTTTCCCCACGCGTCGGTGAAGCCACGCCGACCCCCTGACCCTCTGCAGTCGTGACGGAACTCTTCTGCGCACCGGCAGATATTTCTGCTTCAAGTATCCCTCAGGCCCACGGAGGAGACGGAGGAGGCGGTCCAGCATCCAGACGAGACGGTGGAGGAACGCGGCGAGTCCCGACCAGAGCCCAAGCCGAGAGTCCAAGGTCCGAGGTATCCGGAGGTCCACCCGTAACTGAAGTCCGAAGTTCGTCGTCCGTCGTCGTAGCAGTCCAGTCCGATCCGAGGCCTTCCGTTCTTGCTGCCCGGTGAGTACCGTCGCTGGGGTAGTATCTAGACAGGGTTTTCCTCTGGTCCGTGGGTTGGTGGTACACAGACCCACAAACGAAGTGTTCACCTAGGTGGATACGGGTCTTGATGCGTCCCTTTATGGGACCGGTATGTTCCGTACTGTTTCAGCAGTGCATCCAGTAACTCTAGTCTGTTCCGTTCTCGAGAAATTCTTGTGTTTCTGTTCTCAGTATTCCAGGTAATATTCTGTCCGAACTGTTATGTTATGATGTTCTTCATGTATTTTAATGTCGTGGTATGAATGGGGAATAAGTATCGTGTTCATTGTGTATTGTATTGTGTCTAGATTACAGTCCAGTCATGCCCTTGTTTTCTAAGTTACGTCAGTTAAAAACTAGAAAGGGTCTGCTGGAAGCAGCAGTTCCAGTTCCGCCTAGGGACAGTCCAGGTCATTTTATGTATCAGAAGCATGGCATAAGCGCCATATTGTATCTAGATTTATGGGTAGAGTATACCAAACAGTTAGAAGAAAAGTATAGATGGCCCGTATCGGGCACATGGGATGCCGAGTGCATCATGCGAGTAGAAGAAGCATTATGGAAAAAGAAAGCCAGACAGTCACAGAAAGATGCCATCGAGTTATGGCGCAAAGAAGCTCATAAAAGAACCGAAAAAGAAATCAGAAAGTCAGAATTAAGTAGAGAATCCTCAGAACGAGCACAAGAAAAAGAGTTAATCGAGATAGGTGAACGAATTAGAACTGAACAATCAGAGAGACAGAGGAATGCTCTTATTAAGGGTATGTATCCTCTTCTTGCCGAGGGCTTGCCAAAAGCGACCCCGGAGGCATCCAGTAACTTTCCGCCACCATTAGTTCCGACCAAGCTACGTCACAAACCGACCGCAGCTGATATTTTTATTTCGTCCTATTTGGACGACACAGTCCCAGAATATGCAAATCCTGTTCGCGCTCCGCCAGTCCCTGTAGATCAGGCACTTCCCGCTCCTCCAGACACCGGAGTACCTGTTACGGTACCCCCGGTCCAGCCCGCCATACAAGTTCAGCCTACATTTCCATTTCCCACTCTGCCAGGACGAAGAGCATCAGTAGACGACTCTAGTTTAGGGGCCGCAGAAGGAGGTCCTCCTCAGACCCCGCCGCCACACAAGCGTTTAACAACAGCCGAATTACATATGCAAGCGTCACAGCGTACGCCCAGACATCAGTCTGTAGCAGAAATAAGAAAAGCCCTTAATGAATGCGGCTATGATCCAGTCCCAGGCGAGGATAATATGGTTTTATATTCATTACGTGTAAAAAGGGTGGCCGAGTATCTAGTCACCCTACCGAATATGAAAGAAGACCTAGACAGAATATATCGTTTCATCCGTACAGGGGATGATCCAGAAAGCATTGGCGAGGCCATGTCTCAAAGGAAAGCTGAGACCCAGCTCATGATATTAAAGTTTCTGATCAATTGTCTAATAAGAGAACAAGATTACCCGTCCAAAGATCAAGCCGAAATGAGAACCCTGACAAAGTGGAGTGATAATATAGCCGAGGGTAAGCACAGAACCATGAGTGCTATGGACAGTATGTACAAGAAAATTCGTAAAGAAATAATAAGGTTACACGATCAACGTAAAGCAGCACAAGTAAGCGAGAAAGAAAGTAACTCTGATACTGAAGAGGTAGAGGACGAGAATCCCGACAGAATAGCGTATGTAGGAAAATCTAGATTTCCAGATCGTCATTTACGCCTAGAACACAAGTCTACTTTCCATCATCCAGCACCAGAACAAGGTTCTCTAGAACAAGTATTCCAAGCTACCGATCACATTCTGAAATCACGAATCGGTTACAGTGAGTTGAGTACCATGCATGAACAAGAACTAGTCCGATCAGCAGTCCGATGGATTACTGATTCTACCACTTTTCCAGACGAAATAGTGGCACAAATGTTTCTGAAAATGCCCCCAGCCGAGCAACGACTGGCGGGTATGTATATGATTCAGCACCTCATTACATTGTATGAGGGTCAGCACTCTGATCCAGGTCCGTTACATGATATCCTGAACGAGTTACTCCAGTATAGATGGAAAGGTTTAGGTACCGATTTAATTAGTGTCATTCTAGAACAGCGTCACAAATATAGAACGTTTTTGAACCCGCATTTTGTTCATGTCTCACCCCCAGAAAGTAAACCATTTTACATGGAGAGACAGAATCCGTTACGAGAAGTCCACCCAGTTAGAGGAATGGGTGGCGAACTAGAACGAGTGTTTGTTTACACTCCGATTACAAAGATGGAACTCCTAGAGATGAAGAAATTAATTCCCTGTCATGATAAAGATCCAGCAGGGTTCCACCGAGAATTAAAAGACATGCTCCGTATGGGAGAATACACGTATCCAGATATAATTAAAATGTTAAAGGTTCTGCTGCCCGCAGGGGTATATGAAAAGCTCAAGGAAAAAGAATGGGAGGTGGGAGAGAAAAAGATCGATTGGGCAGTTCTAGAAGCTGAAGATAAGGCACGAGTACCAGGTACCGGTCTTGGAGCGAAATGTAAAGAATTACCAGAATTATTAATACAAGTTTTACCCAGATTATTGACAACTAGAAAAGAAGACTGGGATGCAATCTCAGCCTGTAAACAGAAACAAGATGAAGACATTAGTGATTTTTATTCTAGATTTGAGAAATGTTTTAGCATCAACAGTGGCCTCAAGACAAGTAGTGAGTCATACCCTCATCTTTTTGTTACTAAATTAGTCGAGAATTCAAGTCCACAAATTAAGAATCGAGTTTTGAAAGTCGAAAGTACCTGGCAAGCTAATACCCCGTCCCAGATGTTACAGATGCTCCAATACCACCAGAATAGAATCAGGGAAGAGCAAGACCACGAAAGGAAGCGTATGAAAGACACGAAAATGAAAGTACTAGTTGCACAATCTGTTCCTCAAGACAGTCAGAAGAGGGGTCCATATCAAGCCAGTCATCCTGCAGCTCCCGTTAAAGGGAACTGCAATTATTGTAAACAGCCAGGTCATTTTATAAATGAGTGTGCAGTTCTGAAACATAACATAGCTACCGGTAAGACTAAAGAAAGATCACGTCCGCCTAGACAAGAACAAGTTTCACAGATTCCTCAGCCACAGAATGCGCCACAGACAGTTACAGCTCCGCAGCCTATCGCTGCAACACAGCATGTTACACAGCAGATGTACCAGTATGCACAGTCTGAGTATCCAGAGTACCAGCAGTATTCATGAAACAGCCTAGAGAGGGAGGTAGGCTTGCCTCTCATCGAGATACCTGTAGATCAAGAAGGTCCCTATGTCCACAGTCAAGTATTAGGGAAAGACAGAAAGTTTTTGATTGATACAGGGGCAAGTAGGACCACAATTAGTCACGCCGAAGTTCCAGGGGCTCCGCTCTCAGGCTCAAGAAATGTTTCCCTTGGATTTTCAGGAAAACCTATCGTAAATGAAATATCAAAGCCAGTTACTCTAGAAGTAGGTCCATTGTCCCGTACCACTAATCTGTTACTTACTAAGTCATGTCCAGAAAACCTATTAGGCATTAAAACACTGAAAGAATTAGGTGCAGTTATATGCGTCTGTTCCTACGTGACTTCAAGGGTCACTATGTATTACGAGATTTTGATCCCAGATTGTCTAATGTTCCGCAGCATTTATGGGCGCAAGGTCCAACTGATGTTGGTTATATGCAAATCACACCCCATCGTGTGACTCTCAAGCCAGGTGTAGTGTTACCACGAATCAGACAGTACAGATTGCCACCTGAGGCTGTAGCAGCCTTATCCAAAATTATTGACGAGCTCATCGCTCAAGGAGTAGTTGTAGAAACTGACTCCAATGTATGCAATTCTCCGATCATTCCAGTCATGAAACGTACTGATCCAAATGCACCCCCAGTATATCGATTAGTGATTGACCTACGAGAACTTAATAAATGTATTATTCCCCAGTATCCAGTAGTCCCAGATATCTCTTCCCTATTAACAGCCATTGATTCCGAAGCTTCATTTTTCACTGTCATAGACCTCAAGAATGCATTTTTCAGTGTCCCCATTCATCCAGACAGCCAGTTCCTTTTCGGATTTTGTTTAAATGGAAGGAGCTATATGTTCACACGAGCTCCTCAAGGTTTCACAGAAAGTCCTAGTATTTACAGTCAAGCACTCAAGAGACAACTAGACAACATTCACATGCCAACTGACACTGCCCTGCTCCAGTATGTCGATGATCTACTGATCACAGCCCGTTCTGAACGTGATTGCGAGCGAGCATCCCTTACAGTCTTGTATTTCCTAGCCGAGATGGGGCACAAGGTGTCCCCTTCTAAGCTTCAATTCTGTGTCCAGCAAGTGGTCTACTTGGGACACTTACTGTCCAAGAGGGGTAGGCAGTTGACACCAGACCGTATCCAGTTAATAGCGAGTCTTCCTCAGCCCAAGACCCAGAAGGAGGTACGTGCTTTTATCGGCCTCACTTCATATTGCAGACAATGGATTCCTCAGTATGCATTCCTAGCCAAGCCACTGATACAGTTAACGACACAGGAGGCAGCCGTATCGACTGTCCTCCCTTGGACATCTGAACATACACTCAGTTTCAATGAGTTAAAGAAAGCCCTATGTCAAGCTCCAGTTCTAGCTACACCAAACTACAGTAAGCCTTTTACACTTTTCGTCACTGAACGTGAAGGTACAGCATTATCTGTTCTCACACAAGATCAAGCAGGACAATACAAGCCATGTGCTTATTTTTCGAGCACATTAGATCCTGTAGCCCAGGCTCTGCCTGCGTGCCTCAAGTCAGTTGCAGCCACAGCACTAGCTATCAGACAAAGTGATTCCATAGTCTTAGGACACTCCCTGACAGTACAAGTTCCACACTCCGTGGAAGTTCTTTTAAACCGAACACAGACTCAGCATTTGACAATTGCACGTTTAACAGGTTATGAATTGACACTGTTCCAGCCACACATAGAAATCAGACGCTGCAACGTTTTAAATCCTGCTACATTGTTACCATCAGTTACTTTAAGTCCGGACACACATGACTGTGTGGAAGTAGTTAACATTACGACAAAGCCAAGACAAGATCTGACAGATATTCCGTTACCAGATCCCGACCTGACACTTTATGTGGATGGTTCATGTATGAGAACAAGTACAGGAGAACTAGTCGCCGCATATGCAGTGACTACCGACACCGAGGTTATTGAAACACACCGTATTGACACCCTGTCCGCTCAAGCAGCAGAGCTAGTTGCTCTGACACAAGCCTGCATACACGCTAAGAACCGGAAAGTTAATGTTTACACAGATTCACGCTACGCATTCGGAGTTGTACACGACTTTGGAGTGCTCTGGCAGGAGAGAGGTTTCATGACTTCTCATGGAACCAAGATTCAGCATGGTCTCCTTATTCAAGCTCTGTTAGATGCCATACATTTACCGACATCCATTGCTATCATGAAGTGCAAAGCACATACGAAAGTTACTGACATTATTTCCCAGGGTAACGATCTAGCAGATCGCACAGCCAAGCTTACAGCACAGACTCCAGACATTCCAGTTAACATGACACACACTCCAGATCCGACTACATGCATGACAGTTAAGGACCCTACACAAGATGTCATAGATATCCAGTTACATGCTACTCCTGAAGAAATCAAGAAATGGTCCGAACAAGGAGGGGTCCAGACAGATCAAGGATGGTTAACGAAGGGTAGAGCCACATGGTTTCTCCCCGACTCTATGGTTCAAGTCATTATCAATACCGCACATAGTCCAGCACATTTAGGAGAAAAAGCTATGTTAGACAGTATCCAGAACATTTGGTTCAACAAGCATTTACGAGCTGCAGCCAAGCAGAAAGTCCGTACCTGTATGATATGTTGTCAGTTTAATCCAGGTAAAAGTGTCCCGGTGGAACAAGGGGGATTCCAGCCTCCTGACCACCCTTTTGAAGTCCTCCAGATGGATTATATTCAGATGGAGCGATGTCGAGGTTTCAAGTATGTCCTTGTAGTTGTATGCGCTTTGTCCAGGTGGACAGAAGCATATCCAGTCCCAGATTACACAGCTGCGACCACTGCCAAGCAGTTGGTTCGTGAGTTCTTCCCCCGTTATGGAATCCCTAGGGTCGTATATTCTGATAACGGCCAGCCATTCTCATCTGAGTTGATGAAGCATGTTTCCCTTTTGTTAGGGTACCAGTGGAAGTTCCATTGTGTACGCCATCCTGAAGCAGCCGGTCTCGTAGAGAGACATAACCAGACTCTGAAAATCCGCATCGCCAAAGTATGCAAAGAGAAAGGTGTGGACTGGCTAGTAGCTCTGCCAGTTGCCTTGTTCTATATGCGCATGGTCGCACATTCCAGATCAGGTCTGTCCCCGTATGAGGTCGTTTTCGGCCGCCCCCCTAACATGTGGGGTACTCCTAGACCCCGAAGTATTACCGATGTTTCAAGTAATATGCTGACAGATTACCTAGCTTCCTTGATGTCTGCCCTCAACTCTTGTCGTTCACAGGTTGCCGCCGCATTTCCAGACAATACCGAGGTGGCACCGCATGAAATCGTTCCAGGATCCATGGTCCTTGTCCGGAATTTTGACCGGTCAAGTCCGCTGGAGCCACGCTGGAAGGAGCCCCGACAGGTCCTCCTCGCCACCCGTACAGCCGTGAAGTTGGAGGGTCGCAAAGGCTGGGTGCACCTTTCACATATAAAGAAGTTTTATGGACTGAAACCCGTCTCAAAGAACATTTCCCAGGATCTGAAGGATTGCCAAAATATTGTTCTCAAGGACTGTCCCGCAAAAGACATTGCTACAAACCCTCCCCCGTTAGAGAATACTCCGCAGCAGGAGTACAAGTTGAAACTCCGGTCTAGTAAAATAAGTCAGCCAGTTTGATTGTCTAAGTCCTCCCCTAGGTGAAACGGTTAGACTGTTTCTGACATGTATAAAATAGACCCCCATAGTGAGAGAGTTAGTCAAAACTCAATCCGATATATCATTTTTCTATGTTTCATATTATTTCTCAGCATTATGATTTCCTGCACCAGTTACGCATTTTACCTGTGTTTCCCAGTTTCTCATATAAATAAGTCTTCTAATGCTACAGTAGAGCATATGTTTAGTGATCTGCCTCCTCATGAACTCTCTTACCGCCTCGCTATGCGAAATAATTCTTTTATCCGTATGTTACATTATTCACACCAGACCAGCAATGCCACTAATTGTTGGGTATGTGGTCGACTCCCCCCTTTCCAGACACCGAAGGGAGTTCTGCCACTTTTTCCTTATCCTTTTTCACATAATGGTTCGTGTGGAGCATGGTCCACGTTAACGTCATCCTCAACAGATATGTCTTTTCTTAACAGTACATGTTTTCCAGACAAGCAAGGTCTTCCCCACAGAACCGGGTTAGATCTAGAGAATGAAGTTTACAATTTAGGTAATTATTCTTCGAATTTCATGGTCCTGAATGTTCAGTCTGATTCCACTCCAGATTTACCTGCAATTTCAGTACTACCAGTCAAAGGCGAATTATGTGTCTGAAATAATGGTTCCGTACACGTAGGACATAGTGATTGTACTACTATTGTCAAGTATAGTGACAGTGGGAAATCTATCTTCAAAGCTTCACGTCATTCTTATTTTATTTGTGGTCAAACTGCATATGTTCGTCTGCCCCTCGATTGGGAGGGAACCTGTTACATTGCCTTCCTACTGCCACCAGTTTTCCTAGCCCCATCTGATTATCATAGAAACACACATCTAGTACACATTAGACATAGAAGGGAGTCCCCAATTGTCGATTATACTGAAACTGCTCTAGAACAGTATACAGATTTCAATAGAGGTTTCTTTTTCTTTATAGGACCTATCCAGAATAGTAAACTAATCCGCAGGTTAACCAGAACCCTTGAAGCTGTAGTAAATGAGACTGCCTCTGCTCTGGGTAACTTAACTGAAGAGCAATCTGCTATGAGATTTGTCGTTTTACAGAATCGTCTCGTCCTTGACGTCATACTGGCCGATAGGGGCGGGGCCTGTAGAGTCATCGGATCTAGTTGCTGCATTTTCATTCCAAATAACGCGCCGTCTGTTTATTCAGCTATAACCAGACTCCATAAAATTGCCCATCTGTTACACCAAGATCCAGGCACCTGGACATGGTCCGGTTGGTTCTGGAATATAATTTCCGCCTGGGGATGGAAAGTCTTGTCCTTTCTAGGTATTGCAGTAGCGATCATATTCAGCTGCTGCCTCTGTATACAATGTGGCCCTGCGCTTTGCGGCATTTGTGCTACCTCTTGTATTCCCAGTCCCAAGCCCCGTTCTAAATCCCGTTCCAAGAAAATTCGAGACGAGCAAATGATACTGTATGAAATGATAGATGGTATCATGAATATTGATGTTTCCTGAAGGAAACGTAGTGACAAGGAGGGAATGTGGAAAAGTAAATTTTGCCATGTTCTGTGTCCCTACGCGTCCTCCATCATATGTTATATGTGCATGATTAATATGCATATGTTATTCCCCATGTTTGATTAAAGACGCAATTACAGTTGTGTCCACCTCTAGTATGGCAGTTTCCAGTTCTCGTGAATACTACAAATATCAGGCCTATGTAAAGCTACGTTGCCACGTTTCTCAGTGTGCACGTTATTCCATTGTAAAGTCCCCGTTTCTAGGCCTCAAAAGGGCCCGGACACCAGATTCAGCTCCTGTCTCCTGTCTCCTGAAGCCCCGCGGAGGAGTGATACAACCCCCACCTGTATCCTCGACCCTTCACCTACTGCCTGCCTCGCAGTGCCCGGTTCAGCTTGGCCCTGCCTCTGAGTCTGCCAAGAGTATGTTATGATTCCAGATTATCAGTTCAGTCCTCTTCCTCTGCATTCCTAAAGCTACTGAACTGCATCAATAGTTTCCGTCATTGTCTAGCCTTTACGGCCCCATGTTAGAGAAATACTGTATTAATGGTCATTTAATATTCTTCATCACGCACTACATGTAGAATAATGTATGCTCCAGTCTTAGTGTCTGTTAGCCTTTCCCCTCCTGACTTCTAGTTTATATCAACATGTTCCCTAAACATCAGATACTAGATACTGCTTAGGTACATGTCGCCCTGACTCTCCAGACTTCAGTCTCTGCTCCTAGCACAGAGTTCGAAGCCCCCAGCTTCTCCTAGTAACACGTCATTGCCAGTTTGCGCGCACCATCAGGTTAGAGGTCCCGGCTCCTCAGGTAGCCCCCTCCATGGTTTCCGCCCCATTCATGACATATTCTGTTACGTTTGCATCACATGTCTATGTATACGCCCTGTTACACCTCTTTTCACCCTTATCTTTCGCGACTGCTACGCGTCACGCCTATTGCTCCACCCACCGCTACGCCTATTGCAATGTAATGCTATGTGTTTGCGCTATGTATATATGCTCATGTACTGTTATTAAAAGTTACGCCGTCATTCCCGATCCTGTCCCCGGCAGCTGCCATCCTATTCCCGTGCAGGTCGTCCTGTTCCTGTCCTTATGCTGTATTAAACCTGCAAAACTCCTACTACCTCGAATCTTGACTCTTATTTATTGAGCTATCTGTTATTCATTTATTCATTCAAAAATAGGGTATTATTTATTTATTTACCACAAGATGGTGAGAGGCTCCCCATCAACGACAATAAACTCCTCAGCCTGAAAATCTGTCTCCTCCCACTCACAGCTTTATTCCACCATTGTCGACCGCTTCACCGAGACCTCTTCCAGTGCTTCCAAATGACGACTCCTCCTCTGAGACATCCTGCTGCCGTACCTGACTGAACTCTACCTACTCCCGGCCAAAGGTAGACGAAGATCGTTCCCTGTCCACCTCATGTATCCAAACCAAACCTCATTGCTGTTGGCCTAAATTTTTGACCTTGCCCATGTCTCACCTGACCAAATACGTAGATGGCACTTTAATCTTTTAGGTGCTATTTTTCACCAAATTCTTTACAAATTCATAACTCCGGTTCTACTGATTAGATTTTGTATCATTTTATTAATTAAAATGTTCTCTATGTGTCTAAATTGATGTGGGATTTTTCTTGTGCTATGTTGTCACTTTATTACTGATTGAGTGCTGCATAAATACCTAACACAGTTCCTCTAAGTTAAGCCTAAGGTAGTTTTTGGGGAAGCTATCGAAGGGTTAAGCAGTGTTAGTGACTTTTGTGGTACACTCTGACCAGGCTTGTGATTATTGCTTGAGAAGGGTTAACGTCCCACTTAATCAAAAACTCAGTTTATAACATTTGCACTTCAGGTGTTTTGTGAATTTTTTTTTCTTTTCTATTACGCTGTTTCATGTAATGCTCAACCCCAGAAGAAAATATAACACAGTAACTGCTAAACTGATCTTTACTAGTGCCACAGGTCACCAATTGCATTAGTTTCCCTGACAGCATCTTCCGTGATTTTTGCAAGTCAGTTATGCCTATATGTAAAATGTTCATGCAGACGACCAGGTAAATGCATTTTGCATAATAGACATTTTTGTTACTCTAATTACCCGTAACTAACAGATATAAAATCTGGGCTGCCATTACAGTTCTGATATTCTCAATGACTGAGTCAACATTTTTCTGGGCTTTGTGTTTGGATAGGCTCTGTTGTGTATAAGACAGCGGCTGGCTAGAGTAGAACTGACTGTTCAATTGCTTAGTAATAATTAATTCTTTGTACACTGTCATTTTAAGGATTTTGGGGTCCCCCAAGACTTGTTTCGGGCCCCCTGTTTGAAACAACTTTACATTTATTACCCAATTTCAGCTAATTCAAATCTGCAGGATGCCAAACAATCTTGAATTTTAGTTTGACTTTCTGAAGTGGTGGAATACAAAACATCAGAAAGCAAAAGAAAGCTTGTACAATCATTGTCCAGGCCCCTTTCTTTTTCTACTAGTATCTTGCAACATTTTACATATTATTCAATGTCTAAGCAGCCTGTGTCTCCTCTTGTAGTAAAGATATAATAAACATAATCTAGTGGATCTTTAGTGGACTAGAGCATATTTATGAAATAAGACGTACTAATTGCAATTGCAGTTTTAATTGACAGATATTTGTAATCACAATTAGATCACAAATAAATACCCTTCTCAACTGGCTTTCTTGATGTAACAGGGAAAATCAAAACACTGCGTCTTGGAATTACTCCATTCCATCCAGTGAAATCTGATCATTTTCTCCTTAATTATCTGCCCATGTCTGTTTCCTCCTCTCCTCTTTCTATGTTTACCCTTCTCGGGCTCTTCCAGACCACTTTCTAGCCAGAAACTTCTTGCTCTGCGTATGAGAAATGGGAGACCGGAGGAGACACGTAAGTAAAGAATTGAGGTAGAGAGAAGGTTGTGAGAGAATTAAATTGAGGTGAGGCATAGAGAGTGGGAGACAAAGAAAGAGTTAGGCAAAAAAAATGAGTTTGGGAGCTGTGAGGTTAGCTTGGTGGAGAAGAGATGGAGGAGAGATGGGAGGTGAAATGGATAGGGAGAAGTGAGGGAAAGACAAAAGGGTCACATAGAGGGAGATGATGCAGAGAGAAGATGTAGAAAGGTGGAGGTTAGCAAAATGACTGGTGGAGGCTCTGGCAAAAAGAATTTGTATGAAAGCCCCAGGCTCCGACAGGTTCCCTTTAGATTTGTTTAAAAGTAATTCCAACCTCTGGGCACCTCTGCTGACCAATGTTGTTAAATCAGTGGTGATTGGCCCCATACCAGCATCTTGGAAGAAGGCCATCATGGTTCTGGTATTTAAAAAGGGTAATAGGAGCGATCCAGCCTGTATAGGCCAATCTCCTTCATTGATGCCACAGCTAAGGTTTTGGGGAGGGTTGCTCTTGCAGATCTTGAAACCTGGGCGAACGATACAAGACCCTGTCAAGGACGCAATATAGCCTCAGGAGGGGGCGGGGCACTACAGAGCAGTGCCTCAACCCATCCCTAAGTATGGGCAAGTACATGAGGGCCAGGGGGGGTTCTATCCACCTGGCCTTCATGGACTTGTCCAGCGCTCTTGATACTGTTAACAGGGAGAAACTGTGGGCCCTAATTGGGACAATGGGTGTTGAGGAGGCTCTTATTTCCCTTTTACGTAAGCTTCATGCCTCCACCACAGTCGCCATAAGGTATGTTTCCCAAGGGGAAAAGACTAAGGGCCAGATGTAGGAACCCTAATACCGGTCGGTACGGGCGAAATTACCGAATTTCGGCAGTTACCGACTGGTATTAGGCATTTGGGATATAGGTGGCTACATTTCAGATTCGGTAATTTACCGAATCGGTATTTAAGAATTCGGTAAATTACCGAATTCTAAAATACCGATTTGGTAAATTACCAAATCTGAAATGTAGGAAGCACTCAATTGAGTGCTTTTCACCTGTACGGATTCGTTATTTACCACCAACTACAAGTTGGTGGTAAATTTCGAAAACCCTAAAAAAAGCAATTTTTGCATTTGATGACAGTGCCATGTGGCAGACATACATGCCCTTAGGGCATGTATGTGTGCCACATGTGCACCCATGCACAATTCAGGGGTGCAACAGGGTGTCAAAGTGACACCCTGCCACCCTTGAAAGGGTTCCCCCTATTACCGATTCGGTATTTACCGATTCGGTATTTACCGAATCGGTAATTCCCATTAATTCCTATGGGCCTCCAGGCCCATAGGAATTAATGGGAATTACTGAATCGGTATTTACCGATTCTTAATTACCGAATCTCACCGATTCGGTAATTTTTTCCTAAATATTATCTACATCCCATGTACCTATTCTTAAATACCGAATCAGTAAAATTCGATATTTAAGAATAGGTAAATTGAGATTACCTACATCTGGCCCTAGGTATATTGTTTCTAAAGAAGGTGTACAGCAGGGGTGCATTTTAGCTCTATTTCTTTTTTTGATTTATACTAATGGTCTTGGGGCCTTTTTAATAGATAAGGATCTTGATTTTCAATGAATAGATGGCAACCCAGTCCCGCTATTATCATATGCTTATCATACTGTGCTAATGGCTTTGACGGCAATTAACCTTCAAAAGTCACTTAATGCTTTTACTGATTTTATGTCGGGTCTTGACTTAAAAGTCAATTTTAGTCAATCTTATTTTATGGTGTGCAGACCCAAACCTAGTAAAACAAGAACGTTTACTGTAAGAGGAAAGACCATTGATAAGCTGACTAACTTCACATACCTGGGGAATAATTTTAATAATACTTTGAATTGGGGTCCCCTAGTCACCGCCAGAGGCCAACAAACCAGCAGGGTGGTGGAGGGACTATTTGGTTTTGCCGGCAAATTGGGTCACTCTTTTGTCATCATGAGTTGGGGCTGGAATTTTTACAGGACCGAGTAGATATTGCCCCTCTTCTTTTATGCTCCAAAAAATTGCTGTCTGAGTATCTAACGTTTACAAGGGAGGTTATCAAGGATTGTATTCAGCTAGATAGTGCTCTTTGCTTTGTGAGAGATAGATTCCATGAGATAGGTTTCGGGCATTATTAGGACAACCCTGCTAGTATTAACTTAAATGCAAAAACAACTATAAAAGAGGCATATTATTTTAATGCATGCGAGCTACACTCACAAGGCGAGGCGTCAGGTCCTTTGAGTTTGTATGCTTTTCAACACCGATTTCACCTTACATTTACTACCAATGCCCGGATTTGATTTCTTTTAACTAGATTTTGCTTACGCACCATGCACTTTCTAGTGGCATTAACAAAACTGTCTGGCTGGCTCGACAGACTTACACCTTGCTCTTGTGATAACATGGCAGCTCAGAGCACCCTGCACTTTATGTTGTTTTGCCCACTCTATGTAGAGCCGAGAGGGACATTTTGACCCCACTTTTGAGGGAAAATCGACCATGTACTTATATTGAAGGCTTTAATGTTTTGCACTCTTTGGCTACACTTGATATTTGCACTGCTGTGACCAATTTTATTAAAGTTGCCATTATCATTAGAAAACGCTATGAATCACAAAAGATGACCGTGAATAAGGCAACCTTTTAAATTTCATCTAAGTATTAATGACATTTTAGTAATGATGTTGTAGCATGATGTATCACGTACTTGATGCTAAGAAGATATTAGCATCTTTGGAAATGATTGTATTGATTTCATCCTCGACACTGATCAAGTATGTTATGAAGACATTTTTAGATTGTAATGTATGTTTGTTTGTAGAAACCTTTATGGTCTTTGACACCAAATAAAGTTAATTTGACCTTGACCTTGACTGGTGGAAAGACAGGCAAACATTTGAGGGATAGATGGTGAGAGGTGGGGTGAGGTAAAAATAAAAGGTGACATTGAAAGAGTAAAGAAAGAAAGGTAGGTGGTTTGTTGATAGAGATGTAAAGATAGGGAGAGAGGAAAAGGGAACGGATGAGGTAGACGAGGCGAGGGAAAGGAAAGAGATATGAGACAGAAAGATATGCGAGGCAGAAATAGAGGTAGAGAGTAGTAGAAAGAGGTGGCAGATGTTTTCAGATAGAAGGGGTAATATAGAATTGAAGTAGAGGGAAAGGTAGGGTGCCTGATTAATGAGGTAAAGATAATTGAGAAATATTGAACAAGTAGTAGTGAGAGGCAAAGTAGCTAAAATTGAGCTAGAGACTGGAAAGTTAGATAAGGTGGCAAGGTAGATACAGAGGGAGGTAGTAGTACCTTAGACTGAAGTCTGAGAAATTGAAAAAAAGGTAAAGAAGGACAATCAAGTTAGGATGAGAAGATGCTCACGCAAGACATAGGTAACATGGAGAAAGTAGACAAATAGAAAAATAGACAGTTGTGCGGTATAGATAGGTATAGTGAAAGCCAAAGGTAAATGTAGTCAGAGGGAGGTTGAGACAATGAATGAGAATGAGAAACACAGGTTTTTCACTATATCAATAATTTAATCAGTAGGCATTTGGAAGGTGGGGTCCCTGGGCAGTTGCCCATTCCTTAAAATAGTCCTGCCTCTGCAGTCACCACATAAATGCTGATAGAAAGTCCCATATTAGAACATCAGAGAAGAAAGAGGAAGCAGCAGAGTCTTTTGTGGACAAAGATAGCCCAACAAATACTTGAGATCTTCTGGTTCCAGTGTGAATTGGAAATAGGAGGTATGTCGGTTGACAGCTAAAGACTAGGGGCCAGATGTACAAAAAGTAGGAATTGCAATTTTTCAATTGCGATTCTTACCCAAGTGCAATTCCAAATGTAAGACAATGTACAACTCTGAAATAGTGATTCCTAGTGATCCCCAATCGACCTACCTGATTACCATTATTGAAGTAGGTTGCAGTTTACGACCCACTAGGAATTGCAGCTATCACATGGATGGTGGCCTGCTGGGGTCAGCAGATCACAATCTCTGCTATTGCTTTTAAATAAAGCAATCTTGTTTCTTTTTTAAATACAACCCTAAAACGAGATGCATTTGAAAAAAGTAAATGAAAAGTTTATGTTTCAGTTTTCAAGAGCAGGCAGTGATCCATTAGACCGCTGACTGCTCTTAAAAATATTTTTTTTTACATTCTCAAAACGGGAGGGGTCCCATCGAGATTCCTTTCCATTTGCAAATGGGTTACAACCACCTTTGAAGTATCGACAAAATATTAATGTTTTTGCGACCAAACAGTAATCATCGCATTTAGATCTGGTATTTGGAAGGAACACCCTAAACAAGCTCCTTCTAAATACTGAACTGGTATGTATTTGCAATTCCAAATTGCTATTTGGTAACATGTTACTGAGTCGCAATTTTGGATTTAAACATGCCAAAATGTTTTTTTCATGTTCGCAAATGGGCAGACTCTGTAACCGCAAAAAAGTTTTTCACATCTTGCCATAGATCCTCAACACCACATGCTCTTGCAAGAGCTCTTTCTGATCCTCCAAGCCAACTAAACAAACCTGTTGAGAGCAGGCTGTGCCAAATTCACTGCCGAATTCTCATTCTGAAATCATTCAATGACACGAGACAAAGATCAGCGCCTCCATTGTGCACAACTTTAAAGATGAAGGCCGCCTTGTTTTAACTCGCCACAAAGTTTCTGGTGCTGATTGCTATATTAAGATATTAAACTGAAACCTATGAGGCAACACCTTCGACACAAAATAAGTAACGCTGCATCCTTTGCGTTTTTTAACGCATAATATAACCAATCCTGTCTACTTTTTCCTCCCAGATGCATAATTCCCGTGACCCTGATCATAATCGACAAATACTGAAAAGAGACAAACCTTTCCCGTGGCCAGATTTAAAAATCTAGCAAATACTGACTACAAGACACCTGAAGTCAACCCAGAGATCAGATATTCCCACGTGAGGGACAATACTAGGACACCCTAACAGCCACAGTTTGTTTCTGCACATGCCATAAGTGTTTGGGGAAATTTCTAAGGTTCAAACTGAGAAAGTACCAGGAGATGGCAAGGTTTATGTTATTATGTTATTAGAGGTATGCGAACAAGCTACAAAAATGCAGCTATCTTCCCTTATAAAAAAAGCTGCGGCCTTTAGAAAACAGAAGCAAAAAATTGTTCGGACTGGCTTATGCACCCTAGGAAAGTGGAAAACATAATAGGCAAAAGTAGCACAAATAATACAAGAAGAAATTGCCTAAGATTTTGAGTGGGGCAGCACAAATAGGGAAGCAATAATCACGGGGAGAAAATAGACATCAGCTTTTCTCTCTCTTTGACAAATCATTTTTCACTACTGTTCCCAACCTTACATCTATCTCCCTTTCCCATTAACTTCTAGCCTTCTGCATGCCTCGATGACTGACCCCTCGTTTAATTTTTTTTTTTTATTTGCAGCAATTGTACCCTTTTCATTATATGAGATAATGAGTCCGAAGAGCCATGGGACAAATGCATATTTAAAATCTTAAAATACCCTGTGTAAGGATTGCGCGCTGCCAAGCAGTTTATTGACGAACACTAAATTTACACAATTTTCGGGACAAGTATCAGCAAACTTGAATGGCTCCTATACCGTGTAACTGGCAGACATCACACAATTCTTTCCACTGTACTAACCCTCAGTGTTGGCCTATGTGGTGTTGTGGGACCTAGGCTATTATGCCGGTGAAGGACTGACACAGACACTAGTATATGGTGCACATAACTGGCCCAGGGCATGTGCGTCCGGCCCTATTTGAATTTCCAGGTGCCATGTGACTCATGAGGTCTGTGCTGGATGGGTGTGGGGTGTCTGTGCAGAGCAGCCCTCAGGGAGTGGCTGGTTAACCAATACATTGCCAGACACTAGAACGTGTCCAGCAGGACACTACATCCCTCCCAAACTTTATTGAAAAGAAGCAAACAAATCCAATCTGTGGGAGTGAATAAAACAACAAAACAAAACAAAACTGAGTTTCTTCAGGCAGTACGCAGGGCAGTACAGGATCGGCAAGCATGTGCAGCTGGGAGCATCAGACATCATGGCACGCATTTGTAGTTTCACCAGATTACTCTGGAAACTAATACAGTGTGGATAGAGTCTTAATCTCTCGATCACATGTCTGAGGGATTACAGTCCATCTATGCTGTGCTGTTCGGTCCAGCCTGCTCTCATGATGTTGGAGTCATTCAAACAGTTCAAATAGAGGAGTGCATCAGGAGTGGTGGTGAAGTCCGCAGCAGAGATTCATTTTGAGGTGCCTTGGCTCCGCAAAGGACAACCCTGCCGGTAGGAACAACAGCTGCCAGCGAGCGACGCCGAACACCACCCACAGCCAGTTCTCCTACCAACAGTGCAGACAGTCCTTCACCATCAACAGCCTCCCCACGGCCACCGAACCCACGCCGGATTCCCATACCACTGAAGCCTTGACATGTATCCTCCTCAACGTGCGCTTCTTACACAGACACGCCGTAGAGATCTGGGACCTGATCGACACTATTTCGCCAGACATCGCTTTCTTCACAGAAACATGGACCACGCCACTGCCACTGCCATCCCTGATTGACTAGGATGACACTGACGATGGTCGGACATCTTCCTTTGAGGCCTCGGTGCCTCCCGATACCTGTCAGTGGAACTCATCTTTCGTGCTGGGATTCCCTCAAGCAGGAATTCCTTTCAGACCCTTTTTGCTGATTTGCCATGGGACAACGAGGGGCTGTGCAGGGGCGTGGGTGGGAGAAGCAAAGGGGTCGGAACAGGTCCATCAACACGGCCACAGCCAAGTCGCTCATGCAACCATAAGGAAAGATGACTCATGGTTGGGTGTGATCTTGTCAGCAGGACTCAGGTGCACATGGGGTCTAGCTGATAGTCTCTGCATGATTGGTCCTCCGCTGTGCCAGGAGTGCCTTGTCAGTCTCCGAATGTTTCGCAGGCTTAGGTCTCTGATGGTGAGATGCTCCTACATTGTCTGGGTGATGCATGTGGGAATGATGACATTGTTACCATTTGACAACCTGTCCGACAGGTGGCAATAACTTGCTTGGCTTGCTGATGATTGGAAGGACTTTTTTGCTACTTGACTTGCTACATCATTGTTGCAGTTCTTCTTCTTCTTTGGCATGGGTGGTTGCGAGCAGGGATGCCATCTGTCTCAAGCAACCAGCTGGGCAGTTGCACTGTGAGGTGAGGGGTAGATACGTAGTAGCGCATTATAGGAAGCTTACTTTCAGTACTGCTGCTGGGCTGTCTCCAGTGATGTTGCTGCACCCCAGTGGCTGGCTAGTGTCTGTATGTGCATGCTCTAGTAGTGGCACAATTCCTCGGTCATGTCATGTTTTTTCCTCTCTCCTGCACACATTGTCGGTATCTTCAGTGTGACAGGTCTGTCACACACCTTTCTCTCATCATCTGTTCTCCTTCGCCACGTGGCATTGTTCCATTCTCCTCTCCTTTCCAACTCTTTTTTGCTATGAGGAGTTTGCCACTCTCTTCTCCATTTCAATTCTCTTTCACAACATGACGTTGTGCCACAATCTTCACTCTTCTGAACAGGCCCCTTGCTGTGGTGTGTCCCTCCTACCTCCGTGGACCACTCACAGGCCTGGTCCTCTACATAGGGTGTGACTCTCCTCTTCTTCATGGACCTCTCAGGGATCTACTTGGTGCTCCGCTCCCTGGATGGAGGGTCACCTTTCTTTTGTTTTTGCTCAATGTCATAGTGCTTGCACATCAAGGATACACCGGTGGGGCCCTTGGTCCTGCCTAAGCCCTGGCGTGCTTGGCAGGATCAGTCACTCCATGTGACACATTGGCGGGCCAGCAATGGACATTCGGTGCTACGGGGCCAGCTTGCTTGACCTCTTTCCTGCAGCATTAATTTTCACTCTCAGAGGGCTCTCTCCCTCCAGGACTCCGGCCCATGCTGTCAGATTCCAAGGTGCGGCCCTCTGCACACCTTTGATTTTGTGCTCTCTTTCTCACACCATCTGCTTAGTGGGTTCTTGTGAGCTGGTGCCCCATCAGGCAGTTGTAGGGCTAGTAGATAGGTTCTTTGTGGGGGCCCTCTGCTGGTGCCTTGCATACCTGTTCCTCTCTCTTGCCATGGTGGCTGTCCACCACAGGGGAGCATGCAGCACTATCTTCTTGCTTGCAATGGCATCAGACAGCCCATAGGGGCACGCATGCAGCTCACAGTGCTCTTCATACTTTTTGTGGGCTTGCTGGCTGGCTGATGAAGCGAGGCCCTGCAGGGGTTGACAGTCTCCTTCAGCTGAGGGAAGCAAACACTCCATATTCCTCCCTAAGGTACATCAAACGCTTGTGCTCCCCCAGGAGACCAGAGGGCCAGGGGGCAGTGTCATGGGCAAAATGCCAGGTGGCCCAGAGTGATTCAACATGGGCTGCAGCAGCCTGATGCCATGCTGCCTTTAGACTTTGCTAATTTGGGCTTGACTTTGAGTTCAATACCTTGGCTATACTTTTCTTGGCTACTTTTTGCTTCACAACTTTGGTTTTAGAGGGACTCTAACTTTGGTTTTAGAGGGACTCTTAGCAGCTCTCGGCTGGGACAGATTTAGGCTTCCTGGTGCTCTCTGCAGGGGTTTATCGTCCCTCTCCTCCTTGTGGCAACAACAGGCAGCCAACAGGGACCATGTGGTGCTCCGTTGGCCAGTCTCTTGCTTTCTCCTTCAGGGAACAGCCATTTTGTTTCTTGTGGAGGCAGCAGGCAGCTGCCACTAAGTGATGCTGCAGAAACTTTTAAATCAGGCCGCAACAGTCTTTCCATTGCTGCGGGCGCAGATTTCGTTAAAGCAGCTTAAAGGCGCCTCAAGCGGGGTGCTTGCCGCAATGCTTCTTCCCCTTTCACAGCTCTCGGATGCTGTTGTGCTGGCAGCAGGTGGTGGGTACCTTAGAAGTGGGCTACACGTCTCCCCACAAGGAACTGCAGAGCGGCTGCCAGTACTCAAACGCACGGGGTCAGATCCTCTCATCACCATTGTGATGTCATGGACCCTAGGCCTTCATGCCGGCAAAGGACTGACACAGACACTAGTTTATGATGTACAGAACTGGCCCAGCTCATGTGCGCCCGGCCCCTTTTATTGTCAGGCGCAATGTCACTTGTGACGCCTGTGCTAGATGGGTGTGGGGTGTGTGTGTGTGCACACCAGCTCTCGGGAAGTGGCTGGTGAACCAGTTCATTGTCAAACACTAATAGGAGACAAACTCTTAGTATTTGGGTGCAGAGGAGCTTTTTGGAATTTGATCGCCTAATATCTGGTAGATTGTAGGAGTGACACAAGTGCTTTAAATGGGCATGTACTGTCCAGTGGGGGAGGGAGCGAGAGAGAGAGAGAGAGAGAGAGTGTATTCTATTATATTGCATCATTTATATAGCCCTTACTATCCCTACATGGGGGAATGAAGCTCTTGACTACTTGAGTAGCATGCTACACCATGTTGGGTATGTGATTGAAAGGATGTTGTTTTTGTTTTGATTCTATCTGGGAAGTGTTTCCATGTTGTGTGTGATGACCACTGAGGTACAGTTGTCATGTTAAGGGACGCAGTGTGCAGCAGTGTGTTGGAGAATTAAATATATGAGACAGACGTGCAGGTTTATAGTTTTTAGCATGCCTGGTTGCTTTGAACAGCTCTGCAGGTCCTTTCAGGGTATTTCATATGAAATAGGGGGCTTATAAGGTTACAGCACTGGGTTTGTCCAATCTGAGATTTTGTGCACAATTGTGGTCCTTAGCTGGCATGGTTGAAGGGGGAGAGAAGTGGAGAGATCTGTTGGGAAGGACATTTTTATAATCATTCCATATCTGAGTGTCTATATAAGATGTAAAGAACAGTATAGATATTTAGGACCCTTAGCAGTGGGCTATATATATCTCTGTGTCTGTGGGCGTGGATGTGTGTGTGTGTGTGTGTGTGTGTGTGTGTGTGTGTGTGCGTGTGTGTGTTAGTCAAAATGGGACAATCAACATTATAATTCTGTCAACAGGATTGAAAATAGCAGTACGAAATAAATTATTAGGAAGAATCTTTAATTGTGAGCAAGTGAAGTCCTCGACCCCAATGCAACCTTTAGATGTTAGGTATCCCACGACTGTTGAGAAACAGAGGAATACGTATCTTGCCCCAACTATTCTGGTAACTATTCACTTGTATAAAGGAGACATAATGTAAGTGCTGCTTTTTAGAAATCTACATCAACTTTCTCATCACTTAGTCGATCATTTAACTTACCTGCCTCCTTCATGCACAAATACCTTTTGCTTAAAAAAGCAGTGATGGCTGCTTACACTCGATTGTCCAATACACATACCTCTCTCGTCACTTCGAATCCTACTTCACAACTCCATGGCTTCTTAAAGTACGCTTTCAAGGCTTCCAATATTTACAGATACCTTCACAACACTGGCACCATGCGGTCAAAATCCAAAGTGGAAGAGTTATGGGAGCGTGATTTTGCCATATCTTGGCCAGTGTCAATATGGAATAATATATGGGTCAAAATTCGCAAATCATCTAGAGCAGCCAGTATAACGCAGATATTGTTTTTTCTATACAACAGACTCCTCATTACACCGCATGACTTGAATAAAAATGTGCTACGACCCCAGATGTCTATTGGACATGCTCCTCCCCAAATGCTAATTTGTTTCACATGTTATTTTCCTGTCAAACTGTACATAATTTCTGGAAACAAGTTTGGTCTCAAATTAACTTAATTTTCCAGACTCACATCAATTTCTCCTTTGCTCATGCTTTCCTAGGAAGCCTCTCTTCCTGCTGGGAAAATGCTACACTTAATGTTAAAATCATTGATCTGTTGTTAGCATTTGCATTCCAACAAATCACAGCTAATTGGAAAGACTTTTAACAGATCTCTTTCAGAGCATGGTGGTACAACGTCTGTCATTATCATAGGCTAGAAACTTCTTTTGTTTATGCTATACACAAGGCAGCAAAACGTCTAGACTTATGGTCCCCTGTTACTTTGTATCTTGATGTTTGTGCCAGTCGCTCTTTTCGGATGCCACCTAGTCAACAAGAAGTTTCAAAACCTCCTTGATTACCCTAAACGTTCTTGCATTCTTTGCTATTTTATTGTCTATTCATGATTGTGCTTTATCATTTCACTTGCTTTGCCTGTAGGCCCGTTCTATATAATATTAATGAAAAATGTCTTGATTGATTTTTTCTGTATGCTGTTTATTAATGTTTTGTGTTTCATATTGACACCCCTGTTCCTATCAATAAAATGTCTTTGAACCTAAAAGAAAACTACATCAAAACAGAAAGCATATTTTAGCATAGTCTTCTTTTGGCAAATAGTGATAAAGGAGATCCTCTATCTAAACAAAAATATATGGGTTGCTTTGTCTGGTTGCAGTCCGTCAGCTAATAGGAGTCAGCAATTGAATAAAACCCCTCACCTTTCCACAACCAACAACACATGTTGCATCTGCATTGGTGCCAAAATTGACTGCAAATATATCAAGGTAAATAAATACTAACATCTGCCTTAACCACTGACTTGTCTCTGCCTGTAGACAAAAATCATTAAAGGTCAATTGGACTCAGAAACGCCCAAAAGTTTTTTTCTGAGATCTCCAAGTCGCCAAATCAGAGAAATAGTGTCTGCTGTGTGTAAACATATTTTGTAGGCCGTGGGCAAGAACCTCAAAATGATAAATGTTTTCCTAATTTCCTTGATGATAGTCTTGCCAAAGCTGATTGTATTGCAAAGGTGTACTGTTTGAGCACCGCTTGAAACCCTGAACCTGTTAAGTACCGAGGCCTTTCTCACTGAAAATGTCCAAGGTAAAAATGATAAAGACTAACCATTCAAAGTTCACACAAAAAAAGGCAAAGGGAACTAGCATCTTCTGAAAAAATATATTCAAGAATTCTCAGTCTACTTTCTTTGATGCCCCTGATCAACTAGTAAGAGAAAAGGACACATCCACTGAAATAGTTTATATGGTTAGCAGGTTTTAAAAATATATAGTTATGCTATGTATCTTAGGAGTACATGCATCAGGCACTTTACCATTTGCAAATGAGCTGATTTGCAGAATCAGCCAGTTTGCGACAGGTAAAATGCCTTTCCCAATCCAAAGGCACTGCATTCTCAAAATAGGAAGTCGGAATTTTTGTGATTACCTTATTT
This sequence comes from Lissotriton helveticus, assembly GCF_964261635.1. Taxonomy (NCBI): domain Eukaryota; kingdom Metazoa; phylum Chordata; class Amphibia; order Caudata; family Salamandridae; genus Lissotriton; species Lissotriton helveticus. The sequence continues at coordinate 1,067,285,828 of NC_136067.1, read as the reverse complement.
GCGAATACATTTAGGGAATCGCAATTGTGATTCTCTAAATGCGATGCTTGTAGCATTTCCAAAATGCTACTTTGCATTTAGGAATCGCAAATTACCATCAACTTCAAGTTGATGGTATTTTGGGAATACTTTAAAAAATGCACAAAAGTGCATTTTGCAAAGTGCCGTGTGGCACACACACATGCCCTTAGGACATGCGTGTGCTCCACATGTGCACCATCTCCTTTTTTGGGGGTGCATCAGGGGGGCCTCAGGCCCACTAGCACCCTTGCAAATGTATTCGCAATTTGCGATTACCAATTTGGTAATCACAAGTTTCGAATGCATTCCCATACCTTCCTATGGGCCTATGAGCCCATAGGAATGAATGGGAATGCATTTCCCAATAGCGAATCACAATTTGCGATTCGCTATTAGGGAATGTTTAAGGATTCGCAAAAATATTTGCGAAACCTTAATGCATAGGGATTTGCGATTACCAAATAGCGAATCCTTAAAATTCGCTATTTGGTAATCGTAAAAGATTACCTTGTACATGTGCCCCTTTATTTAGTTCACCTTGCATCCTCTCCTTCATCTGCCAACTCTATCAGTGCTCCTTCCAGCCCTCCTACAGATTAATTATGTACTGACTGTGGGTGTTGACAGAAGGCTTTTCAGTCCCTGTCTTGAAATCCACCCAACTGTCCTTTGAGTCATAATGCTGACATATTCAATCTGAACTTCAATATTATTAAACCACGTAAACCACTGTCTCTGACTACCTGGGCCTAAACCTTTCAGATTTTTAGAACATAGAAAAAATTAACCTTTGTTTATCAGTTGCGGCACTTTTAGAGGAATGTTAACACATTTGACTGACGTTCTTTTGAATTGCATTGTTTGTAATATTAATTAGCGTTATTCAGTTGTATGCCAGAACACCGAACTCATAGATATCAACTTACCTGAATATCAACACCATTTCATCAAGCTGAGAATATATAGGTAAGCACAGATATATAAGTCTGGACTTCACGTAGCTGTACATTGAAGATGTATACATCCTCAATATATATATATATATATATATATATATATATATATATATATATATTACCTACTGGCGGTCGCCAGTAGGTATATATAGTTAGGATTTTTTCTCTATGGGATTTTTGAAAATTCTATGTCTAATAACTTTGGCGTTTGTGGACGGAATTGGCTGAAATTTTCAGGAAAATTGAACATTTTGTTTCTGAGCAGCCCCTGAAAATTTGGGGGGGGTTTGTCAAGGGGGGCCGAGAAAAAAGGGGGGTCCCAAAACGTGTTTTTAACATTGAGTTTTCCATAGGGCGGTTGGCCTCACTTTTAGCCCGAACGGCTGAATGGATTTGCACGAAACTTGGCAAAATTGTAGGGACTGGTAGCCCGATGTGCCTTTGCTAGGTCTCAATATATGTGCTCCAGTGGATTTTGAGAAATTAACGTTCAAAAAAAGATATATATCTGTAACAGCGGACCAGGCAGCGCTCCGGTTCGCGGACTTTACGCGTTACGGAGCTTTGTGAAGCGAAGCTGATTGGTTCTTCCGGCGTCTGTAAACATTCCAAACAGTCCGTAGCGGCCGCCATCTTGTCTCTCGGTAGGATCGAGAGACAAGAGGAGGCCAAAGCGAAGGGGCAAATGACCATAAGGGGGCATAGTAGATCCTCCCTGACCCTCTAGGTTTGATGTGGAGGTTTTAAAAGGGCCCCGCGGGGCAAAAAAATAAATAATAATAATAATCGAACGGCTGAATGGATTTGCACAAAACTTGGCAAAATTGTAGGGACTGGTAGCCCGATGTGCCTTTGCTAGGTCTCAATATATGTGCTCCAGTGGATTTTGAGAAATTAACGTTCAAAAAAAGATATATATCTGTAACAGCGCTCCGCTTCGCGTACTTTTCGCGTAACGGAGCTTTGCGAAGCTGATTGGTTCTCCGGCGTCTGTAAACATTCCAAACAGTCCGTAGCGGCCGCCATCTTGTCTCTCGGTAGGATCTAGAGACAAGAGGAGGCCAAAGCGAAGGGGCAAATGACCATAAGGGGGCATAGTAGATCCTCCCTGACCCCCTAGGTTTGATGTTGAGGTTTTAAAAGGGCCCCGCGGGGCAAAAAAAATAATAATAATAATAATCGAACGGCTGAATGGATTTGCACGAAACTTGGCAAAATTGTAGGGACTGGTAGCTCGATGTGCCTTTGCTAGGTCTCAATATATGTGCTTCAGTGGATTTTGAGAAATTAACGTTCAAAAAAAGATATATATCTGTAACAGCGCTCCGCTTCGCGGAGATAAAATTATCTCTGTATTACCTAGCTGTTGCTAACACCAGTTAGCGACCGCTAGTAGGAGATAGCGACCATCTTGGGCCCCACTTTGCATGTCAGTGATATTTATCACTAATGACATGCAAAGTGGGCATGCCAAGATGTTAGCGACTGGAAACAGTCGCTAACATCGCTATCTCCTATTACCAACTTTTGGAGATATTCACGCTAAGCGCGAATATCTCCAAAAGCTACCACCTGCCCTGAGCAGTTCTTAGCCATGTTATCCAATGGGAGGTGGATAACATGGCTAAGAGCATTAGCTCGGTAATGCATGAATATCGCTGAGTTTTCAGCGATATTAATGCATTGCGGTCGTTTTTTATGGCATTTGCGATAAACCTTGATAATAGCAAGGTTTATCTGCGATAATTTCTGACGATGCTTAGCGGTAAAAAATTCGTTGCTAAGCATCGTTAGGGATAAATATCGCTTAACTTTGGTAATATGCCCCAACGTCTGTTAACGTTCGATTCGAAGGAAATCAGGAAGTGTTGAAAAACATTGTCTGCGCCATCTTGCCTTTTTTCAAATGCCACACTTTTGTCGTGCACGGCAGTCATTTTACATGCCTTGACCAGACCCACTCTCTGCACGCTGTCGATCCTTAGAATGGCTCCCCACCCTCGCAAGCATCTCCCCCAGGCACTGGTCACCCCCGTTCTCTGTCTTATGCATGGGTAATAAACCTCCCCCCATCTGCGCTGCTCTTCCCTGAGAATCACACCCTGTGCCCGCCCGACACCTCCCTTTCGCCCTATTCACTACCGCACCCTCTGACACTCCTTTTCCTCTGTGTCCGATTGTCCAGGCCGGTCCTAGGCTATCAGCTAGCCCTGCAGATGTAGTTTATGGCCCCAGCTGTAAAGAATCACCCCTCTTCAAAGGAGTTATAGTAGATCAAGGCCCACACTCGATGAGATCCGTCACAGCACACGCGTTCCTACTATCTGAAAACCATCCTGTATTGTGATTGGGGAGGGGACCGAGCCTGAAGCGGAAGATTCCAGGGATGACTCTTTGTACATCAAAGTTTTTACAATTATGTGTCACATTAAAAATATATAGCACTCCAACAAAGTAGTAAGATTATAAAACTTTAATAACTTATAAATATATACAACAAAACAAAAACAGTAAAAACATTTAAACATTTTTAGGGAAAAACAACGAAGTAGCGGTCGGCTGTGCGAATAGTCCCAACGCAGCACAACGTCCAGATTTCTGGACGGCACCCAGGTGATGTTGCCTGGGTGCCGCACTGATTTCGGCATCCGGCGTGGGGCGTCGCGGGGGGTGGGTCATCAGTAGCAAACTGTTGTGCGAATAGTTCCAAGGCAGCAGAACGATGGCACCAAGGTGATGTCCAGTAAGTTGCCGCACTGGTTTTGGTATCCTACAATGCTGCTCCGAATAACGGCGTGGGGCGCCCCGGGGGGGGGGAGGCGGCGTGAACGGGCCTCTCCAGGTGGAGTCTCGTCTGTTGTAGTGGGACGCCCCTTTACCGTTTCAGTTGCCATTCCGTCCGCTTTTGGTCCACTGTGTCAAAAGCCGCAATTCAGCTGAGTTGCGCCCACTCTTGCGGTGCAGCGATAGGCGGCTGCCACAGGACTCTCAAAATGGCGGCAGGCTCTTTCCTTTTTGGGCCTGGTCCACTGAAATGGCCCTGGGACACCTTGGAAATCGGACGCTTGTCTGCTAGGTCTTGGACCCCATTCTCGAAAGCGTCCCCTCCGCCTTGAGGATTCAACAAAAGTTTTGGGGGCCCCCGACTCCTGCAGGCTTCTGGTGGGGAGCGGCTGCCATGATTGCTCGCGGAATGACCACGACGGAGCCACGAGATGGTGGTGCTTTCATGGTGACGCCAGCTTCAGTGTGAAACATCCAGAAACAAGGTGGGGCTTTCATCGTTTGGGAAAAAAAAAAGTTTTCATCCAATGAAAAGTGTTATTTTTAGGTCATATGATCAAGCCTTCCATCATTAGGAAACCAAAAGTAAAATGAACCAATGAAAAGTTTTATAAACAAGTCACATGACCTGTTATGCGGCATAGGGTATAAAATGCGGAGAAAATACGTTGGCACGTGAGGCGGCGTCAGTAGCGGACCGATGTGCGAATAGGCCGAAGGCAACACAACGCGCCAAGATCCGGATGGCACCGAGGTGGTGTCCAGCAAGTTGCAGCACAGGTGTGGCCATCCTACAATGCTGAAAGTCGGCGTGGGGCGCCCCGTTGGCCTGTGAGATGGCGTCAGTAGCGGACCGATGTGCGAATGGGGCCAAAGGCAGCGCAACAATATTTTCGGAATAGAAGACACCACAAGGCGCTGAGATGCCAAGATCCGGATGGCACCGAGGTGGTGTCTAGCAAGTTGTGGCACTGGTGTGGCCATCCTACAATGGTAAAAGTCGGCGTGGGGCGCCCTGTTGGCCTGTGAGATGGTGTCAGTAGCGGACCGATGTGCGAATGGGGCCAAAGGCAGCGCAACAATATTTTCTGACTAGAAGACACCACAAGGCGCTGAGATGCCAAGATCCGGATGGCACCGAGGTGATGTCTAGCAAGTTGCTGTACTGGTGTGGCCATCCTACAATGCTGAAACTCGGCGTGGGGTGCCCCATTAGCCTGTGAGATGGCGTCAGTAGCGGACCGATGTGCGAATGGGGCCAAAGGCAGCGCAACAATAAAGTTTTGGGGGCCCCGACTCCTGCAGGCTTCTGGTGGGGAGCGGCTGCCATGATTGCTCGCGGAATGACCACGACGGAGCCACGAGATGGTGGTGCTTTCATGGTGACGCCAGCTTCAGTGTGAAACATCCAGAAACAAGATGGGGCTTTCATCATTTGGGAAAAAAAAAGTTTTCATCCAATGAAAAGTGTTATTTTTAGGTCATATGATCAAGCCTTCCATCATTAGGAAACCAAAAGTAAAATGAACCAATGAAAAGTTTTATAAACAAGTCACATGACCTGTTATGCGGCATAGGGTATAAAATGCGGAGAAAATACGTTGGCATGTGAGGCGGCGTCAGTAGCGGACCGATGTGCGAATAGGTCAAAGGCAACACAACGCGCCAAGATCCGGATGGCACCGAGGTGGTGTCCAGCAAGTTGCAGCACTGGTGTGGCCATCCTACAATGCTGAAAGTCGGCGTGGGGCGCCCCGTTGGCCTGTGAGTTCGCGTCAGTAGCGGACCGATGTGCGAATAGGCCGAAGGCAGCACAACGTGCCAAGATCCGGATGGCACCGAGGTGGTGTCTAGTAAGTTGCCGCACTGGTGTGGCCATCCTACAATGTTGAAAGTCGGCGTGGGGCGCCCCGTTGGCCTGTGAGATGGCGTCAGTAGCGGACCGATGTGCGAATGGGGCCAAAGGCAGCGCAACAATATTTTCGGAATAGAAGACACCACAAGGCGCTGAGATGCCAAGATCCGGATGGCACCGAGGTGGTGTCTAGCAAGTTGTGGCACTGGTGTGGCAATCCTACAATGGTAAAAGTCGGCGTGGGGTGCCCTGTTGGCCTGTGAGATGGTGTCAGTAGCGGACCGATGTGCGAATGGGGCCAAAGGCAGCGCAACAATATTTTCTGACTAGAAGACACCACAAGGCGCTGAGATGCCAAGATCCGGATGGCACCGAGGTGGTGTCTAGTATGGTGCACTGGTGTGGCCATCCTACAATGCTGAAAGTCGGCGTGGGGCGCCCCGTTGGCCTGTGAGTTCGCGTCAGTAGCGGACCGATGTACGAATAGGCCGAAGGCAGCACAACGCGCCAAGATCCGGATGGCACCGAGGTGGTGTCTAGTAAGTTGCCGCATTGGTGTGGCCATCCTACAATGTTGAAAGTCGGCGTGGGGCGCCCCGTTGGCCTGTGAGATGGCGTCAGTAGCGGACCGATGTGCGAATGGGGCCAAAGGCAGCGCAACAATATTTTCGGAATAGAAGACACCACAAGGCGCTGAGATGCCAAGATCCGGATGGCACCGAGGTGGTGTCTAGCAAGTTGTGGCACTGGTGTGGCCATCCTACAATGGTAAAAGTCGGCGTGGGGCGCCCTGTTGGCCTGTGAGATGGCGGCAGTAGCGGACCGATGTGCGAATGGGGCCAAAGGCAGCGCAACAATATTTTTGGAATAGAAGACACCACAAGGCGCTGAGATTCGGTTAGCACCGAGGTGGTGTCTAGCAAGCTATGCAGCTGAGTTGCGTGCGCACTTGCGGCGAATAGGTCGAAGGCAGCACAACAATGTTTTCTGAATAGAAGACACCACAAGGCGCTGAGATTCGGTTACCACCGAGGTGGTGTCTAGCAAGTTGCTGCACTGGTGTGGCCATCCTACAATACTGCTCCGAATAACGGCGTGGGGTGCCCGAAGGGGGGGGGGAGGCGGCGTGAACGGGCCTTCCTAGGTGGAGGCTCGTCTGCTGTAGTGGGGTGCCCCTTTACCGTTTCAGTTGCCATTCAGCTGAGTTTCGGCCGCTCTTGATGCTACAGCGACAGGCGGCTGCAACAGGACTCTCAAAATGGCGGCCTGTTCTTTGGATTTGGGCCTGGTCCACTAAAATGGCCCTGGGACACCTTAGAAATCGGACGCTCGATTTTTTTTTCCTTTCCTCTACATGCAAAAAAAGGTAAATGCCCGGTACGTTATACGCTTCATCTGCCACGATGTACTCTCCAGAGGAACCGAAAAAAATGTAGTTATGGTAACTATACCATGCATCGTCATATGGAGAGGTGGCACCAATTAATTATAGTGCTGCATAAAAGAGAGATTTGGAGGAGAACCCCCGACCTGCCAGTACATTCATCAAAGAAGTGGCACTGACAGCATCAGAGGCAAGGGAAACGGTCCCAAATATTTAGAAGAACTTTGGAAAGATTAAAATGACATGTTTAGATTGTGGCAAATTAATTTCATGTGGACAGATGAGTGTTACTCTATAAATACAGCATATGAACATCATCATAGTCGATGGTTGGTAGAGACATTTTGACTATATCCTGGACCTGCCCGTCCTCGCCCAAAATGGCGCCGGAATAAATGGGACTCGTAACTCCTTGTTGTGTACTGGTTGCAGAACCTTGAAATCACGAGATACGTATGCAGTTTTGAAGCACATGGCGGGCGGGGACGAGAATTGATTGAGTATTTCGACATCCCTATTGATATTAAGTTCTGATGTGTTATTGATTACTGTACTATTGAAAGTTCGAATTAACGTCACGCATGGTACTTGCCCGCAAATGTATATCTAGATAATTTTATTGTAACTGGCCCTGTCGTATTTTAATTATAAAATGTACGTCCACCGATTCCGCAACTGTTAGACACCTTAGTTCTTGCAACCTAATGGCCCGCCCGTTACGTTCCTCTACAGTGTAAATGTCTACTCATCATATACGATTACAGTTTGCTCCGTGGCCGGCCCACGTGGTTATAGGCTCGTATTTGTATAATGAAATTTTCACAATAAAGGTTTTTAAAAGAAAACATGGTAGTAGTATATACATTGGTAAAGTTTTTAATAATAGTCACTGTTTTAGAATCATTAAAAGGCAAGTGAAATAAAGCAGACCAATTACATGAAGGGTAAAAGGTATAATACGCAGGAACGCAGTAAAGATAAATGGTCAAGGGCTGTTGTGTTTTCTACTCCTGCAACATAAAGTGATCGATAAGAATCTCATATTCAGGCGTATCGGCGACTAAGACAGCAGGTCGGCCCTCTTTTGCTCAACGGCTCCGTCATGGGACGAAGAAACGCCCTTTTTCTCGAAAAAAGAATATATTTTACTTGCAGGACAGTTGTAAATTTTCCGGGAAAGTACATTAGCCTGGAACATTATAACATATATTTAAGAAAAAATAATGTTCGGAAGTAATAAAAAGCGTAATTTTTAGGTCATATGACCAAGCCTTTCATCATTAGAATAAGAAAAGTAAAATGAACCAATGAAAAGTTTTATTAACAAGTCACATGACCTGTTATGCTTACGTTACGCGCTGCGCGTCGCGCCCCGGATGACTTCCGGATGCGCTAACGCGGCGCGTCATATGACGCATTACGAGACAACGCAGGTCCAGAATATAGTCAAAATGTCTCCATCAACCAGCGGTCGGAACACAACCCCTTTCAGCAGGCTAAATAGTTCTGTTAAATGACAACAGAAGGGACAGGCAACAAGAACCCTCAGTCAAAGAGGGGAGGGCTAGTTCATCTCTACCGGGTTACATTGGGGCGCTACCGGAACTGATCGAATTGGTAGTCTACAGTTTTTCTGGATGTTTCAGACTGAAGCTGGGGTTAGCATGAGAGCACCACCATTTCGTAGCTCTGTCGTGGCCATTCCGCGAGCAATCATGGCAGCCGCTCTTTATCGTTATTTTGGGCGGGGTGGGTGGCGGAGCCGAGCTGTATTGCAGCCATCATGGTGTGGAGTTCAGTTCATTTCACTAGTTTCGTATTTGTCATGAGGGGTTGTTCTTAATGTTTCTATTTTAGCGAGGTCAAAAAGAGATCCCATTAGTGGCCTACTGATTTTGCTCGATTCCTTTTGTTTTTTTACACGATTTTTCGTTATCTGCAAAGACTAAACAGAGTATTGCGACTCTGTGTTTGTTTGTAAATAGAGAATGAACCAAAGAGAACCAATTCTATCAGTGAGTGCGTATGTAGTAACTAGTATTGGTGTGTCAATGGTTTCAAAAATTATACTCTGTATTTAACACTGGGTGAAACAGAGGTTATATTAAAATGTGAGGAGATGCATTGTATTGTCACATGAATGATATCATCAGTGATGTGGTCATTGATGTCAAATGAGATGTCATCAGTGATGTCATCAGTGATGTCATTTGAGATGTCATCAGTGATGTCATCAGTGATGTCACTGACCATGTCATGAATGATGTAATATGTGACATCATCAGCAGTGGATTGCGGGTGCGCGATATATAGTTAGTGCAACTAACTATATATGGAATTTCAATGGTTTTGTGTGGGTAAAATAAGGTTTTTTAAATGCTAATTCCTAACGATATATGGTCTATAACCTATGGTTTTTTCAGTGAATTTTCAAGGTTTTGTAAATGCTAATTCCTAACTATATATGGTCTATAACCTATGGTTTTTTCAGTGAATATATATATATATATATACACATTACCTACTGGCGGTCGCCAGTAGGTATATATAGTTAGGATTTTTTCTCTATGGGATTTTTGAAAATTCTATGTCTAATAACTTTGGCGTTTGTGGACGGAATTGGCTGAAATTTTCAGGAAAATTGAACATTTTATTTCTGAGCAGCCCCTGAAAATTTGGGGGGGTTTCGTCAAGGGGGGGCCGAGAAAAAAGGGGGTCCCAAAACGCGTTTTTCCCATGTTAATTTCCATAGGGCGGTTGGCCTCACTTTTAGCTCGAACGGCTGAATGGATTGGCACGAAACTTGGCAAAATTGTAGGGACTGGTAGCCCGAGGTGCCTTTGCTAGGTCTCAATATATGTGCTCCAGTGGATTTTGATAAATTAACGTTCAAAAAAAAATATATATCTGTAACAGCGCTCCGGGTAGCGCTCCGGTTCGCGTACTTGACGCGTAACGGAACTTCGCGAAGCGAAGCTGATTGGCTCTCCGGTGTCTGTCAACATTCTAAACAGTCCGGAGCGACCGCCATCTTGTCTCTCGGTAGGATCGAGAGACAAGAGGAGGCCAAAACAAAGGGGGAAATGACCATAAGGGGGCATAGTAGATCCTCCCTGACCCCCTAGGTTTGATGTGGAGGCTTTAAAAGGGCCCCGCGGGGCAAAAAAAATAATCTTTTTTTTTGCGTGGGGAGCGCCCGGTACGCTTTTGTGCAATGGGCGGTGGTAATCTAAATGATGAGGGGGGGGCAGCGTTCAAAGCACATCAGCGTGCATAAACACGGAAATGTTTTTATCTACCACGTACTTGACTTATCTCTCTGAGATGCATTCCCTTGTGTTTCGGCAATGGTAGTCTGTTCATTACATAGATCGCCCGAGGGCGGTAGTACAGACCGCGCGTAGGAAAGGGTCAAAAGCCAGGGGTATAGGAGTATGTAACAAGCGAGCCATTTAATTGAAAAAACTAAACGTGACAAACGGTTGCAGGATCAGTGAAGGTTGATTTTATAATTGAAAGTATAACAGGATCAGTTACAATAAAATCGTCCATACGCACACCATGGGCGAGTATCATGGGTAACATTAATTCGAAGCTTTATTAATACAATAATCAATAATGAAAAATCGACATCAATAGGGTTGTCCGTATTCCTAGTCAGTACCCTTCCCCGCCCGCCATGTGCACAAAGACTGCATACATCCCCCATAAAGTCAAGGCTAAGTAACTAGAACGTCGAGTCACCAAAAGGCAAAAAGTTCCGCCGGACCCCGGGAGCCGGCCGCCTGTGTCGGGGGCGATCTCAGGCCACACCAGGGCAACAAGACTTGGGGAGGGGGCAGGAGCCAAGCGCCCCCTCCCAATCCGTGCCACCACACCGCCCCTCGGGGGCCTCCGTCAAGCGGTTCAGGGAGGCACCGCAGGCAGCGGTTCTTCAGATCAGTGGCTCTCACCGGCAAGGCTCCCCTCCATCAGCAGCGATCGTTGGCGCTGTGGTTGCGGCCGGAGGCCCCGCCTAGTGAACGCCCCGGCCTCTCCATGTCGTAGGCCGCAAGAGTGGGCGCAACTCAGCTGGCCGAGCGAGACTTGGGGAGGGGGCAGGAGCCAAGCGCCCCCTCCCAGTCCGCGCCACCACACCGCCCCTCGGGGGCCTCCGTCAAGCGGTTCAGGGAGGCACCGCAGGCAGCGGTTCTTCAGATCAGTGGCTCTCACCGGCAAGGCTCCCCTCCGTCAGCAGCGATCGTTGGCGCTGTGGTTGCGGCCGGAGGCTCCGCCTAGTCAACGCCCCGGCCTCTCCATGTCGTAGGCCGCAAGAGTGGGCGCAACTCAGCTGGCCGAGCGAGACTTGGGGAGGGGGCAGGAGCCAAGCGCCCCCTCCCAGTCCGCGCCACCACACCGCCCCTCGGGGGCCTCCGTCAAGCGGTTCTTCAGATCAGTGGCTCTCACCGGCAAGGCTCCCCTCCGTCAGCAGCGATCGTTGGCGCTGTGGTTGCGGCCGGAGGCCCCGCCTAGTCAACGCCCCGGCCTCTCCATGTCGTAGGCCGCAAGAGTGGGCGCAACTCAGCTGGCCGAGCGAGACTTGGGGAGGGGGCAGGTGCCAAGCGCCCCCTCCCAGTCCGCGCCACCACACCGCCCCTCGGGGGCCTCCGTCAAGCGGTTCAGGGAGGCACCGCAGGCAGCGGTTCTTCAGATCAGTGGTTCTCACCGGCAAGGCTCCCCTCCGTCAGCAGCGATCGTTGGCGCTGTGGTTGCGGCCGGAGGTCCCGCCTAGTCAACGCCCCGGCCTCTCCATGTCGTAGGCCGCAAGAGTGGGCGCAACTCAGCTGGCTGAGCGAGACTTGGGGAGGGGGCAGGAGCCAAGCGCCCCCTCCCAGTCCACGCCACCACACCGCCCCTCGGGGGCCTCCGTCAAGCGGTTCTGGGAGGCACCGCAGGCAGCGGTTCTTCAGATCACAACAGAGTCTCATGCTCGATCGATTGAGCTGGCCGAATCAGGCAACAAGAAGGTGGGGGGGCACCTCTTGCTCAACCACCACCTGAGGAGGTGGTACTCTCTTCCTAGGAGGTGGTGGTGGTGGTGGGGATGCACCAGCTGAAGCTACAACACTTGCCATTGCTAAGTGATGAAAAAAGGTCTTCCTCTCACAAAGATGAAAGTCAGAGTGAGGAAACAAGGAGGGGTTTTCATCATTTGGGACAAAAAATAGTTCTAAACCAATGAAAAGTGTTATTTTTAGGTCACATGACCTAGCCTTACATCATTAGGAACCCAAAAGTGAAATGAACCAATGAAAAGTTTTATTAACAAGTCACATGACCTGTTATGCTTACGTTACGCGCTCCGGGCCGCGCCCCGGATTGCTTCCGGGAAGCTGCGCTTCGCGCCTCGCGCACCGGAGCACTTCCGGGTGCGCTAACGCGGCGCGTCATATGACGCATTACGCGGCAACGCGATACGTCGCGGTTACGCGACGCGTCACGATGTTGTTTTCTAACGCGGCAGTTGCGCAAACAGAACGTTTATCGGCCGGGCATATGGAATACATACACATTCATACCATACAATCAGGGCATGTACGCACAGTCACACCATACAATTTTTCACATTCACAGTGATGGTCTGCACTCCATGCAATATCTCACAGCGCTTGTCTATGTCTTTCCCTACATGGAGCACGGTGCGGTCCATGTCCACTCCATTCTTCAGTCGGAACTCCGATGTAACCTACAGAGGAGAAAAGAAAGGGGGGGGATACAGCATTCAGAGGATGTCAGCGCGCGCAAACACGAATAAGCTTCTACTTACCATGTATCAGACTAGCTGCAGGAACGTGTGATACAACAGATCTTGGCTATCCCATTCGCATTATTTTTCTGTGTAACATATCCTCCCCTTCTTATGATGCCAAAAAATGTTTCATTTTGTTTGTCTCTAAATTCGAGTTCCCTCTTCGTGTATTTGTTTCTCAATTAGTCTTATTTTATGGGACAAAATACCACACCTTACATTCGGCAGATACCTTAAGCTACGGTCGAGCATTTTCTAACAATTCTGGAAAAAGGGCAGGTGTGACGGATACAAGTTTCAATCAATCCAAAATTCAGGCAAAGGGTCTGCATTATCTGTCTTCTATTGTTTGGGAATAACAGCCATTATTCTAAAATCCTACCAACCTAGACGATTGTTATGACGCTGATTCCATACTTCCTTCGAAAACTCTTTTTTGCAAAAATGTCAGTATACAAATACGGGCCTACAACCACGTGGGCCGGCCACGGAGCAAACTGGAATCGTATATGATGAGGGGACCTTTACACTGTAGAAAAACGTAACGGGCGGGCCATTAGGTTGCAGGAATTAAGGTGTCTAACAGTTGCGGAATCGGTGGACGTTAATTTTATAATGAAAGTACGACAGGACCAGTTACAATGAAATTATCTAGATATACATTTGCGGGCAAGTACCATGAGTAACGTTAATTCGAACTTTCAATAGTACAGTAATGAATAATACACCAGAACTTAATATCAATAGGGATGTGCAAATGTTCAATCAGTACCCGTCCCCGCCCGCCATGTGCTCCAAAACTGCATACATATCTCGTGATATCAAGGCTGAGCAACCAGTACACATCAAGGAGTTGCGAGTCTCATTTATACCGACGCCATTTTGGGCGAGGCCGGGCAGGTCCAGAATATAGTCAAAATGTCTCCACCAACCAGCGGTCGGAACAGAACCCCTTTCAGCAGTCCAAAAAGTTCCGTTAAATGACAACAGAAGGGACAGGCAACAAGAACCATCAGTCAAAGAGGGGAGGGCAAGTTCTTCTCTACCGGGTCACGTTGGGGCTCCACCGGAACTGATCGAATTGGTAGTCTACAGTGTTTCTGGATGTTTCAGACTGAAGCTGGCGTCAGCATGAGAGCACCCCGTGGCTACGTCGTGGCCATTCCGCGAGCAATCATGGCAGTCGCTCCCCACTGGAAGTCTGCGGGAGTCGGGGGCCCCGGTGACTCTTGTAGAATCTTCAAGGCTGAGGGGACGCTTTTGGGAATGGGGCCCATGCCCTAGCAGTCAAGTGTCCGAGTTCCAGGGTTGCCCAGAGCCATCCTTGCAGGCCAGGCCCAAGTCTGTGGAGCCGACCGCCATTTCGTGAGCTCCGTGGCAGCCCCCTGTCGCTGTACCACAAGAGTGGGTGCAATTCAGCCGGATGGCGGGTGAGACGCTGTAATAGCAAGAGCAGGCGCAACTCAGCTGGCCGAGCGAGGCACTGTGCCGCAAGAGCGGGCGCAATTCAGCTGGCCGAGTGAAGCGCTGGGGTGCAGCTGAGAAACCTCCACCTGGGGAGGTGGGGGAGGCTCGTTCGCGCCGCCTCTCCCTTCCAGTGCACCCCACGCCGTCTCCTGGCGCAGGTATATGTGATGGTCGGACCAGGGCACCGCAGGACGTGTCTTCAGGTCAAACGGATTGTGGGACAAGGTCCAGAATGGAAGAGTCACCAAAAGGCAAAAAGTTTTGCCTGACCCCGGGAGCCGGCCGCCTATGTCGGGGGCGATCTCAGGCCACACCAGGGCAACAAGACTTGGGGAGGGGGCAGGAGCCAAGCGCCCCCTCCGAGTCCGCGCCACCACACCGCCCCTCGGGGGCCTCCGTCAAGCGGCTCAGGGAGGCACCGCAGGCAGCGGTTCTTCAGATCAGTGGTCTCACCGGCAAGGCTCCCCTCCGTCAGCAGCGATCGTTGGCGCTGTGGTTGGGGCCGGAGGCCCCGCCTAGTCAACGCCCCGGCCTCTCCATCTCGTAGGCCGCAGAGTAGTCGGGGAGAAATCCCGGGAACGGCGGCATGCATTTGGATCGATGTTGCAGCAGGCTGCCATGTAAATAGTTATTTAATAAAATGTTTTACCCTGTTACTTTGCTGGTGTGTTGTATATATTTATAATATTTGCATAGGGTTTGTCGTTATTTTGGGCGGGGTGGGCGGCGGAGCCGAGCTGTCTTGCAGCCATCATGGCGTCGAGCTCGGTTCCTCTCACTAGTTTCATATTTCTCATGAGGGGTTGTTCCTAATGTTTCTATTTTAGCGAGGTCAAAAAGAGATCCCATTAGTGGCCTACTGATTTTGCTTGATTCCTTTTGTTTTTTCTAACGATTTTTCACTATCTGCAAAGACTAAACAGAGTATTGCGACTCTGTGCTTGTTTGTAAATAGAGAATGAACCAAAGAGAACCAATTCCAAAACAGTAAATGCTTGGATAACAATCAATCAAATGGAGAGGGAAGCAGGCACGACGGATTACAACGGGGGCAAAGGCCTGCATTACCTACCCTTCACTATCTGCAAAGAGAGAATACTCCTAAAAGAAAAGAGGGGGGGGGCAGCGTTCAAAGCACATCAGCGTGCATAAACACGAAAATGTTTTTACCTACCACGTACTTGACATTTTAAAGCTTTTGATATTTGCTAATAAAAAACCATTGAAATTCACTGAAAAAACCATAGGTTATAGACCATATATAGTTAGGAATTAGCATTTACAAAACCTTGAAAATTCACTGAAAAAACCATGGGTTATAGACCATATATAGTTAGGAATTAGCATTTACAAAACCTTATTTTACTCACACAAAACCATTGAAATTCCATATATAGTTAGTTGCACTAACTATATATCGCGGACCCGCAATCCACTGCAGATGATGTCACATATTACATCATTCATGACATGGTCAGTGACATCACTGATGACATCACTGATGACATCTCAAATGACATCACTGATGACATCACTGATGACATCTCAAATGACATCACTGATAACATCTCAAATGACATCACTGATGACATCACTGATGACATCTCAAATGACATCACTGATGACATCACTGATGGCATCTCATTTGACATCAATGGTCACATCACTGATGATATCATTCATGTGACAATACAATGCATCTCCTCACACTTTAATATAACCTCTGTTACACCCAGTGTTAAATACAGAATATAATTTTTTAAACCATTGACACACCAATACTAGTTACTACATACGCACTCACTGATTCCTACGTCTACACACACATTCACTCATTCACCCATACAATCATTCCTACATACAATCACTCATCTTTACAACACTATCATATGCACTCATACACCTATACAGACACTCACACTCTGCCACTCATCCATGGAGTTACTCACACACCTAGTCAGTCCTGTAAAGAATCAATCACACTTCCATTTTCTAATCTATACAGTTAAACATAGAGTACCTTACATTTTCAAACATATACTATCACATTCTTACTCTCTTATACAATCATTGATACAAGAACACATTGATCTGCACAGAGTCACACATCTCCCAGCCAGCCACACACACACTCAGTCTCCCATACAAATACTTGGACAATCAATCAATAACCCATATAGTTACTCATATAGCTACTGATCAACACATGCAGCAGTTTACAGAACAACAGACATAATGATGCACAAATTAAGACAGTTTAGTCACTAACCCATGCACTCAGTGAGACACATTTAATCACTCACTCATACAGTCAGTCACGCACCTACTAAATCCTTCATCCAGACACTTCTACATCTACTCATTCTTCAATATGTAAAACATATTTAAACTTTACAGAAACACACAGTCACTGGATGATGTCATCAGTGATGTCATCAGTGATGTCATTTGAGATGTCATCAGTGATGTCATAAGTGATGTCACTGACCATGTCATGAATGATGTAATATGTGACATCATCAGCAGTGGATTGCGGGTGCGCGATATATAGGTAGTGCAACTAACTATATATGGAATTTCAATGGTTTTGTGAGAGTAAAATAAGGTTTTGTAAATGCTAATTCCTAACTATATATGGTCTATAACCCATGGTTTTTTCAGTGAATTTTCAAGGTTTTGTAAATGCTAATTCCTAACTATATATGGTCTATAACCTATGTTTTTTTCAGTGAATATAAATATAGATAGATAGATAGAAAGATAGATAGAAAGATAGATAGATAGATAGATAGATAGATAGATAGATAGATAGATAGATAGATAGATAGATAGATAGATAGATAGATAGATAGATAGACAGATAGACAGACAGATAGATAGATAGATAGATAGACAGACAGACAGACAGACAGACAGACAGACAGACAGACAGACAGACAGACAGACAGACAGACAGACAGACAGACAGACAGACAGACAGACAGACAGATAGATAGATAGATAGATAGATAGATAGATAGATAGATAGATAGATAGATAGATAGATAGATAGATAGATAGATAGATAGATAGATAGATAGATAGATAGATAGATAGATAGATAGATAGATAGATAGATACATCTTCGCTCACGAAGGTGGAAAGATGACTGATTTGGAAGTTTGGAAAAATAAGAGGTGTAGCTTTAGCAGCCCTCCTTTGTAAAGAGGAGTAACTCAGGTCCAGAGGTGAACTGCGCCTGTTAGTGTTTCTAACCTTTCCTCTGAGCCCTTCCAATACCCTGCAAGCCCAGTGCAGAGGGCCCATCAGGGATTCCCTGCTACTCCAGCCCTTCACACAGTTATACCCCGCCCACTCTCCACATGTAGCCCCGTGGCCATTGGTGTGGCTGCCAGTGGCGCTAAAATTCACATCAGCTAGTCAGGAAAAATCCAGAAAAGTCATACCCTTCAAATGAAGCAACTGACCTAACTCAGTCCAGCTATGTGGAAGTGGTCAAAACTTTGCCAACACCTACCCAGAAACCATCTGCCTCAACAGGCGGTTCAAAGCGCCTTTTTAAGGCATTGCCTTGCCTTTCTATTTTATTTTGAGGCCTCCATATTCCACTTCAGTTCAGAGGAAGTATACACAAGATTAAGAATCAGATTCCTTCACATAGTGAGCTATAACTATGCTATTTTATTTATTCTTCCATGGAGCCATTTAAAATACACATGCACAATTAAACAATTGCACCGGCCATCGGCCTTTAAGGGGTCCGGACTGATAATAAATATCAGAATAGCAGGATTAGCAAGCATCTAACAAAATATAGTACTTTTTATACTAAAATGACAGTCAGAATGCGGAGATGGTGTGAGAACAGTTATCATATACCTTCTGTCTCGATAAAGATTATTTAGAATTCCACTGTCAGCTTAATCAAACACCCACACTCTACTTATACATAAACATCTTTTTAAATGTGTGTTCCAACTTGGTTTCTAGCCATAAAGTGTTTTAAATTCCAGTATGTTTTTCATTTCATTACCACTGTATAAATAATTGTTGTTTTTTGGACTGCTAATGATATAAATTTGTCACTTTTCCAATCCAAGTTCTTATCTGTAATTGGGCACTAGACATACCTAATTAACCAAAAAAAGATGCCTGCTTGCCTACTTTTAGCCAGGTTAATAGAAAGGTTTTGCAAATGGCTTTCGCATTTCCGTGTCAGGCTTGCCACAGTACTGTCAGTATTCAGTCTGACTTTAAACAGACAATAATAATCAATTGGTGTAGGACACATGGGCAACTTATTCGCAGTAATGGAATTGTAAAAATAAAAAAAATAAAAAAATAATAAATGTAAGTGCAGTGGTCCAAAGTTTTTCCTAGGAGCGCTCTACCTTCCACCTTTGCTGCTGAATGCCAGTGATGCTGACTAAAAAGGCTGCTTACCTCCTGATTTCAGGTGGCCCGTTAAATTGTGACCCCTTCTCACAACAACTGTTTGGATTCCACCTCATGCCTCTTTCTTTTACCACCCTATACTTTATGTCTCATTATCTCATTCTTATATGTCCTTTTCCCGTCACCGTTAACTCCTTTTGTCACTGTTTTCATATCTTACTGGCCCCCCCCTTCTTTGTCCTTTTTTTGCCTTTCTCTCTCTTGCTCTGGGCCAGAGGCAGGACCTGCAGGTAAGAGCGGTGGCCGGGTGAGTAGGGATTTCGACAGACGGCGACGAGGGAAAATTATTTATTTATTTAATATTCCCTCGTCATCTGTCGAAATCCCCCCCACTTGGGACCACCGCTCTCACCTGCATGGGCCGGTGCTGCTCTGGGCCAAAGTCTGAATATAAAAAACAAATCACAGTCCCCCAAAATGAACGCCAGTGACCACCACCCGCAACCACTGGCTCAAATTAAGCACTGCTTTTGTGTTAGACTTTTGGCATCTACATAGTGGCTAAGGTATAGGTTGCATTCCTGCCTCTCTTTGGGGCAGATAGTTAAAGATGTTTGCTCTCTTAAATTCATGAGAGGTGTGTAAAACCCTATTTTGGAGGCAAACGTCAATCCTGATTAGTTGAAGCATGATTAGCATGTTTTTTACGGTGAACTAACCTATATACTAATACGTTGATTCCCAAAATGACCATTTATTGTGGGTCAAAAGCCAACCCTCCTGATTAATATACATTAGATAGGTATGAAAGTGTGACCCACTATGATTGGATATAATCACAGAAATTGTGGCCTGCTGGGATCAGCTGACCACCATGCCTCTGACTGCTTCTCAATAACACAATCTTTATTTAAAAATTAACCTATTTCCCAAATAAGGAAAACAGCATGCATAATTTTTATTACAAGAAAAAGTATGAGTGAGCATTGGTCCCATGCACCACTGACCACTGCCTAATCCTAAATAATGTTTTTTTAAACATTTACAAACATTTGCAAAAGGGTTACTACTACAATTCAGTAGTCAGAAGCATAATTTGTGACAACATTTTGGTTACAAACACACCAACAAATTGCATTGAGAGTCGCTGTTTGAAAGGGATGCCATAAATATGCCCCTTCCAAAGTGTGATTTAGTACGTAGTCACAAACCATAATTGAGATTCGATAACAAGTTACCAAATAAGGGGTCCAAGGTTGCAAATCCAGCCCTTTGCGACTGCAAAATGCCTTAGAGCATCGGGCCCCTTTTCACAAAAACAGACATTTCACAAATATAGTGGAAATTTTGCATATGCAGATTTAGGGTTAGCAATGTTTTGCAGGAGGTCTAAGGGAGTTCTATTTGCAAATGAATGGAGGTTAGGAATAGGGGATTCTCCATAAAGGAAACTATTTTCCATGACAGAGAAAAAATGGTTAACTGTGCAAATAAACTGGTGTCAAATGTCAGATTACAAAATTCTCCATATAGTGGGAATTCTGCATGCCTATATTTAATGCATGTGATAAATCATGGAATCCAAAACTGTGACACTTTTTTCCAATACTACTAAAGAGATTCTTTATAAACCCCATAAGATTTTGAAATATGCTCCAAGGCAGGAGGATAAGTATGGTATTCCTAAATTTGATATATATTGCTCATCCTTTCAGGAAGGGGAATTTTGTGCTCCAGTGTCAAAAACAAATACTGCTTGCAATCTGACAACCCTGAAGTTGCTGTAAATAAATCCTTCATTGGGTGCACTAAACTGTAATCTAATTGCATTAAATGGCATGAAATCAAGGCCAACTCATTAGTTGTTGCCCAATAGTATACACAAATGAACAGTGCATTGCCAGAGGTAGTTTTACTGTCAGAGGTAGAGTTTGGCTGACAGGTTACTCCATCATAAACATGACAAATATTCTTTCTACCTTGTTACAAATGCATTATATCCAATAACACTTCCAATAAGGCGAGCAGGATATCCGTCAAGTTTACAACAGAGTCACTCTTCTGACAAACTCCAAACCAGGCCCTAATGGGACTTCTTATTTCCTTAAATACACCCCTGACTGAGACACCAGAAATCTCAAAGGGCAGAAGGTTGCTGCCATGATGGATTCTTGGAATAGTGCACTCTGTGATAGTCTGCAGTAAGGCAAGTAGGATAAGTTGCAAAGGTTGGAAGGCTTGCCCGAGGGAAAACGTTTCTCATTGGCTAGTGAGTGTCCAAGGGTTGACCCCGCCTGATGGCATATAAAGTTCAGTGTCACCTGTGGACTGCAGCCTATTTTGTTCCATGCGCTAAACTGACAAATGAAACATGGCTTCAGGTCTACCTGTATAGCCTGACTGCTGTAGCTTCAAACCTGCATCGAACCTGTCAAAATAACCCCTTTTGAAAGAAAAGAGACATACTTTTCAAAATATTAAGTGACCGACCACTAAGTAGGCTTTGCAGCCCACAAGGGAGAGTACCTATTATTTACATTAAATAATGCATCCATGCATCCAAGAATTTAGCATTGGCATGTACTTAAAGTGACTAGCTAAAATTTCAAAATTTATTTTATTGTAAATTGTGGTATGTGCCCTATGAGAAAAACAAATGTTCCGAATAAAATACTATTTCTGATAACTATGGTTTGTGGTAAATTACCAGTATGAGTGAGCCACCTTAGTTAACATTTATTAAAAAGCCAGTTCACTGGTGAAATTGGAATTTTGCTAAATATGTTGGAAAAGTCAATAAAAAAACATTAGACTTTGAGCCTGATTTAAAGTTCGGTGCACCGTTTACTCCATCACAAACATGATGAATATCCTGTCCGCCTTATGGCATGTGCATTATACACTATGGCACTTGTAATGAGGTGGATAGGATATCTGTCATATATGTAATGGAGTACCCTTTTGCCAAACTTAATTCAGGCCCTTTCTCTTTCCAAAAGAGGACTGCTCATTTCCCTAAAAACAACTCTGACTAGGACACCAGAAATCTCTAAAAGCAGAAGAATGCTGCCAAGCTGGATTTTACTCATCATGGTGCAATGGGAACAGTTTGCAGTAAGCCAAATGGGATACAAAAGTGGGAAGGGTTGCCCTGTGGAACTTTTGTATCAGTGGATAGAGAGTGTCCAGGAGTCACCACCAGCCACTGGCTAATTAATCCAATTAAAGAGGCACATCATATACAATTTATCAGAACACATTTGGACCTGAATAATGACCTTTCAGGACCGTTGAGGGCTAGATGTGTTCCCACTTGTACTGAGGATTAAGAAGTGGACTCCAAAGGTCAGTTGGCTGGCCTCCTGTGTGCCTAAAAGGGCACAAGTAATAGGTCTTTTTCATGAAGTCCCAAGCTGACTAGTAGCAACTGGATCCTGATAATGGCCTCTGCTGGAGTGAATTTTGGCATCTTAGTATAGTCTATCTGGTCCTAAGAGCCATAGATTTGGCCAAGAGAAGCTGCTCCAAAACGTCGGAAAGGTATCCGATTTCAAGAGAACTTCGTTGGATATAGATACCTGACTCTCTCCATCTTAGATCACTCCATCAATGTGATTCTTCTTTTGATGGTCCAAGGGAGGGTAGGCCATCAGAGGTCAGCCATTCGACTCTCCATTCTTTTTAGAATGAGCAGAAGATTGTTTTCTGTTTTACAATTTGCCATCACCAGGAACTTCGGTGAGGGACAGCAACATAAACAATGACCCCCACACCATGGGAGAAACCTCTCGTGTTGTTGGGCGGTTCGTTTTGTTCTTTTCCATAAGTAAAATTCTGTTCTGGGAGTTTGTTTTTGGAAAGGTAAAAACTCTTTAAAGATTGGTGTACAAGTCCATCACCAACGATGGACCCACACCAAGCTTTCTAATGGTTTTGTATGAACTGCCATGACTGTGATTAATACAAACCCATAAAGTATACAGCAGTGCTGGTAGTGAACTTTACATTTGAGGGGGCAAAGTAAAGGCAGGGTGGTGGATGTGAAGTCATCCATCACCCTGACTGCCTTTACTCTGTCCGCTAAAGTCTAAGGGGGTTATTCTGATGGCGGTCGGACAGCATGTGATGGCTCATTGGATGTGGTCCGACCACCATCTGCTGCTTTGGTCCGACTGACACATTACAATGTGTGCGGTCGAAGGCAGCAGGTATAGGGACCGTTCAACACTTTTTGATGGGCTCCTTGAGCCCATTGGTCTATCAGAGGGTCAGTGATCCCTACAATAGGGGCGGTGCCTTCTCACGCACAGCCTTAGGGTTTACAATGTCCCTTTCCACCTGCCCTTTCATGGCGGTAGAAAGTGACTTTGGGGGCACCTAGCAGACATCCCTTGCCCCCTGGCCCTTCGCTATAGGGCATGGGGGCCCTCCTAAACATCCCTGTACCATGTGGCAGGCACAGCATGGTGCCTGCCACACAGTGCCGGGTGGTTTTCAAAGTGTATATTTTCTATTGCGGCTTCTGCTGCAGACTGCAACACAAGCCACAATAGACAATATACACTTTGTGACCGTCGGGAAGGTGGTTTCATTGTAATTAGGGCAGGGGGACCCCCAACTCAATGTCGGGTGGCCCTTCTTCCACTACAGTGCCGGCCGGAGAAGTGTCCAACCGGCATCGTAATGGTGCCCTAAGGGTCTTGATTTAGAGTTCGGAGGAAGGGTTACTCTGGCACAAATGAGATGCATATCCCGACCTCCATATTAAAAGTGCATTATAACCAAAAACACTTGTAATACGTAGACAAAATATCTGTCACATTTGAGATGGAGTATGCCATCTCCCAAACTCTTGATCAGGCCCTAAAACAGGTCCTTATTCAGAAAGTAAAACTTTGACCTGGATAGCCCACTAGGGTAATCTGACCTCTGCTCCATCATGATCAGCCTGAAATCATGCCTAGGTTCCACGAATAATAAGTTATATTGGCACTTTCATTTTTCTTGGTGGTTATTGTCCTAAAACTTTAATAAATAATTTCTTCAGTTTCCTTCATTGTATTTTAGTTGTGTTTCTGATTAAATTCTTCTCACATTTTAGGAACTGGTTGTGGGATTTCTGTTGGATTGTGTTTCGACTTTGTAATTCTTTTGTTACTTCTAAATACTTTCCACACTTTCCTTAAGTTCAGCCTTCCTGCTCTGTACAATAGCTACCAGGGGTGAGCCCAGGTTTATTCATTAACCATCTATGCTGGGCCTAGCAGGATTTGGGACTTATTACTTGAGAAGGACCCACATCCTCCCCAACTAATAACCCCATTTTAGTTACACCGCATAGTGTTGCACAGAATTTGAAGAGTCTTGTGACCTCTGGGGGAGTCCAACTTTGAGGAAGCTTTTAGGCAAACACATTCAGTGGGGCACAGAGTAAAAGCTATTTAGCATTAACATTAAAACACTGATGTAGGTAGCCAAATACTGGTCGGTAACGGCCGATTTCGGCCGTTACCGACCGGTATTTGGCTTTTGAGATGTAGGTGGGTCGGAATTTACAGAATCGGTATATTTACCGATTCGGTAAATTTAT
Organism: Lissotriton helveticus; assembly: GCF_964261635.1. Taxonomy (NCBI): domain Eukaryota; kingdom Metazoa; phylum Chordata; class Amphibia; order Caudata; family Salamandridae; genus Lissotriton; species Lissotriton helveticus. The sequence continues at coordinate 1,067,261,588 of NC_136067.1, read as the reverse complement.
CACTTCGGTATTTTTCCGAATCGGTAAATATACCGATTCTGTAAATCCATATGTAGGTGGCACAGTTTGCAGTGCCACAGGCCCTTAGGATTTCTTATTTTACCACCCAATCCTATTGGGTGGTAAAATACCGAAATCCAGTGTACATGCACTTCTGTGCATGTACACCTATGCCATGTGACACACAGACATGCCCTTAGGGCATGTATGTGTGCCACATGGCACACAAACCTGCATTTGGGGTGCTACAGGGTGTCAAAGTGACACCCCGTTCCCCCTGCCAGGATTCGGTATTTACCGATTCTGTAAATACCGAATCTGTATTTCCCATTGATTCCTATGGGCTTCAAGGCCCATCGGAATCAATGGGAAATACCGATTCGGTATTTACAGAATTGGTAAATACCGACTCTTACAGAATCGGTAATTTTTTACCTACATCTGCATCCTTCCAATTTACCGACTCTTAAATACCGATTCGGTATGACTCGGTATTTAAGAGTCGGTAAATCGGAATTACCTACATGATGGGATGTGTAACTCATTAGTGTTATCAAGTTCTGGTAAAGCATGCCAGGTGGGCGCGAGGTGTGACTAAGTGAACTGGAGCCTATTATCTAAAACTCTCGTCCATGTCGCACATCAAATCAGTCAGATACGGAACACGAACCAAAGCAAATTTATATCACAATAATTTGTGTACCAGCGCAAACTACATCGAACAACCGCAAAATAAGGTATCATTGTGCAAGAACATGTGCTAGTGAAGCGTCTTCAAGTATCTGAGGGTTCAAAGAAGGTGAGCGAGTGTTTACATTTCCCCCTATCGCTATGTAAGGAACAAGGCACCCTCCAATGATTAACGAACTATGCTGCTCTAGTTCGTTCAGCAATTTAATTAGTAAGGATAACTTGTATTGACGTAGTAAAAACCTTCATACAGATGGCTGAATTAATAGACTCACTTGTTGTACTTGAAAACGAGGTGATTTGTCTATTCCCGAAAGAGAAGAGCAATGAGGGCCATGAGTGGGAAAATTGCGCACATTGTCTGAGGAGGCGGGAACAGCTGTGGCATAGATATGAAATGAAAACTTGACAAAGTGCATAACCCCATTCACAATTTGCAGTAGAAAGTAGAAGGCTTGGTTTGCCAGTCAGTTTTAATGAGAATCCAGTGAGCTGAAATGCTGTTTTATCCGTTTTAGTTTATTCGCTTTACATTTAAATTAGTATCAAGAGAGCAGTAACTATCAGTCATATTGAGTGTAATAGTGGCGCCCCCACGTAAGAAATAGATTTAATTTTTAGACAAGTAAAAGTAAAATATCCAATTTCACGTTATGGGGGCATTAGCTCACATTTTGGAAATGTCACATATTATTAAAAATAACATTGAAGGAAAGAAATACAAACTGGTGACTTCAAAAGCCAATATTTCCTGATCTGAATTTCTCACATTCTGGAGAATTTTAGCATCCCTGCCAAGCACTATTGGTTCAGTTATTTAATTTGTATTGTTGACGTGCCAAAAGCTTAGTAGATTATAAATACTTTTACTCCACACGTATATTGGAACTTCAAGACCAAACTGGATATGAGGGCGCCTAAAGTCTATAAACAGTGAACTATTTATAGTATTTTGAAACTTCAAGACTTAGCTGTACATGAAATTTCGTACAAACTCTATACACAGTGGCTCATATATACATTTATTTTAAAGGTCTTGAAGTTGCAGGACCAAAGTGTTTATGAGAAGAGAATTATATGTTTATTACAAGTTGGTATATTCATATAGCGCCGTGACGCCTTCGGGTATTTGTTCGCGCTATACAAATTAATCATTCATTCATTCAAATAGCAAAACAAAGAGATGAATATTCTGTCATAGAAATACGGTATCTAAGATAATACAGTAGGTAGAGAAAGTATCATCACTTGTTTCTTGCTAAAACCATTTTGAAAAAAAAAGCCAGACAAGCAGGGTGAACAGCGTTTACAACGAAACTTTTACAACGCACTACCATTACGACACAACTTTTACAACGCAAACTATTACAACGCATAGCGCTTGGGGGCGCTCTAGGATAGGGAATAGGTTAATTTACTATCCAATAACCTTCCCTAGTGTCCACGGGGACTGGAGTTGGAATAGTAAATTAAACTATTCACAATCCAGCGCACAAAAGCATTATGCGTTGTAAAAAATGCGATGTAAAGGTAGGCGTTGTAAAAGTATGCGTTGTAACGTCATACATCCAACAAGCAGAGCTCATTTCCAGGCATCCACCTGTACACGAAGTGATATCACTGCATTTCCCAACATACAGCTCTACTGGAGGTGATATTGTTGCCCGGCTACTCCCTACTTCAGTCGACCCTTCAGCGTGTCCTACCACCAATAGGTGTCCTTGTCCCAAAGGCTACAGCATCCATCTCATGGACGCCACACATGAGTCCTTCTGGTTGTGCATCCTAGGCACAGTGACCATCAACTCTATGGAACTCCTGAAATGTTACTTACTACTTTTGGAACTCCATCTGCCACCTTCCATTCACCTTCAGGCATCCTGGCAAGAACAAGTAATCGAGGAATTCTCTGATTGCCTTCATAGAAACAAGCATTTACTTGGAAAGTGTACAAAAGCATTTCTTTTAGAAATTAACAAATTGAGGGGGTTCATTTCATCATAGGAAATATGGTGTATTGCCCTAAATAGCTAAAATTTGGACACATTTTCTAAGAGATCTCAAATATTTTTCTCATCCATGTCAGTATACCATTCTGACATCTAAACTGAATTGTGTGCTTTCAACATCAGTATCAGTCTTTGAAGCTACCCACAGTGGTCAATTGAACAACTAGATAGCTAAGATTCAGTATTTATGACAGAAGTGTGGCACACCTAAAAACAGCTAGGTGGATACAAAGTTGTAACATGTAAATTATTTACTTTAGAAACAAAATGAGGGAGTTCAAAATTATGCTTAGTGCCTTTGAAAGACAAAATGAGGACAAGCATTGACCATTAACAGTGTCAGCACAATACACCATTGAGGGCAGGGAAGAGGGTGCAGGGACATGCACACAGGTACCAAAAGGCTGGGGTGAGAGGAGCAGGTGCAGCAAGCTGACCATGGAGGGCAGGGTGCCATAGGCAGAGGCGGCACAATGGACCACCGAGGGCAGGAAGGCGAGGACAAGGGCATACACACGTAGATTGGAAGGCAAGAGGGTGGTTTCGGGGATAAGGACCCCTAGCTAACCTTGGAGAGAAGGCCAGCATAATTAGAGGCAGAAAGCTGATCATGAAGGGCAGATGGGAGGGAGCAGGGGTGTGCATGTGGAGAACAGAGGGAAGGGGAGGGAGGGAGGGACACAAAGAGCAAGCTGGCAACGGAGGACAGGCCAGCACCCACAGAGGACTGTAGGAAGAGGGCAGGGGCACAGACAAGGAGAACGGAGGGCATGGCGGCAGGGGAAGTAAGCTGACCATAAAGGGCTGGCAGGGGCAGCAATCTACCTACAGAGGCTAGGCAGAAGGGGGCAGGTGTTCGCAGAAGGAGAACGAAGAGCAGACAGAAGGTTGGTGTTGACAGGGACAGCAAGCTGAATTTTGATGGCAGGCTGGCATGGGCAGAAAACTGACCACAAAGGGCAGAAGGGAGCAGCATGAGCAGCAAGATGACCATTCATGGCAGGCAGGCATTAGATGGGGCAGCACAATGGACTATGGGGAGAGAGCAGGAGGGGCAGAGCACTCACCCAGAGAATGGAGGACCGGGGGTGAGGGCCTGACGCAGGGCATGGGGCAACAAGCAGACCACAGAGTGGAAGCTGACAGGGGCAGCAAACTAACCACAGAGAGCAGTCTGGAAGGGGTAGGGGCACGCTGATTGAGATTGGAGGTCTGGTGGGAGGGAGGCAAGGGCATCAAGCTGAACATGGAGTGCAGTCCGGCATAGGCAAGGGAAGGACAATGGACCACAAAGGGCAGCATGGAGGGGGCAGGGGCACATAATTGAAATGGAGAATAGAAGGCATGGAGGTGGAGTCAGAAAAAATAATCTGAGTGTGCCGGGCAGGCCACCATGCATAGGGGACGTCCAATGGACCACAGAGGCAGAAGAGAGGGACAGAGGCAAATATGCAGAGAACATAGGGCAGGTGAGAAGGGGCAACCTCTCAGGCAGAACAAGCCATGGACAGAGAGGAGTGGACAGGGCCACAGAGAAAGAGAATGTAGTGCAGAGGGGGATTGATGCAAGGGAAAGGGCAGCAAGCTGACTATTCAGGGCAAGTCATTAAGGACAGGGTCAACAAGCTGACCACATAGGGTAGGCTACTGTTGATTGGCCACCCACCATGCACAATTGGAGTGTTGGCTAAAAGTGATTAAACAAAACAGGAATTCACTGAGAAAATCAAAAGATAAAGAGATGTTATAGTTAGGTATTATAATATGATCTTCCCTTTTATTTAAAATACCACAGAAATCTGTTGAAAAAAACAGAGGATAACATGACATTATAGTTGGGTGATGAAATGGGTAAAAAACTAATGTTTATAAATAAAAGAAAACACTGAAATTAGTCCGTTATAGTTCAGTAAACTAACTGTAATGTGTGTCCTCACCATGTACTGCTTAGGACCGCACATATTACATCACTCTTGACAAGTTAAATGTCATTATTGAGATATCACTGATGCCCTCTCAAATTACCTTTATGAGCTAGTAGAAAAGGAAATTTCATGTGGTCAAAACCGCTGCTTTGGCAAGCAGGAAACTACTTCCTTTCCAGATTCTAGGGAAAATGTGCAACTCAACTATGGTTCTTGGAATTCTATAGCAGGGATTCAAGGTCATTGTGTGTGCTTAAGGTCACCAAAGAAGTTCAGAATTCTGTGGCCAGGATAATTCCTAGTTCTCTCCCAAATACTCCAGGTATCCTAAGTCATTTGTCTTTGACCTTGTATAGATGGTTTTCGTTGTGAACATTTTATATACTCACATTGTATTATTGCCCTCCACACATTTTCACATTCTAATCTGAAAGCCCACCCTTATATGCACAAAGTATTTAATCTCTTTTTTAATGCTCTCTGCCGGTTTCATCTTCAATGTACCCTTCTTCTAGTTGCCTTTCCTACTTTTATCTTTTTTTCACTATAAATGATCCTGCCTGTCTTCCTCCAAATAAAAGTCTCCAAACTTCCTAAAAGTCATACTTTGTACTGCCACATGATGTTTGAGCTCTATTGGATGCCTTTTGAAATTATTCTTTACTTTAATGTGCCAGACAAGAGTGCTAGATCATCATACAGCGGAAGAGTTTAGTGTAGGTTAGAATACAGTAACTGCATCATCACAGAATTTACCATGAACTTCACCACCCAAAGAACTAATCTCAATACTGTCCTAATTAATATCTGTGGATGAGGATCTTGATAGCTGACTGTGCAGAGGCAGCAAATCTATTAAAAAACATTTTAGATGTGCATGAATCTGAATACGTTGTCCTCTGCCATCCCAACAGAGTAAACTCTGTCCTCCAAAACATACGTCATTCCTCTGGGGTCACTGTTAACTCCTGTCATCAAACTTCACTACTGTGACGGGAGCCACCAAGGTGTACCTCACAGTAGTTAGATCTTTGCCAGACAGGCAAGGATCTATAAATATGGCAGTTAGCCTTCCGTCAGTGTGGCAAAGGTCCTACCCTCCACTTCCTGGGTGATGCCCGTCAAGGTCCACATAAAGCCTTTGACTCTTGGTGGGTGGAATGGGGTAAAATCTCAGCTAAGGAGGGAACAGTGATAACCCAATCCTTATATTTCCTACTTGGAGGCATTTCCTTAGAGTAGAGATAAGTAATAATGGTTTCTAAATTTAAACGTTTTAATATTGCATTCCAAAATGGAGAACAAACTGCAGTACTCTACACACATTCATTGGGGCACCACTAGTAGATTTATCTGTGTGGTGCAGCCTGTGAAGTCTGTTGTGTTCAACGAAAGCCAAGAACATTCTTGCACAATCTAGGTCAGTCTAGGACATATGCCAGTATGGTAATGCTTCTGGACATGACGTGGGTTTGTTGTTGGATGCTGGGTTGAGGTTTGACATTGTAGTGGTGGCAATTAAATTCCTACTTTTGCTTCGCGTTTTCGGGACGTATCTGTGGTGATCGCGGGTACTGATGTCCTTGCGAGTCCTGGCGTCACCGTGAACATGGAAAATTGGTCTTAGAGATTACTTTTATAGAAACTCACTAGAAAAACATGACTGTAGACAATACAGTAATAAACCCCTAGTGTCAAAAATACTATATGTGTGCAAATATGTGTTTTACAGTCTGTAAAATAAGGCGCAATAGTCGAGGTTACCAACATCATGGAAACTCCTGGGGTCTCTGTGAACATGAAAAAGAGGTTTTAGAAAGGTTTTTTATCAAAACTCACTAGAAAAACATGACTTTAGAGAAGTTATAAACCCATAATGTATAAATGACTGCAATATGTGTGCATATATGTGTTTTATACTTTATGAAAAAGGCGTGATCATTACGGTTAAGGATGTCCTTGTGATGCTCTGAATAGCCATGAAAAATAGGTTTTAAAGATGGTTTTTAAATAAACTTTGTACAAAAACATGAGTTAAAACGTGTTTTTAAAGAAGCATGTACATAGTAATGTATGTAGAGCAATGTTTAGAATGATTTTTTTTGTGTGTTATTTTTGCATATGCTCTTGGCCATTGAATGACTGCTTTTGTTTTGAGATTTTGTGATGTATTTTCGGTCACTGAGGCGTCGTCCCAAACATTCTCAAAGGATATTTATAAAGAGAATTAACAACATTTCAGGTACTAGGGAGGCTTTGACAAGAGCCTTTATGTTGATTGTGTGTATATGACAACTACATATAACATGGGATGCAGAGTTTCAGGCCACTTAGAAACACCCTGTTGCAATTGTCTGTAAAGTGTACACCATCATTTCTATAAATTCCATGCATGTCAAAACGCAGGTTGTTTTTATAGATTGAGCCCATATTATGGTCCCTGAGAAATGCAGAAACAGTTTATTAACATGTTTCCTGGCTTTGTCAATCTGTCTTCCATTTCTGCCTTTGGCGGAGTACACCAAGACAGTGTGAGTAAATGTGACATTAGTTCTGCAAACATATTCTTCATTAGTATTTCCAGCCCTACCCCAATCTAGGTCATTTCCACCACAGTGCACAATCATGAGGTGAGAAGCTCGTCAATTCATAATGGTTTTAACCAAAGCCATCAACTGATGAAACTTTAACCCCCTCTGGCCAAGCCAAGTAATCTCCACATTTGGCAAACCCACGTCTTTGTCAATATCTTTTTTGTAGCCTCTTTAGCCCAATAGACATAGATGTGGCCAACAATCCATGCTCTAAGCATTTTGAAATGACAGAGCAATAGCAGTCAGGAGAAGGCTGGAGCTGAATGAGGTAGTTTTCTAAATGAAAAGCAATTAAAATGTAGGTGTTGTCTTAAAAAATATATATATATATATTTCATTGGATGATGTCATTATGTAAGTCAATAAAATTAGGTACTGTATTGGATGCATTAGGAATAAGTCCTATTATTAGCAGTTGTTTAAAAAAGAAATATAATACAGGCATGGACATGCTTTTGAATCTGTGGAGTAAACCACACCGGCTACATCTAATTTGGAAGTAGCATGTTCCTTCTAGAATGTGCTGTGAACTTGTAACCTATTGGTTTCACTGGGTTGCTAGATACACTGAGCTAAGAGTGTATTGGGGAAGGCTTTTAAAGATACAGATTTTTTTAAAGTTGAAGAGTTATGAAAAAATGTAAGTAATGATAAACTTTAATTTCCAATTGAGGACTATGTGATAAACTGTTGTGAAGTATTTAAATAAATAAAAAACTGAAGATAAATATAGTTTTGGACTCCCATTTTTTCCGTGATTACTCTGTGATGATGGCGAAAATATCACGAACATGTGGGGACAGGAACTTCATTTTGAAAAGAGGGAAAAGGTTAATAGATGATAATCATTTACAATTGGAGATAGAGTAGCCTAAAGTGAAAGACATGATTTCATTTGATGACTGTTTCATGATCACAGAGTGGAAAGTCGAAGAGGTTGCTGATTTATAATTGCTTTGTAAGAGTGTGGTGTACAATTCTTGTGCTCAGTTTTTACAAATATTAACAGTGTCAAAACTATCCAGAAAGAGCTAAAACAACAATATAATTTACAACATCAATTGACTGGTATGTATATACCGTTCTAAATATTTAAAAAACTTTACTTTAGAAATGAAGTTGTATAAGGGAGTTTGATTAAAAAAAGAGTATCTCAGTGATATGAAAGAAAATATATCAGATAAACTGTATCTGGTGAGGGTATGTGTTTTAGATGCTAGTACTGTTGAAAATTACTATGAGCAATGCCTTTAAAAATGACAATGTTTTAAATGTCTAAGCATCATCTGCGGATTTGGAACAGACAGATCTATGTTATTTGCATTTCGAGAATTGTTGTACTTTTAGTCACATTATTAAACAGGAGTAGTGTAGTCATGAATAAAAGATAAGAAAATATGTTGTGCCTATATATGAATTATAAAGTAGTAATACTTGTTAGGTAGGTATTGGGAAGTGTTTTTCAATGTGATTTTTGTACTTATATGACCCGTTTGCTTATGTTTAGATGGTGAGATATGTTTTTTTTTCTGGTTGCAGATAGTTACATGTACGATGATCCTGTTGAGTTTACTTAAAGATGTAGAGAACTATATCGTTTTTTTAAAGATGGCCTGAAGGTGTATATCTAATATGAAATCACATATATGTTTACATGGTGATCTATGTTGTTTAAGGCTGTTGAACATTTCTTTTATATGGTGAGGGTAGTGCATTTCTATAAACATGCTCTGATTAAAGTTAAGGAGGTCAATAGTGCAGAATGTAACTTTTCTTTGAGAAATGCTGAATATATGTTTTAAAGACACAAGAAATTTTTAGAAATGGTGTAGGTATGCCGTTATGAAAAGATTTTGTGCCTTGAAAAAGTGATAATTGTTGTTTTCAGTTTTAGAAAGTTATTGATGCATGTGCAAGCTGAGTAACAGAGCAATGTAAGCATCTAGAGAGCCATGTATCCAATCATATATCAAGTGTGACATCTAGACTTCACACACACATACCCATTAGAAAATGATAGATACACCAAAAAAGGTAGCTTCATGGCAAGTGAAGGACTTAAACAATGAGTCCTAGATAAACTCACAACTGTTATGTATCTACCAGCAATGGGGGTTCGTTCACAGTAAGCCAGGCACTACTCAGGCACTCATACAGTCCTGCAGCCACTACTCAGGCATTCATTAAATCACTTATGCACTGTCTACACATATTCATTTACTTAGGCACTACATATTTACTCTTGCACCTACGAAGGCACTAATTATGTAGCCGTTGAACTATGCAGGCACTACCCATGCACTTTTCCAATCACCCAGGCACTAACCATTCATCTATACAATCACCAAGGTTGTACCTATGTAGTCATTCAAAAACCCATGCACAACCCATGCACTTATCCAAACACCCACTTACATCAAAATACTCAGGCACAAACCATACACTTATCCAATTACGCAGGCAGTACGCTCAGGGGCAGCTCCTCTGCTATGGCGGAGGAGCGTCACCCCACTGCTTTCTTGCAGTGCGAGAAGCCAAAACATGAAATGGTACTAACTTTGAGTTATTACCATTTTATGTTTGCTTTGCGGGTGAGTGTGGCTGCTCTGCTCTCTGAGCAGGACAGGGAAGAAGTGGTTTGCCCACTCTTGTGCCGCCCAAACTAGTTATGTGCACTTTGCCCTTCTCCATGCAGGCTGCATTGCAGCCTGCATGGAGAAATGCACACGACTCTAGCCCCTGGCTGGAGCGCCATGTCACAGTGCTTCAGACCAATCACAACACGCCCCCGCGCCTGACCTCAACCCACCAGGCATGCCGCCCCTACTGAGTACCATTGCAGTGAACCTATCACCCATCCAGTACCTATGCACTCATTAAATTACTGGGGCAATACTGTTGCACTAATACAATCACCCCTGTAGTACACTTGCTTCCATCTAATCACTCAAGCTTTAACAATGGAATCATGCAATCATGCAGACACTAGTCATGCACTCATCTAATCAGCCAGGCACTACTGATGCACTCATTCAATTATTCAGGCACAGCCCGTGTACTTATCTAATCACCCAGGCACTACCAGTTCACTCAACCAAAAACACATGAGCAGCAGCCATGCATTCATCCAATCACTGAAACACTACTTATTCACTCATCCAATCTGCCATGTACTATGTATGCACTTAAAAAATGTTGCATGCACTATCCATGCACTTTATAAATCACCTCTATACAATGCATGCAGTCTTGAAATCACCCAGGCACTAGAGTTGCACTCATTTAATTATCCAACCATTATCTATGCATGTATTGAATTATTGAGGCTTTAGTCATGCACTTATACAATCATTTAAGTACTACTCATGCACTCATCCAAACACCCTGATAGTAGTGATATACTCATACAAGCACGCAGGCAGTAACCATGCAGAAATGGAATGACCCATGGAGTTCCCACATACTCAGGGACTCATCTAGACACTACCTTTGCCTTAGGGAATCACCTAGGCACTACCTAAGCACTCATTCAATCCTCCAGGGAGTATTCATATATTCAAACACATGTATTTACAAGTTTTAGTAAGGAGTATGCAGTATTTTAGAACCATCTGGTAAATTATATATGCAAGATGTCATATACTCTTTGCATGTACTCAGAAGTATTAGTGAGCTATACGCTCTGATAGGGATTAATGCAATAATTTTTAGATGCACGGTTTCCGATGATGATGATGATGATGATGATACATTTAAGCAGAAAAGTACTGAGATACAGAATACATGCCTGACAGATTGGTAGAGATGAACACAAATAATTTGTATGCTGCCTTTTTGGTTTTACAGTGTTGAGACACTGTATGTACTTCTGCACTTTGGCTGATGTTGTCAAGGCCGGAATAGGTAACCCCCTTGAGCGATGGACCTTGACAAAAGTGTGACTACAGGCACCGCCCCGCTGGGATCCATGTTACTTAATATTATAGCGACTCAAGTAAAGCATTCTGTGTGAAAACCGTAAGTCACTGTTTCACCCCAGAAACAGAGATAATATCTCCACTATTTTGCACCCTTTAGCGTGTGTGCACTCACACCTCCAAGGACCCTCTTTCCCGCCCTTCACTGTTGGTCCTGAAAAAAGCCTTTCTAATCCAATCCAGTTGGCTGAAACATGTAGACCTAATTTAGGATGTGCAAGATCAATCATATCTCCCTGACATCCGTAGTTTATTTTTAATCCAGACCAGGAATGCTTAATTGAAATTCTCCTAGCAAGGAGGGGGATCCTGGAGACAGTTTTACCTTACCTTCTCTCACAAATTGTCACAATAAAATCCAGCTTCACTGTAATCAGGCTTCAAAGTCCATCTTGGATGCACTCGGCACACTGGATGGGAACCCAATGATGAAGCATGTCATCAACTAGGTTGGCGGGTGATTGATTTTGGAAGCAGTTTGACTTTCTCGAGCCCGTCCTTATTATATAAATATAAACACGCATATCTGTATTTGTGTGTTAATATAGGTATACATATATATATATATATATATATATATATATATATATATATATATATATATATATATATATATATATATATATATGTATATATATATATATATAATGAATTCGCCCAACACTCCACCTCTCTGGAAAATAGACGAAGCGTACCCGGTATTTCAGTGCTTATTATTGTATTTTATTAAAGCCCAGCACCGCCGCCATTACGCGTTTCGGTCCTCGTGGGACCTTGATCACATGACACGCTGCTTGGCATTTTCCACCTTTTTAAAGTGACAGTGCAACATTACTTTAAATAGACATGGAAGACATACTCCGTAACTGTTCATTATACACAGAGTACAAAAAGAATAAAGTGCATAAATGCATATACATGTGCAAACGAAGCCATAATCTCATACAGATAAATACATGATACAAATTGATTATTTGATTAATACTAGTTGCCATTGTGAGTCCCAGGGATCAGTTTTAAACATTCTAAAACTTACTATCCCTCTCTACTTAACATCTTATTCTTTGCATATATTTGATGTAAGGGCTCACCACATACAATGTCCAACATTATAAATAATTATATAAATATGGTTAAACGTAACATTGATCAAAAGTTAAAAAAATGTAGTTTTTGAAACAATCAATAAGATGTAAAAATTAATACCAATAAAAAGTTGTCAAATCATTGGTATCAATTTAGCAGCAGATAATCATAGTGTTGCACACAATTGTCAGTATTTTGGCACCCATATGCTGCACAAAAATATAGCCCAAGTGGGCAATCAATTGTATCACCATGTCAAAATTGTAAAGTACTTGTGTGAATGATAAAAAGTGCCACCGCCCTTATTGTTAAAAAATTGCCAAAAGAAAATATCTAAAATAGTACAAAATTGTTCAAAATACAATAATATATTTACAGCAGCAGCAGGTAAAAAATTCATAGTATTGGAATGGATACTATTTGATTATATAAACGTTCTACAGAAATATCTATAGGAATGTGTATATATCTTCGCTAGAATTAAACCATTTGGGGTCTTCGTATCCATCTCTAAGATATACTTCGTTTCCAATTTTCTCAGCTTACTGTCATGGTTGCCACCTCTTCTTAATGGGGGAATAGAATCAATCAGATAATACTTCAGTTCACCAGAGTTCTTAGCATGCTTATCACCGAAATGACGGGCAACGGAATATGTTATATCCCCATTGTTTATTGCGCGTATGTGCTGGAGTATCCTCTTGTGCACCTGCAAACGGGGGCTACCCACGTATCGCAGGCCACAAGGACACTCCAGCACATACACAACAAACTCCGTCTTGCAGGTTAATTTCTTACCAATTTTATTCGGTTTATGGCTGAATGGTGTTGTATACTCAGTCTTATTGACACCATGTTTGCATGCTTTACATACTGCACATTTGATAAAGCCTTTCGTACTCTGGATCTAAGGTGTTGTACGGATTACCTTGGGGCTACTGCTAACCAGCATATCGCTCATGGAACTAGCCCTGCGAAAAGTGAGGTTGGGAGATCTAGTTAGCTTGTCTCCCAAAATTGGGTAATTGCTGATTAGATTCCAGTTACTATTGACTATCTTTCTAATAGCACGATGTTGGTTGCTATATGCTAGTATTAGTCTCATAGGCTGTTCATTCCTAACGATGGTAGTTGGAACTATCTGACCCCTCAAAGCTTGATCCCTTCCTTGCTGGTTAGCCCTCGCCATTGGTTTATCTACTACACTAGGAGAGTATCCTCTGTCCCAAAAAATAATATATATATATATATATATATATATATATATATATATATATATATATATATATATATATTACCTACTGGCGGTCGCCAGTAGGTATATATAGTTAGGATTTTTTCTCTATGGGATTTTTGAAAATTCTATGTCTAATAACTTTGGCGTTTGTGGACGGAATTGGCTGAAATTTTCAGGAAAATGGCACATTTTGTTTCTGAGCAGCCCTTGAAAATTTGGGGGGTGTTCGTCAAGGGGGGGCCGAGAAAAAAGGGGGGTCCCAAAACGTGTTTTTAACATTGAGCTTTCCATAGGGCGGTTGGCCTCACTTTTAGCCCGAACGGCTGAATGGATTTGCACGAAACTTGGCAAAATTGTAGGGACTGGTAGCCCGATGTGCCTTTGCTAGGTCTCAATATATGTGCTCCAGTGGATTTTGAGAAATTAACGTTCAAAAAAAGATATATATCTGTAACAGCGGACCGGGCAGCGCTCCGGTTCGCGGACTTTACGCGTAACGGAACTTCGCGTAGCGAAGCTGATTGGCTCTCCGACGTCTGTGAACATTCCAAACAGTCCGTAGCGGCCGCCATCTTGTCTCTCGGTAGGATCGAGAGACAAGAGGAGGCCAAAGCGAAGGGGCAAATGACCATAAGGGGGCATAGTAGATCCTCGCTGACCCCCTAGCTTTGATGTGGAGGTTTTAAAAGGGTCCCGCGGGGCAAAAAAAAAAAATAATAATAATAATCGAACGGCTGAATGGATTTGCACGAAACTTGGTAAAATATTAGGGACTGGTAGCCCGATGTGCCTTTGCTAGGTCTCAATATATGTGCTCCAGTGGATTTTGAGAAATTAACGTTCAAAAAAAGATATATATCTGTAACAGCGCTCTGCTTCGCGTAACGGAGGTTTGCGAAGCTGATTGGTTCTCCGGCGTCTGTAAACATTGCAAACAGTCCGTAGCGGCCGCCATCTTGTCTCTCGGTAGGATCGAGAGACAAGAGGAGGCCAAAGCGAAGGGGCAAATGACCATAAGGGGGCATAGTAGATCCTCCTTGACCTCTTAGGTTTGATGTGGAGGTTTTAAAAGGGCCCTGCGGGGCAAAAAAAAAATAATAATAATAATCGAACGGCTGAATGGATTTGCACGAAACTTGGCAAAATTGTTGGGACTGGTAGCTCGATGTGCCTTTGCTAGGTCTCAATATATGTGCTTCAGTGGATTTTGAGAAATTAACGTTCAAAAACAAGATATATATCTGTAACAGCGCTCCGCTTCGCGGAGATAAAATTATATCTGTATTACCTAGCTGTTGCTAACACCAGTTAGCGACGGCTAGTAGGAGATAGCGACCATCTTGGGCCCCACTTTGCATGTGAGTGATATTTATCACTAATGACATGCAAAGTGGGCATGCCAAGATGTTAGCGACTGGAAACAGTCGCTAACATCGCTATCTCCTATTATCAACTTTTGGAAATATTCTAGATAAGCGCGAATATCTCCAAAAGCTAGCACCTGCCCTGAGCAGTTCTTAGCCATGTTATCCAATGGGAGGTGGATAACATGGCTAAGAGCATTAGCTCGGTAATGCATGAATATCGCTGAGTTTTCAGCGATATTAATGCATTGCGGTCGTTTATTATCGTATTTGCGATAAACCTTGATAATAGCAAGGTTTATCTGCGATAATTTCTGACGATGCTTAGCGGTAAAAAAATCGTTGCTAAGCATCGTTAGGGATAAATATCGCTTAACTTTGGTAATATGCCCCAACGTCTGTTAACGTTCGATTCGAAGGAAATCAGGAAGTGTTGAAAAACATTGTCTGCGCCATCTTGTCTTTTTTCAAATGCCACACTTTTGTCGTGCACGGCAGCCATTTTAGATGCCTTGACCAGACCCACTCTGTGCACGCTGTCGATCCTTAGCATGGCTCCCCACCCTCGCAAGCATCTCCCCCAGGCAGTGGTCACCCCCGCTCTCTGTCTTATGCATGGGTAATAAACCTCCCCCCATCTGCGCTGCTCTTCCCTGAGAATCACACCCTGTGCCCCCCCGACACCTCCCTTTCGCCCTATTCACTACCGCACCCTCTGACACTCCTTTTCCTCTGTGTCCGATTGTCCAGGCTGGTCCTAGGGTATCAGCTAGCCCTGCAGATGTAGTTTATGGCCCCAGCTGTAAAGAATCACCCCTCTTCAAAGGAGTTATAGTAGATCAAGGCCCACACTCGATGAGATCCGTCACAGCAGACGCGTTCCTATTATCTGAAAACCATCCTGTATTGTGATTGGGGAGGGGACCGAGCCTGAAGCGGAAGATTCCAGGGATGACTCTTTGTACATCAAAGTTTTTACAATTATGTGTCACATTAAAAATATATAGCACTCCGACAAAGTAGTAAGATTATAAAACTTTAATAACTTATAAATATATACAAGAAAACAAAAATAGTAATAACATATAAACATTTTTAGGGAAAAACAACGAAGTAGCGGTCGGCTGTGCGAATAGTCCCAACGCAGCACAACGTCCAGATTTCCGGCGTGGGGCGTCGCGGGGGGTGGGTCATCAGTAGCAAACTGTTGTGCGAATAGTTCCAAGGCAGCAGAACAATGGCACCAAGGTGATGTCCAGTAAGTTGCCGCACTGGTTTTGGTATCCTACAATGCTGCTCCGAATAACGGCGTGGGGCGCCCCGGGGGAGGCGGCGTGAACGGGCCTCTCCAGGTGGAGTGTCATCTGTTGTAGTGGGGCGCCCCTTTACCGTTTCAGTTGCCATTCCGTCCGTTTTTGGTCCACTGTGTCAAAAGCCGCAATTCAGCTGAGTTGCGCCCACTCTTGCGGTGCAGCGATAGGCGGCTGTAACAGGACTCTCAAAATGGCGGCAGGCTCTTTCCTTTTTGGGCCTGGTCCACTGAAATGGCCCTGGGACACCTTGGAAATCGGACGCTTGTCTGCTAGGTCTTGGACCCCATTCTCGAAAGCGTCCCCTCCGCCTTGAGGATTCATCAAAAGTTTTGGGGGCCCCCGACTCCTGTAGGCTTCTGGTGGGGAGCGGTTGCCATGATTGCTCGCGGAATGACCACGACGGAGCTACGAGATGGTGGTGCTCTCATGCTGACGCCAGCTTCAGTCTGAAACATCCAGAAACAAGGTGGGGCTTTCATCGTTTGGGGAAAAAAAAAAGTTTTCATCCAATGAAAAGTGTTGTTTTTAGGTCATATGATCAAGCCTTCCATCATTAGGAAACCAAAAGTAAAATGAACCAATGAAAAGTTTTATAAACAAGTCACATGACCTGTTATGCGGCATAGGGTATAAAATGCGGAGAAAATACGTTGGCACGTGAGGCGGCGTCAGTAGCGGACCGATGTGCGAATAGGCCGAAGGCAATACAACGCGCCAAGATCCGGATGGCACCGAGGTGGTGTCCAGCAAGTTGCAGCACTGGTGTGGCCATCCTACAATGCTGAAAGTCGGCGTGGGGCGCCCCGTTGGCCTGTGAGTTTGCGTCAGTAGCGGACCGATGTGCGAATAGGCCGAAGGCAGCACAACGCGCCAAGATCCGGATGGCACCGAGGTGGTGTCTAGTAAGTTGCCGCACTGGTGTGGTCATCCTACAATGTTGAAAGTCGGCGTGGGGCGCCCCGTTGGCCTGTGAGATGGCGGCAGTAGCGGACCGATGTGCGAATGGGGCCAAAGGCAGCGCAACAATATTTTCGGAATAGGAGACACCACAAGGCGCTGAGATGCCAAGATCCGGATGGCACCGAGGTGGTGTCTAGCAAGTTGTGGCACTGGTGTGGCCATCCTACAATGGTAAAAGTCGGCGTGGGGCGCCCTGTTGGCCTGTGAGATGGTGTCAGTAGCGGACTGATGTGCGAATGGGGCCAAAGGCAGCGCAACAATATTTTCTGACTGACACCACAAGGCGCTGAGATGCCAAGATCCTGATGGCACCGAGGTGATGTCTAAGTTGCGGACCGATGTGCGAATGGGGCCAAAGGCAGCGCAACAATATTTTCTGTATGGAAGATACCACTAGGCGTTGAGATGCCAAGATCCGGATGGCACCGAGGTGATGTCTAGCAAGTTGCTGTACTGGTGTGGTCATCCTACAATGCTGAAACTCGGCGTGGGGCGCCCTATTAGCCTGTGAGATGGCGTCAGTAGCGGACCGATGTGTGAATGGGGCAAAGGTAGCGCAAGAATATTTTCTGAATAGAATACACCACAAGGCGCTGAGATGCCAAGATCCGGATGGCACCGAGGTGGTGTCTAGTAAGGTGCACTGGTGTGGTCATCCTACAATGCTGAAACTCGGCGTGGGGCGCCCCATTAGTCTGTGAGACGGCGTCAGTAGCGGACCGATGTGCGAATAGGCCGAAGGCAGCACAACGCGCCAAGATCCGGATGTCACCGTGGTGGTTTCATAGTTGAGAGGCACTTCATCTGCAGTGGGGCGCCGAGATCCGGATGGCACCGAGGTGATGTCTAGCAAGTTGCTGTACTGGTGTGGTCATCCTACAATGCTGAAACTCGGCGTGGGGCGCCCCATTAGCCTGTGAGATGGCGTCAGTAGCGGACCGATGTGCGAATAGGCCGAAGGCAGCACAACGCGCCAAGATCCGGATGTCACCGTGGTGGTTTCATAGTTGTGAGGCACTTCATCTGCAGTGGGGCGCCGAGATCCGGATGGCACCGAGGTGATGTCTAGCAAGTTGCTGTACTGGTATGGTCATCCTACAATGCTGAAACTCGGCGTGGGGCGCCCCATTAGCCTGTGAGATGGCGTCAGTAGCGGACCGATGTGCGAATAGGCCGAAGGCAGCACAACGCGCCAAGATCCGGATGTCACCGTGGTGGTTTCATAGTTGAGAGGCACTTCATCTGCAGTGGGGCGCCGAGATCCGGATGGCACCGAGGTGATGTCTAGCAAGTTGCTGTACTGGTGTGGTCATCCTACAATGCTGAAAGTCGGCGTGGGGCGCCCCATTAGCCTGTGAGATGGCATCAGTAGCGGACCGATGTGCGAATGGGGCCAAAGGCAGCGCAACAATATTTTCTGAAGAGAAGACACCAAAAGGCGCTGAGATTCCAAGATCCGGATGGCACCGAGGTGGTGTCTAGCAAGCTATGCAGTTGAGTTGTGTGCGCACTTGCGGCGAATAGGTCGAAGGCAGCATAACAATGTTTTCTGAATAGAAGACACCACAAGGCGTTGAGATTCGGTTACCACCGAGGTGATGTCTAGCAAGTTGCCGCACTGGTGTGGCCATCCTACAATACTGCTCCGAATAACGGCGTGGGGTGCCCGAAGGGTGGGGGGGAGGCGGCGTGATCGGGCCTTCCTAGGTGGAGGCTCGTCTGATGTAGTGGGGCGCCCCTTTACCGTTTCAGTTGCCATTCAGCTGAGTTTCGGCTGCTCTTGATGCTACAGCGACAGGCGGCTGCAACAGGACTCTCAAAATGGCGGCCTGTTCTTTGGATTTGGGCCTGGTCCACTAAAATGGCCCTGGGACACCTTAGAACTCGGACGCTCGATTTTTTTTTCCTTTCCTGTACATGCAAAAAAAGGTAAATGCCCGGTACGTTACACGCTTCATCTGCCACGATGAACTCTCCAGAGGAACCGAAAAAAAATATAGTTATGGTAACTATACCATGCATCGTCATATGGAGAGGTGGCACCAATTAATTATAGTGCTGCATAAAAGAGAGATTTGGAGGAGAACCCCTGACCTGCTAGTACATTCATCAAAGAAGTGGCACTGACAGCATCAGAGGCAAGGGAAACGGTCCCAAATATTTAGAAGAACTTTGGAAAGATTAAAATGACATGTTTAGATTGTGGCAAATTAATTTCATGTGGACAGATGAGTGTTACTCTAATAAATACAGCATATGAACATCATCATAGTCGATGGTTGGTAGAGACATTTTGACTATATCCTGGACCTGCCCGTCCTCGCCCAAAATGGCGCCGGAATAAATGGGACTCGTAACTCCTTGTTGTGTACTGGTTGCAGAACCTTGAAATCACGAGATACGTATGCAGTTTTGAAGCACATGGCGGGCGGGGACGAGAATTGATTGAATATTTCGACATCCCTATTGATATTAAGTTCTGATGTGTTATTGATTACTGTACTATTGAAAGTTCGAATTAACGTCACCCATGGTACTTGCCCGCAAATGTATATCTAGATAATTTTATTGTAACTGGCCCTGTCGTATTTTAATTATAAAATGTACGTCCACCGATTCCGTAACTGTTAGACACCTTAGTTCTTGCAACCTAATGGCCCGCCCGTTACGTTCCTCTACAGTGTAAATGTCTACTCATCATATACGATTACAGTTTGCTCTGTGGCAGGCCCACGTGGTTATAGGCTCGTATTTGTATAATGAAGTTTTCACAATAAAGGTTTTTAAAAGAAAACATGGTAGTAGTATATACATTGGTAAAGTTTTTAATAATAGTCACTGTTTTAGAATCATTAAAAGGCAAGTGAAATAAAGCAGACCAATTACATGAAGGGTAAAAGGTATAATACGAAGGAACGCAGTAAAGATAAATGGTCAAGGGCTGTTGTGTTTTCTATTCCTGCAACATAAAGTGATCGATAAGAATCTCATATTCAGGCGTATCGGCGACTAAGACAGCAGGTCGACCCTCTTTTGCTCAACGGCTCCGTCATGGGACGAAGAAACGCTCTTTTTCTCGAAAAAAGAATATATTTTACTTGCAGGACAGTTGTAAATTTTCCGGGAAAGTACATTAGCCTGGAACATTATAACATATATTTAAGAAAAAATAATGTTCGGAAGTAATAAAAAGCGTAATTTTTAGGTCATATGACCAAGCCTTTCATCATTAGAATAAGAAAAGTAAAATGAACCAATGAAAAGTTTTATTAACAAGTCACATGACTTGTTATGCTTACGTTACGCGCTGCGCGCCCCGGATGACTTCCGGATGCGCTAACGCGGCGCGTCATATGACGCATTACGCAACAACGCAGGTCCAGAATATAGTCAAAATGTCTCCACCAACCAGCGGTCGGAACACAACCCCTTTCAGCAGGCTAAATAGTTCTGTTAAATGACAACAGAAGGGACAGGCAACAAGAACCATCAGTCAAAGAGGGGAGGGCTAGTTCTTCTCTACCGGGTTACATTGGGGCGCTACCGGAACTGATCGAATTGGTAGTCTACAGTGTTTCTGGATGTTTCAGACTGAAGCTGGGGTTAGCATGAGAGCAGTACCATTTCGTAGCTCCGTCGTGGCCATTCCGCAACCAATCATGGCAGCCGCTCTTTATCGTTATTTTGGGCGGGGTGGGTGGCGGAGCCGAGCTGTTTTGCAGCCATCATTGTGTGGAGTTCAGTTCATTTCACTAGTTTTGTATTTGTCATGAGGGGTTGTTCCTAATGTTTCTATTTTAGCGAGGTCAAAAAGAGATCCTGTTAGTGGCCTACTGATTTTGCTCGATTCCTTTTCTTTTTTTTTTTACACGATTTTTCGTTATCTGCAAAGACTAAACAGAGTATTGCGACTCTGTGTTTGTTTGTAAATAGAAAATGAACCAAAGAGAACCAATTCTAAAACAGTAAATACTTGGATAACAATCAATCAAATGGAGAGAGAAGCAGGCACGACGTATTACAACGGGGGCAAAGGCCTGCGTTAACTACCCTTCACTA
Organism: Lissotriton helveticus; assembly: GCF_964261635.1. Taxonomy (NCBI): domain Eukaryota; kingdom Metazoa; phylum Chordata; class Amphibia; order Caudata; family Salamandridae; genus Lissotriton; species Lissotriton helveticus. The sequence goes on along the minus strand of NC_136067.1, from coordinate 1,067,240,374 downwards.
TGTGCAAAGAGAGAGTACTCCTAATAGAAATGGGGGGGGGGGGGCACCATTCAAAGCAGATCAGTGTGCATAAACACGAAAATGTTTTCACTTACCACGTACTTGACATTCGACAGCTTATGATATTTGCTATTAAAAAACCATTGAAATTCACTGAAAAAACCATAGGTTATAGATCATATATAGTTAGGAATTAGCATTTACAAAACCTTGAAAATTCACTGAAAAAACATAGGTTATAGACCATATATAGTTAGGAATTAGCATTTAAAAAACCTTATTTTACTCACACAAAACCATTGAAATTCCATATATAGTTAGTTGCACTAACTATATATCGCGCACCCGCAATCCACTGCTGATGATGTCACATATTACATCATTCATGACATGGTCAGTGACATCACTGATGACATCACTGATGACATCTCATTTGACATCAATGACCACATCACTGATGATATCATTCATGTGACAATACAATGCATCTCCTCATATTTTAATATAACCTCTGTTTCACCCAGTGTTAAATACAAAGTATAATTTTTGAAACCATTGACACACCAATACTAGTTACTACATATGTACTCACTGATTCCTACGTCTACACACACATTCACTCATTCACCCATACAATCATTCATACATACAATCACTCATCTTTACAACACTATCATATGCACTCATACACCTATACAGACACTCACACTCTGCCACTCATCCATGGAGTTACTCACACACCTAGTCAGTCCTGTAAAGAATCAATCACACTTCCATTTTCTTGTCTATACAGTTAAACATAGAGCACCTTATATTTTCAAACATATACTAACACATACTTACCTTGTTATACAATCATTGATACAAGAACACATTGATCTGCACAGAGTCACACACCTCCCAGCCAGCCACACACACACTCAGTCTCCCATACAAATACTTGGACAATCAATCAATAACCCATATAGTTACTCATATAGCTACTGATCAACACATGCAGCAGTTTACAGAACAACAGACATAATGATGCACAAATTAAGACAGTTTAGTCACTAACCCATGCACTCAGTGAGACACATTTAATCACTCAGTCATACAGTCAGTCATGCACCTACTAAATCCTTTGTCCAGACACTTACACATCCACTCATTCTTCAATATGTAAGACATATTTAAACTTTACAGAAACAAAAAATCACTGGATGTTGTTATCAGTCATGTCATCAGTGATGTCATTTGAGATGTCATCAGTGATGTCATCAGTGATGTCACTGACCATGTCATGGAAACAAAAGAGGTCGCTGTACTGTTCCTATGGGAAATGGGGGAAGTGTCTAGCTGGCATGACCACGGATGTTAGAGTAACATCCTGGGGCATCCATTTTGTTGGATATAATGGCCTCACACACCCCGAAGGATGTCATGCTTCATCATCGGCAGTTGCTCCTCGTCGGGGAGGCGGTGCAATCCCCGACGGGCTCACCTCAAAGAGGGGCTCTTTGGCGGAGATCTTTTTCCAACTGCCTTATGGTGAGGTGGGGGTGTGTGGACCGGGCTAGGTGTGGTGGTGTGTGGGGTATTAAAATGTAGCAAGGGGTACCGGAATTCAATTTATTCTGGGGGTCCCCTGGCTGCAGTTAAAAAGAGGGGTTAGGCTCACTCCGAGTCAACAAGTTAGGTCAGGTGACCCTAGATGAGGCTAAAGGTGATGAAGGTCGACATGTTTCACGCTATGGGTATAGTCACCCGCGATTCATCAGGACCGTGTAAATGTGCAGTGTCAAAACATGCTAGTGTCATGTATGTCTTATGTTTACCTCTGTGGGTACTCCTATGCCTAAGGGTTGAGGACTACATGCCACATGAGGCGTCGGCGGGGTTAGACATCAGGGAGAGCCCAAGGTTAAAGCTCGTTCCTCCTGTGTCCGCGCAGTTCGACCTACCCTTCACCGCCGAGCTCGAGTAGATGACCATGTCATGAATGATGTAATATGTGACATCATCAGCAGTGGATTGCGGGTGCGCGATATATAGTTAGTGCAACTAACTATATATGGAATTTCAATGGTTTTGTGTGAGTAAAATAATTTTTTTTAAATGCTAATTCCTAACTATATATGGTCTATAACCTATGGTTTTTTCAGTGAATATATATATATATGAATTCCAAAACAGGGTAGGTTGCTGGGATCCGGTTCCCGTGGTCAGGTGGCGTGTATATCTCGGCAACCCCGCCACCGAGAAATTTCAATGTCTTTAAAGTTTTGCCAGATAAGCACCACACGCACTCGGAAGAAGTACAGCTATGGGCGTTTATTTTCCAAAATAACGCAACTTTAAAGACGATATATATATATATATATATATATATATATATATATATAGTATTACATTTTAGTGGAATATATGTCATTTACATTATATCGAAATTTATTTATTTTATTTTGTAAACTTGTAAGGCGCAAACAGCTACCCAAAAAGGGTTTCCCGGCACCGAGACACAGCACAGAAGAGTGGTAAGGGTTTGCGGGGTCGTTCTTGTTTATTGTTTGAACAGCCATGTTTTAATGTTTTTCCTGAACCTAGAGTAACTGACCTCCTTGCGAATGTGGGGCGGGAGTGCATTCCAAAGGGTAGGACCCTGATGTGAAAAGGATCTGCCTCCCATTCTAGAAAGTTTGAACCTAGGCACACAGAAGTTGGCTGCTGATTGTGACCGTAGGTTTCTTTTGGGAGTGTAGGGATGAGCTAATGCCTGCAGGTATTAAGGTGCGGTGCCTGCTTTTATCCTGAACATATAGCTCAGGGCTTTAAATCTGATTCGGTTTTCTACCCCGAGCCAGTGCAGATCACGCAGGTGGGATGAAACACTGGCGGTTTTTGGAATTTTGCATAGAAGCCTGGCAGCTGAGTTCTGGACAAGCTGTAACCGCCGTATGATCGCTTTATTTGCACCCAGGTATAAGATGTTTCCGTAGTCAAGCCGAGATGTGATGAGGGCATTGACTACGGTTTTTTGGGTGGAGATGGGCAGCATCCATAGGATTTTTTTAAGCCACTTCAGGATGGTAAAACAAAGGCCTACAACTTTACTGGCCTGTTGTTTCATGGAGAGGGAGCTGTTCACAATGATCCCCAAGTTACGTGTTTGGGTGACTGGTGTTGGGAGGTTTCCCATCTGGGAAGGCCAGTGGGAGGCATTCCACAGGTCTCGTTGTTTACCCAGAAGGAGGATCTCTGTCTTTTCTCCATTTAATTTTAGCTGGTTGTTGGTCATCCAGCTGAAGATGTTGTGGAGACCTTGTTTAAGGAGAGACGGGGATAGTGGACTGGATTCTGACAGAGAGAAAATTATCTGTGAATCGTCAGCGTAGCTCATAAGGGTGAGTCCAGATCTATCCACTAAGACGGCCAGGGGTCTAAGGTAAAGATTAAAGAACAACGGGCTCAGGATAGAGCCCTGAGGCACTCCGTGGGGGTGCTAAACAATCCAGAGCACACTATGGACGATGTCATTTGAAACGTCCGTTGTTCCAGAAAGGACCTGATCCACTCAAGAGCAGCGCTACCGATCCCATTTTTTCCTAGCGTGGTTAGTAACCTTTCGTGCGACACGGTATCAAAGGCCGCACTCGAGTCGAGGAGAATGAGGGCAACGTTTGACCGTCGTCAAGGAGTTTTCGTATGGTTTTGGTGACTCCCAGCAGGGCAGTTTCCGTAGAGAAACCTGCTCGGAAGCCTGATTGTGACGGGTGGAGGAGACAATTTTCTTCAGTGAAATGAGTGAGGGCGGAGTGAACGTGTCTTTCCAGAACTTTCGAAAAGGCAGGGAGAAGTGAGATGGGTCTGTAATTTAACAATATTTCGGGGTCTGCTCTGGGTTTCTTCAGTAATGGGCTCTACATGGCGTGTTTCCAAATTGTGGAAAGTATAGAGAGTTCCAAGGAAGAGTTTACTGTGTCGACAATGATTCCGAGGGAGGGGGTGTCCAGTTGTTTCATTATATTGATAGGAATAGGATTGCTAGGGGAGCCAGATTTGATGGTCTTGAAGATAGACTTTAGTGTGTCAATTGTAATGGGCGGCCAGTGTTCTAGGGTCTGCTTGACAATGGGGGCATACTCCATGTCAGCCTGAGAGGGAGTGTCATTTTTATTACTATTGATTTCTACAATTAGTTTGTCGATTTTATCGGTGAAGAATTGGGCGAGGTCCTGACATTGTCGCTCATTTAGCGGACGGGCAGTTGCTGTGGTTTGCGCCCCTGCTAGTTCCTTAACCGTGTTGAACAGTGTTTTAGCTCTATTAGCTGATTCCATGATGGTGTTAGATAAATACAGGGCACGGGCTTTCGTGCATGCTGCATGGTATAAGTTTCTTGCGTTTTGATACCTCATTTTTTTGATAGGCGCATAGTCTTTTCGCCACTGTCTTTCTAATGCCTTGCATTTGGATTTCTCAGTTTTAAGTGAGTCGTTATACCAGGGGTCTGGGGGGCGGTGGCTATTACCCTTAGTGTGAGGGGTGGGCAGGCAGGACTCAGCAGCATTGCTGAGCCACTGTTGAGTTGCTATTGCTATACTTTTCATGTTTAGGCCTTTTCTGGGGGGGGGGGGGTTATTGCAGAGTACTGTGTTGAATTTTATAATGTCGAGAGTTTTCCAGTTTTTCCTTGATGTGGCTGGGAAAACAGGCTGTACAGAAGAGATGGCTGGTAATTTAAGGCTAAATTTGATTAAATAATGGCCAGACCAGCATACGGGGGTTGTATCTTGCCATACCAGTTCGGCGAGATTGGTAAATATCGGGTCGAGCAGGTTCCCGGCCTTGTGTGTGGGTCCGGAGTTTAGAAGTCTGATGTTTAAAGCTGTCAGATCTTCTAGCAAGTTTGTACATGTGGTACTCGATGGGTCATCCAAGTGTAGGTTGAGGTCTCCCATAAGTGAAAAATGTTTTGAGGCCAGATGAAATGGTGTAATGTAGTTAGCTAAATTGGAAGCCCATTGGGTGCAATTTCCGGGGGGGCGATACATCAGTATGCCTGATAGCGTGAAGTTGGGGTTCATAGTAATTTTAAAGAAGGCAGCTTCACAGTCTGGAATATCTACAGGGTCAAGGGTACATTTTTGTTTTTGTTATAAATGATAGCGATTCCGCCACCAGTTTTTACAGCTCTGTCTTTCCTAACAATCGCATAGTTGGAAGGGAGAGCAGTGGCTACATCAGGCCTGCACTGTCGTGTAGCCAGGTTTCGGTCAGAAAAAGTGCACTGGGTTGGTCTTCTAGTATCAAGTTAAAAATGTCTAGCTTGTGTTTAGGTAAGGAGCGCAGTTGATACTGTAAAACAGGAAGTCTTTTACCTTAGGACTAACTTGTTGGTGGCACTTTCTGTATCTATTCCTGCGGTCGGGGTGCGGTTGAAAGTTAGATAGTGTGAGACTGCAGTTGGGGAAGATAGCATTTTCTTTGTGATGTACCTCAAGTGTAGTACAATCATCATGCTTGGTGGGGTGCAACGCTTTTAGCTGACCAGAAGTCATTACCTGCCTAATCTGTGTCAGTGGGGCATGGCCCTCTGCCTCGTGCCCCGTCCTGGCCCGGACGGGCACAGACGGGCTCATCTTTGGCGTGTCTTCGGCGCGGGGATGGCACGGACACTGCGCGCATCCGCTGCGCGTATTTTCGGGACATCTAGGTTTTGTAGAGGACGTGCTAGCGTTCAGCTCCGCCTCCGCACACTCGCCCAATCAATGCCCGGCACCGATAGGGAACCCGGAAGAAGGTACCGCCCTGCACCCTCCACTACAATCAAGCCTAGCGCTTGCGGTGGACCGGGGTTGCAGGGGCGACAAAGATCGCCACAAGATTATCGGGAGCAGAGTGCAATAGTTATACAATTTTTAAAAGGTAAAGTGCATCCGTGCAATTTTAAAAATCAAAATTCACACACAGCTTTAAAATACTCTATGTCGCGCTATCAGTGCAATTCTTAAAATCAATTTACACAGAAGCTTTTAGATATTTCTAGGTCGCGCTGCAAACATAAAATGCGCGTGTCATCAGGGAGAATGCAACTTTCAATGAGGTTTTGTAGAGGGCGTGCTAGCTAGCGAAATTGTCCATTAAAATATTCAACATTTACTACTTTAAACTCAATTTCTATTTAAAAAAATCGATATTTTTGTATATTGTTTGATGAAGTTAGAGTCAACAATATTTTAGAGGGGAGTGGAGCATAAACAGGTATCCAAGAAAGGGAAGATAGCTTAATTTCTGGATGCTAGTAATGACAGAGGAGCATCCTTCAATCTAGGCACTATGTACACCCAAGTAGAATGCCATATTGAAGTCCTCCACCTTTGATATCTGCAAGCGCTACCCACCCAAACATCTCATCCTTAGGGGAAGGAAGGGTCTTAGTCAAGACACCAAACACCTCTTTTTTATCAGGACTAGTCAGCAGGAAATCTCCTCATATTCAGGTGCAGGGCTATAACCAATGTCTGCAAATCACCTGCCACCGTGTATTAGTTACATCATCATGGCCTAGGTATGTCACTGGTATACACCCATGTTAGTAGGCGTTAAAACTTAGGTGGACTGCAGAGTCCTCTGGAGTTTAGACCTGTCTTGAGAAACAACATAAACATTATGTTGAGTACTTTTAAAGGGACTTTCACTACAGGTCATCTGGACTAAACCTACTGGCTCTCAGAATGGAGGCATCACGAGCAAGGTGGCCAAGTGAATAAGGCTCCAGTAACATTTGACTATAGATACTTCAAAGATCCCTTTTTTAACATTATTTTAATTGACAATTTAATGTTTTGACAACAAATATTAGCACAGTGCAATCTGATACTAAATGGCCCAACACCAGACAGTTGTACCCCAGTTCCAAATAAACATATTTCATTCTCAGACTGAGATCTACCGTCAGAAAAGTAACATGGCCACAAATGGCCAGGTCAAGAGAAAACAGATGGTGCTGTGTCATAATCATACATATTTATAGCCCTAATTTCAAGTCAACCAAACTCAATGTCATGTGTAATACCTACATGGTATGCCCCATGTAGGGCTGCTCCCCCTCAAGAAGGAGGGGCAGATGGAAGGCCTTTCTAATGATACTCAAGTTCCACAGATTCTGGAAAAGGAGGTAAGTACAAATATGTGGAAAGGTTGGATTAAGGAGGAATGATAAAAATGGGAGAAGAGACTTGTTCTGGTGTGATTTTATGCTGGTGGGGGTGGGTCATGTTCAGAGATGGGGAGATGAGGAAAACCCAAGATCATAGTGACGAATGGATAGATCAAGCAAAATTGAAGAAGGGGAAGAGACAAGGGTATGTCTTACCATGTTTGTCAGAATCGTCCTCCTAAAGTAACCTTTATTATGTGACTTCCATTCACTTCAAACATAAACTTCCCCCCTATGATTTCTAAAGAAGGTCACTGCTGAATTGGAGAATTTAAGGGGATGTTTCACCAGTCCACTTAATTTCAATTTCTTCAAGCTATCTAGCATGCAAAAGGGACTCTCAGTGAGATGTTGTTGGATGCCTTTTCAGAGGTGTGTGTGGGACAATCTCCACCATTTCCCTACTGTTTTTCCAATTTTGCACTTACCTCATTATTCCGAGAGGTCTCCCAATTTTCTTTGTTTCGCCTTGAGTTGGTGTAATCTGTCTGGTTCTCACTTTCACTCTCTCACCCTCAAGTATAGTCCATTCTCTCCCCTTTTAGCACAACTAGTTTTCCACTATCTCCTGTTAAGGGAGGACCTGAGGAGGGTAAAGAGTTTTTTGTTTTGTTTAGCTTAGTCAAGTGGTGCCTGGGCAGGTAAATGGATATACCACACTAATGTAAGGACTAGGATGAGGAAGTATTGACGAATGAGAAGCCCAGCTCAGAAAATCCAATCACCTTTATCAAGGTAATCATATGAGATGAACCAGAACAACAACAAGAAGGCATGGCAATTATTTTCTCAAATGGTAATTTGTTCTCCCTCCCCGTGATATGAAATAGGTGGACACAAAATAATTTCTTGTCCTTCCGGTACAAGTTTTCTAAGCTTATTTAAAAGAAACCTAGGTGGAGATTTACAAACATTTTGCTCTGGGTTACCGTCACAAAAGTGATGCTAACCAGCGTGAAAAAGGTTTTTTTTGCTATTTACTCTCCAGTGCAAAACTTGTTTTGTACTGGAGGCACCCTTAACGTAGCGCAAAGCATCAAAAAGCCTGCTTTGCATTACTGAGTACTAAGGGGGTATTACATGGGTAGAACATGGGCATTCCCATGCAACCACCCATGCGTTTTAACCTTTTGATGCAAAACCATATTTACAAACATTTCTAGACATTGTTTTGCACCAAAAGTTAATGCCCCTTCAAAGGAAGCGCTAACTGGAGAATTGCTTTCATTTCTCCATGCTTTTCCAACTTTGCATGCATGCTGCACTGTGCAACACGCTTACAAAGGGGTAAAAGCATTCTATTGTGTCTGGACATAGTATTTTATACAAGAAGGGTACCCTTCCTGTACAAAACCTATGCTAGATTCATGCACACACCCTAGTGCTATGGTGCTGAGGTGTACGCATGGCACATAGCAACTGAAATCAGAACCGGAGCATGGCAAAGGGGAGGAGATAGCTATTTCTCTCAAGAGATGGCGCTCTCCTGCTCCCTCCCTGTCTCGCAACTCAGTGCAGCCTCGCGGGGGCTGCACTGCATTGCATGCCTTTTTGTAAATCTCTCCCCTAGATTATTGTAACATTTAAAGTCTGAGAATCTAACAAAAAAATTTTACTCAAACTCATTACTAGTCAAACATATTTGAATTCTTGTTCAATTCTGTTTCACATGCCACATGTCTAAGGGCCTCATTTAGAGTTTGGTGGACGGGTACCCTGTCACAAACGAAAGTGATAGTCAACCCACTGTATTACAAGTGAGATGGGCTACAATGCCCATGTAATGTGGCAGATGGTATAATCCATCACAAACGTACGTGATATTCAATCCACTGTATCACAAGTGCTATAGGCTACAATGTACAAATTCCTAAATTAGGGCAGCAGTGATCACTACAAAAGGCAATTACTGAGACTTGAAGAATAATTGTGTAGCTGTGATCAAATATGCTCAGAGTAAGCCCAGCTTTTTCATTTGTGACTTTCCTGGAGTGATAATAATTGAAAATCCTAGAAAATGACTCGGTATGTGATTGTGGTGAATTAGTTAAGCCGAGCAGTAATGCTGCGTATTTTTGCTGATAATCACTGTTCGGCTATTGCTGTTCTCAGTCACCATTCTCCACTTAAGCTATCAGGTCTACCCAAATAGACACTGCAATGAAATGACAAATTCAGGAACTAGCTGCCATTTGCAGAAGCGAGGAAGCAAAAATAGAAAGGCTAGCAGCTTAACAAGGATAACATCATTCTTCCTCTGCAGAAGGACATATTTGTTTGCCTAAGCAAAAAGGAGCAAAATAAATTGGAAAAGACACTGACCCTACATAGCAGGGCATTGACATGATATTACTTTAAAAAGTGCCTCTTCCTTTATAAACAGAAAAATTCCACTTCCGTTTCGCAGTCATCGCATCTGGAGTCCTTATGGCTGAGAAGACCATGGTACCTTTCTAGTGCTCATGAAGGTTTTGGTCATATTGCATTGTTCAGTGGAGGTTGCCATGAATAAATGGTGGTGGGGCAGGTGGGGGTACAAGATTTTTTTTAAAAATACCTTTTGCTGCCGCGGCCGGCCATCTCTAGCGTTGCTTTTGCCGCCTCTCCACTTCCTGGGTCCCAGCAGCCCCTGGGACCCAGACTCCCATCCAATATCCGTGCTGCAGAGGAGTGCGGGGATTGGTTTGATCAGGTAAGAAAGACGCCCTGCTCAGACCAGGGAGTCTTTGGGGTTTCTCCAGCCCGGCTGCTCAATGCAGCTGGGCTGGAGAAAACCTAAGTGCACATGTGTCTTTTGGTCAGCCTGAAGTGACCGGCCAAAACACATATGTGCACTTAGGGAGTGGAGTGCACATAGCACTCCTCCTCCCCACTCCCATGCCTTAGCCCCACCCCACCCAACACTGCTGGCTAGGATATGGCAAATGTAAAATAAAACGATGCAAGAGCATTGTTTTATTTTACATTTGCTGGTTCTAAGCCAGCTAGTGGGGTGATGCTCCTCCGCCATTGCAGAGTAGCCAGTACTGGTACTATTGTGAACCTAAGTCTAAGGCCTGATCACAATTGGCCTTCTTTTTTCATATGCAACTTGCGCACCCAGTCATTTGTGCTAAAGAACGTGTGCTACTTAATGAGTCTGAAATTTGTACTTGACTGATCAGTAAACCTGATAATGGTGAATAACGCACAAATAGCACAGTGTTTCACATGATGTCAGTAAACGTATTACCCACAATTACCCTGGGGCACAACGGGTATTTACATCCACTTTTTGAGTCACTGGGGCACTTTGATAATACAGAAGAACAGCAGGTATTCGAGTGGTTGCCTCTTCTCAATATGAGGGAACAGCTGTGTCTTTGTGGCAGAGCAATATTACAGGTGCTGAAGCAAGAACAAAGAAGCCTTGTGTGGTATATAAATAAATAATACCGGATCTAGGTTTGACTGGACATAGCAATAACAGATAGCTCAATAAATAAGAGTCAAGATTCGAGGTAGTAGGAGTTTGCAGGTTTAATACAGCATAAAGGACAGGAACAGGACAACCTGCACGGGAACAGGATGGCAGGGCCCTGCAGGGGGGACAGGGAATGAGCGCGCTAACTTTAATAACAGTACGCAAGCATATATACTAAAACGGTTGCATTACAATACATACAATAGGCGGAGCAGTGGGTGTGGTCAATAGCAGTCGCGAAAGATAAGGGTGAAAGTGGGTGTAACAGGAGGTGTGTACATAGACATGTGATGTAAACGTAACAGAATATGTCATAAATGGGGCGGAAACATGGAGGGGGCTACCTGAGGAGCCGGGACCTTTAACCTAGTGGTGCACGCAAACTGACAATGACGTGTTACTAGGAGAAGCTGGGGGCTATGACTTCTGCGCTAGGAGCAGAGACTGAAGTCTGGAGAGTCAGGGTGACATGTACCTAAACCCTATCTAGTATCTAATGTTTAGAGGACATGTTGATATAAACTAAGAGTTATCGGGGTAAAGGCTAACAGACTCTAAGACTGGAGCATGCATTATTCTACATGTAGTGCGTGTTGAGGAATATTAAATGACCATTAATACAGTATTTCTCTTACATGGAGACGTAAAGGCTAGACGATGACGGAAACTATTGATGCGATTCAGTAGCTTAGGAATGCAGAGAAGGAGGGCTGGACTGATAACTAGAATCATAACATACTCTTGGCAGACTCGTGGGCAGAGCCAGGCCGAGCCGGGCACTGTGAGGCAGGAAGTAAGTGAAGGGTCGAGGATACAGGTGGGGGCTGTATCGCTCCTCAGCGAGGGTTCAGGAGACAGGAGCTGAATCTGGTGTCCGGGCCCTTTTGAGGCCTAGAAACGGGGACTTTACAATGAAATAACGTGCACACTGAGAAACGTGGCAACGTAACTTTACATAGGCCTGATATTCGTAGCTTTCACGAGAACTGGAAACTAGCATACTAGAGATGGACACAACTGTAATTGCGTCTTTAATCAAACATGGGGAATACATATGCATATTAATCATGCACACATAACATAAGATGGGGAACACGTAGGGACATAGAACATGGCAAAATTTACTTTTCCACATTCCCTCCTTGTCACTACGTTTCCATCAGGAAACATCAATATTCATGATACCATCTATCATTTCATACAGTATCATCTGCTCGTCTCGAATATTCTTGGAACTGGATTTAGAACGGGACTTGGGGCTAGGAATACAAGAGGTAGCACAAATGCCGCAAATCGCAGGGCCACATTGTATACAGAGGCAGCAACTGAATATGATCGCTACTGCAATACCTAGAAAGGACAACACTTTCCATCCCCAGGCGGAAATTATATTCCAGAACCAACCGGACCATGTCCAGGTGCCTGGATTTTGGTGTAACAGATGGGCAATTTTATGGAGTCTGGTTATAGCTGAATAAACAGACGGTGCGTTATTAGGAATGAAAATGCAGCAACTAGATCCGATGACTCTACATGCCCCGCCCCTATCGGCCAGTATGACGTCAAGGACGAGACGATTCTGGAGCACGACAATTCTCATAAAGGATTGCTCTTCGGTTAAGTTACCTAGAGCAGAGGTAGTCTCAATCACTACTGCTTCAAGTGTTCTGGTTAATCTACGTATCAGTTTACTATTCACAACAGTACCTAAATAAGGGAAGACACCTTTATTGATATCTATATATTGTTCTAGAGCAGTTTCAGTATAATCGACAATCGGGAGGTCTCTCTTGTGTCTAGTATGTACTAAGTGGGAATTCCTATGGTAGTCAGGTGGGGCTAGAAAAACTGGTGGCAGTAGGAAGGCAATGTAACAGGTTCCCTCCCAATCGAGGGGCAGACGAACATATGCGGTCTGACCACACACAAAATAGGAATGACGTGAAGCTTTGAAAATAGATTTCCTACTGTCACTATACTTGACAATAGTAGTACAATCACTATGGCCTACATGTACGGAACCATTATTTCGGACACATAATTCACCTTTGACTGGTAATACTGACATAGAGGGTAAGTCTGGAGTAGTATCAGACTGAACATTCAGGACCATGAAATTCGAAGAATAATTACCCAAATTATAAACTTCATTTTCTAGATCTAACCCTGTTCTGTGGGGAAGACCTTGCTTGTCTGGAAAACATGTACTGTTTAGAAAGGACATATCTGTCAAGGATGACGTTAACGTGGACCATGCTCCACACGAACCATTATGTGAAAATGGATAAGGAAAGAGTGGCAGAACTCCCTTCGGTGTCTGGAAAGGGGGGAGTCGACCACACACCCAACAATTAGTGGCATTGCTGGTCTGGTGTGAATAATGTAACATGCGGATAAAGGAATTATTACGCATAGCAAGACGATAAGATAGTTCATGAGGAGGTAGATCACTAAACGTATGCTCTACTGTAGTATTAGAAGACTTATTTACGTGAGAAACTGGAAAACACAAATAAAATGCATAACTTGTGCAGGTAATCATAAGGCTGAGATATAGCAGAAAACATAAAATAATAGTGCAACTTTTAGAGTTCTCACTAACTCTCTCTCTGTGGGGGTCTATTATATACATGTCAGAAACCGGTCTAACCGTTTCACCTAGGGGAGGACTTAGACAATCAAACTGGCTGACTTATTTTACTAGACCTTAATTTTAGCTTGTACTCCTGCTGCGGAGTTTTCTCTAACAGGGAGGAATCTGTATCATTGTCTTTTGCGGGACAGTCCTTGAGAATAGTACTTTGGCAGTCTTTATAATCCTCGGAAATGTTCTTGGAAACAGTCTTTAGTCCATAAAATTTCTTTACGTGAGACAAATGTACCCAGCCCTTCCTGCCTTCCAGCTTGACGGCAGTATGGGTGGCCAGGAGGACTTGCTTGGGCTCCTTCCAGCGGGGCTCCAGCGGACTTGAACGATCAAAGTTCCTCACAAGGACCAGACTTCCGGGAACGATTTCATGCGGTGCCACCTCGGTATTGTCTGGAAATGCGGCGGCAACCTGTGAACGACAAGAGTGTAGGGCAGACATCAAGGAAGCTAGGTAATCTGTCAGCATATTACTTGAAACATCGGTAATACTTCGGGGTCTAGGTGTACCCCACATATTAGGGGGGCGGCCGAATACGACCTCGTACGGGGACAGACCTGATCTGGAATGTGCGACCATGCGCATATAAAACAGAGCGACTGGCAGAGCTACTAGCCAGTCCACACCTTTCTCTTTACATATTTTAGCAATGCGTATTTTCAGGGTCTGATTATGTCTCTCTACTAGACCGGCTGCTTCAGGATGGCGTACACAATGGAACTTCCACTGGTACCCTAACAAAAGGGAGATGTGTTTCATAAGCTCAGATGAGAATGGCTGGCCGTTATCAGAATACACGACCCTAGGGAGTCCATAGCGGGGGAAGAATTCACGAACCAACTGCTTGGCAGTGATCGCGGCTGTGTAATCTGGGACTGGATATGCTTCTGTCCACCTGGACAAAGCGCATACAACTACAAGGACATACTTGAAACCTCGACATCGCTCCATCTGAATATAATCCATCTGGAGGACTTCAAAAGGGTGGTCAGGGGGCTGGAATCCACCTTGTTCCACCGGGACACTTTTACCTGGATTAAACTGGCAACATATCATACAGGTACGGACCTTCTGCTTGGCTGCAGCTCGTAAATGCTTGTTGAACCAAATGTTCTGGATACTGTCTAACATAGCTTTTTCTCCTAAATGTGCTGGACTATGTGCGGTATTGATAATGACTTGAACCATAGAGTCGGGGAGAAACCATGTGGCTTTTCCCTTCGTTACCCATCCCTGATCTGTCTGGACCCCTCCTTGTTCGGACCATTTCTTGATTTATTCGGGAGTAGCATGTAACTGGATATCTATGACATCTTGAGTGGGGTCCTTAACTGTCATACAGGTAGTCAGATCTGGAGTATGTGTCTGTGTTGGATTAACTGGAATGTCTGGAGTCTGTGCTGTAAGCTTGGCTGTGCGATCTGCTAGATCATTACCTTGAGAAATAGTGTCAGTAACTTTCGTATGTGCTTTGCACTTCATGATAGCAATAGATGTCGGTAAGTGTATGGCATCTAACAGAGCTTGAATAAGGAGACCATGCTGAATCTTGGTTCCATGAGAAGTCATGAAACCTCTCTCTTGCCAGAGCACTCCAAAGTCGTGTACGACTCCAAATGCGTAGCGTGAATCTGTATAAACATTAACTTTCAGGTTCTTGGCGTGTATGCAGGCTTGTGTCAGAGCAACTAGCTCTGCTGCTTGAGCAGACAGGGTGTCAATACGGTGTGTTTCTATAACTTCAGTGTCAGTAGTCACTGCATACGCGGCTACTAGTTCTCCTGTACTTGTTCTCATACATGAACCATCCACATAAAGTGTCAGGTCGGGATCTGGTAATGGAATGTCTGTCAGATCTTGTCTTGGCTTAGTCATAGTGTTGACTACTTCCACACAGTCGTGTGTGGCAGGATTCGAATTAACTGACGGTAACAGTGTAGCAGGATTTAGAACGTTGCAGCGTCTGATTTCTATGTGTGGCTGGAACAGTGTCAGTTCATAACCTGTTAAACGTGCAATTGTCAAGTGCTGAGTCTGTGTTCGGTTTAAAAGAACTTCCACAGAGTGTGGAACTTGTACTGTCAAGGAATGTCCTAATACTATGGAATCACTTTGTCTGATAGCTAGTGCTGTGGCTGCAACTGACTTGAGGCACGCAGGCAGAGCCTGGGCTACAGGATGTAGTGTGCTCGAAAAATAAGCACAGGGCTTGTATTGTCCTGCTTGATCTTGTGTGAGAACAGATAATGCTGTACCATCACGTTCTGTGACAAAAAGTGTAAAAGGCTTACTGTAGTTCGGTGTAGCTAGAACTGGAGCTTGGCATAGAGCTTTCTTCAACTCATTGAAACTAAGTGTATGTTCAGATGTCCAAGGGAGGACAGTCGATACGGCTGCCTCCTGTGTCGTTAATTGTATCAGTGGCTTAGCTAGAAATGCATACTGAGGAATCCATTGTCTGCAATAAGAAGTAAGGCCGATAAAAGCACGTACCTCCTTCTGGGTCTTGGGCTGAGGAAGACTCGCTATTAACTGGATACGGTCAGGTGTCAACTGCCTACCCCTCTTGGACAGTAAGTGGCCTAAATAGATCACTTGCTGGACACAGAATTGAAGCTTCGAAGGGGACACCTTGTGCCCCATCTCTGCTAAGAAATACAAGACTGTAAGGGATGCTCGCTCGCAAGCACGTTCAGAACGGGCTGTGATCAGTAGATCATCGACATACTGGAGCAGGGCAGTGTCAGTTGGCATGTGAATGTTATCTAGTTGTCTCTTAAGTGCTTGACTGTAAATACTAGGACTTTCTGTGAAACCTTGAGGAGCTCGTGTGAACATATAGCTCCTTCCATTTAAACAAAATCCGAAAAGAAACTGGCTGTCTGGATGAATGGGGACACTGAAAAACGCGTTCTTGAGGTCTATGACTGTAAAAAATGAGGCTTCGGAATCAATGGCTGTCAATAGGGAAGAGATATCTGGGACAACTGGGTACTGGGGAATAATACATTTATTGAGTTCTCGAAGGTCAATCACTAATCGATATACTGGGGGTGCATTTGGATCAGTACGTTTCATGACTGGAATGATCGGAGAATTACATACATTGGAGTCAGTTTCTACGACTACTCCTTGAGCGATGAGCTCGTCAATAATTTTGGATAAGGCTGTTACAGCCTCAGGTGGCAATCTGTACTGTCTGATTCGTGGTAACACTACACCTGGCTTGAGAGTCACACGATGGGGTGTGATTTGCATGAAGCCAACATCAGTTGGACCTTGCGCCCATAGATGCTGCGGAACATTAGACAATCTTGGATCAAAATCTCGTAATACATAGTGACCCTTGAAGTCACGTAAAAACAGTCGTATTCCCTCGGGGGAACAACATATGACTGCACCTAATTCTTTCAGTGTTTTAATACCTAACAGATTTTCTGGACATGACTTCGTAAGTAACAGATCAGTAGTGCGGGACAATGGACCTACTTCTAGAGTAACTGGCTTAGATATCTCGTTTACAATAGGCTTTCCTGAAAATCCAAGGGAAACATTTCTAGAGCCTGAGAGCGGAGCCCCTGGAACTTCGGCGTGACTGATGGTGGTCCTACTTGCCCCTGTATCAATCAGAAACTTTCTGTCTTTCCCTAATACTTGACTATGAACATAGGGACCTTCTTGATCTACAGGTATCTCGATGAGAGGCAAGCCTACCTCCCTCTCTAGGCTGTTTCATGAATACTGTTGATACTCTGGATACTCTGTCTGAGCATACTGGTACATCTGCTGTGTAACATGCTGTGTTGCAGCAATAGGCTGCGGTGCTGGAACTGTCTGTTGTGCATTCTGTGGATGAGAAGTCTGAGAAACTTGTTCTTGTCTAGGCGGACGTGGTCTTTCTTTAGTCTTACCGGTAGCTATGTTATGTTTCAGAACTGCACACTCGTTTATGAAATGACCTGGCTGTTTACAATAATTGCATGTCCCTTTAACGGGAACTGCAGGATGACTGGCTTGATTTGTACCCCTCTTCTGACTGTCTTGTGGAACAGATTGTGCAACTAGTACTTTCATTTTCGTGTCTTTCATACGTTTTCTTTCATGATCTTGCTCTTCTCTGATTCTATTCTGGTGATACTGAAGCATCTGTAACATCTGGGACGGGGTATTAGCTTGCCAGGTACTTTCGACTTTCAAAACTCGATTCTTTACTTGTGGACTTGAATTCTCGACTAATTTAGTAACAAAAAGATGAGGGTATGACTCGCTACTCGTCTTCAAGCCACTGTTTATAATAAAGCATTTCTCAAATCTAGAATAAAAATCACTAGTGTCTTCGTCTTGTTTCTGTTTACAGGCTGAGATTGCATCCCAGTCTTCCTTTTTAGTGGCTAATAATCTGGGCAAAACTTGTATTAACAGTTCTGGTAATTCTTTACATTTCTCTCCAAGACCGGTACCTGGTACTCGTATCTTATCTTCAGCTTCTAGAACTGCCCAATCGATCTTTTTCTCTCCCACCTCCCATTCTTTTTCCTTGAGTTTCTCGTATACCCCTGCGGGCAACAGGACCTTTAGCATTTTAATAATATCTGGATACGTGTATTCTCCCATACGGAGCATGTCTTTTAATTCTCGGTGGAACCCTGCTGGATCTTTGTCATGGCAGGGAATTAATTTCTTCATTTCTAAGAGTTCCATCTTTGTAATTGGGGTGTAAACAAATACTCGTTGCATTTCACCATCTGCTGTCCTGACTGGGTGTACTTCTCGTAACGGATTCTGTCTGTCTATGTAAAAGGGTTTACTTTCTGAAGGTGAAACATGAACAAAATGCGGGTTCAGGAACGTTCTATATTTGTGGCGCTGTTCTAGAATGACACTAATTAAATCGGTACCTAAACCTTTCCATCTATACTGGAGTAACTCGTTCAGGACATCATGTAACGGACCTGGATCAGAATGTTGACCCTCATACAATGTGATGAGGTGCTGAATCATATACATACCCACCAGTCGTTGCTCGGCTGGGGGCAGTTTCAGAAACATTTGTGCCACTATTTCGTCTGGAAAAGTGGTAGAATCAGTAATCCATCGGACTGCTGATCGGGCTAGTTCTTGTTCATGCATAGTACTTAACTCACTGTAACCGATTCGTGATTTCAGAATGTGATCGGTAGCTTGAAATACTTGTTCTAGAGAACCTTGTTCTGGTGCTGGATGATGAAAGATTTTCTTGTGTTCCAGACGTGAATGTCGGTCTGGAAATCTAGATTTTCCTACATACGCTATTCTGGCGGGATTCTCGTCGTCTACCTCTTCAGTAGAAGAGTCATTCTCTTTCTCGCTTACTTGTGCTGCTTTACGTTGTTCGTGTAACTTTATTATTTCCTTACGAATTCTCTTGTACATACTCTCTATACTACTGATAGTTCTGTGTTTACCCTCGGCTATATCATCACTCCACCTTGTCAGGATTCTCATTTCGGCCGGATCTTTGGTCGGATAATCTTGTTCCCTTATTAAACAATTAATCAGAAACTTTAATAACATGAGCTGGATCTCAGCTTTCCTTTGAGACATGGCTTCGCCAATACTTTCTGGATCATCCCCTGTACGGATGAAACGATATATTCTGTCTAGATCTTCTTTCATATTCGGTAGGGTGTCCAAATACCCGGTCACCCGTCTTACACGTATGGAATATATAACCGTACTATCATCACCTGCGACTGGATCATAGCGGCATTCAGTAAGAGCTCGTCGGATATCTGCAACTGACTTATATTTGGGCGTACGCTGTAACGCACTTTCATGTAACTCGACTAACGTTACACGTTGGTGTGGCGGAGGGGTACCAGGAGGACCTCCTCCTGCGGCCCCTAAACTAGAATCGTCGACTGATACTCTTCGTGCTGGCGCGGCGGGAAATTGTAATGTGGGCTGGACCGGGGGTACCGTAACAGGTACTCCGGTGACTGGAGGAGCAGGATTTACATTATTTACAGGAGCTGGCGGAACAGGATTTGCATATTCTGGGACTGTGTCGTCCAAATAGGACGAAATAAAAATATCAGCTGCGGTCGGTTTGTGACGTAGCTTGGTCGGAACTAAGGGTGGCGGAAAATTACTGGATGCCTCCGGGGTTGCTTTTGGCAAACCCTCGGCAAGAAGAGGATACATACCCTTAATGAGGGCATTCCTCTGTCTGTCTGACTGTTCGGTTTTAACTCGTTCACCTATCTCGATTAGTTCCCTTTCTTGGGCTCGTTCTAAGGATTCTCTACTTAATTCTGACTTTCTGATTTCTTTTTCGGTTCTTTTATGAGATTCTTTGCGCCATAACTCGATGGCATCTTTCTGTGACTGTCTGGCTTTCTTTTTCCATAATGCTTCTTCTACTCGCATGATGCACTCGGCATCCCACGTGCCTGATACGGGCCATCTATACTTTTCTTCTAACTCTTTGGTGTACTCCACCCATAAATCTAGATATAATATGGCACTTATGCCATGCTTCTGATACATAAAATGACCTGGACTGTCCCTAGGCGGGACAGGAACTGCTTCTTCTAACAGACCTTTTCTAGTTGTTAACTGACGTAGTTTGGAAAATAGGGGCATGACTGAACTGTAATCTAGACACAATACAATACACAATGAACACGATAATTACACCACTTTCATACCACGACATTAAAAATACATGAAGAACATTTAAAATAACAGTTCGAACAGAATACTACCTGGAATACTGAAAACAGAATACATGAATCTTCTCGAGAACAGAACTGACTAGAACAGAAACTAGATGCACTGCTAAAACAGTACGAAACTTACCGGTCTCATAAAGAGACACGTCAGGACCCGCATCCACCGAAGTGGACACTTCGTTTTGGGATCTGTGTACCACCAAACCCCACGGACCAGAGTCAATTAGATTGACCCTGTCTAGATACTACCCCAGCAACGGTACTCACCGGGCAGCAAGAACGGAAGGCCTCGGACTGGACTGGACTGCTTCGACGCCGGACGGACGAACTTCGGACTTCAGTTACGGGTGGGCCTCCGGATACCTCGGACCTTGGACTCTCGGCTTGGGCTCTGGTCGGGACTCGCCGCGTTCCTCCACCGCCTCGTCTGGATGCTGGACCGCCACCTCCGTCTCCTCCGTGGGCCTGAGGGATACTTGAAGCAGAAATATCTGCACGTGGCCGGTATGGTTCCGTCACGGCTGCAGAGGGTCAGGGGGCATACGTGGCTTCACCGGCGCGTGGGGAAAGGGCAAGTTCCTGTTCGGGCGCCATTATGTGGTATATAAATAAATAATACCGGATCTAGGTTTGACTGGACATAGCAATAACAGATAGCTCAATAAATAAGAGTCAAGATTCGAGGTAGTAGGAGTTTGCAGGTTTAATACAGCATAAAGGACAGGAACAGGACAACCTGCACGGGAACAGGATGGCAGGGCCCTGCAGGGGGGACAGGGAATGAGCGCGCTAACTTTAATAACAGTACACAAGCATATATACTAAAACGGTTGCATTACAATACATACAATAGGCGGAGCAGTGGGTGTGGTCAATAGCAGTCACGAAAGATAAGGGTGAAAGTGGGTGTAACAGGAGGTGTGTACATAGACATGTGATGTAAACGTAACAGAATATGTCATAAATGGGGCGGAAACATGGAGGGGGCTACCTGAGGAGCCGGGACCTTTAACCTAGTGGTGCGCGCAAACTGACAATGACGTGTTACTAGGAGAAGCTGGGGGCTATGACTTCTGCGCTAGGAGCAGAGACTGAAGTCTGGAGAGTCAGGGTGACATGTACCTAAACCCTATCTAGTATCTAATGTTTAGAGGACATGTTGATATAAACTAAGAGTTATCGGGGTAAAGGCTAACAGACTCTAAGACTGGAGCATGCATTATTCTACATGTAGTGCGTGTTGAGGAATATTAAATGACCATTAATACAGTATTTCTCTTACATGGAGACGTAAAGGCTAGACGATGACGGAAACTATTGATGCGATTCAGTAGCTTAGGAATGCAGAGAAGGAGGGCTGGACTGATAACTAGAATCATAACATACTCTTGGCAGACTCGTGGGCAGAGCCAGGCCAAGCCGGGCACTGTGAGGCAGGAAGTAAGTGAAGGGTCGAGGATACAGGTGGGGGCTGTATCGCTCCTCAGCGAGGGTTCAGGAGACAGGAGCTGAATCTGGTGTCCGGGCCCTTTTGAGGCCTAGAAACGGGGACTTTACAATGAAATAACGTGCACACTGAGAAACGTGGCAACGTAACTTTACAAAGGCCTGATATTCGTAGCTTTCACGAGAACTGGAAACTAGCATACTAGAGATGGACACAACTGTAATTGCGTCTTTAATCAAACATGGGGAATACATATGCATATTAATCATGCACACATAACATAAGATGGGGAACACGTAGGGACATAGAACATGGCAAAATTTACTTTTCCACATTTGAACAGACACATTGCACCTACATGTGAGACGATGGGCAGTCTATGCACCTCCTGGACGACGGTGGAGGAGACAGTTTCTCTTATTCAACCATCTCATAAGAGCTACTGGTCTTTGAAAAATTGCAAACCTCATGCAAATTCATGTTTACGTTGTTCATAGCGCTTTTGCTAGGTTGAATATGTAATAGAAGAGGAGTATATAAGACTTAAGGACCAATTCCCAAGTTTCTTTCTTGGAATAGTCTAGTCCTGACTTATTTGTGACTCACTCCTGCATTATCAAGAGTATTGCATGCTTAATATTGGAAAAAGGCTCAGGGAAAAAAAATCAGTGAGCAACAGATTCTGATGGAGCAGGTATTCGCCTGTAATGCGACTTGCTAGTAATCAGTCTTCTCGACATAACGTTAATGTACTAATCAACATGTTTGTCCTATTAATATTGTATTTCATGACATCTAAGTGAAGCTTGCATATGTGCTTTTCCTAACGAATAATCTGCTTACATTAATATGGCCGCTGCTACGCGGGATTTCTTACTGCGCATGCGTCTGTCACACTCATGTGACATGACGTACTCTCTGCTTTGGAGGGAATATTTTTGCTTCTGCGTACTAGAACTAAGGTGGCTGCTCCATGTCCTCACATGCAAAAAGCTTGCACTGCTGCTTTTGCTAAGCTGTTCGTTCTGCTTAACTCTAACGCAATAGTTAAATATAAAGTAATGGGAATAGAGTAGAAATAAGTGGTATACAGTGCATTCATTTATTCTGTGTTCTAAAACTGTTTCTTTTCTACTTTTCATGTATCGTAATCTTTGGGCCTGGGAGGTGCTATTACTCCATCTTGAAAACTCCAGAAGTAGATTAAGTCATTCGTCATTGATCCACTGCCAAGCTTACAATACACTAGAAGATGTGCCTGGGAGCGTGAACTTTCAACCCCAGGAGAGGAAGCTGGACTGTACAATACTGAACGCTATTGTTACTGATTGATACATTCATTGCCGGGTGGAATAAAAGTGCATGGGAAAATAAAGTTATGGGCGGGAACGTTAATTTTAATATCATCAAGAAAAGTTTCATTTTGGTATGGTGCGATGACCTCTCCTCTCTTCTTGTCCAATCAAAATTGGGGATCCTTACACTTGCAACATTGGGGGGTGGTACAGTGAACTGGAAAATAGTATACCTAGAGTAGGCTTAACTAGTTAATTTGTCCAACTTGTCCGAATAGCTGACCTGTCACTGACCCAACGCAGTCAATAGGTGATTGGAAGCAGAGGTGCTGGCGGAGCACTCTGTCAGAGGGTTCGAAACCCAGATCGGGGTGTGAGAGCTGAAGTGCCGGCGAAGCACTTTGTTGGAGAAATCGATAATTCTTACCGGGTTCTGGCTGTTACCTGCAGAGAGGGAGTAACGCAGGCGTTGCAACTTTAACTGCAGGTGCCAGTCTTAGCCTGTGGTGGTCCTGTCCTGATCCAATTTGGCTTTACCTGTCCTGATTCCGATCTGCACCTGCTTACCTTTATGGTGCCTGCACTTTCGGGATTCTGTCCTTTAAACTGACCCGTGGCCAGGGTTAGTTCTTTACACCATTCTAGGTAAATATTCAATTTGGGTGTGTCATTGTATTGTTTCCTTCTCTCTTCCCACCCTCTTGTCAAATGCGTAAAGACTGCTTTATAAAAACTATGCATATTTTCATTCTAATCGTTATTTTCCTAATTGAGAATTTTCTATTATTCAATGCTTGGATTATGACATTTTAAAGATTTTAGATAAAGAGTTTAAACCTTTCCCGAGTTGTGGTTATTTTATGAGTGCAAATGTTCTTATTTTATCTATTATTCTAACACCTTTGATCCCTTAGGACTCTAGGTACCGATGGCGAAGATTGGTACGTCAATTGTATATGTCCTAAATGAAAATTATAAATCACTGATTAGAGTAAGTGCACAGGTTACCTGATTAAATCTCATCATACGTTGTTTATGGGCCCAGGTGAGTATGGTAATCTGAGTCAGGTGACCTGGGCGCTCTATCAATACAATCATACTCTATTGACACTATAATGCTAACGTTTGAAATACTAGATGGATGAATCAATGATTCACATTTAGAAACCTAGGTCATATACTTTTCATTATTTTCCGTTGGATATATATTGAAGGCATTCTGTGTATCTACTCAAAGGTATGGAAAAATGTGAATTAATTGTATTGTAAAATGAGGTGGGAACACAAACGTGTATTCTCAGGGTGGAAATAAATATAATATATTAATGGAATATCGGAGATTGGTACTGTGTTTTTGGCTGGTTTAGAGTAAGTGAAAAAAAATCCCTGAATGGAACCAAATAATTGCATAATATATAGTAAAAAGAGCAATAGATTATATTATTGAACTCTACAATAAGAACGTTTCAGATTAATCATTGGAAGGAAGTCTTCCACGCATCTGATCGTTTTACTATCCTTATCTTCCTTAGAAGGTAAGAGATGGTACCTGCTCTTTGCGAGATTCAGTGAAATTGGCATATTATGTGATTGTGTACCTTTTATGAATAGAGGTAATTGAGCAACATAACCTTAACATAGAATGATTCCAATACCAACACATACATCAGGTTAATGTTACTCTCTGTTTTTAGTTTTAGACTCTTAGGGGTTTATGTAAAGCTATACTAACCACCCACTCCAGAGTAATGTGGGGTATCTGTACATATAAGAATGAGTGCACAGTTGCATTTGTTTTGTCTTTGTTTTATTCGTTCTTTATTAGGATTTTGTAAGTTTATGGGAAAGCAATAATAATCAAGGCATCTGGAAATAACTCAACCAGGTCACACACGAAAGCACATACAGCAATAAAAGTCCCAGGCTGCGAAAATAAAAGTATGAAGCAGCTCCAAGGAGCACCTGTAAATGTCAGTGCCCAGAAGATACAGGCGTCGATTCTGTCTCTCGTTTAAAGAGAGGAAAAAGAGATTCAGGCGATGTAGTACCTCACTCCCCAAACAAGGGTCCCCAAATGTCGTGCTTATATTGCAGAAATGACCAATAAAATGGATAATCTAGAAAAAGAACTACAAAACTAGGCAGCAGGAACAATCATAGCACATTCGGGGAGCAAATAAAGTTGGGGTTACGAGTTAGGTGTGAGGGGGGTCGGTGGCAGCATTGTGGACTGGCCACACGGGAGACAGCACATTCCTGAGCAGGTCATGGAAAGTAGGGAACTGGAGACCCCTCCGAAATAAAGCAATATTCATGGGGATGCCTCCACCTTTTCTTGTAGCTTAAGTACATATGTATTCCAGAGGGAGGCACCCCCAACTCAACCTTGCAAACTATCTTCCGCTGCCATAACTATAGCATCAGCCGATGCCCACTTCAGTACCACTCAGAACCAACAGTCTACCCAAGGGGGCTGCAGAGCTTCGCATGACATCGCTATGAGGCGATTGAAGAGGCCTATGGCCAAATCTTCAAATTTCATATAATGTTTAGTGTGCCTGTTGTGCTTCGTGACACCCAACTGGCAAATCAGGGGATCAACTGGGAGTTGCACGTCAAGGATCCCTGAAAACCCGGGCCATAACCTGTGCCCATGTCGTCAGCAACAGTGGGCATTCCCACACCTTGTGAACACGAGTCGCATCATTATGACCACATCTAGGGCATACTGGAGTCACTCCCGGAAATTTTTTATGTAGACAATGTAGGGTAAGGTAAGTGTGATGTAAAAAATTAAATTGAGGGAACTTCAGTCGAGCATTACTCGAAACCTGATTCACCTGTTCAAGTGCCATCTCCCACTCCCTCTGTGTCAGTTCTGTCCTCAAACATGCATCCCTCCGAGGCTTGCTCAACAGTGCCATATCCGCTTCAGCCACCTGCAGTGCTGCATAAAGGACTGTTACAGCTCTGCGGCCCATACCATACGTCTGTATACATTGTAACCCAGCGTGAACAACGGGGCCTCCTGTCCCACCAACCAGATGCTCCGCACCTCGAGCATCAAGGCACTATATGCCAGCCCAGTACTGTCTTGTAAATCCTGAAAGGAGTGTAGGGCCCCATCAATATAGAAGACCCCAAGGTAGGTCACATCCAGTTCACTACAAGGGCCTGGGTCATGGGCGTCCAGTAGAGTCCTCAACTCAGGCATGCTCAATATGAGCAATTGAGGGGCATACACTGGTGCGCCACTGCATGGGTGAATAAATCTCTGCAAGCACTTCTTCGCAATGTGTGCCAGTCTGCTCGTACCCCTGGGAGGGCCCCCCGGTAACAGCAGCCACCCAAGTATCCGCAGGCCATTCAATTCCTCTCTGAGCAATTTACCCTAACCTACAGTAGCCCCAGCTAACCATCGTATGTGCCACTGCAATTGTGCTGCCGCAAAATAGCATATCAGGTCAGGCACCCCCAAACCCCCCTTTAGAATCAGGAATTGTGATGTACGAATAGACACCCGTTTGCGCACCCTGCACAGTTGCATTATAATACATTTGCTAGGACTGGTGTGGGGGAAACCAGTTGATCATCCAAAGCATGAAGTATATATACCTTGAAATATGTCCCTGACATACAGCTGGAACCCTGAGAGCCTGAGTGAAGATACAAAGCAGGTCGTAGGCATCTGTCTGGCAGGGACATTGGATACACCTGGAGAGGATAGCTGTGAAGGGTATGTGTGAGAAATTGTTTTATTAGTTGGGGTAGATTGAGGTCCATGTTAAGTAGTAAAGCCACTATCCTTTTAGGTCCAGTGAAAGGTTTCAGTCATTTAAACCTATACTCGACCCTTGGTAGCTATAGCACAGAGCAGACAGGCTTAACTTAGAGAAAATGTGTAAAGTATTCAGCAATACAAAATCAGTTAAGTAGTCAAAAACACAACACAATAAAAATAAAAATAGAGAATAATTTAATGCACAAAACGACACCAAAGCAACAAAAATCCAATAAAGAGAACCAAAGGTAGAAATTGTTAAAGATTTAAATACAAATTGCACCCAAAAGAACAAAGCACCAGTGGTAGTCAATGGTTGTTGTAGACCAGTACTGAGGCATGATTTCAGGCTGATATAAACTTGAGCACAGGTCAGATACACCAACCAGATTTGACCCCATCAGACATTTTATTAAGAGTCTTAGGGGCTGATTATGACTTCGGCAGTTTTGGGACCGATGTACAGTTTTTGGTGGTCCAACCGCCGCCTCCTCGGCTGTCCAAACACTCGATTGCCATATGTGCGGTTGGACTGCCAGAAGACTGATGCCACTGCCTACATTTGAGCTACCGCTGAGGTGGTGGCAGAGGCTGGCCATGAAGGTTGTCCTGTGCAGCACACCGCCAGTCCAATTACAATCTGTCTTTCTGCCGACATGTTCCTGGCCGGAACACCACCATGTGAGAGTTGGCGGAAAGGCAGGGAATGTTGGAGAAAACTCCCTTCAGTGTGAGGGTTCCCTTGTGTTATGTAAATGGTGCTCATGCCTCCAGCCAGTCGGGCACATTGTATCTCTTGAACAACAGAATGCAAGAAAACTGGCTGGAGGCACCGCAGTATGGCCAGCATTCGCTTCCAGCTCATTTCCAGAGCCAAAGCGTTCTGCCTCCATGACTCTGCCACCCACACACCCACCACCAGCCCTGGGAAGCATCCTAATGTGGTGGGTGAAGTCCTTCTGTTCATGGACAGGTCCAGAGTCTTCTGAAGATGGTATATTGGTGTAACACCTTCATGTCTTCCACTATCTTGGGGTTGGGAATGACTCCGGCCACTCCCTCACCATAGGCAAAAAATTCAGACGGTTAGCACTAGTTATTGGATGCTATTTACTTTAACGACATGTTAACCTAAATGTCTACTTTTTCAAATTTTAAAAACCATCGAATGCACCCTGACTTGTGGGCTGAAAGTGTGACTTATTAATATGTAAAAGGGGTGTTTCTCCTGTCAGAAAGGGTAAGTTTGACACGTAGGACTGCAATTTTAAAACTGTAGCAGTCAGGCTACAGTAGGCAGCCTCTAGTGTGTCTTATCAACCTAGTAGACGTCTCAGTAGTGCTGTAGTTCAAATGTGGCATTTAACTTTTCATGCCATGAATATAGCTTGGGACAACATATAATATGGCTTTATAGGAAAGTTAAATGGGCCAATTTGGATTAAGCCATTTCCAACATATTTTACTGGTTAGCAGTGTCCCAAATCAGAGTAAAAAAAACAGCGGCATCTGTCCAAAAAAATGGGAGTGACCATGCATAAAGAGATCCTTTCTCTCAGTGTGACTGTCGAAATGCACAGGTGAAGAGGCAAGTCTTTAAGGATTCTTTTAACTTGAGGTAGTCATCTTCCAGTCTCATTTAAAGAGGTAAAGAGTTCCACAGGAATGAGGTCTGGACGGGGAGTGTCCACAGTATGTACCAGTTAAAGAATGTAAGCCTTCTGGTTAGTTGGTAAGAGACAACTGTGGATACAGGGCATTACAGTTTTCCAACATGGATTCAACTGCAAATGCCACTGTTGTGTGTCTTTCCTCGGTATGGTATGAGTGGATGGGTCTGAAGGGATCATTTAAAGTTGGTTGGACATCCTGCCCGCCTAGAGAAACAAAGTTTATGGCCTCCTCTGGTAGATCACCAATTATCTGATTTAGTGCTTCCCACTTGCTGTGTAGCTTTTAGTGCAGCCACAAGTTCACTGAATACAATCTGCTTGTTTAATTGTAACCTATGTGTATCTGTGTTCTTTTGCACAGCTTCTCATGAGTGCATTTGTATTTTTAAGTCGGGCCAAGACACAGTGTTACCTTTCTTGCCAGCCTCAAGTAATAACAAACTATAATTAAGAAATATTTATATGCACATATTTAAATAGAGGGCCTTTGGGTCAGCCCTGTTCATCCATTGGTCTCTTCAACTGACATTCACATTTTGCATCCAACCATCACAGCAAACTGCAAGGGGATGTCCACTTTAGCCACTGGTTCTCTTGCATAGTCAGTGATGGCATTTCACCTGATCACATATGCACAGTTACCTACAAAGAAGTGCCCTTCGGTGCCAGGGCTTTACTTTATTCATGTTTTTTTTCACTTTTTCTATTTTTTATTCAGACATCCTTTGCGTGTATGCTATGATTTCCAGTTACAGGTACGGATAATAACTTTTCATCTAATTGAGCTAGAAACACATTTTTAGTCCAAAATCTCCAGATTATGGACCAGATGATGGATAATGTGACAAAATCAGCAGATCCACACATATTTTAGGTAGAAAAATAACGCATTTGCACATCACTCCACTTGCTGAGTGGCGTACATTTTCATACCATTAATTCTGAACATTTTAGGCACAGTTTTGTGAAGTAATTTAAGAGCAACACACTGTGCTTTACAAGCCTCCTTAATAAATAAGAAATCATTGCAATTAGAGGATCCCTTTAACTAGGCTACCTGGGCACGATGATATGCACTCACCCACAGAAGATTCTTAGGGCCTCATTTATGAAAAGTGACGCATCGCTGCGTGAAAACAGCGATGCATCACTTTTCACTGCGCCCTCCTTGCGACACCAATGAGGCGTCATATTTACAGTATGACGCATCATGTCGCAAGGAGTTACAGATACGTCAGTATTTCTGACGTATCTGTAGGCGCAAAAGTGACACATTGCTGGAGTGTGTCACAAAAGTGACGCAACTCCAGCAATGTGTCCTTTCACAAGGGGCAAGCCCCATGTGAAAGGACCTGCGTCAGTCTTACGCCTGCTGTGAGGCAGGCGTAAGAAATTGACGCATTTGTGTCCTAGAAGTGGCGCAGTGAAATCTTATAGATTTCATTGCGTCATTTCCATAACCCTTTCTTGCGTCAAAACGCCCCCCCCCCTTGCATACATTATACCTGGCGCAGGTATGATGTGACGCAGGGGTTTACAAAGTGACGCATCTACCTAGATGCGTCACTTTGTAAATATGGCGCAACAAGGAGCATTTTTTACGCCACTGGTGCGTCACAAAAAGTGATGCACCGGCGGCGTAAAAGTGACGCACAGCCTCATAAATGAGGCCCTAAGATCTTGAAGCTCTCACTAGGTCGAGTTAGATGTGTTTATTCCTGGCACAGACTTGCAAAACTCTCACTTGTGTATGGTTGACATTTCAAACCTCCTCAAAAGAAGAATTTAAAGGATAAAGCATATAAGAACCTTTTTTTATGAAGCATAAATAGTGGAGAAAGGCTGGTGTCAATCAACTCGAAAAAAAGCCACCCTGTTCAATGTCCTGAGTCGTGACCCACACCGCTGAGGGTCGGGACCAAGTACTGAGAGTGAGTTCCCTGTGTGAGTTTGCCTTTGAAGGAGGAATTTGCAAGGGGGGAGCAACAGGAATTCTTCTTTCTGTGCCCAGTGTCCTTATTATTTGAAATCATGGATTGTGGCAGGATTTCATATTGCTTCTGCGATGCATCCACAGCTGATTAGAAATGGCCGACCGTAGGTGGTCGTGATTGGAAAGGATGATAAGAAGGGGGGGGGGTGTTTGGGGGGGGGGGGGCAAAGGTTTTCAGCCTGTGTGTGCCGGTGTCCTGCTTTCATGCCAGAGAGGTGCTCTGGTGCCAGCCTACGCACTGAATGCCGGCAGTCACCCATTCATGTTTTATTTATAGGCCGCACTAAATTACAACGAGCATCGGGAAGTACAGAAAATTGAGACGTGTAAGTAGTTGGATATTCTTTTCATGCATTACTCATAAACGTAGTAAAGTGCTCAACTGCATACATATTTCATTCTCCTCCATTCATTTCACCCTTTTATAACCAAATTAAAATATATGAATGTGGCTTGTACAATAGCTGATTATTTTCACCTTTTAATTCTGCATGAAGTGGCTAATTTTACATCAGCGGCTGCTTTACAACTCGTGTTTTCATTCATTCGCTCATTAAAGTACATCCGGGCTGAGTTTTAAATCGTAAAAATATACCAGCATAATGAGTACAATTACTTATGTCGTGCTTTTTTATATGTGATGCGATCCTCAGATAATTTGAGGGGCTGAGTGGGTGAGTAACTGAACGAGTCAATGAAAGACGCTGTTATATAGTGATTGAGAATAACTAAAGGTGGTAAAGGAGGAATGCAGAAATGAGGGAGCATGGAATATAAGTAACTGTGGCCATCATTACCAGTAAGGTGAAGTGGAATTTACGTGTGGAATTCTGATCTGCCGATCGCGACTTGGACAATTGTAGAGGCAGGAAATTCCAGCAAGTAAAATAGGTGAAATCTTCGCCTGAAATATCAGTCAGGCCTCTGCCTTGTGGCAACTCAGCTGCTTTATGTGGTATAACTCCCCACCATCACCGTTTAACTTGAAATTCGGGCATAAGTGAGTGAATACATTGAGTTACAAGCATTTGAATCTGATTTGGATCCAAAATCAGCCAGAAGTCCCTCGCCTTACCTTGATCAAGAGTCGTCCCTGGCAGCCAATTTATTGCCCGAGGAACCCAGGTAATATTTTTCTCATGATAACTGTACTCTGTTATGTATTTCATGTTGCTTTATTGATAGAATGTTTGGTGGAGAATTCTAAGAGGGAATGTAAAGGGTGAGATGGCAAACAACAGTTGGAAGGTCGCACCTTGGGGTTCTGTTATGCTCTACTACTTGTTCCTGATTTAATAAATGATTCAACCTTATTACTTTTGGAGCAGCTTCTTTTACTGGCGATGAGCGACTACTCAATTGGACGCCATCTGCGCTGTAATAGGTTGACAGAGTCATGTATTGTGAAGTGAGGAATGGTGTGACTTTTCAAAAGGAAAACAAAAGAATAGAAGATTGGGAATCGTGAGTGTACCAATTATCACTGAGAGATTTTGGGCACTTTTTGCCACTTATTGCTATTCCGAGCATTTAATTAGCAATGCTGTGCACATTTTTCATTAACTGTTTACTGAGGCTCGCGTTTGTAAGGCGCGGCCATGGCAGCTTGTCACGAGGACATGACCATGCAGCAGTGTTTAAAGGGGCCGCAGATGCGTCTCATTTCTAAGCTGTTGGTCGCAAGCTCATTACTGCATGGGCGTCCGGCATGCCTCACGGGTGGGAGATGGGCGCATGGGGACTGTGGGTGCGGGACGGCGAGTGTTGCCTGGGTTCGGGCGGCGGGAGGAGGGACGAGGAATACAAAAAAGGTAAACTTACCATGATGCCGGGTCCCACGTCTTCTCTACTCCTGCTCTCCTGCCTCCGACAGGAACAGGGAGCAGGGAGCCAGGCACCCTCCCCTAAGCCAATCACAATTCTGCAATGCAGCGTTGTGATTTGTCTGAGCGCCATGACACATCGCTCAGCCAGGGGCTGGAGGGATGGGCATGTTCTCTATGCAGACTGTAATGCAGCCTGCATTGAGAACACTGAAAGTGTGCATGACTGGTTTGGGCGGCCCGAGAGGGCCAACCAAACAGTCATTGCGCACTTAGGAGTATGCAAACCATTCCTCTCATGCTCCGTTAGCAGAGCAGCTCCGCCGACCCACAAAGGAAACATAAAATAGTAATAACTGAAAGCTATTATTGTTTCATTTTTTTGCTTCTCGCACTGCGAGAAAGCAGTGGGGTGACATTCCTCCCCGTAGCGGAGGAGCCGGCACTGGGCTCTATTTCTGTTCAGGTCGCGTGCTGTTGTATTTCACTTTGATTGGGCTGCTTTCGTTTTAAGGAATCTCTAATTATGGCCCATGTCTGAGTATTTTGACTATATCCATGTGCCAGTGTAAAAGTGGTATTACCTCTACGTCCCTCGTCCTCGACCCAGTCATAACACATGAGGTATTCCATACGACAGGAAACAAAACAGGAAACACTTTTAGACTCCACCCACCCTCCTGTCAGGTGCTATAACACACCTCATCACCAGAAGCAAATCCTGTTTTGTTTCCTGTCGGATGGCTGCTGGGTTTAGGTCCTCTGACTCCCTCTTCATGACCTTTGGTTTGGCTGGTAGGGGTAGGGGTAAAGCTGCCTCTCGTCTTACTTTGGGTCGCTGGATCAAGGCTGTGATCTCTTTGGCATACCAGGGCTCTGGTTTGCCTTGCCCGTCAGGGGTTCAGGTGAGATCTACCAGGTGTGTGTCTGCTTCTTGGGCTGCTTTCCATGGTGTTCCCCTTCAGGAGATCTGTAGGGCGGGGACCTGGGCGTCCGAGTCCACTTTTGTGCGACATTATCGCTTGAATTGTGCTCTGTCTGGCCGCCCTAATTTTGGTTCTGGAGTGTTGCAAGCTGTGGGGGTTCCCCCCCTGTTTGCTGCACTCCTTGGTGTCTGTTCTGTTTCTGTTTGTGGTGTGCCAAAGGCCTTTGTGGGGTTGCTTTGGTATGCCTCATGTGTTATGACTGGGTCGAGGACGAGGGACGTAGAGGTAATGCTATGATTACTGGGGGTAATCCCCATTACTCTTAGTCCTACTCGTCCTCGACCCAGTCATACATCCCGCCCACCCTCCCTTTCCAGGCCTTTGGTGCTTGGTACATCAGGATTTGCTTCTGGTGGTGAGGTGTGTTATAGCACCTGACAGGAGGGTGGGTGGAGTCTAAAAGCGTTTCCTGTTTTGTTTCCTGTCGTATGGAATACCTCATGTGTTATGACTGGGTTGAGGACGAGTAGGACTAAGAGTAATGGGGATTACCCCCAGTAATCATAGCAATACTGTTGGGTTAAGCAAAGTTTTAGGCCTGGCTGTTGCAGTAATGTACTTGCTTTAAGATGTTAGTATTATCTCTTTGGGATTTAAAGCAATATTCTGAAATTACATTTGAATAAGGCAAGAAATGTTCCACTGACAAGAGACATATCAATTATTTTCATTACAAGAATGCAGTCTCATACTACATTTTATATGAACAAACCCATTGTATGTAGCATAAAACATCAAATGCTGTTGTGCAAATAGAGAGCAGGGAAAACCTTCAGCTGTCAATAGTGAACATTGTGACAATAGTTTAGACACATATGAATATTTACAAATAAATTGATCATCGCAAATGAATATTTAGTTCATTCAAACATTTCAGGTCAATGACGACGTTGTGTACAGTTAGAACTTGAATCAATCAACTAATCAGGGATTTGAGAAGCGCACTACCCACCTGCCAGGGTCTTGAGGTGCCGGGGGGCGGGAGGGTTCACGCAGCTTCCTCTCATCCAAAGAGCCAGGTCTTGGGGCTTGTTCTGAAAACTTGCAGAGTGGCACTTTGTCTGATGCTGAGTGGGAGTTTGTTCCAAGTTTTTGCTGCAATGTAGGAGAAGGCTTGCCCCCACGCTCTGGTGCTGCAGATGCCTGGGATTTCGGCTAGGGCCATATCGCTGGATTCTCTTGGGTGCGTAGAAGGATATTCTTTATTTATATTATTCTTTATTTGTTGAATTGGGGACCGCTGTTGTGGAGGGATTTGTAGGCATGGGCTGAAGGTCACTCTCTTTTTGAAGGGGAGCCAGTGGAGATGTGTTTATTCTGGTGTAGAGGGCATTCCCGTAGTCCAGTCTGCTGTTATGAGTGCATGTGTGACGATCCTTCTGGATTATGGGGGGATCCATTTGAAGGTCTTGCGGAGGATGCAGGGGGTGTTGAAGAAGTGTGTAGGACACGTTGTTGACCTGTCAGTGCATGGTGTGGGAGGAGTCGAGTATGATACAGAGTTTGCAGTGTAGTCTGTAGGTGTGGGGGGGTTCCCCAAGGGTGGCAAAATACCAGATGTTGTCCCATGCTGAGGGGGTGGATCCGAGGACGAGGACTTCCGTTTTCTCTGAGTTGAGCTTTAGGCAGCTGTTGCTCATCCAGGAGGCAATGCCTTTCATACCTTCCTGGAAACCATGTCTGATGATGTCAGGTTTGTTGGTGAGGGAGAGGATGAGCTGTGTGTTGTCAGCATAGGATACTATGCTTAGTCTGTGTCAGTGGTGAGAGGGGCCATGTAGATGTTGAAGAGCGTGGGGCTGAGTAAGGATCCTTGGGGTACTCTGCAGCTGATCTCTGTGGGATCCGAAATGATGAGTGGGTGTCTGATTCTTTGGGTTCAGCCAGTGAGGAATGGGTGGAACCAGTGGAGGGTGGTTCCCCAGATTCCAGCGTTGTTGAGTCTGTTGGTAAGTGTTCCATAGGAGCCAGTGTCAAAGGCTGCTGATAGGTCAAGTAGGATGAGGGCTGCTGTGTGGCCCTGGGCGAGGAGGGTGCAGAAGTCATCTGTGGCGGCTAGGAGCGTGGTCCCAGTGCTACTATTGCTGCAGAATCCAGATTTGGAAAAATCGAGGATCGAGTAGGCTTCTATGAATTTAGTGATCTGGTTGTTGGCGATCTTCTCGGTGACCTTGGCTACGAAGGGGAGGAGCGAGATGGGTTGGTAGTTCTTGAGGTCCGTCGGGTCTGCGGTAGGCTTCTTGAGGACTGGCTTGACCTCTGCATGTTTCCAGTTGTCGGGGAAAGTGCCTGTTTCAAGGGAGCAGTTGATGGTGCATCGTAGTTTAGGTGCACTGGTGTAGGCGGCTCTGTGGAAGATGTGGGGGAGGCAGGGGTCTGTGGGTGCTCCTGAGTGAGTCCTTCCCATGGTCTTGGCAGTGTCTTCTGTGGTGACAAGGGTTCAGGAAATGATGGAAGGCAGGGTTACGTTGTCAGTTGGAGGTGTAGGGTCAGTGTCTAGGTTCTGCTTATCGAAGTTGCTGTAGAGAGTTCTGATCTTGAAATGTAAGTATGCGCCAAGCTTGTGGCCGAGGTCCTAGGAGGGAGGCACATCAGACGATTTTCTGGGGGGTTTGGTGAATTCTTGTATGATGCTGAAGAATTTCTTAGAGTTGCAGGAGTTGGTGAGTATTCTGCTCTGGATGAAGTTCTTCTTCGTGGTTCTGATGCGCTGGTGGTGTTCAGTCATGGCGGTCTTGTAGGCGGCACGTGCCTTTGGGGTTTTGCTATTTCTTCAAGCTTTCTGAATCCTCAGCATGTGCGCTTACATTCTCTGAAGTCGGTGGTGAACCAGGTGACGTTCGCGGTGCGTTGTGTGTCAGAGTTCCGAAGGGGGGGAGAGTGTCCGTGCAGTCGTTGATCCATCTGTTGAATACATTGGCCACTGAGTTGGCATTGGTTGGGGCAGGGGAGGATCACGGTTGAGGGTGGCATTGAGGTGCTCCTCAGTGATTGTGCTCTAATTCCTGCATAGGGGCGAGGAGTGGGCCTATGTGTGGTGGGCTCGGAGAAGGAGAAGTGGATGCAGATGGGTTGCGTGGTGTGGTTCACGCAAATGTTATGTCCTCCAGCGAAGATGGGGTTGAGGGTATGTCCTGCCTTGTGGGTGGGGCTGGTGACAAGCAGTCTCAGTCCGATGTTGGTGAGGTTGTCCAGGAAGGCAGTGGAGTTGGGGTCGCTGGGGTTGTTGAGATGGAAGTTCAGGTCTCCTTGGAATACGTAGTCCGTGGATGTGATAGCATCGGGTGCAATGAGGTCTGCAATGGTAGTGGTGAATGTGGCACGTGGTTCAGGAGGTCTGTAGGCAAGGGTGCCATGTCGAGTCATTCTGGAGTTGATCTGGATCTGGAAATGCAGGTGTTTTTATAGGGGACGTGGAGTCGTTTTAGCTGGATATGGTGAGTTGGAGGGAGAATTTGTGTACGATGGTGAGTCCTCCTCCAGGGTGGTTTGGCCGGTCCTTCCTCTGGATCTTGTATCCGTTGGGGATGGCGGTTGCGATGTCGGTTGTGGAGCTGGCATTGGTCCAGGGGTCTGTGAGGAAGGCGACATCAGCAAGAGAATGCTGAGGAGATCCAAGAATTCTACTGCATGTCTGTTGAGGGAGCGAACGTTGAGGAGGATGCAGTTCAGAGATTTGGGTGCATTGGCATCCGCAGGCCTGGTGGTGGCAGTGGGCGTCCAGAGGTGGATGAAGGTGAGGTAGCAGTGTCTGCAGGAGAACTGGCCATGGGTGGTGTTTGGTGTTGACAGCTGGCAGTAGTTGTTTCTTCCTGAGTTGAGTGCTTGGAGTGTTGCTGAGTTGAAGCACTGGCAGGTCGGGGGACCAGGTTTCATGGCACTGGTCACGGTTGGGTCGCAGAAGGATGCAGACGGGCTTGCCTTTAGTGCACCTTCAGTGCAGCAGCGGCGCACCCACTGTGCACGGCTATGCTGCGGCCTCCAATAAGTAGGGGTAGGGGAGGGCGGGAACAGCTGGGAACCAGGAAGGGCAGCAGGGGCAGCAGATGCAGCAGGAAGCAAGAAAGACAAAGTTAAAGCTGCAAGAGCGGAAAAAAGTCACAAAACTGAAATCAGGGTGAAATAAAGCAAAAGCGCATTAAGATGAAAATAAAGAAAAAAGAAGAAGGCACATAGCAAGGCAAGTCAGAGGCAGAAGGCAGAAGGAGAGTCCCAGGGACATAAACATTTTGTACAGTTCAGTGGTTCCAATAGGATTAAAATATCCTGTGGGGTTGGTTAGGAAGAGGAAGTTCTTAGGTACAGGAAGAACTTTCAGCATGTTGTGTCCACCCCACTGCATATTAATTTGCACATTTCCTAACCCATGTGGTGGTGACGTCATACTTCATCCTTTAATACTTTTGGGGTCTCCTCAGGACTGCAACCTTCCTTAACGTAATGGTGGCTCAGGCATAATAAGGGCCATCCATTGAATATAATAGATGTGCTTGGAATTATGCAGCCACTATCCGACACAATCCAGCCCCTTAACCATTACAGAGAACCTTACCTGCCAAACTGATAATGCACCTGCTGAATTAAGAGTTAGGTGGACCATTATGCTTCTGGCGATGATGTCCCCACTAACTCTGTGATCTGGGACCCTAAATAGGATACATCTATTTATAGAGGAAAGTTTAGTGTACTTTTTTGGGGGGGTACTGCCAAGGTAATTCTGGCAGTTTCCAAAAGAAAACATTAACAACTATTCACACACCATGGGACACAACTCCCAGAGTGTCAAGGTCATTTGTTTTTAGTCTTTCAAAAACAAACTCTCACTTTGGGAGTTGTATTTGAAATTATTTTTTTTTGCCAGGGGCAAAACAATATACACTATTCATGTATGTTAACAGTAAAGACAAGCATAAAGACAGTAAGTAAGAGGAGAGGAAGCTGGTTTGTGGAAGGTTAATGCATTGTGATGTAGTGTTCTTCAGAGAAGCAAGTCTTCAACTAGTTTCTAAATTAGAGCAGCATTGGGGTGGCCAGATGGATACAGGGGTTGTGTTCTAGATTCGAGGCAAGTGGATGGAAAAGGTCTGCTGTCTTTTTCTCTACACTTGATAATCTACAGTCTTAAGGTATTCTGGCTGTGGATGTGCTGAGATCCACTCAGACATGGTGTGCTTGTCTGCAAGATAAGGGATGTTGCTGGTCGTGATATCTTTGTAAATCATGCAGCTCATTTTAGAGATGGTGCAAGCTGGCAAGGTGAGCCAATGAAGTTCCATCAGGATGGGGATAATGCAATCATATTCCTTCAGGCTCTGGATGAGTACATGCTGTAGAATGTAGGATGCCCATAAGAGGTGCCGGTTTGGAGTCGGGAGGCAATGAAGTAGGGCATTATCGCCATTGAGATGCAAGGGAACGAAGGCTGGAACAACAGTTGTGCAGTCGCTTCCTGGAAGAAATGTTTGACTTTTTTAAGAAGAGGCCACCTTTGGTTTTTTGGCAATGTGTTCCTTGAGGATGAGTTTGGTGTCCAAGGTCAATTGATGTTACTTAGCATTCAGTGAAATTTGGGTTTCAAAGCCATCACAGTTCATGTAATTGAGCCAGGTTTGTACAGTATATTATTCAGCTACACCTCAAAAAATGAAATGTTCCTCCAGAACCCATGGCTATGTTTTTAGCAAATGTAGGCTAACATGGGAGCTTGGCCAGGCTGCCGACCATGATGGTCGTGTAGCGCTGAAGCTCCGCCAGTGATCCTGACGAACTTCGCCCATGAACTTATTTCGCCCGGCCTTAATCTGATTGGGCTGATGCAGTGGACTGCGGGAGAATGCCAGGGTCCATCAGTGCCACTTGTGGAGTTGGAGCTCCTATAATTGCCGCAATGAGTGCAGAAGTGTTCCGGGGCCGGAGCTGTGCCATGGAGCACGGTGTGGCCAGGGACCGATCACCACTCTCGATTTCAGCTCCAGCGGCCATCCGTTGCAGAGTCCGTCTTGCAGGTGCCGCCGATTTGGAGGTAGGCCTGTTCTCTTCGCGCCCCCTCCCTCTGGAATGTCGCTCGAGGCCTGAGGCCCCATATTCTCTGCCGTTGTTCAGCCCTTTTGGTCTCCGGAGGCCCTGCGGCGACAGGGTCTGCAGATGAGCCTGAGGGCCAGCCACCCGGCTGTTGGTGCTGGGTGGGGGGGCCGCAGGGGTTTCGGGCTTGCCGGGCTGAGCTAGGGGCAGACTGAGATCGCTCAGATGCCAGGTAGTGCCATGCATATTTATTTTTCGGGCCCCAGGGGGACTGTGCCTGCATCCGCCCATGTCAGTCTGAGAAAATGCTATTATACAGTGCTGGAGTTGGCCAATTCCAGAGGACTGTGGTGAGGCGCTGAGTGATCCAGCTGGATATGGCATAGTCTTTATATACATTCCTGAATCAAAGAGCGGCACCTACATTGACCTACTGGTTGCAGGGCCCTGTGTGGTCCACCAGTTGCGGTGGGCCCATACTGGCTACTTCGGTTGCGGCTGCACCGCTGTTTGTGCCCTGAGCCAAGCAGGCACCTAGCTCGCCTGGCAGGGCCTGAATGGGGCAGAAGGACCCCAAACAGCGCCTACTA
Source organism: Lissotriton helveticus (assembly GCF_964261635.1). Taxonomy (NCBI): domain Eukaryota; kingdom Metazoa; phylum Chordata; class Amphibia; order Caudata; family Salamandridae; genus Lissotriton; species Lissotriton helveticus. Next base: position 1,067,200,740 of record NC_136067.1, on the reverse strand, counting down.
CCATTTGGGAAACGTGCTGAGCAATCGGTTGACTCTGGTGGCGGAGAGACGGAGGGAAGCATGGAGGACACTGGTTCCAATGGGGTCCTCACTGCTTCAAACGCACTGCTGCTATAAATGCAGACAGGGTTTAAGATCCTGGAGGGGCACTTCGACACGCTTGTTAAGTTTCTGGATGGCATGGGCGCCAAACTAGACATACATGAGAAGCGCCTAGATAAGGTGGAGAGCATGATGTCTGATTTGGAAGATGGCACAGCGCAATATACCAAATGAAAGGACTGCATGGAAAAAATTCTTAAGGAGGTGGCCATCAAGAATGAGGACTTGGAGGCGCGCAGTAGGTATACTAATGTCTTCATCCTGGTGGTTCCGGAGTCATCCAACACAGGACGTATGGATCAGTTTGTGGATCCCTACTCGGAGACATTTTTGCAAAGAAGTTTTCATGTCCACCTTTTTTGTAGAAAGGGCCCACCATTCCCTGGGTTCCCGTCCTAACACGGGCTGCCCTATGAGACCTATTATTGCCTGCTTGTTCAATTTTCAGGACAGAGATACTGTGTTGAGGTTGGCGAGGGAGCGGGGTTCCGTCACATGGCAGGGCTCGACATTGGCTTTTTACCCAGATATTACCATTTTGGTTCAGGACACTTGGAGAAAATAAGCTTGTGTGAAGGCCACACTGTAGAATCTGGGCCTAATATATGGCAGGCTGTAACCCACTCGACTCCGAGCTGACTTTGATTGCAGGTCTCGGGTATTTGACACTCCCACTGCAGGCCGGCAATTCTGTAGGGACTACAAGGGAACATGCAGCAACCAAAAGGATAAGTACTTACCTGGGACATCTCCTCCTCATAGTGGCTTGGCTGCCAGTGTTGACTTATTTAACAATGAGTGATGTTGGTGATTTGTATTGGCGCACTGCGGCTAATCGTTGCATGTTATCTCTTATTATGGGTGACTAAAATGCTTTTGCATGATTTTGTACATTGGGTAACTGACGAGGCGTTGCCACACTCTAAGTGTTGATCACTTTGTGTTTGAATCAGTTTTGTGAAATGCATCTTGTACTGGTTCAGCTAACTGTACGAGGGTGTTTGTATGATACATGTTGTTCCTTTTCACGGGGGTTACTCTCTACTTTATGTTGCGTGGGGATGGGTGGGGGATGTAGGGGGATATAGTAGAATCCTGGTGTTGTTCAGAGTTTTCAAATTGTTTACGCACTGCAGCATAACACTTATTGATAGCAATGCGCTAATTCAGTCACTGACCAAATTGCTGGAATGTCTGATTGGGGTAGGTTAACACAATTTTTGGATCTTACATTAATCACCTGGAACGTCCGGGGGCTTCATAATGCTAAGAAAGGTAAACAGGTCTTGCATTATCTACAGCGGCATCAGGTAGACGTCACTTTCTTGCAGGAAACTCACTTGCCCAGAGTTCACACTACCACGTGCGCCTCGAGCTGGGGCAACATCGCTACTTTTCTGCTATAGCACGTATGCACGGGATACGGCTATGCTGATACATAAAAGGGTTCCTTTCCACTTCACAAGAGCACACATGAACAGGGAGGGGCGTTATACTTTGGTATAGGGTCTCCTGATGGGTTATTCATTTGCGTATACACGCCTAATGTTGATTGCCCAGAATTCTTCCAAGACCTTCATGCGTAGCTTTTAACAACTGGGGGCAGATTACATATGTATGGGGGCGATTTTAATTTACTGTTAGACCCAGTGCGAGGCAGTACATCTAAATCCCCAGATACTACGCCATGCTCGTGCCACCTTTTGCTAGACATGTGATTCCATTGGCCTGGTGGGCGTTTGGTGCCAGCATAATCCAGGAGATGCTGTATTTACTCACTATGCTGCTCAATATGGCACCTGGACCAGATTAGATTTTTGTCTGGTCTCCACCAACTTTGCTCCATGGTACAGGACGACTCTTCATCTTCCGAGCACTTTTTCAGATCATTCCCCAGTGGTTCTGCGCGTCCGCATTCCCAGACTAGAGGGCTGCAAGAGGGTATGGAGGTTCCCAGGACACACTTTACTGGATGAGGTGTTTCAATTTGAACTAAGGGAGCTATAGTCGACTACTTCGAGATTAATAGAGGTTCTGTGAGCTAGTGGTCCATTATCTGGGAGGCATTCAAGCCTACATGCGTGGCATATGTATTTCTAAGCACTCAGGAGTTCTTAAAGACATGCGCAGCCGATCGCGCTTATTGAGAAGCAATTAGATGAACTGGACAAAGAGCGGGTTGCGTGTCCTGATCCCAGCCGACGCCTGACACTTCTCACAGAATTTAGAGACGCAGCAGAACGCGAAAGTCGGTTTTTATGCAAGTATGCTATTGCTAGGCGTTACAGGGAAGGGGATAGGTTTGGCCGCACGCTAGCGTGTCTAATCAGACTGCCACTTGGACGGTCATACATCACCCACATTCGTTCCTCCACGTGCTGCACCCTGCACAGCACCCCCGAGATCCGAGACGAGTTTCTAGCTTACTATGCTGCTTTGTATACCTCTCGGGTAACACAGGATGAGGCGGATCATGATAATTACCTCGCAGAAATTGCAATGGTGTGGCTCGAGAAATATATGCAGTAGTTCCTGGTGGAGCCTTTTTCCGTTAAGGAGATTGGCAGCGCTATTGACGCCATTAATGGTTCAACAGCACCAGGCCTTGATGGCTTTTCCGGCGGTTTTTACAAACCCTTTAAGGATTTGCTTTCGCCCTATTTACTGGAAGTTTATAATGAAGCGCTAGACTGTGGTATGCGCTATTGACGCCATTAATGGTTCAACAGCACCAGGCCTTGATGGCTTTTCCGGCGGTTTTTACAAACCCTTTAAGGATTTGCTTTCGCCCTATTTACTGGAAGTTTATAATGAAGGGCTAGACTGTGGTATGCTCCCCCCACTTTACGTGAGGCTGTAATAATTCTTCTCCTGAAGGCTGGGAAAGACCTGGCTCTATGCGGCTCGTACAGGCTACTATCACTTTAAAATCTTAATTATAATATATTATCCATGATGATAGCATTGCGACTGGCCCTATTATTGGACCACATTATTTCCCCAGCTCAATCAGGCTTTGTCCCTCATAGGTCAACGGCGTTAAACTTACGCATGTTGTTCTCGGTAATACATCGGATCGACCCTGCAGTCCCAGCGGCCGCGGTCCTACTGGACACTGAAAAGGCCTTTAAATCCTTTGACTCCTTGTAGTGGCCTTTTTACCTTGTCATGATGAGGAAGCTTGGTATCCTGAAGTGATTTATTGATCTTACGGCATTGTTGTATGCCGCGCCCACCACTGGCCTCCGGTTGAATGGTACTCTGTCCTTCTCGTTCACACTCTCTCGTGGCACCCGGCAGGGATGTCTGCTCTCCCCACTGCTTTTTATATTGGCCATGGACCCACTGGTTCGTCACTTTTAGGGACGGCATCTGCACAGTTGAAAACGGGCCCTCTTTTGATCTCCCCATATGCAGATGGTATTATTCTATATGACCTCCACCCCAAGAGAATTTGGAACCACTTATCGGAGAAATGGTTAGATACTCTGGGCTGGGTATAAATTGGGGTAAGTCTGAGATTTTCCTGCTTACACAGGGCACTGCTCACTGGGAATGTGAATTTAACCCACTGTGAGCTATATGCCAGCACTCAACCTCTTGCCTCCTGTCCGAAAGATATTTGGGAGACACTTAAGGCTTACTTGTTGGAGACTGGCCCCGCCTCTACTTCACAACCGCCCAATGAGATAGTCCCCACCGGAGTGGGGTAAGTACATAACATCCCACTTTGCCAGGTTGCTGTGATGTGTCACTTCCTCCCTAGATGGTATAACCTGGGTGGCCATTTGGGTTTAATCTGCTCTGGAGTTGCTAAGCGAGGGCGTTCCAAATTTATGTTGTTTAATTTGCCCTGAAAATGTGCTCCATTATGTATTTGTGATTGTTTAATATTGCTACTGCATTGCTGAAACCCCCTTTTAAGAACTTAGGTTCACTTCACTTTTTTTCATCACTACAACTATAGGCCTCGTTGTTTTGTGAGGCGGAAAGGCTCCGCACGGCATTCGGTTCATCCGAATCCGTGTCGGAAGCCTTGTTTCCGACCAATTTGGAAACATTTCCGACCGACCAATTACGATGATTGGAAACCGTTCGGACTTTCCAACTCAGTTCCGACTTGCGCCTGAACGGCATTCAGAGTTCTCGAGTCAGTTGGAGCCAACTCGTACAGCTCTAGGGACGTGTTTCCGACCGACGCATTACGATGTCAGATTTGGACAGTCTTTACGACTTGGTTTCTCTGACAAGGATCGGATGTTGGAAACCAACTTTGGGGGCGCGTAGCAGGCGCCCCCTTCACCCAGAGGCCCTTAGAGCTGCATTACGATGTCAGTCAAAAAGCATTCCGCCTGACTTTGTGATGGAAAGGTTTCTGACCGAATCAGATTCTGGGAGTCTCACCAACCGATTACGATGCTTCAGAACACCCATTGACTTCAATGGGAGCCTGTGTTCCGACTGACTACACAGGCTTCCATGGAAGAAAGAGGTGGGTGTGGAAAGCCTTGCACCCTGTGGCAGGCACCCCATGGTGCCTGCCACACTGTGCATGGTTGGAAAGAGGGGACCCATGGGTACACCCACAAGCCCCAACCAGAGGCCTCTGGATGAAGGGGGGCATGCTATAGGCCCCCAAAGTTGTATTCTGACAGCCTATCTGTGTCAGAGAAACCAGGTCGGAAAGTCTGTCTGAATCTGACATCGTAATGCGTCGGTTGGAAACTTGGTACTGTGGGAAATGACTAAAATTAGGTATATATAAGCAGCATTCATTTATGTTCACCCCCAGCCACTGTTGAAAGTAAAGTGAAAATCGTGAAACAGTGGCCACGCCATCTTGTCCCTTTTAGGCCCCATCATGCACGTAAGTGGCAGCCATTTTGTGTGTCGAGGCCTCTCTGCCCACTGCCAATAGCCTGCGCGTCTCTCTCCCCCTCACTCCCCGGCCTCGCAAGCATTCCCCCGCGCCCCGACAGCCCCCGGTCTCTCCTGCTTGGGCCATACACGCACCTCTAACGCGACCCTGTCTCCGAGCCACATCCCGTGCTGAACCCCCTCGCTCTTTCATCTCATTCAAAGAACAGGCCCTTTTGAGTACCTCTTCCTCCCTGCCCGATTGTCCGGCCTGATCCCAGGCCATCACCTAGCCCAACAGATGCAGTTTATTGCCCCCTACAGTAGGACCTCGCCTCACATCAAAGGAGCGGGGATTAATCAATGCTTTCGCACCCCGAAGATCCGACTGATCACACACATCCCCGTTCCCAGCGGAATGTCCTGCTGCGCGATAACCACCACATGCTGAGATCGGGGTGGGAACTCTACTGTAGATGTGTGTGGGAACGGGCCTGGACCGGGGATTCCGAGGATGTCTTTTCTGTCCTTCAAAGAAACATTACGGATGCAGTGTATGTAATAAAGCAATAAACCTGTGTATAAGAGGCCAGGCCTCAGAGATGCGGTTAGAGCACCTCGAGAAGATACCCTGTTGTCTGATTTGACGTGTTCTGCTCCGTCGGAATAAACTCCTGTTTCCTGCCTTCCGTCTCCAGCGCCTGCCTCTTTGTTTGGTAATCTCGAATGGTATGAGAGGCGGCTAACGCCGGGCAAATACTGAAGGGTTCTTGGTCGAATTCGGCCCTACCTTTTCACAATTGGCGTCCCAAACGTGGGGCCCATCAGTGACACGTGGATCCAGTGGGAGAGGTCCCAACGACAGAGTGAACGACTGCAACGATCGGGAAGTGCACCTGCCCGATAGACCCTCGTCTGGCAGCCGATCATCCGAACTTCACTGGTTCCGAGCAGACCTCTCTCTCGAGTGATCTACGGTCCTGACTGGGAACCATCAGGAGTGCCACAGCAATTACGGAGAATAGAGGACGATCAGGTGCTGGAAGCGGAAGACGAGAAACTGTCCATGCGGTCCGGGTAAGGTCGTGTAACACGACAAATTGCGAATTGATTGTTTGATTGTTTGAAAATACTAGTATTACTCATTTGATTGTTTCTGAGAGATTCTCTATTAGCAAACAAGCACAGAGTCGCAATACTCTGTTTAGTCTTTGCAGATAGTGAAGGGTAGGTAACGCAGGCCTTTGCCCCCGTTGTAATCCGTCGTGCCTGCTTCCCTCTCCATTTGATTGATTGTTATCCAAGCATTTACTGTTTTGGAATTGGTTCTCTTTGGATCATTCTCTATTTGCAAACAAGCACAGAGTCGCAATACTCTGTTTAGTCTTTGCAGATAGTGAAGGGTAGGTAACGCAGGCTTTTGCCCCCGTTGTAATCCGTCGTGCCTATTTTTATCCCTCATTTGATTGATTGTTTGTCCGAACATTGACTGTTTGGAATTAGTTCTCTCTTTGGGTATTCCCTATTTGCGAATACTGTAGAATAGAAATATTCTGCCTAGTCTCCGCAAAGTAGTGCAGGATAGGTAGTGCAGACTTTTGTCCCCATTGTAATCCGTCATGCCTATCTTCTCCCCATTGTTCAGTAGTTGGTTCAGCCCGGACCGTTATTAGAGGTAGATCATCCGGCTCCACCGGAGGACACCCCTAATAAAAAGGACATATATATAAAAAAACGGATTAGCCGCTGTATCATGCTAGCAAACTATAACATAAACATCGTTAGGGAAAACAAAAGGAATCGAGCAAAATCAGTAGGCCACTGATGGGATCATTTTTGAACCCGCTAAAATAGAAACATTAGGAACAACCCCTCATGAGAAATATGAAACTAGTGAGAAGAGCCGAGCTCGACGCCATGATGGCCGCAAGACAGCTCGGCTCCGCCGTCCAAATAACGACAAACCCAATGCAAATATTATAAATATATAGAACACTCCAGCAAAGTAATATGTTAAAACGTTTTATTATACAACTATTTACATGGCAGCCGGCTGCAACATCAATCCCAATACATTCGCCGTCTGCTTGACGCTGTTCCTGTCCCTCCTTCCTTAAAGTAGCAATGTTGGGCTTCTTTGGGCTACTTTTTAGTTGGCTTTGGGCTATAGAAAGTCTACAAAAGCCATCAGCCGGCGAGGTAGCGTCGGTGGCGGCCTGGGGTGGAGAACCGTTGAGCGAATAGGCCAGAGGCAACCCAACGCGCCGAGGCCCGTCCCCGGATCATCCAGAGGTGATGTCCAGCAAGTTGTGTGCGGGGGATGCCTTGCTGATGGCTCCCCCCTTTGTTGCCTGGTCCAGCCATTTTTTATACCTGTGCCAGGAGATGGCGTGGGGCGCCCGCAGATGGCGTTGGGCGCCCGCGGAGAGGTGGCGCGGACAGCCCCCTCCACCTCCAGATGGAGGTTCCTCTCCTGCACCAAGACTGCCATTAGCGTTCCACTCAACGAGCCCCCGCGGTTGACTGGCCGGGGGACCCGCTCCGGTGGCCATGGTGAAGGGCAGCTGCTGGGGGGCTCTCAAGATGGCGGCCGGCTCCCCGGATTTGGGCCTGGTCCACTAGGATGGCTCTGGGCTACCATGGAACTCGGATGCTTGCCTGCTCGGGCATGAGCCCCACATTTGAAGACGTCCTCTCAGTTTTAAAGATTCTACGAGAGTCGTTGGCCCTCGACTCCCGCGGGCTTCCGGTGGGGGCAACCGCCACTGTTGCTCGACTATCCCCCATGGATATGCCGCTGCCCCGGGCGACCGCCGCCTTATCCCCATCTGGTGCCGTAGGAAAGACTGATTCAGCGCATCTGTGGAGGGATACGCCTGCTGTCCCGCTCTCCGGAGTGGCCACAACGTTGTCACAAGATGGTGATGCTCTCGTGCTGACACCAGCTTTTGTCCGAATTACTAAGAGACACTGTAGACTGCCAACTCGATCAGTTCCGGTGGGACCTCAGCGTGACCCGGTAGGGAAGATTTTGCCTTCCTCGCCTTTAAGTCGCGGTTCATGCCGCCTGTCCCTTCTGCTGGCGTTAACGGAATTTTTTTAACTGCCGAAAGGGATTCTGGTCCGGCCGCTAGTTATTGGAGGCATTCGAACTATACTCTGGACCCGCCTGGCCTCGACCAAAATGGCGTCAGTATGGGCGGGACTGGCAACTCCTTATGACGATTCTAGTTACTTAGCCTTGATGTTATGGGGGATGTATGCGGTCTTTGTGCACATGGCGGGCGGGGAAGTGTACTGACTGGGCATGCGGACAACCCTATTGATGTTGTTTTTTATTTTTACTATTGATTATTGTATTATTAAAAGCTCCGAAGTAATGATACTCATGATACTCGCCCATGGTATGCGTATGAACGATTTTATTGTAACTGATCCTGTTATACTTTCAATTATAAAATCAACCTTCACTGATCCTGCAACCGTTTGTCACGTTTAGTTTTTTCCAATTAAATGGCTCGCTCGTTACGTACTCCTATACTACAGTGTAATCTCTCCTTACCTCATGCGTTTCCCGTCTGCCCCGTGGCCGGCCTGTATGGTTGGAGGCCCGTATTTGAATGCTGACATTTTTACAATCAAGGTTTTAAAAGAAAAATATATATGGAACTAGCATCATAACAGCCATTTAGATGGATAGGGTGGTTTTTTTAAATACCATGCTCTGCGAACAGGAACGACCCTATACCACCGTAAACCTTTTCTTTTCCTCGAATGAAAACATGAATCCGTCACCCCCCCACCTTATACTAAATACCCCTGGCCTTTGACCCTCTCCTACACGCGGTCTTTACTACTGCCCTCGGGCGATCTATGTAATGAACAGACTACCATTGGTTATCTTTGCCGCACTACCAGTTCCTCTGGGCTTCAATGCCGAGACATAAGGGACTGCATCCCAGAGAGATAAGTCAAGTACGTAGTAGGTAAAAACATTTTCGTGTTTATGCGCGCTGATGTGCTTTGAACGCTGCCCCCCCCTTTTCCTTTTTGCAGGTTACATTGGAATTTCAGCTGGAGTATGGAGAAGACCTAAAACCGCACCGTGTTCCACGCGAGGAAAATAGGCTAGCTCTGTGAGACGGTACATTATATGTAGGAGCTATCTCTGGGAGCGTGAAAATTTGTATGGTATGAATGTGCGCATGGGCCCTGATTTGTACGGTATGAATGCGTATGTGTGGCGCACGTCTGGGTCAATAAAAGAATGCTTTTTGTATGATTGAGGTGTTGATTGAACGGTTAATGGGATAGGAAAATTAAGCCCGAACATGGTACCTGCATGTGAAAGACGAATAAAAATATAGCACTTTCCTTACTTAGGAACGACTCTCTCTGGAGCTAGCGAATGGGAGAGTGGCCTACACCAGAAACTCGAAGGCTTATTTCAGTACGACGAACCCAACCCCAACCGATATCCCAAATGTACACCCAAAATAATACGCACCAGTGAGTCAATTTATGTGCTGACTAAATAAGAAAAGTTAAGAGTACCCCGGGTTGGGGTTCATCCAGAATCCCCCTCAGCCCAGATATTAGGGATATTGTTATTTTTTTAGATTTACCCCTTCTTCTTCCACCCTCATAGAAAAGTCAGAATTGTACCATCGCACGTCCGACTGACACCCCTCCTTTACCTCAGCTTGGATCATCATTTGCTAGATGTTGGAAGACCCCACCGTGAGTATAAGCGCGACTGGACTAGTGTCCGACCAATTAAAAAGGAGTAAGTATTTTTGAAGCGAGGTTACCAACAAAAATTGTCTACTATTAGGAAGGAAGGAGAACAAAGAGCTTGACCCCCAAAATGAATTAAAGGGAATACTGAGAATACGCAACATGCATGACAAAGTCCTTTTGCCCAAAATAGCTCTGTGTTCTGTCTTAGGTTTCCGTACTTGATTTATGTGCTGTCGCACCCTATCTGGTATTTGTGTGTACGTAAACTATGAATTTATGTTTTCCCTCAGCTTGTGTTTTATACGTGAAACCGACCCGTACTGTTCTATATGTGTGTGCACTGAATAACCTATTATTATACACGTTTCTCTCTCTCTCTCTCTTTATGTTGTACGTGTACTAATAGCCTATTTGGTGCACACAACGCTCTCTCCCTCTGAGGGCTCCCTTGCTCCCTTTTGAATAAATGACGACACTGTACCTCGCCGGCACAGGTATAATTGGCTTTAGACACGACAGTGTTTGAACAAATTGACAGAAACAAAACGATCGTATTTTGCCATATTACTACCTCTCCTTTCTGTAAAATGATGGAACTTAATTGGCTGAGAAAGAAAGGACAGGTAAGACGACTAATGTCCCCTAATCTGACCCTTAAAAGGGAACTATATGTCAGTGGCTTTTGTTTTAGTGCTTTAGTAACACCACCCTCATCATTTGGATTACCACCGCCCATTGCACAAAAGTAGATTGTCCGAAACGTCCCCGTTTTTCCAGAATGGTCCCAGTTCTGTAACCAGCCGTCCCAGAAAATCTTAAAGACTGTAGCTGATGACCTTGTTTTTAAAGAGAAATCGTCCAAAAACTGATAAAAGTTAGCCGTTGCTGTCGGAAAAGAAAGAAAAAAAAATGCTTAACGTATGTCCTTCCCTGGAAAAAGTAGCTGTAAGCCCATAATAATAAGCACTTCACACTTTTTATGAATTAGCAGACCTTGAAGAAAAATATAGCTCAACAGGATTTGTTTTAGAAAAACACAAGTCTCTACTGGAGGAGCCGCTTTGAATTCGATAAACCATGTAATTGTTGGATATCAGACTTCTTGCCACGCTCGCGAATATAACAGGAATAAACACCAGACAGACATGATGTTTGAAAATAGAAAGATACTTGCAGACCTGCACCACAGCCATGATGCATGAGTTAACAGCATACACCGATGTAAGGGTTACTAAGCATCCACCCTATCGTGACCAATAAACGTTTCCCCAACTACTTGGGGTTGGGAGAGAAATTAAAGTGTGTAAACATCTTCCCCTGCCAGTTCTTTAAGACTTGTTTTTTTGTACTCATTTAAAGATAACGTGCGGTCGTCGGAGGAGAGGGGCCGGACGTGACGCACAGCCTGGCTGCAGATCGGGGAATATCTATGACCTCGACCAAGGTGGAGCCACAGAGCAAAGAGTTGCGGGACAAGGCACCATTCTCAATGTGGAAAGTGAAGGAAAGAAGGGCTGTCCTGAAGCCCCTACATGTTGATGAGCTCGTGCCGAAAGTCCCAGCCCATTGTGCCCGATTGATGGGCCCACTTGCTTGAAATTTCTGCCCTCCTTGGTCCGTTTCAGACCTGATCCCATTCCACCCTCTCTTCCCTCGGCCTCCCAAAGCACGCCCCCATCACCCCTTTTTCCATATGGAGTTTTTGAACTTGACTTAAAGAAGAACCACAGCACAAAAGATAGAATAAGGGTTTGTCCCGAAAGAAGAACGGAATACGGGTACCCCGACTAAAGTACCTATGGTAGATTAGTTAGGTAACAGGACAAACAGGACTGTGGTCCGAGACCACACCCTGCAACGCGAAATCTGAATCCGAGCTGGACGCATAGCTCCACCGCCGGTGCTCAACAGTGCCAACGAAAGAAGAAGAACAATGAGAGCCTACCAGTGATGGCTCGCTGTAATAAGACACTGGAAAGACAAACCCTTTTTTTGAACATTGCCACCCCTTGACTGTCCCTTGTATTAAGTTGAATTCCTCTCCCAACCGCTTTGTATTGATTATCACCCAATTGAGCTTTCGAAACCTTACATCGGTCACTTTCAACTGTACATGGATAACTAAGAAGGCGTTAACTCTGTATCTTGATGATTGTAGAACACCAGTTATGCACATGAACATGCTGTCTAGTTTTGACCCCCATGGAGTCCAGACCTCAAGTGATAATAGCCCTTATCCTGCCAGAACATTTTTTGTATGACATCATGTTTGTATTCGAACGACTCTCCTACATCATCTAATGTAATGTCCCCGCCTCCAAGGTCTAACGTATGGCGCAGCTAATGTAATTTTGTATGCACTGTCTCCGCGCCCATCACATTGACTACATATGGTTATGTACGATTCTGTCTGCATTGATAGCAGAATTATTTCCATCTGCCTGTAATGCATATGGGCTACCAAAGCGAATTGTATAACTAATGTCAGCTTGTACATCCTCACCTATGACATGAACAGGAATGAACTAACTTATGATAAAAACTGGGGACTGTGGAAAATGACTAAAATTAGGTATATATAAGCGGCGTTCATTTATGTTCACCCCCAGCCACTGTTGAAAGTAAAGTGAAAATCGTGAAACAGTGGCCACGCCATCTTGTCCCTTTTAGGCCCCATCATGCACGTAAGTGGCAGCCATTTTGTGTGTCGAGGCCTCTCTGCCCATTGCCAATAGCCTGCGCGTCTCTCTCCCCCTCACTCCTCGGCCTCGCAAGCATTCCCCCGCGCCCCAACAGCCCCCGGTCTCTCCTGCTTGGGCCATACACGCACCTCTAACGCGACCCTGTCTCCGAGCCACATCCCGTGCTGAACCCCCTCGCTCTTTCATCTCATTCAAAGAACAGGCCCTTTTGATAACCTCTTCCTCCCTGCCCGATTGTCCGGCCTGATCCCAGGCCATCACCTAGCCCAACAGATGCAGTTTATTGCCCCCTACAGTAGGACCTCGCCTCACATCAAAGGAGCGGGGATTAATCAATGCTTTCGCACCCCGAAGATCCGACTGATCACACACATCCCCGTTCCCAGCGGAATGTCCTGCTGCGCGATAACCACCACATGCTGAGATCGGGGTGGGAACTCTACTGTAGATGTGTGTGGGAACGGGCCTGGACCGGGGATTCCGAGGATGTCTTTTCTGTCCTTCAAAGAAACATTACGGATGCAGTGTATGTAATAAAGCCATAAACCTGTGTATAAGAGGCCAGGCCTCAGAGATGCGGTTAGAGCACCTCGAGAAGATACCCTGTTGTCTGATTTGACGTGTTCTGCTCCGTCGGAATAAACTCCTGTTTCCTGCCTTCCGTCTCCAGCGCCTGCCTCTTTGTTTGGTAATCTCGAATGGTATGAGAGGCGGCTAACGCCGGGCAAATACTGAAGGGTTCTTGGTCGAATTCGGCCCTACCTTTTCACAGTCCGTAGAGCCATACGAGTCGGCTCTGACCGACTCGGATTCTCCAAATGCCAAACGACATTGACAGCCAATATATAATTATGTAACATTTCTAGAGTTACCACAAGGGAGTAACTGCGACTCTTTTTTCCGTGAGATGGGTGTTTCAAAACGTCAATTGGGATAGTGTAGACTCCTGAAGATCCTGTGGTGAATGATATAGGGTGTGCTGCACCTCCGAAGGGCCCAGCCTAGCTCAAGACCTTTGAGTCCTTGTGAGGAGTGCACCCTACCTTAAAGGCCCCTCATCAGGCCACTTTACATTACACCATTGAATAAATATAAACTAGATAAAAGTGTTACTCTATTTCTGAAAGAACATCAGCTCTTTTTATACAGATCAGAATCTAAGAATGGTATAATTTTGACCAGCAAGATTTTCAATTTCTTTTTTTAATAACACTGTGGGGACATTCACCAAAATGCCAGGGAGGGCAGAAGTGACATCACGCACCGATTGACCACAATGCCACCAAATGAAGTGATATTACATGTGACAGAGATAAATAGAGTTGAGTGTCCCTCGCTCCTTGAGAATGATAGTGGTGAAGCAAGGGATCAAAGGGGTGAGTGCTTCTATCCCTGTGGTTAACAGCAGTAATGCACAAGTACAGAGGGGTGAATGCTTCAGGGGATGATGTAGCAGTGATGTACACAAAGGGGCCTATTCACAAAGATAAATCTGCACATGCATATTTTCTACAAGTAAATTAACTTTTACACTTTTGAGTAACACTGGGTTGTTAGGAATGGAATGGTACCATGGGGAAGAATGTGGGCATGGCATGAAATGCAAACTTAGGGTGATTCTTGTAAAGACAGTTGGCCAAGAGCAGTGGTTGAATTGGGAGCTAGCAGGCATTGCTCATTACTGACTGAATGTATTTATTGGTAATAAGTTAATTTACCTCAAACCCATATACTGTGAGTAGTTCTTAAGAGTAACTTTACTACTTTTGGCTATTCACTAGAAACAAGTGAAAAGTTTCTCAAAAGTGTAGACATTTTTCCCCGGAGTTTTATATGGCGCAAACTTGAAGCAAAGATATCAGGTATCAGACCGCTTTACACATTCATTTTTGTTAGACACGGGGAGATTAAGTGATTTGCCCAGAATCACAGGATGTTGAGCGCCATTACCGAGACTCGAACCAGCCCTAACCATTAGGCCACATCCTTACATATGCCCACTGCCTAAAATAGATAGTGGAGTTACTAAAACTTCATATGCACCTTTACTAGTGGTGAATTTATGACTATATTTGACATTTCACACATTTTACAGGGACTATGCAATTGGGGTGGAGATCTCCCTATGATAAGGTATAGGGAAAAGTGTATACGTTCATTAAACTTTGAAAAACAATGAAAATATATGTTTAAGTCAAATATTCATGTTAATTAATTTCATACGCCTATTTTATATTCAGAACAATCTAAAAAAATTACAGCATTATTTACTTAATTTCAGATTATATTTGCAATGATTTAGAATGTATTAAATTAAAATTAAATTATTTTATAATGTTTACATTTGGAAACTAAATCCCACACAGGAAAACATATATATAATGTATTATTATAAATTATTAACAGTTATGCATAGAATTAGTTAGAAGTACTGAATTGTTTTAATAAAAATTGAAGTCACTTTTTTAAAATTAAAACAAGCTCTTAAAATCTCTAACATAATAAATGTTTCATTTGTTGATCATATTTTGTAACATTAAATTTAGTTGTATTTTTGAATAGTTTATTACCTCATTCTTTTTTTATGGGGCGCTGTTGCAGTTTAGTCATCGGCCATGTGATGCTGGACTTACTCCCGCTTTAAACTTGAGTACATTACTAGTAGATTTACTACTATTTTGAGTCCTTTTCGGCTATGGTAACTATAGATGTGCTCTCGAAAAAAAACTCCTTATACCTTCCTTAACCTGTCCCAATTAGCCGTAAATATTCCCCATTTTCTAGCCACTCACCTCTGTCTCCCCATCCCTGACAATAATAGCACTGATACATAGCTGCAGAGGGATATGGTTATGAAAATAAATGTTGCACTAATCAACTAAAACGTTCCTGTATTCTCTGCTGATTGTGCGAACTTCCTGACCCAAAACTAGATGTTTCATCTCAAACATAATGTTTATTTCAGAAAAATACTTTTTACATTTTCTTGTTGAGATTGGACCACACATATATACTTGTAAGTATGATTCACATGACATATGGGGACACATTATAAACATAAACCATAAACCATGCAGAATAACATATTCTGTGAAATATTCTACTGTTCAAAAGTAATAGCTAAGTTGTATTCATATTTGAAGTATGATTGCAGATTTTTCAGATTAACATGCAGGTAACCTACTGTCCTGTTTTACCAGATAATTTTAAATTATTATCCGAATAACTATCGATAACCGTTCCAGGTCAGATGGAGGTGGGTAGGTGTAACAGCAGTATCTGGATCATCCAGGCATCATATTGGTCGGGACCCTCTTTTTTGCCTAAGAAGCTCTACTCTGCCTCTATTGAGGTGGAATCATTGACCGGCACCCACCTTGGGGACACCGGTTAACACCATATGGCAATCCTCTGATAAAGAGAAGACCCCCAGCACCAGAGAGGAGAACACACAAATGTGTTCTAGGTCCTCATGAAGTGCCACTAGACCATGGGGCTTTCAACACATGAAACATGTTGACTACACCGAACTAGTGACCATCTTAGACTAGTAGCAATCTTGGTACCTGAAGACCAGACAATAGCACCACTATCTTTACATAGCCCTGGTGCCCTTCCTCATTAAATATTTTGTCCTAGGTTACCATTACCTATTTTAGTCACCATGCACTCACGAAGCCCATTCATTCCCTCACTTGCATTCCAGATCAAATGATCTCTGATAAAGAAGTCCCCAGGCCCGTCAGGCATTGCAGCACCGGCCAGACGAGGAGCTCACAATGATGAAGCATGACATCCTAACAGGTGTGTGAGGGCACCAAGATCAGATTTTCAGATCTTCCAGCAACACATAACATAGTCATCTAGTACAACTGTGTGTACCTACCTGGTTTAGGAGGAACTATCCTTATTCTGATAATAATTTAACAGTATCCCAGGAGGAGCAAGGGTGTATGACCTCAGTAAACTATCTCGCTCTCCCTTCCCTCCTTTGATTTAAAGTCTTACCAGATATCACATGGTCTAATATCTTGAAAGTGGTTTAAATACATCTTCATCTCGAATAAAGTCACAGCTGGCGAAATAAGGAGTATATTATTTCACATTTGTCACAAGGTCATCTCATCAAACTTACGGATCTGTATGAACGTTGCAACACAACATGCTCTCTATTTCTTCCTTCTTCAACATCCTTCTTTATCAGTGCTTCCCATCCTTACATGTCCTTCTTTTTATTCTATATCACAGTATTTTTGGACACATTTCTTGAGTGAAGAGTCCTTCACATTTGTGTGAAAAATCTAGAACTAGTTATGCTTATAAAATCCTAAATGCAGCAAAAGTATGGAGAGTATGGTATGCCGTGGAAACAGTAACCTCAGTTCATAGATAGCACATGTTAGAATTCGGGATATTGATTGTATGGGGTGTGAGCCCTGTTCAAGCAACAGCCGGAATCCCTTGCAGGGTGAAACACAAAAATGTCGATTAATCAACCTGTGCTTAACCGTGGGAGCTTGGCACAAAAAGCACTCAGGCTTAACTTAGAGGTAACATAAAAAAAATTCTACCCAATTTCAAAAATAGAATAAATTAAAATAAATTATTGTACACAAAAATGACAAAAATCAAATCAGTAGAACCAGTGTTATGAATTTTAAAAGCTTTTAGTGAAAACTGGCACCTAAAAGAGCAAAGCTCCAACCACAGACATCTAGTTGCATGAGACAGGATCAAAGTTGAAAAATATGGCTGACAGTGATGGAGCACCATGTGGGATACACAAAATAGATTGGGCCCAGTCTGTGCTTACCTTCAGACTTAGAAGTAATTCTGACAAAAAGTGTCTGAGAAGGTTAAGTTCAGCAAGGCAATGCTGCAGGAGGTGTCCAAGAAGGGAGCATTGTCATCAGATAGCCTTGGGTTGAATCGGGGGTGAAGATTTCTATTACTGGGCTTCGACTCTGAAAACAAAGTAGGAAATATCCAGCATGATGAGATAGAGGGCTATAGCCAAAGACAGTTTCATGAGGTCGGATAACCCTTCGAAGAAGAACTGCTGAAAAGGATTTGCTACTGTGGAGAAGAACGTAGCAGGAGCAGCCGCATAATAAATCTGACCAGCGATGCACCTCAGGCGGATAGGAGAGCAGGTTGGCCCCAGTTCCCACCTGGCTCTCAGAGCACTTTTGCTCCATAATTTGTCCAAGTCCTCAGTTTTTGATTTTTGCTATCTGGGCACATTTATCACCACCTTCATGGGTCCAATACTGGAGGGACAGGACTCACTCAGGCTGGGTCCAGGTGCGGGTTCAAGATGGAGGAAGCCTTTTGTGTTCCTTTTGATCTGAATGATAGGTCACCAAAATAAAAAATGAAAAAATGTGCACCCAGCAGTTTGCATCCTTAGTTAGGGCACTCCTTTGGTTCCACAGAAAGCGGACTCCTCTTAACTTTTTTTGTTATGTAATCCTTTTATTTAATTACTTTCATTTCATTATGTATCTTAAGCGTTTGTGTCAATTCAAGTTGCCATAATTTTCTCACAAATCATATATATAGCATTCTTTCTTATTATAATTATGCTCCTATGCATTTTGGGCATGAGTGCCCTTCTTCTGGAAGCTCTATAAGAAAAGGACATAGCATCGGTGTTTTGAAAAACCAGTACAATATCATAATGTTACAATCATGTTTATATCAACAATGGCATGCTGTATGCTGTCGTGCTTGTATTTAAGTGATTGGTGGTGTACGTGATAGACCATAGGTCACCCGAACTCAAAAGTGAATTCTAAACGTGAATGTGAATATTAATGAGGACATATGTGTTTGAGGCGTATCGTCTAGTTCGTAATCTGACGGAAAATACAAGTGACACGGTTTAACGTTCATGCTACACATACTCTAGCCATTCGTCTCTCTTGTACGTTAAAAACTCTCCGCGGCATCAGCCAACTTACTTGTATATTTCAAATGTTGCTACTTGGCTGGGTGGCGTTCGTGTCAGAGACCCGGTCCCGACATGTGAAGTTGATTACGCTAGCGTGACCATCTAGTAGGCACGCTATGAAAATCAATGACGCACTATTCCGAATGGAGCTACAAAGCGGACGGTGTATACATAGAGTGTATGATTGTGAGGAAAACTACAGCAACCTCAGGAACTACAAAAATAGTGGACAAAGTGACGAAAATGCAATAAAATAAAATAATAAAGGGAATGTGTGACATACGTCCCTTGGGAGAATGTATAAACGACGAATTGTAAATAGCGCAATGGTATTGTACTGGTGTGGAGTATGTAAGAGTGCAACAACATACAAGTGAATTAGCATCAATATATCCTATACAGGAGTATTGCATCTCATAAATAGCATGAATATTCTATACTTACATTGAGCCCGAAAGGCTTCATAGAGTTCAGTTTGTAAATCCAAACGTTTTCTCTCTGCAGAAGGTATTTCGTATTGTCTCTGCCTTCTTTTTTGACTATTGTTTCCAGTACCAAGAATTTCAATTGGGAGATGTAATGTTGTCTTTCATTAAAATGCAAGGCAATCATTGATTTCTCATTCTTTCTCCTGATATTTGATTTGTGTTCATTTATTCGTGTTTTCACTTTCTTTCAGTCTTGCCAATGTATACTATGCCACATTTGCATTTTAACATGTAAATGACGTTCATCGTATCACATGTAGCATTTGTTTTAAGCTTGATGTTGAAACCTTTCATAGGGTGTGTTACCATATTTCCCTTGATGAAGTTGTTACAATTACTACAGTTCATGCAAGGGCGGGTGCCCTTATATTCGCAACTTTCAGTTGTTTTCATAGTTAGTATCTCCCTTATGTTATGATTGCGGGTATAAGCAAAAATGGGGGGATCTTTGAACAATGTCTTGAAATCAGGTTCCATACTCAGTATTGGCCAGTGTCTTAGTATGATCCTTTTGAATATTGGGCTTAACGTAGAAAATTTAGAGACTAGCACCATTCTGGTGTTTTCGGGTTTATTGGTTCTCTGCAGTAGTTTACCCCGTGGGATCAACAAGACTCTGTCTTTGGTTTGTTCGATCAAACTTTTAGGATACCCCCTCATTTCAAATCTTTCTCCCATTTATTTCAATCGAAGAGTTGCTTGTGTATCTTTGGATGCAATCCTTTTAGCCCGCAGCATCTGAGAATATGGTAGATAGCGTTTAAGGGATGCTTGGTGGAAGCTTGTGAAATGTAGTGTGTTATTTCTGTCTGTGTCTTTGCGAAACAAGTCGGTTTCAATACCTGACGGGGTCAGGGTGATTTGTACATCCAGGAAGGTAATTTGTTTCTCATGGATCTCCCATGTGAATTGGATTCTGTCGTCTACTTGGTTCAAACCTTCTAGAGCTTCTTGCAGCTTTTCTCTAGTGTTATTCCATAAAAAGAATACATCATCGATGTACCTTACTAGCAGTTTAATATTGTTGGTCCAGGTCGGGTTTGAGTAAATATTGTTGTCTTCGTATTGTTTCATATAGATATTCTCGTACATTGGAGCCGCGCAATTACCCATAGAGGTACCTGGCAGCTGGAGGTACCATTCTTGGTTGTACTCAAAATAGCTCTGATAAAGGGTGAAGAATACTAATTCCATAAGGAATTTTTGCATTGCCGGTTCAGTATCGGTGTTGAGTATTGCCATTTCCATGGCTTCAATGCCACCAGCATGGGGGATGGAGGTATACAATGACCTCACATCTGCCGTGCATAGTGGTAGACTCTCATCTCCATCAATCTTGATAGCTGACAGCTTGAGCAAGAAGTCTGTGGTGTCTTTAATGTAACTGGTCATTGATTTGACCACAGGTTGTAGGAATTTATCCAAAAACTTTCCCACAGGCTCATGCAACTTGAACTAGAAGTAAGCACGTTTAAATTCACACGAAAACTCAGACTGAGACATTTTTTTGACAATGTACTCCCTCCTCAACCTCAACCAAAAATCGATCAACTCATGGGCTTAAGACCCCACAGCACTTATCAGGCACCGATTAGCTATAAATGCATTGATCTGTTTGAAAAACTGGTGAAACAAGATCTTTCTAAACTTAACTACAAGAAACAATTTAAAAAAAACATCACCCAGAAAGATGTGGATACCCTCAAAAACATAGCAAACAACAGTGACATCAAGCGTGTGAAGGCAGATAAGGGCGGCGCACTAGTCATCATCAATGCAGAAATGTACGACAGAAAAATCATGGAACACATTAAGGATGAACAAACATACATGAAACTTGAAAGCAACCCGACATCAATCAATCAATCAATCAACAATTTGTATAGCGCGCTACTCACCCGGTAGGGTCTCAAGGCGCTGGGGGGAGGGATCCGTTACTGCTCGAAAAGCCAGGTCTTGAGTTGTTTCCTGAAGGAGAGGTGGTCCTGGGTCAGCCGTAGGTGGATGGGGAGGAAGTTCCATGTCTTGGCAGCCAGGTAGGAGAAGGATCTTCCTCCAGCAGTGGTTCTGCAAATGCGTGGTACGGCGGCGAGGGCGAGGCTGGCCGATCGTAGCTGGCGGGTGGGTGTGTAGAAAGTGAGGCGGCTGTTGAGGTACTTTGGGCCCATGTCGTGGAGAGCCTTGTGTGCGTGGGTGAGGAGTCTGAACATGATCCTCTTGTTGACGGGGAGCCAGTGCAGGTCTCTCAGGTGGGTAGAGATGTGGCTGCGGCGAGGGATGTCCAGGATGAGTCGTGCGGAGGCGTTCTGTATGCGCTGGAGTCTTTTCTGCAGTTTGGCAGTGGTTCCCGCGTAGAGGGTGTTCCCGTAGTCCAGTCGGCTGGTGACGAGTGCCTGGGTGACTGTCTTCCTGGTTTCGGTGGGGATCCATCGGAAGATCTTACGGAGCATGCGCAGGGTGTTGAAGCACGATGACGATACGCCGTTGACTTGTTTGGTCATCGAGAGGGAGGAGTCCAGGATGAAGCCCAGGTTTCGTGCGTGGTCCTTTGGCTTGGGGGTGGTGCCCAGGGCAGGGGGCCACCACGAGTCGTCCCATGTGGAGGGCGATGATCCCAGGATGAGGACTTCCGTCTTGTCTGAGTTCAGTTTCAGGCAACTGTTCTTCATCCACTCGGTGACGTCTTTCATACCTTCGTGTAGGCTGGCTCTGGTGGTGGCGGGGTCGTTGGTGAGGGAGAGGATCAGCTGGGTGTCGTCGTCGTAGGAGATGATGTTAAGGTTGTGTTGGTGTACGATGGCTGCGAGGGGGCTCATGTAGACATTGAAGAGGGTGGGGCTGAGTGAGGATCCTTGTGGTACGCCGCAGATGACTTCGGTGGCCTCGGATCTGAACGGAGGGAGGCGGACTCTCTGGTTTCTTCCGGTGAGGAACGAGATGATCCACTCAAGTGCCTTCCCTTGGATTCCGATGTTGCTGAGGCGCTGTACTAGGGTGCGGTGGCAGACAGTGTCGAATGCTGCAGAGAGGTCCAGGAGGATGAGGGCCGCTGTTTCCCCGTTGTCGAGCAGGGATCTGATGTCGTCGGTGGCTGCGATGAGGGCGGTCTCGGTGCTGTGGTTGGCTCGGAAGACAGACTGCGAAGGGTCGAGGCATCCGTTTGTCTCGAGGTAGGCGGCGAGCTGTTTGTTGACGGTCTTCTCGATGAGTTTGGCAGGAAAAGGGAGGAGCGAGATGGGGCGGAAGTTATTGAGGTCAGTGGGGTCCGCTGTTGGTTTCTTCAGGAGGGGGCTGAGCTCGGCGTGCTTCCAGCTCTCCGGGAACGTAGCGGTGTTGAAGAAGATGTTGAGGATTTCTCGGAGTTGGGGTGCGATGATGGAGTCGGCCTTGTTGAAGACGTGGTGGGGGGAGGGGTCGGTTGGTGATCCGGAGTGGATGGTGTTCATCGTGCGGGTGGTGTCTTCGGTGCTGACCAGGGTCCAGTTGCGGAGGGTGGTGGTGGGGGGCGTTGGTTCGGTGGTTGGGTGCATGGTCTGTGCGCCGAAGCTGTTGTGTATGTCGGCGATCTTGCGGTGGAAGAAGGTGGCGAGTGAGTCGCAGAGGTCTTGCGAGGGTGTGATGTTGTTTCTGGCGTTGGGGTTGGAGAACTCTTTGGCGATGCTGAAGAGTTCCTTGCTGTTGTGGGTGTTGTTGTCCAGACATTCTTTGAATGTTGTCCTTTTGGTGGTGCGGATCAGCTGGAGGTGTTTGCGGGTGGCGTTCTTGAGGGCAGTCATGTTTTCTGTGGTCTGGTCGTGGCACCAGGCTTTTTCAAGGGTGCGGCAAGAAATGCTTATCAATATACTTGATACAGCTCTCAATGAGGGGACCATTAATGAAAAGACCAGGAAATACTTACCAAAAGAACACCCAAAAAGTCCATCAATATATCTGGTACCTAAGATTCACAAAAATCTAAAAGACCCACCGTTTAGACCCATTGTATCCACAAGGGGATCTTTACATGAGCCTGTAGGAACGTTTTTGGATAAATATCTACAACCTGTGGTCAAAACAATGACCAGTTACATTAAAGACACCACAGACTTCTTGCTCAACCTGTCAACTATCAAGATTGATGGAGATGAGAGTCTACTACTATGTATGGCAGATGTGAGGTCATTGTATACCTCCATCCCCCATGCTGGTGGCATTGAAGCCATGGAAATGGCAATACTCAACACAGATACCGAACCGCCAATGCAAAAATTCCTTATGGAATTATTATTCTTCACCCTTTATCAAAGCTATTTTGAGTACAACCAAGAATGGTACCTCCAGCTGTCAGGTACCTCTATGGGTAATTGCGCGGATCCAACGTACGCGAATATCTATATGAAACAATACGAAGACAACAATATTTACTCAAACCCGACCTGGACCAACAATATTAAACTGCTAGTAAGGTACATCGATGATGTATTCATTTTATGGAATAACACTAGACAAAAGCTGCAAGAAGCTCTAGAAGGTTTGAACCAAGTAGACGACAGAATCCAATTTACATGGGAGATACATGAGAAACAAATTACCTTCCTGGATGTACAAATCACCCTGACCCCGTCAGGTATTGAAACCGACTTGTTTCGCAAAGACACAGACAGAAATAACACACTACATTTCACAAGCTTCCACCAAGCATCCCTTAAACGCTATCTACCATATTCTCAGATGCTGCGGACTAAAAGGATTGCATCCAAAGATACACAAGCAACTCTTCGATTGAAAGAAATGGAAGAAAGATTTAAAATGAGGGCACATCCTAAAAGTTTGATCGAACAAACCAAAGACAGAGTCTCGTTGATCCCAAGGAGTAAACTACTGCAGAGAACCAATAAACCCGAAAACACCAGAATGGTGCTAGTCTCTAAATTTTCTACGTTAAGCCCAACATTCAAAAGGATCATACTAAGACACTGGCCAATATGAGTATGGAACCTGATTTCAAGACATTGTTCAAAGATCCCCCCATTTTTGCTTATACCCCCAATCATAACATAAGGGAGATACTAACTATGAGAACAACTCAAAGTTGCGAATATAAGGGCACCCTCCCTTGCATGAACTGTAGTAATTGTAACAACGTCATCAAGGGAAATATGGTAACAAACACACCCTATGAAAGGTTTCAACATCAAGCTTAAAACAAATGCTACATGTGATACGATGAACGTCATCTACATGTTAAAATGCCCATGTGGCATAGTATACATTGGCAAGCCTGAAAGGAAAGTGAAAACATGAATAAATGAACACAAATCAAATATCAGGACAAAGAATGAGAAATCAATGATTGCCTTGCATTTTAATGAAAGGCAACATCACATCTCCCTATTGAAATTCTTGGTACTGGAAACAATAGTCAAAAAAGAAGGCAGAGACAATACCAAATACCTTCTGCAGAGAGAAAACGCTTGGATTTACTAACTGAACTCAATGAAGCCTTTCGGGCTCAATGAACGTATAGAATATTCATGTTATTTATGAGATGCTATACTCCTTTGTAGGATATATTGATGCTAATTCACTTGTATGTTGTTGCACTCTTACATACTCCACACCAGTACAACACCATTTCGCTATTTACAATTCGTCGTTTCTACATTCTCCCAAGGGACGTATGTCACACATTCCCTTTATTAATTTATTTTATTGCATTTTCGTCACTTCGTCCACCATTTTTGTAGTTCCTGAGGTTGCTGTAGTTTTCCTCACACTCAGACACGCTATGTATTCACCGTCCGCTTTCTAGCTCCATTCGGGATAGTCCGTCATTGATTTTCATAGCGTGCCTACTAGATGGTCACGCTAGCGTAATCAACTTCACATGTCGGGACCGGGTCTCTTACACGAGCGCCACCCAGCCATGTAGCAACGTTTGAAATATACACGTAAGTTGGCTGATGCCGCGGAGAGTTTTTAACTTATGAGAGAGACGAATGGCTAGAGTACGTGTAGCACGAACGTTAAACCGCGTCACTTGTATTTTCTGTCAGATTACGAACTAGACGATACGCCTCAAACACGTATGTCCTCATTAATATTCACATTCACGTTTTGAGTTCACTTTTGAGTTCGGGTGACCTATGGTCTATCACGTACACCACCAATCACTTAAATACAAGCACAACAGCATACAGCATGCCATTGTTGATATAAACATGATTGTAACATTATGATATTGTACTCGTTTTTCAAAACACCAATGCTATGTCCTTTTCTTATAGATCTCCCAGAAGAAGGGCACTCATGCCCGAAATGCATAGGAGCATAATTACGATAAGCAAGAATGCTATATCTATGATTTGTGAGAAAATTATGGCAACTTGAATTGACAAAAACGCTTAAGATACATAATGAAATGAAAGTAATTAAATAAAAGGATTACATAACAAAAAAAGTTAAGAGGAGTCCGCTTTCTGTCGAACCAAAGGAGTTCCCTAACTAAGGATGCATACAAACTGCTGGGTGCACATTTTTTGATTTTAGTTATACCGACGTGACAGGACGAACACGTCACTTACAGGAGCACCCTACCAAAAGTGAACATCACTCATGAACTGAAAAAATTGTGATTAATAATCTAGACAGGCTGTGCACCCTCCTCAATTATTGTTTCAATAAGGTCACCAAAATAGCCATTGTGAGTCAGTCTGGGGGTCCTGGGACAGATGAAGATTCAATTCTTGCACCCAGAAAGAATGCAGCAGAGCAGCAAGGCAATAGGGCAGCAATACAACAGTGCAACAGTCATTCGGAGCAGCAGTTCAGCAGAGTGGCAGTCCTTCCATCAGCAGAGCAGTCCTCGCCAGGAATGCGCATGTGCAGGCTCCCGCGCATGCGCAGTTCCAAGAAGAAGGCGCGATGGGCAAGGATAGTGGGAGAGTTTTCCAGAATGTTATCGCCACTCTTAGGGATGCTATGGCCACACCAATGTTGCCTTCCTCAATATCCGTTACCATTCTATATATACGGACTCCCAGATAGTTGGTTACGGTGGGTTCCCATTCTAGTCTCTGTGTGGTAGTGGCTGCATCCAAAATCTGGTGAACTGAAAACAGGCAGGCTTTCTGACAGTTAACTCTCAGGCCCAAGAATGACCCAAAGCGACAAAGGAGCTGCAGGGTTATCTTGGGGTCTGAACGCCTGTCCTGGAGATATAGCAACATATATATCCAAATTTAATGCATTATCATGCAGCCTGCCACAGCAGGACACACCCTCATAATGAAAACCTGTTCATCGCACGCTCGCCAATGGCTCCACCGCTAATGCAAACAACAGCTGGGAAAGTGGGCAGTGCTGCCAGGTGCCCCCATAAACGATACAGTTTTAACCCTTGCTATTTGACTGGTATAGATTAACTGTGTCGACTTGATAAAACCTGGACCTAGTCCCATCCTTTCAATAATGGCATATAATTAATTCCAATCTAGACTGTCGAATGCTTCCTGTATATGGCGTGACCTGACCTGACCACGGCATCAGTAGCACTATCCGGGGCATCCAGTAGAATGTCTTTCAGCCACCGGATATTGACCTCTGTATTCTGGCCAGTTATAAATCCTGCCCAGTCTGTGTGTATGGGCCATGGCATGTACGGCAAGAGGCGGGTTGCAACACCCTACTTAAGATTTTATGATAGACATTTAATATCGACAGTGGCTGGTATGCCTTGACATTATTAGCGTCTCACTAACTGACACAGGTAAGCAGCAAGTTTGCTAGCCGCTTTATAAACCTCCTCTAGTCTGGGGGCCAAATGCTCAATGTATGGTGCGTAGAACTCCACTGGGGGATCATCCCTTCCAGGGACCTTCCCTCTGTATAGGCCATTAACTGCTGCAACTATTTCTGGCATTGTTATGTCACCACCCAAGAACTCCCTTCCTCAAGAGTGAGTGTTGGCAGGGGCAACAGATGTAGGAAGGCTTGGATATTGGACTGATT
The DNA here is from genome assembly GCF_964261635.1 of Lissotriton helveticus. Lineage (NCBI taxonomy): Eukaryota > Metazoa > Chordata > Amphibia > Caudata > Salamandridae > Lissotriton > Lissotriton helveticus. Next base: position 1,067,173,909 of record NC_136067.1, on the reverse strand, counting down.
ACCCCAGCTGTCTCCAGCATATAGTTCAGCATAGTAGGGAGAAAGACATCATTCATATCGGCTTGCCTGTAGATTCTGACCCCATCAGCCCATACATAACTAGAGTTTGCAAGCCCGCTTTCTGGGATCTGCCATCCATGCCATTAGTGTCCCAGCTTTATCTCGCTCAACATGCGCAGCTACCATATATCTTATTTAATCAAAGCTCTTAAGGCACTCAACTCTCTCCACTAACGTATCTTTCTCCTACAACAGCATACCCTGCTGATCTGGATTCCCGGACCTGGTTTTCTCCACTTTCCTGAGGTTTTCCTCTTGTGCACTAATCGTGTTCACTAGTGTGCGGTGAACCCCACACTACAGTCGCAATGCACTGCCATCTAATCACCGTTTTAAAGGCATTCCATTCTATCAGGGCTGATGTTGTCATTCTCGCATTATCCACAAAATAATTCTACTTCTTCTCCCCTAGAGTGTGGTAAAAGAACTGATCTTCCAAATTCTCAACCCTCAATCTCCAAGTAGGAATGTCCCTCTGTGGTTTTACCCCGACCAGAACTGAATACTGCTGCATGTGCATCTTGTGTGCACAGGAAGGTATTTAGCTGAACATGCAGCTCATGTAGGACTGAGAAAAGGAATAGTCACAGGTTTTGTGGATGAGTAGCCCTCCATGTAGCTATGATCCCTAGTAACCCAGGCAGTTTCTAACCTTTTTCGCCAAGTGCCCCGCCAGTGCACAAGGAAGGGGAGGATGCAAATGATCGAGCTGGGGATCTGCCACCCCATTAAAGTCCCCCTTAATCAGTACCACGCAGGGTATATGTTTAGCAAACATGTGTGGAAGTCCATACAGGAACCAGGCCTGATCAGTATTGAAAGCGTATAGATTGACAAAGGTAATGATCCTACCCCCTAGTCACCCACTGATGAGAACCTAGCACCCTGCGGTGTCTGTGACCTGGTGTAGAACCTGGAAAGGAACCTCATGGCACTCACAAATTAGGAAACCCCATGTAAAGGCAGAGTATGGTAAATAATACGGTTGAACCCGTCAGCGCCTGGATAGGGCCATCCCCTCAGCTGCAGTCAAAGATGTCTCCTGAAGCAGCACTTTATTGACCCCCCCACTGCTTCACGTAGGCCTGCACCTTATGCCATTTAGTCATGTTGTTGAATCCCTGAACATTCCAGGATACAATTTTATATTTTGCGTGCTCCCCTACCATTGGAGTATTCACTAGTTTGCACTTCCTCAGTCGCGTCCACATAGCCAATCGACTGCAGTCTGCTCATCTTAGTAATAGTAACATATAGTAGTCATACACCATACCAAAACTCCAACAAACACAACCCCAACTCCCCCACCCTAGGACAGTAAGGCAACAGTGGAGTGGTGTGGCTCACTGGTTAAAGGCGGCAGACCCGGGAGCAGAAGTCGGCCCGGGACCAGGGTTCAATTCCCGACGCGGCAGGGTCGTGGACCAGGGTCAGCGGACTCGACAATTCTCGCCTCGGTGCCTACTCTAACCTGGGGTCCCACTCGGCAACTCTGGGCATTAGCTTGCCTAATCTCCACAACGGCCCCATCAACGCCGGGGATGCCTGGCTCCACCTTGGGGATTCCCAGTAGGGACCATCCCACAGGGAAAGCCAGGACGGGTTCCCCAGTGGTATAGAGCGCTGGGACGCCCCTTTGCTGGGCAGCTGTGCGCTTTACAAGTATACGACATTTATTTATTTATTTAACATTCCCTCATTCAAACTAGGAACAAAAAACATCATTTAGTCACTATGTCAGGGAAGGACACAGGGAACTTTAGTGGGGGGTGGGGGTGTGAACTGCAGTAAGAGGTCTCCTGGCACTGCAACCCACCAACCAGCAGTGCCCAAACGGTCACCACCCTTAGTTTAGCCGGAAGCATTGCATACTTAATATCCATATGTCGGAGGCATTTTTTTAACTTCTACAAAGGAGGCTCTCTGCTTTTGGACCAACATGGTAAAGTCCGGGAAGATCATTATCTTACAGTTCTCCAGCAAGTGTTTCCCCTTCTCACGAGCTTTAGCCAGAATGTGATCCCTGTCCCTGAAATGGGGCAACCTTGCCATCACCAGTCTTCTATGCACTAGGAAAGTGGACAGGCCCTTAGGACCCATGGCGGGTTTGAGCCAAGATTCTCAAAAAGCAATTATATCTGTACCTTCCGCACCTTCAGGTAAACTTATGAGCCAAATTTTATTTCTGCATGCATAGCCTTCAACATCCTCTGCACTGTGTTCTCATGCCTGGAGTTGCTCCTGCAGGGTGCATGCCACTGGCTCCAGGTCAGCCAGAGCTGTCTCATTGTGTTTGATCCTCCCAGCCATTGTGCGTTGGTCATCCCGCAGTAGGACTTTGTGACCACACAGTGTCCATCTTCCGCTCCAAGGCCTCCTTGGTATCCTTGATAGCCAGGAGGATAGCCTCCAGTGAATGGAGTGTACAGTGTTAAGCATCTGGGAACGGTGTTGCACCTGCTTCTCCTCTGCAGACAAATGTGGCTCCTTCAACTTGTCATCCTCTTGCACCTTCCATCTCGAGTGCCTCCCCATTGCTCTCTTAAACATCCACCTTGGGCAGAGAACAGATCAGGAGCTCAGTGTCGGCCAGCAAATGCTCCCTGCATAATGCTTTAAAGGCCAACCTCCACCAGAGAAATGCACCCTTAGAGCCTAGGTGCTCCTGGGCATCAAATGTGGGTGGGCAAACACCAGCCTCTCCCCTCTATGAAGCCACCCAGGCGGGTAAACAACTGCTTCTTCCCACAGACTCAAATGCTGCAGCAGGAGAGCGGTCCATCCCCATTCTTGTATAGGCTCTATGTGCTGTACATCCACTGTGGCAGAGACAGCTTCAGCTACCAGTCTGGAATCTCACAGTGCATACTGCAGCGGTGGTGGAGAAGGCACAGTGCGCTGGAAGCCATCAGCCCCATAGTTAAGTATTCAGTAGTAGTCCACGATGCCCCTCGCCCAGGTCTCTCCTTTGCTCCACGGCAGCTAAATCCCTGGATCCACAATGCTGCATGGCCTCATATGACCACAAAAAGTGCCTCGTGGTCTGCCAGGCTGCACAGTGATGATATGAAGTGCACCTCAGCCAGGTAAAGTTTACTATGCCACATAGGGGCCATCTTGATTTTCAGATGCGGTGCTGCTGGGGAGGAAGATGCTGGGCAACTAATGCAAAATTAATGGCCTCATTGCAACGCCATTGAGCCCACCTCCTGTGATTTTCTCGTGGCCCATTTCTACGGGGGGCTTTTAAACTAGCAAGGGAAACAGGTTGGCACTGGATGGCGGCGCAGCACTTGGAGCTCTGCAAGGTGCTCCGCAAGGTGCTCCCTACTCCATTGGCGCCAAGCTACACCCCCAAGGACCCTGACCTATGGGCTACCTAGGACCTCCCTCAGGGATGTCTAATGTGTAATAAAAGGGGAATTTAAGGCTTAGCAAAGGAGATTGAATGCCAAGTGACATGGCAGTTTAAAACTACATTCAGGCTGCTATGGCAGACAAGACCTGGGACCAAATTTAAGGTGCTACTTGAGCTGTGGTACAGTAAGTGCTGCAGGCCCACTGGTAGCATTTAATTTACATGCCCTGGGTATATAGTATACCACTCTACAAGGAACTTATAAGTAATTAAATATGCCAATTGAGTATAACACACATAATCATGCTTTATGGGTGTGAGCACAAGCACTTTAGCTCTGGTTAGCAATTGTAAAGTGCACATAGTCCTAATGCCAACAAAAAATAAGCGCAGAAATAATGGAGAAGGTGAGGCAAAAAGTTTGGGGCAAGACCACCCTAAGGCTGACAGGTCTAACACCACTTAAAACTGTTTTTGTACGGAGGGAAAGTCAAGTTAACACACATAACTCTGCTCAGATTTAGCTTGGTGGTACACAACCATCTTCCTATCTGGTCATCAAATGGAAGTGTGCATTTAATGCTATCTTGGAAAGACAATATCTGCAGCTCCAAGGGATCTGGGGACCCAAGTCTGCTCTTCTGTCACAGAGCTATAGAGACCATGCAACCGGTTGCAAGCTCTTGCATTGACTTGGTGTATGGCATAATTAGGGAGAGCTCAGACATACTCACTATTTATTCATCTAATCCTGAGGCAGCGAATGTGCAGTTCAACTCAAGAAAAAGCTAAAAAAAGAAAATGTGTAAGGAGTCTATGTTAGGATACTTTTCTACAATGTAAACAATGCAGCATAGACAAAATCGAAAGTGTGGGCAGGGAGCTGGATTCGTTTGCACACATGCCTATTTCACAAGTAGCCTTCTCTGGTGGGGGCCAAGGGGAACCCCTAACCCAGCTCTATTATCCTGTCCTCTGCCCCTTGTGCCCCACCACCACAGGTGCTAAATGTACCAATAGGCAACAGAAAAATATCCTTTGACATACATTTATTTGTCCAGCCCCATTCATTGCGAGTGTTGTTTGCTTAACATGCTTAAACCTGGCTTATCTGTATGTGCATATATATCTACATGTGGGTATACACATATATAAATAAACACACATACAAAGTCAGATTTCAATTTTATACATAAACATACGTATATTTATATTTTTCTCTCTCTCTCTTTCCGTCTGTATATATATTTGTGTGTGTGTGTGCCCCAACCCCCCCCCACCCCCAATTCACTTCCAGGGACGCCACTGTCCCTCCAGGCCTTCATCAACAAATACTGTTACCTTACATTGCTGAGGAGTTACACGAGGGAAAAAGGGTGTCAGCAACTGCTCAAAGGCTCTTTGCTGCCTGCAGAGGCAAAATGATGGGAGAGGTGCAGAAAGAAATGATCATCCGTTTTGCAGGCTGTTTCCTTTATATTGTGCCTGCTAGCTTAGCAATTGTTAAGCTGCTAACGCGGGATTACTGGTTACTAATTATCTTACCAAATCCCATTTCCTGTCGACTGAATCGTTGGTACCTGTCTTGAGTAAAAGGTAATCTCGCAGTAAACAATCAATTTAAGAACTTACACCACTCTAAATGACCACTGACCAAAATTAAGTTTTAAAGATTTAATATAAAGTCAAAGATAACTGAAGATACAAACTTCTCAAAATGAGATTCAAGAGGTAGATCGGAATCACTATGAACATGAACTTTTTGAATAGTCTGAGTCTGAAGAACAAAATAATAAGTACAAGTTCTAATAACATGAGCGTTGCCAAAATGAATACAAGTTGCAACCTCAAAGTCATTACAGAAAAGAAAATTAAGGTTAGTCTGTCCCTACACTACACTAAATGACATCCCTACTTAACAAGATCTTTACCCTCTAGGTGTCAGCCGTGGTGATTTCCTAAGAAGATCACGCACTTCTCTTTGTCTCTTCTCTGATAATGGGTCTCTCCTGATCAGCCTATCTGCCTACCCATCCGCTTCCTTAGGCTCCCAAAATCATCTGCCCTGCTCTCCTCCCGGGTCACTTTCCCTAATACCAAATCACATTTCTGATAGGAACGCCCCTTGGGACGCCCCTCACGTGGTACATCTTTCCGCGGCAAACTCCATGATGGTACTCTTGAAGACCCTCGTTATAGTTGACCTTGGTTCCCAGGCGGCTTCTTCAGTGCGCTGATACCCCCTGAAATTCCTGGAAACTCCTACAGGCCTGCGCAAGGCGCCACTGAACAAAGTCCCTTTCATTCGAGCTGATTAGGACCCTCGCACCTGCATACAGCTCGTCCTGCAGTGGGCCTCAAATTCCAGACTTCACCATATCTTAGGCCATAAAACACTCTCAGAGCTCCATACTGGACACCTCACGACCTCTCCTCTAACGAGCACATGACGATTTAAACTACATGACATTATCTGTTCTGGCCTACTTGATTTACATGCAGCAGGTTCCTGCACTCTTAAAACGTTAACTTGATTTAAACAGCAAACATTCTTAACTAGCATACGTTTCTAAAATAACACATCTATAAAGCATATACTTTAACCCTAAGTTCAATAGTACATTTTGAAAGAACCATGTCAACCTTGTCTCACATTATTTTAGCAGCACGTTTAGATTTGCTTGTGAATTGCCATGAGGCCTACACAATATACTGGGTTTTGGAGTTACATTCAACTCTTACATTATTCCTTTAACATGAGAACGTGAGGTTTTCATATTCATCCCAAACATTTCTACATTAGTCTCACACAGTTATGATTATTGTTACTCTACTTAAACATTCTATGCATTTCACCACTGAATATAAGACACTCGGTGTATTTCACTTCTAAATATAAACACTCTGGTGCAAAGTACATGTTAACTAACTACGTGCTTGTAAATATGGCGTACTTATACATTTTTTCAAACCTGTGCTCTCTCAGTCCCCCCTTTGATGACCTTTAGGGGTCATCATTACCATGACACTAAAAATGTAGAACCTTTAAAGTGAAGACAGGGTAGTACCACTTCTTTTCATACTCTCTAATGCTTTCAGACTCTTATATTGAGTGTCCTGCATCGCTGTCAACTCTTCTTCCTGTTTCTTCATAGCTCTCTGTAACCTATTTGCTCTATACCATTGATACAAACGCACCAATCCCCACAAAGTGATTACACAAATCACTACTATGATGATGGGCTTCAATATGTACCAAACGATACCCTTTCCTAAGTTGGCAAACCAACTTCCAACTTTACCCATTCCATGGCCTACTTTTTCCCACACATTTACCTTTGCCAGGTCCTCAATTTCGTAGTGTATGGCAGTGATGTTTTGTATATACTTCTCTAGAGGCTTTGAATTGTCTGGAATGTAAGTACAACATTCCTGGACCTTCAAGGCCCTACAGACTCCTCCCTCTTTTGCTAACAGAACATCTAAAGCAAGTCGGTTCTGAAGAACCATTGCCCTAATCGATTGCATCTCCCCTTCTATCAGCATCAAGGATCTTGCAGTACTGGCAGACAGTCTATCTACGACTGTAGCTAACCTCCTGATCTTAATGTCATTCATTATCAATCCTAAGAAAGGGAATGCAGCACCTATTACATCTCCAACTACTTCTGCTGCACCCAGCCCTCGCTTCCATCTAGTTGATATTTCTTTCTTAGGCGTGTCTAAATTCTCAACATGGTATATTTTAGGGAAGACAACAGCCAGATAGCATGATCCGTACCAATTATCTGGTAACTTCACATAGGCATATCTTCCACATACAAAATATACATTTGGTATTGCTTGCATCCCTTTCATGAAGTTCTTAGAGTAGTACTCCAATTGAAAAGCATGTTCGCAATTGACTTGTCCTACATAAACGTTTTCATAGTAGGAGTAACTCCTGTGAATGCACAGTTTCCCCCGTTTCTCCTTATCCAAAGCAATTGGACCAATACTACCTTTTCGTTGTTGTGCCCTTTCCTCCTTGGTCCAATCTGTTTCTCCTTGTCCTGATGCCTTCAATACCTTCTGCTTCCTGTATCTAGTATCTACCTGAGCTATAAACTTTTTCTCAACTTCTGATATTTGACAAGTCAGATTGTTTATTCGAGCATGTGAAGTATCTAACGTTCTCCATGGAATAAACCATTTGTGTAACCTGTCTTCGCTTTTGTAGTAGTCCCATTTGTTCAAATGCTTGAAATTCGGAACCTCTGGCAATGTCGAGTCGAAATTCGAGAAGTAATACTCAAATCCGTCTCGTCCATAAAACATACTTAACAATAAACTGCACGTTATCCCATATGTCAACGGGAGATGATGGTATTTGATACCCTCCTCCACCGAAATTGGTAATTGCATACAGACATAACAGTCCTTTACTTCCATGGCATCAACATATTCATAAAGCAACTTAGCATAAGCATTTGACTTGTAATTCCCCTGTGACTCATCCATGTGTAACCTTTTTACTTCTGCATCTAACAACGCTTTGTCTTTCTCATTGATGTTTCCCTTCTCCTTAATAATGGTAGTTCTCGGTGTTGACACTCCCTTATCCTCCTTAACTGTGGTTCCATCCCCTTCGTGTCCCGCTAGGAATGAAACAGTTACCACTAAAATTATAAGAGAAACCACTACTCCTAAAAATGTAACAGCTATACATTTTGCCCTGCGGTTCGGGTTGCCAGCCTCCATGTTCTCAAACAGTGTAGTTTTCGACTATCTTCCAGCATTCACTTCCTCTTTTTTTTTCAAACAAAGTCTTTCTCTCTTGCAATGTCTTTCTTGGAACACTTGGAAGCTTGACAATTTATTTCCGCAAAACAATTCAAAGTCCAGTAGAAAATAGACAACCCTAGCCCTTCTCCATCCGCTAAAAGGAAACCCCTATCACTTTTCTTCTTCCACTCGGCGCTAGGTTATCTTGCAACAAGTTTACAATTTCTTTGCAACCGTCTTATTTTCGTCTGAAGTTATGTATGGTTCAAGGAGTGACACTACATCCTCATAAATGTCCATCCGAAGTATCATTCCCTCAGGTTCTGGACAGTTCGTACCACAACATGGAAAGTCAACTTTTTCTAGGATTATTCTCCTTATCTCGCTCAAGACAAGTGGACGGACGAAATTGAGAGTTAGCGTTTTTTCAATTTCCACTCCTGGTACTATCAGTTCTACATCCACAATTACAAAGGGGTCCGTTCTAATCAAGATCACTTTCTTCACCTTTCCAGTTCTGCGCCCCTTTGAAGACATTCACAATATGGTATTAGTCCACAACAATAAGCGCTCCTAGCATTTCTACTACTCGCTCAAGCATTTCCAAACGAAGAAGAGTTCCCTCCAATATTGGATATCGTGAACAGCAAACTGGAAACTCAACTGTCTCTAAAAGCAATTTTCTTATTCCACTCAGAAGAGCAGGATGAACGATGTTGAGTGTCAGCAACCTTTCGGTCTCCGCTCCTGGCAGTAGAAACTTTATTTGCACTGTGATGATCGGGTCAGTTCTGATCAGTTCCACTTCCCTGATCCTCCCTGTTCTGTGTCTCCCAGACATCTGCAACAAGGTAGGTCCAGTCGGGAGTAGAGTATCTTCTGCTAGGCACTCGCACCCTACTTGATCTTCTAAGACCCTCCTCGGCTTGATCCTGGATATCTTCTTCTGGATCTGAGTCTTCGGATATAGGAGTAAGCGTTTCTTCTTGGGCCGACCTCAAACTTAGCCTTCTTCTTCTTGCTGGCCAAGTGGCAGCTCCAAGCCTTATTCTCCTATTCCTTGTCCTCCCACTTGGTTCTTGATCGCTCCGATACGGATCTGAGTCTGAGTCGTATTCACTTCTGCTCTCTCCTTCAGTTGCGTCTTCTGTCTCACTGCCGTCCTGCCTTCGCTCTTCTTCTGAATCCGTTGCGTTCCCAACTTCTTCCGACACCTCCTCAGCTGCCTCAATCCCTTCTTGCGACTCTTCTTCCACTTCCGGGCTTTCGTCTGGGATGGGAGCTGTTCCTTCTAGAGATGCTGGAACTCTTCTAGTATGGGATGCATGGATCCAATTTGGCAGCCCCCCGCACTTCACCGCGGTGTTCGTGATCAGGATTACCTGAAAGGGCCCACGCCAGCGAACATCTAGGCAGTTCTTCCGGACGTGTTTTTTAACCAGGACCCAGTCCCCTGGGTTCAGGTCATGACACAGGTTCCTCGCTGCTGGAACTTCAGCCGCATGCACCTGAAGGGACACAGAATGGATGGCGTCAGACAGTCCTTTACAATAATCCAAGATCAGATCATCTGTAATATTCAATAGAGCAGTAGTTGGAACTGTAGGAAGTCTCATGGCCCTCCCCATCAGGATCTCGTGGGGAGAGAGACCTGTCCTCCTATCAGGTGTGCTGCGCATGCTCATGAGCACCAAGGGAAGAGCATCTGGCCAACTCAAGGATGTGGATGCCACTACTTTAGCCAATCTATTCTTCAAAGTGCCATTCACTTGTTCCACAATTCCTGAAGCTTCTGGTCGATAACTACAATGCAGCTTTTGATCGATATTCAGTGTGGAGCACAACATCTTCACTATTTCGCTGTTAAAATGTTTTCCTCTGTCCGATTCCAAAGAGGCAGGCACCCCGAAGCGCGGTATCAACTCCCTGAGCAACAATTTAGCCACTGTGAGTGTATCGCACCTACGTGTAGGGTACGCTTCAACCCATCTGGAAAATACGCATACAATCACCAACACATACCGAAGGCGATTGACTCTTGGCATTTCGATGAAGTCTAGTTGCATTCTATTGAAAGGCCCCCCCGACCTCCCAATGTGACTCAGTGTGACTGGTGTTCGTTTGCCTACGTTCAGTTGTTGGCAGGTAACACATCGCTTACATACTGATTCTGCTGCTATTCTGAATTTCGGGCAATACCAAGTCTGCCTAAAAACTCTCATCATAGCATCCCTTCCTAGATGTACTGGACCATGTATTTCCCTCGCCATGGGATTAGCTAATTCTTCAGGTAACACAGCTCTCCCATCTGCTGAAACCCAAAAATCCATTTCACTTCGCACACAGCCTGCTATTTCCCATGCCTTTTTCTCTGTTTCAGGTGCGTTCTCCTGCATTATTCTTAAATCCTCCCAAGTGTCTACAGTTTCTAACATCATACTTAATTCAGTCTTTTCTTCTGCACCTTCTATTTCCACCTTTGAGAAAGAATAACTTTGTTCCGCACAATAGCGTGCGACTTCATCAGCATATCTATTACCTTGTGACACAAAATCTGTATTCTTAGTATGAGCTACACACTTCACTACTGCAATGTCAACAGGACCTTGTAATGCTTCTATCAGCAATCGCACAAATTCTCCATTTCGAATGGGCGAACCAGAGGAAGTCATGTAACCCCTCTGAGACCACAACTGCCCGAAATCATGAACCACACCGAAACCATATTGGCTGTCCGTGTAGATGGTGACTCTCTTTCCATTTCCTGCTATGCAGGCACGAGTTAGGGCAATAATCTCTGCTACCTGTGCGGAATGTACTCCTTCCAGGCAAGCGGCTTCTACAACTCCAGTAATAGTACAAACAGCATAAGCTGCTCTCAACCGACCAGTATCGTCTCTTAAACATGAGCCATCAACAAAGTAAATTTCATCGGGGTCAGACAATGGCTCATCCACAATATCTGGTCTGGGTTTCGTGCATAGTTCAGTCACATCAAGGCAATCGTGGTCTTCACATCCTTCGCCTTCTATTACAGTAGGTAATGGCATCAAAGTAGCAGGATTCAAGACAGAGCATCTCCTGAGAGTCACGTTTTCTGCGGCAAGTATAACTTGCTCATAACGCGTGAGCCTGCTATTGGTCAGATGCTGCGTCTTCGTCCTGGTCATTAACAATTCAACTGAATGCGGTACATACACCACTACTGGATGTCCCATCACAATACTTTCGCTCCTTTCAATGCTGACACCCGTTGCAGCAACGGATTTGAGACATCCGGGCAACGCTGCGGCTACTGGATCTAATGTAGCCGAAAAGTATGCAACTGGTCTACGGGCATTACCGTGGGTCTGTGCCAAGACTGACAAAGCACATCCCTCTCTCTCACAGCAATAGAGTGAAAATGACTTCTCGTAATCTGGCATTCCCAGAGCCGGAGCACGACATAAATCGTCTCTCAGCTGTAAAAACGCCACCAGACATTCTTCATCCCATGGTACCGGATCACTCACCTCCTTGTGCGTCAGTTTCTGTAAGGGCTTTGCTTTCAGTGAAAAGTTAACTATCCACTGTCGGCAGTAACCCACCATTCCTAGGAACATTCTAACCTCTCTCTGAGTTGTAGGCGCATTCATTTTCATTATCGCCTCAATCCTCTCTGGGGACACCTTACGTTTCCCTTTTTCTAACCTGTGCCCTAGATACTGTACTTCTGTCAAACAATATTGCAACTTGCTCGGAGATACCTTATGTCCATTTTCAGCTAAATGATTCAGTAAGGCAATTGAATCTACTTTACAAGCTTCCTCTGTTTCTGACGCAACAAGTAGGTCATCTATGTACTGTACCAGAACCGAGTTCTGTGGCAGCACTAGATTCTCAAGATTCTTTTTCAACAACTGATTAAAGATGGATGGACTGTCTGTGAATCCTTGTGGGATTCGACACCATGTTAAAACGCGATCTTCCATTTTAAACGCAAAAAGGTACCTGCTCTCTTCATCCAATGGGATTGAAAAGAAAGCCTGGCAAAGATCTATCACTGTGAACCATTCTGCTTGACATGGTATTTGAAACAATATTACTGATGGATTCGGTACCACGGGACAACATGAAACGACTATGTTGTTAATCTTTCGTAAATCCTGAACTATCCTAAACTTCCCACTAGGTTTCTGCAAACCCATAATCGGGGAGTTACAAGGACTGCCCACGATTTCCTTCAGTATTCCCTGCTGTATCATTGACTCGATCACAGGCTTTATTCCCGCAATCGTTTCCTGGGACAATTTGTATTGAGGCGTTCTTGGAAACTCAACATTTGGTTTTACCAGAATTTTTACCGGTTCTACCCCTTTAATCAATCCTATATCTTCTCCTGTGAAATCCCACACCTCTGACGCCACTGCATCTCTTAAGTCTTGTGGAAGATCTTCTACAGTCAGAGTAGGATATAGTTCTACACAGAATTTTGAATTGGCCACCTTAAAGGTAGCATCATCGTCGGTAGTCTGTACCTCCACTCCTTGTGGGGTGCAGTATATGGTGCAGTTCAATTTGCACAACAAATCCCTTCCTAACAGACATACCGGACTCGAGTCACAAACCACAAACTGATGTTCGTTCATGTGGTTTCCAATTTTCACAGACACTGGTTCTGTCAAGGGACTAGTCATTCTTTTATTTGCGACTCCTACCACTTGAATTGTTTCCCCTGACATTGGCAAGTCTGGAACTACCGCTGATCTCAGAGTCGAACGAGTAGCCCCAGTATCCACTAAGAACGTAGTGGGACACCCTGCCACTTCTGCCTCAACAAATGGCCCTCTCTGATCCACTTCTAGAACTGCCCCGAGGGTGCAGTCCTCTTCACTGCTCACCCGTTGTCCTGTCAATGGATCAATGTAATAACATTTTTCTTCCTCGATAAACAGAGGCATTTGTTTAAAGACCTTTCCTCCAGCTGTTATCTTCGGTGGCTGTGGGAATTGGGCCCGTGGAGCCGAAGTCCCCCCTTTGGCCACCTTACTGCTTGGGACTGTCACTTTTTGCACTGGGTCTTCTTGGACCTGCTCTTCTACTTCTAGCTCTCCGTTTTCAGGGTTAAAGGGACACTCGCGTCGCCAATGCCCCACCTGGTGACACAGATGACACTTTGTCGTTTTCTTTAAAGTGGCAAAGTCTATCCTAGGTCTCTGCCCTTCTTCATTATCTTTGTTTTGACCATTTGGTTTTCGTCCCATCCCCTGCTTCTGCTGGCCACCCTTCCCAGCGGACTGCATTTGCACCACCATCAATTTCTCCTTTAGATTCTTGGCTTTAGAATCTATCTCGTCACTGCAGTACCTCGCATATCGTAAAATCTCATCTAGTGGTTTGTTCTGCCAACAGATTAAATGTTGCTGTATCATCAAACAAATATCAGGTCTCAACCCCAAGACAAACTTTGACACGAACTGCCCTATGTCTTTGGGATCCATTACATCTAGTCCACTGTATTGCTTGAATGTTTTCAACAATCTTTCATAAAACTCGTGAACTGTCTCCTTGGGTTCCTGCCTTGTTCGGTCTATTTTTACCCAATCTATATCCTGTGGTGGTACCTTATCTTTCAGCCATGCTATTACCCTTTCATACTTTCGCATGACAATCTCAGATGGTCCATTTGTTCGAACATCCCTCAATGGTTCAGCATTTGGCCATTCGACACTAGTCTTGCACGGGGTCCACAAATCAGATGGGACCACGATGTCAAACAACGTGTTCAAATCTATCCACAATACTTTCGAAATTTTAACAAACCTCTCTACCTGCTTATACCACTCGACTGGATTGTCCCGCAACTTCGGAAATGAGTTGGTAAATGCGGCTAAGTCTCCTCTACTCCAGGGCACATGTACATAATTTCCATTTGATATTTCTCGCAAAGGGAATGCCTCCATCTGCATTACCCTTCCCTCAGGGGTCATCACATTTGTACTTCGCCTAACTGTGCCCTTTTTCGACCACCTTTCTTCCCATTTATCCAGTTCTCTCCACACTCTTATCCCTGTTACCAACTCTCTTATGTGTGTTTTTAATCCAGTAGTTCTCTTCTCATCTAGATCTTGGTCTGCGTACTGTAATCTGTGGTTGCTCTGCAATGCCCTTGTCCTAGACAAATCCACGGCATACTTGTCTGCCAAATCAGTCAGTTTTTCATGAAACGCTCTAGCTTTCCTAGTAATATCCTTTGCCATGAACAATAACTCATCCTGTTCGTACAATTCTATCCTTTCCAAAGGCAATGTTCCATCTATTATCTCATCAACATCTGATTTTAAACTGGTAACATCAAGCCTTTTTGCCTTTATTTCAGCTTTCAAGACACTCAATTTAGCTCCTCCATCCGCATCTCTCCCATCCCAGCTCCGAGATCTACGTTTAGGTATTGGTGAATTATAGGGAGTCCTCCCCTGTTCCCATCTCTCTAAGTCCCATGCCTTTCCGTCTTCTCGGGGTGGGTGGTGAAACACTCCTTCCTGCCTCCCAGCCTCTCTCTCTCCATCCTGGCTAGTGTCACGGGATAGAGGGTAAGAGGTTCTATTACTCCCTCTTTCTTCCCTACTTCCCTGTGATTCCTGATTATTCGAGGCGTGGCGGGACCTATCGCTGTTCTCCTTTCTCCAATGTTGAACATCTTCCCCAAGTGTATGATGAAGGCACCTAAACCTATTCTGAAAAGCCCGTACCGCCTCATCTCCTCCGTTCCCCCAGAGACGGGACATTTCCTCACATTCTACAATCCTAGTATTTTGTTCCGGCTGTTCTCTCTGATTTGTAGGACATGCATCCCCTCTATTCTCTTGACTTTGGCCTTCCCGGCTCTGACTGCTTTCGCTGGCCCCACAATGAGATACTGTCCCGTTTCCCCTGCTTTCCCACTCTGGTTCCGTTCTTGTCCTGTTACTCGGAGATACTATGGACCCGTCCCATTCCCTCAAATCAGCTCTTAACTCTGAAAAAGATCTTGGCCGCGGTCCCCTTAGATCCATTGGTCCTCTCGGACCTCCCTGTTCTGAATTGGGACCGACAGTTGTGTCTAATGGGGTATTCCATGTTACCGAACCTGGTAATTGTTTCCATGCATTCGTCACATTATTCCTCCTTTCCATCTCAATCCTTTCCCTATCCAATTGCCTTTGTTGTTCCCCTCTATCTCTCTCAGAATTATAGATCGAAACTATGGGTCCTATGGTAACAGGCACTTGAAGAGCGTCTGGCAATCCCACAGACTCAACCCTTTCTGTGGTTGGCGTTTTCTGCACCACAAACCTTCCCACTACACTCTGTACAGTGTTGTTTGGAGGTGTTTCTCCACTTTTGATAGGTGTCCATTCCGATATAGGGAGTGGTGTATATCCCTCTATCTCATTCCCATCTTCTCTTGCGAGCCCTCTATCTTCTATCAATCCCACTCTCGGAGGTGGTCTATCCATTAACAATCTGTTTATCAGATTGTCCTCCGACTCGCTTTCCTCGTCTTCTTCCATGAGGTTTCCTCCTCCTGACACCTCCCTCATCGGATACATTTTCTCCACCTCAATAGTCTGTACCCTCCAACGCTTTTCCTCCTCATCCCATTTGGAATCTCGCACTGCCCTTACCGATCGCGTCAGCCTTTGTTGACGCCTGTTCAAATTTCGGTCGTGTGCAGCCTTAATCCATGCATTAAGAGCCTCAAACTGTGTTGGTCTAGGTGAGGGTTTCAATGAGGACATGGTTGCTTTTAGCCGATGTAACACCTCTAACTTAAACGTTCCATACTTCGGGAACTGCATTTCCTCATTTCCTTCCGTAAGCTTATTCCCAAGCCCCAATCCACAATATCGTATGCAGCCCCACATTCGTTGCCATATAATGAGCTGGCGTACCCTCTGGGGGAGCCTCTTCCCCGTAATAATGTTCACTTCGTTTACGTTTAAAAATCCCTTTCAAACACTTAAAACACTTCATGATTTCTCTTTTCTCCGCGTTTGTTTACTTCCTGATGATATTCCACCAATCTCGGCGCCGTTCTCACTAACTGGCCTATCCGTACGCGGCTTTCCTCCGACGTCACTCTAGCCGCCCAACCAGAGCGCGGCTCTAGCTAACGTCACACCAACCGCTCAATCAGAGCGCGGCTCTAGCCGACGTCACCCGTCCCCCTTCGCAGCAGTTCCCCTCCTTTCTCAGCTCGTCTCCTCGGTCATGCACGCATCCCATTCATACTCTGAAAAATGATTACTTCCGTCCAAGCGATCACCTTTCTTTGACTGTACGCCCACAGTCTTTCTGTAGTTGTCACCCTAACTTGGCGAAATGTCTTTCCGTTTACTTCCAGACAATCGCCTTCTCCGATAGGTTACTCACACGCAGTAACTTTCGACCAGCGTCCGTTACTCATACACTCACTCTTACACTCCCCCTATCTTGGATCCACGGCGGTCAATGGTACCTCGTGACCTCCGTACTATGGTCGACAACTACCCTGGATGTTCGATACACCCAAAACCACTTAAGCTCTGGCCTGAACTTAAGATTTCACCAGTTCACCCGTTTACCAGGTTACCAGTTTACCAGGTTGCGCGCGCTCACAACCTTCTCTCATTCACACTACAGGCATTCAACTCCGCAAGACATTACAATACAAATACAACACAAAACACCGCAATCTGTTCACGCATGACCCTTTTTATACTCACTCTCCGATACTGCTGCTTTTCTCGCACCGTCTGCACCTTTCGGCACACGATTCTTCCGCTGCTCGTCTCTCGACGTCTCGGGCCTTGGGGTAAACTAACCTCTCTAGATTACCTTCCTCAAGAAGATAACCATCCTCACTCTGCTACCAACTGCTAACGCGGGATTACTGGTTACTAATTATCTTACCAAATCCCATTTCCTGTCGACTGAATCGTTGGTACCTGTCTTGAGTAAAAGGTAATCTCGCAGTAAACAATCAATTTAAGAACTTACACCACTCTAAATGACCACTGACCAAAATTAAGTTTTAAAGATTTAATATAAAGTCAAAGATAACTGAAGATACAAACTTCTCAAAATGAGATTCAAGAGGTAGATCGGAATCACTATGAACATGAACTTTTTGAATAGTCTGAGTCTGAAGAACAAAATAATAAGTACAAGTTCTAATAACATGAGCGTTGCCAAAATGAATACAAGTTGCAACCTCAAAGTCATTACAGAAAAGAAAATTAAGGTTAGTCTGTCCCTACACTACACTAAATGACATCCCTACTTAACAAGATCTTTACCCTCTAGGTGTCAGCCGTGGTGATTTCCTAAGAAGATCACGCACTTCTCTTTGTCTCTTCTCTGATAATGGGTCTCTCCTGATCAGCCTATCTGCCTACCCATCCGCTTCCTTAGGCTCCCAAAATCATCTGCCCTGCTCTCCTCCCGGGTCACTTTCCCTAATACCAAATCACATTTCTGATAGGAACGCCCCTTGGGACGCCCCTCACGTGGTACATCTTTCCGCGGCAAACTCCATGATGGTACTCTTGAAGACCCTCGTTATAGTTGACCTTGGTTCCCAGGCGGCTTCTTCAGTGCGCTGATACCCCCTGAAATTCCTGGAAACTCCTACAGGCCTGCGCAAGGCGCCACTGAACAAAGTCCCTTTCATTCGAGCTGATTAGGACCCTCGCACCTGCATACAGCTCGTCCTGCAGTGGGCCTCAAATTCCAGACTTCACCATATCTTAGGCCATAAAACACTCTCAGAGCTCCATACTGGACACCTCACGACCTCTCCTCTAACGAGCACATGACGATTTAAACTACATGACATTATCTGTTCTGGCCTACTTGATTTACATGCAGCAGGTTCCTGCACTCTTAAAACGTTAACTTGATTTAAACAGCAAACATTCTTAACTAGCAT
Organism: Lissotriton helveticus; assembly: GCF_964261635.1. Taxonomy (NCBI): domain Eukaryota; kingdom Metazoa; phylum Chordata; class Amphibia; order Caudata; family Salamandridae; genus Lissotriton; species Lissotriton helveticus. The sequence continues at coordinate 1,067,155,796 of NC_136067.1, read as the reverse complement.
ACGTTTCTAAAATAACACATCTATAAAGCATATACTTTAACCCTAAGTTCAATAGTACATTTTGAAAGAACCATGTCAACCTTGTCTCACATTATTTTAGCAGCACGTTTAGATTTGCTTGTGAATTGCCATGAGGCCTACACAATATACTGGGTTTTAGAGTTACATTCAACTCTTACATTATTCCTTTAACATGAGAACGTGAGGTTTTCATATTCATCCCAAACATTTCTACATTAGTCTCACACAGTTATGATTATTGTTACTCTACTTAAACATTCTATGCATTTCACCACTGAATATAAGACACTCGGTGTATTTCACTTCTAAATATAAACACTCTGGTGCAAAGTACATGTTAACTAACTACGTGCTTGTAAATATGGCGTACTTATACATTTTTTCAAACCTGTGCTCTCTCAAAGCCATGGGTCCCAAGGGATTACTAAGGGCAAGACAGGGGCAGCACCTGCTCGGAGTTCCATAACCTTATAAAGGAACTCAGCCTCGTTCGTCTACGTGGTCTTGGAACTCCTTGGTGAGTCCTTATAATATACAGCAAGCCCTATATATCCCATACGGTATCCCATATATTGTTCTTGTCTCATGCATCATAGAGATGCGCCACCTATGGGGCAAGTCACAGTGAACTTTGAACAACATCACGTTGTAACATGTGACATTGTTTAAAAACTACAATGGTGCTGTGAGCAGGTACTAGAAGTGTCCTTATGGAAGAGTTTGACCATTCTTGTCTTTGGCACCGCACAGCCACAGATGGCCAACGTCTGAGCCATGCAAGTTTTTCATGGAATACATATGAAATGCAACGAGTAAATTTTAACAGAAAAGATAATTTCAGTAGTCAGTTGTTATCCTGAAAATATTACCTGGATCCGGCTATCAAGGATCAAAATTGACCATCTCCAACGAAAAGATTTGACAAGATATAGGAATAAGTTACATTTTGTCAGCTACGAGTGTTCTATAACCTTGATCACTATTTTGAATAATAACAGGAAAGACTTTCCTCCCAGGAGAGCAACTCTTTCTAAGCCATTGTCCTTTATGAATAATTCAGGGGGAAATAAGTCCTAGAGAGAAACGGCTGAGACCGCCACATTGATCCGCCAGATAATGAGGGCGTCGATGTGTGGCTCCTTATTCACGTTACCTTTCCTTGTCTACGTGGACACACGGACAGTCGCGTCCATTTTAACATTCTACGGAGCATCTACCCCGCTCCTCGCTGGTTTTCACAAGTCAGAAAGAAATGAGACTGCAGGGGATAAGCAGTGCCTGACAATGAAATTCGTGACTTCTTGACACTAGTCCCATTTTTTCTTTTTTTCTGGTGGCAATTGCATTTTACAGAATGCAAAACCGTACCGAAATCAACTTTCGTCTTAAATCTGACTGCTTTGTCTTTGAAGTCAAGAAATTGCGGAATTGTAGACTGATACAGGCCCCTACACAGCACCAAACACCTGTTTGGAGTTTTTGAACATTGCCATCATACTGTTTATCCCACAATTCCACCTTTGCAGTTTTCTACTGCAATTAAACGCAGACTTAGAGGTCTGTATATGTTTTACTTAGTGGCAGGAAACAAAAATGATCAGAAATGCGAAATAGGAAAAACCAACTTTTTTTTTAGTACATTGGCAAAGCTACATTGGGCGAAATCTATTCGAATGGCGAATCAAATAAAATGGCAGCTCCTTACTGAACGTTCACAACCACCTGTCTCCGGGCTGCCCTTCTCTCTCTGTACCTTGAACCAATGTCCATGTAGGTGTCGGCTGCTCACCGTGAATCAGAATGGCTGGCTTTCCGAGTCTGTGGTGGGTTTGCAGAAAACCCTGCTCCTGTGGCCAAACCCATCATGACCTCAAGCTGGACAAGGGGGCATATTATCAAGGGGGTTTATCTCCGCTTTTTTGGCTTTAAAAGCCAAGAAAGCGGAGATAAAATTATCTCCCTATTACCTAGCTGTCACTAACACCAGTTAGCGACAGCTAGTAGGAGATAGCGACCATCTTGGGCCCCACTTTGCATGGCAGTGATATTTACCACTGACATGCAAAGTGGGCGTGCCAAGATGTTAGCGACTGGAAACAGTCGTTAACATCGCTATCTCCTATTACCAACTTTTGGAGATATTCGCGCTAAGCGCGAATATCTCCAAAAGCTAACACCTGCCCTGAGCAGTTCTTAGCCATGTTATCCAATGGGAGGTGGATAACATGGCTAAGAGCATTAGCTCGGTAATGCATGAATATCGCTGACTTTTCAGCGATATTCATGCATTGCGGGCGATTTTTATCGCATTTGCGATAAACCTTGGTAATACCAAGGTTTATCTGCGATAATAATCGCCGCAGCTCAGCGATAAATTTTTGTCTCTAACCAAGCAATAGCGATAATTATCGCTATTGCTTGGTAATATGCCCCAAGATTTTACCATTAGTGAACTTGCTTCCATCTATCCATGACTTTGAGAAAACGGCAGGACCAGTTTTGCTTACAGCGAAATAAGATTTAATCAGTTAGAACCCCACTCTCTGAACCAGATGCATGAAATTGTGTGTTTGCGATTTCATAACAGCGGATTTTAGTGATTCGTTATTAGGAAATCGCAAACTACGATGTATAACAGTGTGTTTGACACTTTTAGTGATTTGCAGTGGCTCGCACATGAATCTGCCTTATCAATATTCATGAGGCAGGTCGCAATTTGCGACCCTATGTGCATGGCTGCAATCACAGGGATGGTGCCCTGTTGCGGTCAGCAAACCACCATGTCAGTGATTGCTTTTTTAAATGTAGCAATATTCTTTTTTTTTTAAATGCAGCCCGTTTTCCTTAAATGGGAAATGGGATGCATTCCAAAAATAAAAATTAAAATCTACCTTTTCATTTCTTAAGAGCAGGCACTGCTCTTAAAAAAGTATAAAAATACCAACGATTTGTTCAATTTTTAAGATTCTGCAAAGGAGCACTTTATGCAAAATCATCTTTCATAATTTTTAACATGGCCTTTCTGTCTTTATTTACTCTAATTATCTGTCAGGGATCATTAAAGAACCCCTAAACCCCACATTTTAGAGTGTTTTCTCGTTACATTTACTGTTTGAAGTATATAATAATAATGTAATAAATACCAAAAATTAGGAAGATCCAATAAGTGAGTTTCCTCAGTTTTGTACAGGCTGTGACATTAAAATACAGGTCAGGCTGGTAAAAGAAATTGGGCAGGTGGAAACCATGTGAGTGCTTGAAGGTACACAGTGCATAATTAATAGAACGTCAATTTTTTTTTAGCACACAAAGCAAAATCTTTATGCGAATGCCCCACTCCAGGTGCACACTCATGCCTACAATGTGCAAAAAATAGGTGAACTGTATGCTGCTATTCCAAAGCGGTCTACGGACCACAGTAGGATGATTCCCTTGTATGCGAGTCACAAGTCCTGCTGAAGTTATTATTAGGTTTCCTTTAGCGAGATACTTGCAGCCAATTCCAAATGGGCCGAAACCATGGTTGGCGATTCACCAAAATGCCAGGTGTAGCAGAAGTGACATCATACACCAAGGGCCGGACTGGCTACCTGGCGTTTTGGCATGCTGCCGAGCTGGGGGCTGGTGTCACTGCGGTGGGGGCTAATTTCGTTGATGGAGACCTGTGTGTGCTTTGAAATAAACAAAGCAAAATGAATTTTGCTCAGCACACGCAGGTCCCCATCAACGAAATCAGCCCCGAGCTCGGAAGCATGCCAAAACGCCCTGTAGCCAATCTGGCCCTGCACAAACCTTTAGACGGTAATGATGTCACAGAAAGGGACATCATAAGGCCTTTGGCCCTGCATCATCCCAAGAAGGGATGTCAAATAACCTTAATCCTGATGACATCACAATAATTAACATTGCTGAAGTAATATAATTGCATAATGAATATGATATATTTTTCTAGGAGAGAACAAAGTGTGTGTTTTTCTCTTCCCTCAGAAAATATTGAAAAAAAAGGGCTTGGGATTGTGCATTTCTCGCGAGAAATGCGCATGCGTGGGCGGCCGCGCATGCTCATTTGGATGGGAGAAGTCAGCGCGAAATAGAAGAGGGAGCCCCGGGACGCCGCGAACCAGGTAAGTGACTTTAATTTACTTTTAATGTAGTTGTTACCTGAAATTAGGTATGCAGAAGAGGGCGGGAGGGAGGGGGGCAGCGCGTAGTGGGGCTACGCGAAGTGTTTGAGTGGGCGTAGCATCATGCCCACTTCACGTAGCTTCGCGTAGCCCCACTACGCATACTACGCCCACCCTTAATAAAGTGGTTTACGTTAATTGGCTAACATACACGGGAATATTCTTCTAACTTTTTAAGGGAAAACTATAGCAATGTACTTTATTTTTCGAAAATAGAATTAATTTCTTTCAACATCAATTTATTGTAGCAATACCGCTGTTCTCTGTAGCGCTGCGTTACACATTTGTTAGCTGTCTTTACATAGTATGTGTCCACCAGCTTGTCTCCCTCTAAATTCACCGGCGAAAGCAAGGCGCACTGTACTTTGGCCACATACTGCGCGATTTTTACATCTTCTTTACACGGCAGGAAAGCACCTTCTTATCAATGTCGCCATCGATTTGCCTCTTGCTTTGGTTATTCCCACACAAGTGAAACATCCCGTCTAATGATTCTTCAGGGCACTCCTAACCTACCTTTTCATCGTTTCAGTGTAACGTTCGCACCTACTTGTCAGACAAGTAAACAATAGCAAAGCATCTCTAGCTCACGAACATTTTTTGTGGGACTAAAGGCAAGAACTAAAATGTTGTTAGTTAAAATACACTCCCCCTTTTTTTCCCAACTAGTTTGGTACTTAAATGAATCCGGACAAACTTTTGTAACGACTTCTTGATACAACGCCATACCTTGAGATCAGTGATGCTATAAGCTCCACAACTTTCGCTCCAAACACAGTAAGTTTCCTAAGTACACGAGCAACCTCCCGTTTTTTTTGCCATTACTACTCACTCTCTACTACTCACTCTTTACTTCTCACTCTCTACTACTCTTTACTACTCACTCTGTACTACTCACTGTCTACTACTCTCTAATACTCTCTACTCACTCTCTACTGCTCTCTACTCTCTAATCTCTACTACTCACTCTCTACTCTCAACTCACTCTCTACTACTCTCTCTCTACTACTCACTCTCTACTACTCTCTACTCTCTACTACTCCCTCTCTACTACTCTCTACCACTCTCTCTCTACTACTCTTTCTCTACTACTCTCTACTCACTCTCTACTACTCTCTACTCTCTACTACTCTCTACTCTCTACTCGCTCTCTACTACTCTCTATTCTCTACTACTCACTCTCTACTACTCACTCTCTACTACTCTCTACTACTCACTCTCTACTACTCTCTACTACTCACTCTTTACTACTCACTCTCTACTACTCTCTCTTTCCTACTCACTCTCTACCCCTCTCTCTCTACTACTCACTCTCTACTACTCTCTACTACTCACTCTCTATTACTTACTCTCTACTACTCACTCTCTACTACTCACTCTCTGTTACTCACTCTCTTTTACTCACTTTCTACTACTCACTCTCTACTACTCACTCTAATACTCTCTACTACTCACTCTCTACGACTCACTCTCTACTACTCTCTACTAACTCTCTACTACTCACTCTCTACTACTCTCTACTCTCTGCTCACTCTCTACTACTCACTCTCTACTGCTCTCTACTCTCTACTACTCACTTTCTACTACTCTTTACTGCTACTACTCTCTACTACTCACTCTCTCTACTACCCCTCTACTACTCTCTACTATTCACTCTCTACTCTCTACTACTCACTCTCTACTACTCACTCTCTACTCTTTACTCTCTACCTCTCTACCTTTCTACCTCTCTACCTATACCACTCTCTCTACTACTCTTTACCTCTCTCTACCGCTCTGTACACGCACACATATGCACATATATATCTGTATATGCATATATATGCATATGCATTTATATATTTGTATGTGTGTATATATAGAAATACATATATAAACATATATATATACATCTGCATATCTATATAAATACAAATATAAATGCATACATATACATATATGGATAGATATGCATGTTATGTACATGAAAGTTTGAAAAACACTAATAAAAGCAAAGCTAAAAAGCCACCTAATTACAAACAGAATTGTTGTAACTTAAACGAGGGCAAGGCCTATTGCATTTTCATTGCTTGTTTCATTAGCACTGACTTGTACCCACTAATTTTCAACTACTCTTGTGCACTCACTCTCATCCTGAATCACTCATTTGCACTCTCTCACTCACTCTTTCTGTGATACACTTATGCTTACTTACTAATTTTGGCACTTTCACACATCCACGATCTCATATATAAACATAATGCTTACACATATACATGGTCTCTCGCCCAAACTCACTCACACAACATACAACCATTTTATTTTTCTTATCTAAGATTACAGTGAAGATTCACATCTTGCTGCTCCACATTTTATTACACTAATAGTGAACAACACATTCTCACTTACATTCACTTATTCATGCTCATTCTATCATTAGCACTGACTTGCACTTACTAATTTTTGCGTACTGTTGTGCACTCACTCACACTCAATCGCTCATTTGCACTCTCACTCACTCTTACTCTGACACACTTATATTTATTCATTCACTTTGACACACACACATCCATGTTCCCATTTACAAACATACATGCTCATACATGTACACACTCTCTCACCCATATTCACTCACACCCACATGCATGGACACAACATACATTAAAACCATTTTATTTTTCTTATCTAATATTCTATTTTTACACTAATAGTGAATAATAAACTACTATTCACTATTAATGTAATAAAAACTAGCAGAAAACTAGGTTAAAGCCTGACTCTGATAATGAGACACACCACTGTTTTCTTGGAGCTAATTTTGCGACCTCTGAGGCCAGGGGTCGCAAAGGCAATGCAGTGACAGGTGTGCAAGGGGCAAGCTAGTGGTCGTAACTGGACCCCGGGCAACCCAGAAATGACTAACATTTCCCTAAACATTGGCCTATTTTGATAGCTTGAAAGGGTTGTCAATCATATTACCTAACAACAGCAATATGATTGGCCACTGTAAGGATGGATCCTTGGTTCTAAATTAGAAAATATGCTTTATTTCCACAAACATGCTCCTCAGTAGGCAACAATATTGTGACAGAGACAGGTGAGAAAGGACAGAGAAGGGAGTAGGAGAGGTGGAAGAAAGGTGAAATAGAATGGAAAAAGAGATACAACAGGTGAGAAAGTCAGGGGAAAAAGGGGAAGATGAATTATAAGACCAGGGAGAAGGACACAGTTAAGGAGGGGTCAGAAAGAGTCAGTAATATGTGAGAACGACGTGGCAGATAATACAAACTTAAGACAGTTAACAAACAGCTGAGAGGAGTGTGACATAACTTCAAAAATCATATGACATCACTTCAAGTGATGTCATTGGGTTCAAAACATGTAATCTCACTTCTGCTACCCTTGGCATTTTGGTGAATTGATGCCCATACATCTGTGCCTTTTTTTAATAATGATTGTGACAATATTATCTCTGTCGGATGATTTGCCTACTTTATGTTGTCTGTTGTTAATCGTAATTCGCTCTCTCTCTATGGTATTTTCTTAATTAACTCTGGACAGTACGAATATTTCCTTCTTTTGGTTTTCCACCAGGCCTACCAAATTCTCATATCTCTGTGCATTCATATTAAAAAAATTGGTAAGGTGAGATGGGAAGGTCAGATTTTCGGCTTGAGAGGGCAGTGAGCAATAATTTGCATTGAGTACATGCTCTTCCTTGAAGATTGGTTGGCGAGGATGCTATCCGTAACTCTAACTTACAGGCTAGACAGTGGCGGCTGGTGATATTTGAATGTGGTGAGGCGTAAAATCATTGTCATACTGCACAGCAGCAAGCGAGCATAGCGAACGAGCCTTAACAACCTACGGGGGGTTCGGGGGGGGGGGGTTCTCCCTCCAAGAAACGTTTGCAAAAAGAGTGGGCAAATGTTGCATTTTCAACCAAATTTCAGAAGCAAGGATGGTTAATAAAGCAATTGTGAAAGTGTAGTTATCACATTAATAGAGAGATGTCATATAACATAGGTAGCTGCTTATTCAGTATAACCACAGAGCTTCATAACAGACTTCAAGATACAATGCATTGCTGAGTACCTCTGACGATTTTAACTTTCTCAGACCAAGTAACCCATTATGTGACAGTTGTATTTATGTACCAGATGTTGTGAACACTGAAACCAATGTAATTTGATAGTGAGAAAATCCTTCAATGTATTCTGTTTGCAAATGTTTCTTTTTGCTTGATTCTTGATGATTAGGAGCCTGAGAATCATGTACTAATGTAGGAATGTGTGAACCTTTTGTCTAAAACCCTATAAAAATGGTGTGATTTACGGTGTAAGGGGGAGGTTCACATTCTTGAAAGTGAATCTCTGTCAGGATTCTATAATTGGGCTTGGGTTCACTAGGTGAACTCATCTATCAGGCCACGAGTGATTTAGTTCCCAGGTGGACTTTAGGGTTCCTCAATGCACCGTCTCTCTGTTAAAGAAAAGGCCAAATAATGTCTTGTCTCAAAGATGCATTTCAGATTTTAAATAATGACAGACAAAGGGCTGGAGTTAAAGATTGACTTAGAATAATTATGCAAAGTACAAGGTATAGAATAGTGACTAATCAATTAGCAATATAGTCAATGTGCCAAGCACAATTACAGGGCCTACTTACACATTGCAAAAGGGAAGGTCCCGGCCCGGCAAGTAGGTGAACCTGCCAGGTCGACATGGCAGTTTAACACTACACACACAGGTTCTGCGGTGGCAGACCTGAGACATGTTTGAAGGGCTACTCGTGTGGGTGGCACAATCAGTACTGCAGGCCCACTAGATGCATTTGATTTACAGGTTCTGGGCACATGTAGTCCATGGTACTAGGGACTTGTTAGTAAATCAAATATGCCAATAATGGGGAAACCAAATGCCATTACATTTTAGATACAGAGCACATGCACTTTACCACTGGTCAGCAGTGGTAAAGTGCCCAGAGTCCTAAAACCAGCAAAAATGAAGTTCAGCACACAGTCAAAAGACAGAGGAAACTACACCAAATAATGCCAGGTCTAGCAGCCTATTTTGTGAACTTTACTGTGGGTAAGTCTCACTGCCTGGGTATCACTCACAGTAATTTCAAAACCATTGGAGGGTGCATGTTAATTGCCAGTGTCTGCTTTTTACGATAAGGTGTCTGCGATGCAGCTAGGGTAAGGGGCAGTGGACTGGTTACACATGAAAACGTGTGGACACATGTGTGCATATGTGTGGGCTGCATTTGAAATACTACCATCGTATACAACTAATAACTAAATGTCTTAAAAGCAGTATATGTGCTAGTGGTAGTATAATCATTTTTTGCTTCACCCTCTCACACTTCCAGTGTCACTCTGAGTGCCCTCCTGACACTATACACTCAATCCTGTGGAAGAATGTTCCAATAGGTGAGTGTTTACTTCACACACAGGCATGTTAAGGCTTAGTAGGGAATATTTTTGCCCTGTACTGAAAAGAGAACATTTGACTGCATCCAAAGAACTTGCTCAAGACTAAAGGCTAGGTGGGTGGTGTTTGCAGAGTATCGCTCCGGGAAACTCAGCAAAGTGACAAAAAAACTCCCCCAAGCTACGCGAAGATCTGCGAGTGGTAGGGTGTATTACTTTGGACCATTGCACTGATTTTGTAAAATCAGCACGAACTGTATCATGCACAGTGCAAGAGGGTGCTGCTTCTTTCTGCCACTCAAGTAGAAGTTCTACTCGCGCAGCAGCTTCATCAACATGACCTGAATGTTTCTGAGCGGTAGCGACCATCCGCGACTGCCTGCTTTGAGAAATCTTGCTGGGAAGCAGTCTAGCATTGGATTGTACTCACTTGCGCGGGCCAACTTATTGTTGGCGAGCATGAGTGGGGTAGGGAAAAAACACTGCTTCGATATGTATAGCTGAGTTTTTCGGCACTTTGTGAGCACTGCAGTGCATGGAGTGCGAATAATCCTGCAAACACTGTGAACAGAGCGGAGTTCACCGCACATGCATAGTTTCTGTGTGCCTATCCCTGTACAATGTACAATGCCGGGCCTCTTCTTATGGAAAGCACCGACCCAATAACCAACAATGATAGACTTAACAAACGGACTCTATGTGGCTTGTCCTACTGACCTCACTCAATTTCAGAAGAACCTTGCGTCTGGTGCCATAACCATAATAAAGGTAGCCTGACGGCTTCAAGATACCCATCTATATAATGCTGCCCTCCACAACCCCCTTGTTCCTTTTTACATGGATGTTACTATTGCTGTAACAGAGTGAGGCCACTTAATCAGTGAGCAGCACTTCACGGATAAATTCCAAAAACCATTCAGAAAACCGATATTTGGCTTGCTGACAACACCTAGACAAAAGTGCATAACAGCATAGCATAGGCCCCCACAGCCCCAAGATGCAGGGGTCCCGAGCTCCAGGGGGGCGATTCATCAGAGTACCCTGGACTGAGAACTCTTGACTGAGTCTGGAGGTGTAGCTCTCTGTGCACTTTGCAAGGGGGGGGGGCTCAAGTTTCGTTAAGCCACTGACGACAGCAGTGGACAAATGGATAGGCTGGTGCTCAACATCTGAAATCGCTGACCGAGATCATTGAAAACTGCTCACATGAACAGGCTGCACTGGCAGCTTTAATGGACCCATCTGTGTAATGTGAACACTCTTGCATGTCAAATACAGAGTATGCTGACGGACCTCGTCATGCAAACCGACGACCCCAAAGAACCGGATGCTGCCAGGAAGGATTACACCAAGAAAGATGATGCACAGAGAAGGAGCCTGCACATCATCTGACGGAGGCAGTGATCCAGTCTATCTGTGTTTATACTCCATAGAAGCAATTGAACTGGATAATCAAAAGTTCAAGGCTCATTTGCTGACTATAAAATAAACAATGTGCATGCTTTTGTACAATGAAAGCTCAGAGCTATAAACTCTTAGATAGCAATAGGTTTTTACCAGTTTTACCAGGTATCACCTAAGAGAGCCTAAAGAGAGCCTAAGGGTTCCTTAATGTTCTCTGACATGGTCCACCTCTTCATAAAACCCCTTGAGGATCTACTGACTAATAGCCCAAAAATTCACCAATATGCCAATGATACACTACTCTACTTGAACATCTCCTCCGCTCCAGACATCTAGTTCATCAAATATCGCTGGCACATCTTCCAGACCTGGATGTCTAGAGGTTACTTGAAACTCCAATCCACAAGACAGAATTGCTGTTATTTGCCAAGAATACCAAGCGGGAAATAGTGCAAACCTGGCTCGATGAAATGAACCTTAATGGCTTCAAACCTCAATTTTCAGCAAATGACTAGTCACTTGGATTCATTCTGGACACGAAACTCACCCTCATAGAACTCATTGTCAAACAAACGAAGATGGTCTGGTTCAAGCTTCCTCTTCTAAACAAAGAGAAAGTGTTTATTACAGAAAGCCACTCCAGAACTGCTTGGCCTTCCAGCCTCCTAATGGGCCCCTCTTAAGAGCATTCTACTTGCCACAGCATGCCTCATTCAGGGCTTGCAGGAATACGATTCTATCACCGCCATCCTGATGGAACTCCATTTACCCCTTGTTTGCCAGCCTACACCATCTTCAAAACCAGCTATATCATTTACAAATCCATGTTCACCAGCATTCAGAATTTTTGCAGACATGCACACCCACTCTATCAGCTCTAGGCACACCTGCACCTTTTACATCATCAGACTGGAGACTAAGAAAGGTAAAGAAAAATACAAATAAAGTATCAAACCTTTTCCATCGATTCACTCAGGATCTGACACATCCCCATATCACCAACTCAGAAAAGAGTTGCAAATGCCTCTCTTTATGGAACAGGACTTCACAATGCAGTAAGAGTACATTTTAATTCCCAGATTCCAGCTACCACTCCTTGACTGTATACTTGCAATTGACCCTGTGCAGATCGGTTAGGTTTGTGCTATACACGTATCATATACATGCATACAAAGTTCAGGAGTTTATCCTCACTCAAATTAATTAATTATGATATTAAATCAGACTTAATTGTATTACAGAGGTAAATGAACATGGGGCTTGTTACTTTTTGCTTGTGACAACTCTTCCATACAGTCGAAATTCTTTTTTTTTAAATTTCCTACACGGTTTTCAACCACAGCAGCCCTTTAGATCAGCTCCGAATCTGCAGGATATATACATATGGCGTCTCTCAGCTTGCTCCAGCAGTTCCAAACTCCTCGAGCCCTAACATCTGGCTTGAATGTATAATGCCATCTACTAGCAGAGTGACAGACCTCAACATCCAATCAGTGGAAGGAACACAATCTGGAAGGTTTTCTTCCACAGTAACTATGTCTCAGATCTGCATTGGCTGGAACAATCAGACATATCCATATCCATCCTCCTGCCTCAGTGAAAGCGGTTATCTAGCTAATCGTTTCAAATTCCGCTCAACATCCTGGGAAAAAAACTTGGGGGCTTATTTACAAGCCCTTATTTACAAGCCTCTTGCGCCACCCCTTCGTCACTTTTCCCATTTTTAAAATGGCGCAAAAGTGGTGCAAGGGGCTTGTAAATAAGCCCATTGTATGTTACAATGGGAAAATTACTCCTATGGGAAACCCATTAGCAACTATACCTACTTAGCCTGTCGAAACATAAAGAATCAACCGATTCTCGTCCATCTCTGAAGGTATCACCCCTGTAAGTTAGGGTCTTGAGTGATACATGCTGAAACCTAGAACAAATCGGGTTAATCATATAATGTTACATACACTGGCATTTCACAGGTTGACACCTTTTTATATATATACTCCCAGATGCATCAACAAACCAATTTGCGATTCCTTAATAGCGAAAGGAATTGCAAAATGGAATGCATCAAGAAATCACTTAAAAAATTGCGATTTCTTAGAATTCCTTAATTGCGAGTCGCAATTAAGGAATACCTCCTGTTTCAGCAAATACCTATCTCTCTTCTCTAGGCTGTCCCTGGCGCCGGGAAACCCTTTATGGGTAGCTGAGCGCAATATAAATTCAATAAAATAAATAAATAAATAAATAAATTCATTCCTATGGGCCTAGAGGTCCATAGGAATGAATGGGAAGACAATCTCAATTTGCAAATCGCAATTAGCGATTCGCAAATTGAGATTGCGATTTCAAGGGTGCAGGGGTGTCCAAAGGACACCCTGTTGCACCCCTGAAATGGATATGTGCACATATGTTGCAGCATGTGTGTGCGCAACATGGAACTTTGAAAAATGCACTTTAGTGCATTTTTCTAAGTTTTTGCAAATTACCACGAAGTTGTACTTCATGGTAATTTGCGTGCCCTATTTGCGAATTCGTAATTTTAAACACTTTCATGCATTGCATTTAAGGAATCTCAAATTGAGATTCCTTAAATGCAAATAATCGCAATTTAGCGATTTCTAGAATTGTGATTTTTGCATTTGGGATGATGCATCCCAAATGCAAAAATACCACTCGCAAAGGGCCAGATTCGCAGAATCTGGCCATTTGCGAGCGGATTTAAGCTTGATGAATCTATGCAATAGTCTTTATTGATTTTTCAAGAATAACAAACAAACAACAGTAGCAGGCTGTTGAGAACAGACCATTTTATTTAACAAAATGCAGGGGCCGACAATGCACGCGATGAACGGCTCTTTGCAGCCAGATTCTTTTCTTCATACCACTCACATTTCACTCTATATTGTGTGCACCTTTCTGATCATAGCTTTGTGGCTCGATGAAAAGACGAGAAATATCCTTCAATTTACATATTCATGCTCTTCTGCACAACCATCTTCGTTGCTATGAAACTATCTTGGCAGTGGCCGGCTACCGTCTCCTTCTCCAACTCCATTCGTATTAGCTGGTGTTAAAGAAAGCCCACGCCACCAGAGTTGTATTGTGTTGCCATAGCAACAGAGATGAATGCACGGTGGTCCGGCTCTTTCAAACACAGACAAACCTGCACGAGTAAAGGTACCAGTGACAAATATAAACAAAGATGCAATCCAGAACCAACGGAAGGGGTTTTTGGGGGGTTATCAGCGGCATTAACTTAAATACCGAAATGCATGAAAAGATTGAAATCTCTGCATTCATGGATTACTATCCAAACATGAATGTCGGAGATTTGTGCGGTGCCTGGTTGAACGAACTGAAGGTGGGCCTTCAAAGTTTAAAACAATCTCCTGCTAGGAAAGTGAAAGACATGTGACCCAGCATCTGTCACCTTCTAGTGTCTTTAGCTGTGTTAGCTGCCTCATCACCAACTAATGTGGTAGCTTTGCTATAAAACGTATAAATAAAGGTTGCAGCAGGAGAACAAGGCCCTGAAAATAATGAGCATCTGCCACGCCCCCTTCTCATGGCCAACTCCAAAACAATCCAATTTTTTTTCCAAATTGGTAAAGTTTCTCGGTCACCCATAACTATCTCTCTTTCTTTTTTCACTGATTGCATGCGTTCCAGTGACACCATAAATCACTAGATGTTGTCACGCGTTTCCCTACTTTTCACCTCCACCAACTAGGAAGTTGAACAACAATGTGGCAAACTAATATAACATTCCCCTAGCTTCCCCTCAATTTAGTCACAGTTCCAATAACTGAAACCTCATCGTCACCTAGACACATTCAGAATATTTATTAAAATACACTTGTATTATTAATTTTGTGAAGGTGGGCTCTGACTGAGGACCAGATATCCCTTGGTCTGGTGTCATGAGAAGTGTGTTTGAAAGAACTTTCCTCTAGCTCATTGCAATTAGATAAATCCAATGGCTATTCTCTCCGCATTGACGTGTTGGCTTCATATAAGTTTAAGGCAACCGTGCGTCAGGAGATCAATAATGCCATTCTCTAACATCGGCGTATGTTTTACCAATATATTGAGTTAATCCCATTATGACTTAAGTTCCCACTTCACTTGGTGTTGTCTGCACTCCCAAATCAGTTTCATGAAAATTGATCTGATCCTAGTGCATATATATTCCACAAACTTCAAGGAAATGTTCATGAACAGCTGTAAGAATGTTGATAGCACCACCACCTTCAGAAGCAAGATGCTTCCTTTTTCGGACAGTGGCAATGCGGGGACTTAAATTTGAATGGGGCAATGCTTAATTATTTTTGTGGGAGATAATGTGGCCTTAAGGCTACAGCTGCAGGCTTTGAAGCTGGGGTTTCAGCTTTGAGGCTCCGCGTCTACTCCGCATCCAGTGATTCTGGGCAAATCACTTAATCTCCCTCTGCCTACCAAAAATGAATGTGTCCTTGTGTAACATAACTGGTGCTCATGTAAAGCGCTCCAATACCTTCGGGTCAAGATCACGCTACATAAAACTGCAACCCCCAAAAAATATTCTTGAGAAATGTTCCCTCTAATTATTTCACTTTGTGTAAGTCAACATTATTATTATGAACACACCATTTTTGACTGTGTGCGCAATCTACTGTAGAGTTTATCCACTTGGTGTAAAATTGTGGTGAGCAAGCCACAGCAATAGTTGTTGGCAGCAGGGAATGGTTGGTGAATAGAGATACGAGGCTGAAGATGGCCAGTCAAGATGAATATCAAAATGAGGTTAGCAGACAAGAAGCATGTCCTCTGCTGCTTCCAACAGGGATCTAATTCTACAAAGTGGACCCTTAATATGCATGACTAGAAACTTGAGATTCATGTCAAAGGATGGCAACATTTTCTTGTTGACAATTGGAAACAGGGAAAAACTGCCCCTTAGAGGTTATCACAGAAACTCCCAAACTGGTGAATGGCTGTAGAAGCATAGGGGGCACATGCATCATTGTAGGATTTTGCACTTCCTAAATTGCGAAAATACAGGAATCGCAATTTAGGAAGTGCAAAATCCTATGCATCAAGAAATCCTAAAAGTTTTTATGATTTCTTAATTTTCGGAATTTGCGATTCCTTAATTGCGAATCGCAATAAGGAATGGCATTACATTGATTCCTATGGGCCTAGAGGCCCATAGGAATCAATGCCGTTTTGCATTTCTTTTTTTTGGAATTCACAATTTGATGATGCATTGCAAGGGTGCAGAGGGGGGTCCAAAGGACCCCCCTGCACCCCTGAAATGTATTTTAAAGTGCATGTTTCACACACACATGTCCTAAGGACATGTGTGTGTGTAACATGACACTTTCCAAAATGCATTTTTGTGCTTTTTTAAAGAATTTCGCAAATTAACACGAGGGTCAACCTCGTGTTAATTTGCACTTCCTATTTCAAAATTCGCATTTTTAAAAAAATGGATGCATTGCATTTAAGGAATCGCACAAATGCGATTCCTTAAATGCATTCGCATTTTTAGGAAATGCAAAAAAAAGCGAATTTTGAAAAATTGTTTCATGCATCCCAAAAACGTATTTAGGAAGCGCAAACAGCCGAATTTACAGATTTGCACCGTTTGCACTTCCTAAATACGTTGATGCATGTGCCCCATAGTCCAGAATCCTTCTGTCTGATTATCACAGAAATCAGGTCTTGGGTGTGAAATGTATAGACACATGGGTGACTTCTGAGCTCTTCTCAAACAATAAAGAGGATCTGTGACAATTCCTAAATCACAGGTGATTCCCATTAAATATAATAGGAACAAGAGCAGGACAAGGGAGTAAAGTTCGCATTTAGTTGCAGTTCACACCGTAAATGGGGAAAAAATGCAAGTTAAAAATGTCTGTGGCAAATTAACTTTTTGTGCAGGGAAGGAAGCTCGGTTGGTTAATGTGACCGCTGTATATGTCCATGGGTGTGACCTGTGGCTCAACTTTCTTTTCTATTCAATGTCTCAAAATGCTACACCGAGGTTAAACCGTAGACACATTAAATAATAAAAATGGGTATTGCAGTTATTTTATTGCATAATATCAGTAGGGTTGACATAGATGACGTTGGCCTGCACTGCAAAATAGATCCACTGTGTTTAAAATGGCGTTTTCGATCAAAGCCTGCTTTGTCAGTATTTGCTGAGAAGTAGTTGCTGCTACGAAGAATTATAGAAAATGAAGCAGCGTTCCCAAGACCGACTAAATGATACTTCGAGCAAGTGAGGACCCGAAGAGGTTTGACAGACATATTTGTGCAAACAAAAACTGTCAGCAATGTGAATAAATGGGTACCCTCAACTAGATGAGTGCGACAAGTATAGTGACGCCATTTTCACTTTTCTCAAATGGTGGGCAACTGTTATGAGATAAGTCACTCATGGCTTAATCTATCACTCTTTCTAGATGCCCATCCATCAATTCGTCCATTCATCCATCCATCCATCCACCCATCCATTTATCCATCCATCCATCCATCCATCCATCCATCCAGCCATCCACCCATCCATCCACCCATCCATCCATCCATCCACCCATCCATCCATCCATCCACCCTTCCACCCATCCATCCATCCATTCACCCATCCATCCATCCATCCATCCATCCACTCATCCATCCACCCATCCACCCATCCACCCATCCATCCACCCATCCATCCATCCATCCATTCATCAATCTATCATCCATTCTCCCCTCCATCCATCCTAAATTACTTATAACTTTCGATTCATGTATTTAGCAAGGTGAAGTTGCATGTGGTGTGAAAGAGAGACTACCATTTGGCAGAGAATGACACATTTTGGGAGAACCATTTTGAATGCAACAGCATATGGGTATCTACATATTTACATAATCATGCTAGATACTACGCTCTTTGTGAGGGCAAAATCGTCGCGAGAGTTTGCTATTCTTGGTACAGTTTTTTTGTTAGTCTTAACTCGTGGTGCTAATAAACATGAGCTTCCTTCCCAGCCGAGGGCTGTGTATTCCTCAATATGGCGTTTGAGTAGTAGTTTTCCGGGCACAGATTAATTAAGGCGTATGAGAGGCCTGTAGACTTAAAAAGAATAGTTAGCGTTGGAATCTCATGCTTAAGAGATGGATTTGCTGTCAGGTCACAAAGATGTTTTATCAGTAAGAATATCATTCATGCTTGAGAAGGTGGGACACTTGAAAATGCAGAAATCCCTGCAATCAATAAAAAAATCGAATTTATTTTCCAAAAGTTCTTCAATCGCCCAAAACAATCTCTCTGACTTTTGTTCATAACACGACCACAGTGGAGAAGGACAGATTTGGCGCAGTCATGGCTGTTTATTGCAAGTTCATTCTAATGCTTAAATGCAACAAGGTTCAAATTCCCTGAATAGAATTGTCCAGGTAAGTAGCTAACAATAGTGCAGCAGGTCCACTGGCACCGAGGCCTAGAGATGTGATTTCCTCAGTACCACAAATATGGCAGTTTTTGTACCAAATTGTGGATTTGTGGCCCCAGTTCCCTCGCTTGCCCGAGGGCGCATGGCACCCTTGATGCCTCGCAGGCGTTGACACCTTTTACAGAGAAAAATACCAGTTACTTGTGCTTGCTTTCGGGTTCTGTAAGGGCCACAAGCTGATGAAACAGGAATTATACATAGACTGGCCTACATCACAAGGCCGGGGGGCCTATTGATGGCGAAGAGTGACACTGCGAGTAAAAATACGATATAGGTCCTCCTGTACATCACTCGTGAAAAAGTACATTGGGATAGACAAGTCCAAATGAAACTGACCCAACCTCCCTCCATCACCCCCTTTTCATCCCAAAGATCATTCCAAAGAACTACCCTCATGCTTTATCCTCCCCGGGTGTTAGTGGCAAATCATATGGCTCACATCACCGAATCCGCCATGTCTACTCGCCGTATATACAAGTCAATTGTCCTGTGGTTGAGTGTCTTCTATAGAATTGTCCTGTGGTTGAGTGTCTTCTATAGAATTCTCCAGTGGTTGAGTGTCTTCTATAGACGTGGAAGTGATGTTTAAATCCCTTGGGTAATTGGGGCACACACTCTCCATAACTTCCGAAGACAACTCAGTCCAACATGATTCCCATAAGGATTCAAAGCTGTCTGCTGTGCCCGCCACCCTCATGATATATTTTCCAGTCCAAGCATGTTCCAGAACCTAAACATCCGGGTTCTATAGGTGGGAGTATCTTCTCTATCCTAAAAGTTCAGAATTGTCTTTTTAATTGCTCCCACCAGGAAGAAAAGCTGTTTAACTTCGTTAGGACAAGAGATCTGCTGCCCTCAGTGTAATGAACTCTGGAAATGTGATCAACTGGAGCCCAAACATTCACCAGTCTGATCGATTACCTCCTCCCAGTACCTCTGAAGCATCACTGTGACTTTGACATGTTTTATCTGTTGCTTTTAGTTTATATTTCAAAGCAAAGGAGGAAATATATCACATTTTCTTTTCAATCATGGCATGAAAACACTGGCCAGACCGGTAATATACTGGTCAAGTGACAACCTCTCCCAAGAATAGGATGCTCACAGCTGTGGTGACCTGCATTTGCTGTCACCATTAGTGTCAAGCTTCTCTGAATGAGCAGCTGCAGTGCTACTCCTCTCAGGTAACTTCATAGTGTAGGAGCATTGTATAATGTAAGGGTAATTAAGGGAATCCCTCCGACTTAAAACCATGAGCTTTTGAGCTCAAAGTATTCCTTCAGCTTGTTCTAGTTTGGTGGCTGGTAAATTATCGATGAATGTTTATTGATGTTTTACATCAGTGTTATTAAAACGTTGTTCCAACTTTGTGATGACTCCTTATCCTGTTCAAAAAAGTAGGTAATGTGACTTTCTGTGATTTATGTTCAAGGTTTGAAGGAATCAAAGTATGTGAATATCAAGGACCCCCTGTGAATTGATTCAATTCCTGGGACAGGCTAGACATACAATGGAAAATAAAGCTCCCAGGCAAACTTACCCTCTTTGCTCCTTTTCATTTAATGTTTTCCTTGTTAATTTAATGCTTTTATAAACTCGTCTATATTCTTTCTTTGAAAAACACATTTTGCCTCTCCCTTGCATTTTGTTTAGAATCAGAGTGTTACTGTCACGTTTATTTATGAATGTCTTGTTAAACATCAACTGCCATATGCATTTATGAGATTAGGTACATATTTTAAGAGCAGATAAAGATATGATGTAAGATAATATGCAATGAACATTGAATGAGTTCTAAATATTGTTTTAAATTAATTTTAGATTATTTGGTGGTAATTTCCTGACAAAGGCACTTCCAGTGCCAAAATGCACGTCGAAGAAACCATCTCTACCAATTATAATTGTTTATTTTTTAATCGAGGATTTTATGATATGTATTAAGCCACACAGGTCCATGCAAGATGGCATTGCGTGACTTGATAAATCTGAATAAGTAGTTGCATCACCCTTTTGCCCCCTTGCATGGTGCTAGGACGAGGCAACTCAATGATAAATCTGCCCGAGTGTCATCTGTCAAGATGTCCAGACTTTAAATAGCGTGCCAACATGGCTGGTACAAGAAAACTGACTTTTAAATATTGACCTAAGGGTTGATGTTGGCTCTAGGGCCTAGCACCCCGATTAATCAAAGTCCCGTTTTGCGAGTCCTTAATAGCGAATATTAAGGAATCGCTATTAAAGACTCGCAAAACGGGATTCATGTAGAAATCGCAATAATTATAGCGATTTCTACTGCCTCCTTATTTGCGATTCGCTAATTGCGAATCGCAAATAAGGAATGGCTTACCCATTCATTCCTATGGGCCTAAAGGCCCATAGGAATGAATGGAGAGTCATTCCTTATTTGCGATTCGCAATTAGCGAATCGCAAATAAGGAAGCAATTTCAAGGGTGCCAGGGTGTCCAAAGGACACCCTGTAGCACCCCTGAAATGCTCATGTACACTGGTGTTGCGCAAACATATGTCCAAAGGACATGTGTGTGTGTAACATACAACTTAGAAAAATGCACTAAAGTGCATTTTTCTAAGTTTTCGCTATTTACCACGAAGTCAGACTTTGTGGAAATAGCGGCCCCAGATTGCGAATTTGCAATTTTTAAATGGTTCATGAATTGCATTTAAGGAATCTCTAAATGAGATTCCTTAAATGCAATTATTCGCAAATTTGCGATTTCTACAAATGCGATTTGTGCATTTGGGGTGATGAATCCCAAATGCAAAAATAGCGCTCGCAAAGGGCCAGATTCTGAGAATCTGGCCCTTTGCGAGCCGTTTTCGGATTGATGAATCTGGCCCAAATGCTGTCAAGTCGAGTGAAAAGACCATGTGCAGTGGCCCTTTTTTTAACATATATTGTTTAACATATGTTTAATACATTCCCTAAGCTTAGGCTATGAGACTTTTCTATGTTATATATGTATGTTGTCTATTTCATGGATACATGGTCCATTATTATATTATATATTATCTTAAACTAAACATTTTGTTTTTTTAGCCAAAGGTCAGTACTTAAGGCTATGGCTAATGCTTCATTGATAAATGAAAGTGTAAAGGAGTGCCGTACATGGTTTCTTCATGAATTATATTGTTTATTAACCATTACATTGCCAGCTCAGAATCTTCCATACTACCTTCTCTAGTTTTCCCAGCCAAGTACCCGCATTCCCTAATGATGTTACTGTTCATGCCTACAGTTCTAATCCCCTCTGCCATCACATCCAACTCTACACCATATCCCCCTTATAACATCCACAAACAAATGAAACAAACATAGATACAAGTGCATTCAAACTGTGAGACAGAAACACAAGAACCCTAAAACATCTTAGATCACAATGCTCATAGACATTTTACTGCCAACAAGTCAATTTTTCTCAACTTGCTCTATATCAACTTCTTGTGGTTTGTTAACTTTGTACACATTACCTAAACTCCAAATAATTCCATCACTTAAAATACCTACATTAAGCTTAACCTCTTTGACTTTATGTGGACAGGAATATTTGCTGTCACTCTTCCTAACTATTCCTCATCATTACTCAGTGTCATCTTTCCACCTCTGCTAACCTCAATTTCACCAAACATTCTTCAATGATTTCCACTCCATTCACCGGCATTCTCAATAAGCAAGCTGCAATTACATTCTTAATTCCCTTTACAAATTCCACATCAAAATTGTACTTCAGCACTAACAACATCCATCTTGATTTGTGTGGAGTAACACTATTTCCTGACATAGTGCCTCCCACTTCATGTTTGAAATATTCCTTACTTTGCAAACTTCTGTTTTGAAAACTTGTTTTGTATACTTTTGTGAAAAAATCCTTTCAACAAGCTTAGTTCATCTGTGAATACTTAAGGATATCTCACCATCACATAATTTTTATGACTACATGTTACTTCCTTAACTTCCACCTTTCTGTTACCATCAATTGTTCTATATGATTGGGTTTTATGACAATATTCAAACCTTTCTGGTGCCACCTTCCCAGTAAGTCTGATCCACAATTGGATATATACACCTGCCCATTCACAGCTCCGCCCTCGAACTGAATTGTCATCTTTCTCATTCCTAATACTTCTATTCTCCTCCCTCTATACCCTACACATTTCATATCAGCCTTATTCAAAGCCAGGTAATTATTCTTTGATGAATTCTTCTCATACATTTCCTTTGACCAAAGTATATATAAACTTCCTGAGTTTACGAATATTCTTGTAGCTATGTCATCTATTATTATATCACAGTGGTTTTTTACCAATGTATCTGGACTTTACGTTTTCCCTTTATGTGTCACTGAGACAACCATGCTTCCCTCATCAGCATGTTCCATTACTCCTCCAAACTCCTCCTCTACAATCAAAATTACTTCTGTATACTTTCACAGATATCATTGATTTCTTGCTCAATTTCTTGTGTCTTTTTATTAGCTAAGTGTCGTCTCCTTCCACAATTTCTATATATTACATTCCTGGCTGTGTACATCGTGTTAGAAGCAATAAACCCTGGATCTCCACAATGTAAGCATTTTATTTCTCTAGGAGTGTTATTTCTTTATTTTGTACTTCTGTCCTGCTTGACCTCTACACGCTCTGTTGTTTCATCCTTTCTTTCTTAGTGTTGATCATGCCTTCCACTTCATTTACCATATCTCCCTTAATATTTGAGGTACTATACATTTACTTTAACCACATTGTGATATGTTCCATGCCTTTGGCTATTTGATTGCCTTCCTCAAAGGTGGGGTATTTTGTTAAAAGCTTCTCTTTTACTGTTTGTGCACTTTACAGTGTGATCTCTTATCAATGAATCCAGCAATTATTCCAACCAACATGATGGAGCTTATCTCATCAATGTGTCTGCTTAAGATGCAATATGCTTATCCAACCTTTCTGTCCTAGATAAAAATGTATGACCATCAAGAACAACATTAGTTTTTGGTGTAAAATGCAAGCCAAACTTTTGCAACAACATCTCACATACATTGTTTGTCTTCCCATCACCTATTACTAAGGATGTTTCTGGTAATTCGTCATACCGCCTCCTACCCTAAATTCCTCAGTGGTGTACAAGAATGGCGACCTTAACTTCAGTTTAATAGGATCCCTCCCGGCATGTAAGGACACTTAATGCACAATTTTTCTTATACTGTAGGAACTTTCTATACATAAAGTCCTTGCCTTCTAGAGTAACTCCGCCTGGAGATTACTCACTATGGGTTCGGGCAGAGGCAAGCGCAAGTCCACGCTAAAGCTTGAGGAGCACAGAGCTCCGCAGATGTCGTGGCAAACACAACTCTGACCAACACAGGGGTGTGCTGAACCTATGATAAGCTGCTTGAAAGCATAATGGGGCATTTGCAGAAACACACAGGGCCTTCGATTAGCTGAACGGTAACTACAAAGTGCACCCGGGGTCAAGTTCATGTATGAGCAAATGTAGCAGCTGTAAGATTTCAAATATCAAGCTAAATAAATGAAATGCACCATTATATCAAGCCTCGTGCAGTGACATTCTTAATCATTTCTCCACTGGAATGTTTCTATTAGTTCAGGTAAAGGTGAAATCTCACCAAATGTCTCACCAAATGTCAAGAACACTTCCTCGTCTATCTCTTGTAATCCAGAGGTGGCGATGTAGCGTATGTCTATACCCTGCACAGACTGTTCCTTAGCGCCATGTAACAAAGTGCTGCACACAGTTCCTTCATGGATTATATTGATTATTAACCATTACATCTCCTGCTCCTCATCTTCCATACG
This sequence comes from Lissotriton helveticus, assembly GCF_964261635.1. NCBI lineage: Eukaryota > Metazoa > Chordata > Amphibia > Caudata > Salamandridae > Lissotriton > Lissotriton helveticus. The sequence continues at coordinate 1,067,131,469 of NC_136067.1, read as the reverse complement.
ACCTTCCCCAGTTCTCCCAACCAACCTCCCCACGTTTCATAATGATGTCACTGTTTTTTACCTACATTTCTAATCCCCTGTGTCATCACATCCAACTCTACAGAAAGGCACACTTTCTGGAATTGATTTTTATGTTTTGACTTGTGACTATTCTAGCAGTTTTCAAAATAATGTTATTGCTGAACTTTGCTGAATTTTGTACTATCAAACAAATGTTGTAATCATTACAAGGCAACTAATAGATCATTGTTTAACTTTTTAGAGGGCTTCACTCAGAGGAAACAGACAGCCAAAAGCGTAATCCCTTCTATTTCTAGGAAAATGTAAAATGTCATTTAAATAATGACGTGTGAAATGCAAACTAAATCTCTAAGATGCATAGTCGGATATGCATTAAATACGGTCTTTAATTGCTTTTTAAAATATATTCCGATTAAATGAGGTTTTGATGCATAAAATTAATATTAGCAATGCAAGCAACATGAAGGAAATTGAATAGAAAATATCTGCCTTCCTGTAAATGTTGGCATGTGCTACAACAATTTTGTAAAATGCCAATTAAAAGCTCAGATAATTTTCCCCGAGTTTGAATGCCAATCATTTCAGTGTCAAGGAATTGCATAATTAAGCCATTAACTGGATGGCAACTGCATATATCCATTTGCAGGAGGTGAGGCATATTTTTAAATATGCAAATCTAGTGTAAATACACTTGTTGCATTGATGATATTAGAGACACATCTGCAGCTGTATCCGAAGAACCCTGGCAGTTAGCAGCCATTCAGCGCCATGGTACCAGTGCTTAATTTGAGGCAGTGGTTGCAGGTGGGGATCACCGTCTCCCATTTTCAGAGTCGGCCACTTACCTTCCTCATCAGAATTTGACCCCGAGTGAGAGAGAGAAACACAAAAATAAGAATGTGCAGGAAAATAAATGTAGACAAACAGTGACAAAAGGAGAAGGTAGGTTTTGGAAAGAAGGTTCCTGAGTGAAATATAGAGGGAGGGAGTATCTGGTGGTTTAAAGAGGCATGTGATTGAATCAATGCAACCTCAGTTTTTGACAGCCCCAGCATTTTTGAGTGCTGGTTATGGGCGTCTTAGAAAGACTTTAGGCACAGGCCCACATTATTTTAAAAATGACGCCCTGCATGTTACGATTGATACCCAAAACATGTTTTACGGTAAATGCACCCATGCAAATAGTTGATGCTCACTAAACAATGCAGGGAACCAGAGTTGGACAGGGGTTCAACATAGGCCCGGGTATCAAAAAGAAAGTAGCCCCATTAGTGAATTAGCTGAAAGAGTGGGCAATGTTTGAAAATTGGGGAGTTTTGAACGGGTAAAGCCATGCTATACAACAAGTGTTTTGCAAAGTATGGAAGACTGAATGGAATGTCTGTTTTAATATCAGGGAAATAAGAGTAAAATTCGGCACAGCATACAATAAAACAGGCCCATAAACTGTAAAAAAACAGCCCACCCTATTCTGTCAGACCAGCTCGTCGGACAGTGCCTGATTGCCCGAGAGCCAGTCCAACCCTGCATCAAACAGTCTGTCTTCTCACTGTCAAACAAAGCATCCCTATTTGGAAGATGCTGGTAAATTTCGATCCATGCTTAGAAAGGGATTGAAATTCTAAGATTTGCAGTAAACCCAACTCGCCTGTAATGTAGGCAGGTTCAAACCAGCTGGAATTTACTTTGTGTCAAACAGTGTCTGTTGTTCTGGCTTCCACTCTATTAGCAACAATATGCTCGACTTTAATAAATATCTACTTTTTACCACTCTCTAATAACTAAACTGGCCTTGATCAGTTTTGGTAAAGCTGCAAACTTGTAAACAAAAAAAAATAGGAAAGGGGAATTCATACATTTTCCAAATACTCACACATGCCCACTTTCTTAGAAAGACATATAGACATATAATCACTATGTCTTAATGCATTACTTTCATATTTACATTTTGGGGTTCCTTTTATTACTGTTTTGTAATCTAATACATTACACAAATGATTGTACGGTTCAGAAAACGTCTACATAGTATGAGGCACATATAAGTGAAATAATGTAGCCTGTAAAAAGGACTACCAGAAAAACTGCATTTTACTGATATTGTTTTTCTCGACCCCTCTGAAGGACTGAACATGGTGGATTCAAATATTCAACCTGTTCTAAGAGGTATCAAGCAGATTGTATTCAATATTGTTGCCGTGTCCTGCTGGATTGAAGAGTCCTCACAGGAATACTAATCACACCCTGCACAATCGATGATGCTTGGGACCTCCTGTGCACTCTCTCTCCTCATTTATTTCTTTTTCCCATTTTCCATCTCTGTCTTTCTTTTGATACGCCCTGCCACCTGCATATTTTCTCCCCTGAAACAACATCAGCTAGTCCATAAAGAAGAGACTAAAGTGGTACACTGAGAACTGATTGTTTAATGTAAAAGATTTTGAGGCCGGACAGTTTTTGAGTCATCCTTGTCTTTAGATTTTCCTACTTTTTTCTACCTCTTTAGGATAACAAAACGGTACCTTTCATATACTTTGGCTCAATTCTATTCAATTGCGTATTAAAATGTAAAAACTTTATCCTCTTTCTGCTTTGGTTAACCATACCCGGGGAGGGTTGCTATCTGTGTACCAACGCCCAACACTCCTGTGTAGATGCTATTTTCGAAGCTAATGACTGCTATCATGTTGCCTTCACTTATTGCTACATATTTTTCTTTTTTCTGTATTAGTCTTAATTTCCCTCATTTATTTAATCTGCCCAGATTTTAAGGAAAATTGTCTTTCTGAAGCAATATTTATTGATTTGTGGATAATATGTGCTTTGTTATATTTAGGAGCTGACGTTGGTTATGTTTGTGTGTTCAAATTCACTTGTACATCTTTGTCATAACTTTATTTGCTGATATCTATTTTGTTCAACTGTACCCTTATCAATTTTAAAACATGGCAAAATCAGATAAATTAATTTTCTACGACTAGGATCTCCCGTGTGCTTTGTTTCCTTTTGTGCTTCTTTAATTGTATTGAGTTTGGTTGTCTTAGCGGGACACCTAGGAGTCTGATTACATTTAACTGACTCACAAATAATTTTGAACTTATAATTCTTTGAAAACAAGTGAAATCCCTTGTAGACATCTTTACTTTGAGTCATTTCTAGAAGAAGCATTTCTAAAATAGTAATACCAAATCCGTTTCACCAATAAGCAGGTTTTATTACTACTATTCCAAACATACCAAACATGGCCACGCTACCCCTTTAATATCAGAAATTACCACTGAAATATATATCAGGGAACTTCCAATGTAAACCAATGAGAGAGCAGCATCATATCAGTGCGAAACCAAATAGGCTGTTTGTCACTATCAGGAAATGCCACACAGCTAGGGCACCTAAGGCACATGTCTTACCTTTTACATACACAGCACCCTGCCCAGAGGGCTACCTAGGGGCTACCTTAGGGCTGACCTATATATTGTAAAAGGGGACTTTTAGCAATGACAAACACTTTACATGTCAGGTCACTGTAGCAGTAAACTGCGCATGCAGGCCCTGCAGTGGCAGAGGCCTGCGACAGGTTTCAAAGGCTACCACTATGGGTGGCGCAAGCAGGGCTGTAGGCCCAATGGTAGCATTTATTTTACAGATCCTGGGTATATGGGATACCACTGTACAAGGAACTTACAGGTACATTTAATATGCCGAACAGGTGTAGACCAATCTTACCAAGTTTACAAGACAGAGCACATGCACTTTAGCACTGATCAGCAGTAGTAAAATGCCCAGAGTCATAAAAACAACAGTAGTAACAGTGGCATAGCTAGGCCTCTGGCCACCCGTGGCAGTCCCTGCATTTTCCACCCTGTGGCGGCTGCAGTGAAGAGCGCAGGGGGGGCTGGCAAGAGTTTTGCCCGTTTGCCTCCCCCCTTGGGGCAAACGCATTATTAATTAATGCATTAAGGACCCATTGCTGCTCCAAGACAGCAGGTAAGAGGTGGGGAGGCCACCGCCCCAAAACTCATGCCGCCCGGGGCTGGCCGCACCCCCTGATCTCCCTAGTTATGCTCATGGTCAGAACGAATACAGGAGGAAGGCAAAGGTCCTGGGATAACCCTGCAAAAAAGGGCCAGGTCCAACACTTGTATGTCCTCCATTTCCCAGAGTATATAGCATGTCAATACTTCATTTGGTGATGGCTGAAAGGGAAATCTGAGCTTCAAATACTGAGGGTTTTGGTATTCCACTGGTATTGTGGTTGACTTTAATGAATGATTTTTCTTTTTGATATCAAGTTTTGTTGAATGCTATTTGCTTGCACAGAATATCAACAGGTTATTTATTTCTATTACCAAATCCTGCTTATCACCCTCAATCAATAACGGTATACATTACTTTATTGTTGCCATGCTTTTGTTTAATGTTTGTAATCAACTTGAAGTTTTGTATTTATATGAGTCTGATTCATAAGAAATATATACATGTACACCTATAATAGGCCAGATGTGTAATTCTAAGACTTTTGAGAATTCCCATACATTCACCTTACCATGTCTAGCAAGCTATGCCAGTTCCAAGGAAAATGTCATATGAAAACTGATGTTTCCCCAATGCAGAGTGAAACACAGAATGCAATTCTGCAATGAGTTAATGCAGCCTGCTCTGCAAATAAACATGTTTTTCTATATGATGAAGGATAAACAGAAAGACAGAAAAGCAGCAGCAAAGGGGAAAGCAGGGATGAAAAGGAGGCTGAAATTGTCTTATGGTGAATTGAAGAGGCATGAGGTGGAATCAAGACATCATTTTTAAGACAGCGTTCTGCACTGCTCTGTGTCAATTGAGGGCAGGAAAGCTTCATATTGATCAAGATATGGTGCATTTCTGCTCTCTCCCTGTGCTGGCACATGGTGTGCTGCCTAGTGCCAACGCAAGCACCCTTGAGCCATGTTGCAAAGATGCCTGCATTGCAGACAGGATTTTTTTGTGCAGGAAGGGACATCTTTCTGCACAAAAACAATCCTGGGAGGCATATTCTTCTTTCTAAGTGCCCTACAATGAGAAAACAACTAGGAGAAAAAATGATATTTCTTCTTGTCGCATTTCTGTCAGGAGGGTGTATGATGTTTGATCCTGGGCTTACTAGACTTGGTAAATCTGAGACTGCGCCAAAGACCATGGGTGGATGCGTGGAAATACCCACGCTGCACCCATGTAGTGCCTTCCTAGTGCAGAGTAATGCAATTCAGCAACTTGTGCTGCCTTGCTTTACTCCAGTTTGACCAAACAATGCAGGTCCACACAAGGAGGCCTCTCATGGCTGGGTAAACCTTACGTAACCCCTTCCACGCTCATGACGAGCTCAGCTCGTCATGAGGTACGCCTCTCGTACACTCATGACGAGCTGAGCTCGTCATGAAACGCGGGTTTTAAAAAAACTCAGCGCGCCGCGGTAAATCCTACCGCGGCTAAGGTGTTAAGGATTGTATTGCCCTTGCATTACCTTGCGTGAAGCAAGGGCACTGAAATCCTCTGATAAATCTGGGTCCTAGTATAAGCAAGCGTGCAGCTGTATGTATGCATAGGTGTAAGTGACAATTTTGTGAGAAAATATGCTGTTGTACATGCATGTACATACCTACCACTTTTGGATTGATCCATATCTTGCTGTGTGTACCACATCAGAGAAGGACTTAAGGAGTACCAGCAGTGAATATTCACTCCGAACTGTCAGAGGAGCAAGCCATATCAGTCACCGTGGAGCAATAAAGGGAAACCATCGTGCATCGGCAATAGATCATGCTTGAGGATTTTACCCAATGCACCCAGGTGCGAACAAGAACAACACCTGGGAATGAACATATTGTAACCAGCCTGATATCTGCTCCGAGGAATCCACCCAGCAGCATCAAAGGAGGAGCCGTTATACATTCAGCAATTGGAGTTTGCAGAGTTCATCAGAATAGCAACATATGGGAATGGGCAGGTGTTATATGTTCCAAAGAGTCCACCCAAGACTAGCAGTAGAACAATCCTTAGAGATGAGTATTATACAACCAGCCATGCGATATAGTCTGAAATGTCAACCAAGGAGTGGCACAGAGTAACTCATCGAAATTAGCATTACACAACCAGTCAAATGATATGCTCTGTTGGACACACCTTGGAGCAACCAAGGGCAACAATTATATGATCAGCCACAAATTATGGCTGATGAATCCATCCAGGTGAGACTGAGAGCAAGTTATGGGACTGGACCTTTTACAAACAGCCAGTCACTGGGATGGCGCTAAGAGTCCACGGGGACAGAAGAGGCAAATGAACAACACATCAGAATAGGCATCATATAACCTGCCATGCTATATGGTTTGAAAGGTCCACCCTTGAACAGTAGCAGAACTACCCACAGGAATTGGCACCATACAGCCATTTGAGGTCATATGGGAACATAGTAGGAGCCTTCTAAGGAAGTCTGAGTGAGTGGAAAATGGCCTCACTGCAGGGAGATCAGGATAAAGACCAGTGTGGACCACAATAATGTGGTTTACTCAACCACAGACACAAACACTACGTAAATGAAACTCAATTGTGTCTTAAATACACAAAATGCATACAGAACTTCACACTTTCAATCAATTATACAATGGCATAACAAGTGAAGCCTAAAGAGTGCTCCTATCATTCAGTATTCAACAGTAGCAGCTGCTACCTAACAGGGATAGTGGGGCAAGGGATAGCAGGGGGGATACAAATAAATAAAAGAACTTACCTGGGTGCCACCTGCCACTACCTCTTCTCTGTCCTCTTCTCCGGCAGCAGGAAGCAGACAGCCTTCCAGAATTCCCTAGCCAATCACAACGCTGCCTTACAGCAGGGCTGTGATCGGTCTGAGCGCCGTAGTTCGGTGATCAGATAGTGACTGGGAGGCTGTGCATGTTCTCCACCCAGGCTGTGCAATACAGCCTGGTGGAGAACAGGCTAAGTGCGCATGACTGTTTGGCCAGCCCAAGACGACTGGCCAAACTGTCATGGGCATTTAGAAAGTGCCTACCACTCCTCCCCAATTCTCACAGCTCAGCCCATCCCCTGCCCCCAACCAACTGAGCCAGTACGGTAAAATAAAATGGTAATAACGTTGCGTTATTATCGTTTCATTTTTCTCTTTTGAACTGCTCAGTGAGCTGCCGCTAGACTATTCAAATTGCAACAAACACTTCCCGGAAGGAGGTAGACGCGTGCCACACATTGTCTCGAGTAACCCTCACCTGCTCAGGAGTACCAGTGCAAAGTTGGTGGTCACTACTGCAGCAGGAGGGCAAATTGGCAGCAGTGAGATTATGATGAGCAGGCCCTTTACAGAAGTGGCAGTGGGCCCGAAAAGGACTTGGAGGAGGGTTGTATATACGCAGGCCAATCTGGCCCTAAAAAAATGGACTTGCAAGTCCTGATACAATTAGGATAATATTAAGGTGACTTTTTGAATTCAGCTTGGGTTACTTTTCTCAGTAGATCACAATTTCTGAAATGTAAACCCTGTGTTAGTGTTATCTACAGAAAAACAATCTTTTGTGCAACATGTTCATGAGATTTTTGGAAACACACCAAACTTCTGCCAGATGTGGCTTATTTTCAGAAAGTATACAATAGAAATCATAATTATTTGCCTTTACAATAACGATCTTTGGGAGAATGCAAATGTGTCCTGCGTATCCTTTATTAAAAAAATGGTGAAGATTCTATTGGAATCATATCCCAAAAATAAAAAAATGAAGTATTCAGGACTTTGATGTGAAAAAACAAGGCGCTTAAATGCTTGTACCTTCTTTCCTGCTCCCTCTGTTGCTGCCAAACATGCTCCCCACCCAATCCATCGCACGAGTCGGAAGCTCGCTCATCCAGAGAAAAAAAACTTTAGTTTGATTGACAAAATTTGTCCATTTTCATCCCTCATTTCTCACAACTCTGAATGGGACGCTAGAGAAACTTCTCACAAGGAATTCATTTGATGTTCAGTACACCAACAACTGACAAAGTTCATGGGTCACCTCAAAAATCGCAATTCGATTAGCCTTCGTGTCTCACTCGTTTAGATTCAATTTGAAATGTGATTTCAAGCTGACTCTGGCTGTTCAAAGAAACTGATAATATCTATTGCAGCTGATCTCTGACGGCCTTCAGCAGTTGAAATGGAAATACTTCCTTTAAGTCTGACGAGTTTGTGACAGAAATCACTACTGAATTTCAGACCTCCAAAGTCCCCCCTCTGTACATGGCTGCAGTGCAGAGTCTGTTGTCTCATTCATTGCAAATAAATTCACACACATTTCAGTAGCAAGACAGTCTCTATCTTGGGGGGGATGCAGAGTAGCAGCAAAACTAAGATCACGATTAATCACACTGTAAATTCCAGTAACAACTTGTTGTACATTCCCACACCCTTATATTGCAATTAGCCTTCAACTGCCCTGATTATGAGTCAAGTACAGCAGAACTGTAGTATGAGATTCCACTCCACCTGAATCAGAGGGAGCCAGTGTTCCCCGACCTTGTTTTCCCAAAAGTGTGAGCGCCAGGCTTGATTTTTCTGATCAGTAGTTTGCCGTGATAATTGAATGAGTTTTTGACTGCAGCTGGAACCAAGTCTAATTCCCCAATTTTAGGTCTCCCAGATGTAGCGCTGGTGCGCGCATGCGCTCTTCGCTCCGTGAGGCTTATTGTGATCAATAGGATTTCAAAAGGGGACTTGACGCCCCGCCCATCATTCCCATTGGCTGGCGTCATCATGTATGCTAAATAATGGCCTCTGATTGAAAACAGGGCTTTTTTGTTACTGACCTGTCTCCTTTTGGGACGGCCCATCCGGACTGGATTGTTTGCTTGCGGCGTTACACGGTCCTCAATATGTAGGCGGTCAGCACTATTTTGTTTCAGGCGCACATTGCTTAGCAGTACGCTGGTGCGCAATAATTAGAAAAGTTACAGTTTTTATTAAATATTACGGCAGTTTTATTTACGGACCCCAGGCGGCGCCGCGTCCTCCTGTTACCATCGACCTCGGGCGCCTCCGGTGCCGTCCAACGAGTCCCCATTACTTTATGTGGACATGACTAGCAGGGAGAGTCCGCATTGGCGAAGCCGGGGTGAGAGGCTGGCGGCGGAAAAACAGAAACCTCATCGGGAAACCCAGTGGGGCCGAGCATCTCCTTTATGTTTATCTTTATTTTTTCCTTAGTACAGGATTCGTGTACAGGAATGCTGGAGCCTCCAGAACAGACTCCGAGTAGTTTGTCTACGAAATCTTTTGGTCGGCCATTCGTTTTTGCTACAATCACATGACTCTTTTAGGTGGCCATACGGAGGCATTAACCCGCTACTCACCTCAAGACCACAAATTAGGCTATGGCACAATCAAAGAACACAAAAATTGCCAGTAGTGATGCCTATTTACTCTCATTTATTCATGAGGGGCCATATTGAAATCAAACAACATAAACCACAGACCTCTTTTTCCGTCTGAAATAATCCAAAACCTTTCCTTTATTTGAATTACTCTCACATTTATATACCAAAAAATCAACAATTCTTAAAACCCTTGTACATCACACCACAAACACTCTCTATTTCAAATACATTATTGTTAACATTCTTCACATCCATTCCCTCATTATCATACCATTCCATACATACTCATTCACTGTTGTCACTCGCTCACCACATCACCCACCATTCACACTACAAACAAAACGACAATTTTTTAGATTAGATTCGTTCAAAAGCAAGCCATAGAAAAAACATTACATATTATGTACAATGAATCAAACAATTTGAATTGGTTCACAATTCTTATGGCCAAAAAAGAAGGTCATGGCACAATCAAAGCAAAGGTTCAGTAGTAAAGCGAGTCTGCTCATGGCTATTCATTCAGTCTAACTTAGAGACGAATCATATTGTTGTGGGAACATAGAAGTGCCGCATTTTGCTACATACAAGAGCTCTTTTTGTCTGTTGACATTTTGTATGAGACCGATAGGTCACTATCGCAACATATAGTTCTCAGTGTGTTGTGAAGCTCATTTTATCTGTTCTTTTAGGATTGCCATGCATCATATTTATGATGATTACTTTGTGTGCATAATATTTTGCAGTGTGCAATTTAAATAATCAATTTGTTGTTTAGCTTTGACCTCCTAGATAAATCAGGTAAATCCTGCTTCTACCATTCTGGGTACCAGGATTTGAAGAGGCCCATGGTTTAGACTCTCATTACACAGAAGGCCTCTCTTGAACTTGGATCATTTACCATCAAACTTAGTATGTCCTTCGTTCTGTCCCATCTTGTGTCCCCCCAACAGATCCATTAGTCTCTTGACTATAATTTCAAGTTAGTCCTTTCGGGAAATTAGATGTAAACATTGCACTTCCCACTTTCTTTTAATTTACAGTGGTAAATGCCCATTGGACCCTTCTTTCATCCTTATTTTACCTTTTTTATGGTTATTAATGATGGTAAAAATTAATGTAACACTTTTTTGTTTAATATTTTTATATGAACGTTGTCATTAAAGGGGGGGCTCTCGCTACATTATCTTTCGATAATGTTACCCTTTTCATCACTCTTTTAATCTTTACCCTTCAGTTATGTTATATCATTCTATCAACATAACCCTTGCATTTCACAATGTTTGCTTATCTGTCCTTTTGAGTTTTTGCGTTCAATGTTTTTCTTTGTAAATAATATTACTACGCAGTTTTTAGACTGCGAGGATTTAATACACAGTAAAAGAGATACATCACCTCGTCAGCATCCTCAAGTTGGCCCAGTCCCTGCATATTACCTTCTATGTCCTGTTGCCCCTTCTCTCGAGGCTCTTTCTCCCAAAAACTCAAATTATTGTGGTGTAATCTGATGCTTTTGCACCCTTTTTGATTAGGGACATTAGTTTAAAACATAGTAATAATAGGTATCCCTTGGGCAGTGATCTGACCCACAGTGATGAAATCAACATACATGTAGCAAACAAAGGATTCATGAACAATGTTGACCGGGCCATGGGTTCAGGACATTCATGTTTGGAGGTGTGTGAAGATATGCTGCTAAGTGTGGTAAGTGATTTACACACAGGCAATGTGTTCAAGTTATTTTCAATTGTGGTATAATTCTCCTGTGCAGTTGTGGCAAATGTGTTTAAGTTTTAAGACACAACATATGTTCACATGTGTTATTAGATGAACATGTTATTATAATACATTCTTCAAATTAGAATGCAATGCAATTTCAAGATAAAGGTAAATGGGGACAGGTCAGAGCTTTATCAATTTTCTCCTCGACAAATGCACTGTGTGATTCTTGGAGAATTACTTTTTCTTTCTCTGTAAATATATGCATCTAGATAATGTGAGATGTGAAAATCACAGCTGCCCATGATATAGTCCAAATTACTCTGTCCTGCTTCTTCTCTCCTTCACAATCTGCTGACCTCTTTAATCTGATCTCCTGTTGACCTGAAACACAATACTGATCTATGTACAGGTTCTCATTTTTGAGACGTGTTTGCTACATAACATCACTTTCACTCAAACCCTCTACTGTTCCCAACAGCTATTTCTGTGCTGTATAAATACCAAGCATTATAGTGGATTTAACTATCTCCTGCTTACATTGCTACTCATCCCACTTGAAGTTAATGGAGAAATACATTTCACTCTTTCTAACTCGAAACCTTACACTTGAGATTTCTAATTGAATTTGTAAAATATTTGTCAATGACTAGCTACGTCCGCGATATTGTTATATTCACAATATTTTGCCCACAAAGTCAAGGTCTTTATGATTTTAGGTCGATATTTAGGGAGAACATCCAACTCTTACTATAGCAGGTGCATTTAATTGGCTAGGGCATAGTATATTGGCCTCCAACCAGGATTGGAATACCTATAGGGTAATCTGGCAGTGCACGAAGGGTCGTGATGGGTTGGTTTTGTTGGCTGTTTGTAAGCCTGTGTTATGATCTGATGGGCTTGTTTTTGCAGTTGAATTGCCATGATTTGCTAATGGGGGCCACTATTAATGTGGTGCCTACGCCTATTTTCTGTCCCGTTACACACTGCCTCCAACTCCTTCAAGTTTGGTTTAACCATTCTTTGCCTATCCTCAGTGCTTTTGGGTAACATCTACAGAGCTAGATTTACATGTGAAAGAGCACTGTGCCTCAAAACAAAGGGGCAGATGTATCAAGCCTTTTGCGACTCGCAAAGGCCGAAATTCGCAGAATTTCGGCCTTTGCGAATCGCAAAAGGCCTTTTTGCATGTTTTGGCATGCATCAAAAATTCGCAAAATAAGTAATAGCAAAAATTTGCGATTCCTTATTTTGCCATAGCATTTAAGGAATCGCAATTTTGCGATTCCTTAAATGCTATGTATGTAGCATTTTTGAAATGCGATTTTTGTTTAAGAATTCGCAAAATACCACCAACTTGTAGTTGATGGTAATTTGCGAAGTCTTTACAAAATGCACAATTTGGCATTTTTGATGGTGGCATGTGATGCACACACATGCCCATAGGGCATGTATGTGCGCCATATGTACACACATGTACATTTCAGGGGTGCAGCAGGGTGTCTTTCAGACACCCCTGCACCCTTGAAATAATTCTCAAATTGCGATTAGCAAATTGCGAATTCGCAATTTGAGAATTACTTCACAATCATTCCTATGGGCCTCCTGTCCCATAGGAATGCATGGGAAATTATTCCTTATTTGCGAATTCGCAAAATGCGAATTCGCAAATAAGGAAGATTAAGGAATCGCAAAAAAATAGCAATTTTTTTCATACATTCCATTTTGCTATTTCTAAATAGCGATTCCTTAAAAATCGCTATTTAGGAATCGCAAAATGGAATCTTGATACATCTGCCCCATAATCTCATAGTCAAGTCATGAAAGATTTTTCCCCATTGCTCACATGGACCTTTGCTAGTTGACATGAAGCATTGAAAAAGAGTTTATCAACAATACATTTCTAACTTGTGAAGCCAGGATGGCTCCACAATAAGGACCAGGAATAACTAAATATGCTTAAAATGTTTAATTGTGGATTACCAATCAATCCAGTAGATGTGCAGACCAGAAATAAGTTCGGTAAATGCAGCAAGGCCGAAGGCAAACTGAAATATCTCAGTGGGTTAAGGCTCAACAGAATAATATAGCAAATTGCGATAATCACAATTGTATGAAAACAGATTAAAGCAAGCAGGTGTTCCATAAATAAACTTTGAAAAAGAAACTTTGTCTCTTCTAACATAGACATGATATAACGTCATCTAACAAAAATCTCTAAATCGGGAAGAAAGGTGTCAGCATGATCAGGCTTCAGTAGAAGCCTAAAAGAAATGGAAATCAGTGTTTAGCATAACATTTCGCTTGTGCAAGAATAGGGCAAGCAGAGAGGTCTGTACCTCTCCAAGTCTAAGGGGAATCTGCTCTCTTCTACATACAACTGCGAGAACACCAATTTACAAGTAACAAGAGATTCAGAACATTCTTATCTCTCTCACACCACCAAGGACCAATCAGGTCACTGCTTCAATGGGTCTGCATCATCAGTTCAGGTTCACACCGTATCGAATTGCAGCTTTGGTTCTCATACTTGAATGTTTTGCCATCCAGGTACATGATAATTAGAAGGCCTCTTTCGACTATTGTTTCTCTAGTCCCTGCCAAGTTTCCTCTCAGACCTCTCTATCAGTCATCTAACAAAGACAATAATCCTTCCTCTAGCTAATGAATATCATGATCATAAGCCTTTATGAGAAAAGGTAACCTGCTGGCAATGCAAAGTACATTTCAACTGAGGCTTGTAGTGAGGCTAACTTTAGTTAAGCATCTTAATGTGCACTTGGAATACATGAGCATGCATGCACATGTAACTTTAAAATAGATGCAAAACGTGAGTACATGTTTACATATGCAAATGTCACTTTCAACATGAATGTCATATGACTGGAAACATAAATATAAATGAAATGAGAATTGCATATCTTCATGTTAAACTAAACATTAATGCATATGTATAAACATTTCTAGTTTCTACACTGAATACATATCAGTAATGCATTTTAATGTTTCACACATGTTACTAAAGTTAGGGCACTCAGTGAATATAAAGTGAGATGAACGTATGTAATTGCACTTTTGTGAAATATGAGGGTGGAGGCTAATTTACGCTGCTCCACGTATATGCTTTCTCATACTACAGGCCATGATTAGCTTTGACCTTGACCACATGTATCTTTAGAGAACAGTGTTTGTTTTCAAAATGATGCTCCTTTCATGCACATTACACATAGGTGCTCAGGCATACAATCATTGCACTGCAGGGCTTAGTGAGACACCATGCATTTGCTAAACAGGCCATTGGTACTTTTTAAGACTGGGTTGACGTATTGTGGCATTTGGAGAAAAACTCTATTTGCTGACAAGATGTCAAAGTAGTTGGATGATTGTGGAGGGGAGCCTTGGAATCAATCAAACTGTAGAAACTGAAGTTCGAATCAAGCAAATATTTCAAGCAGAGGCAAAAATAGGCAAAGGCTGCTTTAAAATATGTACGTTCACAGACTGAACAAATTGCAAAATCTAAACCATAGCCAAATTATGTTTATCACACTCACTCTCCCAGAAACTAACATGCACAATGACATTTGTTTAAAAAAATCAATTCAAATAAAAGGAGTGCCAAGTCAATCGTTCTATAATTCTGCATCATTATGCGGTACAGGGGATGAAAAACACTTGCGTTCAAGTGATCACATATCAAGAAAAAAAGCACAACATAATGTGTAAGAACTATAACTTGCAACATTACAACCACAGGATAATGCTGCTTAGGTCTGCATGCCGCTCAACATCCACACTGGCAAAACAAAAAATGCCAGAAATCAGCATTCACCAGCTCCTAAACCATAGAAAATGAGGTGTTCATAATCGACTAGGATGGTCACTTTCACTCAAAAGATCACAACTTCATAGATTTTTTATTAATAAAATCCAATACATTGCCACACTTTATTTACACATGAAAGGTAGAAATCAAACATCACTATGTGTCAATGATAACAAACAGCAGTAGCAGGCCATGAGGTACCCAGAGGAGGCATTCTCTGAGACCAGTTATAATATGTGAGACACTTTTCTTTAACATAAGGTCTAATGTCATCCTCTGGTTTTGAAATGTTTAGGAAAGTATAAGCCGTGGGCATGGACGTTAATTCACCAAAATGCCAGGGGTAGCAGAAGTGAAATCATATACCCTCTGACTGCAATGATGCCGCAGGAAATGACATCATATAACCTTTGACTCTGCATCATACCAAAAAGTGACATCCCATATCCTTAGTCCTGATGACATCAAAATAATTAACATTGCTGAAGTTACATAAGTGCATAATGAATATTATATATTCTTCTGGTTGAGAACAAAGGGTGGGGGGTTCTCTTGGGATTTACTAGTGCATTTTGAGGCACAATTTTCAGATAACTCAAGGCGGACACCAAGGACCTCAAGAACTTCTGGCCCATCTCCCTACTCCCGTTCCCGGCGAAGGTCATCGAAAAGAGCGTCAACAGACAACCAACCCGCTACCTTGAGGAGAACAACATCCTGGATCCATCCCAGACTGGGTACCGCAGCAACCACAATACCGAAACTGCCCTCATCGCCGCTACCGACGACATCAGGGCCCTTCTGGACAGCAGAGAAAACACGGCCCTCATCCTCCTGGACCTCTCAGCCGCCTTCGACACATCTGCCACCACACTCTACGCACACGCCTCCACAAGGCCCTGGAATGGACCACCTCCTTCCTCTCTGAGAGGACCCAGGGTGTCCGCCTCCTGCCATTCCACTCCAAAGCCTCAGAGAACATCTGTGCCGTACCCCAAGGATCATCCCTCAGCCCAACACTGTTCAACATCTACATGGCACCGCTCTCTCACATAGCCTGATCACACGACCTCACCATCATCTCCTATGCCGACGACACCCAGCTGATCCTCTCCCTCACCAAGGACCCCTCCACCGCCAAAACCAACCTCCACGAAGGAATGAAGGCCGTCGCCGAATGGATGAAGGACAGCCGACTGGAACTGAACTCGGACAAGACGGAGGTCCTCATCCTTGGCTCTATAACCTCCGCCTAGGACGACTCCTGGTAGACGACCACTCTGGAGCAGCACCTACCACGCACGCAACCTGGGGTTCACCCTCGACTCAGCACTCTCCATGATCAAGCAAGTCAACGCCCTCTCATCCTCCTGCTTCAACACCCTCTGCATGCTCCACAGGATCTGCAGATGGATTCCCACCGAAACCAGACTGACGTTCACCCAGGCCCTCGTCAGTACCATGTTGGACTATGGCAAAGCCCTCTATACAGGAGCCTCAACCAAACTACTGAAATGACTACAACAAACACAGAACGCCTCTGCATGCCTCATCCTCAACATTCCTTGCCGCAGCCACATCACACCCCACCTGAGAGTCCTGCATTGTCTCCCCGTCAACAAGAGGATCACCTTCAAGCTCCTCACCCACGCTCACAAGGCACTCCACAACACCGGACCCACATACATCAACAGACAACTCACCTTCTACACCGCGAACCGCCAGCTCCGCTCCGCCGACCTCACCCTCGCCGGCGTCCCCCGCATCCGAAGAACAACCTCAAGAGGCATATCGTTCTCCCGACCTGGAACACCCTCCCCATCCACCTGAGGCAGACCCAGGACCTGCTAACCTTCAGGAGACTACTCAAGACCTGGCTGTTGAAGCTGTAGCAGCACCCCCCGCCCCCAGCACCTTGAGACCCTCACAGGAGAGTAGTGTGCTTTACAAATAATTGATTGATTGATAAATTTGCAAAGAAGCCGTAGGCTCTAAAAAGACACTTACTAAATATTTAATCCCTTCATGGTGTGCCAACCTACTGATTTCTGACAGTCCCAATGAGTTCACTCAATTACGTTTTTTAAATGTCCTATGGGTGCCCCCATATGTCAAAAATGACCTCTATTGCTGGGACCAGGATTTTGCCATGGTGACCCCTTTTGCTCAAACATTACATACAATATGCCAATGCCAGGATTTTCCTAAAGCTGCTTATCTTGCACTGTGGAGGTCCCTTACTTCAAAGGTTATGTCTAACATGTGAAGGACCACATTTTTTCATGAGTGGCCCCATGACCACACCACAGTCATCTTCCCATATGCCAAGAATTTCCTCTAATGTGCCATCACAAGCAATTTGCCAAGGGGGCCAACGGTGCCAAGAATTTCCTCCAGGAGGCCAACACTGGCATTTTTCATGAGTGTTCCATGCCAAAGGTTATCTACAGAATGACAGCAGGAGCAGTTTGCAGAGGGTATCCCATATCCAAGTATTGCCTCCAGTATTCCAGTACAAACAATTTGTCAAGAGTGCTTCTATGAGCCAAGAAGCGTGTCAGGACCAACGGCGGATCTGTAAGGACAACACCACATGTTCACTTACATTCACCTTTACACACTCATTCTATCATTAGCACTGACTTGCACCAATTCATTTTCACCTCCTCTCGTGCACTAACTCTCACCCTAAATCACTCAATTGCACCCTCTCCTCACTCCTTCTCTGACCTACTTATACTAACTCACTCATTTTGAAACATCCCCACACATCCACACCCACACCCACACATATACATGCTCTCTCACCCAAACTCACTCTCATTTACAAGCACACACACAGCATACATTAAAACCATTTTTCTTATCTAAGATGTCATAGAAGGTCCAGATCTTGCTGCTCCACTTTTTTGTACACTAATAGTGAATAATAGACTATTATTCACTATTAAGGTAATACAAATTAGCAGAAAACAAGGTTAGAGCCTGACTCTGATAATGCAAGACTCCCCTTCGTTCTTGGCACTGAGTTAGCCACCTCTGAGGCCAGGAGTCACAATAGCAGTGCCAGGAGTAGCAAAAAGTAAGCCTCAACTGCGACCCCTGGCGAGCCCTTAATGCCATCCATGGACATGGGTCATTGCATTATGTCTCTTTTGCACACAATCAGAATTCCTATTAACACTACAAAATAAAGCTTTGCTTCAATTTGGGCCTGGTTCGGCTGCATTAGAAGCAGCAGTCTTTCCAGAAAAGGAATCTAGAACATAGAATCACGAGTGTTATATTGGCTCAGCATTTTAAGAATGTTCTTTCCTCTAATACATACAAATTAGATGTTTTGAACTGTTGATTACCATAACATTTCTTTAAGACTTCCTTTGTTAAATTCCATATGCCCTAAAAGAAGAAAAGGCAAACCAAACCTTCTAGCTCCCTTGATTAGATTTCGGAGGGGCCGTGCACTGGGCGCCCAGATCTATTCACCAATCGACAAAATAATCAAATGAAGGACAGCAAACAATTGTAAACATTCAGTAGGATTCAGCAGTCAAATCGCACAGGATCTTGATACAAGCAATTTCATCTTCGAAAATCAAAGCTCTTAGTCAATAATTAAAAGGCAACGCTTCAATCGAAACCACCAGAATGAAGCCCAATACATCTTCAAAGGTTAAACTTTCTATGTGCCTGAATTTGTGCGTGGCGTCTAAAAGAAATGCAACAGTACCCTAGAGAGCTGGCGTACACGTCTCATCAAAAAGGCCACAAACAGCAGCCTCTCTGAAAAACTCCCAAACACTGAGTCAAAACAGTACAAATCGTTCATAGCTGCCAAATAAAAAAATATGTATTTATGTGTCAATCGGCATTAATGATTCCTTCATCTTACAACTTAGAGTGTGAGTTTTACTCATATTTGCGGTTAGTTTGTTGCACGTGCAAAGAAGTTAACTACATAACCTGTGACATGTTGACTATTCTTGTATCTCTTTCACCTTCTGGCCACAAACCATGGCCAATAACTACATATAACATGTAGTGATATCCCCTATTCCAATGCTTACCATGTTCCTCTCTCCATGCCGGTGATTCCTCCAATTTGCTTCTTTGTGAATGTGGAATCCGCCAACCATTCCTCTTCTGTCATTTCACTGAACGTTTGGGGTGCAGTTGCTGTCAGTGACATAGAGTTGGTCTCAGCAGTATGCATTTTGACTGTCAGCCTCATTTTGTGATATTTGATTTTGAGCTATAACATTTTCCCTGCTTGAATGAATGAATGAATGAATAAAGTCTTATATCGCGCAACTTAGCCCAAGGGCATCAAGGCGCCAAAGCAGGTCATCCAACACATTTTCAGGCAAAGTCGGCTTTACAATTACGCTTCAGAGAAGAGCCAAGGGGCATATTACCAACCAATAGAGATAATTTTTGTCTCTAACTTGTTTAGAGACAAAAATTATCGCCGCACATCGGCGATTTTTATCGCAGATAAACCTTGTTATTAGCAAGGTTTATCGCAAATGCGATAAAAAACGGCCGCAATGCATGAATATCGCTGAAAAGTCCGCGATATTCATGCATTATCGAGCAAATGCTCTTAGCCATGTTATCCACCTCCCATTGGTTAACATGGCTAAGAACTGCTCAGGGCAGGTGTTAGCTTTTGGAGATATTCGCGCTTAGCGCGAATATCTCCAAAAGTTGGTAATAGGAGATAGCGATGTTAGCGACTGTTTCCAGTCGCTAACATCTTGGCACGCCCACTTTGCATGTCATTAGTGATAAATATCACTGACATGCAAAGCAGGGCCCAAGATGGTCGCTATCTCCTATTAGCTGTCGCTAACTGGTGTTAGCGACAGCTTGGTAATAGGGAGATAATTTTATCTCCGCTTTCTTGGCTTTTAAAGCCAAAAAAGCAGAGATAAACCTCCTTGATAATATGCCCCCAAGTTTTTAAGGCCTTACGGAACAAAGCGAGTGAGGGTTGCCCTAAGAGCTCAGGTGGGAGAGAGTTCCACAATCTGGGTGCTACAGAGGAAAACTCTCTGCCTCCCCATTTCGCTTTTACAAACCTGGGGACCACAAGAAAGTTTTTATGGGAGGAACGAAGGGATCTACTAGGGGAATAAAGATGAACAAGTGACTAATCCCCTCTGGGCCAGTGCCGTGGAAAGCTCAATGAGATAAACAGAGAATTTTAAAAGTGATACTGGAGTGTATAGGGAGCCAATCAAGGTTCTCCCAGGCTACAGAAGCAGAAGCAAATCTAGGGAGGTTCAGAACCATCCTAGCCGCAGCATTCTGGACCATTTGGAGGCGATGGATAAGGCTCTTATTAATGCCCAAGTAAAGGGCTTGGGTGCTCTATTGTGGTTGAGTGCCAAGTTGCACGTGGATGATTTGTGTAGGGTACTCAGTGCTCTGGTGAAATGTTACAGTACAATTGGACATGGCTATATTTTATTAGCAAGGGAAAGAATCATATCTTTGATAAAAACGTGTAAAATTATCTGTTCATCCCTGGCATTTGCAGCACGCTTCTTGGCTGTTATTGGTTGAGGCTTATTGGTCATTTTGTTCTTGCCACCGGCAGTATTCTCTGTGATCGCATACCTTAAGGTGGTGTCTTATGCTCTAGTGACATCAGAGCAGTGTGTGTTTTTTGGGTGTGCTGTAGTGCCTCTTCCTGTTTAGTATAGTAGGTGTTAGTGGTCCTGTCAGCAGGTCCCCTATTTTTTGCCTCAGGTTTCTTCTGCCGCTGCTGTGGCATGTTGGTTTCTGCTCTTGAGTTGCTGCTGAGCTTGTTTGCTGATCTTGGTATTCCCTGTACATTAGTCTCTCTTCTCCATGGTGCTAGCACGTTTTGAACCAGATGCATATTAGTTGCCTCGTAGATGCTTCCTCTTTGGAAAGGCAACAGGTATTATGGGAGATATTTTAATTTAGGGACATCCAGGAGATTCAATGTCTTAGCCATATAGTTTGCATGATGAGCAAGATCTTGTTCTGTTGACATGATATATCAAAAAAGGCTGAGCAAGGAAGGGAAGTGACACTTCCCTTCCTTGCTCAGCCTTTTTTGATATATCATTTATGATTCTGTTTTGATGAGGCATGAGTTTATTGGAGTAATTGTTTTATGAATTGTTATATTTAGTTTACCGTAACAAATTATTAGTATATATTTTTACTGAGGTCATAATGACCAGTGTTTTATGTTTTGTATAGTTTCCTCACTTCTCACTCACTACCTTCCCTTCCCATTCCCTCAGGGGCATTTATTTTGATGAATTGTTGATGTATTTTATGAATTTTGTTCTACTGTACACGTTGTGATTAAAAACAATGTTGTGATACTCTCTCTTTGAAATCATTGAAGATAATATCGATCTATAGTACTTGGGACCACTTTGTCTATATCACTGGTTTCCCTGAAGAAACAGATTATAAGGGTAAGAGGAAATCTACAGTACTGTCTATGTCTTCTAAGGATCGCCCTTTAACTTCTACAATAACAAGTTTTCTTGCTTATGCTAGGGGTACTCTCAACTCAGAGATAGAGTGCATGGAATAAATATTGACTGTAACTAAAAAGATATTAATGGGTGCTGATAATGGCGCTGTACCCACCCTAGTGCTACCCATCCAGACAATACCTCTACACGTAAAGGTGTAAGGAGACATCCAACTCATGTTTTTTAACAGGGATCCATCAATTGATGGCAATAATATTGTAACTAATAGTAATGAACCTGTGGCATCCCCTCCATGGAAACAGAAAAAAAGGCAATGGGCAGCTGGTTAATTCACATGTGAGGAAACTGCCTACCAGAACTAATACAGCTCTACTGTCAGTGACCAATGTATCATCAAAAAAAGCGGGGATTGCGGGCCAAAGGTCCTGCCAATATATTCACTAAGCCTGGGCCAGGGTGAAGGCCTAATTCAAACTGAGTTCATCAAGACATCTGCAAAAGCTCTAGTAAAAATCTTTCAAGACTCTTCTCGCTGTACTTAAAAGCATAGAGTCCTCACTCAAGCAGCTGTTAGACCAAGGAACCCACAAGACAGCAAAGGGTAGCCTGGGAACTGTGTGCCCCCTGCACAGTAGTACTTATTCTAGACCCATTGATGGATGTTCAGAAAAAACAGGAAATATGGCAGCTGAATTCTTATCAATAAAGGGTACAGTCAATCACACATTTGACCATACTGTAGGCAATAACCAACCCCCCCCCACCCCCCACTGAGTCTCACCTCCCAAGCGAGCCACCTAGGGACACAGGCCCCTTCTGGGCACCAGAACCAAGGAAGTCAAGGATCAATAATCTCGTACACGAGGGTTCTGCACTTGGGCAACACAACAAGGCATTGCAATTGCTTCCAGAAGCCACTCCTCCTGTGAATGTGCTCAAAAACGTCCCAGCCTTACAATCAAATCAAGCTGAGGACAACATTCAACTAAAAAACGAAGTTGCGCACTGGTTGGGCAGAACTTTCAGCTTTTGCAGTTGTGACTCCTTGTATAGTGACATTATTACCATGTGGAGAGTCACCTGGGTCAGGAATAGCCCCAAAAGGTAGTCAGGGGATTGTGGAATTATTAACGTCAGAGATGCACATCTGGTATGTTTTTTACTGCACAGGCTATCCTGTATTGGTATGTCCCAGAGCAGCATCAGGGTGGTTCCTCTTAGTTACTTTTACAAACCAGCTAATGGTATACCCTGCAGATCTACTGCGCACTTAGCACGCATGTGCACGGCATATACCATCTCAACACATAACCACTTTTCACCATTAGAGGAGGTTGACCGACACATTAGCACAATTCTGCCAGCAGAGAAAGGGTTCACGGCATGTCAATTCACGAATCACAAGTGTAAGCTGGCAATGAAGAGTCAGACTTACTTTGAAAGGACCAATTTTTACCTTAGTTCTATGTCTGTATTAGGACCTGATGCAAGGGATTTAGCTCCCCTCTTCCCGGGAAACACCTACCTCCTCTAGTGGAGAGGTGAAGGACCCTGCCATTAATGCCCCGGTGGCTGTGGGCCTTCGAATGCAACTTGGAAATGTGCCAACTATCCCAGCATAGTCTGTAGTACCTGTGTCAGACTTTGACTGTCTGTTATAGAATGTGGCTGCCCTTTTGAGTAAATTGAATAATGCAGAATGGAACACATTGATGAAGTAACATCATATTGTGTGTTTGCAGGAGACCTGGGCTTGCATTACTGTACACATTGACGGGTTTACCTCTGTGTCAACCGCGGCTGTTTACTCTAGGATTGGCACCATCGGGGTGGGCTGATAACTCTGGTCTCTACCTCATTAGACAGTAGGATTACTAACACTTTTCTTGACTACCCACACTTTCAAATTATGTGTTTGCCACTTGTCGCCAAGCTAACATTTGGTATTATTCATTTATATCACAATAACCTTAATTCTCCCAACACAGATTGTAGACCCATTAGACCTGAGACTTAGTAAGGTGCTGGGAGTGTTACTGGTGGTGGGGGTGGGGAGGGTTTTAATAGCAGGCTTTGCTCAGTTTGAGAAACCTTGTATGTGGTTAGACGGGATGTACAATGTGGATTACGTTGACTTTGAACATATCTCATGTGGTGAAGCTTTAAATACAATCATGAGTAAGCACTCTCACTTGCTCTAGATTTTACAAAAGCCTTTGTGCAGAAACAAATCACTTTCACTGGAAAGGGCTCTGGCAGCATGATAGACTTTTTTGCCATCTCAGAGAGATGCGGTAATAAGGCTGCCCACTTTTCTATTCTCCAGCGTTGAATGATCGATCACAATCCTTTGTCATTATACTTGTCCTTAGGTTTTGCACAGCCTCAGCATATCCAATCTATCTCACTAATAGAGGAGAATGCCCTTAGGGTTAATAACCCTAAAGGCATTCTGTGTAAACGAGCCACTGTGGATTCTAGACACGTGGTAGTTGAGCCTGTGGTTTGAAACAAAGAGCAGACGATAATGTGTTTGGAGCTCTGGACGGATCCTTTCTGCCTGTCAAGGAAATACAAGGTGATCTGCGGAGCCATGGCTGAACTCTTAACCATCACAAAGAACCGTATTGGGGACCGAAGTCAGGAATGGTTTGATAGGGCCAGGGACTGGGTAACCAAGACAGCCATGCAAATTCTGCCAGATCATCCCCCATACGCTGCATAGTGAGCGCGCATGGTGCGCCAGCCTGGCCACTACAAGGGGACATGGGGGCGATCTCCCCCCAAGAAAATGTAGGAAAACATGGCAAAATGGTGCATTTTGCAACATATTTTTTATTATATATTCAACGGTATTAGTTTTTAAAGCATAGTAAATGATGACCTTAGAGTGCACCAGCATACTGCAATCTTTATTGGGGCTCTTCAATGATTCCCCCACTATTACCGTCCAACAGTGCCGCTAATCTCTCCATAGCCCCTCTATCACATGCATTTCATTTGTTTTATAGCTTACCTAATGAGCTGGCACAAAATAATGGATGCTCCTGAGAACTCCTTAAACCATCTACTATGGAAGGAGTTACAGCTCAGCTCACAAGGGCCGACCAAGAACATTTTTAAAAGCACCCTCACAACTACAGGGCTCTCACAGCTCTGGGTTATACCTCACATGCACTTCTTAAAAAAGCAGTGTGAAGAACAATTAGGACCCTCCAGCTAATAGACAATATAAGCCACCTTTGCAAAATGGAGCCACGCATGGATGACGATCAATAGCTATAAAACTCCCAGCCTACCAACTTCAGTTTGGGGTACTCATGTTGCATAAAATAAAAATTCCTCAAACACCGACTAAGAAAGCTGCAATCTATCCTGCACCTTCCACCATGGCAGAGGGGGCAAGCTACAACTAACTGTTGTCTGTGTAGAAGCGGAACGGAGGATATGGCACACTTGATCTGTACCTGTATGCACCTAAAGCAAGAAAGGGCCCGTCTACTCAAATTAGAATTTTATGTCCGGGCAAAAAAGCCTTCCTAGAGATAGGAGAAATTCTCTACCATGCCTCTAGAAAGGCCAGACCATGAGAAGACCTTTGTCTTTTAATGTTCTGAGAAAGAAGGGTGCTCCCTGTCAGTGGAGACTCATATGCATGGAACCTCAAAATACCCTGTTGCTTATTTTGTATCCACTATTGACCCAGTAGCCACAGGGTTTCCAAGTTTTCCAAAGGTGGTGACTGCAGTTAGTGTCACCATTCAACACTGTGATGGGATATTCCTTCAAGAGTGATGAGGCCCCACTCAATGGAGAGCTTGTTAACCCACACTTCGACTCAGCACATGACCAATAGTCACCTTACAGAGTATGGGAAAATCATTCTTGCTTCAGAAAACATCACACTGAGAAGATGTTTATGACTTAATCCAGCTGTACTGCTACCATTGCCTGCCATCAATTAAACTAATGATGGGTTAGAGCACGACTTTCTGGATGTTACTGATTTGTGTACCAACCAAGACATGACATTTGAGATGCCCATCTAGAAAAGCCTGAATATATGCTGTTTGTGGACAGCTCTTGCTTGAGAGATGAAAGAGGGATATTGAAAGCAACCTGGGACTTAAAGGGTGAAATAGAAGCATCCTATTTGTGCAATTTAATCCCTGCAGTGGTGGCTGGATTGATTGCTCTTACTAGAGCATTCAGTGTCTCTGACAACTTAAGTGTAGCCATCTGTACATTTAGTCAGTATGGATTAGGCATGGTTCAAGACTTCAGGCAGTTGAGGTTCAAGAGGGGCTCCATGACTTCATCTGGCTCCCCTATCTCTAATGGGTACCGTGCAATGTGACTCCTTGGCGTGTCACTGAAGCCAAAGAGGCCATTGTGTGGCCATTTTGCTTTTTGCATGTGCAAAAACGAGGAGAAATTAAGCATTTCTTCTTGTTTTGCCACCTTAAGAACAGGTCTCTCCTGTTCTTAAATTTGGCGCTGCCACCTAATATCACCTCTCTTGATAAGAGGTGGCAGCGTCGAAGTGAATGGGTGTTGCGATGGAACACCCACCGCAACACCCACTGCACGCCCCCTTTCACGATGAGTTTATCGTGACAGGGGTCCTATTAACAAGGCAGCGTTAAGTCAATTAACGTGGCTTTAAGTCACGTTAATTGACTTAACGCTGCCTTGATAATAGCGTGATGCAAATATTGCTGCGTTGTCAGCAGAAAAGTGCAGATGACGCGGCAATAAGGGGCTTGATAATATGCCCCTGAGTGTGCTGTTAATAAACATACAACTAATTGACAGCACTTGATTGTTTCCCGCCTAAAGGGTTGCACTTTGAAAAACAGGAAACCCAGCTGTGTATTTCTGTGGCTATGGGTTTGGGGCAGCGGCTCCTCTGCTATGGCGGAGGAGCATTGCCTCTCCACCCCTCCAGTAGCTGCAAATATCGAGAAATAAAATGAAAATAAACCAGGTTTTTTATCATTCTATTTTTCTCTCCCGGGCTACTCATGAGGGTGAAGCCATTGCAGGGCAGTCACGGAGGGGGAGTGGTGGGCAATGTTGTCAGTGCCCTTGGGGTTTGGGTGTCTATCTCAGGATGGCCAAACTGACATGGGCACTGAAGCTGTCGCCAACCTGAGATACGTTGCCGGGTTGGAGACAGGTGGCACAGACTCCCAGGGGCAGATTTACAATAACTGGTGCATCCCCAGGGATGCGCCAGTTATTGTGCGCCGCAGCTCCGCCACCCATGGTGCGCCGCATTTACATGACGCATCTGTGCAGTAAAAGCGGTGCATTGCTGGAGTTGCGTCGCAAGCGCGACGCAGCTCCAGCAATGCTCTGGGGGGCCCTATCTGTCCCATGCTGCGTCAAGCCTTACGCCTGCTTCAAGCAGGCGCAGGGTTTTGACGCAGCATTAGCCTAAAAGTGCCTGCGTGAAATCTTGTAGATTTCACGCAAGCACTTTTGCGAGGCGCTCCTGCCCTGGAACGCCCACCCTGCACCGGAGCGCCCACATGTGGCACAGGGCTTTACAATGTGACGCATCTGACTAGATGCGTCACGTTGTTAATGGGTCACAGGGAAGTGCCACGTTTACGCCGCCGTTGCGTGACGCAACGGCGGCGTAAACGTGGCGCAAGTCCGACATAAATCTGCCCCCCAGTTTCTCTGGAAGCGCAAATCAAGGGCGCTCAGGCCAGTCCTGACGTTGCTTTCATGCAGCATGTGAGCAGCATCAGGATGAGCCACAGGCGATCTGGAGCTTGCGCTGGTGAGGTGCAGAAGAGCGGGGATGCAGCAGGTACGTTTTTTGTTATTTTTATTTTGTTGTCCTCATGCTTCTCCCTCTCCCCCCGCCCAACACTCAGCCGGGGCACCAGCCGCTGTTGGTTTAGTGGTATCTCAAAGCACAAGCGCACTGAAACCACTTTTGACACAAGGAATTCCAGAAAGGCTAAAAACAGACTATCAAGTGTACACGTCTCCCATGACGAAAATTATGTGCTAAATTATAGCTTGTGGTTTTTTTTTTGCTGTACTCGTGAGGGTGGTATTTGATTTCGAATCTTTTTTTCCCAGCCTCACATATTATTTATTTGGCCTCTTGAATGTCCAAGCAGACGCACCCAAGGTATTAAGTTGTGTTTGTCAGAGTGAAATGCCATATTTGAGCATGGTCAGCGACTAGCTGCCGCCTCCCCCCCAATCCGGCACCCAACACCCAGGAACGTGGACACGAGACGTGTTTTACTTTTTGGAAGGCGGGCGCTAGTCGCCCGGCCGTATTTATTAAAGTATGAAATTAAAAAAGGTTTTAATTGCATAATCAACAATGAATACAAAAATCAGCAGGACATTCAGTTATACAATTGTTATCAACAAGTTTGAGAGCCTGACCTTAACAAAACTCTAATACAAGTTGTTCCTAGCTTAAACTAAACATCCTACCTTGATTTTTGTACATTTCTGGCCATATGGCAGGGTCACTACCGGTGTCAGGTCCTACAAGCTGCGCCTCCCCCCTAGAAGTGCGCATGCGCAGTGTTACCCCGGGAATTGCCCGGTCTACGCCCCAAACTCCATTTACCCACTAAAGGAGGGCCCTTACTCTGCGCCGGTGGCGTCATGAGTCCACGCGCGCGGGGTGGCTACCAGCCTAAGGAAAGCGTGAACTACTCCTACCCGCGCTCCTTTGCATATTACCTTGCCCCTGGAGTACTGGGAGTGGCCCGCAGGCCCCTCCCCCCGGGCGGGAACCTCCATAGGATGATGCCCGCCCCCTCAGACCTCAAATATGTGCTCACCGATAATGACCTTACCGCATGTCCCATACCTAATAAATACGACGACCTATGGAAAAATTCTAAAGGACAACTACACTGGCTAATAAATAACAGTATCCACGCATAGCTAAAAGGGGAAAAAAGGCCTAACGACACATGGCATAACATTACAGTTTGGTTCACTCATGTTACTCAAAATTACAATATCAACGTATAGCTACAAAGGGAAAAAAGGCCTAAAGACACATATCTTCAAATACAGTTCACTTCACACATCACTTTTCTACAAAGGGGAAAAAGTCCTAACAACAGATCACAAAATACAACAACAGCCTACTCTCTCCCGCGGTCCATACCTTTGAAACTTACCATTAAACCGGACATAATGCTGCTTAAACTTTGTACCAAGGGATGGTGGGTGGGAAACAAAGAAGCCCCGAACGCGGGGCACAACGTTCAGCGAGGGAGCGTCCAGGGACAAGGGGGTCTCCTGGGCGCTCCCCACCTCTTATTCCCGAGGGGCCGGGTGGCCCCTCCTATCGCCCGCCCCCCCCGACCCGGAACCAGTCCATTGAATCCGGGTCAGGAGGGGCGCCGGCCAATCGGCGGTGGGCCGCGCCCCCAGGGCACGCCCCCACCGTCGAAGGACCCGAGGGGAGAGGAGGTGAGGCGGTCGCCGCGCCGCCATGCGTGCGGGGGGGCCGAGGGCCCCCCCTTTTCACATGGTCAGCGACTAGCTGCCGCCTCCCCCCCAATCCGGCACCCAACACCCAGGAACGTGGACACGAGACGTGTTTTACTTTTTGGAAGGCGGGCGCTAGTCGCCCGGCCGTATTTATTAAAGTATGAAATTAAAAAAGGTTTTAATTGCATAATCAACAATGAATACAAAAATCAGCAGGACATTCAGTTATACAATTGTTATCAACAAGTTTGAGAGCCTGACCTTAACAAAACTCTAATACAAGTTGTTCCTAGCTTAAACTAAACATCCTACCTTGATTTTTGTACATTTCTGGCCATATGGCAGGGTCACTACCGGTGTCAGGTCCTACAAGATGCGCCTCCCCCCTAGAAGTGCGCATGCGCAGTGTTACCCCGGGAATTGCCCGGTCTACGCCCCAAACTCCATTTACCCACTAAAGGAGGGCCCTTACTCTGCGCCGGTGGCGTCATGAGTCCATGCGCGCGGGGTGGCTACCAGCCTAAGGAAAGCGTGAACTACTCCTACCCGCGCTCCTTTGCATATTACCTTGCCCCTGGAGTACTGGGAGTGGCCCGCAGGCCCCTCCCCCCGGGCGGGAACCTCCATAGGATGATGCCCGCCCCCTCAGACCTCAAATATGTGCTCACCGATAATGACCTTACCGCCACAGGCCAGTATTGTTAACCGACGATCTGGCCTCCCCCTCTATCCCCTGCCTAAGGACACACTCCTCCTATCCCAGCCCTCTAGCCAAGCCCAGATATTGTCAGACCATAGGACATTACCCTCTTCTGTCAAATGAACCCCGTCCTTCAAGTAATACTTGTGACCCCAGATGCACCCATGAGGTATTGACTGTAACACGGGGGTTCGAAACAACCTATCCAACCGTGTGTTGATCCTCTTTACCGAGTGATTCAACGCCCTGACCGAATGACCCCCCCGCCACTGAAGTCGAGGTATGAGTTGTGACCATACTAGCGTGCACCCGGGGCAGGTCCTAGCTATCCAACCCGCTGTTGAGATAATCTCTTCAATCAAGATGCGCCTGCCCAGTGTTGCCAAGTCGTTCTCCCCAAGGTGAAGTATCACCACTGACGGTGGAGACCGCTGGCGTGCTAACAGCCCTTGGAAGAAACCCCTAAACTCGTGAAGACACAACCCACCTCTGCCAAAGAACGTGATATTCAACCCTAGTTGTGCCGCCCTTTCTTTCTTATCACCTGACAGGAAGACACATTCCGCTCGCTTCACATATGAATGACCGACAATCCAGACATTGTTCTTTGTTGTTTCCTGTTCGCCGCTCCGTGCCGATGAATCTTGGCGGTGCCCGACGACAAATTCCTCCCCTGCGTAACAGGTCTGAGAAACTGTAAGAGAGCGGAAAGAGACCAAGCGTGAGTGACAAGTAATCATAGCATGTCAATCCGAACATAACGTTTATAGCAGTCTGATGACCACCTTCCAATTGTCTTCACTCTTTCCACCGGGAGGCCCCCCGCCACCGCCTCAGTTGCTGCCCCAATCCTGAAGGAATGAGATCCAAAATCTCTAGGATCAAGACCTGCTTTTGTAACCCCTATTTCGAACACTCTCCTGAATTGATACCTGGTCAAGGGGCTCCCGTCGGCGTGACAGAGCAACGCCCTGCCTGCTGAACCGACCATCCGTCCCATGAGTGATTCTACGTGCCTCACCGGGCAGCACGGGTTGGCGGGTGCCCGTTGCAGAACTATGGTGTGACCCCTAGCTTCTTGATCGGTCTTTGATTTCTGGATAATCACCCACATGGTGTCACCCCTTATCGTCACCCCAGCCTTCTGCAAGCCACCTAATATGTCAGACTTGGATCCTGCCACAAGTTCACTAATTCTCAGCGCCCCATAAAATGCCAGGGAGAATGCCGCCTTAAAAAGAAGCACTTCCCACTCCGAGTTACAAACAATCTCCAGCGTGCCCAGTAAGGCTGTTAGCCGGGCCAACCCCATGGGCTTCCTCTTATCCTTCTGGTGTCCCTGAATACGGCGCCATCCCCTTAAAGCCTTGCGTATCATAAAGGTATTAGTGGGATCCCTGAAGCCCCTAGCTTGAGCGAAGAATGACACTGCTGCCCTATGTCTGGTCGCCGCTGCCACTGAGCGCCCCTCTTTGTGCATCCATTCTAAATAGGCTGCAAACCCATCCTCCTTCGCCCAAAGCACTTCCCACTGTGGCCCCAAGAAAGAACAATAAGACAGAAACGCCCCTTCGTAAGCCGTCTTGGTCCTGGGGGCTAGGCTAGCGACCACGAGGTCCTGTAATCTGGGGCACCAATCTGCCAAAGTACTGCTGGGAAGTGTGCTGGCGAGGGGTCTGCTGTGGGGAGATGTTCCCTGAAAACCTGCATTTTGAAGCGAGAAAGGGAGTCAGCAGCATTGTTTAAAACACCAGGGACATGTTTGGCTCTAAAATTAGCATTCAGTTTAAGGCACCGCAGAACAATTTCTTTGATCAGACGAAGTATGAAAGGACACCGCGCCCCCTGCTGATTGATACATTCCACCACTGTCATGTTATCTGACCAAAACACCACTGATTGGTTACATAGGTGTTCGGGCCAAACCATCAGTGCCACCCATATTGGAAAAAGTTCCAGGAAGCCAATGTTGCTGAGCAAACCCCATGTGTTCCATTCTTCTGGCCATTGTTGAGCGACCCACCTATTACCTAGGATGGCACCAAAGCCCACACTACCGGCCGCATCAGTCCATAATCCCAACTCCGCCGATGTCGTGAGCGGGCCGGGCCAGACCACCCTACCGTTAAAATCCTCCAGGAATGCCATCCAAATGAGCATATCCTGGCGAATTTCAGACGATAGGCGCGTGCGGTGGTGCTTTTCCTTCAGCCCCCTCATCGCGTACGCGATGGAGCGAGAGAAGGGGCGAGCCATTGGGATGATTCTTAGTGCGAAATTCAATTGCCCTACCACCTCCTGTAATTGCTGCAAAGTGACCTTCTCCTTCCGGAGGCATAACTGTAGCGATGCCTTGAATTTGCACACCTTGTCCCTGGGTAGTCTAAAACATCTCTCCATTGAGTCAATCTCGATGCCCAGAAATTCCAAGCAGGTGGTCGGGCCCACCGTCTTCCCAGGCGCAAGCGGGACCCCAAAAGCCCGCATGAGCACGCAAAATTCCTGCAATGCCAGTGCGCACTCCTGAGAACCCGCTGTACCGAGGAAGAGGAAATCATCTAAGTAATGCATGACCCTTTGATGGCCCGTCACTTGTCTCATGGCCCATTCAAGAAATGAACTAAACATCTCAAAGTAGGCGCAAGAAATAGAACAACCCATAGGCATGCATTTGTCCATGTAGAACCTATCCCTAAAGGTGAAACCTAAAAGATGCTGGTCCGCCGGGTGGACTGGGAGGAGGCGGAAGGCGGATTCTATGTCTGATTTCGCCATCAGCGCCCCGGGTCCAGTGGCCTGCAATAAGGTAACAGCCTGATCAAAAGAGGCGTACTTAACACTACAGATACCTTCGTCAATGGCATCATTCAGTGACGCCCCCTTTGGCGCTGACAGGTTATGAATCAATCTGAATTGCCCCTTCTCTTTCTTGGGGACAACTCCCAGTGGGGAACACACAAAATTGGGTACTGGCACTGCGGGAAAAGGGCCAGTTATCCTGCCTAAGGAAAGCTCTTTGTCAATTTTGGCGGCCACAACAGCCGGATTGTGTTTGACTGATAATTGATTTCTACAGTGCGCACTGCCTGTGTATCCCCCGGCCGGGATCCTAAAACCTTTAGAAAAACCTTCCTGGAGTAGGGTGGCCGCTTTGTGGTCAGGGTATCTGTTCAACAATGGAATCATTGCCACCACATCCACTGGAGTGGGGGGGCGTAACCTGTCTGACTTATAGTGGCTTTCCCCTACCCCTCTGTCCTGTGTTACCTTGCTTGGACCTACAGGTAGTTTCTGGATGAGAGGGGTGCCCACAGGAGGAACATGCATGCCTAAACTTACACGCGGCCCTTGCGCAGGTACGCCTATTAAAATCCCAGCACACCCCTTTCTTCTCTGGCCCACCTGCCCTAAATTTCCCAGGTATTTCACTCGTTTGGGGGGGCCGAAAGGGCTGCTGCGGTCTAGTGAACGCCTTGACCGCACCGAACTGAGGGGGCGGTGCAGTGTCAGAGAACTGTTTGTGCCAAGCCATGGAATCTACCGAGTCCCATGGCAATGATCTATTGAATTCCAATGCCTTCCTAAAGTTGACATCATAACCCTTCCATGCTTCCCCAGAATACTGTTGACTCCACCCCACAATCCTGCTCGAGTAGCAAGCCAATGCAGCCTGCAGATCTGGAGGACGCTCAGCCTTAATTGCAGTGAAAACAGCCCATGCTTGCATCCAATTATTGAGATTTTCCTCAACCCTGAATCTAGTACACTGCGCCCTCCATTCACTTGGGAGCATCCACTCTTTCAGTGCTTTTGCCTGCTCCATTTCCCTATTATCCAACAATAAAGAATAAATGTACACGTATTTATCAGCCCAAATCATTTCTTTCACAGCTAAAGACACATGCTGAGCTAGATTTTCGCTCCTGGAAGGTATCACACCGTCCCCCAAGAGCGGCAATGCCACTTCCTTACCAAGTGCGGGCACCGGGGGCGGCTGCCCTTTTACTCCGTCCAGCTGGGGAACACTTGGACCTGCAAGGGGAGAAGAAATTGGCAATGCAACACTGTCGGCGACCGGTGCCGATCTGATTTTTTCTACAAACCTTGCCGCCTCTGCCGCATGGTCTGCAGAATTCGGGAAGGCTCCCCCTTTTTGGAGCCATGGCATCATGGCCGTTAACTGAGACAACAATTCGGGTGGCATTGAATCTACATTACCCCCCGGGACAACAGGTACCACTGGGGTTATGCCCAGTGGTCCTGGCACAGCTGGCAGGGCGGGCGCCGGGTGTGGCCCGCCTGTACCCGGGATTGTGGGCACCGGTGCGGGAGCAGACCCAGCGTCTACTGGTTGACCTGCCGGCACCGGCACCACAGGGGCAATGGGTGTAGGCACATGCGGGGGTGGGACCACCGCGGGCGGTGCGGCGGGTAATGGATCCACTGGGCCTGGGGTGGGGACCGCCTCCTTGGGTCGTTTGGACCTAGGTTTCCCTTGCGGGGTGACAAATTCCCCTCTTGGCACTGGTGCCACCCTCTTGCGGATCGGTCTCCCGGACGGGCCCGGTGCCTCGCCCTCTCTATCCTCCAACCGAGCTTCCCGCTCCTTAATTTGTCCTAGCTGTTGCTTAATGTCGCTCATCTCCCGCATCATAGCCCGCATCATAGCCTCCATGTTGGACCCCCTTTTTCCACCCCTTGGACCTGGCATGACGCTAACCCCAAAAACACCCGCTGCCTACTTAGTTCCCAACAGGTCAGCTGTGTGTACCTTTCAGATGGAGGGTCACCAGGGGGCTTTCAGCACCATGCAACGGCGACCGCAACACTAGCGGCTTGTCCGCTTATGTAAGGGGTGAGTAAACCTAATGTAGACCCACCCGGCGGCCACCAGGAACGATGAAATGCCAGCCCCCCGTACCCCTCTTACCGACCAGTCCCTCGTCCTCGCCTGCGATAATGGTCTGCGGTCCCGGTCCACACCACAATGCGTGCTGGATGCCCTTACGTCCTGTCCTGAGTCAATTTCTGTCGCTAAGCTTGCCTGGAATTGAGAAAAGTATTATCACCGTGCAACAAAGCAGGAGCAGATTTCGGAAAACCCAGTTATAACAGAGGACAATTGCAACCCCCCGTCCACCTTCCTGCTGCTGTGTGCCACTAAAACACTTATTCCCCTGCACTGTTCCCTTGTGCAATACCACGACAATAAATCACTTAATAATAAATAAGCAATAACATTTGCACGAAATGGCCCCTTGTTTTACCATACCAATGTACACAGGGCAGCTGGGATAAGCAATAACATTTGTGCTTTAACTTGTAGACATAAATAGCATTTGTAAATCTTAACACGAAGTTAAATTTATTACTTGTGCGAAATTGCACGCTTTAAATCAAAAATTCTAAGCCCCACAATCTTCGGGTCTCCCCTCCAGGTCCTGCCCTGGTCGACCCTGCTTAGCTTCAGGCGTGACGAACAATTTATACAAGGTTCAGCGTTCTGCCTGAACAAGGCGGGAAAAACCCTTCTTTGTACCGCGTTCTCTATGCGGTTTACCAATAAGCCGGTATCGTTGCAGAAACAGCCGCCCAATACAACCGCGGCTTTCTACTTTACTCTGAACCGCGTTATTGCCGGTATTGTTTACTTCGTTCGCCGCCTCTACTTAGGCGCCCGTATTTGAACTGCCCCTGAAGGCGGGAAATTCTTTGCCCGTATTTAAACCGTCCCTGTAGGCGGGAAATTCCCTCGTACCGTCTGACAAAGAAGATTACACTCCCCTCGTTACTCTGCTGCCCAGGTCCGCAGCGCGAGCCTGCACTTACCGACAAACACCGGACCCTTCGTTTGGCTCACCGCTTACAGCCCTGGTGAAGCGCCGTTCCTTTGCGCTTATTACCGGCTTCCTCTAATGCCGACTTGTCCCCGTGCGACGCAGCTCCCTAGGCCGCTCGAGTTTACCGGCGCCGCCTCGGAAAAAACCACTCCGCCCGCGCGCCTCCACTTCTCCACTGCTGGGCTCCGCTCCGTTCGTCCTCGACCTGAAAGATAAAAAGGAAAGATTACTAAAACAAAGAAGCCCCGAACGCGGGGCACAACGTTCAGCGAGGGAGCGTCCAGGGACAAGGGGGTCTCCTGGGCGCTCCCCACCTCTTATTCCCGAGGGGCCGGGTGGCCCCTCCTATCGCCCGCCCCCCCCCGACCCGGAACCAGTCCATTGAATCCGGGTCAGGAGGGGCGCCGGCCAATCGGCGGTGGGCCGCGCCCCCAGGGCACGCCCCCACCGTCGAAGGACCCGAGGGGAGAGGAGGTGAGGCGGTCGCCGCGCCGCCATGTGTGCGGGGGGGCCGAGGGCCCCCCCTTTTCAGTTGAGGCTCTGTTTATTCAGTCAGGCAGCGTTTTCCTATCATTCCCGCTCCATCTTTCACACATTTATTAAATATTACCCATGTCGGAACCTCTCTCCAGGGTACTGATTCTACCAGTTTAATGTTTTCACTGTTATCACCTATTTTTTCGGACTGCTTGCAAAGTCGTCACTGACTAAAATGTTTGCTTAGGTGAAGTGCAGAATTAGTGATTTAAACCAGAGGTGTAGATGGCTGCTAACTATGAGATCTGATCGGGAAGTATATTTACAGTGTCTGACTTGTTTTTTAAGATCCAGCGTGTAGAAAATTAGGATGTGCCACGGATGAGCTATGCCCGCCTTTTTACGGCCCTTATGTGGGCTTAATCCTGCCGGCAGTGTTTAATTTGTAAACAAATGCGCGCCGGTGTCCAATGCCGAGCCCACAGCCGTAGGTATTAAATGCCAGCGTGCCAGTCCGGAATCGACCGCTGGCCTCTTTAATCCACTGCCAGAGACACCCTTCCGTTTTATCTCTCTCTTGCTGTCTCCTGCAGATTTCTCCCTTGGTGATATTTTTCTGTCGTTCTCTTCCTCCTTTTTTCCGTTTGTGAGCTTTTCCCTCAATTGCTCTCGGGAAATGTCTGATGAGGAAATATAAGTACGGTCCCCAAAAATGAGTGCTGGTGGCCCACATTGGCAACCATCATACTCAAATAAAGCGTCGATCCTGTATAATACCCGAAATTCACGGCCCGTGGAGGGAGTTGCGGTGGGGCAGAGAGGCGGGGCGGGGGAGGGACATGGTGGGGGGTGCTAAAACCCGGCATATGGATAATTGAAGGTAAGTAAACAATGTAATTAATAAAACAAATTTTGTAGCGTGCCCTGCATCGCAAAATGCGATGCAGCGCGCGCTACGAAATTCGTTTTATTAATTAAATTGTTTACTTACCTCCAATTATCCATATGCGGGTTTTTAGCACCCCCACCCTGCCCCGCCTCTCTGCCGTACCGCAACTCCCTCCACGGGCCGCGGCTGGTTCCCTATGAGACGTAAAATATGTTACCAACGAATATGTATACATTTCTTATTTCGCAATATATTTTTGTACAACCTTAAAAAATATGAAAATGAATGATGAGGGAAAGCAGTCACAGCAAGGCAAAAAGAAATCTGGAGTCTCCACGACATTAAGTTAAGCCAATTACTGCAGTCTTTTAGAACATGTGAACTATTAATTCCACCATGAGATCAGTACCCTTATCTTAGGGAAAACCATAGGTTTGCTTTCAAAACTAGAATTACTCTAATTCCAAATTCCTGCTTGTTAGAACTCGGGTCTCTAGTTGGCAATGGCTTGCACCTTTGTCCAAATAAGGACACTTGCTTCTAGTCAGAGTAAGGGGGCTACACTCCTAAATAACCCCTGCTCAACCCTGTGGTAGCTTGGCACGAGCAGGAAGGCTTATCTCGGAGGAAGTTTGTAAAGCATTTGTGAACACATACAGTAATATAGTGAAAACACTACAGACGGACACACCACAGGTTTTTATAAAAAAGAATTGTTCTTTATATAGACTTAACACAAGACCCAAACGACAAAAATCCACAATACAGTATTAAGAAAACGACTTTAAGATGGTAGAAATAGCTTACTGCACTTTAGATGATAAATGCGACACGTTTCTCACAAAGTACCTTTGGATGCGTCACACAAGATAAACAAAAGGTTCACAGGGAGAACGATGCGTTGGTTCTTGGCTTCGGGGGAGGTGATGCATCTGTTCCTCAGTGCTTGCGCAAAGTAGGCAATGTGTCTGTTCCTTACCGAAGAGGAGGTGATGCGATGATCTTGTGGTGCGTCCCGGTTGCGATGCGACAAGATGGCACCTTGGTGCGATGCGATGATGCAGTGTGATGCGAGAAGATGGTGCCCTTGATGCGATGCTACGACATGAAGGCGATGCATGCACGTCCGATGGCCGTGCAGCGATTCTGTAACTTTGGAGTCGCAACAGACCCTGTGACACGCTTCTCCGGTGATGCGACGGCGACCCTTGCAGTAGTGACAAGCCTCTCCGGTGATGCAACGACACACAGCTGCGACGGAGACATGTTTCTTCGGTGATGCGACGGCGCCCCTTGCGGTTGCGACACCCTTCTCCGATGATGCAACAGCGACAGCTGCGGATGCAACACGCTTCTTCTCGTAGAGTCGCGCTTCCAGCTCCCAACAACACGCAGGCTTCTGTAGACAGAATTCCCATCAAGAAAATTCAGGGGGGAGCTGGAGGTGAAGTCTTGTATCCCTGAGACTTCAGAAGGAGGCAAGCACAGTTCAAGCCCTTGGAGATTCTTCTTCAAGATGATGAAATTTGCAAATAAAAGTCTTACTCCTTTCCTAAACCACTGCAGGCCATTCCCAGAAAGCAACACACTGGCACAGGGGAAGTTAAAAACTCCTGCAGATTCTATGGTTCTTCTTCTTGGCAAAAGGTCCATCTTGATGTCCGGAAGTGATCTAATGTTCTGGGGTCTGGGTCCCCCTTTTTATACACACAAATCCTTTGTCTCTCAAGGCAGAGAGTGTCTGTACCTAGTCCAAACCAGTTCTGGGTGCATTCTGTCAGTGCACAACTTCTTTCTTTGTCAGGGTGGGCCAGGGTCATCAGACGCACCACAGGAGGTGGAGCCAGCATTGTGGAAGGCAGGCACAGCCCCATTCAGGCCCAGGTGCTACTCTTCCCACCACTCCCAATGTACATAGGTCTATTAAGCCTAGTGCTGACTCACCCTGCCTCCTGGAGCCCCTCAGCCCCCGTCACTCACAAACCAGACATGCAATACACAACCTAGCAGAGGAAGGCTGGATGGTTTAGGTAAGAAAATACCTACTTTCTAAAAGTGGTATTTTCAAACACAGAATGTAAAAATCACCTTCACTAAAATATG
Source organism: Lissotriton helveticus (assembly GCF_964261635.1). NCBI lineage: Eukaryota > Metazoa > Chordata > Amphibia > Caudata > Salamandridae > Lissotriton > Lissotriton helveticus. The sequence continues at coordinate 1,067,092,528 of NC_136067.1, read as the reverse complement.
TATTTTAAAAGATGTATTTTAACTTTCTGAGTTCAGGCATACTAAATTATTTTTTCTACCATGTTCCCTGGTTCAGTTAGGATTATAAAATGTTATAATCCAACTGCCCTTTCTGGTCTATGGAGACAGGTAGCCTTGCAATAGTGAAAAACGAAATTGGCTGTAATTCACTATCAGGAAATACCACACACACTACCTTAGGGGTATCTAACATGTAGAAAAGGGAAGGTTTAGGGACTGGTAAGTGGGTGCACTTACCAAGTCGACATGGCAGTACTAAACTGCACACAGGCTCTGCAATGGAAGGCATAAGACACACTTTACCAGCTGCTTCTGTGGGGGGCACAGCCAGTGCTGCAAGCCCACTAGCAGCATTTGATCTGCAGGCCCTGGGTACACATGGTGCACCGTATTAGGGTCTGACTAGTAAATCAAATAAGCCAATCATGGAGTCACTAATCCATTACAACACTTTACAATAGGGATCACTTGCACTGTGGCACTGACTAGCAGTGGCACAGTGCCCAAAGCATCTAACCAGCAAAAACATATAAAAAATAGAGGGGACAACAGCGAAAAATGGAAGGGAGACTCACACCAATGGTACCAGATCTAACACTGCTCTATTTCTCAGAATATCCCCTATAATTTAGGAACTAACTAAACAAACTAGATTCAGCCGAGCCACTTTTCCCTCTGTATTTCTGCTCATGGATGTTTACGCCTCCATTTATAGAAAAAAAATCACGTCCATCTCTAGGCAAGGTCCACGTGACCTGACCCAAGGGCGCCCTTGGTTGGAGATATCATTACCCTGTGATGTCTGCACAGTTGTTATAGCTGATCTGACTGTCTGTCCCTGTACTTACTGACCCCTGTTTGATTTATCATATTTTTGTGGACTTTATGGGTATAATAATTGTCAGCAGTCAAATGGCTTTTAATCAGATTAGTCCATATATAGAAATATAAAACCATTCTAAAGAAAAGTAAAAAATAATGCTTTCATAATGTTATCACAACAAGCAAAGTTAAATCATTAATACTTTTACTTCTGTCATTTCTTGCATAAAAACCTCTAAAGTATATATTTTCCATGAAGATTTTTTAGGACACTCTGGTAGTCATTTACTAAGGGTTCGCACAGGTGTTTATTTGGTGCAAAGCAGTCCCTTTGGTTTACTTAGAATTATAATGGGTCGAAGGCACAGCCCAAAATTATGCAGCTGCACGCAAACACCTGTACATCACTTAATAAATCAAGGACTCTGTTTTTAATAGCACAGCATATTCTGTCTGCAATTTCCTTGACAGCATAAAATAAACATGTAACATAAGCAAACTTTCCTCTTTATCTATGCATTACATAGTGCAGTATGAGTGAGAGTGTGGCATGATTTGTACGCAGGAAGAACAGGGGTGGAGCCTTAAAAATACACTTCATGTATGCAACGATTTACCATGAGACTGCCCACTTTATTAGAGGTTGCCCGATGGGGGGCATGGCTCGGTGCTGTTGAAAATGGCAGATCATCAATAGAACTCTGTCTCTGGTGATGGCGCCGTGAGGTAGCCAAACTTGCTTGGCCACACATTTTATCCTGCAAGATTCAGGACGAAATAGCCCAGTACAGAATGGCTCAAGGAAAGGTGGAAAAGGAGTAAAGGATTTCCCGCTGTTTGTAAAAAAACTATCCTACAACTGTCACAGTCCTCTTCACCAAACCTAAATTCAGCCTCCAGATCTTTGAATGCTTCACCGCCAGGGCCAGGGTTGACTTTAGCAGGATCCCCAGAAGAATTGACTCCCAACTCTATCCAGGTTCAAGATCTGGGAAAAGAAGGCAGAAGGATCGTGATGGATTCTTCGGTGAGCTTGATGTCATCTCAGCCCCTGTTACAATCTCAGCCTCAAGCCCAATTGAGATCCCAAGGGCAAGCACCACCAGAAGTTATGCTAGCCCGGGCGGACCCAGAAGTAGGAAATTTGATTATTGAAGCTAACGTCCCACCAAGTGATTCCTGCCAGAACATAGAGACCAGGGGGGTCTTTCAGCTAGATATTAGAGACATGCTTAATTTGATTCTGGAGGTGATCCGCGAAATGTGAAATGAAAAAAAACCAGCAAATGGAAACCGCGGCTTTGCATCAGAGACTGGGAAAGATCGAGGAAGTGAGGACAGGATTTCCGATTAGACTGCAGGAGGCGGAAGCCAGAATCTCTGTCTTGGAAGATCAAATGAACCTGGCGATGGGGGAGGCTAAAGAGGCGGTTAAAATAAAGAACTACCTTGAAAACAAGCTAGAGGAGCTTGAAAACCACTCTCGGTGGTCTAACCTCCGGATCGTCGGGGGCCAAGAAGGGATAGAAGGGTCCCAGTCCCTCGCTTAGGTAAACACATTTATCAAACTGAATATTTTACCTGAATTTGAGGGTGACCTCACTATTACAAGAGCCCATCAAGTTCCCGTGCAACCTTTCTCAAGCTCTACAATACCTAGAACTATTTTGCTGAACTTTGCAGATTTCTGCATAAAGGAAATGATTTTAACCAAAGCTATTCAGCAGAGACAGTTCTTTGTTAATAAAATTAATACGTGCCGTATATTCTCCAATATGACTGCTGTTGCCGCACGCAGGAGAAAAGAGATTGTTAAAATTTTGCATTTGTTTAAAGCTCAGGGCGCGCGGGCATCAAATGCCCAATAGTCCAAACTGAGGGTGCTGGTCAAAGGAAAGTTGTTTATGTTTTCAGTCCTTGATGAGGCCCAGGCTTTGCTAAAGGAAATTTCAGCAGGGTCCAGCGTTTGAATATGGTATTTATATTGAATTATCGGCAGTAACGGTAACATCTAGGGCACCCTTTCTAGAAATTCATGTTGGGGTGGCTAGGGAATGTTGTATAGATGGGCTATTGTGTATAGCGAATTGGAGTTAACCTCCTGGTAAATAATAATAAAAAATAAAAAAGGGGGTCCCCCATATCCACCAGCAGGGGCTAGTGTGTAAACACAGAAATGTATAGAAAATTACCAGTGGTACTGGTTTTATTAAGGATGCCCCCTCTAGAATGACAAACCAGGTGGTCTAGGGAATACACTTTTTGATAGGTAACTGCCAATAGCAATAACAAGTTTTTCTTGCCAATGTGACATGCACGCAGATTGATTTTAAAAATTTTGTTGGGGGTCAGGGAGCAGCGGGGTCACCCAGGGTGTAATTTCATGACACCCAGGAAGATAGATGGGAAGGGACTTTAACAGGTAAGTAAACATATAAATAAATAAAACTAATTTCGTTGTGTGCACTGCATCCCCAAATGCGATGCAGTGCGCGCAACAAAATTCATTTTATTTATTTATATGTTTACTTACCTAAGTCCGTAATCCATACATTACAACCTCCAACCCTGCCCCTCCCCCTCCCTACGTCACCACCCTGCAGTTACACCTACTACCGGCCATGGCTGTAGTAATAATGCCAAGATCTGTCAAATGGAAAAAGGAACCATTGAACTACTGATTTACTTGTATTCTTGATGACTATCCGGCACTAGTCAATTTAGGCAGTTTTTAGATGTGAAGTGGTAATTAATTGCTGTTTTGATACCTATGAACTTAGGGTGTTGAGGACTCTTTGCTTTGCTTCATTTCTTCATTTCTTTTGAAGATGTATATATCCTGGTCTGGCGGTTCCTAGCTTTTAACTGCACATAGGGTATTGGTGTTATGTATGGTTGATATATGATATATGTGCGCTATTTGTGGAAATATGAGTATTATTCCTCCCTGATGACCAATGCTATGTTATGTTTTGGTTCTCTGCTCAATAAAAAAAAAAATTCAGGACATGATGTATGAACATACTGGATAGTGGTGTGTGCAATTTTGATATACGGTCTCCAGAGCCACAGGCTCACTACTTAGCCTGCTTCGCCCTAGGAAAGGGAGTGTTTTGGTGCCTCTATTGAATATCTATGGATTACAGTGCCTTCTGTCTGCAACATATGGGGCAGAGGTTTGGGGAGCTGGGAATTGCCATCAAGTACAACTAGAAGAAAACAGATTCTGCAGAAAGGTCCTAGGAGTGCCAATTTCGAGCTCCAGTTTTATCTGTCATTTTGCATCTGTCTGTTTGCATCTGGCCGAAATAGTTTTAACACACTTATCTCATTTGCCAGCAAACTTTATTAAAAGAAACACATTTATCTGAGGTGGAAGCAGTATAATAAAAAAAATGTCTGAGCACCAGCTTTCAAAATAAAATTGTTATTGTTTTATTCCATAATTCCCTTACAATTGATATTAAACATCAGGAAAGTTATTCAGTAGGTAGATGGGTATATTTGTTAATTTAATATTGAATGATATTCATTTAACACTTATGAATGTGTAAGGTCCTAATGCAGTTAATTAAAATTTCTGGCAAACCACTAATGAAAAATGGAGGCAATTGTCTAATTATATCAATGGTGGTGAGGCTCATAGCTTGCCCCTTGGAAGCACGATAAAATCTAAACTGTCTATGTGATTAAATCGAATACCTTAGATTGAGATTAATTACCCTGGAAAATAGTTCACCACCAAGCAACGGAATCGTGTCCTAAGATTAGAGACCACTATTAAATTAACATTATCCTGTTTGTCCTTCCTCTAAGATGAAGATGGAAGGTTCTGAAGGTCCAGGCCACCCGCTTACCATTTCAGGAGGAGGGCAAGATTCCAACAGGTCATTCTGCAGCAGACATCTTGTTTGAGACACTCAGGAGTGTTATCCAACATGAGTGCAGCAAGTGGAACCGGACCATAGTTGTGAGAGGTGAACTGCAACCCAACCATACCAGTGTTTTACTTGCAGCAAGTTGGGAGGAAGTTTGTGCATTGTCCTAATATGTGGTTGAAGGTGGGGGAATAGGAAAGGAAATAATATTCATTTAAGATAGAAGAACATACAGAACACTCCCGTCAGGTGTTTGCAAATTATCTATCATTCTCAGCTCTATTGAAAATGGATATTAGTTACTACTCCTGGGATATACCCATATCCTTCAATGATGCATTTATCATTAGTTAAATTCCACCTATTCTGAGTTACGCAGGTCAGAATGGGGCATAACGTGCTTTATCCGTGTTTTCTTCAGCAATTACTGCATGCTTCAAATTCCTTCTAATCTTTTTGAACTGGGACATTTTGCCAGGTTCTTTTCCCTTGTGAAGTGTATCTCGGGACGCTGGGAACTCATTCTGCGCTGTTACTACCTTCTGTGATAATAGCCTTGTTTGGTAATTACTATTACAAATGCAGTAATGACCTCACAAATCAGAATCCTAACTGACCCTGACCCAGAAGAGGTCAGAAAAGGATGAGATAATTACCACACCCAGTAAATACAATTACCCAGGGGTGTGGTATCGAAAGAGACAAATCCGTCCTAGTCCAAAACTTTCACTTGAAAATTAGACATAATATGCAGAACAGCAATGTATACCAAGGCCTCGGTTAGATGAGCCTCTTTTTGTAGTTTGTGTAAATGCACAATCATGGCCAAAATTTCACGTGCTGTCTTTTTTCAGCGTTGTTCCTGATACATTATAGCAGTTATGACCTTCCAAAACATGGCAGGGGGAAACAGCGGGAGTGTGATATTTATCATCACCATCATCTTTATTTAAGTTTAAAGAACCATGGGGCATATTATCAAGAATTGGCGTTAAATTATCGCCGCTTTTATCGGCAGGAAACTGTTGATAAAGCGGCAATAATGGGCTTGATAATATGCTCTATGAATTCCAATCGAAGCCCATGTTAGATGTAAAGACATCTAACATGGGCTTCGATTGGAATTGATAGAGCATATTATCAAGCCCATTATCGCCGCTTTATCGGCAGTTTCCTGCCGATAAAAGCGGCGATAATGTAACACCCATTCTTGAAATATGCCCCCATAAGTATCAGATAAAGTCTGCCTGTTTGTGGCTCTTACAGCGAAGGTTAAGGTGAGAGCAAGTATCTGGGCTGTGCTTGGGGATCGGTTAACAGGGGGGAGATCTAAGGGTGGAATTCTCCATTCCTGATCTTGCTCTGCCAGTAGATCCGTACTTTATGAGATTAGTGGTTCACAGGTTGCATTTAATTTACATCTCCTGCTATAATGAGCTCCCCGCATCCCCTATGCTCCGCCAGGAAATCCACCAGATTATTCACTTGGGTTCCTACGTTCCTCCCTACAACCCGATAATATTGATTTAATCATTTGCAGGGAATTGCAGCTATTGAATAAACTCTTACGGCCAACACATCCTGTGAGCTGTACACAAGTGCCTAGCTGAACATTGTAGATCTGTATGAATCCATGTTGCCAGGCCTCCTGAGGGCTTACCTCTGGTTTATCGAACTGCATGGATGTGAAAAGAAGTATACCCATTCCTGGTGACAGGCAACGTGCTCCAAGTCTCCTGAAAGAGGCAGGTATCATAGTTTTCTATGAGCTGACCCCAATCAGAGCCCCCCCAGCTTGGTGTCTATCACAGCAACATTCCAGGATTGGATTTTTATTTCGTTGACCTCAGTTGAGATCCGGCTCTTCATGATAGATCCCTACCCCCACAGAATCTCTCATGCCTTACAGGAGGCATTGTGGGCTCAGTTCTTCCCCCCGGGTAGTTCCACGAATGGGTGCCATTAGGCTTGCAAGACTCTGTCCCACTCATCAATAGTGTTATGCCTCTTCACATGGCTAGGCCCTGGGGAAGCGATACTCAGTCAATCAATGTCTCTGAGACTGCTGAACCCAGCGTAATCCTGTGGACCACGTCTAGAAACAACCTGCATGTTGTAGTCGTCCTTATATCTGATCTGGATCTGGGTGGCAGCGTGAGAAATCCTAAGAGGATCCATGGACTGTAACCCTTCGACCAGTCCACAGTCCCTCAGAGACACCTTTACTGTATAAACAGGCTGCTCATGGTTTTCAATACGCTCTGCCCGTAGGATGTCACTCCTAATAATTAAGTAACACCTCTTCATGTACCTGAGTCAATGGATGACTTTATTTGGCAAGGAGGCTGGATCGTCCCAACATTGAGGAGCCACTTTGGAACCAGGAAGAACTGGGCCTGTTTGGAATTAGATTGCTTGGGCCTTTTGCCATCTAGACTCATACTAGCCAGGTAAGGAGGCCGACTTGAACTGTACATGTGATGATCTTGCTGTGTGTGGGGTGCATGCCCCCTATTGCCAGAATCATGTGGGTCCTCACTCTGTCCCCACTGGCCCACCCCGGGTTTTGTATGGAGCCCCATCGCCTGCCAGTACTTTCTTCATTCGTGTCTCCCCCTCACACACCTGAGTCCCCAGATCTTTTGAGATCGATTTGTTCTGGGAGACCACTACCAGAGGGATGAAAAACGTGTTGTGCCACGTGGTCCTAGCAAGCAGGATCTGGCTGGAATAGGGTGTTTTCTGTGCCCGGGACAGGGAGATAACCTGGAAATCGATGGGAGGGCAGTCTTGCCTTGCACATGGGTGTATATTGGTAGGCTCTCCACCCCCCCCCCACCCGGGTCGAAACAGGCTTGACAGATTTTGAGTCCCCCTTGATTGGCTTGAACTCATAGATCTTTGCTACTAGGACTTTTACTAATCCTTTCAATGCCATGACCTCGTCCCTGAGCCCCCAAACACCTCTAATAGACGTACTGATCTGCAGGCGCACTAGTTGGTTCAATGACAGAAGCCCCCAACTCTTTCTCACTCATGTTACTGTCCTGTGGATTTAGAACAGCTAACCTATTTTCAAAAATTACATCTGGGTACACTGTAGACATATTGTCCCCTGCTGGGTGGACCACATCATTTAGGGTCTGGTGTGGACATGTGGAAAGTTCAGCAGGTGGTAAAAGAGAGTTCATTTTCCTTGTGAACATCTCTGAGACTCTCTTCTTGGTCTTCCTTTTCTTTGTAGGGCAAATGTAGGATTTGGGCAAGGCAGCAATGTTTGAGTCATCTAAGGAATACAGTATCTCTTCCACTTCTTCCAGGATACCATCTATCCTGTCTATCACACTGTTCTCACACACTGAACTAGGACCTTTTTTTGCTGGGGGGGACCTTCTCCTGCCTCTATTGTCTTCCTTTTTCCATGGCCAATCTGGAGGATGCACAGGGTATGTATGATCTCAATTGCATGCAATGGATTTACGAGGGATGGCCCAGCCTCTTCCGGGCTCTGATGGGTGTGGACGGGCCTGCCCTTGGCCTGAGCATTGCCCAGGCACAGCCTGTGCATGTATGGTGCTGCAGGGCTGCTGAGTGCGCTATATTGTGTGTCACGGAAAGCCCCACCCCCTTACAGCGACTCTGCAACAGGGGCTCTTGGCACTGGGGCTGCTGGCTTCTGGAGTCTCCTGTGCTCTTTGGGGTCTGTAGGCTATTCACACCCCTAGTGCCATCACTGATGTCTGGTGCTGTGGGGCTTCAGAGTGGGCTATATGGGGCGTCATGGGAAGCCCCGCCCCCTTGCAGTGACTCTGCAATGTGAGCCCCTGGCGCTGGTGCTGCTGGCTGCTGGACTCCCCTGTGCCCTTTGGGGTCTCTGGAGGACAATCACACCCAGCCTGCCATCACTAATGTTCCACGCTGTAGCGATGCTCAGTGCACTATATGGCGCGTCACGGGAAGCCACACCCCCTTGCAGCGAATATGCAATAGGGGCTCCTGGCGCGGCTGGTTGTTGGAGTCCCCTGTGCTCTTTGGAGTCTCTGGGGACCAATCACACTCCTCCTGCCATCACTGAGGTCTTGTGCTATGGAGCTGCTGAGTGCACTGTATGGCACGTCACGAGAAGCCCTAACCCCTTGCAGCGACTCTGCAGCAGGGGCTCCTGCCACTGGGGCTGATGGTTGCTGGAGTCCCCTGTGCTCGTTGCCATCTCTTGGGCCCAATCACTTCTCTCATGCCATCACTTATGCCCCGTGCTACAGGGCTGCTAAGTGTGCTATAGGGTGCATGACGGGATGCCTGTCCTCTTGCAGAGACTCTGCAATGGAGGCTCCTGTCGCTGGGACTGCTGGTTACTGGAGTCTTCTGTGCTCTTTGGGGTCTCTGGGGGCCAAACAAACCCCTCCTACAATCACTGATGTTTATCAAAAAACGTATAATTCCCATCCGATTCCTGCACTGCCAAATCATGATTGGGCAGGGATCAGGATTTTCCTCACCACTAAAAGGTACTCCTCTCCACTGTGCCTGTTTTGCAATAAAACATGAAAAGAGGAGACAAAGTATAGAACGGGGAAGAGTGTGCAAGATAGTACATATAGAGAATAGGCTGGAAAAAAGTGAGTAGGGTATCTGAGACTCATTGATTTGCAGTACACATTTTAAAGCAGATTAGTTCAATAAATGCTAAAACGTTGTTTTACACATGCCAGAAAGTTCATTTTTGTATCCGCTGCTATTCTTTCTGAAGTTGAAGATTAAGGGCTAAAAGGTTCAAACTGTGCATTTGGAAACCTCTATTCAAAAACAGCGAAAAACTACTAGACCACAATTACTTGTGTATTGAAAAGAAATCTTATTTTAACATAGAATGCATTCTCATAAATGTATCTGCAAATGGAATCCATAAAGGGAAGAGTAATTGCATTACAAAACATTAGCTGTTGTAAACAGGATTGCTCAGTCATACTTAGGTTTGCATTGATGGGTGAAAAGCACTCAGACCTGGTAAAAAAAGCTCAAGCAGAATGTTCTGAAAATCACATTAGTTTTGGAGGAAGACTAAAAGCTTGGGAGAATTGTCAAATGAAGAAAACAGGCATGCTCTGGCTTTTAGCATATCAGTAAGTTCCGCTCTCTTCTCCATTAACATCTACAAAGTCAACAATCAACGAAAATAATTCAATCATTCTAGATATTGATGGCCTTACAAATTACTCATTCTAAAAATCAGTCGTTGGTTGATAAAAGCTTATAGGGCCGTATTCCCAAAGATAAACTTACATTTTTATGCTTGATTAGGGAGACGTAGCTTTTTGATGTTTCATACGTTTGCAATGCTAGTGATAAATCCTACTTACTGGGGAAGTTGGATTTAATTTCACTATTAAAGAAATGCCACTTTTAGAAAGTGTATTATTTACAACAAGGGGTGGTGATGGACAGAGTCTCTGAATTAAGCAGAGTACTCTCACCCAGTCAAGAGATCAGGGCTAGATCCAACACCGTTTTTTAGCTCATTGCACCATCCCAGTTTCAGAACCTGGCTGTATGCAAATTAGTCTGTCCCTGGCCCAGTGCATCATGGGAACAGGGCAGACCAGACTACAAAAGCCAATTCTTACACTGGGAAGGAAACAAGCTTCCGGGGACCGGTTTCTGCCATTTCAGGCATCTTCGGCCCGGCTTGCTTGAATCCTGATGGTGCAATGAGCAAGGGACTCACATCTGAGTATACCCTTCCACGCTTAGGGTGGACAAAATTATTTACAACAAGGGGTGGTGATGGACAGAGTCTCTGAATTAAGCAGAGTACTCTCACCCAGTCAAGAGATCAGGGCTAGATCCAACACCGTTTTTTAGCTCATTGCACCATCCCAGTTTCAGAACCTGGCTGTATGCAAATTAGTCTGTCCCTGGCCCAGTGCATCATGGGAACAGGGCAGACCAGACTACAAAAGCCAATTCTTACACTGGGAAGGAAACAAGCTTCCGGGGACCGGTTTCTGCCATTTCAGGCATCTTCGGCCCGGCTTGCTTGAATCCTGATGGTGCAATGAGCAAGGGACTCACATCTGAGTATACCCTTCCACGCTTAGGGTGGACAAAATTATTTACAACAAGGGGTGGTGATGGACAGAGTCTCTGAATTAAGCAGAGTACTCTCACCCAGTCAAGAGATCAGGGCTAGATCCAACACCGTTTTTTAGCTCATTGCACCATCCCAGTTTCAGAACCTGGCTGTATGCAAATTAGTCTGTCCCTGGCCCAGTGCATCATGGGAACAGGGCAGACCAGACTACAAAAGCCAATTCTTACACTGGGAAGGAAACAAGCTTCCGGGGACCGGTTTCTGCCATTTCAGGCATCTTCGGCCCGGCTTGCTTGAATCCTGATGGTGCAATGAGCAAGGGACTCACATCTGAGTATACCCTTCCACGCTTAGGGTGGACAAAATTATTTACAACAAGGGGTGGTGATGGACAGAGTCTCTGAATTAAGCAGAGTACTCTCACCCAGTCAAGAGATCAGGGCTAGATCCAACACCGTTTTTTAGCTCATTGCACCATCCCAGTTTCAGAACCTGGCTGTATGCAAATTAGTCTGTCCCTGGCCCAGTGCATCATGGGAACAGGGCAGACCAGACTACAAAAGCCAATTCTTACACTGGGAAGGAAACAAGCTTCCGGGGACCGGTTTCTGCCATTTCAGGCATCTTCGGCCCGGCTTGCTTGAATCCTGATGGTGCAATGAGCAAGGGACTCACATCTGAGTATACCCTTCCACGCTTAGGGTGGACAAAATTATTTACAACAAGGGGTGGTGATGGACAGAGTCTCTGAATTAAGCAGAGTACTCTCACCCAGTCAAGAGATCAGGGCTAGATCCAACACCGTTTTTTAGCTCATTGCACCATCCCAGTTTCAGAACCTGGCTGTATGCAAATTAGTCTGTCCCTGGCCCAGTGCATCATGGGAACAGGGCAGACCAGACTACAAAAGCCAATTCTTACACTGGGAAGGAAACAAGCTTCCGGGGACCGGTTTCTGCCATTTCAGGCATCTTCGGCCCGGCTTGCTTGAATCCTGATGGTGCAATGAGCAAGGGACTCACATCTGAGTATACCCTTCCACGCTTAGGGTGGACAAAATTATTTACAACAAGGGGTGGTGATGGACAGAGTCTCTGAATTAAGCAGAGTACTCTCACCCAGTCAAGAGATCAGGGCTAGATCCAACACCGTTTTTTAGCTCATTGCACCATCCCAGTTTCAGAACCTGGCTGTATGCAAATTAGTCTGTCCCTGGCCCAGTGCATCATGGGAACAGGGCAGACCAGACTACAAAAGCCAATTCTTACACTGGGAAGGAAACAAGCTTCCGGGGACCGGTTTCTGCCATTTCAGGCATCTTCGGCCCGGCTTGCTTGAATCCCATGATGCACTGGGCCAGGGACAGACTAATTTGCATATAGCCAGGTTCTGAGCTGGGATGGGGCAGTGAGATAAATAACGGTGATGGATCAAGCCCTGATCTTTGGACTGGGTAAGAGTGGTCTGCTTAATTCAGACACTCTGTTCATCACCACCCCCTTTTCTGAACCGTTTTTGGCCACTATAGGTGTGGCAGGGTATACTCAGACATGAGTCCCTTTCTCACTGCTCCATCAGGATTCAAGCAAGCCGGGCCGAAGAGGCTGAAATGCCAGAAACCGGTCCCCGGTAGCTTGTCTCCTTTCTGGTGAAGAATTGGCTTGGTAGTTTGGTCTGCCCTGTTCCCATGATGCACTGGGCCAGGGACAGACTAATTTGCATATAGCCAGGTTCTGAGCTGGGATGGGGCAGTGAGATAAATAACGGTGATGGATCAAGCCCTGATCTTTGGACTGGGTAAGAGTGGTCTGCTTAATTCAGACACTCTGTTCATCACCACCCCCTTTTCTGAACCGTTTTTGGCCACTATAGGTGTGGCAGGGTATACTCAGACATGAGTCCCTTTCTCACTGCTCCATCAGGATTCAAGCAAGCCGGGCCGAAGAGGCTGAAATGCCAGAAACCGGTCCCCGGTAGCTTGTCTCCTTTCTGGTGAAGAATTGGCTTGGTAGTTTGGTCTGCCCTGTTCCCATGATGCACTGGGCCAGGGACAGACTAATTTGCATATAGCCAGGTTCTGAGCTGGGATGGGGCAGTGAGATAAATAACGGTGATGGATCAAGCCCTGATCTTTGGACTGGGTAAGAGTGGTCTGCTTAATTCAGACACTCTGTTCATCACCTCCCCCTCTTCTGAACCGTTTTTGGCCACTATAGGTGTGGCAGGGTATACTCAGACATGAGTCCCTTTCTCACTGCTCCATCAGGATTCAAGCAAGCCGGGCCGAAGAGGCTGAAATGCCAGAAACCGGTCCCCGGTAGCTTGTCTCCTTTCTGGTGAAGAATTGGCTTGGTAGTTTGGTCTGCCCTGTTCCCATGATGCACTGGGCCAGGGACAGACTAATTTGCATATAGCCAGGTTCTGAGCTGGGATGGGGCAGTGAGATAAATAACGGTGATGGATCAAGCCCTGATCTTTGGACTGGGTAAGAGTGGTCTGCTTAATTCAGACACTCTGTTCATCACCACCCCCTTTTCTGAACCGTTTTTGGCCACTATAGGTGTGGCAGGGTATACTCAGACATGAGTCCCTTTCTCACTGCTCCATCAGGATTCAAGCAAGCCGGGCCGAAGAGGCTGAAATGCCAGAAACCGGTCCCCGGTAGCTTGTCTCCTTTCTGGTGAAGAATTGGCTTGGTAGTTTGGTCTGCCCTGTTCCCATGATGCACTGGGCCAGGGACAGACTAATTTGCATATAGCCAGGTTCTGAGCTGGGATGGGGCAGTGAGATAAATAACGGTGATGGATCAAGCCCTGATCTTTGGACTGGGTAAGAGTGGTCTGCTTAATTCAGACACTCTGTTCATCACCACCCCCTTTTCTGAACCGTTTTTGGCCACTATAGGTGTGGCAGGGTATACTCAGACATGAGTCCCTTTCTCACTGCTCCATCAGGATTCAAGCAAGCCGGGCCGAAGAGGCTGAAATGCCAGAAACCGGTCCCCGGTAGCTTGTCTCCTTTCTGGTGAAGAATTGGCTTGGTAGTTTGGTCTGCCCTGTTCCCATGATGCACTGGGCCAGGGACAGACTAATTTGCATATAGCCAGGTTCTGAGCTGGGATGGGGCAGTGAGATAAATAACGGTGATGGATCAAGCCCTGATCTTTGGACTGGGTAAGAGTGGTCTGCTTAATTCAGACACTCTGTTCATCACCACCCCCTTTTCTGAACTTTTAGAAAGTGGACATTTCTCTGCATTTGCTGCTCTATGTGCCTGACAGCTTGTCTCCAATACACATTTGGGGTGGACTGCGTGACTGCTACATTTGTGTATTCCTCTAGACCGCCACAACACAGGTCACTCAACTGCATCTGCATTCATCTGCATTCCGATGGATCTTCCTGGCCTGGGAGGGATAGGAGGGGCTCAACCTCCACCTGAATAGATAGTGTCTCGTCTACACGCAAGGTGGTGATAATTCCCCACCTATAGCCTGGCAGTCAGGACTGGGCTGAAAGGGATCATTGTGCACTTCAAAGAACTCATTTGAAGTCAGCCCCTACATCAAATGCACTTTTGGGTATAGGTACTCACTAAAATCAAACAGTGCATGGGACCAGGGGTGGTTCTCTTTTAAGGGCTCCAGGGCTACTCCCTCTTTCTTTTCTAGACCATTTTCATTTTTATTATACCAAGAGTGAATGATAGCCTATTATTCACTCTTGGAACAATAAAAAATTGCCGTCCAGCAGCTGCCTGAGGCAGCCTGAAACGTTGTCTGATGGCTGGTGCAGGTGCACAACGGCAATTATCCAGGGTGGGTGTAACTGCCAGCCCTGGCCTCAGACCCCTGGCATTAGAGACATTAAACACAAGCATTTCCAGCTTAAGCCCTGCAATGCCCATGGCTACATGCCAAGCAGTCTGTCACCAAACCCTTTCCTCACTCGTCATAGAGTGGGGAAAGGGTGGGGTGAAATAGCAGCCATTAAAACTTCAATTCTGCGATTGCGCATCTTTGAAGTTTCAGTTTCACCATGGTTCCATTGGGAGGAGGTGGAGCTGATGCCATGCAGATCTTTGTGAAAACCCTGACAGGCAAATTGTCACCCTAGAGGTGAGTGACCGGGTGTCACTGGTTATAATTGCACGCTTGTGTTTGGGGCCGGCAAGGTGCGGGATGTGACTGGAGACCTGGTGCTGAACCTCATGTGCACTGATTCTCAGTTCCTGAACTCAGCCACAGAGTAAATTCCCTGATAACAATACTCCTGGGTGCTTCAAACACGTGCGCAGAAAAATGTGTCCTGGCGGCCGCCACCGTTCCTCCATTAGATGGCATTGAATAGTTGTTGATTATTTTACCGTACTTCTGTACACTTTGTATACTCATAACCCACTTGTTATTGAGCATAAAGCCTTTGTCAATTGTTTCATATTCAGTAGTTTGCACAAACCCTTGCTTGCACTTGGTGACATAACACAACGAGTTGTCTGTAACCTTCCTGTCTTCCCCCCTGCTTTGTCCTAATTTCTAATCTCTGCCCGCTGTTACTATTTAAATACTTCATTAAGGTTAACTGTCTATCATATGAGACACCTCTGGAATGTAAAGCAGTGACCGCAGAGAGAATTTAGCTGTTTTGTTCTAATTGAGTTAACAAGTAGTGAATATTTCACAAGAATAGGACTTAGGGAGTTTTCTCAGATAATTGTAACCAAGGTTCCCGCTTGTTACTGGGTGGTCGTTTGCTTGAAAAATTGTACTTTAGAAACACCAGCGCACAAAACCAAGAGAGATAACTGGTTAATGTACTGGGAGGTCCTCTGCATGACCTTTTCTATTCAATGCCCTCTACTGTTTTCAAAAAGTACACGAAAAACATATTTAAATGTTTTTCAGAACCCCAGTGATCTGGATACATGCAAAAATATGCTTGAGTAAAAAACTAACGTTTTATTCTTTATGTGTACAGATGGAAGAATTGTGGATGTGACGGCGATATAGCGCAGTAGTGAAATATCTAATTTGCCTTTGACTGTTTACATAATGACACACCTTTGAGGTAGGGTCAGGGCTTTAAGTTGGATGAAAAAACTGGGGTGTCTCTCAAAGGGGCGTGCTGATGTAATTAAGGGTGTGGCTTAAAAGCACCTAAGCTAAATATGTGCTTAATATAATGTGCCGCCCGACAGGCATTTTGCTGTTTCTATCATTCCATCCAGATACATTATACAACATTTAACATTACACATACAACAAGCCAGAACTATTGGCTTTACCAATGGTTGTCAGTTTCATAAGGTAAATAAGCAACAACAATGGCTCCGTTGTATATAGTATTGAAAATGCTTTGGTTCTGAAATTATAAGACTATGAAAGAACTATACTGAGTATCTTTGAAGTTACATCAAAGGCAGTGAAGCGCTGTACTTCTCCAGAGTTAAGACAATTTTTTTCACCCTGAGAGTGAGGGCAAAAATGGAGAACCCGATAGGGACCCGTCTCGGCACGTGCTTTTTTAGAACCCGGCCCACTTAAAATCCCTAGGTAGGTAGGGAGAATGCTGGAGAGTTATGATGCTCACAAGACACATTAATTCTAAATAGCCTGATGTCTGTTCTGTGTGGCCCGGTGCTCTTCAGTTGAATGCAGGGGACAGTACCATCAGAACCTGGTATTGGATGGGTCAGAACGTGCACTGAACTTGCTAATGATGATTGCAGCAACATGTTCATCAGCTGTCTTCTTATATTTTAAAGTGCCACATGTTTGCATAATATTTTTTATAATATTTATGTAGTTTATGTGTGTTATAAAATGATTTACATAAACTGTGACAATACTTTATGCTATTGAATACACTGCTGTAGGAGATACACATATTGGATTTGGGGTTTCATATTAGTACTTGCATTGCACACAGTTGAGCAATGATGGTGTTGTCAACATTTTAATCATGGGTACTGGAAAATGCTTAAATGCTTCACTGCTTGATGAGAGCTTCTAAATCAATCTCAACAAGCACTGGGTTTGGTTTTTGCAGTGAACCAAGTATGTGCCACCTCTTTAAAGTTAAGTTTCTCTAGAAATAATGTAAAAAAACCACATTCTTTTAGAGCAGAATTTAATCAACTGTTTCTTGCAGTAGCTGACATCTACTGAATATTGCAGAAAATCACCACCTGACATATTACCTTGAAAAATCCTACATAAAAACTGGCCTTGAATTAAACTATTATTTTCTCTCCCTTATTTATTTTGAATGGACCTCTCCTCCTCTTCTAACTTATACATGCCTCTTCTGTGTATGACCTACTCTCAATCTCATGCCTATTTGTCTTTATCTCAATTTTTAAAACATGTCCCAGTAATCTAATAATATCTATTAATTCACAAGCTTTTAAATGTGTGTGGAGAGTGTGGGTCTGTGAGAGAGCTTGTGCATGTGTGAGCATTTGTGTGATGTGTTAGTTAAAGTGAGAGAGTGTCATTGAAGGAGTGAATCAGTGAGTGATAATGAGTGATAGGAAGAGTGCATATGAGTGAGAATGAATGAGAGTGAGGGAGAATGAGAGTGAGTGTAACTGAGTGTTACTGTGTTAGTCACAGTCTGAGTGAGTCTCAGTGAGTCAGAGAATGAGTGAGACTGAACGATACTAAGTGATTCAGAGTGGGATTGAGTGAGACCGAGTTAGCATATGTGAGACTGAATGAGTCTGAGTGAGCATGAGTCAGGATGAGTGGAAATGAGTGTGAACGGATGTGAATGAGTGAGACTGAGTGAGTATGAGTGAGTCATATTGATATTGAGTGAATGAGAATGAGTGAGACTGGTGTGAATCAGTGAGGAAGAGTGAACTACACGGAGGCAGCGAATGATTGACTGTGTATGAGTGAGTGTGAATGCGTCAGAGTAAGGTTGAGTAAATCAGAATCAGCAGGATTGAGTGAATCAGGAAAAACAAGTGATTCAGAGGAAGCCTGAATGAGAGTGAGTGGAAATGAGTGAGTCAGAGTGAGAATGAGGGAAACTGAGTAAGACTAAGTGAGAATGAGTGAGTCAGAACAAATTTAACTGGATGAGACAGTGAGTGAGAGTGAGAGTGAGTGAATTAAAATGAATAGAGCTGAGGGAGACTGAGTGGGTCAGAGTGAGAATGAATGAGCCTATGTGAGTCAGGGAGATTGAGTTAGTAAGAGTAAGTAAAAGTGAGTGCAACTGCGAATGAGAGTAAGTGAATGAGACTGAGTGAGTGGGAGTGTAAGAATGAGTGTGAAGTAACCCCCCTAACCCACTGAGAATACGTCGGACTCGCTTACTGGAATTCCAGCCAAGGATTATGCCCCACCACTTTTAAAGGTCTTCAGCTGCCACTGCTTTGGACTTGTAACCAGACGCTGCTTTCCCTATGTATTTTTGTATTTATTTATTTGAGGTTTTATAGAGTGCAAACGTGACCCGTTAGGGTATCAGAGTGCTTTACAGGGATAACACGTTGCATACAGGTTAGGCAAGGGCAACACACATGGATAAGAATAAGGGAATTTACTTCATTAGGACAAAAACCAGTGTTATATACAATAATCATTATATACAATAATCAGCAGAGCAACATGTCAGCGATATATAGCGAAAACCAGCAATTATATATGAAGGGAGATATGACAGCAAAAGGCAGAGAGAACCAGCAAAACATTTGAAGGATTAAGAAATCGGTTCAAGGAAAGGGCAACCAAGCAGAACAGGAAATAATGCATAAGAACAGAAGCAATGACACAAGGCGGTATGAGTGACAAAAGAGAGTTATGGGAGGAATTTGCTCATTCTGAAGGTTTTAGCTTCCTTTTTAAAGATTGACATAGAGAGTATTCTTTTGTTGGACGACGGTAGGGTGTTCCAGATTCCCGGTGCAGCCAAAGAGAAGGCACGGTTATACGTTTTTTCCTTACGAAAGTGGGTTGGCTGGTGCACATGTTCTCTGGCGGACCAGGAGTTCCTGCATCCCGAAGATACCACAATTTTTTGGTCAAGAAATGCCGAGGAGTTCCTGTATAGTGCTTTGTGTGTGATATAGGCCAGTTTGAGCTGGATTCTGGCTTCAAAAGGAAGCCAGTTCAAGGCCTTCAGATGTGGTGAGATGTGGTCAAATTCTTTAGAGCTTGATAAGAGTCTAGGGGATGCATTGAGGCAAGCTTTTAGAGGGGCCGTGGATGTCTTTGGTAGGCCAAATAGGGTTGAGTAGCCGTATTCAATTCTGGAGATAACTAACGCCTGAACTGCGGTTTTTAGGTCCTCAGCTTAAAGGAAGGGTTTTAGTTTTCTCAAATAGCTCAGGTGGAACATGGCGGTTTTGGCCATCGAGTTGATGTGTTCACGCATATTCAGGTTGCTTTCCAAGGTTATACCAAGAGATTTGTCATAATCCACCATGGTTGGTGTGCAGTTAAGTGCTGTGATCGAGTTAGTCCATTCCAGGATGTCATTGATGTTTGGGTGGCGGGGGGTGTTGAGAAGAAACTCCGTTTTTGGGCATTCAGTTTGAGCTGGTTGCTGGCAAGCCATTGATGAGTCAGTTTCAGGGCGTCATTCAGGTAGGTAATCTCCTCTAGAGATGAGATTTTGATGTAGATCTGAGTATCATCAGCATACATATGGAAGGAGATGTTGGCAGTGCAAAGTATTTCAGCTAACGGTACAAGGTAGGGATTGAAGAGGGTAGGGGACAGAGTAGAGCCTTGAGGGACACCAATTGTTATCGAGGAAGGAGCAGATAGGTTACTGTTGACTAAGAATTTCTGGGAGGGGTTCTGGAGGAAGGAACCAAACCATTTGTTGATGGTACCTCCTAGACACATCCTGTGTTCAAGGCGTTCAAGTAGTTTCTCGTGGTTGACTGTGTTGAATGCCGAAGATAGATCCAGTAAGATCAAGAGACAGGTTTTGCCTTGGTCAAGAGCTTGGAGAGCGTCATCTACAATGTGAAGAATAGTGGTTTCAGTGCTATGCCAAGGCCTGAAACCAGATTGGAATTCGTCAAGCAAGTTAAATTTAGCGATATGTTGGCTTAGTTGAAGCTGCACACATTTTTCTAGCACTTTTGCCAGAAGAGGAATATTGGAAATTGGTCTGAATCTGGAATTGCAGGATTCAGAGTGTTTTTTTTTTAAGATGGGGATGACTTGCCTAGTTTTCAGAGAGTCGGGCTCTACATCTGCATATTTACAGAAGGACTGCTCTGCTGCCAGGAGGAGCTTCCACTTTACTAACTGCTTTGCTGTGTTGGCTTGCTACTTGCTGGGTGCTGTGCTCCAGGAGGGACTGCCACTCTGCGACTTACTTTTGTGCGCTGGCCTGCTGCCTGGTACCTTTTTGCTGTGCTATGAGTGTTCTCCAAGTGCTGGTTGACTTGCCCCCTGTTCCTGAAATGTCTCCGGTTATCAAAGACTTTTGCCGTGCCGGCACTACAGTAGGACTCTGAGTCTGCCAGCTGAAACATCCTCAGAATTCATGCTTCATTTCTGTAACGACAAGTGCTCCACCTTGGGAGGCGACGCTCGGTGCCCCCACTTCCGCGCCCTGTAGTTGGAGATTCCAGACAAGTGCAACACTTCGGACTGGGTGGAATGCAGATTGTCTGTATTCCTTCTGAACATGTTGCCTGGGCAATGCGGAGTGACGCAACTACATCATCCCCGCCCCAGGCTCCTTGGTCCATCCGACACCAGAGACCAGCTTCCCTTGTTCTCAGCACCTGGAGCAGGTAGTGGATCACAGCAGACTTCGAAGGCCTGGCAGTTTTCATGCTCTCACTGACAGGTGGCAGTCTGCCTCGGTATCGGGACTCTTGTTGCTTAACTCCTCTGTTGTATGAGCCTGGTAGGGTAAACCAGTCAGCGATACCGTGACTACCCGATCCAAAGCGAGCGTTCTTTCAGCACCCCAGAGTTCGCTTATCTTGCATTTTTGCCTACTTTAAACAAAGCACTTTGAGGATGAGTGTCATTTTGACACTCAAGAACTATTGAACACTGTGATTCTTGGATTTCTTTAAATTTGCATATCTTGAGAAATATAATTGATATTTTATTGTATTGCTCTTGTTCTGCTAATCATACAGACACCTATTTTTATAAACCCCGTATGGATTCCTGTTGTGGTGTGTCCATTGTGTTACTGTGTGTGTATGTGTTGCCCAAATGCTTTACACATTGCCTCTTTAGATAAGCTTGACTACTCACAACATATATAATCTTTATTGCTTGATTAATAACAATCATTGCAATCACATCATCTTCACATCTCATAATGTTAAAAACTTAGATTAATTGATAAAATAAATAATTGCAATCAAAGCATCTTCCCATCACATAATATAAAAACGGTACCATATATACTATTTAAAGATTTACCAATCAAATTAAATCAAACCAAACCACCTTACATCAATAATAACAACAACATAGTACTGCACATTTTACATTTTAAAGTGACAGCATACACAACATACTATTTCCCTACTCTGTTCCAAGCTACCAGAGAGATGTTATCTTTTAGTGTGTACTTAGTTTAGCCTGATTAGAGGATGGTTCCCGCCTGGCTAGGGTGCATACCTCAGCCAACCAAGAATTCAATCTCTAAAAATGCAGAGTCAAGAAAACTGGATACATTGAAAACAGGTGGGGCCAAAGAAGATAAATAGCATATGTGAGTCTAGAGTGTGTGTCCTTCATAACTCCTCATTGAGCCCTGAAAATTTCATAAAGGGATTGGAATTGAGAAATAGGTGGGTGCAAAAGGAATGGAACCAGGCCCCGCTGTGACATTAGCGAAAGACAGAAATGAAAGGATAAACATGTTTCTATATATCGGCATAACAAAGGATCTTCAGGTACTTGTTCCACAAAAATAATTTGGGTAACAAAGATTTTACAGATGCTAAAACACTTACAAAAGAGATGTTGAAGGCAGTGCTTAATTTGTAAAAAAAAAATAAGTGCCGGGCCCTTGTCAGGAGGCCCCTCTAGCTTGCACCACCCATAGCACTAGCTAGCGCTGCCAATGACAGTACCAACTACTAAACATCACACTCCTACAGGTTTGACCATTCCAACTATTACAGGAACCCAAAGATATAACAATGGTTTGGGTAGCAGGTATTAGTAATTTTTAATGTTTATTGAATTATTAAACAACTGATGTTGGGCTTATCTCTAAATTAGACAAACAGCGCCACCATGTGGTGGTCTGTCATAGGTGTCAGTGTTGGCATTTAAGTGCTGGTAAGTACCGGAAAACACTGGCTCAAATGGAGCGCTGGTTGAAGGTGTAAGAGAGGGAATATGCTCAGAGGCCAAGGGCAATGAAAATATTGACATCTCACGAGCATATGCACCTTTTACAGTGCCTAATGGAATGGGCTTCCAGGTAACTAACACGAGCTCCCCCTATCATGCATGTTGGGCTTACAACAGGTATGTGCACTCACCATGCTTTTACATTTAGATTGCAATGTTCCAAGTGCTAGGGTAAGACACGAGAGGGTGCATTACTCCTGTCTGGCAAAAGAAGGCAGTGACAACAAACAACAGAAATGGTGGAGTTGAGGATGCTATTGAGAAAGCGCAAGCACTGGTTAAAGTGCCCAAACTTAAAAGGATTAACCAGACCATTACCCAGACAGTCATGAGACAATAATCTTACACACAGTTTCCAGTATGATTTTGCGATTTCACACAAAGTGTGGTAAGCAGAGAACTTGTTATGAGTGAAGGATCAACCTTGGCTAGTGGTGATTAAATAAGCTCAGTAGGGTGGGCTCTTAGCACAAATTGGGGTGTGCAAATCTTGCGTAATTTGTGTAAGCAATTACACAAAATTATCACAAATGGTGAGAATGTAAGTGTTATTACGCAAAATGAACTTTGCACTCAAAAAATTATCCGTTCAGGAAAATATTATTCCAAGATGATTTCCGGCTGCTCGTGTTCAAAAACACTCCTGCTTATGTTCGGATTTGTAGTTTTGTGCAAAAAAATTTCCCGAGTCTACTACTTTTTCACACCCTTAGTTTAGGGATGGCTGAGGTCCAAACATGTGTCTCACTATCCGAAGTTCACTGGTGAACTATGGGTGCCATTAGTTTCTACTGAACTGGAGTACCTAGGCATTTATTTTATGTTCATAGGAATCCAGTAAGATTCAGTGGAGACAATGAAACTGAGATACTCTAAAATGAATTTGACTGTGAACACTGGGATCAGAAGTGTTAAGCATAAAATGTGCACGCTGGTAGGAAAAATAGCTTTTTTCTTGATTTGAGGATCCAGCCTTTATTATAGGAAAAGATGACAAGTAAGATTAAAAAGGTTTGCCATGTGTGCCAGGTTTCAATGGGTTGGGTCACGCACTATCAGACAAGAATGTTCCCACCCTGCCAAACATTTTTTTTTATTTTTTTTAAATGAATTGAAATGCAGTCAATTTATTCACAATATTCATTGTGTTCTCTTAAAATTTCAAGCACAGCTATGGCTGTATATCACTAGACACACATATGTTACATGCATCTGATACTTAGCCAATGCTGTATATGCTTAAGCACATGTGTTTCATGCTCTAGGTACACAGCTAGTGCTGTATATCCCTTAGCACTTGTATGTTCACTGCATCTAGTACTAAGCCAGTTATGTTTATCCCTTAGTACACATGTGTTTCAAACCCCAGGTACACAGCCACGACTGTATATCCTTTAGACACTTATGTTTCATACTCCAGGTTCACAGCCAGGGCTGTATATCCTCTTTAAACACATATGTTTCATACTCCAGGTACACAGCAAGGGCTGTATATCCTCTTTAAACACTTATGTTTCATATTCCAGGTTCACAGCCACGGCTGTATATCCCATGGCACACACATGTTTCATACTCCAGGTACACAGCAAGGGCTGTATATCCTCTGTAAACACATATGTTTCATACTCCAGGAACACAGCAAGGGCTGTATATCCTCTTTAAACACATATGTTTCATACTCCAGGTACACAGCAAGGCCTGTATATCCGTTAAACACATATGTTTCACACTCCAGGTCCACAGCTAGGGCTGTATATCCTTTAAACAAATATGTTTAATACTCCAGGTCCACAGCCAGGGCTGTATATCCTTTAAACAAATATGTATCATACTCCAGGTACACAGCCAGCGCTGTATATCCTTTGCACACATATGTTTCATACTTCAGGTACACAAACAGGGCTGTATATCCTTTAAACATATATGTTTCAAACTCCAGGTACAAAGCCAGTGCTGTATTTACCTTAGCACGCATATGTTTCATACTCCAGCCACACAGCCAGTGCTGTACATGCCTTAAACACATATGTTTCATACTCCAGGTACACAGTCAATTGTGTGTATCCCTTAGCACAATATGTTTCATAATCAAGGTACACAGCTAGTGCTGTAATTCCCTTCGCATGCATATGTTTCATACTCCAGGTACACAGCCAGTGCTGTATATGCATTAAACACATATGTTTCCTACTCCAAGTACACAGCCGCCAGTGTGGTATATGCCTTAAACACATATGTTTCATACTGCAGGTACACAGTCAGTGCTGTATATTCCTTAGCCCACATATGTTTAAAACTCCACGTACACAGTCAGTGCTGTATATTCCTTACTAGACGTATTTTTCAAACTCCTGGTACACAGTCAGTGCTGTATATCCCGTAGCACACACATGTTTCATACTCCAGCCACACAGTCAGTGCTGTATATCCTCTTTAAACACATATGTTTCATACTCCAGGTCCACAGCCAGGGCTGTATATCCTTTAAACACATATGTTTCAAACTCCAGGTACACAGCCAGCACTGTATATCCTTTGCACACATATGTTTCATACTCCAGTTACACAAGCAGGGCTGTATATCCTTTAAACATATATTGTTAGATCTGGGGGTCTCTAATTGGCAGAGGTAAGTACCTTAGACCAAGTAGGGACCCTTGCTTCTAGTCAGGGTGAAGAATTACACACAGTAGATAACCCCTGCTCACCCTCTAGGTAGCTTGGCACGAGCAGACAGGCTTACCCCTAAGGCAATGTGTATAATAAATGCACTTAACACAACAATGATCCCCAATCCACCACAAACTGAGACCACACAGGTAAGTATCTATAAAAAATATAACTTTATCTAGTTGCAGCAGTAAAAATCAACAGTACACGATAGTTGCTTCTTCAGGAAAATGTTGCACTTAATCGTAAGTGGTTGCACTTGTGTTCAGGAAGTTCTTATATAAAAATCAGTCTCAAGTCTCTTTAAAATCAGTAGTAAAAATAACA
This sequence comes from Lissotriton helveticus, assembly GCF_964261635.1. Taxonomy (NCBI): domain Eukaryota; kingdom Metazoa; phylum Chordata; class Amphibia; order Caudata; family Salamandridae; genus Lissotriton; species Lissotriton helveticus. The sequence continues at coordinate 1,067,067,360 of NC_136067.1, read as the reverse complement.
CTACGGACTTATCTCCAATCAGCTCTTTAAATGAATTGTCCCAGTACTGCCAGCGTGTTCTTAGCCTAAGAATCAGCCCTTTGCACCAATGATCCCAAGCGCTGCGAGCGCGCCTCACCGAGTATTCCTGGGACACCACCGTGCCGATCAGAATAGCCTCGCATCAAGCCCCGGTCGGTCCCGGCTGCTCTCCGCCCGCTCTCAGCACTTCCAGGGAGCGGCGGGGAGCTAGCACAGCTCTTCGGGACACAGGCCAGGGCCAGTCAGCACTTGCGTTGCTCCCGCGGCGAGGACAGGTCTCCTTCTCGCTTCGGGCGCGGCTCCGCCGATCCTCCACAGCTTCCCCGGACCGGCCAATGATGTCGCGGCTCCGCAGACGAGCCCCTGCAGCCACCCAGGAGTCAGCCAATGACAGTGGGGCTCCCGGGACAAGCCTCTGACGTTGTCGAGCCGGAAGCCAATCAGTGCGCGGCCCCTGTGGTGACGCGGCAGCGTTGGGCCAATCCCAGCGCGGCGTTTACCGAGGGCTCGTCCTCGTTGACCAATGGGAGCGCGGCGGCTTCGTTCTTCGGCCCCGCAGCTCCGATCAGGACGGCATCCTTCGAAGGGTGTTTCTGGCCCCGGGCAGCGGCGGTGAACAGGCGGCAGATGATTTTCGAGGGCGCAGGTCACAGCAAGACCGCCCTCACGGCCACACAATCGTTTTAGGGCAGAAGTCACGAGGGGAGACACCACAGACCTCCGACCCTCGCTGAGTATGTGCCGATAAGCACACCGATCTCTGCCCACGCTCAGCAGTTGGTCACAAAGCACTCACCAGGCCAAAACAGCACGATCTTCACAGCGTCTTGGGGTTTCTTTAGGAACCTTTTAACCCTGGGTTCCAGGAACAGGAGGCCAGCTCTTCTCAGGCCCTTGCAGAGTCAAGTTGAAGACACAGCACACAGCAAAGTCTTTTTAGTTCAAGCAGGCAGGGTCACAGCACACAGCAAAGTCCCTTTCTTCTTCTTAGCTTTCAGTGGAACAGCAGAACAGGTCAGCCCTTAGAGCACACAGCAAGGCAATCTTCCTTCAGTTCTCCAGCGGTCCTTCTTCCAGCAGAGGTTCCTCTTGATTGTAGAATTTAATTTTCTGTTGTCAGGGGTCCTTCTCTTATACCCCTAAAAGTCTTTGATGTCCTTTGAAGTCTTTGTGCAAGTGGGCCCTGAGCCCGGTCTAAACCAGTTCTGGGTGTTACTGGAGCACTGGGGCTTTCCTAGCTTCCTTCTTTCTTTCAGTATAAGGGACAGAGGTGACAGTCGCCCAGCGGGAGGTGGAGCCAGCATTGTGGTCAGGCAGGCACAGCCCTATTCGCTCCCAGGTGCTATCTCCTCCCACTTCCCTGGCAGCAGATGCAGCCTTTCATCCACGGGCTGACTCAGACAACCTCCTGGGGGCTCTGCAGTCCCTGTCACCCTCAAACCAGGCAGTCAATCCACAAGCAGGCCCAGGCACACAGAAAGGTTAGACAAGAGAACAGCCACTTTCTAAAAGTACTGTTCTCAAACACAGAATTTAAAAACAACCTTTACTAAAAGATGTGTTATTAAATTCTGAGTTCAGGGATATCATTCACTCATGTCCCATCTTGTTCCTATGGGAAGATAGGCTGGTATCCATTGGGACCAGCCTCCCCCATGTTAATCTATGGAGCAAGATAACCTTGCAGCAGTGAGCACACAAAATGGCTGCCGCTCACTACCAGAGCATGTGACCTGCACTAGTACATGCTCTACCTTACCCATACACTGCACCCTGCCCAGGGGGGTACCTTGAGCCTTCTATACGGGCGACTGATGTGCACAGACAGGGAAGGGTTAGGCCCAGCCAGTGGGGACACTGGCCAGGCGGACATGGCAGTCCACTGACTGCACACAGGCACTGCGCTGGCAGGCCTGAGACACCATTTTAGGGCTACTCATGTGGGTGGCGCAATCTGCGCTGCAGGCCCACTAGTAGCATCTGTCATCACCAGCCCTGGCACACACAGTACACTTTACTAGGGACTTCATGGTGATACAAATATGCCAGTCAGGTATACCCAATCAATATGACAATTTACATAGGGAGCACTTACACTCTGGCACTGATCAGCAGTGGCAGAGTGTCCAAACCTGCAAAAACGAAATCCAGCACAGCATCAAAAATACAGGAGACAGAGGCAAAAAGATGGGGGAAACCACGCCAAGGGTGTCAGGTCTAACACCTGTCCCCTCCAGCTGAAAGTGGGGAGAACTACCCAACCTCTTGAAAGTCCTCATCACTAAGGCGGAAGAATCTGGACAGGCCATCAGCATTGGCGTGTTCTGTACCAGGGCGGTGCTCCACCGTAAAGTCCATCCCCTGTAGGGAAATGGACCACCTCAACAGTTTTGGATTCTCACCCCTCATCTGCATGAACCATCTGAGGGGCCTGTGGTCGGTCTGAATACGGAAGTGAGTCCCAAACAGGTAGGGCCTCAGCTTCTTCAGAGCCCAGACCACAGCGAAAGCTTCCCTTTCAATTGCACTCCATCTCTGTTCCCTGGGGAGTAGCCTCCTACTAATGAAAGCCACTGGTTGGTCTCCGCCCTCATCGTTGATTTGTGAGAGTACTGCTCCCACGCCTTGCTCTGAAGCGTCAGTTTGCACAATGAACTCACTGGAAAAGTCAGGTGCCTTAAGCACCGGTGCTGTGCACATGGCAGTTTTGAGGGCGTCAAAAGCAGTTTGACAGGCCTCGTCCAATTCACTTTCCTGGGCTGATTTCTAGATGTCAGCTCTGTCAAAGGGGCCACAATGGTGCCATATCCTTTGACAAACCGTCTGTAATACCCGGTGAGACCTAGAAAGGCTCTCACCTCAGTCTGAGACTTGGGGGGTTCCCAAGCCAGAATGGTATCAATCTTTGCCTGTAGGGGTGCCACCTGGCCGCTCCCCACCTGGTGTCCCAAGTACACCACTGATCCCTGCCCTATCTGGCACTTACTGGCCTTGATAGTGAGGCCTGCCTTTTGCAGAGCCTTCAACACTTCACAGAGGTGTTGCAGGTGTTCCTCCCAAGTGGAGCTGAACACAGCAATGTCATCCAGGTATGCTGCGCTGAATTCCTCCAGCCCTGCCAATACCTGGTTGACCAGTCTCTGGAAGGTAGCAGGGGCATTTTTCAACCCAAAGGGCATGACACGAAAGTGGAAGTGCCCCTCTGGCGTTGAAAATGCTGACCTCTCCTTGGCCCCCTCAGTTAAGGCAATCTGCCAGTACCCTGAAGTCAAATCAAAGGTGCTGAGGTACTGGGCAGCTCCCAACCGATCCACCAGCTCATCATCTCTGGGGATGGGGTGCGCGTCAGTCTTGGTGACCGCATTGACCCCACGGTAGTCCACGCAGAACCGGAGTTCTGCGGGGCCACCGGGGGTAGCAGCTTTCTTAGGCACTAGGACCACTAGGCTAGCCCAGGGGCTGCTGGAGGGCTCAATTACCCCTAGCGCTAACATCTTGGAAACTTCTTCCTTGATGCTAGCTCTGACCTTGTCAGCCACCCTGTAAAACTTCTGTTTCACAGGCAGACTATCTCCAGTGTCCACATCGTGGACACACCAGTTGGTGACACCTGGGGTCAGGGAGAACAGGGGGGCGAACTGACCCAAGACCTGGCGACAGTCCTTCTGCTGCTCTGGGGTCAGGGTGGGTGAGAGTATCACACCATCCACTGACCCATCCTGCTCCTTGGTTCTAGGAGGTCAGGGAGAGGATCACTATCCTCTTCCCCTCCAGCATCTGTAGCCAGGAGCATAGTCACTTCCGATCTCTCAAAGTGGGGTTTGAGGCGGTTCACGTGCAACACTCTCAGGGGCTGCCTGGGAGTCTTCATGTTAACCAAGTAGGTAACCTCGCTCTTGCGCTCTACCACCTCATATGGCCCGGTCCACTTGTCACGGAGCGCACAAGGCTCCACCGGCGCCATCACCAACACTTTCTGACCAGGGTGGAACTTAACCAGAGAAGTGTTCTGGTCCTACCATCTCTTCATTTCCTCCTGGCTAGCCTCCAGGTTCTCTTGAGCGAGCTTCCTGAAGCGCTTGGTCTGGTTGCGAATGGCCAGCACATAGCTGAACACATCCTGAGGGGTTTTCCCACGGGATTTCTCCCACCCCTCCTTCACCAGAGTGAAAGGTCCTCTGACAGGGTGGACATACAGTAACTCAAAGGGACTGAACCCTAAGGATTTCTGAGGCACCTCCCTGTAGGCAAACAACAGGCATGGTAACAAGACGTCCCACTTCCGCCTCATGGGCTCTTCTAGGCCCATAATCATGCCTTTGAGGGTGCGGTTGAATCTTTCAACCAACCCATTTCCTTGAGGATGGTAAGGAGTGGTGAACTTGTATGTCACCTCACACTCCTCCCACAGAGACTTCATGTACCTAGAGATGAAGTTTGTACCCCGGTCGGAGACCACCTCTCTGGGGAACCCCACACGGGAAAAGATCCCCATTAAGGCACGGCCCACCACGGGGCTGCGACTGTCCTGAGGGGGACTGCTTCCGGGTACCGGGTGGCATGGTCCACCAAGACCAGGATAAACCTGTTGCCTAAGGCTGTCTTGGGGTCCAGGGGCCCCACGATGTCAATGCCTACCCGCTCAAAAGGGGTGCTCACCACAGGAAAGGGTTGGAGGGGTGCCACGCACTTCACTCCGCTCTTGCCACTGGCCTGACAAGTTTGGCAAGACTTACAAAAGGCAGCAACATGCTTCTTCATCTGCAAGAGGCACGTCATGAGTCAGACCCAGTAGGAAGTTCCTGAAGCGCTCGGGTACCACCAGCACACGGGCTGCACCGGGCTCAGCGAACTTAGGCTCACTATAAAGTAAGTCATCTTCCCAGTAAATCAAATGTTCCTTGGACCCCAGGCCTGCTGCCTGGTCTGCAGCCTGCTGCCGCACACCAATGAGAGAAGGGCACTCCTTCTGAGCCTGGCAGAATTCCTCCCTGGAGGGACCACCATCTTGCTGCCACTGGGACAGCTCAGGCAATTCCCCCAGTTCGGCCACCTGCTCCCCTGTAGGTTCCAGGGCATCCCCCTCAGGTTCTGCTTCCTCCTGGACCGTGGGAACGGTGGAGGCTGGTTTCCCACGCCCTCTACCCCTTCCTCTCTTGGCAGGTCCCTCGGCCATTGTTCCAGGCTCCAGTTCTGCTAATCCACCCCTATTGGCTGACATTGCACGTGTGGTCACACAGATCCACGCAGGCAAGCCCAACATTTCCAAATGAGTTCTGTGCTCCACATCTTTCCATGGAGAGCTCTCCAGGTCATTACCTAATAGACAATCTACAGGCAAGGCATCACTTACAACAACTTCCAAAATACCGGAGACTCCTCCCCATTCAAAGGGAACACGTGCCAACTTGCAAAGGTGCACTGAACTGTCAGCTGCCACCACAGGACGGAGTACCTTGGGAATGATCTGCTCTTCAGACACCCACTGACACCTGACAGATGTCACGCTGGCCCCTGTGTCTCTCAGAGCCTCTATCTCTTTTCCATTGATGGTCACCTTCTGCCCGTATTTTTTAGTGTTAGCGGGCAGCAAGGTTTCCTGTACCATCTCTTGGTCTCCTAAAGAGACAAGGGTCATCACTGCTAACCCCTCCTCCCCACTGGAAACCAAATCACCTCCCAAAACTACACTGGCTAACCCTGGGGTTGGAGCCCTAGTGGGCGCTGAAGTTTTGTTGGGACATTTGGGGGCAATGTGCCCCACCTCCCTACATGCATAGCAAGTAGGCGGGGACCTGTTGTCCTGCCTGCCCTTATGGGGCCAAGGCTTCTTAGGCTTGGGGGGTTGGGACTCCTTCTCCTTGGAACTAGTTTGGGGCCCTTTAGAAGACTGTTACCCTTGTCCTCCCCACCCTTCTGTTGGGGACTCTGTCCACCCTTGGCTGGGGTACTTACCGCCCCCTTGTGGACCCTGGTGCTAGTTCAGCGGTCCGCCTCCTTAGCAAGCTCACTGGGATCAGTTAACTTGCTGTCTAAATGATGCTGGCGCAGCTCTGGAACACATAAACTACTCAAGTGCTCCCAACTAATCAAGTGACACAACCCCACATAATCAGTTACTTTGCTGCCCTTTATCCAACCTTCCAGTGTTGCAGGGTTTCTGTACTCACACAGAACTGTGCACAGAGGAGTGGAACCTCGGCAAATTAGGATGTCCCAAAACTTACCTTAGCAACCAACTCACCCCTTACCGAGCTAGCTACAGTGTCTCATTGGACATATCAAACTCCCAATGTTTAGACAAACCAGAACATGAACTTACAGTACCTCAGGGTACGTGGGACTCATGAACACTCTTTTGTTATATTATCATTACAAACCAGAACATGGAGTAAAGAAGACACATGTGCATTTGAAATGTTTATTTAATAATGCCGTCTTCTCAGGCGCAGTATCTTAGATAATACAAGTATACTTATTATCAGTATCAAAATTATCAGCATAGTTACTAAGACATAAAAAGCGAATGGTGACAGCATGTTAACATGCTGTAATGAATAAGAGTTAACAACACTTATATCTCACCCTCCCTAACACATATATTATATTATTAGCTAAGAAGGTCTCTTTGGGTTGTTTTAGGGCGGGCCCATACCTTAGTGTCCTAGCATGAAGGAATCACATCAGCATACACCAGCTCTCTCTGCATGTGCACCGCATCAAGTGTGTTAACAATTCTCGTGCAAAGCAATATCAATCCCGCCTCAAGCCCAAGTTGGCAAAGGCTGCACTTGTGTTATGACTATGAAGGCGTGGAGATCAGACCTCATAACAATTCCATATCGTGTTGCTCCTGAAACTTCAGCACTCTCCGTGCAGACATGGTTTATTAAACAAAACTGATATCAGAGCAATAACATATTATTCTCACATACACCACGGCAAACCACTAGGTTGAAAGCTAAGTCAACAATTAAGGGTCGTGTGCAGAAGTTGCAAGAAAGGAAAAATGGCGTTTAAATCTCAAATGTACCTATGCTAACTTAACACGATATAAGGATATATAGGAGCTATACAACACCCCCCCATGATCCGAGAACGGACTAAATAAGATAACAGAAGTGCCATCACATGAGAGCAGAATCCAATTATAAACGAGCATGAATAAAAATTCAATTATAAAAACTAATGCTAAAAAATAGCCCACAAGTATAATGTGGCTCAAGCCAATAGGCAAGCAAAAATAAAATGTCTTGACCAAAAGTCAATAAAATCAAGGAAATGCTATCAATCAGCATGTCAATTTGAGGCAGTGTCTATGATAAGACTGTATATGAAAAATAAGCCGCAACAGCCTCCAGGAGGAAGTCACTGTCCTCATCCGAAAACAGTTCAGCCATCCAATTTAAAAGATGAAAGGAACATACGTGATCGTCCAGCACCGGATCCTCTATAACCATCAGAGGACAGCTCGGTGGGTTTTCAAGAAAACTTCGTTCCAAGAAATTTTGCGCTGCCGACAACACATCCCAGGGACCCATTAGTCCATGTGCCACCGCCAAGGCCATAATCCTTTCGTCAGAACAAACCAACTCGTGAGCAATGATAGGACTCATCAGTTGATCAAAATCGACGTCAGAAGATATTGGTCCGCAGAGACACAAATCAATGGCCCAAAGGAAATCACAGGTCAGGCAGCGAAATACAGGCTGGACACAGGTGAAATAGGAGAACCGAAAAGATAATCCAAACGCCGTGCTTAGAGTCGCCAACGGCAGTGTGCCATAATAATCAAGCATGCGGTTGCGAAACCGCGTCAGTAGTAGCTGAGCGTGGTCTTGCACAGGAAGGGCATCCATATTTAAAAAGGCAGAAAACCACCAATGCGCCAGCCGCTAATGCAAGTAAAAACGGGAACCCTCCAAATAAGGATGAAAAAATAGAATGGAAGAAGGCAGGGATGACTCCAAAAATCTTCTCAAAGGAAGTCACGAGACCACCGCTAACAACTTTAAAAAAATGTGCTAGGCCCGTTGTGGAGGATGCGTTAAAGATAGAACGGACCATGGCTCCGAAATGCAAAGGCAAATCAGTATTTAAAAGAGCCTGAACCTCCGTACGGGTGTTAGCAATGTGAAGCACGAAAGTTTCATGGGCCGAGCTCAAGGCCACCTCTTTCTGGGACAATAGAGCTCTTATTCTAGCCATGCCGCTGAATTCTGCTCCCAAGGTCGGTATCTGTGGCCAAATGGAAGACTCCCTATGTTCACGTGTGGGAGGATAAAGAACATTTCTGCAGCAAATAACTCGCTCACTAACCGTTACTATGAAAGCTATACCTTTAATTAAACCACAACAGTTTTCATTATTGAGCATTAAATAACTACCATTCTCTAACAATTTAAACGTGGGGATGATAGCAGGAACTGGCGTGCCCTGTAAAACGCAAGCCATATTCGGTCGGTCCTTGTTACATGAACCGTGTAACTGTATGTGTCTGCACATTAAAGAATGATCTGGCGTCTCAGTACACTCATCCCCTGTTAGATAAACTTCTTGTTCATCCTTGAAACATCTGTATGTGTATGGGAGTGACCAGACCTCATGAAGGAAACCGCTACCTAAGGGTTCAAAACGACCTATTGGCACATATTTCATACAATTTGAAAACTTATATAAAGCAAAAGGCAGTGTTATTAAACCGTGGATAAGCCACGTAGCAGTAGTGGCTTCTGCCACAGAAAAAGGTAAAGACTCCAATCTTTCAATATGGAGCATAGAAAAGGAAGCATCACGCATTGAAAGCAAGCGTTGTTTGTCTGTCAAATTAAACGGGGAAAATAAAGAGGAAACGTTCATGTATCCCCAGGGAACTTTACCCATTTTCAGAGTCTGAAGTGTCCATGCAAACTGCATGATTGACCGTAACTGATTTTGACCATGGTATAATACTGACACTTCATCATGCACAATATCAACAACAGACGACACAATATTATCTAATGTGTAAATTCTAGAGGAAAGCACGTTAATGCTATTGTCAACAACTGCAAGCACTTTCTCAAGATTCGCCTGATCAATAGCCCTAAGGCGTGAAGCGGCCTCAATCTGTGAGAGTTTCCAAATTTCATTGTAAACCCCATATAACCACCTTTTCGACCTGCCACTAGCTGGGCCTTTAATGAAATCATTCAAATCCACGTCTGCATTCAGTTTGGAAAGGTGATACTTAACCGCAGGTAAAGTTGAATGTTTCAGCCAAGCTTGACACAACTTGCCCACAGAGTAAGAGGTGACAGTATGACCCAAATCAAACCGGGGATCAGATCTAACAGTCTTAAAACCGTCAGATATATTCAAAAATCTTTTTTGGCAAGAATCAGCACTACGGTGCCAAAGCAGCCAACCCCTGGGATTCATACTGGAAATGTTAAAGGAGGAATTAAGAAGCAGAGCCTGTATATCTTTAATGGACAATTGAGTAAAATTACTCCAATTCTCATATTCCTCCAACTCCGGGAAAGACGGGGTGTTTAACCTTTTAGATGTAGCCAATCCAAAGCATGTGGTCTGGGAAATGGTTTCATTTAAAAACAACATATGATTTGGGATGAGACATGCACGGTGCAAAGCCTCAGTGCCTCGTACCTGCCAGGCCCTTGAACCCCAAACTGATTTAAGGTCTATTGTTTCCTTCCATAACTCATAGCCCCCAGTAACTAATTGATCTAGGAAGGCCTTCGAGTACAACAATTTTGTATCGGTAAGTCTAACCTTGGACAGTGGCTGTTTGTGAAATTTAAAATAAAAGGACTCGGGATTGGACTGGTTAAAGTCAGTGAAATAAGTATACTTTTTAAGAAACGTTTCTGAACTCCCTTGTGTAGGAGCTGGGCAATGTTCCCACTGAGTAAAATTAACAGCCTCCCTTCGGGAAGATGTTTTGTGTAAGAAGTGATTGCCATAATGTTGGTAACAGAACAATTCACCATAATTAGCAGATTCTAAATATAAATCCTCAGCATCAAAAGCAGCATAGTATTTCAAATCAGAAAACAAACTTTCCACAGCATTAACATCCCAATCATCAGAACGAATGTTTTGTTTCACCACATCCCCCATATTAACTCTTAGTACATTAGGAACATTAACGACTTCCGTTGGGCCATGAATCTGAAAACGAACTGCATCCCACGCGATTCCATCCAGAACAGGCCATGCTGTGATGTTAACCAAAGTCAAGTCTCTTTTTAATCTGTGTGTAGAATGTGAAGAGGAAAGTGGGGCCAATGTTCCATTTAAATGAGTAATGCAAGTTCTCTCCTCGACATAGTGTCCATTCATAATCCGAAAAAAATAAAACACAAAACCAATTGACATAAAAAGGTAAACCGAAAAAAGGACCAGCCAAATGTATATCCAAGGAGGAATCAAAAAATGTTTTTTAAACAGGCTAGCATATACCGCAACTTGAGAGGGTTTTTTCGAGGCAAGGGAAGCAGAGTCAAATGAAAATCTGGATTCCGTGGCTAAACGAGCTTGCAGGTCAGGCATGGACAAATCAGTGGGGTATGTATAGTCTGTCTCATCCATGTTAGTTCCGGGCAAATTATTTAATAATGGACTGGAAACAGCAGGTAATTCGATGGCCACTTCAGGTTCAATATTAGAGGCAGTGGGCATAATTGAATTTCTCACAATGGAAGGACAGGAAACAGCCGGTGTCATGCTAAGAAGAATCGGCCACTCTGTGTATCTTGACATTGTCAATAGAAATAAACCTGTTTTCCTTACGACCTGGAAGTGGTGGTAAAATGACTGTTCTAGTGCCCTTCACTCCAAGCACTGGGACTGGAGCTCGATAGGAGGGACCAAACTCTTTCTTGTTGTCGATCTTCTCTCGAACCAGTTCTCCAACTTGGGGTAGCCAGCCAACTACCGGGATCTGCAACGCATCATCCGAAGTGGAGGGCAAATGTTCCTTTGCAAGACTGTCTCTGGTCTTTTGTAGATTCTGTAAAACATTGCAATGTTCATCTGCGTCAAAGGAAGTGGCGCGAACCACAGAGTCTAGACCGTCAAGGTCAGGGACGTACATCTTGATGCCAAAGAGCATTTCGTATGGGGTCCGCCCACCCAGAGACCTTCTAGGGAGATTATTAAGAGCACGCTGCACGCCATAGAGGTGAGCCAGCCAGTTTCTGCCAGTGCCTATAACTCGGGCTGTCAAAGATTGCTTTAAATCACGGTTCATTCGTTCAACTACACTATTACCCTCAGGTCTGTAGGGTGACGAAAACTTGACTTGGACCCCCATCGAAATCATGGCATCCTTATACGCCTTAGAGGCGAAAGCCGGACCCTGATCCGAATGGAAGGTACCACAGGCAAAAATCCCTATAAAGATACGCAAATCTCTAATGACAGTCCGTGAATCAGCGCTGCGATGTGGCCATACCCACACAAAGCGTGTGCATGAGTCAACTGCTACTAAGATGTATTTATACGCAGTATCAGATGAAAATGGACCGCAGTGATCTAAATAAACACAGCCTAGCGGTTTATTAGAAATGTACAACTGAGTCTGAGGCGGACGCGTAGCAGTTGAAGGTTTAATCTGCTGGCATATGTCACAAAGAAGGACATAATCACGCGTCTGTTTGTACAGTCCCCGCCACCAGAAACGTAATTGTAATTGAGTTACAGTGGCCGAGACGCCCGCATGCGCAGACGCCACACCTTCATGAGCCGCTGTAATCAAGTCTGCTCTGCGATCCGAGTTGGGAATCAGCCGTTCCCCAACATCAGGAATTGTCACAAAAGGAACCTTTTCGGGACTTAAGTGGTATTTATACTTCGAAGGGAATCCCGCAGGATGTTTACTTCCCTTCTCAGAGGCAGCTATCGCTGCCAAGATGTCGCTATCAATCTTGGTTTTAGACCTAGTAACTGCTGCAACTAAGTATGTAGATACTGCTGATTTCGCCGCATCATCAGCAAGCGAGTTGCCAACAGCGTGAACTCCCACGCGCTGATGACCGAGAGTATGAATCACATAAACGAGTGGCAACATAGCCTTAAGCTCTGCCACTCGAACCCAGATCATTTTATGTTTTATTGTGCTACCCTTGGAATCATGAAAATCATTTTGAATCCAAAAGAACAAGTTTTCATTGTAAGACTGGACACAGTAGTAAGAATCACTTACAATTAGAGTAGTAACACTTGGATCTGCGTACTCCAAAGCTAGTAAGAGAGCACGAAGCTCTGCCAATTGTGCGGTGCAATCGCCCAGGGGCAACGTGTGTACCTCCCTGGAAATGAACTCATCATTCAACATAGCACCGACCACAATGGCGCATGCGGAAACGTAGGCATGTTTAGAGCCATGCGCAACCTGCGCCGACCCATCAGTGTAAATGATGCAATGGAAGTCCTCCAAAGGTCGCATCGCCAGAGGAGCAGGATGAACGAATTCATACTGCAAGTACTCCTGCGACCGTAAGGAAGCGTCAAAAATAAACATGACATCCGTGGATGACAATGACGCAGCCCACTGAATCCACCGAGGGTGCAAAGCCTTTGAATTTGGTACACTGGCTTTCGTGACTGCCTCCAAATGAGGACAGGGTGTTACCACTAGCATGCGTTTCCCCTGTGACAGAGCTCGTTCTTTTAGAATTGCCATCTGTACAGCAGTTAAAACTTTTTCCACTGTGGGAAACCGCATCTCAGCCGAAGTGTACAAGTGTGACTTGTAAGCGATAGGTACTGTGTCACCTTCATTAAAAGTGAGGTATGTGAAACCCACCGTCCCGGGAATTATTCTTATTACCAGGTTGGTGTGGTTATCACGAGTCAGTAAATATTTAGAAGCGAGCAGATCAGCCTGCAAGGATAGCAAAATGGCTGAATGCTCAGGCAGCCAGCATGATTTTGAGAAAGTTGGTTGTATCAAAGCATACAAAGGCTTGATACGCTGGGCATATTCCGGAATGTAAGTTCTGCCGAAATTCAAAAAGCCCAGTAAAGATTGTAATTTTTTCAGTGTTGTTGGAGCGCGCAATTGTGCGCACTTCTCTAAGAAGTGAGGAGCCAAACCTCTACCTTCATTGTTGAGCTCATAGCCCAAAAACAACACTGTGTGTTCTGCAATGTGCGATTTTGCAAAATTAAATTTGTAACCCATGTCTGCAAAGGTACAAATTATGGAATTCACTCGACACAGATGCATCCAAATTTCGTCGTCTGTGAGATAAATATCATCCACATAAGAACATGCATCCGGATGGATTCCCTCCAATAGTGTGACTATTCTGGAGGTGAAGACCCCAGGACTATTTTTGTAGCCCATTGGGAGTCGCCGGAAGCATTTTTGCACACCAGCGGACGTAAAACATGTCCATTGGGAGCTAAAGCCATCCAGTCTGTGGGCATAAAAACCATTGGAAATGTCAAGCGTTGTCTTGAAACGCTTACGCACTAGACTATCCACTAGGGCAGAGCCGTGAGTATTCTGTACTGCACAGTTACGGCAATGCGAGTTCAAATGCCGGTAATCCAATACCAAACGATATGACCCGTCAGGTTTGGTCACAGTAAAAAGGGGATTATTCATTGGTGACACACACGTTTCAATAACTCCCTGATATTCCAATTGTTCAAGGATTTCTGCGACGGCCGCTTTAGCTTCACGCCGTATGGGATATTGAGGCTGAGGCTGCGGCTCAGACCGCAAAGGAATTTCGTGGCATGGAGACAATTTGTCCCAACCACATTGGTTGCGGTAGAGAGCCGGTGCTAGAGCACGAGCCCACTCTTCTGCAAAATGCTGCGCATGCTCAGTTGAGACAGTGTGCGCGAAACTGGGAAGGAATACCTCCTCCCCTCGCGGCGCTGCGAGCACAAAAGGTGGGGGCCAGTCAGCCTCGGAAAGCAAAATGTCGTACGTAGACGAAAGGTTCTCCCAAAATACCCCTCTGACAGTACGCTGTATGTCACCTTCAATTAACAGGACAATTTCAAAAAGTCTTTCAGGGGGAGCCAATCTCGTATCGGCTGTTTCTATAACAACAAAAACTTCAGTCGCTGTCACCCTCAGTAGTGGACGGAGCGCCTCTCTGACTATGGTAATCTCCGCCGCGCTGTCCAGCAAGGTCAGAGCCCACGTCAGATTCCGAAGCCGCGTTCTCACTATCTGTGGCATATCTATGCGCTGTTAAGGCCGCGACTTTCTTCTTCGCAAACTGCGGACGCTTAGGCGTAGAATCCTCCTGCTTCACTGCGCCGTCTGTCTGGCGGGACTGACCACGTCCTTGCTGGCCACCACGTCCACGTCCACCCCCTCCTCCACCACCGGTCTTCTGGGCCGATGTTTCCTGAAAGGAACGAGGAGAGCGTTGATCAGAACCCTGAAAACGATCAGGTGATTTAATCATCGCGCGATCGCGCAAATCATAAACTCTGTCTGCCGGCGCAGGAGCTTGTATTGCAGGAACGGGATCCAGAGTTTGCCTAGTCTGCTTCCCCTGTGTCTGTTTTTTAGGCCAATTCTGTTTTTTGGACTTGGGCTGGACATCTGTCACTGCAGATTGTCCCTGAGGTTGTTTTTTATCCTTCACTGGAAAATATTTCAGACCTCTACTTGTGCGGCCAATTGTCTTATAAGCGGCCACCACAATCTTTGCTAACTGGCGGGGTTTGTCGGCATCGGGCAGAGCAGCCAAAGCATTCGACACCTGAAAGTTAACTGCATCTCCTTTAACATTGGAGAGAATGAGATCACTTACAATCTCAAACGAACCACACAGGCGCATACCCAATTCAACCGCTGCCTCTGGACCGTGATCATTCTGAACACGTCTAATTATTTCAGGCAGAGCATTCATAGACGGGGTGCCGAAGCACCTCGTATAAACTGCCGCAAAAGTTTTTCCCCAGCTTTCACAGTCAGCAAGTTCAGGAGTAATATCCTTCGGTAGAGTAATCGTTAACATTCTATGTTTATCAGCAGGAGTAGAATTCGGAAAAACCGCCTCCAGTTGATCAAACTTCTCTGCTAGCCAGAATGGGAAGTCATCGTTGTCAACAGGACGCGCACCAAAAACCGAATTAACCATCACTGGATTGAGACGCATTCCGCCTCGTTCCATGGGAGCGGCCGCACCCCCCTGGGGACCACCAGGAAGATGACGACCGATGTATTGCACTAAAGCACGAATCACGGAAATGGAAACTACATGTAGCCTGCGAATTTCTGCCAGGGTACAAGCCCCGTGATTCGGGTGCGGGGTAAAGCCACCCAACGCAGGCCAATTTGTACCTGGAATTGAGAGTGGACCTAACCTCGCAGGGGACAAAGAGTGGGGGAGGGCGCCATCAAACCAAACTCGATGCTGCCAATGATCAATAGGTATTTCCAATGCCCTGTACGGCGTATATTCAGCTGGGACATCCGAGGCGGTGTAGGAGTGGAACAAACCAGAATTAGCGTCCACAGCCGGAAACGTAACCCAAGAGTAAAACAACTCGTAAGGAAACGCCGGATCTGCACATACCACGAAAATCACAGCCATCCCATCTACTGGGACCTGGTACGTCTGAAGATGGTTGCGTACCGCTACGCGACTATGCTGCGCAATAGCCACCGCCGCCATGACAACACTGGAAACAAGAACACACAAAGAATACTTTGTAGCACAACTGGGTAGTAATTCAAAGAAACCGTTTAAGAAAGAATCAAGCTTGAATAAAGACCTATTTCAAAAAATAGGTAGGTTTCACCGACACCCCGTTTTCCGGAAACGGATGTGAAGGGGTTAAGGCATGAACGATAAACTACTCGAGTGTCATGATATAAGACCACCGAAACCGTTGGGCGCCATGTTGCAGGGTTTCTGTACTCACACAGAACTGTGCACAGAGGAGTGGAACCTCGGCAAATTAGGATGTCCCAAAACTTACCTTAGCAACCAACTCACCCCTTACCGAGCTAGCTACAGTGTCTCATTGGACATATCAAACTCCCAATGTTTAGACAAACCAGAACATGAACTTACAGTACCTCAGGGTACGTGGGACTCATGAACACTCTTTTGTTATATTATCATTACAAACCAGAACATGGAGTAAAGAAGACACATGTGCATTTGAAATGTTTATTTACTAATGCCGTCTTCTCAGGCGCAGTATCTTAGATAATACAAGTATACTTATTATCAGTATCAAAATTATCAGCATAGTTACTAAGACATAAAAAGCGAATGGTGACAGCATGTTAACATGCTGTAATGAATAAGAGTTAACAACACTTATATCTCACCCTCCCTAACACATATATTATATTATTAGCTAAGAAGGTCTCTTTGGGTTGTTTTAGGGCGGGCCCATACCTTAGTGTCCTAGCATGAAGGAATCACATCAGCATACACCAGCTCTCTCTGCATGTGCACCGCATCAAGTGTGTTAACAATTCTCGTGCAAAGCAATATCAATCCCGCCTCAAGCCCAAGTTGGCAAAGGCTGCACTTGTGTTATGACTATGAAGGCGTGGAGATCAGACCTCATAACAATTCCATATCGTGTTGCTCCTGAAACTTCAGCACTCTCCGTGCAGACATGGTTTATTAAACAAAACTGATATCAGAGCAATAACATATTAGTCTCACATACACCACGGCAAACCACTAGGTTGAAAGCTAAGTCAACAATTAAGGGTCGTGTGCAGAAGTTGCAAGAAAGGAAAAATGGCGTTTAAATCTCAAATGTACCTATGCTAACTTAACACGATATAAGGATATATAGGAGCTATACAACACCAGTGCACGCGTGTACATACTCACACACTCCACCCAAGTACTAGAATCAAGCTTCTTGAAGTACCTAAACTTCTGGCGGTACTGTTCTGGAGTGAGCCCATACCTGAGGCATAAAGCCTCCTTCATAGTGGGGTAGGATAAAGTACCTCCTGC
This sequence comes from Lissotriton helveticus, assembly GCF_964261635.1. Taxonomy (NCBI): domain Eukaryota; kingdom Metazoa; phylum Chordata; class Amphibia; order Caudata; family Salamandridae; genus Lissotriton; species Lissotriton helveticus. Next base: position 1,067,050,369 of record NC_136067.1, on the reverse strand, counting down.
CTCTAAGGGTGCCAAGACATCCCTCCCAGAGGCCTCAAAATGCTTCCACAAACCTGCCCCCCAACTCTTCTCAGGCACTTCATTCATCTTCAAGGCAAGCTCATACGATCTAAACCACGCATAAATATCCTCACCCCTCTGATAATTCTGTACCAGATCTTTTGGTATGTATACTTTACCCGCCTGTACTGGTTGTGCGCTGCCACCATTAGAACTGGACTCCCCTTGTTTAGCTTTAAGGTCCAGCTACTTCAGACTCAACTCATGAGCCAACTGGAGTTTCTTCTCCTCCAAAGCAAGAGCATTCCTTCTCTCCTCCGCCTTCTTCTCATTATCAAGCCGTAACTTTCTCTCTTCTGCTTGAGCCTTGAGTTTAAAAAGCTCAATCTCATGGGCCCTAATCCTCTGATTTTCCTCCAGCTCCTCTGGAGAAAGGCCCCTACTGGAATGGTTGCTGCCAACCCTAGAAGCTGGCCTATTCACTGGCAAATCACTGGATACAAAAGCATTCTCCTGTGTGCCTCCCTCTCCAGTAACCTCTTCTGGAACATGTTTGGCCTCCCACCAGGCCCCTAGAGCTTTCTGTAGCTCTTCCTTGTTTGCGCTGCCCTTCACTGGGCATCCAAGCTGTTTGCAGAATTGCTTCAGCTGCTCCTTTTTATAGATGAGCAACTCCTGAATTTCAAATTCCAATTCTACTCCTTCGCTTGCTGCTTTCTGAGACATGATGCTTCCTAACCTTTTCAAAAATAGGTTTCACCAAAAAGAAAAATCTTGTGCAACCTGTGCTGCTAAACTAGACTAGTGATGTACAAGAAATCACTGCAGGTCAAGTGCAAATATTAGTTCAAAATCCACACCGCTGTCCACCAATGTTAGATCTGGGGGTCTCTAATTGGCAGAGGTAAGTACCTTAGACCAAGTAGGGACCCTTGCTTCTAGTCAGGGTGAAGAATTACACACAGTAGATAACCCCTGCTCACCCTCTAGGTAGCTTGGCACGAGCAGACAGGCTTACCCCTAAGGCAATGTGTATAATAAATGCACTTAACACAACAATGATCCCCAATCCACCACAAACTGAGACCACACAGGTAAGTATATATAAAAAATATAACTTTATCTAGTTGCAGCAGTAAAAATCAAAGGTACACGATAGTTGCTTCTTCAGGAAAATGTTGCACTTAGTCTTAAGTGGTTGCACTTGTGTTCGGGAAGTTCTTATATAAAAATCAGTCTCAAGTCTCTTTAAAATCAGTAGTAAAAATAACACTACGGACTTATCTCCAATCAGCTCTTTAAATGAATGGTCCCAGTAATGCCGGCGTGTTCTTAGCCTAAGAATCAGCCCTTCGCACCAATGAGCCCAAGCGATGCGAGCGCGCCTCACCGAGTATTCCTGGGACACCACCGTGCCGATCAGAATAGCCTCGCATCAAGCCCCGGCCGGTCCCGGCCGGTCCCAGCTGCTCTCCGCCCGCTCTCAGCACTTCCAGGGAGCGGCGGGGAGCTAGCACAGCTCTTCGGGACACAGGCCAGGGGCAGTCAGCACTCGCGTTGCTCCCGCGGCGAGGACGGGTCTCCTTCTTGCTTCGGGTGCGGCTCCGCCGATCCTCCACAGCTTCCCCGGACCGGCCAATGATGTCGCGGCTCCGCAGACGAGCCCCTGCAGCCACCCGGGAATCAGCCAATGACAGCGCGGCTCCCGGGACAAGCCTCTGATGATGTCGAGCCGGCAGCCAATCAGTGCGCGGCCCCTGTGGTGACGCGGCAGCGTTGGGCCAATACCAGCGTGGCGTTCACCGAGGGCTCGGCCTCGTTGACCAATGGGAGCGCGGCGGCTTCGTTCTTCGGCCCCGCAGCTCCGATCAGGACGGCAACCTTCGAAGGGTGTTTCTGGCCCCGGGCAGCGGCGGTGAACAGGCGGCAGATGATTTTCGAGGGCGCAGGTCACAGCAAGACCGCCCTCACGGCCACACAATCGTTTTAGGGCAGAACTCACGAGGGGAGACACCACGGACCTCCGACCCTCGTTGAGTATGTGCCGATAAGCACACCGATCTCTGCCCACGCTCAGCATTTGCTCACAAATCACGCACCAGGCCAAAACAGCACGATCTTCACAGCGTCTTGGGGTTTCTTTAGGAACCTTTTAACCCTGGGTTCCAGGAACAGGAGGCCAGCTCTTCTCAGGCCCTTGGAGATTCAAGTTGAAGACACAGCACACAGCAAAGTCTTTTTTGTTCAAGCAGGCAGGGTCACAGCACACAGCAATGTCAGCAGCCATACGCTGCTCCTGGACAGGTTGTCCAGCTTTGGGATTCAGGGGTCAGCACTCTGTTGGCTGAAATCCTTCTTGACTGGGAGAACACAGAGGATTCAGTTGGGGGAGGAGATTTCAGAGGTTGGAAATCTAACATGCGAGGTACCTCAAGGCTCTGCCTTATCTCCTCTCCTATTTAACTTGTACCTTCAGCCTTTAATCAACTCCCTGGCAAAGATGGGGTGTTGCGTTTTTAATTACGCTGACGACACCCAATTGTGGCTGAGTATAGATAATACAGCACAAGCTCAGACCCAGGCACAGAATGTACTCAGATACACCGTCAGGTGGATGTCCTCGAACCTTCTGAAAATAAATCCTGAGAAGACAGAAGTTTTAGTGGTCGCATCAACCTGTTCCCCATGGAGTGACCTGTACTGGCCCCAGGAGCTGGGCCCTACTCCTAAACCAGCGGACAAAGTAAAAAGTTTGGGCATTAAGATAGACCGGGAGCTGTCAATGGCAAGTCAGATTGCCACCGTAGCTGGCACCTGTACGGGGCTGATAAGACAGCTACGTAAATTAGCCCCTCTTTTGTCCAGGTCCATGCTGCGCACTGTCGTATCCGCGACCATACTATCCAGGCTGGACTATAGAAATGCGCTGTATTTAGGTCTTCCGAAAATACTAACGAATAGATTACAGGTGACTCTGAACGATGCGGCCCGTCTCATTTTTAGGCTACCGAGACGCTCACATGCCTCACCATTGTTACAGAGCCTCCATTGGCTGCCTATAAGGCAGCGGTCTGAATTTAAGAGCCTCTGTATAACCCATAAAGCGATCTATGGACAAGCCCCGTCGTACATAAAAAAACGACTGGAGCTGTATAAGCCAGAACGATACCTTAGGTCTTCTGATGCACAACTGCTTGTCTGTCCTTGTTATAGACTCGCTACAAAAGGTGGAAGATCTTTTTCGGTCTTGATCCCAAAAATATGGAACAAACTTCCTGAGTCCCTCCGCATAGAAGGAAACCTCCTTCGCTTCAGGAAGTCACTGAAAACAATTTTATTCAGAGAGGCTTTGAGCCTAGACTAAGCGTGCCCCCTCTCTGGTCACCCTGCTGGGTAGGATGTTGTATCCTTTTGGTCAAAAGCGCCTTGAGACCTGCCGGTGAGTTGGCGCTATATAAACCGAAAATACAAATACAAATACAAATACAAATTTCTTCTTCTCAGCTTTCAGTGGAACAGCAGAACAGGTCAGCCCTTAGAGCACACAGCAAGGCAATCTTCCTTCAGTTCTCCAGCGGTCCTTCTTCCAGCAGAGGTTCCTCTTGATTGTAGAATCTAATTTTCTGTTGTCAGGGGTCCTTCTCTTATACCCCTAAAAGTCTATGAAGTCCTTTGAAGTCTTTGTGCAAGTGGGCCCTGAGCCCGGTCTAAACCAGTTCTGGGTGTTACTGGAGCACTGGGTCTTTCCTGGCTTCCTTCTTTCTTTCAGTATCACGGACAGGGGTGACAGTCGCCCAGCGGGAGGTGGAGCCAGCATTGTGGTCAGGCAGGCACAGCCCTATTCACTCCCAGGTGCTATCTCCTCCCACTTCCCTGGCAGCAGATGCAGCCTTTTATCCACGGGCTGACTCAGACAACCTCCTGGGGGCTCTGCAGCCCCTGTCGCCCTCAAACCAGGCAGTCAATCCACAAGCAGGCCCAGGCACACAGAAAGGTTAGACAAGAGAACAGCCCCTTTCTAAAAGTACTGTTTTCAAACACAGAATTTAAAAACAACCTTTACTAAAAGATGTGTTATTAAATTCTGAGTTCAGGGATATCATTCACTTATGTCTCATCGTGTTCCTATGGGAAGATATGCTGGTATCCATTGGGACCAGCCTCCCCCATGTTAATCTATGGAGCAAGATAACCTTGCAGCAGTGAGCACACAAAATGGCCGCCGCTCACTACCAGAGCATGTGACCTGCACTAGTACATGCTCTACCTTACCCATACACTGCACCCTGACCAGGAGGTACCTTGAGCCTTCTATAGGGGTGACTGATGTGCACAGACAGGGAAGGGTTAGGCTCAGCCAGTGGGGACACTGGCCAGGCGGACATGGCAGTCCACTGACTGCACACAGGCACTGCGCTGGCAGGCCTGAGACACCATTTTAGGGCTACTCATGTGGGTGGCGCAATCCGTGCTGCAGGCCCACTAGTACCATCTGTCATCACCAGCCCTGGCACACACAGTGCACTTTACTAGGGACTTCATGGTGATACAAATATGCCAATCAGGTATACCCAATCAATATGACAATTTACATAGGGAGCACTTACACTCTGGCACTGATCAGCAGTGGCAGAGTGTCCAAAGCATCTAAACCAGCAAAAACGAAATCCAGCACAGCATCAAAAATACAGGAGACAGAGGAAAAAAGATGGGGGAAAACCACGCCAAGGGTGTCAGGTCTAACATATATATTTCATACTCTAGCCACACAGCCAGTGCTGTTCATGTCTTAAACAGATGTGTCATACTTCAGGTACACAGTCAATTGTCTGTATCCCTTAGCACAATATGTTTCATAATCAAGGTACACAGCCAGTGCTGTAATTCCCTTAGCATGCATATGTTTCATGCTCCAGGTACATAGCCAGTGCGGTATATGCCTTAAACACATATGTTTCATACTATAGGTACACAGCTAATGCTGTATTTCCCTTAGCATGCATATGTTTTGTACTCCAGGTACAAAGCTAGTGCTGCATATGCCTTAAACACATATGGTTCATACTCCAAGTACACAGCCGCTAGTGCTGTATATGCCTTAAACACATATGTGTCATACTCCAGGTACACTTCCTGGGCGGTATATCCTTTAAATACATATGTATCATACTCCAGGTATACAGCCTGCGCTGCAGATCCTTTAAACGCATATGTTTCAAACTCCAGGTACACAGCCAGTGCAGTATATCCTTTACACACATATGTTGCATACTTCAGGTAAACAAACAGGGCTGTATATCCTTTAAACATATATATTTCAAACTCCAGGTACACAGCCAGTGCTGTATTTCCCTTAGCACGCATATGTTTCATACTCCAGCCACACAGCCAGTGCTGTATATCCTCTTTAAACAAATATGTTTCAAACTCCAGGTACCCAGATTAGTGTGTTAATTTACCCCTGAGGCGGAAGCCGGGGGTCGCAAAAGCTCAATTGAAAATCTGTGGTAATTGTATTAATTGAAAATACAGTGCCTCGCGCTTTTTAAACAGAATTCCTTTTTAAAATCATTGTGTGTGATAATTGTGCTCAGAGATTTAAGATTACTTAAAATTGCACTGTGCACTTTATTCTTTGGCCCTACCTCATTTGCGCCATTCCCGACCTCCACTCCCTGCACAGTCGACTCGGGGCTGGTGAGAGAGAGGGGCGGACGCCATCTTGGGGATAAGGAGGGCTAGCGTTCTAGCTGCTGCCTGACTCCCGCCCCTCCCTTCCCTACTTTGTATAATATGGCCACTACCTTCCGCCGCGCAGCGGGCGCGCCGGCGGCGCGCCAAAGGCAAGCCCGTCTGCGCCCGTCCGTGACCGGACGTGGCCAGGGGCCACAACCCCTGCTTCCCCTACAGTGCATCACAAGACATACAGCGCTGTGGATCTACATAGGCTGAGAACACAGGTTAGGAAGTCATGTTGTCATCTTTTTCATCCCTTAAACCTGCCTACTCTGTGCCAACAATGTAACGTTCAACTCAAACTTCCTCCCCCGGCCAAGAGTCAACAGACCTATAAGACGTTTCTCCTTAACTGCAGATCTCTTCCTAAGCATCAGACAGAAATATCTATATTGCTCCACGACCTTCAACCAGATGCAGTTTTCTTAACTGAAACGTGGCTCACCTCGTTCTCAGACCCTGATGTAGTGCAAACCTTGCCGCAGAACTACCAAATAGCTAGATTGGATCGCCATCATGGGATAGGCGGTGGCCTGGCTATTATATTCAGAGCTCACTATACCTGTCGATGTTCCCCGAATCCTTTTCCAGACTGCGAAAGCATGTCCTTCTGTTTAGAGTTCTCTCCAAATATGAGTTTTTCAGGGGCACTAATTTACCGCCCACCAGGGCCTGCAAAACAGTTTAATACATCTCTGCCCTCGGGTGTTGCGGATCTGGCCTCATCCCCTTCCAACTTTACGCTGCTAGGCGACCTAAACACTCACTTTGATGATACAACTAATTCTGTTGCGCAAGAGCTAATTGCAGATCTCTCTGCGTTGCAGTTGGACCAGCGTGTCCTATCATCCACACATGCTAAAGGGCACCTGTTAGACCCGGTGTTTAGCAACTGCCCTAATCTGGTGGTTGAAACTCCAATGGCCCTCCCATGGACGGACCATTGGTTAGTCCCTTTTAGGTGGGAAACTCATAACGCTCCTGCACTTACACCAGGACTGCAGGAAGCACGGAACTGGTCTAGACTCTCACTAGACCAGTGGGTGAATAAGCTAGAGACCACAAAGCCCTCAACTACTCAAGACCCTCTAACAGCATATGCCAAATTTAACAACTGGATAACACAATCACTTAATATTATATTGCCTATCAAAAAAAACACATTAAAAAGATCCAGACCCAATGCTCCCTGGTACTCGGTGGAGCTCCGGGAGAAAAAATGCCACTGCAAGAGATTAGAAAGAAAATGGCGCCTGGGGTACGCCAAGTTAGAAAAAACCATTTACAGAGAAGCTATTAGAGATTACAAAAAAGAGATAAAGACTGCACAAGCTGTGTATTACACACAAAAAATCACGGAGTCCAATTCCAATTCAAAAGAGATCTATCAGATTGTGAAAACCCTCACCAAACTTCCTCAATCCCTGTCTGTTAGCAACAATTCACAAGCTCGCTGTCACGATTCAGCAGGTTTCTTTTTTCATAAAATTGATCGCATCTATTCATCCTTCTCCTCGGACAATGATCTAAACGGCCCAATGAACACCCCGATGACTTCTGTACAGAGCACTATGTGTAGTCAATCACCCTCGCTAGGTGAGTTTCCCCTATTACAATCAGAATCACTTGCTACTCTAATGACGCAAGTAAAACCGGGATCCCCTAGTGACCCTGCCCCCCCACGCATATTGGTTACCGTTACCCGGACCCTGCTTCCCACCCTTCTGGAAGTACTGAACGCCTCAATTGCCACTAGCACGGTACCACCTGCGTGGAAACAGGCTATGGTGCGGGCGCTTGCAAAGAAAGCCAATATGGATATTAACAACTTAGGCAATTACCGCCCCATCTCCTTGCTCCCGTGGGCTAGCAAAATTGTCGAGAAGTATATAAACGGCCTTATAACAAACTTCCTTGAGAGTAATTGTCTGCTTGCCCCGTCGCAGACGGGCTTTCGCCCCAAACATGGAACAGAGACTGCCTTGTTGGCAGTCATGGAGGAAACCAGGAAAATCTTGGATCGAGGAGGATCGGTGGCAGTCATCCTCCTCAATCTAAGCGCTGCTTTTGACACCGTAAATCACAAAATTTTACTGCAGCGTCTACATGACACTGGAATATCAGGTAGGGCACTGGAATGGCTCAAGTCATTTCTCAGTGGCAGAACCGTCCAGGTATATGAAGGAAATAGTATTTCCTCCAGTGAACCCCTTGGCTGTGGAGTCCCACAGGGCTCATCCCTGAGCCCGACGTTATTTAACGTCTATATGAGACCACTGGCTGAGATCGTCCGACCGCTTGGTATTAAGATCGTTACCTACGCGGATGGTCTCGCTGGCACAGGAAAATGACTATTCCGCCAAGGTGGACCTGGTAGGTTGCCTGGAGAAGGTTAAAAGCTGGATGACTCTGTCTTGTCTCAAACTCAATGGGGACAAGACAGAGCTCATGCTACTGGGTAGGACACCCCAGTATCAATCAGTTCCATTTGGCCTCCCAATTTAGGCCCGCCACCTGTACCTAAAACCGCCATCAAGAGTCTGGGTATCTGACTTGATAAGCCCCTGATATTTGACTACCAGGCCACTAGGCTAGCCGCAACCTGCTTCGGCTTACTCAGAACTCTCAAGAAAATTCTCCCCCTTCTACCTTTTATAGCCAGTGTTAGACTTGGCCCTTATGGCAGGTTCACCCCTAATCTTTTTGCTTTTAGTATGTGATCTGTGTTAGTGATTTTTGGGTCTCTGCGCACTTTTTCCCTGTGTCCCAGGGTAAAGTGCGTGCGTGTAGTATCGATGGCCTGCCCTCCCATAGGAATGCATGGGGAATGTGTGTGTCCATGTTAGTTCCTGATGTGTGGGGAGTGCAGGCTCGAGTTTGGTATGTGTGAACTCGTGAGAGTAAGTGCTGCGCGATGGTATGTGCGCCTTGCATGTGTCTAGTGGGGAAGTGCCACTTCTAGACATTGATGTATGTGTGCAGTGAGGGTGCTGGAGCGTGATTTGCTGGAGCTGGCTGGCAAGCCTGGCTCCAGGAAGTCTGGATGGGTCTGCCCAGGAGTGAGTGGAGAGATCAGCATGAGTGATGTGTGGGAGGGTTGCACCTGGTTCCTGATGGGGCTGGACTTCCCCCACACAATGCTGGCTCCGGCCCCTGTGGTGCGTCTAACGACCCTAGCCTCCCCAGTGAATGAAAGGGGTGGGTGGGCCATCAAGGGTGCTCCAAAGCCAGCTGCAACTGGTTTCCCCCCACCCTGAACCCTGAGACAACGGATTTTAGAGTATAAGAAGGGGCTGTGCCCCCTTACAATTGGTTCTCTGTTCTGTTCCAGGATCCTGAGGGGGCTGCTGCTGTTGCTGGGGCCAGGAGGACCGCCACTTGGACTGTCTCCCTGCCTGGAGACCCAGTGAGCTGGCTCTGGGCCCAGCCTTGCCCCCTGCCTGCCTCCAGACCTTGCTGGGGCTTTACTTTTTGCCAGAGCGCCTGGAAGCGCCTTATTCTTGTCCCTAGCGCCTGGGAGCGCTTTATTTTGTCACCAGTGCTGGGGAGCGCTTCCCTTGCTCTTCGCCGGTGCCCACCCGGCATTTGACCCGTTTTGGCCGTTTTTCGTATCCCTGGCAGGTGCCCACCCCGCCAGGGACCTGGTGCCGTTCTTTCGTGGCCCGATCGAGTGCCCACCTCGATTCATTGAGTGATTTAAACCAGCCGGTGCCCACCCGGCGTTGCCCCTCGAAAATCACCGCCGCAGCCCAGGGACATTGAAGCCGTTGCCGGGCCGCTGCCTAGTGCGTCCCGTAAGTTCCGCCTCCATACCCCCAGGGCCGCGCTGCCATTGGCGGCCCCAGAGGAAGTCAGGCAGATTGCAGCGTGACGGGGCCAGGCCGGAGAAACAGGAAGCAGCCAGCCACGTCTTGCCGAGGCTCCCGAGTGAGAGGAGAGCCCCGGAGTAGCAGAGGAACCGAGAGACCGTAGCGGAGCCCCGCCCACCTCCAGCGAAGTCCGAAGCAGGAAAGCCGGTGAGGGCGGGTGGGCCCTGTGGGGTCTCCCGGGCGGCCCCCATTGTTCGTAGAGCCCTAGAGGCTCCAGGCATTCAGGAGGTGACAGAGCGGCCCCAAAAGGCAGCGGGCCGCTCCAACGTGCATAGTTGCTCCGAGTCCACGAGGGACTCCAACTTCAGGGGCATATTTAGTATTGAGAGCCCGTGAGGCTCAGGGCATCCCCGTTTTCGAGCCCAGGTGCTCCCCACGCCCGCAGTAGTTTCACGAGCCCTGAGAGGCTCAGGAGGGCCATTTGTACTTTAGAACCCACGAGGCTCCCAGCTCCCGCCCATAGTTGTTTTAGAGCCCCGAGAGGCTCAGGGTGCCAGTCCTTGTTTTGCGAGCCCAGAGAAGGCTCGAGGTGCCATATTTTTTTGCGAGTCCTGAGAGGCTCCAGGGGGCAGTCCATTGTTTTAGAGCGCTGAAGCTCTTTAGTGCCATTCTATTTACTTTGCAGAGCTCAGCGAGGCTCCAACGTTGGCCATCATTGATTTACATTTGCCCAGCACTTTGTGGGCAGTTGCCACGTTTAGGCCTGTGTTCTTTGCTGCCTGCGCAGCCTGCCCTGACATTTTGGACTAAGGGCATTTGAGCCCTTGCAAGGCCAGTTGGCCTGAGGGACAGTTCTTGTGTTGTGGCATGTAATTCTGGCGCATTGTGATTTATGTGCCATGTGCACCTTACGCAATTGATGATTTACTTGCTAAATGTGACCTGCTTAGGCGATTGATTTAGGTTTCCTTCCCTTTGCTAAAAGTGACTTGCTTAGATAAATGTGTTTTGATGCCTCATGTGCAATGTGATTTATGCTTCCTTCCCTTTGCTAAAAGTGACCTGCTTAGGTGATTGGTTTATGTTCTTCCCCTTTGCTAAAAGTAACCTGCTTAGAGGATTGTTTTAGGTTTCCTTTCCTTTGCTAAATGTGACATGCTTAGGTGATGGTGTTTTCCTTCCATAGGTCCTGAGAATAAGGTCCTAGTTCCCTGCGTGATTTTCCTACAGTGTTTAGGGTTGCGTAGGAGGTATTTACCCTTTACCAGTGATTACTGGTTGTGTGCTACATATATTATTTTGTGCTACAGTCATTATATGTTTATGTGCTAAGTGTTATACCTACAAGTATTATTTCAAAAAAGTGCATACCCCTGACCGTGGTCCAGGTGGCCCTGTCCTGTACATAATCCCTTGTAAATTCTGCCCGTGCCTGTTGGCACATTGTAAAGTGTGTGTCTTATCTAATGTGTTTTTATTATAATACAAAGGCTATTTTTATATAACCTTGTGTGGAGTTTCCTTTGTGGTGGGCCTAGGGTATTGTTGCTGGGGTGCGCACGCAAACGCTTTACACATCGCCTCCGAGATTAGCCTTGCTGCTCGCGTCACGTTACCTAGAGGGTGAGCATGGGTTATCTTGGTGTGTAACTCCCTTGCCCTGACCTTAGAAATGGCGATCCCTGACTGACTTTGGCGTGAGCCTTGGCCGGCCGGGGGTCCCGTTTCTAACAGCCAGACAAATGGTGATACAGGGTTTGATCCAATCACGTTTGGATTTTGGAAATGCCCTCTACTTAGGAGCTCTGGACTTTACTCTGCGAAAATTGCAGATAAATCAAAATTGCGCTGCTCGCACGTTACTGCAAATCCCACGCAGGATGTCTGCCAAACCTGGCCTGAAGGAACTGCACTGGCTTCCCGTTAAGGACAGAATTAGCTTCAAGTCCCTTTGCATTGCCCATCAGGCTTTCTGGGAGACGGGAGACGGGCCCAGCAATTAACATCCCTCTAATCACCCCATACCATCCCAGAAGACAATTACGCTCAGCCAACGCTTTTTTGGCTGTAGTGCCCAAGGTCAGAAGAACTAGAGCTGGAGGTCGTTCATTTTCCTTCAATGTGGCTAAATTATGGAACGATCTCCCTCTTCATCTAAGGTCCAATCCGGAACTGACATCTTTTCGGAAACAACTAAAAACATTCTTATTTAATAAATAAAGCTTTCCCCATTATATGTCCCCCTAGTTACCACTCTTAGTCTTAGCGCTTGGACGCCTCAGGGCAACTATGTGCGCTCTATAAAAATCATTTTCATTTCACAGCCATGGCTGTATATCCTTTAAACACATATGTTTCACACTCCAGGTCCACAGCCAAGGCAATATATCCTTTAAACACATATGTTTCAAACTCCAGGTACTCCGCCAGCGCTGTATATCCTTTGCACACATATGTTTCATACTCCGGGTACACAAACAGGGCTGTATATCCTTTAAACATATATGTTTCAAACTCCAGGCATACAGCCAGTGCTGTATTTCCCTTAGCACGCATATGTTTCATACTCTAGCCACACAGCCAGTGCTGTACATGCCTTAAACACATATGTTTCATACTCCAAGTACACAGTCAATTGTGTGTATCCCTTAGCACAATATGTTTCATAATCAAGGTACACAGCCAGTGCTGTAATTCCCTTACCATGCATACGTTTCATGCTCCAGGTACACAGCCAGTGATGTATGTGCCTTAAACACACAAGTTTCTTTCTCAAGGTACACAGCTAATGCTGTATTTCCCTTAGCATGGATATGTTTTGTACTCCAGGTACAAAGCTACATATGCCTTAAACACATATATTTCATGCTCCAAGTACACAGCCGCCAGTGCTGTATATGCCGCAAACACATATGTTTCATACTCCAGGTACACTTCCAGGGCTGTATATCCTTTAAATACATTTGTATCATACTTCAGGTATACAGCCTGGCCTGTATATCCTTTAAACAAATATGTTCCAAACTCCAGGTACACAGCCAGTATAGTGCATCCTTTACAAACATTTGTTTCATTCTCCAGGTACACTAGCAGGGCTGTATATCCTTTAAATACATTTGTATCATACTTCAGGTATACAGCCTGGCCTGTATATCCTTTAAACACATATGTTCCAAACTCCAGGTACACAGCCAGTGTAGTACATCCTTTACAAACATTTGTTTCATACTTCAGGTAAACAAACAGGGCTGTATATCCATTAAACATATATGTTTCAAACTCCAGGGACACAGCCAGGGCTGTATTTCCCTTAGCACACACATGTGTCATATTCCAGACACAAAGACAATGCTGTATATCCTCTTTAAACACATATGTTTCATACTCCAGAAACAGGGGGCTGTATATCTTTTTTTTTTTTTTTTTTTTTTTTAAATAATACAATTTCTTGCCTAAAGTGTCCACGTAACCTGGGTACTACTCCATATTAGGTGTAGGATTACATGGATACGAGGCAAGGTTAAAAATTGTGAACCCAAGGCGCACAACAAGCTACACAAAGGGACGACGCATGTGCTTCACCAGTTAGCTGCTGTATTTGGCTTTTGAGAAAATTTCTGGTCCCAATAAGCAGCTGCAATGGGTTTCCAACTGTTTGTATAGGAGAAAGCTGGGCATGTGAGTAACCGGTAATACACCCTAATTATCTAGATGTGCTTTAGAATGTAAAAGGTTCACAAGTCTTCTGTTAACGTAAAAACACACGTTTCCCACAGATTTTAATGGAAAGTCATGAAGGATATCCTGGTTACCAAGAACACTTGAATGCTAGCCATAAAATAATTATTCAGTAACTACCGGTTCGATGTCCCGTTGTGCAACACATATTCAGAACCATCCTATCTTTTAAAAGGAAATTGATCAGTCCTGCGACTCACATTCCTGTAAAAGAACTTCAGCAAAAATAGGAGATTCTGTGTTTGGCAGAACATGGTGGGAGTAGACCATTTACTATCCTGGTCCAATTCTTGCTGAAGAGCAACATTAGTCAATATAATTTAGATCAAGTTTTCAATAGCATTTGTTTAGTATATCTTTTATATATCTTCAACTGTTCAAGCTTGGACAGATAAGGCCGGTGAAGAATATAGTAAATCGAGGTAAGTAAACGTATGAGCTGGTAGTGGTGGTTATTGATGCCAGATTCGGTTTCCAGAATATGCTGTTTCAAGTTGAATATATCTCTATTTCCAATTTTTGAAAGAACTTCATGTTCAATCAATAGCGGAATGGAAAGATGCTTATGACTGGCAAAATGCAACATATGTTGAAAAACACGCTGAGCAGTTAGTACGGTCTTGGTAGTTCCTTCTGAAGGGACAACATGAACACCGCTATCCTTAAGTTGCAACAAATGGTATGCGTTTGTAAAATCCTCAGGCCTTGCTTCAGTAACCAGACAGTTCCTGCAGGTATCACAGGATATCCGACAGAGTGCTTTCTGCACCACCCAGCCTGCAATGTACACTTCTGAATTCGGAAGCAGCGACTGCAGTACTTTAGAAGAGTAGTGATGGTCTGGCAACATCATACTCCTGTTATGGAATGGCATTGGAAGTTTCTGCTGAAAGCAAAGAGGAATGTCCTCTTCTTCAAACATAAGGGCAGGGTTTCTTTCATCCTTGGATGGTGTATTTTCTTTGTACCCATCTTTAGTTCCAGATCTCAAAAGAAGGCTTATAACTTGCTTTACATCAGATGCAACTGGTGCATTAGTCGACCCACCTGCTCTCTGAACATGATTGAAAAACATTCGGAGGGGATCCTGGCTGTACTTTTGAAGCAGAGCATATTTCTGAATCCTCAGCAAACGTGGAAGTAGCGAAATAAGTGTTGAAATATTCACAAGAAAACCAAGGATAGAGCGTTTTCTCGAGCTTTCATGTAATGGCGTACTGTCAGCAATGGTTAGAGACAACATGTAATCTCTTGCTTCCTGTAAAATGTTGAGTTTATGCCGTAAATTGTTTCCATTAATTGGACCTTTATTGTTGTTCATTCGAGGGCTGTTACTGTTCATAATTTCAAATAAACGGTTCACAACCTCCGAAGTTTTTTAGGGCCAGGTAAAGGTAGTTTAAGTTCATGTCTTAGATATTCGTATGCCTTTGGTCCATACAAATGGAGAGTTAATGCAAAATGTCTCTGATCAACAGAGTAATTTGACACGGGTCTTTTAAATAGTTCCATAGGAATCTCTCTATAGGACAGAAGAACTTCATTCAGTTGTGGAGTTGTTAGTCCTTTCTTAGTTAATTTGTTGTATACGGTGGACCAAGTCTGTTCCACATGTTGTTCAGGTTTTACTGTAATTTCGAGCTCTCTCTCTTTGTGTGGTCTTGCCTCTTCAGTGTCTTGCATCTTTCTTTTCAAAGTCTCAGCATCAGGCATAGAATAAATATGGTCCTGACTGATGCTGGCACAAGTGTTGATTGGATTATGGTCCACTTCCAAATCTTTACCCCGAACATGTCTAATCTCAGATGCTTGCCTTTTAGATACTACTGTTCGAGTTCTCTGTTTAGCCTTAAGATTCTGTTCAAAATTAAAGATACTTGGAATCACATCATCTCTCAAGCGTTTCGTTTGTCCTGTGGTGTCAAAACACTTCTCTTCAAAGTGGAGGCTGCATAAGCGCTGATAGCGGGAGGGCATCCAAAGTTCACCAGTGCTTGTAGCCCTTTTCATAGCTATTCTCCATTTGTCGAGTAAACTTGGATTTGACTTTGGAAACCTGTGAAACGTTATTCCCTTGTCTCTGGTTTCCAGGTTGTATCTTGACTTGCAGCCAAAAGCAGCACAGGACACTGGCATTTTATTCCGCTCACAGGTCAAAGCCGGTCCCTGCTGCGCTGCTCTCACCGAGCTTCCTCCGACATGTCAGAAGCTGGATAGTTGCAGATAAGGTTGTCCACGCACCCACCCGTCTCCCCGGGTGATCCCCACAGCAGCATAGAGAGAAAACTCAGCCTGGAATCGGGGGCTGTATATCCTTTAAACACATATGTTTCACACCCCAGGTCCACAGCCAGGGCTGTATATCCTTTGCACACATATGTTTCATACTTCAGGTACACAAACACGGCTATATATCCTTTAAACATATATGTTTCAAACTCCAGGTACACAGCCAGTGCGGTATTCCTCTTAGCACACCTATGTTCCATACTCCAGCCACACAGCCAGTGCTGTTCATGCCTTAAAAACATATGTTTCATACTCCAGGTACACAGTCAATTGTGTGTATCCCTTAGCACAATATGTTTCATAATCAAGGTACACAGCTACTGCTGTAATTCCCTTAGCATGCATATGTTTCATACTCCAGGTACACAGCCAGTGCTGTATATGCCTTAAACACATATGTTTCATACTGCAGGTACACAGTCGATGCTGTATATCCCTCACCACACATATGTTTAAAACTCCACGTACACAGTCAGTACTGTATATTCCTTACTAGACGTATGTTTCAAACACCTGGTACACAATCAGTGCTGTATATCCCATGGCACACACATGTTTTATACACCAGCCACAAAGCCAGTGCTGTACATCCTCTTTAAACACATATGTTTCATACTCCAGGTACACAGCCAGGGCTGTATATCCTTTAAACACATATGTTTCACACTCCAGGTCCACAGCCAGTGCTGTATATGCATTAAACTCATATGTTTCCTACTCCAAGTACACAGCCGAAAGTGTTGTATATGCCTTAAACATATATGTTTCATACTGCAGGTACACAGTCAATGCTGTATATCCCTCACCACACATATGTTTAAAACTCCACGTACACAGTCAGTGCTGTATATTCCTTACTAGACGTATGTTTCAAACTCCTGGTACACAATCAGTGCTGTATATCCCACGGCACACACATGTTTTATACACCAGCCACAAAGCCAGTGCTGTATATCCTATTTAAACACATATGTTTCATACTCCAGGTACACAGCCAGGACTGTATATCCTTTAAACACATATGTTTCACACTCCAGGTCCACAGCCAGGGCTGTATATCCTTTAAACACATATGTTTCAAACTCCAGGTACACAGCCAGCACTGTATATCCTTAGACACATATGTTTCAAACTCCAGGTACACAAGCAGGGCTGTATATTCTTTAAACATATATGTTTCATACTCCAGCCACACAACCAGTGCTGTTCATGCCTTAAACAGATGTTTCATACTCCAGGTACACAGCCAGTGCTGTATATGCCTTAAACACATATGTTTCATACTATAGGTACACAGCTAATGCTGTATTTCCCTTAGCATGCATATTTGGACTCCAGGTACAAAGCTAGTGCTGCATATGCCTTAAACACATATGTTTCATACTCCAAGTACACAGCCGCCAGTGCTGTATATGCCTTAAACACATATGTTTCATACTCAAGGTATACTTTCCGGGCTGTATATCCTTTAAATACATATGTATCATACTCCAGGTATACAGCCTGGGCTGTATATCCTTTAAGCACATAGATTTCAAACTCCAGGTACACAACCAGTGCAGCATATCCTTTACACACATATGTTTCATACTTCAGGTAAACAAACAGGGCTGTATATCCATTAAACCTATATGTTTCAAACTCCAGGTACACATTCAGTGCTGTATTTCCTTTCGCACACATATGTTTCATTCTCCAGCCACACAGCCAGTGCTGTATATCCTCTTTAAACACATATCTTTCACACTCCAGGTACACAGCCAAGGCTGTATATCCTTTAAACACGTATGTTTCATACTCCAGGTACACAAACATGGCTGTATATCCTTTAAACATATAATAATAATAATAATACTACTGAGCTTATAAAGCACCTGGTTACACTAGCCAGTGTGTCCCCGTGCTGTGCCACTGACAAACCCGTCCTGGCCTGTTCCTCTGAGGTGCCCACTCCTGGGCACCCTAAGGTGAACTGTGGGGTGACCCAACCGTCTTATTCCATAAATATAAAATTCGACAATAGTTCATTCCAAACACATGGAGGTGTTGTTCCAACTTTCACAGTTTATTAAACACATTGTAAGTTCATGGCTTAACCATCAATCACTGGATAGTTGGTGTTCAAAATATGCTGATCAATGTTGTATGCATAGTCACAACAAATCCCGATGCATTTCGGGCCCCGCCCTTCTTCAGGGGATTACTCTACAAACAAAACGAAAGAATCAAGGTGTCAGCTAAAAATACTCATCTAGAACATCAAACACATAGTGAAGCGTGGGTGGTGAAAAGAAAGTGAAAGATGAAAGAAACAGAAGATAAGCCCATCAGCAACCGGTAAGTGAATGGTGATGGGAGGTGTGGGAAAATAAACGTGAGGAAATATGCTAGCAATTTTAAATTCGTGGTGACAGGATGCTTCGTTCCATGGTGATATGCTCCAACCAGAGAGAGGTGGAACGACAAACATATACGGCACCGCAGTGCATGTACGCGGCACCCGTAATCAAGCCACAGGTCAACGTGTCAAGTATGCATGTACTCAAACGAAGCATCCTGTCACCACGAATTTAAAATTGCTAGCATATTTCCTCACGTTTATTTTCCCACACCTCCCATCACCATTCACTTACCGGTTGCTGATGGGCTTATCTTCTTTTTCTTTCATCTTTCACTTTCTTTTCACCACCCACGCTTCACGATGTGTTTGATGTTCTAGATGAGGATTTTTAGCTGACACCTTGATTCTTTCGTTTTTTTTGTAGAGTAATCCCCTGAAGAAGGGCGGGGCCCGAAATGCATCGGGATTTGTTGTGACTATGCATACAACATTGATCAGCATATTTTGAACACCAACTATCCAGTGATTGATGGTTAAGCCATGAACTTACAATGTGTTTAATAAACTGTGAAAGTTGGAACAACACCTCCATGTGTTTGGAATGAACTATTGTCGAATTTTATATTTATGGAATAAGACCGTTGGGTCACCCCACAGTTGTGCTTGGAGGCGCTCTCTCCCACGAAAAGGGGAGGGCAATGTATTAGTTCTTGCGGATTTCTCTCTGTCAGGCCAGACAGCGATTCCCTTTGAGCACACTACAGAACTTAACCTCAGTTTAACCTTACGGATTTAAACCCCAGCTGTGCGGGTTCCATCATCCTTTAGTTTCTACACCCTAAGGTGAAGCCAGGCATCCTAGCGGTAGGGCCGGTGTGGAGATTAAGCAAGGTATGGCCCGGAGTTGCAGAGTGGGACCCATGATTAGAGTAGGCACCGAGGCGAGAGAATTATTGGGTCTGAGGACATTGAGCCCAAGACCCTGCCGCGACGGGAATTGAACCCTGGTCCGGGCGAGACCTCTGCATCAGAGTCTGCCGCTCTAACCAGTGAGCCACACTTCTCCAATGCATATACAGCACTGTTTTAAACTCCAAGTACACAGCCAGTGCTGTATTTCCCTTAGCATGCATATGTTTCATACTGCAGCCGCACAGCCAGTGCTATATATGCCTTAAACACATATGTTTCATACTCCAGGTACACAGTCAGTTGTGTGTATTCCTTGGCACAATATGTTTCATAATCAAGGTACACAGCCAGTGCTGTAATTCCCTTAGCATGCATATGTTTCATACTCCAGGTACACAGCCAGTGCTGTATATGCATTAAACACATATGTTTCCTACTCCAAGTACACAGCCGCCAGTGCTGTATATGCCTGAAACACTTATGTTTCAAACTCCTGGTACACAGTCAGTGCTGTATATCCCG
This sequence comes from Lissotriton helveticus, assembly GCF_964261635.1. Lineage (NCBI taxonomy): Eukaryota > Metazoa > Chordata > Amphibia > Caudata > Salamandridae > Lissotriton > Lissotriton helveticus. The sequence continues at coordinate 1,067,031,022 of NC_136067.1, read as the reverse complement.
TAGCACACATATGTGTCATACTCTAGGTACACAGCAAGTTCTGAATATCCTTTAGCACATATGTGTTTCATATTCCAGGTACACAGCCAGTGCTTAACATGCCTGACATATGTTTCATGAATCCGATACTTGTCAAAAGCGAGCTCCCGCGGTGGGGGTCACAAGACTTGCTGCTTTAGTTCCTGCAGTCAATTACCTAACATCACTTAGGTGCAAACCCCCCCCCCCCCAACCGCCCCCGACTACAAAAACCTATCGTGGGATCTGGTTCCCACAGTGAACAGGTGCTGGGATATGCCTGCCAGTCAGCGCGTTACCCCACTTCATGGACGTAAAACATGCCACATTGCCACATTCGCCGACTTAGGCAGGTTTGTCAAATGAACCAGTCCAGTGGTGGGTGGAGTATTTCTAGAGCATTACTGATTTGAAGTTTTCATTAAAAAAACTTGTGTGTACAAAACTATTCAAGCAGCTACAAAAAAAGATTATAGTGGTGCAACCTTAGAATCCTTCCGTGAATTAGGAGCTATAGATTTGTGTTTTGCTGAAGAGAGAGACAGTAAGATGCTCCCTCATAAGAACAACAAGCATGTGCCAATTTCAGCTGATTTGAGATATCTGTGTATTGAGGCTTTTGAGGGCTCTAGTGCTGCAGTGATTGAAGTGGTATATTTATCTTAGACCAAAATACGTTCAACTGATTAACAACAGCATTGCAGATGCATTTTGCCATTGATAGTGGTTGAGATGCTGAGATACTGTAGGAGCTATTGCTGCTGGGATTTCGGCAGTGAAATGTGAGGTTTAAGGATCTTTGATGACATCTCATTGGGGGCCTGGGTACACACAGCATGACGGTGATTTCAGGGCTGTAAATTACATAAAAAGGGTGAACAGAGAATCAGGTTTGAAGAACAAGGAGATAATGTGATATCATTTGGATATAAATGACAGAAAAGCAGTAGGCCACTGATGGTACTGAAATGGCAGAAATGTAATTTTATAGTAAATTGCTATGGGGATATGAAGGGAGGAAAAAGAAAAGGAGAACGGATAAAATGGTTAGATTGTGATAAATGGGATGGGATAAGAGAAAGACAAATGACAGTCGCTAAACTAAAGGGCATAACAGTGACCGTGTGCCTCGTCTATATATTACACCTAAAATTGTTTTTGATGGCACTAACAGGGGCGGCTCCTCCCCTTGAGTGGAGGAGCATCGCTCCACCTAATTGCCCCAGAGACTAAAATAAAATGGTGACGAAGGTACCATTTTATTTTCCGTCAACCAGTCCTGAACCATGTGTCAGGACCAGGTGGGCCCTGCTAAGTGGAAGAAGTGGTGGGCTGCTTGTGCGCTAGTTTATAGTGCGCATGACCCTTTGGATGACCATCTTGCGACGGGCAGCCTGACATGCGTATTATAAACCTCTCAAGCCTACACAAGCCTCCAGTGTCCTCATGAGCGTCAAGAGAGGCCTCCCCCTCCATTCCTGGCACTGCTCAAATACAGCACCAGGATTGGTTATGCCCAGCTGGTCGTGAAGTCGGGAGAAGACGACGACTGGAGCGAGGTGGACGGTTTCTCCTGAAAGCATGGTAAGTACCTTTTTATTTATGTTTTTTTAAAATGTATTAACCCATTTTCCCGCCCCTCCAATCGCGGTAGTTACAGCCACCACTGGGCACTAGTATTTTTTTCAGTCAGGTTCCATGGTGATTTCCGTTTCAGAAATTTCAGAAGAAAACAGACTGGGGAACTCCTGAAATGATTTAATTTTTTAAAAAGGAGACCAGCTATCTAGCCGCGACAAAAATTGATTTGAGCCCTGCTGTATCAGTGATGTAGGGGGAGCCAGAGCTTAAGGGAAGGTGGTTTGGGGGTTTGTGGTAGGGAGGTTGTAGATACATTTGTTCTGGAGACTGTGGAGAGAATTACAGCTATAAACAGGAATTATTAGCACGGGAAAAACTGCAGGCATGCTGGATACAACTGGATACATGAAAGTGTATCTTTTGCAGTTCAGTATTATGAGGATGGAGTATATATCTGCATAGGGATAAAGGTTTGTCTGATGAAGTTGATATAAGTGGTAATGCATTCGCGATTAATGAATTTGGATAAGGAAATATAATAATGCCTTTTTACTGGGTTTCCCAGGGGCTGGTAGATCACTAAATTAGGGAATAATTTGTGGGAAGCGTGTATTTCATTCATTGAAGGTGTAAGTGTTAAACTAGGAATGAGGGTCAGAAAACATGGTAGCACTGGTCCATAAAGGGTAGCTGCGACATCGGAGATAAATACATGTGGGCATGGTCAATGTCATGTGTGTCTTGCAGGATTGGAAGAAGACGAGGGTTCAGGGGTGTTGGACTTGGCCCTTTATACACAGTTATCCCCAAACTTTTACCTTTTTCCTCCTATTTTTCTGACCCTCTCTTTGTTGGCTTTGGGACTCTGGGCACTTTACCAATGCTAATCAGTACTAAAGTGCATGTGCTGTCACCCCTACAGCATAGAATGATTAGTTTACACCAGCTTGGCATATTTAATGTAAGTGTAAGTCCCTTTCTAAGTGGTATTCCAAATGCCAAGGGCCTGTAAATAACTACTATGAGTGGGCCTGCAGCACAGGTTACGCCAAACACATAAGAAGCCTTTCAAATCTGTCTCAGGCCTTCCAATGCAGGGCCTGTGTGCGCAGTTTACTTCCAAATCTACTTGGCATTTAAAATTACTTGCCAAGCCTAAAATCCCCTTTTTCTACGTATAGGTCATCCCTAAGGTAGGCCCTAGGTAGCCCTATGGACAGGGTGCTGTGTAGGCAACAGGTACGGCATGTGCCTTTATTATTTGGCATGTCCTGGTAGTGACAAACAGCCTATTTTGTTTCTCATTACTGTGAGGCCTCCTTTTCTCATAGGCTAACATTGGGAATTCCCCTAAAGGTTCTTAAGTGGTAATTCCTGATCTGAAAGGAGTGGCGCTGCCATGTTTGGTATGTTTAGAATGGTAGTGAAAAATCATGCTTACTTGTGTAGGTGTGTTTTGTATTTCTATTTTAGAAATGCCACTTTTAGAAAGTGCAAAAAGAACAATTGATGGACAGAATGCAAAACAATGTCATACATTCACCCCAGTACAGAGATCTGGGCCTAAATCCTTTGTCTTTACGCTAACCTTGATATTCCAGTTTGAACCCAGCCATATGCAAATCAGTCTTGACCCTGCGTCCAATGGGAACAGTCCAGCCCGAACTTCCATGCCAGGTTCTCCTTGGACTGGAAACAAGCATCATAGGACCGATTTCAGGGTTTCACCCCTCATCAACCAAGATAGCTTGACTCTAGTGGCATGGAGAGCCACGTCTGGGCATACCCGTCACACTCGGGGTGACAAATGCAAAGAGAACAATTGATGGACAGAATGCAGAACATTGTCATACATTCACCCCAGTACAGAGATCTGGGCCTAAATCCATCTTTTCTTAGCTCACCATGCCATTCCTGTTTGAACCCAGATATATGCAAATCTGTCTTGACCATGCACCAATGGGAGAAGTCCAGCCTGAACTCACAGTCCAGGTTCTCCCCAGACTGGAAACAAGCATCCTAGGACTGGTTTCAGGGTTTCACCCTTCATCAACCAAGATAGCTTGACTCCAGAGGTATGGAGAGCAAGAGACCCTATGCAAAGCAGTCTTGACCCAATGAGTATTCCTCTGTGGTTACAATGTGCTTTGCAGCTTGACATGGATAATTTATGTCTAGGGCAGAGTGACAGCTACGCTTTGTGCATACTTTCCAGGCAGCCATCACAATGAGGGGCACTGATTCTCATTTCCAGGGCGGAGTGGCACCTCGACGGAGTCCTTTGCTTTGTTTGCTCAGGAAATTCCCTAAGATTAATGTACTACTACTAAGAGGCAGGCAGATCCTTGTATGCCCTACCCTGAGTACTTAATTACCATATAAAGTGTAGCAGGAGCACAAGAGCATGGTGCCCTGTGTTTTAATAGAAATATGGGGTGATCCCTGTGCCTTGCTCATTACAAGCTGTTTTTTATGCTCTGATATAGATGCTTGTCAAATGTATGCCTTATACTGGTCAGGACTGCCTACTATGCACAGTCATTTTTTTTTTTAATGAAGTTTTACAACATAACATCTGTTCTCTTACTGCACTTATTGTGATGCTTTGACTATTGCCTACTTGGCAGAGTAATCACTGATTTATGTTGGTTTGGTCTATGTTGTGGAGAAGCGTGGCTCAATGGTTAGAGCGCCAGACCCTGATGCAGAGGTCTGGCCCGGGACCAGGGTTAAATTCCCGCCTCGGCAGCTCTTGGACTCAATCTCCCCGGACCTGATCATTCTCGCCTCGGTGCCTAGTCTAATCATGGGTCCCACTCTGTGACTCTGGGCAATAGCTTGCTTAATCTCCACAACGGCCCCAGCAGCGCTTGGATGCCTGGATTCACCGTGCGGGTGCCCAGGAGTGGACATTTCACATGGAAAAGCCAGGAAGGGTTCCACAGCGGTATGAGGGCAGTGCCGGGATGCCCCGTCGCGTGGGCAGCCGTGCTCTTTACAAATACAACACATTTACATTTTTTACATTTATGTTACATACATTATACTGTATTTTTATATAACCTTGTGTTGAGTCTCTTTGTGGAGTATTTATAGTTTTGCTGACGTGAATGTGTTGCACAAATGCTTTACACATTGTCTCAGGGGAAAAGCCTGGGGTGTCCACAGGTATGCGATGCTCCCAAACCATAGATCAGGGGCATAGCACAGGCCCCTGTGGTGCAGGGTGGGCATACCCTTTAAGTGGTCCCCAAGCATTCTAAGGTCTTTGAATATATGTTATTTATGGAGTGTCAGGGTCTTCTTAAAAAATTACATTCGAGGACAACACCTTTAGGTGTGATCCTGTTGGACGCCGAAAAGGCGTTCAACAGGGTCTCCTGGGGGTTCCTGTGGTCTGTGCTCCGTTGGAAGGGATTCAGCCCTGTGTTTATTCAGGCCTTTCAGTCACTTTATATTTCTCCATGTGCCACAATTCGTATTTCAGGGCAGGAGTCAGGTTGTTTTAACATCAGCAGGGGAACCAAACAAGGATGCCCCGGCTCGCCCCTGCTCTTTGCCCTGTACATAGAGCCATATCTTCGAATAATAGAAGCAAGTGAAGATATTCATCCAGTTAGTGTTCAGGGGGTCGAGTAGAAGGCGCTGGCATATGCCGATGACATCGTGGTCATAACTAGTGATGTTGGATCTGCCTTTCCTGCATTCGAGACATTGGCTATGCAATTTGGTGCCCTCTCTGGGTAGAAGTTAAATATCACCAAAACTCTGGTCATTCAGTCAGAATACATGCCTTTCTCTGGGGTGTCTGTTGTAACGGAAGAAACCTATCTTGGGGTACATATATGTCCTGTAGTTACCGACATCCCGGACTTAAATCTTCTTCCAGCTAATGATTCCCTTAACACTAAGCTGGAGAGGCTCGATCATCTACACCTGTCATTGTTTGGGCGTTGCAATGTTTTGAAGATGCTAATCATGCCTAAGTTTTTATACTTTTTTAGAACAATCCCTCTGTTGTTCTCACATAAAACCTTAGCTAGGGCTGAAAGGATTTGTCTTCGATTTCTTTGGAGCTATCGACGGGCACGAAGGGCGGCGAAGTGGACGTGTCTTCCTAGGGCACGTGGGGGTTGGGCGGTTCCTAATCTGTTATATTATTATTGGTCTGCTATGTTAGAGCACTTGGCTTTGCCTTTGCTGGGGGATAGAGCCGATGTTCCTTTATGCACCAGGCCATTTATAAATGAGATAGCTCTAGGTGACGCCGCCAAGGGTGTTCTAACACGGGTCCTTGGGCCGAGTTACTTAAAAAAGATAAGGTTTAAGGTCAGCTGGGCCATGTTCTCAGTTTGGCAGAAAATCCGTCATAAACTCCATATTCCACAGATTATTTATTATACTCCCTTTAATGTTACAAATGTGCTTCCATCTATCTTTCAGGATAGTGTCACTTTCAAATGGCAGAGTATGGGCTTAAAAGCTATTGGTGACCTGGGTTCTGATGGGCAGCTGGCCTCTTTTACCTCTTTAAGGGAAAGGGTTCATATGCATTACAATTTGACATATCTTCAGGTCAGGAGATTCTTAGATAGACATTATCATAATTTCTCCACTCTTTATGATGAGATGGTTTTAATTGAACTCGTTAAACCAAGGGCTAGAATAGGAGCTATATTTCAATGTATTCTATCAGATCTTCCTGATGATTTGGATGCTCAGAATAATAAGTGGTGATATCTCGGTCTTTATCAATGAGGTGCTTAATATTCCGGTGGAGATCTCTCCAGGTTTAGTTGTATTGGGGTGTGAATATCCAGAAGTTTCCGAAAGATCAAGATATACCAGAGCATTTTTGTTTATAGCTATGGCAATGATAAGGCTCTGTATAACTTCACAGTGGCTAAGTCCGGAGGCTCCCACTTTTTTTAACTGGGGAGCCAGGATGTTAGCTTGGTACAATATGGAGTCTTCTATATATTTGTTAAGGGGTACAAGGCGGCGTCTGTTGGCCTCTAAGATCTGGGCCCCCCTAGAGCATTAGTCTGTGCTATAAAAAAATTCACTTATCTCTTTCAATTAAGTTGTTTGTGTTTATAATCGGCATTGATTCAATTGTTTGGTTTTTTTTTTTTCATTGTTTTCAACATTTGTTTGTTATTGTTGTCTGATCTAGATCTCTGTGTTTATGAATACTGTATCCATGACTTGGTATATTCTTGTGTTATGCTTGGTTTGCAAAACTATAAATAAAGTTAAAAATAAAAAAAGAGGACAACAGCATAGTGTGTTACACATCTGCTGTAGACTTGAGGTCATAGGAGGGGGTCTTAGAACAAAGAAGGGTTGGTTAAATTGTTTAAATGATAAGGTGAGGTACAGGAATAGTGATCTAGCAGCTGGACGAGAGTGCCATTTCAGTGTGTAAGGCGATCTAACATCTTATAAAGTTAAATCTGTATTAGGAATGTGGTAACCTTTTATTACATACATCCAGGCATCTGTGTGTCTTTACTAATGGTGAAGTTACCTCCCTCGTTCTCGAAGGAGAAAGGCAAAGGCAGGTACAGTACATTTGCCTCACTCAGCCTGTATTAGCACCCGCAGCACAGTGAAATGCTTGTTTATTCCTCCAGGGTGGTTTGGAGGCCTTTTCCTTTTAGGTAAGTCAAATCATCTTCTAATTCTTGATGCAGGTTTGCCCGAAGACATGAGATGATATATTTGTATATTTTTGTTGGTTGCATTATTGAGACTTGAGGAAGTACCAGATGAAGAGGTAAGTCAAGTTTCATGAGCCTTTGAAGAATAGCCAAAGAGGGTTGGAACGTGTCTGTGCACCGGTCTAAGAGCAGGCAGTCTTGCCATAGGAGCAGGATGTCCATATGAACCTGTTGTCATGTGACGGTGGTTTGGAGGCCAGATGGGTGAAGGCAGGTCTAAAGAGGTGTTGGACTTAGGCCTTTTTGGCAGGTTCAACCCTAGACTTTTTGCCTTTAGCCTCTGACATGGTGGTAGTGATTTTTAGGCCTCAGCACACTTTAGCACTGTGGCCCGTGTAAAGTGCGTGCGCCCCCTGAGTTCGTGTGGTGAGATGGTCTGCCTTCCCATAGGAATGCATGGGGCATATGTGTGTCCATGGTAGTTCCTGATATGTGGGGAGTGCATGGTCGAGTTTAGTATGTGCGAATTTGTGAGAATAAATGCTGCGGAATGGTGTGAGCAGATTTATTGTGTCTAGTGGAGAAGTGCCACTTTTAGAAGTTGGCCTTTCTGTGTGCTGTGAGATGTGAATTGCCTGTCTGGCTTGTGATTGACAGGGGCTGGCTAGTGTGGTTGGCTCCAGGAGTCAGGAAGAGTCTGCCCGGTGGTGAATAGTGAGATCTGCATGTAGATGGGAGGGAGGAGTTGCACCTGGGACCTGAATAGGGCTGTGCCTTCCCTCCACAATGCTGGCTCCACCCCCTGTGGTGCGTCTGATGTCCCTGGCCTATCTTGTGAAAGGCAGAGATGAGCTGGGCAAAACAAAGTGCTCCTGAACCAGTTGTATATGGTTCTCCCCTTGCCTGCACCTTTGAGACAAAGGATTTGGTAGTATAAGAAGGGGCTGTGACCCCATGTAAAATGTTCTTGTTTGTGGACTTGAATCTACCAGGGGTGTGCTGCTGCTGGAGCTCAGGGGAAGGCTTGCCTCCCTGGGCCCTGCCCTGCCCCTGGACCCCTGGAGGACTTCTCTTTGGACCCTTTTGCCTGGCCTGGGAGGGCTGGAAGACTTTCCCCGGCTAGGAGCTGTTTGTGCTCCATCTCTTTATCCCTGAACTTGGATTATAGCACTTTGGGAGTGCTGTACTTTTATCCCTATGAGCGCTTTCTGTTTATTCCTTAGGAGCGCTGTGGCTGTAACCTGCTGAAGTAGCGCTTTATTTTTTATTGCAGATCGCTTCCTTATTGCACCAAGCACCTCTCTTTGCATCCTGCCGCAGGGCCACCTGTTTTGGATATCCTAATTGCAGGTGCCCACCCTGCATTATGGCCGCCTGTTTTTATTTTGTTGCGCAAGTGCCCCTCCTGCAAATTTGTTTCCTTTTATAAATTTCTGTGGGTGCCCACCCCGCATGCCAGCTGTATTTTTCACTTCGAGGGAGCCCACCCCTCATTTGCCGCTGTTAAAAATTCACCGTGGCCGGCCCGGGAACCTCGGTGACACCCCGTGACATCACAGGCAGCGCCGCGCTGTGATTGGCGCTGGTGCCGTGTTGTGATTGGAGGGAGTCCCTGGCCGCCGAGAGAAGCTGCACAGAGCCCCGAGGGCTCTATTTCCAAAGCCCCGGTCCCGAGACGGGGGACCGGGTGAAAATGCGCCCCATCCTGGTGCACGGTGTTGTGTTGCGGGGCTCTCAGGGGTGAGTGGAGCCCCGGAGGCAGAGTCTCGCGCTGTTCCCAGAGTGGAGACGGCACGGACCAGAGAGAGAAGCCCGGGTGAGTGAGCACCTCTCCCATGTTTTGGGTGTCCTACGAGGCACAGTACCTTCCTCTTTTTTTTTGAGCGGCCCGCCTAAAAGGGGGTCGCTCTTCCGAAGGGGGCACATAATTGTTTAATGGGTCCAGAGGGGCCCATGTTCTTTCCCACATTTTTGCCCCATTGTTCCCAGAGCCTACGTGGCTCTACCATGAATACATTTATTTAGTAGCGCCAGTGCCCTCTACGCTTTGGGGGGTCAGGTCTTGCTCCCTATATTGCACATAGTTATTTCAGGAGCCAGAGGGCTCCAAGGGACACATGTTTTATTTTCAGAGCCCCGTGGCTAAAACATTTGGCGCAGTGTTTAAAGAGGCCACTGAGAGTCCATGCCGCATTTTCTCTACTTCCCACCTGGCCAGCAAGTAGTGGACAGCTGCACCGTTTAGGCCTTTTTGCATTTTAGGGGACATGTGTTAAATCCAGGAGTGAGGTGCACTCCCTCGCCCTAACTCTGCCTGCACAGCTGCACAGCACTTAGTGCCAGCTGCTACGTTTAGGCCCTTCATTGAGGACTCCCAGCTGCCTAGCAAGTAGTGGGCAGTTGCAACGTTTAGTTTTGCGCCAAGTGCACACCCTTGACTGTCCCTGCCATAGGCAGCGCGCCCTGACTCTGGACAGAGGGCAATTGAGCCCCTAAGAGACGGCCAGTTGGCCCAGGGTTTGTAGGGCGCAAGGCCCTAGTGTGGTTTTTATAGGTGCTAGGAAATGTAATGGTTGTAGTATGTTTTATGCACCTGGATTCATGCTTATAGATGTGCTTTCACGCTTATTAGGTTTTTACCAACTGTCTTAGGTTTTATTTCTCTACTGTGGTCTATGTTTGATTTATTCCCTACTACAGGTTATGTTATTAAGTTTCTTTCCTAATGCAAGTTATGTTTAGGAGATTATGGTCTACCAGATTTTAGCTTATGAGGTTGGCGTAGAATAGAGTTCTTGCCTTATGTGATACTGTGCCTGTTATGATTTATGTTACAGGTTGACGTTTGTACATCACCCATAATTTCTTATTGGTAAGGCTTGAAGTCCTGGGGCTGTATTATAGTTGGTGCCCCGGGGGCGTAACAGGCGTTTGCACCCGCTTTGCACGCTCCGGGCACTTTCGTATTATAGAAGGGGACGCAGACGCTTGTGTGTCCCTTATCTAATACAACAGAGGGTGTTCCCTCATTTGCATGTGGGTGTGCCTTACGCAAATGAGGGAATTCCTTTGACTCTGCCCCGCCCATATATCAGACTTGGGCGCAGAGTCAAAGAAGCCCTCAGGAGGCGCACTGACAGTGCACCATTTAAAAGGTTGCGTACTGCCAGTGCGCCTCCGGACAGCCCCCTCTGCAGGGGGTAAAGGGGGCTGCACCCACCTGTAAGGGGATATCTAAACCCCTATAAAGTGCAGGCGAGGGCCGCCTGCACAGTGAAAACACGGAGCGGCTGCTCCTTGTTTTCACAGGAATGCGCTGCCCTGGGGGCAGCGAGACTTTGTGGTTGCCCTAGGGGCAGCACATACACCATAATGGGGCGTATCATCACTGTTAATGCCAAGCGCACCCTGTTGAAAGGTGTGCCAGGCACAAACAGTGATAATGTGTAATACGGCCCCTGGGCTGTTTAGCAAGAACCCGATTTGCATAAGTACACTCATCCATTTGCATTAGTCTGCCTGCAGCAGATCTGCCTATGTCCTTGCCCAGTCTGGTGGTCCCTAATCACAAACAGGACCTGCCTGTAGTGGAATACCCAAGATGGCAGCTCAAGTATGCCACAGCCATGCACTCTATAAGTAATGAATATGAGGGAACGTGGATGAAGTGACAAGGGCTTTCTAATGCCAAATAGCCTAAAGGGGTCCAAATGCGACAATTTTTATTTCTAAAGGTGACCTGCTGTGCTGCACTGCATCACAAGCTCATAAATGAGCCCCTTAGTGACTGTTCCATGATCAGGCACATTGGGGCGCAACACAGAGCCGAGCATCTTTTTTGTGTTTCCATTGCCTAAAGTGCAAACATATAGCCCAGATGGCATATGTTCTCCACGATAATGAATGTGTTGCATACAACAAAGGGAGGGAGGCAGTAAATGCTGACTGTTTCCAACTTACACTGTCTGCAGTACTTGCATTAACTCAGAAATGCCAAGCTGTATGTACTCACAGCAAGTGCACAAAATAGGCACTTGGCTCTGCTGAGGGCCAGCACACCAGTTCATGACACAGCTCCAGGTGTACACATGCACAGTAACCACACACGCTCTCAAATACGCTACATAATTTAGATCATGAGCAAAATATGTTTTATAACCTGCTTTAACATTTGGTACCAGCATATTAAAAAATATGTTTGTGAATTTGGCTCCCACTTTACAAAACACAGGAGACTGAGGAGCTCTAACAGTAAGAGCCATAGGAGCTCTAATGAAAAAAAAAAAGTATTTTACATTCTTTTTATAGCTGCAGAGCTATAGCTAAAAGTGACATGCATATCAGGTTCCTTTTTTTATTTTTCGGAATTCCTGTCCCTTCATAGATCTGGCCATAATAGAGGTGCGCACAGATGAAATTCGATGTTGATGTTTTCCCTAAAATGGCTTCTGGCCAAGAGACCAAGCGGGGAACATCTATTACCATGCGGTCATTGCATCGCAACGCCTTTACATTGCGGGTATTACAACGTAAGTCATTACAACGACTTGCGCTGGATGGTGCTCTAACCTAAGGAATAGTATGTTTTACTATTCCAACACCTTCCCTACTAAATGTGGACTGGTGTTGGAATAGTAAATCATGCTATTCCTAAGTCTAGTGCCCTCCAGCGCAAGTCGTTGTAACGACTTGTGGTGTAAAAACTGCAATGTAACGTACCGCAATCATTTTGATCGCGTAGTAACGTTACGTATTCGACCAAGGGTCATCATGGAAAACTAAGTACTTTTACCATACATAGAGAAATTAAAAAGTGTCTTCTGGCTGCCTTATGATCCAAAAGAGAATCCTTCTTCTGCCATTGTGGAATTGGAGGGTGTATCCTCATCTGGCATTTCTATGTCAGACTAATCACTGAGCAGCTGCGTGCACACACAGCCTGAAGAGGCCATAGTGCCATGATGGAAATATGGAACAGAGGGAGGCTTTCAAGGTAGACTAGCAGTGCAGCACCCACTGTTTTCACAACTGAAGAGTGCATCCTGAGCACTAAGTCATATATACTGAGGACTGTAAGCTACATACTGAGCACATTGCACTGTACATAGCACTGTATACTGAAAATTCCACATGATGTACAATGTTACACCTGTACTCACAACACTTCTGGTAGTTTACTAAACATACACGTAATTCTGCTTAGAAGTGTATACAATTGCATGATTGTGTTTGATGAAATTTTGCGAAATTACAAGAAAAATACTGAAAATTGCAAGAAGTTATGAGTGCAGTATGAAAAGTTGTTTGCAGTCATCGCGCATTGTTTTTTTGTTTTGTAAAGGCAAACTTATGGGTAAAAAAGTCACGCAAGACACAGCCAGGACAAGGATTCCAGCAGTATATGTCTCTTTATGAAGCAGTTTTCTGTGCCAACCAGACAGAAATAAATTATGTTAAATCTCTTAATGCGAAATTTTGAGAAATTTCTTGTGATGCTAAATTTAGGCAGAACACAAAAATGTTTGAACTTCAGAAATTTTTCTGCCATCATTTTAATTTCACTGAGGCCTAATTCTGAGCACTGCACTCTGTATACTGAGAACTACACATTGCAAATTGTAGGTTAAGTAGAGTTGAGTTGCTCTAAAAGTTTCTGAATAGCTTTTGTAAGTCTGTGGTTAGATTTAACACTGGTCACCCCGGGGGGGGGGAGATGGGATTAGTGTTTTTACTGTGTTTTGTTAATAATCCATAAATGTGCATTACTGTGTGGGGCCATTAATGTGAGGCCATTATTGTTCATAACTCTGTGCGGTAATTGATCACAGTTTACTGCCTAGGGCCTTTTATTCACATGTACTACATTAGGCTAGCACCCCTGGGTAGTTATAGTTAGGATTATTTTTCCATAGCGATTGAATTTTTTGGTTTGCTAATGTTTTTGGCACCATTTGACCGATCTTGATGAAACTTTCCAAAGAGTTCTATTTTTTGATCAGCTCTTTCCTGGTAAGTTTCAGTCTGACCCGCCAAGTAAGGGACCCAGAAAAATGCTCTTTGTAATCAGCTTTTTCATGGTTAGTTTTGATGTGATCCGTTACACAGGGGCCAAGAAAAAAGGGGGGGGGGCGGGAGGGGTTCTCAAAACACAAAATCATCATGCAATTTCCATAGGGTTTTTTGGAATGCACTACAGCCAAAGCGGCTGACAGGAATGACACCAAATTTGGCAGGAAGCTAAATCTTGGTCCGGAAAGCGTGTTTATTGTGATCTGGTGCAAATACATTTAGTAGTTTTTGAGAAACTACGATGAAAAATATTTGTAAATCTGCACGGTTGGGTTTGAACGACTTTTTAGAAGGGTCTTGCTAGCAAAAATTAAAAGGAAAAATAGTGTTTTGGTTGGCCATAGGGGCTTTGTTCTCCATTGGGTATCTGGCTCCTAAAGCTCTGGTGGGAGCAAGCACAATAACTGGCTGGCCACAACATGAAAACAAGCATTGTGGAGGACATTACAGAACTAAACATGAATACAGCCCTCAGGGATGGAGTCCTCGGGCATGTAAAAGCTCAGGGAGGGGGTTGCACTTCCCCTTCCCGGTATAATAAAAAAAATGTTTTTTAAACAATTGCCAGCCCTAACCACCACTCAGGATGGGTGCTGCCAGGGGAGCTGGCAGGACTGCGGGGGCTGTGGGCCCCCCCCTTGGCCCCTAACAAAAAATAAGAATCTGAATGCCCTTTATTATTAACTGCTTCTAGCAAGGAGCACCCCATAATGCCCTATGACATTTTAACAACATATATTTTTATGCTTTTGGCCCCCCTATAAGAGGCAAAGGCCCTACCAAACATTTTCTTATTGTTGTGGGGGCCATGCAGGGAGAAAAGCAGCCCTGCGACCAAACCCCCACTTGCAGCCAATCCCACATTTGGAACAGGCTTTGGCTGTGCAGAGTAGGGAATTGGCCACAGGGCCTGGCCATTGGCCAGACATTGTGGCCAACCCCGCTCCACAGGTAGCCAATCCCATGCTGCGTCTAGACTTGGGAGACATGCTGTAGAGTTGTCCCAAACTCCAGTGCCAAAACATATACATTAAGGGGAGAGGGACATGCAGCACTCCTCCTAAAGCCTCAATAGGCCCTGCAGACCCCATCCCCATGGCCAAATTCAACAAAAAAGGGGACGGGCCACGTAGCCCCCTCCCTGAGTCTTAATGGGTGTGGGGTATGTTGTCCCCACTCCCCAAACCCAATTAGGCCCTGGGCAACCCATCCCCTGGGGCCAAAGTGTATTCTCAGTGGGAGGGGACTGCACCTTCCTTCCGGATCTTCAAAAAGGCACCGGGGTCCCCAACTCCTGGGGCTTTAGCTAATTAAGAAGGGGAGGAGGCTGCAGCCCTCTCCCCAAGCATAATATGGCCCAAGGGGTCCCATCCCCCAGGGTCCATCTCAAATATAGATGGGTGCCTCATGCCTACCATGGCACCCCTCAAGTACCACATTGGAGCTGAAAGGAGCCACAGGGACCCCTGCAGCCCCTGCCGGCTCCACACATTGTGCAGGAGCCAGCATTGCTCCCGCCCGGAGGAAGCAGCTATTTATGTTTGCTGCCTCTGGGCAGGAGCAATATGTGTTCTGTTTCCCTGCCCCGGGACTGCAGGCTGCAAACAGGACACATAAGTCTCCTCCCGGCCTGTGGGAGCATTTTTTTTATCTCCCACTGGCTGGGAGAATACTTGAGTGGGCTTCCTAGGACACAGTCACTGAGCAGGCCCTGTGGGAGAGGGCCTTTAATAGCTGGAGCTGGTGGGCCATACATGCCCCATCCCTTTTAATTAAAACCATGGCCCTGGGGGATGGAGTAACCAGGGTCTTTTTATGGCTTAGGGAGGTGGGCCACGCAGCCTTCCTCCTCTATTATTTACATTTTGCCCCCCTGGGATGGGGCACCTGGAGCCTAATTAGGCTAAGGGAGGGGGCCATGCACCCTCCTCCCTTCATCACTTAATCGGCCCAAACGGATGGTGGCCTCAAGGCCTTTTCTGGGCTCAAGGAGGGGGGCTGTGTGGCCCTGTACCCTTTTTTAATGCACTGTGGCCCTGGGAGGTGGACACCCCCTCCTTCTTTTTCCCCTCAACCTGGGGGGATGAGGTCCCAGGGACCTCTCAGAGGCTCGGAGAGGGGTGCCATGCACCCCTTCCCCAAAATAAAATTGGATTGATCCCCAGGCCCTGGCTCACCCTTTTTTATATGAACGCTTGTTTTTGATTTTGATTTTTGCTTCTAATTTGCACATCCTCAACAAATTTGCAGCTACTTAAAAAAACATTAATTGGCCCTAGACTGTCCCTACTACCAGGCCTAGGGGGCCAGGGTATTCCTACCCTGCCCACTATGTTTTTTTATAGTATTTTTTGGACTTGGACTGAGTTCCCGAGTCCTAAGGTGGCTGTCAGCACTTCCTGGTTGATGTGGTCGCAGGCAATCTGCGCAGGCACCACATCCCTAGATATTCCATTTTTTTAGCATTATTTGCTAAAAAACTACTGGACAGATTTACACCAAAACACAAAAAGCATTCTTTCTTGACCGAGATCTAGCTTTCTGCCAAATGCGATGTAAATCAGCTCAGCGGTCTGAGCTGTAGCTGTGCCTAAAGTTCCTATCGAAAAATGAACGGGGAGAACGCATTTTGGGATCCCCCTTTTTGCTTTGCCCCCGCTTGACAGATTACCCCAAAAACTTACATGCACAAACTTGTCAAAAAGTAGCACTTTTTTGGAAAGTTTTGTCGATGTACACCAAATGGCGCCAAAGTTATTGGCAACAAAAAAAGTAATTTCCTATGGATACACGATCCTAATTATATCTGCCCAGTAGTGACCACCACTAGATAATATATATAAATGATGTTCCTGGGAAAATGTATGGTCCTTATCATCTCGGGTCACGTTGACATGCTGCACATGGCCCTTCTCTCCACATGTCACAAACTGGGGAGTGAGGTACCAGCCCTCTGAAACTCAGAATGCTTACATCTTTGCCAAAGCCTGGGTTTTGGAGAGAGGGCCAGGCAAGGACAAACCTGTTGCATTTGTAAATGACTGTTTCTTTACTGTATTCTGTTAGTGGTCAGTTGTAAAGCAAGGCATGCAGAGCAGGTGTGCTTTAAAGTGCTGCAATGAGGAGTATAAGAAGTAGAGTGCAGGAAGTTGAAGTGGGAGATGGAGAAGGGAGCAGGATGTAGAAAAGGTAAAAACATTGTTCGAGATGTGGACCACAAGATATACATAACTGAAAAATACTTGGTTCTGAGATAAGGAGGATAAGAAGAGATTGAAGGAGAGGTCATTATGTTCACAATTGATGTGGTGAGGTTGTGCTGTACTTGAAGGAAAAGCGGGAGTGAGATTCTTTAAATATGGAGCATGAAATAAGTTGCTGTAGTTACAGTTAGGAAATATTCCGAGAGAGTCGTAAGTCAATCACAGCTGCGGGTAAATAATTCTGTGACCATTTCCTGAAGGTAAGTGGTACTGGCTAGTAGGAGCCTTATAGGAAATGTGCTTAGCTTTAAAATTCACTCAGTCTTAAACTAGGCACAAAAGTAGGTATTTGACTGCGGGGCTTGATGTGGGTAAATAGTTTGAGAGTACTCAAGAGCTCAGTTTATTTCTGTCTTTGAACTAATGAAAACTAGACAGCTGCTTCATGGAACAACATATTGAAAGCCTCTCATCTGAAAGGTGTCAGACACAGTTGACTTGGCATTCGCTGAAACCAGTCCAGATGAAGAGGCCCAGCCACAACAATTGGCACTGTGCCTCTGATACATCAGCAGATGAGTCTGAGTTCTCTCTTGTTATAAAGTGGACTATATCCAATGCTTGTGGTGGCGAATTATGTTTCTGATAGCTATCCCAGAGAGGCTGTAATTAGTCTAAATGTGAATGCAATTGATTTTGAATTATTTCTTCCCTATTTGGTGGACAGTATTAGGCGAGGATTTTTGTGCATCGGAATGTATAGTAATATAGTAATAGTATAGTATAGTAATATTCTGATGCTTCGGTGGGGCAATGTACCACAGCATATTGACAAGACCATGCAAAGAGCCACTTTATGTGGCTTTTCATGACCTTGTAAATATGTGCCCCTTTCGCCAGAGCACTGCTTGCAAAGGCCGTTCCTTCGGGGTTGCTGTGGCTGTTCTCACACAATACCCATGGAATCTGCAGCATTTTCATATTTATTAGGAATCGTAAACCTGGGAATGCTTAAGATTCTAACAACAACATGTTGCAAGGGTGCCTGCATTGGCGCTAGGCTACTTTTTTAGCATCGGTCAGTACAGAATTTACTGTATTCTTGTGAATACAACACAGTCCTGTACTTTTAGAATGCCACAGCGCAGCACTTTAAAATTGCTTGTGGCACCATGCTGCACCATTCTATTGTTTATGAGGCCCAAAGTGCGCTTTAGAGTTGGCATAGCCTTTCTTCTAAAACATGGCTACTCGCAAACATTTTACCCAGGGCCGCAAAGCTTGGTCTTTGATGTGACCGAGGGCCGCATCAATGCCAGCAGGGTAGCACCCTGGGGGTGAGGGTGTTGAGAGGGGAGAGGCACATGGTAAGATGGGTATAGGGGAAGCGAAGCATATACATCTTGCGGCTGGATTGCAAAGTGGGAACCAGAAAACCTGGGATTAACCCCATCTTCTTCACTTTACCAAATTGTGTGATCCTAGGAAATTGTTTAATTCCCCTTTCCCTCCCTTTTCTTTTATTATCACATATAAGAGGACCTTGAAATACGCTGCACACAACCTTCTCCTGTGTTGGATTTAATAAACTATAATGTTGTTCATGTACAATAGGAGGCCACCCTAAGAGTGCACATAACAACTGACTTACCTCTTAGTTCATTATTGGCATTGTGTCAGTGTGTAGAAAGAAAGTATGTTCCTAAATGCATATTTGAAAAATGTCACTTTAAAAAATATTTCTCAATGCACTGATATATTCTGATATACTAAGGCAAAATGGTTTTAGCATGTTAACGAAATGCATGTTTTGAGCACATTTGAGATTAAAAGAGTAATATCTTGGCCACCAACCTCTTCAGCCACAAGCTTCAGAGATATGCCAGCATACAGTTTTAGTGAATTTTACTGCGGTTTCAAATATTATATGATATGAACATAACCTTCCCTCGACACTATGGATTTATTCATTTTTAGGGCATGCGTCGATCTGTGTCACCTGATTCGTAATTCAGAGTGCTGCAAGAGAGAAACAGTCTGTAGTCTGATCATGCAAACGTTAAATCCCCAGCGATGGCTGGAAAGAAGCAGTGCTATATTCTATATTCTCTCTACTCTCTTCTCAATAGCAAGAGTTCAACTGTAAATTGCGGAATATTCCGGTAATAAGGCATATTATGGTCCCTGAACATTCCATATGTAAATATGAACTTCCATAGGGAATGCAATTGGACCAGTAACTATTTTAGAGTGAAACTGGAACTCAACTTTTAAGGAAGCCCTTTTAGCCCTCATAATGATGTCTGTTTGAGCCGGTGTTTAATAGCACTACCAGCCAACTTATCTTTTAGATCAATTTCACCCAAGCTAGAGTTAACCATATGTATTCTACCAGTTCTTAATTTGCTAAGTGCCGGGGCCAAATGTGTTGCTCACAAGCCTGTGGGTGCTCCAACTTAATGTTGCTGTGCCACATCCCAAGGCTGCATAGCCTGGATTCCATCTCCTGCATCTTTATTCCACCACTGGACAATCCGGATTCCATCTCCTGCATCTTTATTCCACCACTGGACAATCCACACAGCCTTTTATTCCCCCTGCCAGGTTACTTTTCATCCCTGCTTTCTCCTTTTGTCTCTGTTTTTCAGTCTCTCTGTTCATCTTTTGTTCCCCCTTATGTTTTTTGCACTGGTTCAAATTCTGATGACCAAAATAAGTGCTAGTCCCCCAAAAAAGAGTGCTGCTGGCCCCACCTGCAACCATTGGCTCAAACCAAACTCTGAACATGGGATGACCGAGATGCCAAGATTCAGGTGCTGTCGGGGTCCCTATGTTAGCTCTTGGTTTCAAGATGTACACAAAACTCCCTCCCCAATGTTTGGAAGAGTCAAGTGAACTGGATTTCACTGAGAGAGTGAGACTGTCGACCAAATATCAGTCTTTTGCACCATAATAAGTCTTTGACGCAATACATTTTGCTTGCACAGGTCATAAACGTGGTGTGCAGACAAAATATCAAGTTGGAAATTTCGAACTACAGAAATATCGAGTCCTAAATATCGTCAGTGAGAAATATCAACAGCAAGAACATCGTGGTCAAGAATATCGATTTGAAGGTAAGTTTTTTTTTTAACAGTATAGGTCAATAATATCGTATGGAAAAATTTAGTTGTTTAAATATCAATTTTTCAATTAGCGATATGTATTTTAGTATATATATTGAATGTATGTTATGTATTTTTTGTATAAGTATTATTTATGTTTTTTAATATATGTGTTACATTTTTAGCAGTTATCAATTTTATTTAAATTTAGCATTTTTTAGTTCCATAGCGGGTTATGGGTTTATAGGGAAATAGGGGGGGAAGTAATTTAATTATAATAATTTAATTATATTTTTAATTTATTCATATTTATTTGAGATTTTATAGTGTTGATTAGGATGGTAGAAGGACCACCATCGCAGGGCTGCCGGTGGCGGTCCATCCGCCATCACACAGCGATTTACCCACCGCTCAATTAGGATGGCAATGGGTACCGCGGCGGTGCAGGGTGCCTAAAATGATGGGGGTGCCTAGCAGTCACCGTCCACCAAATTAGGATTTTGGTTAAAAATGGCCTTTCCATGGCAGCCATGCCGCCATGGAAAGGCTGGCGGGCCCCTCCTTGTGTCAGCGGGAGGTGTTGCTGCACTGGGTGGGTACCCATGGTACCCCCCTGCATTTCCCTGCACTGCGTGGCAGGCATGCGTGGTGCCTCCCACATAGTGCAGGGAAAATCACAGCATCACATTTTAACATTGCATACAGTGCTGCACCCAGCAATGTAAAATGCCCATAGTGGCGGGCACATTGTGATTGCAGTGGTGAGCCCCTGCATGACTGGCGGGCGGTCCCACACACCGCAACGATGGCGGGGGGACTTATGTCCACCCGCCACCACAATGAGCCTCTTAGTTTTAATTAATTATTAGTTTGTTTTTAATTGAAATTAATTAATGAATTAATAGAAAATTGTTGGACACGGCCTCGTGGCGTGGTCCGACCCCTCCTGCATGGAGGGCCCAGGACGACATCGGCCCTCCATTTACCTACTATCGACCCCCCTGACACGCACATTCACGAACCATCGGCGAGAGCAGCCTCCCCGGCCACCTACAACCCCTCCCGGGTACCCCGGCGGAACCTGCTCGCCAACGCTGCCAGCCTGGCAACCTGACCAGGCCACCCTTTCCGGCCGGCTCCATCTCGGGGCCATCACGACCCGAACACGTGACCGCAGCCATCCCGGGCCCCGGCCCCAGCAAAGCCCCGACATTGAGGCACCAAGATCCTCCTAGGTGGTAAAGTGGCCACTCGACAAGATCCCGGAGGAGGAGAGTTTCGATGGGCCTCCAGCCGCCCCCGGACGCCTGGTATCAATCGCCCTCCAGCCTCCCTGGGCGCTGGCTCCACCCCCCTGCTGGGTGTCTGGACACCTTCATCCCGGCCCCTCTGACCCCCAGGCACGAGGGTCCGGACATCAAAGCCCTCCAGTCCTATATCTGGGCCAGCCCTGGATTAGGACGGCAGTTGTATCTGGAGTCGAAGCCCTGCTGACCTCGTAGCGGCTGATCCTGATCCGAACTCTTGCACCTGGAACCTTCGAGGCCCTGCTGACGCTGTCGCGGCCTGACCAAACTGAACCACCTTCGAGGCCCTGCTGACGCTGTCGCGGCCTGACCAAGCTGAACTACCTTCGAGGCCCTGCTGACGCTGTCGCGGCCTGACCAAGCTGAACTACCTTCGAGGCCCTGCTGACGCTGTCGCAGCCTGACCAAGCGGAACTACCTTCGAGGCCCTGCTGACGCTGTCGCGGCCTGACCAAGCTGAACTATCTTCGAGGCCCTGCTGATGCTGTCGCGGCCTGACCAAGCTGAACCACCTTCGAGGCCCTGCTGACGCTGTCGCGGCCTGACCCCTTGAACTATCCACGCACCAGTGGGTGCCAAGACTGTCCCGCTACCCCCTTTCCCCGAGACCACGACTTTACGGATCCCTCGATCCTTGCCCGCTATCCTGCCAAGACCTTGCTTTGATTACTTATATAAAGATTCTTGTGAATATCCTTCCTGTGTGACGTCTATCTGTAAGTAGTGTGATTGCTCTGCTGTTACGATTGTAGGAGAGAAGCCTCGCCAAGGAGGCCTCCCTACGGCGCTCGGCCTGTTCCAAAAAGAGAGGTGGGTCTCGGGGCGAACAGTCAGACACCTTCTGTCTCCCCTGGGGTCGCCTTTCCAACAAAAATTAAATATGGAAATTGTGTATTTAATTTTAGGTGTGGGTTATGGTTTTTATTTGGGCAAAGGGGTGGGAAATCAGTCATTTTTAATTAATTAATAATTAGTTGTTAATTATTATTAATTAATTAATTGAAAATTAAATATGGAAATTGTGTCATTGATTTTTGGTGAGGGTTGGGGTGTTTATAGGGGTTAAGCAGGGAAGTAATTTATTTTTAATTCATTTAGAATTAGTTGTTAGTAATAATTAATTAATTAAAATTTAAAGATGGAAATTGTGTAATTAATTATAGGTGTGGGTTGTGGGGTATATAGAGGTAAAAGGTCGTTAGTAATTTATTTTTAATTATTGATAATTAGTTGCTAATTAATATTAATTATATTATCGCAAATTACATATAGGAATTGTTTATTTAATTTTAGGTGTGGGTTGTGGGGTTTATAGGCGTAAAGAGTTGGACGTTAATGAGTTTTTAAGTGTTTTAATTAGTTTTTTAATTATTAATGTTCATTTAATTGATAATGTTAATTATGGAAGTACATTTTATTTTTATTTTAGATGTGGGTTGTTAATTGTGTGGTGGTATAGGGTAGGAAGTAACTAAAATAAATGTATGTAATAATGTTTTAGTTTATAAATAATTTCTAACAAAAAATATTTGTTTGTTTAAAAAAGGTTTTTATATTTTATTTAATATAATATATGTAGGTATTTGTGAAGAGTATATAACATTATAATATGTTTTATTTTTAATTTACAATATTAAATATATTAGAATCTTAATTTCTAAAATATTTATGTTTTTTTAAATTTATTTTGTTTTTCAAATATTTTTTGTTGTTGATATTTTGTTTGTTTTTAACTTTGAATTGACTGTAGTGGGAACAGTACTTTGTATCCCTCTCCTTTCTGACTGTTTCCCTACTGTGGCACTCATTGGAGTGGGCATAGTCATTTTTACCTCTCCGCTGTCCAACACTTTTCCTACTGTTGCACGGACTAGAGAGGGAACAGTAATTTTCACCCCTTCGCTATTCAAAACTTTCTCTATTGTTGCACTGACTGGAGTGGGAAAAGTAATTTTTACCCCTCCACTATCCAACACTTTCCCAACTGTTGCACTGACTGTGGTGGGAATAGTAACTTGTATCCCTTGCTATCCAACACTTTCCCTACTGTTGCACTCATTGCAGTGGGAATAGTAGTTTTTACCCCTCTGCTATCCAAAACTCTCCCTACTGTTGCACTGACTGCAGTGGGAATAGTAGATTTTATCCCTCCACTATCCAACACTTTACCTACTGTTGCACTCACTGGAGTGGGACTAGTAATTTTTACCCCTCCTCTATCCAATACTTTCCCTCCTGTTGCATTGACTGGAGTGGTAAATGTAAGTGTAAATATTTGTAAATATTTGTATGTTTTATTTAAAAATAGAATGTTTTTTAACATACATTTTTGTTGTTGGTATATGTGTATATATATTTATTTGTTACATGTTTATATCTTTTTAAAATGTAAAAAGAAATGCAAACTTATAGTTTATTAATTGTTTTACAGTAAATGTATTTAATAAATATTTTATCTGTGTGTTTAACATTTTAAGGTTAAGTTCATATGTTATTTTTGAAAAATGTTTAATAATCTATTTTTTTAATTACGTTTATTATTTAATAATATATATATATAGATTGGGGTGATTGGTCAAGCCGGGGCCGAAAAAAAAGGGGGGGCCCAAAACGTTTTTCCCCATGCAATTTCCCATAGGACCTTTAGACACGGCTACAGCCCGAAAGGGCTGAACGGAATTACACCAAATTTGGCAGAGAGGTAGTCCTCAGTTCTGACTTGTGCCTTCTGCTTATATGCTGTCAATCTGTTCAGTAGTTCCTGAGAAAATGACGGTTAAAGTCATTTATATATCTATGGGCGAGGTGGATCCGCGTATCTATCCGCATACCCAAAGCGCAGCCTGCACGCACCCTGCCTTGCACGAGCTGCATGCTGATTGGCTGTCAACAGTCAAAATCAGAACGTGTTGGCAGCCATCTTGTTCCTCTGTAGAACTGAGGCACAAAAAAAACAAAACAAACGCTGCAAAACGCAAAAAGGGGGCAGGGTAGACACACCCTGAACCCCTAGTCCTGCTCAGGGCCCAAATTATTATCATTTTTTTTTAAAAAGACACAATCGTCCCTAGGCCCTGGCCCCTCCTTGCGCCACTCTGCAAATGCGCCCCCTGGCACGTTTGCAGAGGGGGAACAAACTCCCCTTGAATACTGGGGGTCCCTGGGGGCCAACTAGCCCACCAGGAACCTCCAGTATGCGCCAGGAGGCTGTGTTGCAGAGAGGTGTTCTGAGGCCACACCCCTTTTTACACCTCTCTGCAACAGAGCTCTGTTGCGCTTACTGGAGGTATGGACATTTGCCATAAATTCTGAATGTTAGCACTCTAGTTGCTCATTAGATCACTGTAGTAAAGCTACTGCTCACCAGGGATGTCTGCTGCTGGTATTCAAAGTGCATGTTTCAGTCTGCATGTCAGAATTTTTTTAATGAAATTGAAGAGGATTTGAGAAGTCACTCAAAATGTGCCCTAATTTTTCTTTCTGAAGCACTAATCATACTTTCTATGGCAAAATGAACCCCCTCATTTTGCTCCTTTTTAAATTTAGGGGCAGATTTATGATGGCCTTGCGCCGCCGGTGCGTCACTTTATTTGACGCAACGGCGGTGCAAACAATGCGCCCTATTTACAACGTGACGCATCTAGGAGATGCGTCACGTTGTAAAGCTCTGCGCCATCAGGAGGCGTTCCGGCGCAGGGTGGGCGTTCCGGGGCAGGTGCGCCTCGCAAAAGTGGCTGAGTGAAATCTATAAGATTTCACTCAGTCACTTTCAGGACAATGCTGCGTCAAAAGCCTGCGCCTGCTTGAAGCAGGCGTAGGTCTTGACGCAGCATTGTGGAGATGGGGCACCCCCGAGCCTTGCTGGAGCTGCGTTGCGCTTGCGACACAGCTCCAGCACTGCGCCACCTTTTCGGCACAGATGCGTCACGCATCTGTGCCGTTTTTGCCCCATGGTGCGCCGCATTGTAAATGCGGCGCACCATGGGTGGCGGAGCAGCGGCGCAGGATGACTGGCGCATCCCTGGGGATGCGCCAGTAATCATAAATCTGCCCCTAAATGTTTTCAGACTTACCACTTCACTCCAATCAAGATGGCTTCTGGTGTGCCATACTTTTGTCATAAGTAAGACTGTTAGCGCTCTAGTTGTTCTTTAGAACACTCTGGGACATTCTTTCATTGGGCTATACTTGGGCTACATCTGGTGATATTTGGGCTACATTTGGGCTCTTTTGTCTCCGGTGGCCATCTTGGGAGACTGCATGTCAGAATTTTTTAATGAAATTGAAGAGGATTTGAGAAGTCATTCAAAATGTGCCCTAATTTTTCTTTTTTGCAGCACTAATCTTACTTTCTATGGCAAAATATACCCCCTCATTTTGCTCCTTTTTAAATTAAATGTTTTAAGAGTTACCACTTTATTTCAATCAAGATGGCTTCAGGTGTGCCATACCTTTGTAATAAGTAGGACTGTTAGCGCTCTAGTTGTTCTTTAGAACACTCTAGGAGGATGCAGTAGAACACAAAGGAATCAACTGACAGTCTCTGTCCTTGTTGGATGTACATGTTTTACTGAGAATGTCAGACTTCATTCTCACATGACTGAGAAAGATAATGTGAATTTACAGAAAATGTGCTTTCAGTTTAGCTTATAGATCCCCTTCCAAACCACTGTGGGAAAAGCAAGAGATAATAGTTTTCGTTCAAACATGATTCATGATATCCCAGCAGAAGGCTTTTTCACATGGTAAAATCACCTTAGAACACACCACAATTCCTAAAATGAGTATGGTACCATCAACAAATGATTTATAATGTAACTAAAGTCCTAAAACCCTCTATTAACTACAATGCTTTTTAATGAGGTGCTATCATGTATATTGGTCCCAAGATGGCTGCCAACACTTCTTGGAACATATATATGTGTTTTTGAAGTTAATTTTCATAAAAACCACTGGAGCAATTTTCACCAAATATAGCAAAGGCACTTCTGCGTACCAGTCCCTACAATTTTGGTGTATTTCCGTTCAGCGGTTCGGGCTGTAGACTTGTCAGAACGTCCTATGGAAATTAACATGGGGAAAACGCGTTTTGGGACCCCTGTTTTTTTCTCAGCCCCCACTTCACGAATCCCCCCAAAACTTTTAGGGAAGGAGCGCAGCGGAGCTGGCCAAACGTTTGGAAAATTACACGCAAATTCCTCAACCGGCGCCAAAGTTATTCCCAATAGCATGTTGCGGATTTCCTATGGTAGCCAAACCTAACTATATATACCTACTGGCTATCGCCAGTAGGTAATATATATATATATATATATATATATATATATATATATATATATATATATATATATATATATATATATATTTATTTATGTATATATATATATATATATATAAATATATTTCCAAAGAACGCTCCTTCCGACTTCCTGCGTATCGGCCGTCCCGGTCGTGGGGATTCAGCCTGCTGCTCTGAGGCAGAACTGAGGTTGACACCACATGATGACAACCATGGACACGAAACGTGCTGGGGCTCTGCAGGGGTGCCCCATCACACTCCATCTTCAGCTGAAAAGCAGGGCAGGCAGACAACACGGATGTACTTTCACACCCACTGTGGTTATATTTTTTCATTACCTCAAGCAAAAGCCCCTTTCCTAGAACAGAGGACTACAGATCCCAGAAACGCCGCCCTGATTGTACACGCCCAGGGGGCGGGGACTCATTATTTATGGGGCAGCTTCAGTGCTCAATGAACTTTGCCACTGACGAAGAGAGCCTGGGCTCTCGAAACGCGTTTGGCAGCATTCCTGTGAGGACACGAGTGTTTCAAACCTGCAAGCAAGCTGAGGTAGCAAGGATTTGGATCCATTTCGTGTGTGGCTGATCCCCGAATGGGTTCCTGCAACAGCTTTGGATTATGTATCGGCCGTCCCGGTCGTGGGGATTCAGCCTGCTGCTCTGAGGCAGAACCGAGGTTGACACCACATGATGACAACCATGGACACGAAACGTGCTGGGGCTCTGCAGGGGTGCCCCATCACACTCCATCTTCAGCTGAAAAGCAGGGCAGGCAGACAACACGGATGTACTTTCACACCCACTGTGGTTATATTTTTTCATTACCTCAAGCAAAAGCCCCTTTCCTAGAACAGAGGACTACAGATCCCAGAAACCCCGCCCTGATTGTACACGCCCAGGGGGCGGGGACTCATCATTGATGGGGCAGCTTCAGTGCTCAATGAACTTTGCCACTGAAGAAGAGAGCCTGGGCTCTCGAAACGCGTTTGGCAGCATTCCTGTGAGGACACCAGTGTTTCAAACCTGCCAGCAAGCTGAGGAAGCAAGGATTTGGATCCATTTCGTGTGTGGCTGATCCCCGAATGGGTTCCTGCAACAGCTTTGAATATGTATCGGCCGTCCCGGTCGTGGGGATTCAGCCTGCTGCTCTGATGCAGAACCGAGGTTGACACCACATGATGACAACCATGGACACGAAACGTGCTGGGGCTCTGCAGGGGTGCCCCATCACACTCCATCTTCAGCTGAAAAGCAGGGCAGGCAGACAACACGGATGTACTTTCACACCCACTGTGGTTATATTTTTTCATTACCTCAAGCAAAAGCCCCTTTCCTAGAACAGAGGACTACAGATCCCAGAAACGCCGCCCTGATTGTACACGCCCAGGGGGCGGGGACTCATCATTTATGGGGCAGCTTCAGTGCTCAATGAACTTTGCCACTGACGAAGAGAGCCTGGGCTCTCGAAACACATTTGGCAGCATTCCTGTGAGGACACGAGTGTTTCAAACCTGCCAGCAAGCTGAGGAAGCAAGGATTTGGATCCATTTCGTGTGTGGCTGATCCCCGAATGGGTTCCTGCAACAGCTTTGGATTATGTATCGGCCGTCCCGGTCGTGGGGATTCAGCCTGCTGCTCTGAGGCAGAACCGAGGTTGACACCACATGATGACAATCATGGACACGAAACGTGCTGGGGCTCTGCAGGGGTGCCCCATCACACTCCATCTTCAGCTGAAAAGCAGGGCAGGCAGACAACACGGATGTACTTTCACACCCACTGTGGTTATATTTTTTCATTACCTCAAGCAAAAGCCCCTTTCCTAGAACAGAGGACTACAGATCCCAGAAACGCCGCCCTGATTGTACACGCCCAGGGGGCGGGGACTCATCATTTATGGGGCAGCTTCAGTGCTCAATGAACTTTGCCACTGACGATATATAAATATATTTCCAAAGAACGCTCCTTCCGACTTCCTGCGTATCGGCCGTCCCGGTCATGGGGATTCAGCCTGCTGCTCTGAGGCAGAACTGAGGTTGACACCACATGATGACAACCATGGACACGAAACGTGCTGGGGCTCTGCAGGGGTGCCCCATCACACTCCATCTTCAGCTGAAAAGCAGGGCAGGCAGACAACACGGATGTACTTTCACACCCACTGTGGTTATATTTTTTCATTACCTCAAGCAAAAGCCCCTTTCCTAGAACAGAGGACTACAGATCCCAGAAACGCCGCCCTGATTGTACACGCCCAGGGGGCGGGGACTCATCATTTATGGGGCAGCTTCAGTGCTCAATGAACTTTGCCACTGACGAAGAGAGCCTGGGCTCTCGAAACGCGTTTGGCAGCATTCCTGTGAGGACACGAGTGTTTCAAACCTGCCAGCAAGCTGAGGTAGCAAGGATTTGGATCCATTTTGTGTGTGGCTGATCCCCGAATGGGTTCCTGCAACAGCTTTGAATATGTATCGGCCGTCCCGGTCGTGGGGATTCAGCCTGCTGCTCTGATGCAGAACGGAGGTTGACACCACATGATGACAACCATGGACACGAAACGTGCTGGGGCTCTGCAGGGGTGCCCCATCACACTCCATCTTCAGCTGAAAAGCAGGGCAGGCAGACAACACGGATGTACTTTCACACCCACTGTGGTTATATTTTTTCATTACCTCAAGCAAAAGCCCCTTTCCTAGAACAGAGGACTACAGATCCCAGAAACGCTGCCCTGATTGTACACGCCCAGGGGGCGGGGACTCATCATTTATGGGCAGCTTCAGTGCTCAATGAACTTTGCCACTGACGAAGAGAGCCTGGGCTCTCGAAACGCATTTGGCAGCATTCCTGTGAGGACACGAGTGTTTCAAACCTGCCAGCAAGCTGAGGAAGCAAGGATTTGGATCCATTTCGTGTGTGGCTGATCCCCGAATGGGTTCCTGCAACAGCTTTGGATTATGTATCGGCCGTCCCGGTCGTGGGGATTCAGCCTGCTGCTCTGAGGCAGAACCGAGGTTGACACCACATGATGACAACCATGGACACGAAACGTGTTGGGGCTCTGCAGGGGTGCCCCATCACACTCCATCTTCAGCTGAAAAGCAGGGCAGGCAGACAACACGGATGTACTTTCACACCCACTGTGGTTATATTTTTTCATTACCTCAAGCAAAAGCCCCTTTCCTAGAACAGAGGACTACAGATCCCAGAAACGCCGCCCTGATTGTACACGCCCAGGGGGCGGGGACTCATCATTTATGGGGCAGCTTCAGTGCTCAATGAACTTTGCCACTGACGAAGAGAGCCTGGGCTCTCGAAACGCGTTTGGCAGCATTCCTGTGAGGACACGAGTGTTTCAAACCTGCCAGCAAGCTGAGGAAGCAAGGATTTGGATCCATTTCGTGTGTGGCTGATCCCCGAATCGGTTCCTGCAACAGCTTTGGATTATGTATCGGCCGTCCCGGTCGTGGGGATTCAGCCTGCTGCTCTGAGGCAGAACCGAGGTTGACGCCACATGATGACAACCATGGACACGAAACGTGCTGGGGCTCTGCAGGGGTGCCCCATCACACTCCATCTTCAGCTGAAAAGCAGGGCAGGCAGACAACACGGATGTACTTTCACACCCACTGTGGTTATATTTTTTCATTACCTCAAGCAAAAGCCCCTTTCCTAGAACAGAGGACTACAGATCCCAGAAACGCCGCCCTGATTGTACACGCCCAGGGGGCGGGGACTCATCATTTATGGGGCAGCTTCAGTGCTCAATGAACTTTGCCACTGACGATATATAAATATATTTCCAAAGAACGCTCCTTCCGACTTCCTGCGTATCAGCCGTCCCGGTCGTGGGGATTCAGCCTGCTGCTCTGAGGCAGAACTGAGGTTGACACCACATGATGACAACCATGGACACGAAACGTGCTGGGGCTCTGCAGGGGTGCCCCATCACACTCCATCTTCAGCTGAAAAGCAGGGCAGGCAGACAACACGGATGTACTTTCACACCCACTGTGGTTATATTTTTTCATTACCTCAAGCAAAAGCCCCTTTCCTAGAACAGAGGACTACAGATCCCAGAAACGCCGCCCTGATTGTACACGCCCAGGGGGCGGGGACTCATCATTTATGGGGCAGCTTCAGTGCTCAATGAACTTTGCCACTGACGAAGAGAGCCTGGGCTCTCGAAACGCGTTTGGCAGCATTCCTGTGAGGACACGAGTGTTTCAAACCTGCCAGCAAGCTGAGGTAGCAAGGATTTGGATTAATTTCGTGTGTGGCTGATCCCCGAATGGGTTCCTGCAACAGCTTTGGATTATGTATCGGCCGTCCCGGTCGTGGGGATTCAGCCTGCTGCTCTGAGGCAGAACCGAGGTTGACACCACATGATGACAACCATGGACACGAAACGTGCTGGGGCTCTGCAGGGGTGCCCCATCACACTCCATCTTCAGCTGAAAAGCAGGGCAGGCAGACAACACGGATGTACTTTCACACCCACTGTGGTTATATTTTTTCATTACCTCAAGCAAAAGCCCCTTTCCTAGAACAGAGGACTACAGATCCCAGAAACCCCGCCCTGATTGTACACGCCCAGGGGGCGGGGACTCATCATTGATGGGGCAACTTCAGTGCTCAATGAACTTTGCCACTGACGAAGAGAGCCTGGGCTCTCGAAACGCGATTGGCAGCATTCCTGTGAGGACACGAGTGTTTCAAACCTGCCAGCAAGCTGAGGAAGCAAGGATTTGGATCCATTTCGTGTGTGGCTGATCCCCGAATGGGTTCCTGCAACAGCTTTGGATTATGTATCGGCCGTCCCGGTCGTGGGAATTCAGCCTGCTGCTCTGAGGCAGAACCGAGGTTGACACCACATGATGACAACCATGGACACGAAACGTGCTGGGGCTCTGCAGGGGTGCCCCATCACACTCCATCTTCAGCTGAAAAGCAGGGCAGGCAGACAACACGGATGTACTTTCACACCCACTTAGGTTATATTTTTTCATTACCTCAAGCAAAAGCCCCTTTCTTAGAACAGAGGACTACAGATCCCAGAAACGCCACCCTGATTGTACACGCCCAGGGGGCGGGGACTCATCATTTATGGGGCAGCTTCAGTGCTCAATGAACTTTGCCACTGACGAAGAGAGCCTGGGCTCTCGAAACGCGTTTGGCAGCATTCCTGTGTGGCTGATCCCCGAATGGGTTCCTGCAACAGCTTTGAATATATATATATATATATATAAATATATTTCCAAAGAACGCTCCTTCCGACTTCCTGCTTCCCCGAGGGAATTGGCATACACAACCGGCGGAGCACGCCGGTAATTAATCCTTGTCACAACAGCACTCCCGTACGCTCTCAGTAAATGTCAGCCAGCCAGCTTATATTCCAAGGGTGTTTATTCCATAAAACAACATGTTTCGGCTTACAAGAAGCCTTGTTCACTTTAAATAAAATAGTGCTCACAACAGTGTTAATAAAGCATTCGGCAATTGACAAGTCACGATGCAGTACATAAACATGAAAAGGGGACTGTAAATACGTCATACCCAGAGCAAAACAAGAGCAGCCATATTGGAGTGGAACCGTGTAACCACAGTTGATCATACTAAATAACAGAAAACAATTTAGTTCTGTTAACACATTTAAATGATTGAAAATTATGCCGTGAAATACGCATGTGATTCAACATATAATGGCCAATAGTACCCAAAATAATTTTGCGGTTATATACCCACTGGTGTACCACAATTAATCCGTGAGCAAAGCTGAGTAGGCTGAAACGCGTTGGTTGGGTTCGTTTAAAATAAATAGATTGAATATATCTTCATTTGGCAGTGCTGTGCAAATTCTTTGTTTTAAAAAATTACAAATTGAGGCCAGGATCCGGCTTCCATGCTAAGCACCCACTGCTAGACTGCGCTGATGAAGGGATCCTTTTGTGGCGAAATATATATATAAATATATATATATATATATTTATAAATATTACCTACTGGTGTTTGCCAGTAGGTAGTTATAACCTAGTTTCCATAGGAAAAGCGTTTTTTGTTTTCTCAATATCTTTGGCGCCGGTTGACAAATCTTTGCAAAATTTTCTAAACTAGTGGCACGCTCCGGTCAGCTCCTGTCTTGAAAGTTTTGGGGTGATTCGACAAGTGAGGGCTGAGAAAAAAGGGGGGTCCCAAAACATGTTTCCCCCATTTTTCATAGGGAACTTTAGACACAGCTACAGCCTGAACTGCTGAATGGAATTACACCAAATTTGGCAAAAGTGTAGGTCTTGTTTCAGAAAGAGCCCCTTTTGTTAAATTGTGTAAATCAGTCCAGTAGTTTTTTAAATATTAAAGGAAAAATAATTTTATATACCTGGACCACCCATCTCATAGTGAGATCTGATTGGCTGTCAGCTCTTCATTCAAGAAGTGTTGGCAGCCATCTTGGGACCAATATACATGATAGCACCTCATTAAAAAGCATTGCAGTGAATGGAAGGTTTTGAGGGTCACCAAAAAGAGAACGTATAAAGGGTGATAAGACTTTAGTTACATTATAAATCATTTGTTGATGGTACCATACTAATTTTAGGAATTGTGGTGTGTTCTAAGGTGATGTTACCCTGTGAAAAAGCCTTCTGCTGGGATATCATGAATCATGTTTGAGAGAAAACTATTTTCTCATACTTTATCCACAGAGGTTTGGAAGGTGATCTAGAAGCTAAAATGAGAGCATATTTTCTGTAAATTCACATTATATTTCTCAGTCATGTGAGAATGAAGTCTGACATGCTCAGTAAAACATGTACATCCAACAAGGACAGAGACTGTCAGTTGATTCCTTTGTGTTCTACTGCAGCTTCCCAGAGTGTTCTAAACTACAACTAGAGCGCTAACTTATGACAAAAGTATTGCCCACCTGAAGCCATCTTATTTGGAATAAAGTGATAACTCTTAAAACATTTAATTTAAAAAGGAACAAAATGAGGGGGTTCTGACAGGCAGACTGAAACGTGCCCTTTCAATACCAGCAGCAGACTTCATTGGTGAGCACTCGCCTTACTACAGTGATCTAATGAGCAACTAGAGAGCTAACATTCTGAAATTATGGCAAATGTGTGACACATCTGAAGGCCTTCATGATGGAATCAAAGTAAAACAACTGAAAGTATTTCCTTTAGAGGAGACTGTAGTAAATGAGGAAATTAGGAAACTTCATAACAAATAAGTCTCCCAAGATGGCCACCAGAGACAAAAGAACCCAAATGTAGCACATATATCACCCAGATGTAGCTGACGTATAGCCCAAAGACAGAATGTCCCAGAGTGTTCTAAAGAACAACTAGAGGGCTAACAGTCTTACTTATGACAAAAGTATGGCACACCTGAAGCCATCTTGATTGGAATAAAGTGTTAACACTTAAAACATTTCATCTGCCAAGGGAAAAAATGAGGGGGTTCATTTTGCCATAGAAATTATAATAAGTGCTGCAGAAAGAATGATTAGGGCACATTTTGACTTCTCATATCCTCTTCCATTTCATTAAACAATTCTGACATGCAGACTGAAACATGCACTTTGAATACCAGCAGCAGACTTCCCTGGTGAGCAGTAGCTTTACCACAGTGGTCTAATGAGCAACTAAAGTGCTAACATTCTGAAATTATGGCAAATGTGTGACACATCTGAATGCCGTTTTGATGGAAACAAAGTAAAAAACGGAAAATATTTCCTACTGAGGAGAAAGTCGTAAATAAAGAAATTAGGAAACTTCATAACAAATAAGTCTCCCAAGATGGCCACAAGAGACAAAAGAGACCAAATGTAGCACAAGTATCATCCATATGTAGCCCAAGTGTAACCCAATGACAGAATGTCCCAGAGTGTTCTAAAGAACAACTTGAGAGCTAAGAGTCTAAGTATGGTACACCTGAAGCCATCTTGATTGGAATAAACTGCTAACACTTAAAACATTTAATTTTAAAAGGAACACAATGAGGGGGTTCATTTTGACATAGAAATTATGATTAGTGCTGAAGACAGAAAAATGAGGGCACATTTTGAGTGACTTCTTAAATCCAATTCTATTTCATTAAAAAATTCAGACATACAGACTGAAACATTTGCTTTCAATACCAGCAGCAGACTTCCCTGGTGAGCAGTAACTTTACTACAGTGATCTAATCAAAATGTGTGACAATCTGAATGCCTTCTTGATGAACCCAAGGAAAAAACTGAAAGCATTTCCTACTGAGGAGACTGCATTAAATGAGGAAATTAGGAAACTTCATAACAAATAAATCTCCCAAGATGGCCACCAGAGACAAAAGAGCCCAAATGTAGCACAAATATCACCCAGATGTAGCCCGCGTGTAGTCCAATGACAAAAGTGTGCCACACACTTTTTTATATTTTGTGTTTTTGAAGTTTTATGTAGTGCAGACTGGTCAGGTATTGGAGTGCTTTACTTGAGCATTGGTTACATCACACAAGGACAAATTCATCGTGGTTGTAGACAAGGGGAGATGAAGTCATTTGACCAGAATCACAGAATGTCCAGCTGGAGCAGAAACTCCAACCTGGTTCCCCAGTTGCAAAGTCTGCCACTCTGGAATTAACACCATATCCTCTCCTCTAAGTGCAAGATTTAATCAAGTGGTCAACTGGATAAAATAACATAAAGATAACAAATACTTTAAAAGTGCTTAGTCACATTTGAAAACTCAGAAAAGATGTCCTCATTTTAGTTTTTTAGAGCACTAACCATAATTTCAATGCAAATATGACCCTCTCATCTATGTAATTTCTAAAAGAAATGCTCTAGGTATTACAGTTTTGATTACATCAAGATGAAGTCAGGCGTGCCACACTTTTGTAATAAATATAGAATGTTAGCAATCTAGTTGTTCATTAGGATACTGTGGAAAAGCAGAGGCCAGGGGCACGGAATTGAAGGCAGGTAGGAGGGTGCAGAGGAAACAATTTGACCACACTGGGCAGGCAGGAAGGGCAGTGACAGCACAACAGACTATGGAGGGCAGTGGAAAGGGGGGTAGGGGCAACAATCCAACAATACAGGACAGTCAAGAGAGGCTGTGGCAATATAATAGACCATTGTGGGCAGAAGGAAGATGCAGTGGTCCTACAACCATACATGCCAACATACCCGATTCATCCAGGAAACGTCCAATGGTTTTAAGCCCAAATGGGCTTTATTTGATCTGTCTCCTGTCTACAATCTCCTCTTTTTTAATGTAAGTCAATAGGAAAAATCAATACCCCAGTTTTTTTTCAAAATCTCCCTCTTACCACGTTTAAAATGTTAACAAGTATGGTACATCGGATCATGGAAGGCAGGAGGAATTGGGGTAGGGACATGGACTTGGATAACAGAGGACAGGAAGGACATGGAGAAGTGCACCAATATAACAATACAGGGCAGGCATCAAGGTTTGCAACAGCACAATACACCACCCAGGGTATGTGAGACAAGAATGCAGCACAGCAATCCATAGAAAGCACTAGGGAAGGGACAGGATCATGTCACAACAGAGAACAGAGGTAAAAGAGGCAATGGCAACTAGTTGACCACAATGGACATACAGAAGAGAAAGCTGCAGCTTAACGGACCATAAAGGGCAGGAGGGAGGGATCAGGGGCATTACAATGGAATAAGCAAGCCAGGAGGGAGGAAATAGGGGTCTGCACTTGGACAACAGAGGGCAGGGGGCAAGTGGGCAGGAGCAGCAAGCTGACCATGGATGCTGGAAGCAAGACAAACCACGGAGAGCAACAGTGAGCCTATAATGGCATACACACAGACCATGGAGGGAAGGTGGGAAGAGGTCAGGGGCAGCTAGCTGACCACACAGGGAAGGTGGGAGGGGCAGTGGCAGCACAGAAGACTATGCATGGCAAGCGGGAGGGTTAGTGGCAGCACAATGGCCATAAATGGGCAAGAAGGAGGGGGCAGGGTCATGCACATAGGACCATGGAGGATAGAAGGGAAGGGTAGGAGCTGGGCACAGACAAAAGAGTTCAGGGGTTGGGTCCTCACAAAAGACCACGCAGGGCAGGCAGGAGGAGCAGTTGCAGCACACCAGCCCAGGGAGGGCAGAAGGGCGTGGCAGTAAAATGGACCATGGAGGACAGGAGGAAGGGGATAGGGGCATGGAACGTGGGCAGGCACGGTGGAGGTGCCAGGGACAGGTTACACTCATCTGACAATGCTAGGTAATTGGGAGGGGAGTGGCAGCTCAATAGAACCGGAGTGAGGGGAGGCATATCAGCAAGTTGCCGCCACCCTTCTGAGTGGAGCAACACCGTGCTCCGTGTCACCCCCGTTGGGCAGTAGATCCTGTACTACGGGTTTCAACTACGCCCAGTACAGGACTACTAGGGCCCCATAACAGGCTACTCCCAAAAGTCTTGGAGCGTGTTTTTCAGTTGTGCACTACATTTCACATAGGCCCTGAAGAAGTGCCACCCGATTCCTTTGGAACAATTAGGCACGAAACATGTCAACCTCACCTTAGAGACCGCCTGTTAGGAACATTATATTCCCACAGGGCGTCCAGTTAGTTTTATATAGGCAGGATCTACCTTTACCATTAAACTTATTGAGATTAGGATTGACCCTGACCTATTTTAGATCACCCCACACGTGCACATAACCCCTCGCTGCTCCCACACCCGCTTGCACCCAATGGCTTCTCTAAAAAAGATCTCTAACAAAGAGCCCGGAAACGGTGAGCCCATCGAGCACTGCAGCGCCGGCCCGACGAGGAGCAAGGCCCAATGATGAAGCATGACACCTCTCGGGTGTGTGAGGGCAACATGACAAAAGTTTAGTCTTTTCCCCTTCCATCATATTTTTAGGAACTGCACCCCTCTTGTTTAACACAAGCTCAACAGAACACTCCGAGTAGATAGGAAGGGTAGGTCCATGGAACATAGTGGGCAAAATGGATGAAGCAGGGGCATGCACACAGACATCGGAGGGCAGAGGGAAGAAGAGTAGGGGCAGCAAGCTAAGCACAGAAGCTAAGCAGGAGGTCAATGACGGGGCATAGAATTGGGGAATGGAGGGCAGGAGAAGTGGACTGGGACATCATGCTAAATGGAGGGCAGTAGCAGCACATCAGACCATGATTGGCCGGAGGGAGGAGGCTAGCGCATGGATTCAGAAAACAGAGGATAGGGAGGAGGTGGATGGGGCAGCAAGCTAACTGTTCATAGAAGGTGGGAAGGCCAGTGGCAGAACAACAGCCACATAGGGCTGTAATAAGGGAGCAGGGAAATGGACTTGGAAAATGGATGGCTAGGAGGAGGGGAAGCAGGAGCAGCAAGCTTCGGTGGGGGCAGCACAATGACAGGCCAGGTCCTGCTTCCAACCC
Source organism: Lissotriton helveticus (assembly GCF_964261635.1). Taxonomy (NCBI): domain Eukaryota; kingdom Metazoa; phylum Chordata; class Amphibia; order Caudata; family Salamandridae; genus Lissotriton; species Lissotriton helveticus. The sequence continues at coordinate 1,066,993,379 of NC_136067.1, read as the reverse complement.
CCCACCATCCATTGTGATATGCATCTTACTTAATGTTAAAAAAAACTAGAAATTTGCTGAAAAAAACAAAGATTACAAGGACGTTATAGTTAGACTCAGATTTCACTCATACACAACAAGTGAAATTCACCAGTTATAGTTACCTGAGCTAACTGTAACTTACGCCCTCACAATGTACTGCTAATGACCTCAGACATTACATCACTCATGACATGGTTAGTTACATCACTCATGACATCACTCATGACATCTCAAATGAGCTGTGAATGGAATGAAACTATAATCGCTAGAACTTTATTTAGGAATTGTGTATATTAACACCATAGGTTTCAGGGGCATTATAGTTAAGAATTAGCATTTACAAAACCTTTGAAATTCACTGAAAAAACATGAATGGTAGTCTGTATTTTAGAGGGGGTGTATCAAAGGTTATATTAGGGTGTGAGGAGGTGCATCAGATGATCAAGTGGATGATGTCATCAGTGGTGTCATTTAAGATGTCATCAGTGATGTCATAAGTGATGTCACTGACCGAGTGATGTAATATGTGACGTCATCATCAGTGCATTGGGCACGAGTTATAGTTAGCATGACAAACTATAATGGCTGAATTTCCCTGGTTTTGTACGAGTGAAATGTCCAACTAACTATTATATATATATATATAAAAGGCTGGAGTTGTTTGGGACAGTTTGGGTTTGCAACGTGTCCTGCTACATTTGGGTTCGGCTACAGGAATATCATTCTCTCTCCCCCCATTCTTTCACCAACCCGGTTTGCTGTGACATGAGGCATCCTGGGAGTTTCAGTTCGGAGGATCTGAAACGATCTGCAACAGGTGAGCGTGACTGTAGGGTGGAGGAGGGGACTCACACCAGTCATCTTACAGGCAGCAGGGAAGAACTTACCACGTTTTCCATTCCGGTGTTGGGCGCTGAAGAAGGCACACGGCGAAATGCATCCACCGCCACGGGAGCTGTACCTTACCATTAAAGCCTTTCTGAACTGTTCCCCTTGGGCTTCTGCTTCTTCCTTTTGGAGGGAGGTTTTGGACACATTATTTGCGCTGGCCAGTAGCGCAATTCAGAAGTCCCCGCCACGTTCTGGGTCTGGACTTTGGCTGGCTCGCTCACGGCAGTTTCCTATTCTTTCAGCAATGGAAGGTGTCCAGGACCCGCCCCTGCCATTGGAGTACCTGAGCAGTTGAGGTATTGCACCTCTCTCTAGGCAACTTGCATTCCGCAGTTAGTCCCCGCATTGTGGAACTCCTATTCCGGGGGCTGTGACGGTATGAGGGGACCCGAGGAAAGGATGGAGTTGTTTGGGACAGTTTGAGTTTGCAACGTGTCTTGCTACATTTGGGTTCGGCTACAGGATTATCACTCTCTCTTACCCCATTCTTTCACCAACCCGGTTTGCTGTGACATGAGGCATCCTGGGAGTTGCAGCTCGGAGGATCTGAAACGATCTGCAACAGGTGAGCGTGACTGTAGGGGGGAGGCGCGGACCCACACCAGTCATCTTACAGGCAGCAGGGAAGAACTTACCACGTTTTCCATTCCGGTGTTGGGCTCTGAAGAATGCACACGCCGAAATGCATCCGCCGCCACGGGAGCTGTACCTTACCATTAAAGCCTTTCTGAACTGTTCCCCTTGGGCTTCTGCTTCTTCCTTTTGGAGGGAGGTTTTGGACACACATATATACATATATATATATATATATATATATATATATATATATATATATATATATATATATATATATATATATATATATATATATATATATATAAATAAATATATATATATATATATGTATATATATATATATATATATATATATGTATATATATATATATATATATATATATATATATATATATATATATATATATATATATCCGTTCACCAGTCCCACTGATCGGCTCTGGACGCCGATCCAACCACGTAGGTACAGACCACAGCAACGCTGAAAGATTAGTTCAGGGTAGTTTTATTGCTCCCAGATCCCCAGCATGACGCGTTTCGGCTACAACACGGTAGCCTTGATCACATGGCCAAAAGGAAACAATACCCGTGTTTAAATACAGTGCACAGCAAAGATTGACGTCATAACAGCAGTAATAGACATGGAAAACATACTGACCCTTAGTACCCGGAAGACTTATTCTTAAACCAAAGGCATGAATCTATACATGCTGAATAACAAGGTTAATTCATGATTTATATAATTACAATAACATCACGAAAATTTACACATCATTAATGGTACTTCCAAGGTAACAGTAAAAAAGTCCCAAATAATTAATCAAACGGAGTTTCCAAAGTCTCTAGTTGGTCTTAGCAGTTATTGGTGACTCAATCTAAAAAAAAAAGTGCAAGTGCAAACCTATATACAGTGCAAAACATAATTCATTACCACAGTGCATATCCTAATTAATTCAAAAAGGACTCACAAATGCGATTAAATAAACATAGCAGGTTAGACGGCACGTTGAACCCTTGATTATGGGGGTTATATGACTTTTAACCTTATGCATGAAATAGATAAAAAACAACCTTATGCATGAAATGAATAAGCAACAACCACAGATCAGGTCATATATATATATATATATATCGAAGCTCAGATTCTTAACAGTTACTTAAGCATAACCGCACTCACAGGTAGAGTTGTGGCACACACATCATTTATTCGCCGGTTTCCAACAAACGCTTTTCAGCTACAAGCCTTCGTCAATGTCGATGTCACTCCACGAGGCAACATGTTTAATAAAGTTTCTAGTCTGTACATAGACAGAGAGAGGGGACTAATCACTTTCAAAAACAGGACGCGCCATCTTGGAAGGTACTTCTATACATCAATAAGTAACCATTCCAAATGTATATACATATATGATCATAGCGCGTGTTTGCATTATTATGAATAACACACACAAACAGTCTAAATTCAATCTTGCAATGAATCGGCATATCTCCCTACAGCAAACTACTGTAGGGAGTAACAGTATTGCAGGTACAACCCACATTACTTGCCGCTTCCCGTGAAATTAAATTCGAAACTCCAATTCTGCCATATATTGGTGACTGTCCTCCTCTCCCACTATACAGAATATCATAAAACAAGCATCAGCTTCGCGCTAGCTCCAGCGCAACCATTACCACGCCACAGCTCATTGTATCTGTTAAATTAATACACAGACACCTAATAATGCTAAACAGTGCTCAAAACCCCCTCCACCAGCTCCTGAGGCACGAGCAAGGAATGACTGCTGTAGAACATTTTTTGAATAAGAGACAACTTCGGTTTGCACAACACAACTGTATGCTCCTGGAATTTGTGGAATTTTGCTTAACCAGTAACATTTTCTTTTTGAAGAACAATTCTACATACAGGTATCCGGGAACGCGATGGGCACCTGCTTTGCCCCCAGCTATGCGAACTTGTTCGTTGGTTGGTTGGAGGAGCGGGTACCCAGGCAGCTACAGGGTCTGGGTCAGGAGACAGGGAAAGTGGTGCGTTGGTACCGATATATTGATGACCTATTCATCGTGTGGCAGGGGACGATGGATATGGCTCACCAGTATATCGAGGTTCTGAATGGCAACTCATGCAACTTGCACTTCTCGGGTACAGTTAGTCCAGTGGCAGTGGACTACCTGGACCTGAGAGTGTTTGTTGAACACGGCAGACTGCATACCGCCCTTTTCCACAAACCAACTGCAGGTAATTCCATCCTGCGTGTGAACAGAAATCATCCTCCGAGGTTAGTACAGAGCATTCCGTATGGGGAACTGCTTAGGCTAAGGAGGAATAGCTCTAGGGAGAAGGACTTCGAGGCGGCTGCCTCGGAGAGTATATGTAGATTTGTGAGCAGGGGATATGATCCAAGCTCTCTAACGAAAACTCTTGCGAGAGTGAAGAAGATACCGAGGGCTCAACTTCTTTTGGAGAAATCTAAAGAAGGAGAGACGAATCTAGCAGGAAAATATTGAATGATTACCCCCTATACATCCGAATCCAACCACTTAAAGAGGATGCTTCAAAGAAACTGGCATATCTTGAAAACAGACCCTGTTATTAAGGAAGATATTCCATCTAGACCACAGGTCACTTTTCAGAAGGCAAGGTCACTAAGGAATTCACTTGTGGGAAGTCACCTAGACAAAACCAAACCTAGATTACGAACACTAGCAGATATGAAGAGTTTCTTCCCATGCAGCAGGTGTAGGGCATGCACAGGCAGCAAACGGGTGTTATCATATAGCCTGCCAGGGCCAGTAAGAGCAAAAGCCATTAAGAAATTCATTATATGCAGTACACCTTACGCGGTCTACTGCCTAGTCTGCCCGTGTGGCCTACGATATGTAGGCAGCACGATTCATCAGTTGAAAATTAGGGTTCTCGAACATTTGAGGGCCATTGATAAGGCTGACCCTGCTTACCCCGTCGCAAGACACTTCGACGAGGTACATCAACGAGATAGGAGTAAACTCCAGTATTTCGGACTGGATCATGTCCCCTGTAACATCAGAGGGGGGACAGGTTAAAACGACTAGAATCCAGATATATAATAGATATGATGACGAAATCACCTATGGGGTTAAACAGCAGGGAAGAAATGGCTGCACACTTTGGGAAGTAAGAATGTATAACATCAATTAATGGAATTACTTCCTTGAGTAATACATTCATTTATGCTGAATTTGGGAACTTGGATCTAAAGCGGGAACCTGTAATGTGATAATGAATTTGAAAATGTCCTTCATGTCTGATGGATAGGATGAACTGTGTAGGAGAAACGGGTGCGATAGAAATGTGCGTGAATTTGCATTATTAATGGACCACAAGTCCCATTAATCATTGCGAACGGTGCACTTAGCACACGCCCAATTTGAGGCTTGTTAAAATAAAAGGTCAAGTATTGTTAATGAAGCACAACAAGTGTTCTTTACAGCAGCCCATGAGGAAGGGGGTGGTTTTCCCTGAAACGCGTCGGGCAGAGTGAATGCAGAGAAGCGGAAAGGCATGTTTAAACCAAATTGGCAGCCTGGAGAGGCGGAGAACTGTTGTGTGCCTCTTAAATGCCTCGGGCACTTTGGTTAACTATTTCTTGCACGGCAGCTCGGACGTGGAGAGTGCACCATCGTGGGCTGACACTGGAATGGACTTGGCAGCACCACGAGGCTCAGAGATCTAAACTGTTTGGGACTCCTTGAGCACAGAACTCCATATTTACAAAGAACGTGCCTGACTGCAACTCAGCCTACTGAAGGCAAGGGACAATTTTGGCACAATTATGTAAGAACACTCGACCTCACTTGAAGGTAAAGAAATGTGAATTTGCATCATTAATGGACCACAAGTCCCATTAATCATTGCGAGCGGTGCACTTAGCACACGCCCAATTGGAGGCTTGTTAAAATAAAAGGTCAAGTATTGTTAATGAAGCACAACGAGTGTTCTTTACAGCAGCCCATGAGGAAGGGGGAGGTTTTCCCTGAAACGCTTCGGGCAGAGTGAATGCAGAGAAGCGGAAAGGCATGTTTAAACCAAATTGGCAGCCTGGAGAGGCGGAGAACTGTTGTGTGCCTCTTAAATGCCTCGGGCACTTTGGTTAACTATTTCTTGCATGGCAGCTCGGCCGTGGAGAGTGCACCATCGTGGGCTGACACTGGAATGGACTTGGCAGCACCACGAGGCTCAGAGATCTAAACTGTTTGGGACTCCTTGAGCACAGAACTCCATATTTACAAAGAACGTGCCGGACTGCAACTCAGCCTACTGAAGGCAAGGGACAATTTTGGCACAATTATGTAAGAACACTCGACCTCACTTGAAGGTAAAGAAATGTGAATTTGCATCATTAATGGACCACAAGTCCCATTAATCATTGCGAGCGGTGCACTTAGCACACGCCCAATTGGAGGCTTGTTAAAATAAAAGGTCAAGTATTGTTAATGAAGCACAACGAGTGTTCTTTACAGCAGCCCATGAGGAAGGGGGTGGTTTTCCCTGAAACGCGTCGGGCAGAGTGAATGCAGAGAAGCGGAAAGGCATGTTTAAACCAAATTGGCAGCCCGGAGAGGCAGAGAACTGTTGTGTGCCTCTTAAATGCCTTGGGTACTTTGGTTAACTATAGATATATATATATATTTTTTTTGTCTGGTAATTTTTCTGTGGAAATAAACTTTTGAAATCACCCCCTTGTGTGCGCCTCACTATATGCTCCAGGAGAAGAAGGAGAGACGTACAGGAATATATATATATATATATATATATATATATATATATATATATATATATATATATATATATATATATATATATATATATATATATATAAAACTCCAACTTTCCACAATGTGCCTCCTGCACAGAAAAGTTCGCGGACAACCAAAATCAACACTCGAGGCAAAGATGTGAAGTTTGCTTTTTTAATCCATAAGGTGGGTAAAAGTCATCAGACGCGTTTCGGGCACGTCCGTGCCCTTGCTCACTGATGTATATATATATATATCCACGTGGCTTGTATCTCGCCTCCTTTCCCCAACAAGTACGGACACGGACCAGTTGAATTCTCGTGCAAATTACTTTATCTTCAGCAGTTTCGCCGCCATCATAACGTTTCAGCTTCTCTGAACCTTGATCACATATATATATATACTTTGTATGTTTAATTATATGGCGAGGGGGCATGAGTAGAGCCCCCATTGCAAGTCCATTTTGTGGCTCCAGAACCCCATCCCCAGGGTCAAGTATATTCATTGAGGCAAGAGGGCACATGCCCCCCCTCCTTGTGCCAGGACCCCATACCTTGGGCCAAATACTTATAAAAGAAGGGAGGGGGCCATGCATCACCATTGTTGCTGAAATAAATGCCCAGTATTGGATAATGCCCCAGAATTACTCCATTTGACCAATTGTTGGACTTGGCCCTTTTGGCAGGTTCACCCCTGAACTTTTTGCCTTTTAAGATGACATAATGGTAGTGATTTCTGGTCTCTGCGCACTTTGGCACTGTGGGTCGGTGTAAAGTGCGTGCACTCTCTGAGTGCATGTAGTGAGATTGGCCTGCCCTCCCATAGGAATGCATGGGGGATATGAGAGTCTATGGTAATTCCTGATGTGAGAGGAGTGCAGGGGCGAGTTTGGTATGTACGAACTTGTGATATTAAATGGTGGGCAACAGTGTGCGCAGACTTATTGTGTCTAGTGGAGAAGTGCCACTTTTAGAAGTTGGCATTTCTGTGTGCAGTGTCTGCCTGCGTGATGAGAATTGTATGTTTGGCTTGTGATTGACAGGGGCTGGCTGGTGTGCTTGGCTCCAGGAGCCAGGATGGGTGTGCCCGGTGGTGAATAGGGAGATCTGCATGTAGATGGGAGGGAGGAGTTGCACCTGGGACCTGAATAGGGCTGTGCCTTCCCTCCACAATGCTGTCTCCACCCCCTAGGGTGCGTCTGATGTCCCTAGCCTGTCCTGTGAAAGGGAGAGAGGGGCTGAGCAAAACAAAGTGCTCAGGAGCTCTCCTGAACCAGTTGTAGCTGGTTCTCCCATTGACTGCACCTTTTACACAAAGGATTTAGGTGTATAAAAGAAGGGTCTGTGACCCCATGTTTCTGTTCTCTTTTTTGAATCCTGACAGAGGGGGGCTCGTTGCTGGTGGGGCCCAGGAGGGAACGCCATGGGGGCTGCCTTCTTGCTGGAGGGCCCTCTGTGCTGGCCACTGGGCCCTACATTGCCCCCCTGATGCCTCCAGGACTTCTGGAACCGTTTGCTCTCCATTGTTGCTTTTGCCAAAGCTTGTTGCAGGCCTAGTGCCCTAGGAGCGCGTTATTTTTATTTGGTTAAAGAAGAGGAGTATATCCGCTCCGCAGCGCTCCACTGCCGTGATCAAGCGGGTGCCCACCCCGCTGATTTCCCTGTGTTTCAAGAGCAGGTGCACACCCTGCATTATGGCAGCTTATTTTATTTGAATTGCGCGGGTGCCCACCCCACGACTTTACCCTATTTACTAAGCGGGTGCCCACCCTGCATGCAGGCTGTTTTGTGTGCCTATTTAAGTGTGCGGGTGCCCCCCCCCGTGACTTTGCCCGCATTTGTTCTTAAATTAAGGGCGGGTGCCCACCCCACGGTGTGCTTTCGATATCGAGGGAGCCTAACCCTCATTGTAAAAGGAATTGCCACTGCAGCCCGGGAGGAGCACGGTAAGCCGAAGTCCGGCCAGCAGCCTGGTTGTGGGCAGGGCCAATGACGCCAGCCGGAGCCTCGCGGGCTCCTCTTCCGCTTCCCCCCAGCCGGGGAGAAGCCGCGCAGAGCCTCGCAGGCTTTGTTTCCAAGTCCTGGTCCCAAGAAGTGGGACCGGGTGAAGAGGCACCTGATGCGCACCATCCTGGGGTGAGGCGTTGTGGTGCAGGGCTCCCATGAGCGAGGGGAGCCCCGGAGGCCGAGTCAAGAGAAGAGAGGCCGCCCAGTCCAGACCGGTGAGTAGGGGCTCCCTGTTCCTCGAGGCACAGTGCCATGCCATAGCGTTGAGCAGCCCTGTAGTGCAGCGGGTCGCTCCACCGATCTGGGGCCATATTTTGTTTAAAGCCCCGTGTTGCTTCCATGCTTTTGCCCATTATTCATTTAAAAGTCCCAGTGAGGGGCTTGAGGCAGATCTATCTTAAAGGGGCGATGACTGTAAAAAGGGCCAGAGGGACCCGTTTTCTTTCCCACGTTTGCCCCCATCATGTCTAGATCCCCGTGGTGCCTACATTTTGGTATCATTATTCCTATAGCTTGAGGGCTCCAACGCTGTGCATAGTTATTGCCAGAGCAATTTGTTTAAAGGGCTACTGAGAGCCCATGCTGCAGTTTACCTTTTACAGCTTCCCAGCAAGTAGTGGGCAGCTGCATCATTTAGGCGCAATTCTTAAGAGAGTCCCTGAGAGGGAGAGAAGTGGCACAGAGGTGCCAGACCTTCCACAGCTGCGCAGCACTTAGTGTCAGCTGCATCGTTTAGGCCTCCATGTTATTGTTCTCAGCTGCCCAGCAAGTAGTGGGCAGATGCAATGTTTAGGTTTTGCGCAGTGGCGTACCCTTGACCTTCGCTGCCTAGGCAGCAGCCCTGACTTTGTGGATATAGGGCATTTGAGCCCCCTATTTTGAGATGGCTGGTTGGCCAGGGGAATTGTTACATTGATAGGGCGCCAGGCCCTATTGTGATTTATGTGCTAATGTGATTTTGGTGCTAGGAAATGTATTGTGTGTTGTATGTTTCACTTGCCCTATTCGATACCTATTATGGTTTATGATTATGAGGTTGTTTTGCCTACTTTGGGTTTGTGTTAGTGAGATTATACTTCACTGTGTGATTTAAGCACTAGGGTGAGTTATACTTAGGTGGTTAGGGTCTAATTTATTTAGACTTGTGGGATACTGTGCATAATGTAGTTTATGTCACAGACTGATGCAAAGTACAGTGATTACCAGTGTTTACTGGTTGTAGGTTTTATGACCTATTTTACTTGTACTTTTTAGGATCTTTTTTACTTTTACCAAGTTCGCTTTGTGATGGTTCTGACAGTGGTCCATGTGGCCCTGTCAGGTGTACATAATCCCTTGTAAATTCTGTCCAGTGCCAGTTGGCACAGTGTACAGTATGTGTTTACTATTCTCATGTGTTTTGAGAATACAAAGGCTATTTTTGATATAACCTCGTGTGGAGTTCCTTTTGTGGTGTGCCTGGGATGTTGTTGCTGGTGGGTGCGTGCGCAAATGCTTTACACATTGCCTTCAGGATAACCCTGACTGCTCGTGCCAAGCTACCCTGGGGGTGAGCAGGGGTTATCTTTGGCATGTAACTCCCTTGCCCTGACTAGAGTGGTAGTCTCTGCCTAGCTTTGGCGCAAGCCTTAGCCAACCAGAGATCCCCTTTCTAACACTAATCTTCGCAAAACTCTCCATAAAAATGTTCAGCCACCTCAGCTCCTTCCTGAACAGTTTTGGGTGATCTGTCATGCAGGGACATAGAGAAACAGGTGTCCTAAAACACATTTTGCACCATGCAAATGTCCACAGGACTTTTAAGAATAGAGACAGAAAAAAAAGCTGGGAAGAAATACACCAAATTTTGCAGAAAGCTGCATCTTTACTCAGAAAGTGTGCTTTTTGTGAATGGGTGTAAATATGTTCTGCCATTTTTGATACAGTGATATCGGGCTGGCTGGTTCTGTGGGAATCCCGGGATACTGAAGCAGTACGGGAAGTTACAAAATTAGAGTATTCTGATTGGCCAAGCAAGCTTTTTTTCCTCATCAGTCCCCTCTGTACCATGGGTGTGGTACCTGTCCTGCCATACCAATCAATCTGATTGGCTTGCTCAACATCAAGAGAAATGTTGTAACCGCCATTTTAGGATTCAAGGACTTGGTATAAGTGTCATAAGTCTTGAAAAGTGGCATAAGGAGTAGGGAAGTGGTACCCTGACTTTCTGGTCCTTGTGAAGAGGTTCCTCCTTGTAGTACATAAAAAAATAATTGTTCCTGGGGTCCAGTGGTACATCTGCGGGACCCAGCATGGCCCTTTTGTGTGGTCCCACATGAGTATCACAGGGTTGTTCAAGTGTTAAAAAGTGAAGCTTGCACTTTAAACTTTGTTTTTTGTATGTATATATGTTAGTATAGATTTACTATTCTTACTTCCACATCTAAGTGCTTTGAAGATATATGTATGTATGATTCAGGCACATACCTTTTAATACTTTCTTTCACACAATTGTCTAGAATCATTATTTTGACATCCTGATAATTAAAACTCTAAATTGTGTGAGAATACCTACAACAAAAACAATAATTGATTCAACGTTTCAATACCAATTCTAAATATGAAGAAAATACAAGGTTTCACCATTTGCTTTATAATCTTTAAGCACTTTTAGTTTACTTGATTCAGTAGAAGCAAAAAACAGAAATCTACTTTCAACTCCTGTCTGTCCTCCAAAGAAATCCGCTTTTCATAGTCATTAACCGCATGCGTGCGGGCGGAATTCCGCCCGCACGCTGGGAATCCGTAAAGTGCACTTTACATGACGAGCTGGGCTCGTCATGAGCGTGCGAGGAGGCTACCTCATGACGAGCCCAGCTCGTCATGAGCGTCGAAGGGGTTAATTCCATACTTTTCGCTTTCTATTAACTTTAACTTTACCTTTATGGCTTCACTCAGAAAACTTCACCGTACTAAAATGATCAATTTCAAAGTCCTACTGCGGCGCAGCAATAGATTTAGCCCCAGCATGTTATCCATTGAGCAACTGGCATTGTAATCTTGTGGTTTTTCTTTCTGAAAACCAATCGTCAGATACAGTTTTTCTCTATCATTACTTCCCATCAAATCACTTGCAGCTGCCTTTGTTCAAAAAATCCACTAAACGTCTCTGAGTCGTTGTGCCGCCAACTTCTGAGTGCTCTGAATTTGGCGAGTGCCCTGTTCTAGTAAGAAAGGGAGGCAGGTGTGCGTAGGTTTCCATGAGGCACTTTGCCAAATTAGCATTTTGGAAGGGGCATGGCTACAGCCAAGCTAAATAAGTCGAATTGAATCGAACAGATAATTAGAAAGTGTATCGGCGCAGGTGGTGGCAGCAGCAGAAAAACAAATTACTTTCTTTCCATTAATTGCTACAATATTATCAATTTCAGTTAATTTAGTTCCATTAATTACGATATGTTTGACTGCATGTTGGTAGAAGAGATGTTCTCAGTTTAGGGCACTTTGGTCTGGAAAGAAGTATGAATGAAATATGGATTAGGAAAACTAAGGTGATTCAGGACGATGAAATAGGTAACCGTGACTAACTTCAGGAGCAATGGAAGACCCTCATAATAAACTGGAGTATGAAATGCCTGTATAAAAACCTGCTTCTGATTTTCTTGTTACAGTGTACTTATGACATCATTATTTACCTGTAATAAGAAAGTAACATACAGGCATATGCATCAAAGTAAATACCGGGACCAAATCGGCAGATTCTCAGAATCTGCCCCTTTGCTCCCGGTATTTTTGTATTTGGGATGCATCATTCCAAATGCAAAAATCGCAATTTAAGGAATCTCTAAATTGAGATTACTTAAATTGCGATTGCATTTAAGGAATCCCAAAGTGAGATTCCTTAAATGCAATGCATCAAAGTAAAAAAAATAGCGAATTCGCTAATAGGGGGAGCAAATTACCATGAAGTTGGACTTCATGGTAATTTGCTAAAACTTTGAAAAAAGCACTTTTGTGCATTTTTCAAAGTTTCATGTTGCGCACACACATGCCCTTAGGGCATGTGTGTGTGCAACATATGTGCATAGATCTATTTCAGGGGTGCAACAGGGTGTCATTTTGACACCCTTGCACCCTTGAAATTGCATGAGCAATTTGCGAGTACCTACTGGTACTCGCAAATTGCTCATGCAATCTCCAATACAGTCCTATGGGCCTGTAGGCCCATAGGAATGAATGGGACAGCATTCCTTAATTGCGACTAGCAATTTGCGAGTAGCAATTAAGGAATGTTTAGGAATCGCTATTTTAATAGCGATTCCTACATGTATAGGCTTTTGCTATTCCTAAATAGCGATTCCTTAAAAATCGCTATTTAGGAATAGCAAAAGGCTACGTTGATGCATCTGCCAGATAGTTGCTCAACTGCGAATATCTTGCAGTTCGAGTGTGATGTCACAATGCTTTCGGCAGAAGCTGATAAACAGCGTGAAAGGCAGGTTACAGAGCAGAATATTAATTATTCTGTACTGCTTTTTGAGAAACAAACAGTCTTTAAAAAAACAGAAGCCATTTTCGATGCATGTTTGTTTGTGTAACTACAGTTCACTACAGGAACCAGTATTCGATCTAGTTATCGCACATACGCTATAATAATTTTTAAAGGGAATTACACTGAACTGCATATGGTGCTTTTTCAATATTTACCACTTTTCTATTGGTGAGTTTTATGTCAAAATCGAGATTCCACATGTATTCTACATTTTTGAAACCATGCTCTTTCAAATGAATAAACAAGATACCATGGGTCTAATTTAAAGATTAGTAGGCGACCCACAGTCCGGGTGGTTGTGGACGTTACATCCTCACTCACCCCTGACAGACCACTACCCTCCATATTTTGAGATCACTGCCAGCCCAGCGGTGCTCTCTGTGCCTTCAGAAGAACTGCTGTCATGAAGGTGCCTCCAAAGGCACTTTCAGACAGCTGCACAACAAACGGATTGTTTAAAAAAAAAAAAGCTCTTTAAGGGGGAGTTTATTTTTGAAAAACAAAACAATTATGATTCCCCACCATAGGAGTTTTTCTCTCAGGGTGTGGGGTTCATTTTTCTGTCCATTAGAGCCAAATTTTCACATCAGACCATCTATTCTACATTGGTCTGATGTCCTTACTCTCCCAACCCCATCTCTGTCGGCCGCTCGAGTAAGTTTTCTGAAGGTGGAGTGAGCACGGGCACTGCAGTCGGAAAGTACCCTATCCTCCAACCTCTAAATTGAGTCCTTAAAGTTTAGACTCTTTGAAAATTATGAAGGAGCTTGGCCTTCTGCCTCGTTCCTCTATATTGTTACAGACCTCCTCATTGGTTTGCAATACCTTTATAATGTACAGCTGAGCATATTCTATCCCATATAACTCACATCTTCAGTAAATTACCTCCCACTATATTTGCTAAAGTTATACTAGAGTAGGCTGCTTTGGTCTCAAATCAGGAGGCTCCTGTAAGGAAGTAAAGGGGCGCAAGGATAATGCAAGAAGATTTTTGTTACAGGGCCAAGAGACCTTTTTGGTGTACGTGTGCTTAATAAATGCTCTTTAACATAACATTTAGATACAATCGTATTGTAAGTTCATCCACTACAGAAGAAATTTGTATTCCAAGGGCTTTGTAGACCATGCCAACATTGCGAGTTTAAATGCGTTGGAAGACGGCATGATGCACAGACAATCTTTGTGTTTGTTGGAGCACTTACTGCACTAGCATTATGACCTACCCCCCGCTCAACATCCTTTTATTTTCCTATATATTTTAATCCATACATTTTGTCTATCCTATCTACTCAAGGATATTTAGTTTCTATGATGACCCAATGCGAATCAATATGTATGCTCATTACGTTTTATCTGCCTTTTTTTCAAGAAAAGAATACAATTTCTAAACAAATGAAAAAAGCCATATTATTTGGTACACGATTTCAGAATGGATCAAATTAGAAGTCCAAGACATTGTCATGCCCACTCACATTGCATGTACTGGCAACATTTTACACTGCAGGAGTGCTCTTGGCATGCGGTCACTATTAGAGGTGGCCGCAACACATAATTCTGTGTGGCATAATGACACGGAATTAATTAACAATTTAACGAGATTTAGCATAATTATGCAAGTAGAGTAATTCTTCATTTTTCAACAAAACACGAACAGCGACCAAGAGAAGCCGCTCGGGCTTTCTAAATGCGCTCTTGTGGTAGATTTCCCCAAAATTACTCCCGGCATTCAGCTCTATTTTCTCATTGCTTACCCCCAGTTCTGAGAATACATTTGCGCTAATAAATAGCGCTAAACCTGCTCTTGGTGTTGGATTTTTCCCCAATTTACTCCTATCATTTGGTGTTATTTTCTAAGTGCTAAAGGCACCCTCTAATCCAAAATGAGTGCGGGTATGCATTTTGTGATATGAAATACCACTAAATGCAGCAGAACACAAATAACAAGAGCGAATGGCTGCTCAGGGTCGATAAATGTGCTGTGAGGGTAGGACTGTTTTCCCAAAATTACTCTTAAATAAACAAGCAGGAGTACCCGCATTATTAGTATGCCATGATTAGCGGTAATTCTACATCAAAGTTTAATGCAGAAGTACCAAAATTACTGCAATGACTCCAATGTGATTAAAATGATGCCCAAACCTAGGGGCATATTAGCAAGAACCTCGTTGCAATTATCGCTGTTTTAGCAGCAGGAAACTGCCACTAAAACAGCGATAATGGGCTTGCTAATATGCGTTATAGAATTCCAATAGAAGCCCAGGTTAGATGTCCTGCACATCTAACCTGGGCTTCTATTGGAATTTTAGAGTGCATATTAGCAATAATTTTAGGAGAGTATGAGCTATTGGCATTGTAAATGCAAGACCTATTGCATTGCAAATATTTTTTTGTTGTCAAAGCCCCCATTCCACACTTTCACATGCATGAAGGCTGCGCCCTGTTCTTTAGTAGAGCCGTGTCTAAGGAAAGGTTCACGGCTGCTAATAAAGTGAAACTCTTCAAAGTAAATGGGAAACCCAATTGACCCTTGACGGCTTGGGCAAACAAATATTGATGGGTAAATGTGCCTACAAGGGATTTGCTCATTTTTAATATTTATCTGATTATTTCAATCAATGTTTGACAAACTCTATCAAAGTAGTTTGAGATTATATTAATCAAATCTCATTCAAAAGGATATATAGAAGTGTCGCTTCTTGTTGTTATGTACTTTGTATGATCTTGTACCCTTTTTAAATGACATTTGATTAATATAAAAGTTTATTTTTGAATATACACACCCATGTTATAAATCTTTCTTTGATAATTTTGATTGAATGTGAATTAGAAATTGATTTCGAATTTGTGAATCTCAAACTACTTTGAGAGAGTTTTTGAAACATTGATTTAAATAATCAGATAAATATTCAAACTGAGCAAATTCCCTGTAGGCACATTTACCCGTTAAAATTAAAGTGAAACAGCGGCATGGGGGCTTTTACAAAAAAATAATTTGTTCAGAAAAACAGATGCTTTATTTGTAAAAGCCCCCATGCCGGGGTTTCACTTTAATAGCAGCTGCGCACCTTTTGTTAGACACAGCTTATTAAAAGAAAGCAGACGCAGCCTTCATACACATGAGAATGCGGCATGGGGGCTTTGCCAACAAAAAAAGTATTTGCAATGAAATAGGTCTCGCATTTGCAAGAGTTTAAGTTGTTGGCATTTATAATGTCTATAGCTCAAGCTACCGTAAATGAAATACCTATTGCATTGCAAATGCTGTTTTAATCAGTTACTTGTACTTTCTTCTTACAGATTACAGTGAACAATGACTTATGAAGACTTTTTGGTGCAGGGTCCACTAATTGTGATTTTATCATACTGCATCACGACTCAAACCAATTCTTAATTATATGAAGGATTCTTCATGTTCATCAATGCTCGTAATTTTATTAAGTGACCTCCTTCCACTACAATATTCTAATAATCAAACTCATTTATTGGAGGCTCAAAGAGTTTCCCTCTGGTGAGGTTTGTCTGTTGGTGGAAGAGGGAGCAGAAGCGTTTTCACAAATGTTGTTCTGTTTTTTGTGGACTCGTTTTAATTTTGCTTTATTCAGACATCTCGAATACATCTGTTCTGTAACCTGTATGCTTGTCTAAAGCTATCGAGTGTGACAAGTCAAAATTAGCAAATGCATACGTCAATAGATGTGAAGATTATTTAATGCTTGAGAAGAAGGTGTATGTACCTGCCTCAGCCCACATGGGCTTCTGTAAGTGAAAGATTTTGGGAATTTACTCCTGCAAAGAGATTGAGTAGTTTCCTTTCAGAGTAGTAATGGATTTAGTACACCCCTATCGTTCATAGATATGTCCGTAAATGCCCGAATAGACAAAGGGTAATGTAGATGGACTGCTTATTGTGCAGTTAATCCACTGAAGGATGCATAGCTGGCAATGAGTGTGCTGGAAAATCTTTGATTTACTTACACTTCAATGGTAAACTTATATGTTTTCTCTGAAACCCTTCTGGGCCCTGGCACTCTCGTTGATTCGGCATTAGGCCACATTTTCTCCTTTTTTCAAGGTCCACCTGGCATAAAGCAGGAGTCTGCACGTGCCACTTTGGCCCAAAGGGACATGAATGGTTTACTGCACAGATGAATCCTGATTCATGCAATTGTTTGTTTCCACTGCTGGACCAGCACTTGGTTGCAGGTGACTGTCATGGAAAGGCATGGTTTTCCAATCTATCTCCTCATGAGCAGGAGAGTGGGGAGAAAAACACAAAGGCACACTATCCATATTTAGGGCTCCCATTTTGCTGGGCCTTTCAGTATAGCCTGTCGACTCCCTATGGAGGTTCGAACCTGTAAGTGATGTAGAACATTTCAGAATAAAGTGCAGCTGCACTGCAACTCTGGTAGTCATTCATTGGATACCAGGCCAGGAAAACCCTCGGGGTATATTTAAAAACTTGAAGATGGACCTATTTTAACGAAGCTTATGTAATGGTGCACCTGGTGGTGTGCTTCAGCTACCAGGAGTGTTCATGTGGAGTCTACTGACCATCACATTTTTGTTGATTCTTTCTGGGTGATTCCTTATTGGAAGTTAGGTTATTTTTCACAGCTCTATGTACTGCTGCTTCCTCCAAAGAACAGTTCATGCTTCAGTAGCATCCCACTGTCCTCAGATCACAGTCCCAGCTTGCTCTTCCCAAACACCCATGCATTCAGCCACATGTAGGGTGCCTGTGTGTCCAGCAGTTGCCTGGAGTATTACACCTTTGGGTACCCACTGGGAGCACCATTCCAAGGAAATGCAGGAGGACCCCATTGCTTCAGGGTCACCAGCAAGCCCACCCTCCACCATTCCAAAGAGGGAAGTGGGACACTAGTTCCATTTGCTCTGGAGAAACCCAACAAATGTTCAAGGATACAAGTCCAGAGTGTCCTACCACTCCTGACAATGGTTTATCCATGCCTTATACCACTGTGGTGCTTCGGAAAGGCTCTTCCCTTGTGCAATGCTTTAAACATAGGGGTGAGGGGATATAGAATATGGAAGTTCCTACCTTATGCAAAATGCAAAACCGCCCTTCACTCTTGACTAACATTTCTAAGGAACAGACCACCGTATGACAAGGCCCTTGCACAGGATTTGGGGAATTTTCAATATGACAGTTGGAAGCAATATCGAAAAAGATCCCTTTGTCTGAGCAAACCACTTCTCAGCAGGTTTGTTTTCTCCCCTTCAAGTTTCAAAGAGAGCTCTTGTGGCGACTGTGGACGGACTGTGGAATGCCATTCCTTTGCCTACTGTGAGAGCATCCTGCCCAAGCTTGTTTGAGAGAGGCAGATAATCACATTAGGGAGATTATTTTTCCACTTCCTTCTCCTCCCATGAGAAGGCTACTCCTTCTGGAAGGGCCTATAGATTAGAAAGAAGCTTTGAATTCTCAGCTAGCTAGCAGAGTAATTCAAACCATGAATCTCGGTAGAGTTAGCATCTAGAAATAGTTCCTATTTTTCTATTAAAAATTGACGCACATAGGACAAAACTAACACTGGATATCTTTTTTGAAACCTATCAACTATTACGGAAAGTCACATCAATCGTTTCACCAAACATTGAGTGAATGAAGTTACATTTTAACCAAGGTGAAAACAACTGTGTGAACCACGCAGATTATATACTTCAGCTAAGAAGAAAGGAGACATTTCTTCTTGGAACCACAATTGAACTATAAGGTCTTAGAAGGTCATAGCCAATTGAATTTAGATGCTATCTGCAACATTTCTACCTGTGCACAGATATCAGACTGAGTAGACATTCCAACCAAACTCTAAAGCGGGATCTGAGTGACTGAAATTGGACCATATTGAGCTGAATTAAAATAAGAGCTTCCACACATCACCAAAATATTACATCAGTCTGGGAGATCACTGTTGCTCCCTATTTCACAAATTATATAAAATACAACCCAACTGCACAGTGTCTCAACAACGTGCCCCATATGCATATCCATCCTAAGGGCCTGGTCTCAACCACACTATTCTACATTAAATACCTGGCTTTTTGTTGCTCTTTCCATAGTAAAAATGCTCTTTGTGAAGGTCGTGGCTGATCCTTTAAGGGAGGTCACAATTCGTTTTTTTTAAAAATAAAACAAGTCTTTCTCTTTAGTAACGTTCTTTCAATCTGAATTGGTTTTAAATCTGCTTGGATGTCAAAATGGTCAAACAGACACTGGACTGAAATCTCTGATGCTATTTCTTACCAAGTTCTGGTTCATTGCTCACACCCAATCATATGTATTATTTTGCTACCTATTAGTCCTTCCATAATTCATAGCAACACCCTTCACAACATAGGAAATGGATATATCCTGTTAGTAACAATTTAGGTTCAAATATGATTTAGAGGACTCCAAACTTTCTATTTCCACACAACCCACTATTGCAGTGTATCAGCACTCACATTACCTATCACCCTACAGGCCACTGCAAATTACAAGCGAACATATATGCTAAAACAGGAACCTTCCCTGCAAAGGAGGAAGTAGTAAGGAGGGTGTAGGCATTGATAGTTATTTCAGACATTGTAATTGTCTCAGAAGATATAGCAGCAATAAAAACGGGTGTAAACCAAAGAAGACCAAGGTTTCAGCAGGTAAGCAAGACAATATAGTCCTCAACATTGGTGCATCAGAGTGGCACTCAATAAGTGATCCACATAATGGAATCAATGAATTATAGTATTTCTGGAGCATGTACATGGTGACAGGACTGTACCATCATGACACTTGACAGAGGGGATATTTAGCAGAGGATGTAGGTTTTAACAGTCTTCTGGAAGGCATTGTAGCTTTTAGTGGTTTGGAGGGTCACCGGTAAGCAGTTAAATGGTTGAGGAGCAGGCATGGAAAAGGCCTTCCCTCCCAATATAGAAACCACACTGATCAAACTAAACAGAAAAGGACATGAAGGGTGCATGTGTTTGTTCTACTTCCTGTGTTTGATTAAGTTTATGTCTCATCAATGTTGCACAGGGCCAGACTGGGAACCGAAATCGGGCCTGGCAAACTGCTTGGTCGACCCCCCTGGTGGAAAAGAGGGAGTGAGGCCGAGCTATTTGCTAGGGCCAGTTTCAGGCGATTTTGTTACAGGGGGTCAATATTGCCGACACCCAGTATCAAAACCGCCCCCCCCCCCCCCCAGAGCCTAAAACCAGCCCACAACTTGGCAGCCACCAGGGAAACGCCCGGTGCCTGCTATGGGTAGTTCGGCCCTGATGTTTCATGAAGGAAGGCTGTTACATTTTATGATAAACCTGAATAAACTGTGCTTTGGTTTCTCATGATGGTCTGGTGAAATTCTTGCAGAATCATGAAAGACATGCTAACCCCAATGAAATCAAGTAACAAATTAACATTAGGTCTTTCGGTCCAAAACCATTTGAAATTGAAAAAGGATTCAGATTTTTATCCAGCAGGCATCTTGATTAGGGGATGCTGCAGAGGTAAGTAGTGAAGTTTAGGTGACTTGCTTCCACTTGCAATGCAGAGGGTCAACTAGTTTGTAGACAGTCTGACTAGAATATAATGTTGTGGCTGCTCAAAAAAGATTGCGGAAAACAGCAAACGTGTATATCATCTGAGTAATGGGTACTGCAGCCATGATATTTCAGGTGTTCATGCATGTGATATTCAAGAAGCGCTTAAACTGTTGGTGAGTAGAGGATGGAGAACTGTTGGTGAGTAGAGGATGGAGTGTTTCTATAGCTGACAAATTTCCATTGTGGATCCACTGCACAAGAGTCACAATGATTCAAGTTTTCAAAGGACATCAAACTACAGTCACAGAGGGCCATATTATCAAGAAAGGGCGATACATTATCGCCACTTTTATCGGCAGGAAACTGCCGCTAAAGCGGCGATAATGAGCTTGATAATATGCCCTTGTGAATTCCCATAGAAGCCCAGGTTCTGGTGTTAACCTGGGCTTCTATGGGAATTCACAAGGAAATATTATCAAGCCCATTATCGCCGCTTTAGCGGCAGTTTCCTGCCGATAAAAGCGGCAATAATGTATCGCCCTTTCTTGATAATATGGCCCAGAGTCATTGAAGCAAGGAGTTCACAGACACCATCTCTGTTCACCAGTGCAGAATTTAACGCTAGTGCAAGTGATCATTTTTCAGCGTAAGACTTTGGTCCAGAGCAAAAAAGAGAAAAGCAGGGAAGGGAAAAAAAGGAGGATGAGAAAGATAGGAAAACAGTGATGAAGGAAGAAAGAAAGCAGGGATGAACGTCAACCTACAAGAGTGAGATGAAAAAACAGGTGGTGCAGGCGGTGTACGATAGAGGCATGAGGTGCAATCGAGACTAGGCTGCCTAAGTAATTAGCAACCCTGGCTTTCGGCAGTGCCGGTAGTGGGCTCATATGAAAAACTTTAAACCGGTGGGTTTGATTTTTTAATATCTTTTTTTGACAAAACAAATACTGTTCTTCATGAAAATGAGGAAGTTTACTATGACATCACCAGAATGGGGAGGCAGTATTTTTGTTCCAATGGTCTAGTTTCAAGAGTGGTAAGAGTGTGCGATACTATTGCCCAGACTTTCATGGTAAGAAATATTTTAACAGTCTTGAACTAGAGCACAAAAGCAATGTGGTCCGTTTGACCTTCTTCAGAATCTGACCTTAGTGCTGCTGTGTGCTTCTCGGCAACATGGATTTCAATTACTTTTAGAAACCTCCAGCGTCCTACTGAAGACATCCTGCCCTGACTGCATGATTTTGAATTCTTAAAAGCGTGTCTTAAGCTCCCCGAGGACGGGATTGTATAAAAATCTTGGCCCAACAGATTATCTCAACCTGCGATGCTCTCCGACAGGATTCGGAAGCAGCTGCAATACATGATGTTTCGATATTTTACTTCATTCCTCGCTTCTTGACTAATTTGCCGCAGATGAATCTGCGGTCTGAGATTGAAAAGTTTAAAATAATGAGTGAACATATCACCACTTAGCATACAATGTTCCAGCTTTCAGTATGCAGTGCACTGTTACAATCATGGCTGCATTTGTTTTAGTTTGTCAATTTATTAAAATATGATTTATTTCCCATTGAAGACGGAAACAGATAACTTAAATGCAATCCGGTTTCAAACAGTCTCTTACCAAAACTGGATCTCGAGTCACAAAAGGTAGGAAAGAAAAGTTTAGTTTTATAGACAGGGTTCCCCTCTACCAAACCCCCCCCCCAAAAAAAATTCAAAAGAAGAAAAAAGTAACCCCCAACTTTCCCCCAACCCACCCATCAACACCCGTCCCACAACCAACCCAGGAGCCCAATCCCCTTCCCCCCACCCCGAACTAAGCCTATGAAAAGGGCTATCGCCCCAAACCAACAACAGAAGGGGTGAGTGATGAGTCCGCCCCACCAAAGCTCTCCAGACCAAGGATAGTGACATACAAAAGAATAGGCTAGCAAACAAAAGACACACAGAGACAGCTCAAGTGCCTCATACATACCATCCTATGATAAAGGCAGGACTGAGCAAACCAACATATCAGGCTAACAACCACCTTACCCAGGCACTGACCCATAAACAAGATACTAGGAAAAGAAGAAAAAAACGATAGAAAGAGAGAAAAGGGGCAGACCAAATATTAACTAGATAAAGCACAGAAAAATTAGGAAATGGCACAGCAAGGTGGTTGAGTCATCCTCTCGATAGCTTATTTTGGGGAGTGGAGGAAAAGAAGAACAAAACTAGGTCCATTATGTCCTTTATCTCCGCCTTGGCAGTTGCTCAGAAACTCCTCGACCTTTGGGGCATTAAAACATGAATACGTTTGCCCGACTCAAATCGAATGCTCAGGAATGCCGGCTCCAGTAGTGAGACCGTGGCCCCAAGCTTTTGGAGTGGTGGGATAGGCTCTCTCAGTTGCCAATCCCAAACCACAGTTTTATGACAAAAGTCAGATAGGACAAAGAAATTTACTCCAGCCACTTTCACTGGTGATCTAGGATGTGCAGCCTGTAGATCTCTTGTGGGAGAGGTAAGTTACCCACATATATCAGGATAGCCTGTGGGTAACATGGATGTAATCCCTGACAAGGAGGACGGAATGGATACCGATGTGCTCTTTCACTCATTCTGTCCATATGCCAGTACTCCAAGGCAGGAAAGGCCTCCATGAACAAATGAAAAATATAGTGTCTGGGATCGTTCCCCTCCACCCCCTCTAAAACCCCCAGGACTCTGAAATTATTTGGGCAGGATCTTTCTCCAGGTCTTAGACTCTTGGTGAAAGCATGGCCATCTGGGATTCTTGGCATGAGGCCTGTGTCTGGACAACAGGGACAATTGTTTGAAGATTTTCCTGCATTTTCTCAATTTTCCAAAGCTGTGACATGAGAGAGTTCATATTCCTTGAGAGCTTCTATAGAACTACTAGAGTCTTTAAGTAAGCCCCACTGGGAGTGAGAAGGGAGATGAAGTAGGCATAGAGAAGGGGAGACCCCCAGATTCCATTGCTGTTGGCTTTGGGGCTAAAAGAGACCATCGAAGTAGTCAGAGGCTGGTGGGAGTGAATTAGTTGGCGTAAATTTGATGCTGTCCAGGTCCCAAAGCAATTTCTCCTCTGATGTAGTCACGGTACCCAGTATACCTTGCACGAAGACTTTATTTATAAGGTACTTAATGTTTGAGGCCATTGGACTGGGCCGGGCACTGTTGTGCCTATTTCTGTTCGGAATTGCCTCTGCATGTGAACAATGATTTAAAGGCTTGATCTTGGATTCCAACACTCTGGCATGAACTGAAATTTCTGGGTCAAAGCCTGACTTTGACAGACTCCTACAGTCGGAAAGCGAGAAGAAAGTCTTGGATGGCTCCATCAGAGCAATTTCAGATACCAGCACCTCAGGCTGTTGCTCCTCACCTTTTGGACAGCCAGAGTCAGACTGAAGGAGCTCTGAACCCACGACCTCCACAGATGCAGTCAGAGACCCCATATCACCAACATCTATGCGGGTAGCAGATTCTTCATGGAGGTGACTGCCCCACCTGTCAGCATTTGTAGGAATACCAGATTGCTGACTGGCGATAAACTTATCCAAGGTCCTTGGAGATGTAGAATAAATAGTCTGTGGAAGGCCAGAAGACCGAACAACCCCTGGAAGCACAACTCCCTCAGAGGTGCAATCTGGTCTTAATAACGGGTTGTCCCCCCAGGTAAATCCAGCAAGGAGAACTGGGGGTGCAGGCTTGTCTTTACTCGAGGGGCTCCCGGTGCTGCCCGTAGCAGAATTCCTCCTTGTAGCCATATCTGAGCCAGCCTCCCCTTTTCCACGCTAGTTGAACCAGACTTTAGCAACGCACCGGTGTTTGGTGGGGCCCCATCTGACAGATGACTTAGGAAGAATAACTGGTAGAATATGGAAACAGGACTGCTCCTGCTTGATGAAGGCCAGCAAAAAAAGAAAGTAACTGCAGCAAGTCTTGGGAAGACAACAGGCGACTTAGGGAATTTTGCTGCTGTTTCTCCTGATAGCACCAAAATAAACAGCCCAAACTACAACAACTGAAGCTGGCACTGCACCCCTCATCATCCACCCTTGCCATTTGCGGGCCTTTGTTGGCATTGTCAGTGTAGTCAGGCACCCCCACGAATAAGGGAGTGAGGACCAGTACCTGAACAGTCTGGCTCTGCTTCCTCAAGGCTATGAGTCCTGGTCCAGGAAGAGCTGCAAACTGCTCTAGGCAGTCCCAGCTCTAGCAGTCATATGTGCTCTCTAAGGCGGCACTGACTGGACCTGTACCTAGTTGATACAAACAAGGTGGTCCCAGATACTAACACGAATAAAACATAACTGACTACTTAAATGAATACAAAAAGTTTATAACAACATTGTTTTTATTCACAACGTGTACCATGAATTATTCATAAGATAAGTTCATAATTGATCACATTTAATGCCCCTAAAGGATTGGACAGGGAAGGGTAGTGTTGGGATAGTGAAAGTGCTAAATGGATACTAAAACAGTGGTCACTATGACCTCAATAAACCAGAAATAATGATTAATTAACAACTGAAAAGTACAATTCATTAATTAATTAAAACAAACTCATGCCTCAAAGAAACAAACTCACAAATGATAATTCAGGAAAGAGGCTGAAAATAGGAAAGAGTGTCGACGTTTCGACTCAAACTGATGCAGGCATGGAGTGAAACCTTGCTAGAGGGTCTTCATCAGGACAAGGGCACGGAGAGGGGCAGTGAATCTGTATAAAAAGTTAATAAATTAATATTAATAAAGGTCACAAACGATCCCTATTAATCCTAAAATAATTATAGATTATAAATGGCCGAGAGGAGGAATTGCGAACACACAATCATTGGAAAAGGTCACAGGAAGGGATACGATAAAAGAACAACCGATGTTAATCAAAGAGTGGTCTCGCCCCACATGGGGGTGAGATTGAATAGGCAGTGCCACCTATCTTCTAAGGTCAGCTGTTGCTAATGGTAGTAACATCAAGCATAATAAAGCCTTACCAAAATCAGGAGTCGCTTAGAGATGGGGCTTATGGAGATCATTTGTCACGGATAGAGTAATGAGAACAACACATTGATGTCATGCATTAAGTCAAAGACATAACCAGAATCGTAAACAACCATAGGTGTAGGATAGCCACCATTATGGGTACATTGGTCTGATTACCTGGTCTGAGAGACGTAATCAGAGATGGAAAGGGGATCCGTCAAGTGGATCTGGGTCCTACAACAAGTAAATTATCAAAGATGGAATCAATGGCAATTGAATTAGAGGAATATGTTAAGATAAACAACAATTACCGATTAGCCTACCTTGGATTATAAAGGCTGTATGACACGGGGGTTCCTATTTGATTGCTCTCTCCAAAAATGCAGTATAACTTGTTCTATAAAATACAAAACATTGGGTGCTTAATATAGGTTGCACGAGTTTAGTCATAGAGGTGTTTTTTAGTAGAGTCTCGCATACCTGACGCGTTCCAAATGCTGTATTCTAATGGGGGATCTGGATTGGAGATGATAGCAACCATCGACGGGCATCTAGGCTTCTGGGAATTATCGAAGTGACTCTAATGAGTTATTCATACAGATAATGCCCAATTCCTAGTTCGATGCATTACAGAATCATAAGTGGCCTACCTTGAGTTAATGTAAACTTCACAGGAGTGTAACCCATAAACCAATTCAGGACTGGGTAGGTAAGATGCAATAAAGAAACAATGTCCTGAGAGGTAAGGATATGTAGACAATTAAATATGCATGCACACAGCATTACTTGTAAGGAAAGAAGGAGGTATCAGAAAAGATTGTTATTCATCTTTATGGTATGACATTCATTTTTATGGTCGGACTTATATACAGTTAGAGGCAGCAGTGCATAAACATAATTTGGTGACAACCATATAATACTCGGTGCATAAGGTGTTCAAAGTGAAGGTGGCGACGCAAGTGAAGAAGTGAACAGCGTAGGCGGCGCACTGTGAGCAAAAGTGCATATATTTTACAGTGAGTGGCTCAAGACACATGGCACAGTGTGGTATCACAGTAATCAGTTGATCTTTCAATTCAATGTTGAGCCACAGAGATAGGGTGCGCCTATTGATGGGCTGTTAGGTCGACGGCGTTTCGATCCTCATGAGTTAGGATCGTCATCAGGACGTGGTTGTCTGATTTAGGGCGTGCTTAGAGGTGGTCCGGTAACTCGATTGGTGGGTAGCTAGTTAGCATATCATCATGATTGGATCAAGAAATATCTGTTGTGAGCACTCATGTGGATCTGTGCTCGGGCGGCCGTCAAAGGTTTAGCCGTGGTGTAGCAGGTACTATGAATGATGCGTGCCAGGGCAGGAATAGATCTCCGCGTGTAGAATTAAATCACCGCACCCTACCTTTGCATGCTTTCAAAAGGGGCAAAAACATTAGGGACCATGTTGTCCATTCCTTTCTCCCTCCTGTGGAACCTAGAACTGTGTTATCACTCTGGAATCTTCCACCAGTGACAGGCCACCACAGATGCACTATGTGCAAAGCGTGTAATAGTTCCATTCAGACCAAGGTCTTCGAATACAAGGATCACAAGATCTCTTTAAAATCACTCACGAACTGTAATACTCCTAATGTGATATATGCCATCATTTGTGAATGTGATCTAATTTATATAGTCCAGACTCAACAGAAGGCAAAAGTTAGGATTTTGCAGCACACCAGTAGGATCAGATGTGAGGTAGTAGGAGCTCCTCTGGTAGACCATTTCAAAACTAAAAAACACTCACCAGATAGTTTCAAGTGGGTTGTTTTGGAGAAAGTCACATTGGGCCCTAGAGGAGGCAGTATTTATAATATTCTTAACATCCGAGAAGCTAAATGCATGTTCCTGTTTGACTCTGTAAGGTCAGGTCTCAATGAAAGAGAAAGTACCTTTGCCCAAACGGCGAATCTATAATTTCCATCACTATGTACATTTAGATTTTTGAGCATGTATAAGATCTACTATTATGTACATTTATATTTCTGATTATGCTGACTATCTCTTGATGCTAACCTTGGTAACTATACGGCCTTTACCATCGTGCCGGATAGGTACGCCGTATGCCGGTTATCCAGTATTCGTAATTCTATACATGTATATATACTATCCAAGAGCGAGAATGTGTATTGCAAATTGTGTGACCGACATAATAGCCAGATATCTAATGATGTGACGGCTTTACCATCTTGTATGATAGGTACGCCGTACTGTGCTCTTTTCTGATAATCTGGTTACCCATGATGGATTATTGTGACAACAGCTAACAAATGAACTTCGTATATCCATTGCACATTTTTTATCTTGGATGTATGTATTTGGAACTCCCAACTTATTCAGTCTAAGTTTGGGATTCAGGATGTTATGAATGATGGTGATATAATGTGTATAAATAGACTTTATGTGATCTGTCATACGTTGCCCCTGAATGAACATTTGATCTCTGATGTATAAACATGTTCAATACTTCAAATTAACTGTCCCATATATAACATCGTTCCAGGGACACATGCGGTACACACCACCAATAATATGTAAATGACCCAATAGATTGCGGTGGAACTAATAACTTCCCGAAGAAGTCCCGTATCTAACATCGTTCTAGGGACCCATGCGGAACACACCACCGTTAATGTATTAATAGATTGCTATGTAAACATTGGTTTTCCAAAGAGTCTTTGACTTTAGACTGTACTTGATCTACTCCGAAATTAGTTGACTACTCGCTCGAAGCAACCTTCAGGAGTCTCTTTTCCTTTTCCATGAATAACGACGCTCACGTGATTGGAACTTCCATCCGGAAGTTAATATCCCTTCTCGTTTGGACGGCGTACGCCGACGAATGTTGACTAACTGAACTCCCGTGGAAGCCCGTGATTATTTCCCCAGCAGGTTTGTTAGAGGGACCTCTATTTCCAACACTAGTGGTTGATTTTCTGATAAAACGGTAATACTTATCCGCCGATTTTATTGTTTCGTAGATTCTTCACCTACGTGTGTGGTAATTCCACCGCGATATTTCAGCTTACATCCACTCTTACTATGCCGGCGGCTGCCGACTAATGTGGATGAACTGAACCCCCGTTGAAGCCCGTGATTCTCTCTCCAACAGGTATGCGAGTTAGAACTTTGCTTTTAACACGAGTGGTCTATTTTCGATACAACGGTAATTATCAGCCGCCGTTTTCATGTCTTCGTAGATTCATTATCTACATGTGTGGTTACCTCACCATGATATTCTAAGACCCCCGAAGCCTTAACTCAAGGTAGGCCACTTATGATTCTGTAATGCATGGAACTAGGAATTGGGCATTATCTGTATGAATAACTCATTAGAGTCACTTCTATAATTCCCAGAAGCCTAGATGCCCGTCGATGGTTGCTATCATCTCCAATCCAGATCCTCCCATTAGAATACAGCATTTGGAACACGTCAGGTATGCGAGACTCTACTAAAAAACACCTCTATGACTAAACTCGTGCAACCTATATTAAGCACCCAATGTTTTGTATTTTATAGAACAAGTTATACTGCATTTTTGGAGAGAGCAATCAAATAGGAACCCCCTGTGTCATACAGCCTTTATAATCCAAGGTAGGCTAATCGGTAATTGTTGTTTATCTTAACATATTCCTCTAATTCAATTGCCATTGATTCCATCTTTGATAATCTACTTGTTGTAGGATCCAGATCCACTTGACGGATCCCCTTCCATCTCTGATTACGTCTCTCAGACCAGGTAATCAGACCAATGTACCCATAATGGTGGCTATCCTACACCTATGGTTGTTTATGATTCTGGTTATGTCTTTGACTTAATGCATGACATCAATGTGTTGTTCTCATTACTCTATCCGTGACAAATGATCTCCATAAGCCCCATCTCTAAGCGACTTCTGATTTTGGTAAGGCTTTATTATGCTTGATGTTACTACCATTAGCAACAGCTGACCTTAGAAGATAGGTGGCACTGCCTATTCAATCCCACCCCCTTGTGGGGCGAGACCACTCTTTGATTAACATCGGTTGTTCTTTTATCGTATCCCTCCCTGTGACCCTTTCCAATGATTGTGTGTTCGCAATTCCTCCTCTCGGCCATTTATAATCTATAATTATTTTAGGATTAATAGGGATCGTTTGTGACCTTTATTAATATTAATTTATTAACTTTTTATACAGATTCACTGCCCCTCTCCGTGCCCTTGTCCTGATGCAGACCCTCTAGCAAGGTTTCACTCCATGCCTGCATCAGTTTGAGTCGAAACGTCGACACTCTTTCCTATTTTCAGCCTCTTTCCTGAATTATCATTTGTGATTTTGTTTCTTTGAGGCATGAGTTTGTTTTAATTAATTAATTAATTGTACTTTTCAGTTGTTAATTAATCATTATTTCTGGTTTATTGAGGTCATAGTGACCACTGTTTTAGTATCCATTTAGCACCTTCACTATCCCGACACTACCCTTCCCTGTCCAATCCTTTAGGGGCATTAAATGTGATCAATTATGAACTTATCTTATGAATAATTCATGGTACACGTTGTGAATAAAAACACTGTTGTTATAAACTTTTTGTATTCATTTAAGTAGTCAGTTATGTTTTATTCGTGTTAGTATCTGGGACCACCTTGTTTGTATCAATTATTCACCCAGGTCCCATCGACTTATTGGGTTAACCCGTTTTTTTGCAGCACATGGACCGTTACCTAGGCAAGATGAGCCGGGCGGCATCTCTGATGATGCCAGGAGACTCCCCACACCTGTGCATTGAGAGTGGTGAGGGACCAGCCCACCACTGCTGCCTGAGGTCGGGACCCTCTCTGTCTCGAGGACACCGCACAACACATCAGCAACACCACCATAAAAAACACTGGAAAGCAGATCCACATGAGTAGCAAGACTGGGGACCCTGTCAAGCCGCACTCAGACCCCCATCTGATTAGTCCCTGGGCCAAGAGACATGCCTTCAACATGCCTCTGACCCTCTAATCCTCAGTCAGCCATCTCCTGGGGGAGAGCTCCAGCAACCCATCGTGCCGTGAAGCCATCTTTTCCTACTTACCTGTTTGATGTGGCTAGTAACATTGCGGTCAAGTGTGATTCTGTTTTGCTATTTTTTCAAAGGTTTTGCAGGATGTCTGTTCAAGTATGTCAACTGTTAGCAGGAGGGTGGTCCTGACAAACGCATCCATATTCTCTCATGGAATATCAACCGTTTGAAGGATTCCCTGAAGCGTAAACTAATTAGAGAGGAGATACATGATCTTCATCTGCATCTAGTGGGTCTTCGTTAAACTCATCATTTGAAAACACAGGTCTCTCTCTTTGATGACCTGGGCTACCAGGTCAGGGGCCTTCGCCTGTTTTTCCTCTTCACAGAGAGGGATCACCCTATTGGCTTGGAATAAGAGTTGGCCACTATATAGGGGTGGACAATGGTTTGTTGCTACGGTTAAGAGGGTATAATTGCACTTTATGCTATGCATACTTTATTGGACGAATACTGATGACCCTGTGGTCTTTAATAGTTTGTTGTCTGAACTACACCAATGGCCGGAACTTATTATCTCGTTATCATTATCTCATTATCTGGATTGCAAGGGGGGGCAACTACCTCTGGGGGATACATATGGTTCAAAGAAATTAGCTAGGGCTTCCTTGCTAGAATTGATGGAATCCTGTGCTCTTGTGGATGTCGGGTGTCTTGCTTGGATGAGAGAGCATGTGTTTACATACTTTTCTGTCCCTCATAAATCCTTTTCCTGGATAGATATGTTCCTAGCTAGCCATTCTCTCATGTCCTTTTGTGGTATTTCCCTAAATCCTAGGGTTATTTCAGACCACAATTTGCTGTCTCTTTTTATCCAGGTGAAGGGTGCTCTATCTAACTCGGAGCCATCCTTGGACATTTGAGCGCCAACTCCTTTTAAAGGAAGCTTCTATTCATTCTTTTGTAAGGAAGCAAGACTTTTTTGGATTGCAATATGGGTTCGACTTTTATTCTCATTGTCCGAGGTGCTTGTATAGCCTTTTGTAGGGGCCACACCAGAAATTATTCTTCTTTTCGCCAGAAACAGGTTGCTATGATTGAGGCTGAGGGATGGCATACCCTCACCCATTTAAATTCCAATATGGCTAGCTCTGCAACTGTATCAAAAAAAGTATGCAGTGCAGTTTTTTAGATAGAATTGACATGTTCTAGGGGCTCGTATGCTAGATGTATGAGCACCCCCAGTCCCCCCTTTGTTGTTTACATAGCTCTGCAATTGCTCAGGATCTGGGATCATTTGCGTCTTTGATGGGTGAGTTTGGGATAACCCAAGCTTATTTTCTGCAGCGTATGCTCGATAATATTATTAAGACGGCTCGGGCGAAGCATCAAGGAAAAGGACTGTGTCATTTTGTTTCGGGTCCGTGATAGAGCTAGTGCATCTGTTATAGCTGAGATTAGGAACTCTCATGGGGCTATACCCCCAGATTCATCATGGTCCCGATTTGCGAGTCCTTAATAGCGATTATTAAGGAATCGCTATTAAGGACTCTCAAATCGGGATTCATGTAGAAATTGCAAAATAAATTGCGATTCCTACAGCCTCCTTATTTGCGATTAGCAAATTGCTAATCGCAAATAAGGACTTGGGAGGCAATCCTTATTTGCGATTAGCAATTTGCTAATCGCAAATAAGAATGCGATATAAAGGGTGCCAGGGGTGTCCAAAGGACACCCCGTAGCACCCCTGAAATGGAAATGTAGCCTGATGTTGCGCACACACATGTCCAAAGGACATGTGTGTGTGTGTAACATACCACTGAGAAAAATGCACTAAAGTGCATTTTTCTAAGTTTTCGCTATTTACCACGAAGTCAGACTTTGCGGTAAATAGCGGCCGGAAATTGCGAATTCGCAAATTTTAAAAATTTCATGAATTGCATTTAAGGAATCTCAAATAGAGATTCCTTAAATGCTATTCCTCACTAACATGCGAATTCTGTAATAGCGAATTTTGCATTTGGGATGATGAGCAAGGGACCCACGTCTGGGCATACCCCTCCCACATAGGGTGAACAGCAAAACACACAAGATGATGGACGGAATGTTGCACAATGGCAAAACATTCACCCCCAGTCACAGATCTGGGTTTAATCCATCGTTATTTTGCTCACCAAGCCACCCCAGTTCAGACATGGCCATATGCAAATCAGTCTTGACCCTGTGCCTCATGGGAACAGTCCAGCCCTAACTGCCAAGCCATGTCTTTCCTGGACCGGAAAGGATATGGATAAGGTTCAGACAGAGAGGTTATCCAACAAAGATGTTACACAAGGGAGTGATCAGAGCAGATAACACCAAGGGAGAAGAAGCTCTGTTTAAACCTACTAAACAGAGAACAGTGAACACTGATAATATCCCAATGAGACTTATCACCACGTTCAGCACACAGGCTAAAGAGTTTAAGCTTATCCTGAAAAAGCGGTGGCATATATTAACACAAGAACCCATGTTGAAGGTGAAACTAGGTTCTTCCGGGTCCATTGCGTACAGGAAGAACCCATCTCTGAAGGACCTCCTAGTGAATAGCCATTTAAAACAACGTTAAATATATTGTTTAGACCAGGGTGGAGGTTTCCGCCAATGTGAGAAATGTAAGGTCCGTAGCCACAGTGAAAATGTCAACATAGTGACATTGAACAGATCTATAACACAATGGAAAATTCACAAACCAATCTCATGTGGGACTGAGCTTTTGTATATGTTATCAATTGTCCTTTCAACAAATGGTACATTGGTTCCACCACGTTTCCAGTGAAAAAGCCTATTTTGGAGCACTGGAGGGCAATTAGCAACCATGATTTTTCCTACAGCACAGAAAAGCATTTCCATGAAGTCCACAACAGTGACTGGACACAGGCAGGTTCTTCGGCCTGGACACCATACACAAAAACCCTAGACGAGGAAACCGGGTCCAATCACTACCAAGGCTAGAGTCTCGCCTGATTCTGTAGGCAGGCAGTCTGTGTGAGTCTCATCTATTTTGTTTTTGCAAGAACGTCATGGCTCTGGGGTGTTGTCCTCAACTTCACCAATTCACCACTTGCCACTGACACTATAGTCACTGCCAAGTAGCAATGGTAACCCGGGGAAGAAGGGAAACAAAACAAGGAAAAGGAAAGAAACACAATTCGTTCTTCAACACCACAGGACCTGTCTAGAAGGTGGTAGGCTATGAATAGGAAAAGTTGGCACATTAAAGAAGTGGATGATCTCTATTGACCTTTCCCATATTAAACTTCTTTTTGCATAACTACCTTAAGTTTCCCTTCTTTTAAGTGTCTTGGGTGGCTGTCTCTGCAATGATGTAGAACAATCTCTGATGCTAAGAACAAAACAACATATGGTAAATACAATACCCTTCTTTCTTGTAAATATACTAATGGAATGTACAAACTTAACTGTATATGTACCTATTTCTAGTGTAGCACACTGAATATATTTCCAAAAAGGTAAACTGAATGTAACAGAAATTCTCCTTAAAGCAGGTATTAAAATAAGTTTCTTTCCTATTTCTCCAGAGACAAGAAAAGAGCGGATACCCAGTAACACAAAACAAATAGCAAGTATGAGCAGCGCTGGAGCGCTGTTACTGTGTGAACCAGAAGAACTTCTGATTTAAATGTATTCTTTTCCTCTTTTAAAATACAGGTCCGAAGGTCTTGAATGTCCAGGGACACAGAGAAGGAATGCTGGAACAGGAAAAAGGCCCGCAAACACCAGGACTGAAGAGGGCCCGACGAAGACGAGAGAAGCTGCCAAACAACTGCACGAAACGCTGCAACTACGCCAGCTGAGCCACCCCACAGAGAGTGCGACGTAGGGAGACCAGCAGGTAGGTTAAGGACATCCGCCGATAAACGCGAAGCTTTACCGCTTGCCGTGATTTAACCATTCGACCTGTCCCGCGAATGTGCAAGAGAAACTTAGCGCCCATTTTGGTAATTTCTTTACTTGTGTGCACCCGTACTCGCGCACGCCTGACAGTCTGTTCCCTAATAGAATGAATAATGATGAGGAGATGTACTCTTATTTATGAACTAAATAGCAATGAAAATCCACCCTCCCCTAGGACCCATAAGTCTTAAATACAGGAACTGTTAATAAAACGATTTTAATAATAATTGTTGTTGCACTGTTCTGTACGGTGTTTTATCTGCCTTTTTTCCTTTTTTCTTGCACTCATTTTTTAAATTGAATTACATTAGATGATTTGCAACTGAACATTTTCCTTTTTTTATTATAAATATCTTTATTAGTTTTTTTCCATATTACACAAAGCACCCCCCTCCCCCCCACCGTTACAACCCCGACCCATACCCAAACAGAGACACACTTTTAATTACATAATTCAGCAGAATGATCCGTTAAGTACAAAGGTGCAGAGCAATTTCATCATATATACACAATATAGTTAGTCATAATAGACATAGGCCCAGATTCATCAAACAAAAATCCGCTCGCAAAGGGGCAGATTCTCAGAATCTGCCCCTTTGCGAGCGGTATTTTTGCATTTGGGATGCATCATCCCAAATGCAAAAATCGCAATTTTAGAAATCGCTAAATTGCGATTATTTGCATTTAAGGAATCTCAAATTGAGATTCCTTAAATGCAATGCATGAAAGTTTTTAAAGTAGCGAATTCGCTAATAGGGCAAGCAAATTACCATGAAGTACAACTTCATGGTAATTTGCAAAACTTTAAAAAATGCACTAAAGTGCATTTTTCAAAGTTTCATGTTGCGCACACACATTCCCTAAGGGCATGTGTGTGCGCAACATATGTGCACATATCAATTTCAGGGGTGCAACAGGGTGTCTTTTAGACACCCCTACACCCTTGAAATCACAATCTCAATTTGCAAATCGCTAATTGTGATTCGCAAATTGAGATTGTCTTCTCATTCATTAATATGGGCCTCTAGGCCCATAGGAATGAATGGGGAGGTATTCCTAATTGCGACTCGCAAATTAAGGAATTCTAAGAAATCGCTATTTCTTAAGTGATTTCTTGATGCATTCCATTTTGCTATTCCTTAATAGCGAATCGGTATTTTTCGCTATTAAGGAATCCTAAATTGGGTTGTTGATACATCTGGGGGATAGTTCTTGCAAGGCTACTATTTCTCAATATATACCCAAAAATCTACAAGGAACGTCAGTCCGTCCTAAGTGTGAATTTGTATCCATTGCAACAGTGAATCCCAAATCATCATACCTCTTTTTCGTTTGATATGACCTTTATTTTTATATATATGGCCACCTCGAGGCTGTACATTTTCCAGTTACTGTTTAATAATATGTCATGTAAATTGCGTAGCATACTATATGTGGATATAGTGGAACAGGTTGTGGGGTCCAGTACCAGTACCAACAACCCGGACAATGCTGTGCGCACTAAAGTTAGTGGTAACATAATAAAGGTTAGTGGCGGGGTCGCCAGTAAAACTGCTAGTAAAACTGCCTTAGTGGTAGTAGTGCTGACAACATAGCAGAGTGCGTTGAAGATGACGATATCGAGACAGTAACCTTGCAGATACAGGGAATACGCCAAA
Source organism: Lissotriton helveticus (assembly GCF_964261635.1). Taxonomy (NCBI): domain Eukaryota; kingdom Metazoa; phylum Chordata; class Amphibia; order Caudata; family Salamandridae; genus Lissotriton; species Lissotriton helveticus. Next base: position 1,066,957,389 of record NC_136067.1, on the reverse strand, counting down.
GCCAGAGTCAGACTCAGCATGGGGCTGTGCAACAGAATCAGGATACTCCTATGAAGCAAAGGCCTGTGGCGGCAATCTTCAGTAAAATGCAGGGGGCAAAAGTAAAATCGACTTTGGAGTCCAAACTTGTGCTTGAGGGTGAGGGGGAAAATGCTGAGGCAGCCCCTGGTACCCAACAGGAAAACGTTTTGGCAGCTGGGAGTGCTAGTACCAGAACATCTTCCCCCGCGGCATAGGGGGGCCGAGGTGCTGGGGCGGCAGCTGTGGTAATGAATGGAGATAACGTTTCATCGATAACTGTAACAGCAATTGTGACAGCTACGGAAGATAGTAGCTCACTTCCAGGATTAAGTACTGAAACCACAATCCAGGGCATAGATTCGGAGTATGCCGGATCATACGGTAAATGTTATTCTATGTCAGATCTAACGACTGTGTCGGATAAGGAGCAAGACTTGTATAGCTCTAGCAACTTAGGGGACTGGGGTGACCTACCTGATGATGAAGAAGGCAATGAGTTTGAACAGTCCCTGTCCCGTGACACAGTAAGAAAGATCGTGGAGATCAGTGAAGGATCAGAGTATGATCGGCGGCTACCTTTGGCACAGCTTAACCTGGATGAAGAGCTGGAAGAGGACTCAATCAATTGGGATTGACTTATAAAAGTATTATGGCGCATCATAGCGAAACAAAAGCTGAAGGCTTGCGAACACAAGGAGCCGTAAGGAAGTTGCAGAACACAGTGCGGCGGTTGGTGAAGACGTGTGCAGAAGTAACCTCCCGGGTGGTAGAGGTTGAGGAGAGAGTCTCCTCCGCAAAGGATTGCTTGGTTAAGCAGCAGTGGGCTATAGAGACTTTACAAAAAACTAAATCAGATGTAGACTGGAAGTTTACGGACTTAGAGAATCGTGCCCGTCGCAATAATCTGCGGGTATTAGGTATAGCGGAGACAAAAGAAGGGGGAGATTCACGCAAATTCATAGTTCAGTTATTTAAAGAAGCTTTCCTGGAGCTGAGCACTTGGAATTGGGAAACTGAAGTGATAAGGGCACATAGGTTTCCATTTGTGATGCGTCAACGAGGGAAGGAACGATAAGGTGACCAGAACTCCTACCCTAGGGCAATACTAATATTCTTAAACAATTATCTGCTGCGTGAAGCGCTATATGATTTGGCGCGCCCGGAAAAAAAACTGAGTGGCATGGGGTGCGAGTTCTTTGTTCGCCCGGACTTCTGTCCGGTAACGGTGAATGAACGTTGGAAATTGCGGAAACTAATCGCTCTTTTCCAAGAAAAAGCGTATTCTTGCTCAACCCCTCTAAACTAAAGGTTATCCTTAAAGGTCAAACGAGGTACTTTACATCTGGCATGGCTGCACAGGATTATTTGAAGGACTTGGAGAAGAGTGCTGAAAAGTAAAATTATATAGTACATGTTGTAGCTATATTGGGTTATAGTGGGTATTTCGTCCTCCTGTGGGGCGTACTCTGTACTATTTTTTTTTGGGAAGGTATAGTCACTGTGTGGGTTTTGTTGTGTTTTCTAGTGTTATCTCTTTCTCCTATGAATTGTGTTCATTTTTCTTTTAGAGATATAGTTGGAATACTCTGTTTTACTTTTTGTTTGCTAATTGTGTAATGGTGAAATGCGAAACTTTGAAAAAGAGTTTTACAGAACAATGAGGGCAATGCAAAATGAATCTTATGTGTAGGAAGTGTAGGATGGGTTTCCCAAGCTACACTAAACATGGATGATATTTGAATGTATTTGAATCTATAGTTCAAACAGTATTGGGATAAAGACAGGGTAGCAGAATGTATGCTAATTTTCCCTGTCCCTTCAGGGCTCATCGAGATGCTAGTAGCTTAGTTAAGGGAAAGAGAGACACACGAGTGTGGCAGGGAGAGTCAATAGGGGGGGGATTGGACAAAGCACTTCGACATCGCTAAGGACATGGTCCTTAAGCCTCATATTGGGTGGTGGGCGAAGGGGCTCTTGGATACGGGGTGGGGGTGGGGGGAAGCTGCTGGGAGGGTGGGGAAAAAATACAAAAGAATACATGAGTATAGGTCGGAAGTGAGTCAGTGTGGTAAAAACATCATTTACTTTCAGTTTGGACACAGAGCTAATTTAGTAACATTTTATTTAGTTAAATGGCTTGGAGGGGTATTAGGATAGGTACATTGAATGTCAGGGGGTTGAATTCAATAGATAAAAGACGCCGGGTAGCACAGGAATTACGAGCCCTTTACTGTGATATAGTCTGTCTCCAGGAGACTCACATGGTATGGTCAAAACGCCGATTGCTTGAAGAATTGGGATTTAACCTTATTGCCTGTACTAAATATTCGGGAGCGGCTAGAGGGGTGGCAATTTTGGGGAAGAAGCATGTTGGCAGCACAGGCAAAACTTTAGTTGATGATTTAGGTAGGTGGGTAATTGCAGAATGTGTTGTCGGTCTTGTAACTTTCACGATTTGCGCTGTGTATGGGGCAAATCTTGCTGAAGCATCAACTTTAGAGTTATTGAATGTGGAACTAGCTACCTGGCCCACGCCGCTGATTCTCTGCGGAGATTTAAATATAAATTTAGCCCCTAATATTCTATGTAACGAAAAAGAGAGATACAGGGGTTGGAAGCCACAGGTTTTTAAGGCATTGCAGGCATTAATGACGGCATATGGGTTGGTGAATGTATGGGCTTTTCTAAGGGGGGCGGCTCCGCGATACATGTTTTTTCTTTTCCCCATCGTAAACTAGTCTGGCTTGATTATTTTTTCACTCCCCAGTCATTATTGAAATTGGCTGTCATCCATGTCTACCCAAGAATCACGTCCGATCATGGGCCGGTAGTTCTCTCAATAGTTGATATAGTGACTCCTACTAGGCCAAGGGGGTTTTCCTTTGATTGCAAACTATTATTAGAGCAGCAATTCACGGAATACATGAATCAATGGATTGTAACTTTTTTTAATATCAATCGTGGGACTAGTAGTGTGGGCAATGTTTGGGATAGTTTCAAAGCTGCATTTAGAGAGGAGGCCCTGAGCTTTGGCTTATACAATCAAAAACAACAGGCGGTAAAACTTGAAGAGCTTTATCAAGAGCTGGCAAAGGCTGAGGAGTTACTGGTGCACGGTATACGGTCTGGGGCAGATATAACTGACCAGATGACGGCAGTGGCACAACTCAAAGCAAGGCTAAATCTTAAATGGTCGCAGGAAACTGCAAAAAAATGTTTTATTAACCCCTACCGCGCTACCGCGTTTTCCCGCTGTGCGCTGAAAAAAAAAATGGCTTGTTTATGACAAAGCCAGCTTATCATCCGCGTAGCGCAGGTAATGCCCATGACAAGCTGGCTTTGTCATCAGCACTGAAGGGGTTAAACAACAAATGCAGTATGAGTCCGGGGAGGCAAGTGGCAGATGCCTTGCCCAGAAACTAAGATTGAGGGAAGCAGCACAGCGGATAGACAATATACTAGACTCGGGGGGGAATATAGTAGAAAATGAAAGTGGCATATTAGAGGTGTTTAGGCAATTTTACGAATTATTGTATCAAAGAGATAAGTATGATGTGGATAGGGCTGCTACTCTTACAGGCCAATATTGTACGGTAGATCTCCCTGTAGAAGAAGGAGAAATTTTAGAGGCACCTATTTCATTGGAAGAATTAGAACTGGCAGTCAATGGGCTGGCCAGGGGCAAGGCGGCAGGCCCAGATAAATTACCCTTGGAAATTTACAAGACCTTTTTTTCTGTTTTAAAAACTGATCTCCTTGCGACAATGAGAATGGCTCAGAAAGGTGCTCCTCCGAGGAGTTGGAATGAGGCATGTATAGTTGTGTTCCATAAAAAAGGAAAACCTGGGTCCTACCGCCCTATTTTGCTTTTGAATGCGGATGGGAAAATCTACTCGAAGATATTGGCAAATAGGCTGTCTGGTGTTATCACTACATTAGTCTCTACCATACAGCATGGGTTCATCCCGCATCGTGGAACGGCGGATCATGTCCATCGTGTGATTACTTTATTTGATTTTGTTAATGTTACTCAGGAGCCACTATGCCTAATTTTATTAGACGCTGAAAAAGCCTTCGACCGGGTCTCATGGTGCTTCTTATGGGACGTAATGAGGCGAAGGGGGTTTGGCCCAGAGTTTATAACATCACTTCAGACATTGTATCATCAACCTACGGCCCGTATTAGCACCATGGGACTTGAGTCCGAGGTGGTTCAAATACAGGGGGGTACCAGACAAGGGTGCCCCTGTTCACCCCTCCTACTTTCATTATATATTGAACCGTTTTTAAGAATGTTGGAATCTAGTTTCAGGATTCGCCCTGTGGTTATACAAAATTATCAGTTCAAGGTCCTTGCTTATGCGGACGATGTTGCGGTCGTTACGGCTTGCCCTGCAGCTGCGATGGAGGAGATTGAATGTTTAGCTACAAAGTTTGGTGCAGTTGCTGGCTACAAGTTGAATGCGGCAAAAACCTACCTATTATGTGCCAATATGGCAAAGTATACTGATCCAAGGATTGGTAAAGAGGCTACTTACTTGGGGATCCAGTTAAGGGTCTCTACAACGGCACTGGTCAAGTCAAACTGGGAGGATCTTATAGTAGGGGTCAGGAAACAGTTGGATCAGGCGGAATGTCTACATCCCTCTTTAGTTGGGCGCTGCAACTTATTAAAAATGATGATACTTCCGCAAATATTATATCTTTTTAGGTGTGTCCCCCTAGAAATCCCTAAAACAAGCTTGGCACAGCTCCAGGCTTTGTGCATGCGTTTCATGTGGGCTGGGGGCAAGGCTTGTCGTGCTGGGCGATATATGATTCTACCAAGAAATCTAGGTGGATGGTCGGTACCAGATTTTATGTTCTATTATTACGCCTGTATGATTCAAGGTATGAACGTCCTGTTAACAGGGATAGGGCCCTCAAATATGGCGGAAAGTCTGTCAATTTATCAGATGCTATTGGAGGTGAAGGCCAAAAATTGTTTGTTTTTGCACCAAGAGTGGAGTTATTATAAACGCACGCGATTTAAGGTCCTGGCGGCTGCATATAAGATTTGGAGAATACTAAGGAGAATGTTTGGTATTGAGAAAATTTCCTGATATACACCATTGATATCTCCTATATTCTTGTCAATTGATTTATGGGATCGAGTGGTGCATATATGGAGGCAAAAAGGACTAAGGGTTGTGGGGGATCTTTATAGTGATGGCTGTTTGAAATCTTTTGACCAACTTCGAGAGCAATATCAGCTTCCCAGGGAGAATTATTCGAAGTATTTGCAGATCAGGAATTTTTTGTTCAATAAAGGAATCATTTTTCAAGCCAATCCTTTGATAGAGGACAATACAAAAGCTGCAAAGATAGGAGTGCTGTATGGTCATATGTTAGGTACTAAGGTGAATCACTTAGAGCAACAAAATTGTAAATGGGGGAATAAATTGGGGAGGCCGGATATACGGATAGAATTTTTTTTGGAGATGGCCATAAACGTATTCCTGTCTGCAAAGTTATCGGCACAGCATTTCAAATCAATCTTTAATTTATACTATACACCTGATAAGATTTCAAAATGGCAGGGGGACACTACAGGGAAATGTTTTCGGTGTGGATATCTATCTGCGGATGACCTTCATATTTTTTTTGAGTGTCTGGGTGTCCGTCGTTAACATCTTTAATAAAACAGGTGGAGAAATGCTTATCGGCCATTGTGGGTACTCCATTACAACTAAGTGCAACGCAGATATTGTTAGGTGTAGAAATGGGGCCGGCAGCGACAGGTTCATTACAACAACATGTTAAACTGTTATTCCTAGCTACAGCTGTATAGCGGCTTGCTATAGCATCCTTTTGGCTGCAGCAGGAACCGCCTACTTTTGAATTGTGGAGGGCACGTTTCTTTGCAGTTTATAATATGGAGCATAGATTATATGCCCTCAAAGGGCATAGGAAAAAAAAGCTTGGCCTACAAATTTGGGGTAGTGTCTCTAATTATTTAGATTCTGCAATTTGATCATCCGTTCTATTCTATTCTCTCTTTTTTTGCAGCTGTATTGTAATCTATTGAATTTATGATTATTTAATCTGATGGCTAATTCATTTTCTATGATATGCGTATGTCTTATTGCAATTGATTTCTCAGTGTTGAATTTACTTTGCTCCTGGTTCATCTCTTTCTTGTTATTTAATAATTGGTATCAGTGTACACATGCTCTGTTACTGTGACTCATTACCTACTATCTCATGTATTATGCAAAAAAAAAAAATACTATATGTGGATATAATCTAGGTGGCATTATATTGAAACTTGCAGTTCAGGTTTCACAAATAGATGAGAATGTGAGAAATAGAAGGCGGACACGATATGCAAGAATTGTAACCATGACTACTAGAGTCCGAATTTGCCATTTCAGTTCTAATTCATGTTTCTTATTTGTGTTTTCTTGACAGAAACCTGGGAAGCAGGACATCATGGAATTAACTACTGTATTTCAGCTAAGAGCACAAAGTGTTAAGGAACAGGGGGGCATATTATCATGGGGGTTTATCTCCGCTTTTTTGGCTTTGAAAGCCAAGAAAGCGGAGATAAAATTATCTCCCTATTACCTAGCTGTCGCTAACACCAGTTAGCGACAGCTAGTAGGAGATAGCGACCATCTTGGGCCCCGCTTTGCATGTCAGTGAAATGTATAACTAATGACATGCAAAGTGGGCGTGCCAAGTTGTTAGCGACTGGAAATAGTCGCTAACATCGCTATCTCCTATTACCAACTTTTGGAGATATTCGCGCTAAGCACAGCCCTACTTTCTGAGCCTAATTAGTCTCTACCGTCCCCATCCCCAGGCCAAAATGTAAATAAAAAGGAAGGGGGCTGCGTGGCCCCCCCTCCCAGAGTCTTTATAGGTCCCTATTGCCCAAGGCCATAACTTTTCAAAACGGGGAAGGGGACGTGTAAACCCCTCCCAGAGCCATTTTTAGCTCCACGTATCCCATCCCCTGGGGTCCAATGCATGTATAAGGGGAGAACGGTGTGCGTTCTCCCTCCTCAAGTCGTTTTTAACCATGAATGCTTAATCCCCTGGGATATAGTGCATCTATTAAGAGAAGGGAGGAGCTTGTGACCTCCTTTCCCAAGCCCACTTTAGCCCCAGGGATGGGGCCACTGGGCCCACATCAGTTATAGGTATGTAGGTGGGTGCGAACCCAATCATCCAGATATACAAATATTTTTAAACTTTAAATTCTCAAAAACTGCTGGCCAGATTTACACCAAATCAGAAAAAGGCACATTTTGCAGACCAAGATCTAGCCTTCTGCCAAATTTGGTGTGCTGTCATTCAACAGTTTTAGCTGCAGACCTTCCATTTTGCTTTTGGGACCCCCTTTTTTCTCGGTCCCTACTTTAGAGATCACCCTAAAAACTGTACAGAAAGGAAAGTGTAAATTTTGCGATTTGGTATAAAGCCGTTCATTAATTTTTGAGAAATTGAGGATAACAAATGTTTGTATATCTTGATGGTTGGATTTGCGTGAGGCTCACAGGAGTCCTGCAGTTGCAGGAATCAGAAAATATAGGTAACCGATTGGTTGAGAGTGATTTTTCTTCATGGCCAGTCCCAGAAGTCCTGTGAGAGCCAGCTCTCTGATTGACTGGCCAAAAAATGAAGAAAAATGTTATGGCTGCCATTTCAGGAGACAGGGAGTCTGGTGGGAGTCCCAAAGGAGCAGGGGACCTTGCTGGCTCCTTTAGGACACCTGTGGGATGGGAACACTTTGATAACATATAGAAAAAATAGGGCTGGGCCTGAGTGTCAAAGGTGGTTTGCAGCACACAAGTTGTTAGGCATGTGGTCTTAGGTCAATCCCATCCAGTGCATGGCCAAAGGAAGTGCACGGTAGGGGATGGTCTGCGCATGGTTGGGTTTCAATGCAGGCCCTGTCTGCAATCCTAAGCTTAAGGCCATGCACAGCAGGCGGTTGACTCTTTGCGGACTCCTGCCCGTGAGCTAGGCCCTGCGGGCTACACCACACTGCACTTGGCTGAGGGCCATGCATGGCCAGGCTTAGCTGCCCGTAGGGTTGGGCACTGCCTGCAGCCAACCCAGCGCCACGCACAGCCGCAGGCCATGCCCAGTGAGGTGTTAGCATTATGTATGGTAGTAAAATCTAACTTTTATGATAAAAAACCCTAGAAATTCACTGAAGAAACTAAAGGTTAAAGTGATGTTATAGTAAGGTAAGGCAATAATAATTTACTTTGCATAAAAAAGAATGTAGACATTCACTGAAAGAATTAAACGTTAAAAGGGCGATATACATAGGAGTGGGTGAAATACTTAATTCTATTTGCGGTATTGCTGGAATTTTGGTCTTGCTGTGTTATTCTTAAGCACAGAGTTCTGGCCAAATTTGGGCAATCGACGTGTGATGGAATTTTTCTCCTGAAGAGGCTCCAGAAAACGCTGGTGAGTGCAAGCGAGATTTGGCGTCCCGTAAAGCGATTTTCTAACATGGGCGGTCATGGGCAGTCATGAGCGGTTGCAGTCAGAGAGCTGCAGTTTGATTAAGTTTCCTGCCTTTGAGGAGATTTTCTACTTGAGCGGCAGCAAAATCAAGTTAAATGGCCCAATGTTCTTCAGAAACACATGGTGTCGTTCGTGCTGAATTTTCAGTGCTGCTCGTGCTACTGGAGCTAAATTGAGGAGCAAGCTGCATACTTCTCTCCGTTCGGGGAACACCAATGAATCTCGCTGAGTTTTTATGTGAACTCTGTGGAATTATGCAGAGTGAAAGTCTATGAGTTTAGCCCATCCCTAAATATAATTAGTTAAAAATGTCAGTTAAAAATACAGTTTTAAAGTACAAAATCTGTTAAATTCACCAGTTTTCTTAAGTAACCATAACTTGTGACCTAAAGAAACTATAACCTCTTATGACCTCACAAATGACATACCATGTAACATGACTGCAAGATCTGAAATTACGTCATTCATAAGATTGTGCATGGCGGGTACTATTCACTGCCTCCTTGATGTCTAGTGGGTAGATCCCTGCTAAGGGCTCACAGTCCTAGGGTGATCTCCAAGCAAGTATCCACTTGGGGGCAGTACCACAGGAACATTTTACACTTTACGACAATAACTATCAAAGTGAAAACAGACCATACATGGTTGCCGAATCTGCTTTGGCTCTGTTTACAGTCACATTAGTGCACTGTGATTGCTGCGTGTCACAGTAAATACTAAAACAAAAAACTTGGTACTAGGATGTGAAAAAAGCTTTTCCCTCAGGTCCAGACTTCTATTTATTTTAAATAACTGTGCACCTGAGCATTGTGGTTGAGTCAACCGCACTGCAGAGAAGCGCACTGTATATCAATGGGTTGTTCACCGCAATGTAAAGGTTAAAATAACAAATGAGTGGCTGAACCAAAAATGCATCACTGTTGCCATGGTCACAATGTACAAATCCATAGAGTCGTAAAAGTAAGGAAAGCAAAGGCTGGCATACAAAGCTACCCAGTTGGTCCCATAACCTGTGTTACTTCCAGTTTAACAACAGCAACAATTACAAAGTAAAATGGCAATCAAAGACATAGAAACTCACCACAAACAAATTTAAATTTGAGTCTTATAGTGGCAAATCCAATACTAACATTGTTTATTTTCAGTGCTGGGAATGCATGCAATAGCAAAAGTCTTATAAAATACTATTATTACTAAAGTACACAGTATACAATTATCTCAGCCAAAGGAAAGATAAAAAATGAAATGAAATCCAGTATTTGTAAAGTGAGAACAAGTACCCGAAGGTGTCAAGGCACTGGGGGCCGTGTGGAAGATTAAAGGAGCTATTGTCTAGAGTCACATGGTGCTGGGCTAACCTGCCGTCAGCGATTGAACCGTAACCCCCATGTTCCAGAGTCAGCCGCCCTTGCCGCTGCTCCACACCTCTTCCCTGAGGTATGGTATTCAGGATAAAGAACTGCAGGATATTTAGTAGTTAACTACAGAACCAGATACAGTTTTTTTTATTTGTTTTTAGTCAGAGGGAGATTTTGTGATTTGCCCAGAATCAGAAGATGGTGAGCCAAGGATAGGAGGGGAAATTCTTTCATCATTAGTGAAAACAGTGCAGTTATAACACAAGAGCCCAGGGGCGGTAACTCCGCATTGGTGAAGGAGCGTCACTCCACTGCTTTTAAGCAGTGAGAAACATAAAATGACAATAACTTGAAGTTATTGTCATTTTGTGTTTTGTGTGCTGCTGCTTTGTGGCGTGCGGGTGGGCAGGCCTGCTCTGCTCTTCGAGCAGGGGAGTGGAGGAGTGGTTTGCCCACTCCTAAGTGCACAGTGACTGTTTGGTCTGTCCTCTTGGGCCACCCAAACCAGCCATTTGCACTTCCCCGTTCTCCATGCAGGCCGCATTACAGCCTGCCTGGAGAACATGACCACCACTCCAACCCCTGGCTGAGCACCTTGTCACGACGCTCACACCAATCACATCTCTGCATTGCAGCATTGTGATTGACTTAGGGGAGGGTGCCCTGCTGCCTGCTTCCTGTTTCTGTGGGAGGCAGGAGAGTAGGAGTAATGAAGACGCGTGACCCAGCCTCGAGGTATGTTTTTTATTTTCGAGGGAGGGTATGACAAAGTCCCATTAAAGCCATGGGAAAATTGGTTTTGGATTTAGATTGGATCAGAGCCTAGCAGGGAAAACATCTATAGTTGTGATAGTTCCTGTTAGTACGTAAGGTTTGTGTAAAGGAAAACCAACACATCTTGATAAGCATCTAATATCAGCAACTACATGCCCACCAGATACAGCAACCTCCTTTACTCCGGCTCTTTTGGAAGGAGCTGAATATATCCCTCCTCAAACCGCTTCTCATATCTATGTAGACCTCTTGAAGGTGACTCCAGCTGATGAAGGGTCCAAAGGCCTGTCAAACATGCATTACTCATGTAAAGGAAATAGCACGCACGCGCGCTATGCTGCTGGAATTGTGACTCCCAGCGCTGCTCAGTTTTAAATACCGTTTTTTGTATTTTGTTTCTTGTAATTGGCATTTTGCCCCTGTTTTAATTCCTTTCGGCAGAGCCCACATACCTGCATTTAAAAGGTGCCCCCCACCGCGTTTTGAGCGCATTTGCTTGATCTTTGTTCTGGCGCCTGGTCGCCATCTTAGGGGTGGATATCTGTTAGTGTGCCACTAGTTTCAGCGCTCCAGCGCTGACTGGGATCTCAGGGGAGCCTTATTTAAGGTGAGCGTTTCTTTGGCTCACTCCTGGTAAAGGAAATAGCACGCACGCGCGCTATGCTGCTGGAATTGTGACTCCCAGCGCTGCTCAGTTTTAAATACCGTTTTTTGTATTTTGTTTCTTGTAATTGGCATTTTGCCCCTGTTTTAATTCCTTTCGGCAGAGCCCACATACCTGCATTTAAAAGGTGCCCCCCACCGCGTTTTGAGCGGATTTGCTTGATCTTCGTTCTGGCGCCTGGTCGCCATCTTAGGGGTGGATATCTGTTAGTGTGCCACTAGTTTCAGCGCTCCAGCGCTGACTGGGATCTCAGGTGAGCCTTATTTAAGGTGAGCGTTTCTTTGGCTCACTCCTGGTAAAGGAAATAGCACGCACGCGCGCTATGCTGCTGGAATTGTGACTCCCAGCGCTGCTCAGTTTTAAATACCGTTTTTTGTATTTTGTTTCTTGTAATTGGCATTTTGCCCCTGTTTTAATTCCTTTCGGCAGAGCCCACATACCTGCATTTAAAAGGTGCCCCCCACCGCGTTTTGAGCGGATTTGCTTGATCTTTGTTCTGGCGCCTGGTCGCCATCTTAGGGGTGGATATCTGTTAGTGTGCCACTAGTTTCAGCGCTCCAGCGCTGACTGGGATCTCAGGTGAGCCTTATTTAAGGTGAGCGTTTCTTTGGCTCACTCCTGGTAAAGGAAATAGCACGCACGCGCGCTATGCTGCTGGAATTGTGACTCCCAGCGCTGCTCAGTTTTAAATACCGTTTTTTGTATTTTGTTTCTTGTAATTGGCATTTTGCCCCTGTTTTAATTCCTTTCGGCAGAGCCCACATACCTGCATTTAAAAGGTGCCCCCCACCGCGTTTTGAGCGGATTTGCTTGATCTTCGTTCTGGCGCCTGGTCGCCATCTTAGGGGTGGATATCTGTTAGTGTGCCACTAGTTTCAGCGCTCCAGCGCTGACTGGGATCTCAGGTGAGCCTTATTTAAAGCTCGCTTTCCTACGCGCAGCGGAGACGCGCAGTGGTGACGCCTGACTCTTCGCCTGAGTCAAGCCAGAGTCCTGCCCGTCTGCGCCCGTCAGCGTCCCGGAGGCGCCCGGGGCGGCGGGGGGGTTCTGATATTAGGCATGTGTATGCCCGGGTCGTCAGTGCTGCAATATACTGCAGGGGAGCTTCGCTCTTACGACAACTTCGCCACTGGTTGCTGTACCGTTTTTCCCGGTCGCCACCTGGGTAAGTCCATCTGCCCTGGTTGTGGCTGGCGCCCTAACCACGCTCAGTTGTTGCTGTCCAACCGTAACAACGTTAGTATTGGATATTGCTGCATGCTATTAAACACCAGGTCGGCGTGCAGACATGCGCAAGACATATATGAGCTCCTCGATACGGTGAAGCCACTATGTCTTATGCTTACTGAGACGTGGTGGGGTGAGTTTTCCAACCCAGATGTTACCCTGGCAATCCCGCCCGACTATAACGTTTTCAGAAAGGATAGAGCTGTGGGAAGGGGGGGCGGAGTGGCACTAGTGGTGAAGAAAGGCACACCCTGTTCTATTCTGTCAGTGGCGGATATCCGCGGCTCGGAGTCCCTTGCGTTCTCCATTTCTCTGTCCCCGTATCAATCAGTGAAGGGCTTACTGATTTATAGGCCGCCTGGTCCACCGGGATCGTTCTTTGAAGATCTCGACTCCGTGTTGGTGGGATTGGCCCTGAAAGCGGAACATTGTATCGTGGCGGGGGATTTCAACTTCCGGATGGATGATCCACTGGACCCTGCCGCGATTAAACTTTCTGAGGCAATGACCCCGATGGGTCTGATCCCTCATCTGCAGGGGCCCACACACGATAAGGGACACACTCTCGACCAGGTATTTTCGTCATCGCCTCTCGAAGAGATTGAGATTAGCCCGGTACTATGGTCCGACCATCAGCTGGCCAAATTTATGATCAAAGGCACAGCCAAACCGGTGCCGGGTGTGCCACAGAAGCAGGGCTATGTCTATAGGGCATACCACCGAGTGACCCCAGTGATGTTGGCCCAGGCTGCTGTGGATCATCCCTGCTCCCTCTCAGGCGATCTGGAGAGGGATTTAGGGGCCCTGCAGGTTTGGTTTTTAGACAGGCTTAATGATCTCGCCCCTGAAGTACCACCGCGCCGAGCGCCGAAACGGGTCTCTGCACCTTGGTTCACCGCTGCACTGTCGGCTATGCGGCAGCAGTGCAAGGTGGCCGAGAGAGCTTGGCGGGTACAATACGACACTGCTGCCAAGCTGACCTATAAATCGGTGGTGAAGGCGTATCATCGAGACATTCGCCTGGAAAAAAAGGCCTATCTGGCAGGAAGAATAGAAGCCGCTGCCAATTCCTGTAAGGAGATTTTCTCCATTGTGAGAGAATTTATCTCCCCCAGATCCAACACCTCGGGTGAAAAGCCGTCTGATTCCTGGGCTGTGGATCTTGCTGATTTCTTTACGAGCAAGATCCAACTTATTCAAGACTCCTTTCCTCCGGCAGTGACTATGGGCTCGACCAACTTTGAGGCCATTTTGTCTCCACTAGCCTTGCCAGGTCCGACGTTGGCCGTGTTTCCTCCGATCTTTCCCTCTGCCTCTTTAGCCCTCATGGGTAATCTTAAATCTGGTTCGCCTTTGGACCCATGCCCGGCTAAAATTCTGGCGAAACTGGCAGAGGTGATCAATCCGCTGGCGAATCCGTTATTTAATCTTTCGTTGAGCCAGGGATTGGTCCCGTCAGCCTGGAAGCAGGCTATGGTGATTCCACTGCTTAAGAAACCAGGATTGGACCCGAAGGCCCCTGTCAGCTATAGGCCTATTTCCTTGTTGCCGGCTCTCACCAAGATCTTGGAAAAACACGTTCAAGTGGTGCTTTCTAATTTTCTTGAGACCAACGAGATCCTGCATGCCACCCAGTCGGGTTTTCGTCCCCATCTCAGCACAGAGACTGCGCTCCTTGAGGTTTCAGAGACTGTCAAAGGTGTTCTGGACTCGGGGGGCAAAGCCATGCTGGTGATGTTGGACCTGTCGGCGGCTTTCGACACCGTCCCCCATGATCGCCTTCTCGAAAGACTTTTTGAGATAGGTGTGCGGGGGACGGTGTTCAGCTGGTTTTCCTCCTTTCTAGCTGGCCGCCGGCAAACGGTCTGGGCCTCGCTAGATTCCGCCGTGATGCCGCCTCTGGGAGTCGGGGTCCCTCAGGGCTCGATTTTGAGCCCGACCCTATTTAATATCTTTATGACCCCTTTGGCGGCGTTGGCGGAGTCGTTCGGGGCTCGGATCGTATCCTACGCGGACGATACCCAGCTCCTCTTCTCATGTAAGAGAGGAGGAGACTTTGACGGGGAGAGTATCCGGGATTGCCTTGGGGCTGTTTTTCATTGGTTCCAACTAAACAGCCTCAAGTGCAATTCCGAGAAATCTGAGGTACTCTTTTTTGGGTGTGATACCGAGCCCAATTGGCAGGACTGGTGGCCCATTGACATGTTTCCTCCGACTTGCTCCTCCAAGACGGCCAAGAACTTGGGGGTCAAGATGGACAATGGGCTTTCTTTAAAATCTCAGATTTTGGGGGTGTCAGGCACCTGTTTCGGCCTCCTCAGGATGCTGCGGAGGTTTCTCCCCCTGTTGTCCGAGGAGCACAGGAGGCTGACGGTACAGGCTCTGATTGGGTCCAGGTTGGATTACTCCAACATTCTCTACTTGGGCCTACCAGAATACCTGTTGCAGCGGCTCCAAGTGGTACAGAATGCGGCCGCAAGAGCTATTTTTGGCTTAAATAGGCGGGCTAGTGCAACGGAGCTGTTGAAGACATTGCACTGGCTTCCAGTCCGGAAACGGATTGCCTTTAAGGCTCTGACCTTGGCTTACAAGGCCCTTCACGCGATGGGAGCAAAATATCTGCAAAAGAGAATGACTTTTTATCAGCCAACTCGCTCCTTGAGGTCTGAGTCTCTGCTCCTGGCGGTTGTCCCGCGAGTGAAGAAAGCCCGCTCGGGTGGCCGCTCCTTCGGTTTACTTGCACCACAGCTGTGGAACTCCTTGCCGCTTTCGCTGCGGGGAGCAACCAGCTTACTGGCTTTTAGAAAGGATCTTAAGACGTGGCTTTTTACTCAGTAGACGTTATTTGGTCTGCTTTTTAGGTCTTCACTGTTCTGTCCCCTTTTAAACGTGTTATGTTATTATGATGCAGCACTCCTTTACCAAAAAGCGCCGGGATACTCTTTTTGAGTCGCCGTGCGCTATACAAAAGATTAAATAACATAACATAACATAACTCAAATTGTTGTATTGTTTTTTTTACCACTCACCAACCACTCTACCAATCTGGATAGGCTGACCCTTCACAAAACTCTGTAGAGACGTTTTCCTGGTTTATCACATAGTGACTTCTACCAACTAATACCACAACACTTAAAAAGGTGCCCTTTTGTAAAATGATGCTCTTTGGTCGGTCTGTTTTTTGATAATTGCTTTGAAATGTTGTGTGCAGTGCATGCTTCAATTATGTGCACATAATGCACTTCTCTGTTCTTTGATCATATTGATTTAAATTATTTCAGTTAAAAGTAATGATATTACCTCCTTCTGGTGATGAACATTCAGCTAAATTAAGCTCATTTTCAGGGGACAAGAGATACAGAGGCATGGAAATAGTAAACGAAATGTATGTGTGCAATAGATATTTAACAGCATTGAACACAATGTTATTTCTATTGATTTTGTTATACCAATAATTCAAATTCTACTAATCACCCTCAAGCAATTTTTCAAAAGTTCGAAATTTGGTTGATGCTACATCACATGCATAATAACACTGATTATTAGGCATTGACAAAACCAATATGTTTAACTTTCGCTGCTGAGCTGTGATTATTTGGAGTAGAATTTTATTAAGTATGAGAAAAAACATTCAAAGATGTCCATCGTTATGTGCATATGCATGTGGATGTATAGGCGGCGATTTAGTAATGATTTTTGTTACAGTTTGTCCAATACAATTCTGAGATAACCACCAGTGTGTGTGCACAAATGTATGTGCATTGACTTGCACATTATGCTGCCCTCTTGGGATACTATTGGCATAAAATAGAAATTAAACCAGAAAACGATTGAAATTCACAAGTTGTGGTTAGGCCCAAAATCCAGAATCCACACAGCTGCCATGAAAACCATAACACATACACCAAAGGTCGTGCTCATGACCTCAAATTTAATGCGAGAAAGCAAAAGACAAAAAATTGATGGACAGAATGCAGAACAAATCAAAACATTCAGCCCCAGTTAAAGATCTGGGTTAAATCCATCATTCTTTTGCTCACCATGCCACCCCAGTTTAGACCTGGCCATATGCCAATCAGTCCTGACACCGTGCCTCATGGGTACAGTCCAGGCCAAATTGCCAAGCCAGGGCCTCCCTGGACCGGAAACAAGCATCATAGGACCGGTTTCGGAGTTTCACCCCTCTTCAACCAGGATAACTTGATTCCAGTGGCACAGTGAGCCCAGGACCCACGTCTGGGCATACCTAGTGCACTTAGGGCAAGAAAGCAATAGACACACAAAAAAATATTGATTTAGGCCCAGATCTCTGTCCTGGGGTGAATGTATTGCATTGTTCTGCATTCTGTTCATCAATTGTTCTTTTTGCATTTGTCACCCCGAGTGGGACGGGTATGCCCAGACGTGGGTCCCGTGCTCTCCATGCCACTGGAGTCAAGCTTTCCTAGCTGATGAGGGCTGAAAGCCCGAATCCGTTCCTAAGATGCTTGTTTCCAGTCCAGGGAGGACCTAGCCTGGCAGTTCGGGCCTGACTGTTCCCATTGGGCGCAGGGTCAAGACTGATTTGCATATGGCTGAGTCCAAACTGGAATGGCATGGTGAGCAAAAAAATGATGGATTTAGTCCCAGATCTCTGTACTGGGGTGAATGTATGACATTATTCTGCATTCTGTCCATCAATTGTTCTTTTTGCATGACCTCAAATTTAATGCAGCAGATTCAATTACAAATGTAATAATTAGTCATATAGATGAGATTACATATTACTTTAGCTTTCACACTATGAAGCATACTACTAACTGTAGGAATAATCATTGATTTGAGTGTGTGCTTTTCTTTAATAATGTTCTGCTGTTAAGCCTTGCAGACAATTCACTGTGGGTGGATGACAGAGCCTGGTCATTTGCATAAACCAGGGGTATTTTATAATTTTTCGGTAATTCTAATAAAAAACTTTTTTAAGGGCAAGTGTCTGGTAGGTGTGGAACTCTAAATATGGCAGGTGGGCCTTTGCTAGGCAATGAAGGCAGAAGCCACTTGCCGGGTTTTAAAAGAGCTTCTAAGTAGGGGCATCTCCAGAGTGGTGTGAGATGGGACCCATGCCCCACCTCTGTTGGTCCAACCCTGCTGTGTGTCCCATCACTACAACTGCTGAATGTACCAGGTGAAGACACAGAAAAAGCAACCAGACACCTCCACGCACATTTACTTGTCCAAGCACCTTTCATTGTAAAGCAGTGTTGTTTTCTGTATACATTTAGGGTTGCATCTATGAATGCATTAAATAGCTATTTCTAAATATACATTTATAGATGTATATTAACACATTCAAGAAAGCCAGATTTAAATATTTGAAGTATGTCTATCTATCTATCTATCTATCATCTATCTATCTATCTATCTATCTATCTATCTATCTATCTATCTATCTATCTATCTATCTATCTATCTATCTATCTATCTATCTATCCTAGATAGATAGATAGATAGATAGATAGATAGATAGATAGATAGATAGATAGATAGATAGATAGATAGATAGATAGATAGATAGACATACTTCAAATATTTATCTAGGATAGATAGATAGATAGATAGATAGATAGATAGATAGATAGATAGATAGATAGATAGATAGATAGATAGATAGATAGATAGATAGATAGATAGATAGATAGATAGATAGATAGATAGATAGATAGATAGATAGATAGATAGATAGATAGATAGATAGATAGATAGATAGATAGATAGATAGATAGATAGATAGATAGATAGATATCTAGGATAGATAGATAGATAGATAGATAGATAGATAGATAGATAGATAGACAGACAGACAGACAGACAGACAGACAGACAGACAGACAGACAGACAGACAGACAGACAGACAGACAGACAGACAGACAGACAGACAGATAGATAGATAGATAGATAGATAGATAGATAGATAGATAGATAGATAGATAGATAGATAGATAGATAGATAGATAGATAGATAGATAGATAGATAGATAGATAGATAGATAGATAGATAGATATTACCCAATGGTGGTCACCATTTGATGGTTATAGCTAGGACCATGTTTCCATAGTTTAGCTAATAGCTTAGGCACCACTTGTCAAATCGTCACAAAACCTCTCCCCAAAATAAGTTCATCCTCCTCAGCTCCTTCCTGGAACGTTGCTAGGTGATCTATCAAGCACAGTATAAGAAAAACGGTCTAAAGCAAACTTGAACAGCAATAGTCCAAAAGTGGCTGAAATTTGCCAGACAGTTAGATCTTGGTCCATAAATTGTGCTTTTTCTGATTTAGTGTAAATCTGTTCAGTATTTTTTCAGAAACTAAGGGGCATATTATCAAGGGGGTTTATCTCCGCTTTTTTGGCTTGAAAAGCCAAGAAAGCGGAGATAAAATTATCTCCCTATTACCTAGCTGTCGCTAACACCAGTCAGCGACAGCTAGTAGGAGATAGCGACCATCTTGGGCCCCACTTTGCATGTCAGTGATATTTATCACTAATGACATGCAAAGTGGGCGTGCCAAGATGTTAGCGACTGGAAACAGTCGCTAACATCGCTATCTCCTATTACCAACTTTTGGAGATATTCGCGGCTAAGCGCGAATATCTCCAAAAGCTAACACCTGCCCTGAGCAGTTCTTAGCCATGTTGTCCAATGGGAGGTGGATGACATGGCTAAGAGCATTAGCTCGGTAATGCATCAATATCGCTGACTTTTCAGCTATATTCATGCATTGCGGCCGTTTTTTATCGCATTTGCGATAAACCTTAGTAATACCAAGGTTCATCTGCGGTAAAAATCGCCGCAGCTCAGCGGTAAAATTTTGTCTCTAACCAAGCAACAGCGATAATTATCGCTATTGCTTGGTAATATGCCCCTAAGTTTCAACATGTATTTTTGTATACCAGGCTGCTGAAGATCAGTGGATCCGAAAAATCTAAAGATCTGATTGACTGCCAACACATAAACAAAGATTTTAGGACTCAGAGACTCAGTCCCCTCCCCTATAAATGAATAAAAAAATATATATATGGGCCAAGCTAGGGATACCCTACCCCCTAAGGCCTGGTAGGTGGTCCCAAAGGGATACCCCACCATGGGGGCCAAAACCTTTGTTTTGTTTTTAGCGCTACCTCAGCTCAACAGAGGCTCTGCGAATCTACAGTAGAATAATGACATAGTGGTAGACTCCCATTCTTTATATTTTAAGGCCCCTGGGTGAGCCAGAGCCAGGAGAGGTTGGTGCGTAAAAATTCGTTTGGGGAGGGGGTGTGAGACCCCACTTGCCAAGCCCTTTTTAGGTTTTTACTTTTATTGGGAAAGTGGCATGCATCTCCTCCATAAGCCTCCTGAAAGCCCAGGGGACCCAATGCCCTGGGGCTGGTTTCTTTTTTTGGGAGAGGAACTGGCCCCCGCACCAGGCCATACCAAGACCCAGGCAACACCATACTCCTGTGTCTATTCCTTTTATTTGGGGGATGGGAGCATGGCTCCCTCCCCAAGCTGTAGTAGGGCGCTGGGGACCGCATTCCCCAGTATATTTGTATGCTCCCACTGGGAGGGAGCTAGCATTCTCTTTATATCCCTCCTCACAAGAGCGCACAGGGAAGAATGGTTGCTCCTGTTGCAGGAACACAGTGAAAATCTGCACCAACATGGTGGGAGTATACTTGTTTTTGGCTTCTGCCAGCAGCCAGGATGGGCACTGCCTGGGAAGCTGGCAGGGGCCTTGAGGTCCACAGGGTCCACCGCTCTAGTGCGTGTGCTCCAGATGGGGGCTGGAGCAACCACCAGAACCAAAAAGTGACAGGCTTCTGGTGGTACTCACAATGGTTGCTTTCCAGAGAGCCAGTATATGCCGCATGGGTCCCGGGCCTCTCCTCTCCGGCCACCAACAGAACAACAAGCTGTGAGTGTACAGGGTTGGAAAAAGACACACACAAAACTAATAATAAAAACAAAAAAGGAGAAAGAATACATAACTGGACATCTGGAGCGGCTCATTTATTATGTACTGCTCCAAGAAAGAGTGCCACGTAATGTCCTTTGTGGGGAAATGTAAACACATTTTAATGCACCGTGTTTCTCCAATCTTATCAGGGACAGCACCAGCATATTGAAGGGGAGGGGGCTGCGGAGAGTACAGAAGCCCCCACCTCTAAAAATCCTTAAATAGTTAATGCAATGTCTCCTGGGGTCTTTAGAACATGACTCCAAGATAATTTATTGCTTAATATAAGCATTACAAGAGCCTAGGGTTTTGCTCTTCAGCTTGGGAATTCAATGACCACTTGTAGTTGGTCTTATTGCTGCATTACGTGACATAAATGGTGTAAAAGAAAGACTCTGACATGGGTTTAATGTTGTTTTGACTTTTAAATGTTTACTGACAGTCATTGGAATGACCCATCGTCAAAACCAAGTGGTCTAGCTTTTATAGATCACATCTGAGACCCTTTTTAGGAAAGCCCTAAAAACCTGGATTTTCTCTGCATCGGACACTATTTGCAAAACTCTGATATGATGCCTCCTTCTTATCGCCAGCAGTTAACCAGTTTTGCCTCCTTCTCTGGGTTCCACTCAGCACCATGATGCCCTTCGGAGTGACAGTTGCGCTCTGCAAATAGCCTATCACAGTACATTACATATATTGACAGTGACTTGCACTTAAGAAAAACTTGGAAATTCACTGAAAAAAAACAATGGTAAAAGGGACAATATAGTTAGGTGAAAATGTGAGTTAAAGTAAAACCATTGGGGCGTGGCTTACGCGCCGCTGTGGGACGATGGATCTCCCGTGAGCTCCGTAGAGCGCCGGGCGTCTTTCGGCCATGAATCCCTCAAAACCGCCGATGGATACCTGATTTTACAAGGTCCGTGCGGCGGAATATCAGCTCCAGCTACTGCCAGCGGTTTTGGCGCTGTTTGTGCCGTTTTTCAGCAGTAATGACCTCCGGCGTTTTCATCTCCTCAATGAACGCGGGCGGCCGCCATTTTGAGCCGCTGTGCCCGTGTTCCTTCAGCAACATTCCAGCTCTCTTCAAATGTCGGCGCTATTCCCTCCAGCTTTCTAGTAAGGTGGCGATTTTCGTTTTTCATGACTTTCCAAAGTTATACTTATGAGCACACCCTCCAGCTTGCCTTATTAATGACTTGTCTCTTCAGCGTTTCTCCTTTTGAGGCTTTGACAGCCATTTTAGTATGAGGGATAGCAATGTCTTTTTTTTCTGCGCAATCAGCGGTCATGACTGTAATTCTCCGCCAGGAGTCTCTCCACCTTGCTACTTTCTCTAATCTCTACTCCTCGTCATGATTTTATTGCTGATTCACAGCTTTCTCCCTTTCATGAGTGGGATTTAGCTTTGTGCTCAACGTTTCTTGGTCTTTTATTCTAGGAGTGATCTACAGATACCTATACTTTTGTACCTCTGTGGTGTGCTCTTCAGTCTCCTGTTTTTGTGCTCATCTCTCTGCAATTTCGGCTAATCTCGCATCCTTTGCCCCAGTGGGCTCCATATTCATCT
Source organism: Lissotriton helveticus (assembly GCF_964261635.1). Lineage (NCBI taxonomy): Eukaryota > Metazoa > Chordata > Amphibia > Caudata > Salamandridae > Lissotriton > Lissotriton helveticus. The sequence continues at coordinate 1,066,935,269 of NC_136067.1, read as the reverse complement.
GGACTTTGTCGTGCCCTCCTGGTGCCATTAGGTCTCAGGATGCGAGTAATGTTAAATCGTCTTTCACAGGCACCAAACCCAAAAGGCCCAAAAAGGATCCCCCTTCTCTTATTCACTCATCTCCGAATCCCATCTTGGATTCCATCTTGGAGGAGGTTCGGGGTCTACAACCTTTTATGTCTGCTACTAACGAGAAGCTCCAACAGATTGAGGAGAGATGGGTCACTATGGAAGGTAAAGTCCTTAATCTTGAACAACGTCTCAGTGACATTCAGGATATCTCATCCAAAATCCCTCAACTGGAAAAAGAGATTCAATTGCTCAAGCTCCACACAGAGGACCTTGAAAATCGTAATAGAAGAAACAACCTCCGCATTTATGGTGTTCCGGAGAATGTTGAGGGTTCGGATGTGGTGTCCTTTGTCCAAAAATTCTTGTATGAACTTTTGGACCTCCAGTCCACGTCCAATCCTCTCAATATCCAGCGTGCTCACCGCTTAGGCCGCCTCAATTCCAACGCCGCCAAGCCTCGCGGCCTCATCATTTTATTCCTTGAGTTTACTGAGCTAATGAATGTCCTCAAAGCTGCCAGACTTAAGCGTCGTCTCATATGGTCAGGGCATAATATTTTTATTTCACAGGACCTTTCTAATGCAACTAATGCCTGACGTAAGGAGTTTTTGAATCTTCGCCTTCAAATGCGTCAGCTCAATATCCAATATGGTATCCTCCATCCGTGTCTGTGCAAGATCACGCATAATAGACATACTAGATCCTTTGATGATCCTCAGAAACTTCACGCTTATCTTCAATCTGTCTCTGCATCGGATATGGACACTAATGTTTGATATTATTTTTTTACACACTTGAAACTGCTTTGCTTTTCTGTTTGCTCTAGCTGTGTCATGATTCTCTTTTTGTGTCATCTCCTGTCTTGAGGTTTCATGGCTTCTTTTTCTACTTTTTTCTTTTTTTTCTTTTTTTTTTGCCCGTCTGCTCCGCTGGTGCTTGGTGAGACCCTGTCCTCTGTGGTGTCTCCTACCCCCGATGTCTTGGTTGTATCTTTCCTCTCAGACCTGGCTCTTTTGCCTTGATCTGTTTTCTTCTTTCATTCCTACTTTTCCCCTCTTTTTTCTCTCCTTTCTTACTTCTCCTCTTTCGCATCCTGCTCCCTTCTTCTTTTCAACTTATTGGTCACTATGTTCTTCCTTTTCTTTTTTCGTATTCATATTGCTCTTTGTGTCGGAATTTGCTTGTCTTGTTTATGACGTTTTTCCTGATGATTTACCCTTTTGTAACATTTTTGCTTGCTGTTTTTTCCTTTGTAGTCTCCTTCCTGAAGTGTCTTCCCTTCACGTGTTTTCCATCCCTTTAATCCTCCATTATGTGTAATCTTGTCTCGTGGAACGTCCGTGGTCTTGGAAACCCCGTTAAACGTCAAAAGGTATTGTCGCATTTATCTAAACTTCAATCTCAAATTGCGTTTCTCCAAGAGACACATTGTTCTGATGTTGAATCGTTAAAGTTAAAGCGTAATAGGGTGGGTCAAGTTGTCTTTTCCCCTGCTGTTGACAAAAAAGGTGGTGTCGCTATATTATTCCACAAAGCCTTATCAGTACAAATTGTATCCACTGAACATGATGATGATGGACGATGGGTAATGGTTTAGATTATAGTCCAGAACAAGACGCTTGTTCTCCTGAATATTTATGGCCCTGTTCGTCCAGATCCAAAATTTTGGTTGGATGTTAAAATTCTCCTATCCTCCATCAATTGCCCTAATATTGTTGTGGCTGGGGATTTTAACCAATGGTTGGACCCTTACTCCAATAGGTTATCTAAGTGTAAATTTCAACCTGACAAAACTCATAAATCTTTCCAATCGGCCATTGCCTCTCGTCCATTTTACGATGTGTGGAAATTATGCAATCCTGATTCTTTTGAATATACTTTTTTCTCAAATATGCATCATACTAGATCTAGAATTGATTATATTTTAGTTAGTAAATCCCTGCTTCCTTCCATTCAGAAATCGGAAATTGGTTCTATTTTTTTGTCAGATCATGCCCCTGTTTATGCTTCACTTGATTTCTCCCTCACTTCCTTGAAATTTAGTAGATGGAAGTTTAATACTTACTTATTATCTGACCCAGTTTTTGTCAAAAATGTCACCACCTTTATTAATGAATTTTTCCAATTTAATGTTCCCTCGGATACATCGATTCCTAATACATGGGATGCCTTTAAGGCTACTTTGCGTGCTTTTGTTATATCCTGTGTCTCTAGGAAGAAAAAAGCTGCTAAAGCTACTTATGAGGTTCAATTGCAAAATATCAAACGACTTGAACACACTTACTTCACTTCCAAAGACCCCAACGCCCTTCATGACCTCATTGCAGCAAAAACGGCCCTAAATGAATTAGCAACTGTTGAGGCCTGTAATGTTCTACTTAAAATCAAATCTAAATACCATGGTGGTCAAAACAAAGCAGGCAAGATGTTGGCTAATTATTTGAAAATAAAGTCCGAACGCAAAACTGTGGGTCCCATTCTTAACGAATCTACCAACAAATTAGTGTCATCTGATGAAGACATTGCGGATGTCTTTCAAAACTATTATCAGTCTCTCTACTCAGATGACACTTGTCCATCTCCTCAAAACCTTACCTCTTTTTTTTCTGGTCTCCCACTTCCTCCTGCTCTCCCTGATGAATTTGCTAATTTAGAGACGGATATTACCCTCCAAGAAGTAATTACTGCCATTCATTCCTTGAAAAAATCAAAAGCTCCTGGTCCTGATGGCCTTCCTATTGAATTTTATTCTACTTTCCAAACGATTTTTGCCCCTAAACTCCTGCAACTTTTTAATTCTTTTATTACTGAGGCCAAAGCTTCTGGATCCTTTATGGACGCACTGATTATTATCATCCCCAAACCGGATAAGGATCATTCTTATTGCAAAAACGTCCGCCCTATATCTTTAATTAATTACGATTGTAAAATTTTTGCCAAGATTCTTGCTGTTCGCCTTGATAACATTATTCCCCTTTTGATTAAGACTGATCAGGTTGGCTTTGTAAAGGGCAAGCTAGCATCTGATAATGCACGTATGTTTGCTAATATTATTTCCCTTAGTAAGAAATGTAAAGACCCCCTTGCTGCTCTCTCTCTGGATGCTGAAAAGGCATTTGATCGAATGAATTGGCAATTTATGTTTCGGACCCTTCATTGGTTTGGTTTTGGACCCTCATTTATCTCCTTTATTAAATTATTATATTCCTCTCCCCGTGCCAGTATCTTTATCAATAATCAGTTTTCTAAATACTTTCCTTTATCTCGTGGTACAAGGCAAGGTTGTCCCCTCTCTCCCTTATTGTTTATTTTATGCCTTGAACCATTTTTAGAACGTATTCGCAATAATCCTTTGATTACAGGTTTCAAACTTTCTTCTGTCGACACAAAAATTTCCGCTTATGTGGATGATATCTTAGTTTATATGTCCAATCCTATTGATTCATTACCTCATTTTATGAATGAAGTTCAACTCTACTCCTTTATCTCTGGCTATAAACTTAATTTATCTAAAACCGAAGTCCTACTCTTAAACTCTGGGTGCTCCCAATTTATGTTTTCCGATACTGAATTTACCTGGTGCCCTTCCAAAATTAAATACTTGGGTATTTGGTTTTCATCCACCTTAACTGATACCCTTAAATTCACTTTTAACAATTTGATCACAAAACTTCAATCTCTTCTCCTTCTCTGGTCCCCACTTTTTCTTTCCTGGTGGGGTAGATTGGACACTATTAAAATGATGATTGCTCCTCATGTATTATATACTGTCTCTATGCTTCCAATTAAAATCCCCAATGTGTATTTTTCCCGCATAAACTCTTTATGTACAAAATTCCTTTGGAATAATAAACACCCACGTATTGCTCTGCTTAAACTTATTCGGGCTGAAGGTGGTGTCAGATTTCCACATTTTAAAGCGTATCATTCAGCTTTTATGCTCAAACAATCGTTTTCATTAGCTTATGATTTTCTAACCATGCTGGTCCCTAGGTGGGTTCTTTTTGAACGTTCACTTTTAAAAGGTTTCCCTTTTACCCATGTTGCCTTTATGTCCAATTGCTCCTTTTTATCCCAATATCCCATTTTGAAATATTCCCAGACTCTCCTTCCAACTACCTTTTCTCAAGATGTTACTCCCTTGCAATCTTTTTTATCCTCCATTATTTGGTACAATACATTTCTTAAATACAAAGGTAAATCATTTTACTACAAATATTGGAGGGAAAAGGATATATCTTTTGTTTATCAAGTCCTCAATAATTTCACTATTATTCCCTTCCAAGAATTTCAACTCCGTTATCAAATTCCTGACACACTCCTTAGTGAATATACTATTATTACTACTGCTATCCAATCTCATTTAGCTACATTTTCCCTTCCAACTGATTTCCCCTCCATCACACCTTCCACTCCGCTATACCCTTTATTCTCTACCCACAGGCCTGAAGCTGCTCCTATTTATGCCTTATTGTTATCAACTGTTCAACTGCGTTCCAAATCTACTGTTGAAGTTATATGGGAAACTGATTTATCCGTTTCTTTTCCTGTTATTTTGTGGGTAAAACTTTGGTCTAAGCTATTTAAAGTTTCTGCAGCTGCGCGTATAACTCAATCCTTATATTTTGTCTATCATAGAGTGATTATTACTCCTGTCAGCATTAATACATTTTCTCCTCTTTCCTCTCCCCTATGTTGGTCTTGTTCTAAAGCTACAGGAACACTAATGCATTTATTATATGATTGCACTGCTGTTTCTTCTTTTTGGAATTCAGTTTGGAAGATTTGCATATCAGTTTTCAAGTTTAATACTGCTATATCATTTCTACATGTTTTTCTAGGTTCCTTATCGTCTGCATTGGATATAGCTACTACCGATTCTAAGCTATTTGACCTTTTTATTGCTCTAGCTTTTAAGGCTATTTTATCGTCATGGAAAGATAATTCTAAATTATCATTGACCATGTGGTGGAATTTTATCTGTGATGAGCATAGGATTGCCACTGTCTCCTCCTCCTCCATCCCTCAAAAAATTCAATCTGATCTTTTATGGCTTCCCTTTACTTCTTATCTTTCCTCTGCTACTCCTGCTAGATGAGTTTTATTCACTTCTCTATTCTTTCTTTTACTTTTCTTTCTTTCTTCTTCCTTCTTCTTCTTTTCTTCTTTCTTCCTTCCTTTATTCTATCTTTCTTCCACCTATCCATTCCCCTGCTCATCCCTTCGTGTTATACTTGATAATTTAATACTATGCCTGATTGTTTTTTTTCCTATTCATGATGTTAATACGTTTACTTATTGAAACACAAAATGCCAGCCCTACACTTCGTTCTTTTTAGTTAATTCAAACCACAAATCAGTGTTATTTCTGGATTTGTTCGGTACAATTTATTCATACCCTTTATTTTTTCATTTATTTGTTAAAGATTTTTTGCATGAGAAAAACAACACGTAACATATTACACATGTACAAAAATTATAACACTATACATACAACAACATTTCATTCTATACATAATACATTACATATATATTGCACATCTATTTTCCAGCAAATATTTAGTCTTTGCATGGTATTTCGCATATATCATTTAAAGGATAAAGTCACGTTCAAAAGGGAGGTGGGATTTAACTAAATGTATTAATCCTTGCTGTAATGAATCCATAGATTACTCCTTTTTTGCCGACGCGTTTCGAACTTGTTATCTCAATCTACGAGTTCTCATCAGGGCTTTATCTCTTTTGTTATCTGCAAATTATATGCAAAAGAAGAACATTAGCGCTAGTGTGTTTATGTATCATCCCTTTCATATTACATTACACTCTTTAATTACAGGCGATATACCTTTGGCCTATTTAGTAGCAGGTATCCAAGGTTCACTCTGTTTCTCTGTCTTGATTGCACTTTCTGAAAAATAGCAATATTCCAGATTTAGTGGATGCTCAAATGCAAGGCCTATGGCCTGACTCTCTCACCACTCGTTTGTCCTACCTTTAATTTTTGGATGTATCTGGCTCGTCTTTGCCGAAATGTCAATTATCTTGGTTTATTCTTTTATTTTATTTTCAACATGAGCACCGGAGGTGCGCTTGCCTGCGTCTATTAGCTGATGTCTGCAGGGAACAAATGTGTGTGTCACAATTCGTACCTAATAAATTATTCGACGCCCTACCCACAGCGGTAAACATGTACCTGTATTTTTAGGGCGCGGCGTGTTCTCACAGAGGCTTCGACCTGGTATCAGTTTTCCTATGAGACACAAATACTCCGTGTCACCAATCATGTTTTTAGATCAATGAGAGACCGCCCGCCGAATCAACACATACCTGTGTTCTTTTTCGGCGTGGCATGCTCTGCGCTCAGTTCCTTCTATTCGCACCTTCACCGTTCCAGTTATGATCGCGGTCCTGTCGGAAAAGGTGTGATTAGTGAACGGTAACTGATTCCTTTCTCTGCCATATCGGTTATCGCTTTCAAAGCACCTACCCGGTCTTGGCGTATTCAGTGCTGCTACATTCAGTCCACTTGGCTCTTGGTTAGTGCGCCATGTTGGAAACCATGTAATTTACCCGCATCATGTGATTCCTGGAATTCTGGGATATGTAGTCCCACATAATGGAGCTCTACTGAATTAGATTTTTAGGTCATGGCTTGATATCATGTGTACAACATCATACAACCTTGGCGATCTCAGTTTTGTTTTTATGATCTGGAAATTTCAGACATGGTGTTTAAGCCAGTCTGGATGCTGTTAAATCGCAATATTAGATATGCCTCTTTTCTCAGTAAGACATCATCCACATCTCTAGTATTTTTCGTTTGAGTCATTGTGTACAAAACCGTCCATTTAAAGTCTGTTTCTTCATGGCCTTTTTCAATAAAATGTTGGACCATTGGGGCATTCATTACTTTGTTTTTTAGTCGTGACCTATGTTGCGTGATTCGGGTATTCCCAGGACCTACCTCCTTAAGTTTATAAAATACATTTACTTATGGCATGTATTCTGCTCTCTGCTAAATTTTCAATAAAACTTTATTAAACAAAAAAAAAGTAAAACCATTGAAATTCACCAGCTATAGTTATCTCAAGTAACTATAAAACTGTGTCCTAGATTGCCCAACTCTGCAAAAACAGAACCAGGCCGCGGAACTGCCGTACATCTTGATAGGAGCAAGCCCCAAATTAGTCCACCGTAAGAAGATATTGCCAGCGGCAAAGAGAAAACCCTTGCCACATGTGGAGAAATTCTGTGAGACATAAACAAGACGACCTGTAGAAAGAAGTTTATGGCTGGTCGGAAAAAATTGAACTGTAACATATAGCTAGCTACATAAGGACATATAACATGATCAAAACATAAGTTGTTTTATTTGCAAAGAGACATTTAACAATTGGTTTTATTTTTGGTTTTATTTTGAAGTTTGCCATTATAATAAAAAAAAGCAGTGAAAATGGATGCATTTGCTTTTACCTTGTGTAAATTTTATATATACGGATGTTCTTTATGTTCTAATTTTTGTATTTTATGTACTAACATTGCAATGCTTTTAAGTAACTATGCAGGAAATAAAGAAACTTGAAACTCGTGTCCTAGATTAACTCTAACTTTCAACTCATTGTGCACTGTTCATTTCCTCACAAATTACAATACTCCTGACATGTTGCATAACATCACTGATAAAATCACTGCAACATCTATAATGACATACTTGATGTCAATACTGTGCATGGTGGGGGAGCTACACAGTAACTTTAGGACATGAGTTATAGTTACTGGAGATAAAGATAATTAGTGAATTTCAATGGTTTTATTCGTTTAAAACAACGTGTTTTCACTGAACGTTAATGTCCCTTTAACCTTATTTTTTCGGTGAATATATAGATATATATACAGATAGATTGATAGACAGACAGATAGATAGATGGAGAGATGGATAGTTAGATAGATAGATAGATAGATAGATAGATAGATAGATAGATAGATAGATAGATAGATAGATAGATAGATAGATAGATAGATAGATAGATAGATAGATAGATAGATAGAAAGATAGATAGATAGATATAAATATATATAAAGAGAGATGTACATATATAGATATAAAGATTAAAACATAGATGTATATATTTTTGTATTACACAGTGGCAGTTGCCACTATGTAGTTGAGAAACTTTTTTACTTTGCAAATAACTTTAGTGCTGTTTGGTTAATCTTCATGAAAATTTCAAAAATAAAGTTCAGCCCTCTCAGCTCTCTCCTGGGAATGTTGGGACTGAAAAAAGAGGGTGCCAAAGCATTCCTTTCCCACGTAAGTTTGATTAGAATATTTTGCTGTCCGATACAGAAAAAAGGCTGAATGAAATTATGCTAAATATGGCAAAAAGTCAGAATCTTACCTGCTAAGCATGCTTTATGGGATTTGCTGTAAATCTCTTCAACCCTTTTTGAGAAATGAGTGTTTAATGAGGTGTTTGGGTTGGTCATAAATAGGGCTCCTGGTTTTATGGTATAACATTTCTGTCTCTAATTTCCCATATTTACAGTCTGGCCATTTTTTTGGTATTTATCCTTGTCTATTTTGTGTTTTGAGAATACATTGATTCATAAAATAGTATATTTCTACATTTATTTAACTGACAAACATACATTAACACATTGACGCCTGGTGCATTTTAGAAAACTAATGAGCCTGATATAAAAAAAAAACTTACACCCACAGGTAAATATTAGAATTCTGTACAAATGTTACATTAAGATCTGGAAATCTCATCCTGTGTTTTTTTAACTCGCATACTGTCTGTCTTCTCACCTGTTGACCTGGATTTCTTGAAGAACAGCATGGATAATCCTTGCACCTTCCTGCACATAAACAAACCCTGGCATTTTGCTGGAAAAAGCAAAAGCGAGGAGCAATAATGCATTTCTCCTCCTTTCACCAACTTAAGACCAGGATTTTACAGGTCTTAAATTTGGCAATGCCTCCTATGTACGTTACCCTTGTACATAGGGCACAGCGTTAAATACAACGAGTGCTGCGGTGGGACGCCCACTGCAACATCCACTGCACGCCCCTTTCACGCTAAAAATGGTATGAAAGGGTGCCTTATGGACAAGGCCAAGAAAGGGGGTTTACCTATGCCTCTTATAAGCACAATTGTGTGCACATCAATGAACCACCAGAGTCACCTTGTGATTGAATATACAAGTCGCAAATTTCCTCATATTATTTCATATGACTGCATGATACTGTTACACTTGTGAATATGTAAATAGCTTTGCACTATTTGTTAATTTATTTGCACTCAATTTTGATGTTTAATTTGGTACACAATGTTTCCTTTGCTTTTCCCGGGCAAAATTGATGTTTGCTCAATGTTTAGTTGACTATGTATCCTTCCCTGTTCTTTCTTAAAAATTTGAATGCATAAAAGCCTAAATGCAAATGACATTATTGTCAGAGTTCACTAATTTATGTGGTTTTCTCTGTATGGTTCATTGATGTGCACACAATTGTGCTTATAAGAGGCATAGGTAAACCCCCTTTCTTGGCATTAATAGGCCCTACCTACCCTCTTTCCCACAGGGCCAAACCCCCCCTTTTTTCCGTTCATTATGGACAAGGCAGCATTAAGCCATGTTAAGTGGCTTAACGTTGCCTTGTACATAAGGCAAGGCCCCTAGCACCACAAGAACGTCACAAAAAGTGATGTTCCCGTGGCGATAGGGGCTTGTACATATGCCCCAAAGTCCCTTCTTTAGTGGCCACTTCTGAGCAAACAAATCCGACTGCTTTCCCCCAGTTATTTTGTCGTTTGTACCAAGACTTCAGACGCTACTGCTCTCTAATGTTCCACGGTAACCCGAATGTTGCACAACTTGACTCTTTCCTTGGAAAACAGTTCACACTGTATGTTAAATACATAGGGCAGTGCACACAGGTTTTTCAGGTACAACACGGTCCTGAACACTTACTCAACAAATGTACCCACCACTTATCACAGTGACCCTTTCAGATCTTTTATTCCATTGTTCTTGGGGTTGTGTGTTACTTAATAGTGGTGTGTTTCACTTTACACTGAATGGAGGAGTGTTTATAATTTCCGTGGTAGGTGTTTCTTCCTTATGTTCAGGATTATAGAGAAGTTATATTAATTCACACTAAAGAGAGTTGGTCACAGTTATTTCACAATAGCAAAGGTATATGAGTTAAAATCACTGGCAAGAATAGCCCCTGCAGGCTCGCAAATAGCAGCATAATTTACGAGATTATGGTAAATGTATTAAATATCAATACAATTATGACCAAAACGAGACATTTAGTTTCTGCAGGTATGAGTTAAAGGTGATGTATAATTGTAGACAAGGATTTAATACATCACAAAGATACAATTGGATAGACTCAAAATAGACGCTCCATCCTCTATGGAACTCATGTTGAAGTCTATAATTTAAACACTCTTCATTCAGGTGACACAGAAACTTTTGAAAAGACATGATGGGGGCCATTAGAATGGCGGGCGGACTTTGCCCTCCCGCCATCCTCACGGTACTTTGGACCGTCCGCCATAAGGGCGGGAGTCCCATGGGGGGTATTAGGATGCACCCTCCAAAGTGGCGGGCGCATCCTGCATTTTTAACATTGTGGCGGGCAGTGCTCTCAGCGCCGCCCGCCACAATGCTAAAAATGCATGCATGCATTTGCATACACAAAGTGGCAAGCACCGCTCGGTGCCTGCCGCTTTGCGTATGCAAATGCTGGGGGGTATCACAGGTACCTCCCATGTGCACCCCCCCACCTCGCCGTCACTCCAGGTCCCGCAGGGGGCCCCCGAAGTGAAGACCGCCTGCCTTTCCGTGGCGGAAGGCATCTGTTGCAGCCCATACTAATATGGCTGGCGATGTGTGATAGACACCGCCACCATATTAAACATTTTCTGCCCCGGTCGCAAGGCGACCGGGGCGGAAAAGCGGCGGAAGGTCTTTCCGTCCGCCGCGGACCCCCCAGCCATGCTAATATGGCGGGGGGTCATTCTGGTTAGGATGGCGGTGGATTGCCCCCACCAGGCCGGCGGTGGCTACCGCCAGCCTGGCGGGGGCTATCCGCCTGCCATCCTATTGGGCCCCTATGAGTTAGTATCCCTGTAGAACCTTTAGAAGGAGGTTAATTGTCAATAATTCAAAAGGAGAGAAATTCAATATTCACATTTTCACACCGCACAGTACCCATTAGATTTCTCTTCTCATTTATTTTTTAACTTTATTTAGTTCCAAAAATCAGAATATTGTATAAGGCACAGCATTGTTTTAACACAGAAGTACAACATGTGGGCCACACAGCAAGACATCTTACTCAATGTGTGAAAGGGAGAGGGCAGGAATGTGCCATATGCACCAAGATATAGAGCATTCCGGCTTTCTCGTTGCACTGGCACACTTTTGGCTGCCTAGCTTCAATGCAGGTGACATTCCACAATGGTGCAAGGGTGCTTGCATTGTTTTTTGTGCAGAACGGGGCATCGTTGAGGCTTTTTCCTCATTCTATGTCTTTGAAATAAATATATTTCCACATGTTACGCCTCCCCTGGGAAGGCTTAGCATTTTGCTGCATTTCTAGGGCTACCACACATGATAAATCTGGGAATGCGCCAAAATCCATGGGTGCATGCAAGGTAACCCCCCAGCTCTATCCATGGAACACATCCTTGGGGCAGTTAGGCAAGTCAGCGACTTACGTTCCTCCACATTTACCAAGCCACACAGGACAATGCAAGGTGGCCTTGCATGGCTTGGTAAATGCATCCAAGGTTTTGCGTCACCCTTGCATCTCCTTGCTTGGCACAAAGGTGTCGCGAAACCATGATAAATATTCCCCGTAATATTCTTCATGGAAAAATGTGCATGCAGAAGCAGCTACCACTGTTTAGTAGCCTGATAATTACCTCAAATTGGCATGTATGCTTAAAAAAAATGTACGCAAAGAATCAGAACTTCGTCTTTAGGGTATAGGTATCTAGGCAGCACATGTGGGCCATGGTGCTCAACATCTATTCAAATCATTGTACCTCATGCCAATCAAGATAAGAATGTGGGAAGTGGGGTACACATAAGTGTAAATCTCAGTGTGGCTTGTCCTAGTACTTCCCCAGCCCAGTGCTTCTGGCTCATCACTCATGCTACAGATGCCTAAATAGATGACATTTAGGAGCATATATATATCATGGATTTCCGTCTTGCTTGTACCAAGCAAGGGTGATCAAGGGTGACAAAAACCTACAATGACATGTACCTGGCCTTGCGTAGCCCTGCATGGTTAGGTATATGTGAAGTAATACAAGGCAGCGCAAGTAGCTGTCTTGCCTTACTCTGCACCAGGGAGGCATTCGTTTGGTGGACCATGAGTATTCCCATGCATCCACCAATGGATGTTGGCTTATTCCCAGATTTACCATTAGTGGTAGACCTGGGAATGCAACAAAATGCAATGCCTCCCAATGGAAGGCATAATTAGGAGAAACATACTTATTTCTTCTAATTCTTTCCTCTTTCCATGTGTGATGCATTCTGCAGTACACATAGTAAGATGGAAAAAGCCTCAGAGGATTGTTTCTGTGCAGGAAGGTGCCCCATTATGGCCTTCTGATTAGTATGTGGCAAGCACTCCAAAGGCAAAATGAAGTTTTGTCTGGAACCCCAGAAATCCTCACATGATTCCCAACAACGTGAATACCACCCATGTAAGGGGATGCTAGCACCCTTCCAAACAATACATAGGTGACTCTTTTGTTCCTATTGTTCAGCATTACAGCTGTGCACAGGGACAAGAGAAGTTCAAGGTGTGTGCTGCAGTAGTGATGTCTATAAAGTGGGAGGTGCAATGGAGGATATGATGCTGGGTGGTTTGGGGCCGCAGATAAGCTGTGTCTTGTAATTAATTAATTACTCCTTCCACTTGTGCTCCTGAATATATGAGATTAGAACGATTAGGATATGTTTTGACTCCTGAACCTAGGAAGACATAAAGATACAAATCACCAAAAACACTGTTCCTCGTGAGTTACGATAAGCAGGGAGACTCACCTAGGATGGAAAGGGTGAAGGTGTGCAAAGATCCAGCACTTAATCTAGTGAGAGCTGATTTGCAGAGACTTGGTTTTGAGAGTGCATTGACCCAAATCGGGGAAATCTCTGTTGTTACCCTAACAACACTGCTTTTTACCACTTGGCACTGATTACAAGAGGCAAAGGTCCAAGTCCTCCAGTACTCCCACTACCCGGCTCGAATAAGGTTTGAAATATTGAAATAGAAGCATGACAACTCAAAACTTTGAAACAGAACGTGAACACATTTTTTTTTATTTGAATGCAGTCTAAGGAACCGATTATGGTAGGCCCTGTAGGGATCAGAATTTATACGGTATCATGAATAGCACCAAATTACAGATATAACCTGAAAAAATATGCATAAGGTGGATTTTTGCGCTCACTGCACCAAAATGTGCATGCCCCATTATGTACCACAAATTTGTTTACCAGTAAATCTCAGCTGGATTTACTTGTCAAAATGAGTCAGGAGAAATGTTGGGGTGTGGTGCTTATAACTCAAACTATGATTGTGATGTGTGTGCTAACATGATTTACCATACATAGTGTAATTGAACAAGAAGACCGTAAGGGATCTATGTATTTGCCGTAGTTAGAATCTCCAGCTTTCAGTGTCTATGTTTTTGTGAACTATGATGGGTATTTCCAGTGTTTATACTTTTGAATGGCGCAAAATCTTACTGATTCCTTTCATCAAAGATGTGCAATAGTACCACTGAAAGCTGCCCACGCCACTGTTGATTTAATAGACATGGGGCCTGATTCATGAAGGACCTCCGTATTCGTGGCAGAAGCCTTAGCAGGGGGGGTGGGAGTCCTCCCGAAATACCAAGACTCCCTACCCCCGACTGTTGGGCCTCTGCCAGGAATGCAGAGGCCATCTGTAAATCAGACCCTTGAAGTTCTCTGTGTTGTTACAACCATTTCAGTGCTGTGATGATGGCCTCCTGCTGCAAACCACTGTACTTTTGGATGTAGCCCCGTCCTTTCAGTTATGCTGTAAGACTGAAGCCTCCCTGCTGCACTGACAGAGCCCTAGTGAAGGTCACAGCTGTGAAGAAGAGCAGATCTAGCCAGTGCACCACGGGAATGCTGGCAAGTGGTGCCTATGCCGGGTGTTGTCCCTCACAGCCACTACAGCCCATGGGCTGTGCTGCAGTGAACCCTTCAGTACTCTAGGGGGTATATTCACAAGGGCGTAACTCCGATCTATCCCCACTGTACTGCATCAAAAGCGGAGATAGATTTAACAACCCTTTCACAAGCTGGTGCAAACTGCGGACATCGCCAGTATTCCCACGATAACTGCCCCGAAATTTACCTCCACGGTGGACACCACCAACTAACACTACTAAGATGCAGAGTATGCATTCCCGTGCAGAAACACACAAAAAAAACACAATACCACCTTCACAACGAAATGCCAGATCCACAATGCAAACCAAAAACAGGCAATAAGCTGTGGTAGTAGCAGGGAATTAACACCTGCCTTTTGCTGGTGCTAAGCAGGACAACTACCCACAGCATGAAAGGGAGCCCAGCCAAGAGCCACACCTGAAGACCCAAAGATGCCATGGAGACAACAATCGTGCAGTTCAGAGTCCCAAGAGGGTCTTAACATCCACCGCCACCACCCCCAGGACCCCCCTCACCGGCACCCCCCGAACACAGATGTGCCACATCAACTACACCTAAACATGTACCAAATAATCCTCATGATGTCGCACAATCACATCTGGTGATATGCATATGTCGACACAAAAATGAGCAGCACACACTCACTTACGAAGCAATAATTGAAAATGTATTAAAATAAGCACTGAACAGAAATGAAGACACATGGCGGCTCCCCTCCGGACCATCTGTACGCCACAGCCTGCAAGACAAAAATCAGGATGAGAAGGGGTGTCCTGTGCCCATCAAGGGACAGAGAGAGAGCGAAGGAGAGAGAGAGGAAGAGAGGGAGAGTGAGAGAGAGAGAGACAAGAAGAGAGGGAGGGAGAGAAAGAGAAGAAGAGGGGGAGAAGGGACACATAAGAGAGGGGAAGAGAGAGAGGGAGAAGAAGAGGGGGAAGAGAGAGAGAGAAGAAGAGAAGAAGAGAGGGGAGAGAGAGAGACAAGAAGAGAGGGAGAGAGAGAGGGAGAAAGAGAAGGAGAGGGGGGAGAGACAGAGAGAGGAAGAGGGGGAAAAGAGAGAGAGTGCCGCCCCTGCTCACCCAGGCCACACTGCTCACCTTCTGCCACCGGTGTGTCTCCAACCACATGCCGGTATGTAGTGCAGTTCACCAGGTCCCACATCTAAGACAGATCCGTCCTCTGGAACTAAGTCCAGATTCATCAATGGCACAGTACAAACAATTGCACAAGACGTCATCGCCTGCCTGCCCCTGTGCACCCAGGCAGAGGATCCCCAGCCCCTCCCGACGCCCTTCGGAACATGCCTGCCCCTGCGCACCCAGGCAGAGGCATCCCAACCCCTCCCACCGCCCTTCGGAACATGCCCGCCCTGCGCACCCAGGCAGCACTGCTCACCTTCTGCCACCGGCGTCTGTAAAAGATGTCCCACCACGTGCCGCTACAAGCCACAAGCCCGGGGCCCACGGACATGGCATCCTCCACATCCTACTGCCCCACTCCGCAGGCCACCAGGTCCCACATTTTATGCTGGGTCTTGATTACGCCATGGCAGACGACATGCCAGTACACAGAGAATCATCAAAGGCTGCACACCCGCTCAGCCCATTAGGTGCCACTGACTCAGTGATCCAAGATGCAACGCCACTTGGTGGTAGGCCCACGGTGCCCATTGGCTCTGGCCTACATTGCGGACCAGCAGGGCGCACACATGATGCTGAGTCCTGAGTCCTCAATGGTGAAGACCACATCACTGCACACGTCATCATGGCAGGCTGCACACCTGCTCAGCTAGTCTGGTGCCACTAACCTTGTGCAACCCAAGTCAGCGCCACGTGGTGGCAGGCCCATGTTGGACGCCAGGCCTCGAGTGCCACTAACACTGTGCAACCCAAGTCAGCGCCACATGGTGGCAGGCCCGTGTTGGTCGCAAGGCCTCGAGTGCCATTACCCTGTGCAACCCAAGTCATCCCCACATGGTGGCAGGCCCATGTTGGCCGCAAGGCCTCAAGTGCCACTAACCCTGTGCAACTCAAGTCAGCGCCACGTGGTGGCTGGCCCGTGTTGGCAGCAAGGCCTCGAGTGCCACTAACCCGGTGCAACCCAAGTAAGCGCCACGTGGTGGCAGGCCCGTGATGGCTGGAAGGCCTCGAGTGCAACTAACCCTGTGCACAACATCTCACAGGGTCTTTCTGGTTGAGCACCGTGGAGCATCCATCATCTAGTCGCCACTAGTAGAAGGGAATGTGATGTTGTCGGCCCCTTATATTTGCGTGGTCACATGGCCTGTGACTCCTGTGCTGAATGGGTGTGGTGTGTGTGCAAACCTGCCCTCAGGGAGTGGCTGTGACATGCAGACAACTAGAACAGGGACCGGCACAACACCAGCGTGAACGCCTGCAAAAGGTAGGTATGTGGGCCCCCCTCGGAGCATGAGTGGAGTGGTCTGGCCTGGCGTATGCGGTGCCAGTGCAGGGCTTGCAACAATGACTTGGGGGCTCTGGGCATGGTTCAGTCCATGTTCGGACCAGGAAGTGACTAATGCGTGTGTCCCTGTTGCAGTGTCAATGGCACATGGTTCAAAATAGACAATGTAGCACACTGTGACTGGCATCCCACTAGATGGGCACCATTGACGTGAGGGGTATCACTGTCCCTACATTCATCCACACATACATACATGGATGATGAAGGACCTAACACAGCATTGCCTAACTGGATGTTTATTGCATATACAGTGGAGTTATACAGCTGGAGCAGTACAGGGCCATGCCTAGCACACCACACATTATGAGTCAGCGGAGGGCCAGCCAGAGTCCATCCGGGGATGACAAGTACTGCAGAAGAGGAAGGGTACAGTCCGCAGTCTGGTCACCGTGTCATTGTTCATCAAACAGGATATGGCAGTCCATGTCGTGGCACAAGGTAAGTGCAGGGGAGTGTATCGGGGGCCAGTGGAAGGCCATGAGACAATGTGCTGCACTAAACAGAAACTGGGTGCATCCCCATACCAGTGGGGCATGTCCCCCGGGCACTGGTTCTGTGGTCCTTAGCGAAATGGTTTATCAGAAAAACAAAGTCGTTGTAGAACTCTTTGTCCTTGAGATAAGGATTTTATTGGAATTGTTGCATCACAATTCTTCTGGATATATATCAGTCTGGGTAAATTACTATTCCCACTCCAATGAGTGCAACAGTATGGAAAGCATTGGATAGCGAAGAGTAAAATGTGCTATTACCACTCCAGTCAGTGCAACAGTAGGGAAAGTTTTGGATAGCGGATCGGTAAAAATTACTATCCCACTCCAATGAGTGCAACAGTAGGGAAAGTGTTGGATATCGAAGGGGTAAAAATTATAATTCCCACTCCAGTGAGTGCAACATTAGGAAAAGTGTTGGATAGCAGAGGGGTAAAAATTACTGTTCCCACTCTAGTGAGTGTAACAGTAGGGAAAGTGTTGGATAGCGGAGGGGTAAAAATTACTATTCCCATTCCAATGAGTGCAACAGAAGGGAAAGTGTTGGATTGCGGAGGGGTAAACATTAATATTCCCACTTCAGTCAGATAAAAATCAAAAACAAACAAAATATCAACAACAAAAATTTAAAAAGCTAAAAATATATAAATATTTTAAAAATTAAAATGCTAATATATTTAATATTAAGATTACACATATTATAATGTTAAAAACATATGACAAATACCTACAAATATTATATTAAATAAAATAACAAATAATTTTCAAACTAATAAATATTTTTATTAGAAATTATTTAGAAACAAAAACAGAAGTTACTACATACATTTAGTGTTTTCATTTCCTACCCTATAACATCACACAACTCACAACCCACCTCAAACATTGTTTTTGAATGTACTTCAATAATTAACATGATTCATTATCAATTAATAAAATATAATTCATTTAAAAAAACAAATCAAAACTCATAAAAATTCATTAACTTTCCACACTTTGCCCCTATAAGCCCCACAAATCACAGCTAAAATTAAACTGTAACAAAATTAATTACTCAATTAAGATGTATTTTCAATTCAAAAACTTATAGTATTTAACAATTAATTGTAAAGTAAGTAGAATTAATTCACTCCCCACCCTGTACCACTATAAAACCAAAACCCACACAAAAATAAACAATTACCTAATTAATTATCAATTAATTAATATTAATGATCAACTAATTAATAATTAATTAAACATAAATTACTTCCCACCCTTTACCCCTATAAACTCCACAACCCACACCTAAAATGAATTACACAATTATGATATTTACCTTTCAATTAATTAATTAATATTAATTAACACTGAATTAATAATGAATTAAACATTAATTATTTCCCACACTTTACCCTATAAACCCCACAACCCCACCTAAAATTAATTACACAATTTCCTCAACTAATTTTCAATTAATTAATTATCAATGAACAACTAATTATTAATTAATCTAAAATAAATTACTTCCCACCGTTTGCCTCTATACACCCCACAACCCGCACCTAAAATTAATTACACAATTTCCATATTTAATTTTCAATTACTTAATTGATATTAATTAATGACTAATTATTAATTAATTAAAAATAAATTATATCCTACCCTTCACCACTATACACCCCACAAGCCACACCTAAAATAAAAGACACAATTACCATAATTAATTAATAATAGTAAATTACTTTCCACAATTAACACTGTAAAAACCCAATTAAATAAATATAAATAATGGTAATAAATAAAAAATATTCATTAATTTATTATAATTAAATTACTTCCCACTCTATTCCTCTATAAACCCACAACCCGCTACCAAATTAAAAAAACGCAAAATTTTATTAAAAAAGAATTGATAACTACTAAAAATGTAACACATATATTAAAAAACACAAACAAAATACATCACGTACATTTAAAATATATACTAAAATACATAACATTAAATTAATAAATCGATATTTTGAACAACTGTATTGTTGCAAACAATATTAATGACTTCTCAATTTAAAAAAATTATATTTCTTACCTTTAAAGCGATATTCTTGAGCATGATATTCTTGCTGTTGATATTTCTGTGTCACAATAGTTACAACTCGATATTTGAGTAAGTCGACATTTCTAACTCAATATTTTGTTTGAATAGCAATCGGAAGAGCTACGAATTGCATCCATCAAGCAAGAATCCGATTTGTAGACCTGATTCCCGACCGACTTGTACTGCTGTATGAGCAAGCAAGCATGATGTGTTTTAAGCCTCGCACCACGACCGACTCGTACCCATCAGCCATGCCTTCCGAGTGACTCCAAACTGGCAGACGCATACAGCGCAATGCATACGATTACCGACCGAGCATTTGCGATGCGTGTTCGAGCAGCCGGAGTGAGTCGGACCCTCCGACTGTAAAAAGCTCTGGGAAGAGGACTTCAGGGGACCGGGGCGGACCCCCCTTCATCCAGGGCTCTACGACTCGGCCAGAGGGCGGGACCCAAGGGGTCCCCCTTCACATGAATGCATGGTACCGAGTGCACCAAGGCGACCCCGCAACAGGTGGTGCCCTTTTCCGAGACGTGCTTTTTTAGGCTTTTTCGTCAATGGGATCCTATGTATGCTGTGTAAAACAAGCACCCATTCACTTCAATGGAGCTCCGAACGACCCAAATCCGTCAGCGCTGAATTGCATCGTATTCGGTCGCTCGGAGACCAGCAGCCCGAGGTGCTCGGAAATCTTCATGGGTGCAAGTCGGCCGTAGGCCTTTCCCAGCGAGATCCGAATTGGGCCCCTAACGTTAACCCAAACCCAATTTAGCTAGTGTTGATATCTTTGTAACCCTTACCCTTTTCCTAACTAAAAGTAAGCATACTAAAATGTTATAATATACTGTTTTTTAGGATTTGTACATTTTTTCTGGTACTAATTTTCAAACTAATTTATTTCAATATTTTAAATTTCAAGCTTTTCTAAATATGTAATATGAGCATGTAAACTATTACGCCTGGCACACATTGTCTATTATCAATGGACATATATATTTTATTATGTGAGGAGGTGGGTGGGCCTTGAAGAAAGCTCTGAAATATACAGTGCTTCCCTTTCCTAACCTCACATGCATCCAACCAATGGTCAACCTACATTGCCTGGCCTAACGAAGGGTGATCACCAAGGCTGACTTTATAATCTATCTTTGAATGTCTTAAAAGATACTCTGGGATGTAGTAGACGACTTTGGTGGTAATACAAGAAATTATTGAAGTCTGCAAACAAGATTGTCAAAAGAAGTACTCAAAACTTCTGACTAAGTAAGCCCAGTCTATCTTTCACTAATAGGCCCTTCCTGCATTGTACTCATTACCCCTTTATCCATAACCCCAACCACCTTGTAAATTAAACGTCTATTAGGCATGTCCCTTCTCTGACAATACTGTACTTTTTAATGATATTTTAACCTCGCCCCTTTACACCCATATTCCATAGTAATTTCACCTATGTATGCTTTGCACATGCATCTAACCACACTACCTCTTTGTAAAATCCAGAAAATGTGTTCACACTAGGGCCTTCTGGATAGTGGATTTACCCTAAATGGTGCTTTGTTGAAATATATTGCATTGATATTTATATAGCACTTTCTTTGCCAGGCTTAAAGCACTTTTAAATTGCTGAGTCAATAGGTACTCCAGGTGTAACATAATTAACATGGTGCTTTGTAAACTCATAAAGTTAAAATATAGCTCTTCACTTCCATTAAGTCCCTCGTCAAGTGGTTTAGGAAGTGACCCATTTTGGATCTATGTCCCATCCATGAAGTTTGGAAACAGAGTAGAGTTGAATCAGCATGCATTCATGGATTTAGGAGAGCGTAAGTGAAAGAAATTGAGCTAATGTTTGACTGGGGTGTTAGCCCTGGTCAAAAAGCAACGACAATCCTAGTCAGGGTAAGGCACATGGAAACCCCAAATTAACTTGTGCTCAACCACATGGTAGCTTGGCACAGATCAGTTAGGCAGTGTGTAGTATTTGTGCAACACTTCAAACATCATCATTAACAGCATAAACACCACACCAAAAGGATCCTACACCAGGTTAAAAAATAGACCTAAATTTAATAAATAAAAACAAGTGCAAAAGTACAAAACTTCAGTCAGTAGATCTGGAAAAATGATTTTTTAAAGAATATGCTGCTATCTGGTCACGCTGGACTGGGTCAGAATCAAAAGTTTAGGCTAACTGCAAGGGAGCGTGAATCGAATATAGTCCCAGATTAGTTCTGATAAAGTTTTGGCTATGAGTCCCATGCGCATTGGAGAGAGTTGCTAAAATCAAGGAGAGGGTCAGGGGCAGCAGTCGGCTTGTTTCGAAGAGCAGGCCAGGCATCACGGATTGGCAGGCTGGAGCTTTGCATTGGTGGTCCCCCATGGGTTGTCAATGCTAATATGCAAAGAGACATGCTAGCGCTGGGTCATGCTGAACTTCAGTGAGAGGGCTGCAGTTCCAGTGTGAACAGGCATGTTCGCAGTCACAAAGAGCCGAATAGCTTGATTTCAAGAGTTCGAGAGCCAATCCAAAGGTCCAGGACCTGAGAGGCACCACTTGGTGGGCAGGATCTTGCTGAAGATTGGTTGAGGAGCTGTTGGGGAGACCTTTATGTACCTGAGACTCAGATCAGTAGGCCAGCGGATCTGCTCTTTGAGTCACTCTAGGGTCCTGGATTCAAGATGAAGTTGCAGGTCCAGTTCTTTTTCCACATGCGGGAAGGCAGCAGGCAGGTCAGCACAGCATGGCAGCAATTCCTTTAGAGCAGCAGTCCAGCAGTACAGCAGTGTGGCAGTCCTTGTAGAAGCACATAATTCCTTCTTCCTTGTACACAGGTTAATAAATGTACTGAAGTGTTGATCCCTTAGGACCTCCTTTTATGCAAAGGTGTGCTTTTGCAATGGGAAGAAGCTTCCAGAGGCATGCCCTTGAAGTGCATATATGCCTTGCCTTCCTGGCCCTGGCTTCAGACAAACTACAGGGAGTATGCAGCCTTTGTGTGGAGGCAAGACACAGCCCATTCAAGTATAAGTAGGGCTGCGCCCAGCTTCTTCTACCCATCCTGCCAGTAATGGCCCATCCAGTCACACCTAAGCTCCCTACTGCCTGTGGCTGTCCAGGAGGGTTACACAAAGCTCAACTGTCAGCTGCACCTGGTCTTGTGACCAGACACAGACTGCAAGCACTGAAGGGCTAAACCAACTGGAGGAGGTTAAAAAATACAAATACCTAGGCCTCTACATTGACAACTCAAGAAACCTTACGGAGCAAAAAAGGTATATGTCGCTGAGGACAAGTGCCCTAACTTTTGCCTTCAGCTTACTGGCCAAAAACCTGAAGGGCCCCTCCTATAAACCCTTGCTCGCTGTAATGAAGGCAAAAATCCTGCCAACTCTGACCTATGCCAGCACTGCCTTCCACAGCGAGGATGGAGAGCTCTTAAACCAACTAATAGCTTCCATCTATAAAAAGGTGTTTTACATTCAAAGGTCGGCCTCTCCAGCCCAGATTCGCCTTGAATTCGACCTAATAAATGAAGACATAGGCAGAATGTGCGCAACGGTGAAAACTTGGTACCGTTTTAAGCAAAATGTAGCCACATCAAAGATCAATGAAGCCTTCTGGTGTGAACTAAATGAAGACCAAACTTCTCCTTTTAAGCAATATCTATGCAAATCACTGTCTATTACATGCACAACGGAACTATGGAATAAAAACTTGCCGTACCAATCTTTCAAACAAGCGGTAAACAAAGTTTCAAAAACCCATTCATCGCTTCTGGATAAAAACTTTTTTAGACTAAGGTCGCATGCCTGGATGGTGATGAACCACTATAAGTCCCTTGCACCGGCGGCATATTTGAGCGAAACATTTTCAATCAACGTAAAATAGCAACTTATGGCATTACGCTTTGGATCCCTACCATCCTTGGCCGACCCAACCCGCTTGGTTGCACACAGGCCCTAAATCATGTCGGCTGTGCAATTTTCAAAAAGAAGATTTTATCCACGTAATCTGCACCTGTAAAAAACTGCAGGCGGAACGAGTAATCTTTCTAAAAACATGCTTCAATGAAAGAGGCATTCGATCCTGCAGAGCTGCAATAATGGCGTGCCTAAACCCCTCAGACCCTCCACTGAATGGCAGGCTGATTAAATTTTTTAAAGCATTCACAAAGCTGTGCTAAAAGGGTCGGAAGCACGAAAAAATGTGGACTAACTCACTGCACTGAACTTTTATTAACACTGAACTCGTCTTTTTTAGAAACCTTGTGAAGAAGCAAAATGATAGTATGTTTAAGTCTTTCGTTTTAATCTTTTGTTACAACATTGTTCTTATTCGCTTTTTGCTACCTGTTCTAAATTGTTATGGTTTTAACTAACTAAGCAATAAATATTACTTACTTACTTACTGACTTACTTACTGAAGGGCTAAGGGTAGGAAAATGGCAACTTTCTAAAAGTAGCATTTTAAGAATTGCAGTTTAAAATCCAACTTCACCATAACTTAGGATTTCAAAATATGATTCCAGAAACCCCAAATATGATTTGGTTCTCTCTTCCCATTTGGAAGTTACACTTATAGCATGTAATATGGAACACCAATGTTATCCTTGGAGAGAGTTAGGACTTTCAATAGTAAGAAAGACATTTAAGATGTTTTCACTACAAGGACAAGTAAAAGGTAAAAGTGTGTGTCCATTTTTAACATACATTGCACCCTGCCCTCTGGGCTGTCCAGGGCTTACCCTAGGGGTGGAAAAAGGAAGTGGAAAAACTGCACACACAGGGTGCAATGGCAGGGCTGAGACATGTTTAAAGCACTACTTAACCGCATGCGTGCGGGCGGAATTCCGCCCATACGCTGGGAATCTGTAAAGTGCACTTTACATGACGAGCTGGGCTCGTCATGAGCGTGCGAGGAGGCTACCTCATGACGAGCCCAGCTCGTCATGAGCGTCGAAGGGGTTAAGTGGGTGGCACAATCAGTGCTGCAGGCTTACTAGTAAAATTAAATTTACAGGCCCTGGGTACCTATAGTAAAACTTTACTAAGGACTTACAAGTACATTGAATGTGCCATTTGGGTGTAAGCCAATTGTACTATGTTTAAAGAGGGAACCCAAGCACTTTAGGACTGGTTAGCAGTGGTAAAGTGCACATAGTCCTAAGGTCAACAAAAATGAATTTAGCAAAAAGTAGAGGGCAAAGGCAAAACGTTTGGGGATTACCCTGTAGAAAGGGCCAAGTCCAGAAGTTATTACAGGCATAGCCATAAATGCAGATACTTACCATCTTTAGGCCTGATTCACAGAGGTAAATGCACATGTTTTTGTACGTTTACTATATTTTTAGTATTCACAAACTAAGGCGGTCATTAGGATGGCGGGCAGACTCGGGAAATGGGACCACCCGCCATAAGGGCATGGGTCCCGTGGGGGCCATTAGGATGCGCCCGCCACAGAGGCGGGCGCATCCTGCATACCTGACATTGTGGCGGGCAGTGCACTCAGCACCGCCCGCCACAATGCCAGGAAGGCATTTTGTCCACTTCCATGCACAACATGACAGGCACCGCGCGGTGCCTGCCATGTTGTGCATGGAACTGCAGGGTGGGTACCTATGGTACCCCCCATGCGCACCCCCACCCACCAGAGTCCCTGGGGCCTGCAACGGGCCCCCACAAGCAATTCCCGCATGCCTTTCCGTGGCGGCAATGCCGTCACGGAAAGGCATGTTTCCGCCTCCATGATAATATGGCTGGCAGTGTCTAACAGACACCGCTACCATATTAAACTCTTTTTTGCCCAGTCGACTTGTTGACCGGGCATAAAAGCGGCGGACGGTCTTTCCGTCTGCCGCGGTCCCCCGCCGCCATAGTAATATGGCGGGGGGAAATGGGTGACGGGCGGGGACGAATCTCGGGCTGATCGCCATTGCCTTGCGGGCGGTGGCGATCCGCCCGAGATCCTAATGGGCCCCTAAGAGTTTAGTTTTACTAATAGTAATTTTATGACTGGGGACACTCTGCAGTTGAGGTGGAGAATTTCGCACATAAAAAAGAAAGGACAGGCATATATTTTTAAATGGGGAGTCTCAGCCATTAGTGCGGAGCCTTCACCATTGTAAAATTACTATTAGAAAAATTAAACTTGTAGTTTGTGGGTACCACAAAATTAGTCAATTTTCACAAAAGTGTAAGATTACCTCTGTGAATCACCCCTTATGTGTATTTATTGCAGTAAGTATAGTTCTTGCCATAACCACTGCAAAGCAAATGAGCATTTGGTTCAAATTAAGAGAGCCATACGTTTCAAGTATTTTTGTGTGATTTCCACTATTCTGTCCTCCATGTTTCCTGCCCTGTCCTGTCTGTCTTATACCTTACTATAATATAGTAAATAGCTTCTGCCCCTCGTATATGATGTATTTAAGTGTCTACCTTCAGACAATTGATGTTTCCATCTCCCCCTAGCCTTCTGTGTAAACTGTGCTTGATTTGGGATCAACATGTCATTTTCTTTCACAGCCCTATTTGTTCTGTCGGAGGATGAAACTTTGAAACCTTCAACAATGGATGGCGTGCCTGTCACGTCTACAAATGTTTGATCCTGTGTATTCCCTCTCCCACCCCCAGCATCTCTGTGATCCACAGAGGACATGTACATGTATTTGTGGTTTACCGAAATATTCAGTTGCCCTATTAAAATGTTCGAAACTCCATGTACTTAAGTAGGCACAAGAAAACAAAATAACTTACAATTGTATGCCCCCTTCGTGAAATCAAAGCATGGATACTTATTTTCAAAGGTGCTCCGGTCCCCAGTGGAGAAGGAAAAGGCTCTTGGAAAAAACAAGTAAAATATATGTGGATTCTGTTGAAATGAAAGTACACAGATCATTTAAGAAGCTGACATTTCTAGGGCACATGGGGTGGAATATAATCAATGCATTCTTTCCTCTCCTGAAATGTGCTCCTATCTCAAGGGAATGTTCGGGGAAGAGACAGCACGAGGGATTTTGTAAAAGAGAGTTCAGAATAGGAAAATAGAATACTGCTGTTAACAGGGCCAGATATCCATACTTAAAAGTACTTAGGGGCATATTATCAAGACCTGCGACAAAATTATCGTCGCTTTAGCGCCAGGAAACTGCCACTAAAACTGCGATAATGGGCTTGATAATATGCCCTTTTGAATTCCCGTAGCAGCCCAGGTTAACACCAGAACCTGGGCTGCTATGGGAATTCACAAGGACATATTATCAAGCCCATTATCGCCGTTGTAGCGGCAGTTTCCTGGCGCTAAAGCGGCGATAATTTTATCGCAGGTCTTGATAATATGCCCCTACGTTATTCAGCATTTAAGGATGAATTTACATGCATACATGTTTTTACTAAGTAATCGTACGCCATGCCTGCATACAATTATGTAGTAGTAACCCCCTTGCAAGTGTGTGGGTTGAGGTGTAATTTGCGTAATAAGGGGCTCATTAGGATGGCGGTTTTTCCGCATCCTCCGGGCCGGCGGAAGTGTCCGCCGGCCTGGAGGATGCGGAAAAACCGCGGCGGAGACTCCAAAGACCCACCGCCAAATTAGGATGGCTGGTGGGTCTGGAATTCCGTCCGCCGCTTTTCCGCCGTGGTCGGCTTCCGACCGCGGCGGAAAAGCTATAACATGGCAGGCGGTGTCTATGAGACACCGTCCGCCATATTATGATGTTTGTGTAAATATGCTTTTCCACGGCGGCTTTTCCGCCATGGAAAAGCATACGGACATTCACTTTGGGGGCCCGTTGCGGGCCCCCTGGGTGAATGGGGGGTGGGGGGTGCACATGGGGGGTACCTATGGTACCCCCCTGCATTTGCGTACACAAAGCAGCAGGCACCGTGCGGTGCCTGCCGCTTTGTGCATGTAAATGCAACACATGCATTTTTAACATTGCGGCGGGTGCAGCTTGAAGCTGCACCCGCCGCAATGTTAAAAATAGAGGATGTGACCGCCACCCTGGCGGTCACATCCTAATTGCTATGGAGGGACCGCCGCTACCCATGCGGACGGTCCCTCCTACTCAAAGTCAAAGTCAAAGTTTTTTATTATGTTTTGGCTCTCAATGAGGGCCACATAAAGTTAAACACACCATTATACAATACGAACAAGAAAAAAAATATGTAAACATATTACATAAGAAACGGAAAAACAAAAACACTACAGTTATCAACTCTTGAAGTGAACCTCGGCAACATCCCAGCAACATCAATAAATACTTAAAAACCCTTTAAAAAATTTAAAAATTCTACAACAAAACAGTTCATTTGGAGGGCAGTAAAGTGCATGTAAAAACAATTTAGCATTTGCAATTCCCAATTGTAAACAAATAGGTTTAATCCACTTAAATCGCAAGGAGCGTAAAGCAGGACAAATAAACAAGACGTGGGTACGATCTTGTACAGCGTCATTACAAAAGTTACATATTGGGGAACCCCCATACCACTTTGCTAAGAGTGAATTAAGAGGAAGCAGATCATGACGTAGGAGGTACCATAGTCTACGAACTCCATGGGGAATATTCCAGATCAGATATTGTTGGGCCAGCTTGGGGGTGTATGTTTTTAGGAGAGGTTCCCTGTCATATAATCTAGGTTGGGCAAGGGTATCCAGCTTATAACATAGCTCCCACGATGCATTTTTTAATGTAGCTTTAAGTTCTGAGGGAGTGAGTAAAAATAAGGTACTCTCATCCAACTCTAACAGGGCTACTGCTTTCCTAAAAAATTTTAATAGAGAGGAAAAGTCATTAAGATTGCCCAGTAGCTCCTTTTTAATGAGTTCTCTTAGGGTACCAGGTTTTCCTCTAGCCAAGCAGGCTACCCATCTTACCAGGGCCACCAGTCCCTGTGTCCAACAACTTCGGAGTCCGAATTCTAATCTACATGAAGAAGTAGAACATGCATTACTAAACGATGTAATTTTCCGAAGTACCCTTCCTTCCATTTTTTGAAGGAATCCCCAATGTTTCAGCTCTACTAATTCAATTCCATATAGGAGAGTAGCTGGAACTTTTGCTTTAAAAACTTCCAAAAAGAGTGAGAAATGTCTCTTCCCAGTGGCGTTATATAATGAACATAACCCCATACCATGGGCCAATGCTTTGCGAGAGTTATGTTCGATATGGGGGATCTCACTAAGATTCGCTGATATTATTTTGCCTAAAAAGGGATAAGTTTTAACCACGTCGAGTTTTTGCCCCCCAATAAACCACTTATAGCTGCTAGACCTACATTTTCTCTTACCAAAGATACACATGATTTTACTTTTCGATGTATTAATTTTCATATGATGTGCTACAGCAAATTCGTTCAATGCAAGCAGACGGTTAGATAAACCCTTCGGGGTCAAATCTAAAACAAGAATATCGTCTGCATACATTAGAATAGATATAGCAGACCCTCCAATTTTCGGTGCCACTCCCTCACAAGATGAGATAGAGGTTGGGAGGTCGGCCATATATAAAGAAAACAATATGGGCGCCAGTATACACCCTTGTTTAAGCCCATTCTGGGAGGGGATGGATGAAGTGAGACCCACTTCGCCGCCTTGTAGCACCTTGCACCATGTGTTCATATGCAGAGACCTAACCAATGCAAGTAAGTATCCTGGCATACCCAGTGCCGCCAATTTTCTCCACAGCGATGGACGGTCCACTTTGTCAAACGCCGTGGAGAAATCAATAAATGCGGCATATAAGCCACCATCACGGACACATACATACTTGTCAGTAATCACCTGCAGTAATGTCAGGTTATCTAGCGTTCCATGCTCTTCACGGAAACCAGTTTGTTCCATTGGTAAAATCATATTAGTTTCTGCCCATTCCATAATTAACATTAATATGCATTTGGCGAAAATTTTTCCTATGGCATCTAATAGAGCTATTAGACGATAATTAGATGGCAGCTCCCGATCCCCCTTTTTAAATATCGGAATTAATATACTACCCCTCCAGGAATCGGGGACAGTTCTTGTTAAAAAGCAAGCCTGAAATATAGGGAGAAGAATCCTACTCCAAGCAGAGATATCCTGCTTAATTATTGACATGGGGAGTTCGTCTGGACCCATGGCTCCGGTAGAGCGCATACTCATTATCGCAGAAACTATTGTTTTTTCAGTGGGGAGTATAATTTTTTGCATACTATTTAAACCCAACATACCTATATCCTCCAGTACTTCATTAGGAGCATATAATGCAGTTACAAATACTGTCCAGACTTCTTCGACAATGGCTATAGGACGGGGAGTTACTATGGAACCACAGCCTTTCCTTATTATGGACCAAAATTCTCTAGATCGATTAAAGGTTATAGCCTCTCTCAAACTAATCCAGAGAGAATCTTCTTTTTCTCTTTTCAACTTAAGTCTCAATCTAACTCTCCTACGTTTTAACAATGCTAGTTGACACTCATTTTCCTCAGATCTATTAAGATATTGTTTCCTGATCAGTGCATTTATCTCCCTATTCAGGAAAAATAGAGGACTAGGAGAAAAATGAGGTCTTTTAGGGTTTCCCTTTTTCTTGGCAAACCCAATAACTTTTTTGATAAGGTTTTCGAGTTGTAAAAATTCTATACCCTCCCACTGGTCGAGTTCAAGTAAGGTTTGGGCAAGGAGGTTTTGTACATCCTTCATGGTAGTAGGGCCCCAAAAACATCTACCCGACCTTCGATCAATGGAAAGATCTCTATGCTTTAGGGACCAAGAATTAATTTCAGGAAGGGTTAGTGAGAGAGTTAAATTAAATAGTTTATGATCACTCAGTGAAGAATGAGTGATCGCCATATCCCTAATCAAATAGAACGACTCATAGTCCGTAATGGCGTAGTCCAAAATAGACTCACCCCTGTATGATCCATGTGTATAATGGGCAGGACTATCAGAGGGCATTCTGCCATTAATAATAAGCCCTTCTACGAGGCTAAGTTCCTCCAAGAGGATCTTACCTCTTTTATTAGTTTTTATTCTAGTAGGCCAAGTCATTTGAGGTATATTATATGCTTCTTCCTTAAATTTATTTCTGAACCTAACTAAAGTAGAGTTGGATAATTTACTATTTAAATCACCAACCAACAGTATATAAGGGGGATGTTCAGCCTCCAATAGCTTTGTAACATAAGAAAACATTCGCTTCATAACTGGATTAAAACTTTCCTCGGGAGGGATGTATACATTTAAAATAACAAACGAGGACCGCGTGCCTACATTGCCTAAGTTACTAATAGTTATGGATTGAAAGAGATTGCTAGAGTCTGAATAATGTGTATATTGCCATTGTAGAGAGGTGGATAAAAGACAAGCAATTCCACCTTTCGCATGGCCTTTTTTTGAAGGTTTTGCTGAAGCCTCCAGGACGAAAAACTCTTTCCCTACATAGGGGAGATTTTTACACCATGTCTCCTGGAGACATATTACATCGACGTTTAAAGAGGTCCCTCCTACTCAGGGACGGACGGACGCAAGTCCGTCCGCCATCCTAATCGGCCCCTACGTTTGTGACACCCAAAAGCTTGAGGGACAGTTGGCTTTCACAAACTCTTCTTTGACATTGTCCTTCCACGTGAGAGCTTGTATACATCTCCTTCCAGTGCGGTAAGGAAGCAGAACACCGCTAAACGTCGAAGTGCGTAACGGCATGGCTTTATTCACAGTTCTAACCAAGCATTGGCAAAGCCAATGGGTTTTGCCTATGCAAAATCTGTTGGGTTTGTGAATGTTATTTTACTTTCCAAACCTGATACAAACTGTATACCAATGTTTGTTGCATGTTTGCTGCAGGCAATTTGCAGAAGTGCACAACTGGAATTTTAAGTCAACCGACTGAAGTTACTCATGTTGATATAATCTTTCCGTCAAGCATGGATGAGGAGAGGATGTCGCTTAACGGCTAGAGAAGCCCAATTTGAAGTTGGGGAACCAGGGGCCATATTATCAAGCCTGGGTGATAAAATTATCGCCGCTTTATCGGCAGGAAACTGCCAATAAAGTGGCGATAATGGGCTTGATAATATGCTCTATGGAATTCCAATCGAAGCTCATGTTAGATATCCTTCACATCTAACATGAGCTTCAATTGGAATTCCATAGAGCATATTATCAAGCCCATTATCGCCACTTTAGCAGCAGTTTCCTGCCGATAAAGCGGCGATAATTTTATCGCCCATGCTTGATAATATGCCCCCAGGTTTGAGTCTCGGCGGGAGGCTCATCATCGTAAAGCGCATGCTCGAGCAACTTTCTTAGGCCAACCAGGAACCAACAGGAAGGAGCACAGACACCTGGGAACATCAATGTACTGGAGTGGAGACCAGGCCAGAGACCTGTCCGCTATCCACTTTTGGGGGACTGAGCAACTTCTTGAGATGTAGAACATTGGCACGCTGGCGCCAGCCATAGTAAGACAGTCAACCGGAGACATGTGTGCATATTTGTATGAGTTCCTGGGACTAGAGAGCGCAGAGTGTTGGTGGAAGGTGTCAGGTTGGTGGAATTTGGGGCTAGAGGGAGGTACACATAGTAATAACAGATGTAAAGGTACTAGGGTCTAGGAGAGGAGCATTAAGTGAGGCCTCCAGAGGAACTGACCCCAGCACTGTCTGAGCAGCAGACAACCGATGATTGGGAAGAGCAGTTGTAAGCAGCACGAGTCCACACTGCAGCCATATCATCAGCACATGGCAGGCACAATTTTCCCAGCAGAGAGTTAGTAATTAGCCAGTTAAAGGTGGGGCAAGCACTAAGAGTGGGTGAGACATTGACGAGGGAAACATCCTTTACGACAAAACTTTTATAACGCGGTACCATTACCACGCAGGTTTAACAACGCAAGTCGTTACAACGACTTGCGCTGGAGGGCAGTGTAGGATAGGGAATAGTTTAATTTACTATCCAACACCTTCCCTACTATCCACGGAGACTGGAGTTGGAATAGTAAATTAAGCTATTCCACTATCTAGCGCCCCCCAACGCAAGTCGTTGTAACGACTTGCGTTGTAAAACCTGCGTGGTAACGGTACGCGTTGCAAAAGAACGCGTTGTACCGTCATACATCCCATTGACAACTGTCACTGTTCTGTTTGGCGAGATTGATTCCTACTAATGTGGTACCGTACACAATGTGGGACTATATACAATGAGGAAAGGAGATGAATTTCAAAGTTGTGATAAAAGGCGTTCAAGGAGCGAAGTTACAACACCTGGCAATTTTACACCAACTGTTCAGAGACAGCAATGAATGTCATAATTTGTCCTTGTTACTGGAAGCAGCTCATCAGCGGTGTTCAAAACAGGTGTCAAATCACACAGGATGTGAGCAGATTGTGCGAGTTGGTGGGAGCGTTTTTGTATTTGAAGAAGAGTGGTTTTAAAGTTTTTCACTATGGAACTTGATTAGATATTGTAATCACTGCATATGTGTGTGTAACATGGATAGGGCCAGCAGTAGTCCCTTTTAGACGCATAGAAACCCCATAATTCGGATCTTCCTCTATATATTTACTCTACTCAGCATCACATGACCTACATGTCTGATTAGACCGTTTTTTGTGTTCCCCTGGCATTATTCCATGCTTAGCGCACTCTGACTATCTAGGGCAGGTGATCTCCGATCATGCAGCTTACATTGCAGATAGTAGAAGAGGTGCACCGAATCCCTTGGTTCCTATGTGAAGACTCTCAAAAGATACAGTAGATGATGCAGCCTTTCATGGCGCTAAAGCGGCGATAATTTTATCGCAGGTCTTGATAATATGCCCCTACGTTATTACATCTCTGCCAATAACGGAGATCGTACAGGATAGAGGCCCAGTCCCACATCCCAGGGTAGGCAAATTGTGAGATTTTAGCGCCTATTATAACGCGTTATATAAGGCACTACCAGTGCTTCTCTTTGAGGCCATTCATCAATTTTTTTATATTTTTTCCTTGCCTTCTATGACTGCTATTGTATGTGAGGAGCTTGACGGCTTGATCACTGTGAACAAAGTGAAGAGTGCAGTACATAATTTGGCCAGAAATAAGACCTCTGGCTTGCATGGATTACCATTAGGTTGTTATGATTACTTCTCCACCCTCCCTGCCGCCAAATTAGCAGACATTTTTAATGAGGCCCTTGGCACAGGCTCACTTCTAACTTCTCTTCAGGAGGCCCTTTTAGTACCCCTGCTCAAACCTGGCAGAGATCCCGCTCAGCTCTCTTCATACAGGCCAGCAGCTATATCAGGAAGGGGCTAGCAGAGCGTTATGAGTAATTGCTACCAATGCTGATCCATCCAGATCAGAATGGATTTGTCCTGGGGAGTAATACTTCAAATATTTTCAGACAATTTTTTCATGTAATGGATCAGGCTACCGCTATCCCCAAGCGGCATGCCTTACATTAGACCTAGAAAAGGCCTTTGACTCCTTGTCATGAGACTGTCTGTTTGGTCTTCTGAGGGCCATGGAACTGGAATGGTGTTTCTTAGCTTACACAAAGCTATTATATATGAACGCTACTTCATTAGTGCATGTAGGGAAGTTAATCTCGGATAGGTCGGGGAACATGGCAGGGGTGTCCTTTTTCACCTATTCTGTTTACTCTTGTGATTGAGTCCTTGGCGCAGTGACTACAATTTTAGGGACCAGGCTGTGGCATCCCGTTGGAAGATGAGGTGCATGTAATTGCCCTCATATGCGGATGATGTGTTGGTATATCTTTGTGATGCCTTGAGTGACGTAACCCCCATTTTTGCGGCTTTCTGAGACTCTAAGCAGGTAGTAGGCTTGCGGGTAAAGTGGGAGAAATCATGCGTTTTCCTGCTAAATCACGAGGCTTGACTGCAGATAAGGCAATTGGGTGGAGAAGCACTGACTTGGTCGCCAAGAGCAGATCGGAGTCTTAGGGTCTGTCTTTATCCTTCTCAGCAGGATCTATTTGAGGGTAACATGCAGTGGGCTGCCACAGCCCTCAAATTACAAATGCAGTTTTGGCCGAGGCTACCACTGGCGCTGGCCGGCAGAAGTTGCTCTTTCTAAAATTATTATCCTTACTCAGCTGCTATAGTACTTTGTTAATGGTCTAGTATTTCCCAGCGGCAATTCATTCTTGGCCTGGATCCGGCACTAGGGGATGTGCTCTGGGATAACAGGAGACATAGGGTGGTCTTAAACAAGATTTAATTGCCTGTGAGAGGTAAAGGGTCAGGAAAACCGACGTTGAGGCTTACTTTCTTGCTGCACAGCTTCAATGGGTGGCCATATGGTTATCAGGAAGCCATCTTTTTGAAACTAGTACTGGGTATGTTCCCCTCCCTTTGTATGTAATAGAATACTTTCTGCATCTCACCATTATGCCGCACCATTCGTGGGCACTCCACGCGTGGTTGGCTAGGTAGTGGCCAGAGTACTACAGCTCACAAACACATTCTTCCCTATTCCCCGTCCATGCAGTTCCAGGTTTTACTTAGCCCTTTGGGGTACTTTACTCCTGACCAGTTAGCAAGCTGGCATGAGCACTCAGTAGATACTCCTGCTCATATCATCTCCAGAAATGCAAAATTAAAAAAAATTCAATATATAATACTTCACAGGGCATAACTTACACCATCTCGATTGAACTGTATGTACACAAAAGTCAAACTCATTTGCCACAAATGTCTAGCCACAGATGTCTAGCCCATTCAGCTGACTTTCCACACATGCTTTGGTCATGCCCTAGTGTATCCGGTCACTGGCATTCTATACACACTGTTTTATTTAGTGTTTTATAGAGCGTGAACGTGACCCGTTAGGGTATCAGCGCGCTTTACAGGGATAACACGTTGTATACAAGTATGAAATAGTCAAAGAAAAAAAAACATAAGGGAATAGAAGGAGGTGAAACATTTGGGAATAACAGGGTGTATACAATGTTCAGATCATAATGCAGAGAAATCCAG
Organism: Lissotriton helveticus; assembly: GCF_964261635.1. Classification (NCBI taxonomy): domain Eukaryota; kingdom Metazoa; phylum Chordata; class Amphibia; order Caudata; family Salamandridae; genus Lissotriton; species Lissotriton helveticus. Next base: position 1,066,899,941 of record NC_136067.1, on the reverse strand, counting down.
CAAATACATTTGTGAGAGTACACGGTCAGTACAAGATGGATCGCAGCCAGTCAGTCCAAACTCTAGCAGCAATAAAAATAAGCAAAACCACTGAACGGTGTGTGCAATGCTTGATTAATGGGAGAAACTTGCGCATTAGGAAGGTTTTGGCTTCTTTTTTAAATATTGACAGAGAGGGAATATTTCTGATGACCGATGGCAGCGAGTTCCACATTCTTGGTGTGGTCCCAGAGAAAGCACAATTGTAAGTTTTTCCCTTTCAGAAGCGGGGTGGCTGGAGCACAAGGTCTTTGGTGGACCTGAAGTTTCTGCCTACTCCAGAAACCATGATTTTGTGGGTGAGATTTGCTGGGGATTTTGTGTGTAGTTCTTTGTGGGTGATACATGCAAGTTTGAGTTGGATTCTGGCTTCAAGAGGAAGCCAGTTCAACACCTTCAGATGTGGTGAAATGTGGTTGAATTTTTTTTGAGCCTCTCAAGAGTCTGGTGGCAGCGTTGCGGCAAACTTTTCAGGGGGGCCGTGGAGATCTTGGGCAGGCCTGAAAGTGTTGAGCATCTGTATTCAATTATGGAGATTAATTAATGACTGGATTGCCATTTTTAGAACTAAAGCATCAAGGAAAGGTTTTAGTTTCCTCAGTTAGCTCAGGTGAAACCTGGCAGTTTTAGCCATCGAGTTGATGTGGCCTCGCATATTCAGGTTGCTGTCCAGGGTTATACTGAGAGATTTGGCAGATTCCACTATGATCGGTGTGCAGTTTAGTGCTGTGATCAACTTGGTCCATTCCTGGATGTCAGTGTTTCTTTTAGGGGGGGGGGGGGGGGGGGTTTAGAAGGAAATCCGTTTTTGTGCATTTAGTTTGAGCTGGTTGCAGGCGAGCCATTGAACAGTCAGCTTAAGGGCCTCATTCAAAGAGTAGATCTCCTTCAGAGATGAGATTTTGATGTAGATCTGGGTATCATTGGCATACATGTAGAAGGAGATTTTGGTGGTACGTAGTAATTCAGCTAACGGTTCAAGGTAGAGATTGAAGAGGGTTGGGGTAAGCGTGATCCTCGGGGGACTGCAATCGTTATCGGGAAAGGAACAGATGGATTACTGTTGACTAAGAATCTCTGGGTGCGGTTCCGGATGAAAGATCTAAACCATTTGAGAATGGTTCCCCTAACTCCTATCCTGAATTCGAGGCGTTTGCTTACTATTACTGAGTTCACATTTCTCTAATCATGGGAAGCTACAGCATTAGGCATATTTCCCAGGAGGGCGAGTCATAAGGTGAGGGTATGCTTTCTGAATTTAGCCCTCCTTTTGGGAAAACATTTACTGACCTTTCATTGGCAGGCGCAGCAGTAGCCGTCCTTCCCCCAGTTGTGTAAGGCTCTACACCACTGGGGCGATGCGGAGAGCTCTGCACTTCACTGTGAAGAGGCCCGTAGAAACCGGAAAAGCCATTGCAGCAGCCTGGGACAACATGTTAATACAATTTAAAAACTCATGCCTGAGTGACCCTAAGCACCTAATACAACCTAGTAAGTAGTCTTCACTGTGAGTGATCAGTTATTCAGCATGTTCCAGGGTGTTGCTTATGGTGCTCCTATCTGTTGCTCTTCCTGGTGGTTGATAAGAAACTCAGAATGTATTTGGACTCACCCCAACCCTGGCTATCCATCCAGACCATTCTAGCACCTAATCTTCATGTTACATGGTTGTGAACTTCACTTTGTCTCCCCTCTCCAAGTTAAAATTCCCTATCATTACAAACCTAGTGTCTGATGTAATGTGATCCTGGCTCTGCAAAATAATAGAGACTGCAAGCTTTAGGATGATAGAGTCGCAACATTGCAGAATACAATTCAAGTGATAACGAGAGACTGCAAATATATATGTGCAAACCGTTGTACCTGTTGATGTATATTTACGTTGCTTTTTACAAGTCCGGACATCTACAGTATATTTCAAAATGCTCCCTGTGGAGTGATTCTTATAGAATTTATTTACTGTGTAAAACAGCATTGATTAAATGAAAAACCTAATGAAGCCATTTGAAATTCACAGGAAGAGATATTGAACTGTAGGCTGGTTGGCACAGGGGGTGTTATCTGACTTGTGTATTTATGGTACTATGAGGTTACATCCTGTGACTGAAGCACGGTGAGTGTGAAAATAAATATTTTAAAATTGCATTACACACAGTGTATGACAGTCTGCCACAAATGTGCAAACAGATGTACTCCTCTATGTCAAGAAGGTTAATGACATTACATTTTTGCTGTTTTCCAACAGTATGAATCTATTTTTATAGCTGTAATTGCTCAAAAGTGTGCAATTTCGGATTTTTATCTCTTTCATAGGATGCCATTGCTTTGTTTTACTTGCGAAAAAGTGTCTCTCAAAGTATTACACATTTTGCTTTTTAATGTCGCTTATAAGTACACTGAAACCATGGAAATATCACAGATAATCAGTCTGAAAACTTGGCAGCTACAGCCATTTTTGGCTTAAAAAATCAGGACTCTCCTGCCTGAATCGGGTCTGCTGGCATGCATGCTCACATTTTACATTTCAGCAAGTCTTGAAACCCCAAAATTCATATACCAGACCCTGTGTGGCACTCTTTTTAAGTTGAAGAAAACTGACAAATCAAAAAGTATTTTGTACAGAATTGTTATTTTCTTCCTCACCCCTACAGTAGCAAGTACAGCTGATAATACCACAGCAATTTCCAAACTGATTACCTTCAACAACATTGTGAGAACACCTCATTAGTGGGGTTAACAAAGGTATTAAGAAGCTACCCTGTTCATTGCTTCATGAGCCTAATGCAACTGTGATTTCTCATAGGGGAGCCTTTTCCCTCCTGTATTTACTGTTATTTTTTTGTGTTTCCAAGCAGTAAACTTTCTATACAGTTACTTTTAAATATATGTTGGCTTTTCCTGGTAAATTGACTGACAGACGTGCTATTTTATGGAATATAAAGTAACTTAAGTTTTTCATGGCTGCCACACAGGTATACTGGACCTCTGTCAGAGTGGTTCTCTATTTCTACCCATGGTCAGTGTCCTGCTGGAGTTACTGGTCGAAGATGCTCTATTCACTACTCCCTTTTCTGTCTCTAGACCTGGCTCTGGTGGCTCTGGTTAACAAAGATTATGGCAGGATGCAGCAACTATTGGAAGGTGAGGTGGCAGCATCGGGAGAGGAGGTCAGACGGTAGACAGATAAGGGATATAGAAGGGTTACCAGGGTGGAAACTGTTTACTGAGTAGAAGTTAGTGGAGACCTACAGATACAAAGCTGCTGCACCTGAGGATGAGGTCTGGGAGGAGGGGACAAAAAGGGCTGCTGACAGGCTTGCTCATAAGAAAGAAGTTCCATCAAAGCGGATGTCCATGAGTGCTTGGGCCATGGGACACTGATAGGAGAAACACACGAGGGACAAAAGGAAATAGTATACTACAACTAATAAAAACAGAGGAAAAGAAAGTGGCAAGCACACCAACAAATGAAAAGTAAGGGAGGGATGTAAGCACCTTTTAAGATTTATTTAAATATAATAGATTTCACAAGAACAGCGCAAACACTGTGCAAGCGAATCCTAAAAATGTGCAGTTGCACAGTGAGACTGTCTTTTATCAATGTGTAGTTATACCTCGTGCACAATTCTGCTCTAAAGATAACCAATGCTTTAAAAAAAATCACTTGACTTACTAAGAAGTACTTCTGAAAAGCTGCAACTGGCACAGCGTTCACACCTTCTACTGCTGAGTTCTGTGAAGTTGGTAAAATTGTAAATGTGCACCTAGGTGCTGGACCACTGTTAGGGGTGCAGATTTATGACACCCATTGGAATCTTGCCCTGCGCTTTTAGTACAGCAGGGGTGCAGAAGGTGATTTGAATGGTCTCCAGAACAGAAAAGATCTCTGGCCTCTGTGTCCATCAACAGCTGTCACAATACAGCAGATGTGCAGCTCCATGCAAGCTTTAAGATTTCTGAGCGCCTACTATACTGAAAGGCGCCATGACATGTCTTTAAATGTTAGGTTTTCAAAGAATCCCCAAATTGACCGAAAAATTATAATCCATCAAATAACTGGATGAAGGAGTTAGCTTTTTCGCATTTCGGGTTTATCAGAGTCTAACCTGGTCAACGGTTGAAAGGAAATTCTGATGAAAATGTAAGTTTGGGGACTCCCTGTGGGTTTTCTGAGGTAGCAATGTGTGTGTTTCAAAGTGGCTGGCGATCTTAGCAAATGATTTGAGGTGGCATTACATAGTTGTCATTTTCCTAGCACACTCTACTCCTAGCAGTGAGAATATCTTTTTATTTTAATTTTTCTACCAATAATACTCTCATTCACCTCATCATTTTTTCACATAAACGTTGTGTTGTCTCAGAATAATCACCTGTCTCTTACATATAAGTTTACATCATATTCTTATACTTGTCTTTCCTCTTCTTTTCACTTCTTATACCCTAAATTCTCAATATTTTCACTCTTTAAAAAAATTACAATTTGTACCTTTCTCATTTAATTCCGACTGTTACTTTTATGATTACCCTTATTATGTTCTGTTATGTGTGACGTTTTTATATAGGATAAAGTCATCTATTTTCAACAGCCCCTTGATGCTTTTGGGGATAATGGCTCAGTGATGGGTGTTTACAAATTGCAGGTGTTCCTGAGGCGAAGTGTGTGTTAGTGGTGCCCTTTATTAAGTTATGCTGACTGAACCCAAGGGCATGGAAGAAGGTATGATATATGAGATGTTTCCCTTGACCACACAGTGCTCCTTCATGCTAAAATGGCTGGAGTCAGAGAGCAAATGGGTATAGGTACTATGCCATAGTTTAGGGCCTGGAGCCTTCCCTTTACTACTTTCGGCCAAAGCCCTTTTGACCTCAGTCAAATTAACAAACTGTAGAGTTCACTGTGGATTATTAGTCCTCTGAGCCACTTGAGCTCCAGGGATACTCTGGGCACCTTGCTTAGCACTCAAGGTAGAGTGATTATACTAAATAACAGTGAAGTGGTCGACCCATGCCTTCTCTGCTATGTGTACCTCTGTTGAGGGTTCATTAGTCCCCCTAAAGTAATTATCATTAATCTCCTTCCATAAAGACCTAGGGGCAGATTTATGTTAACTGGCGCATCCCCAGGGATGCGCCAGTTAATGTGCGCCACAGTGCGCCACAGCTCCGCCACCCATGGTGCGCCGCATTTACAATGCGATGCACCATGGGGCAAAAACGGCACAGATGCGTGACGCATCTGTGCTGTAAAGGCGGCGCATTGCTGGAGTTGCGTCGCAAGCGCGACGCAGCTCCAGCAAGGCTTGGGGGGTGCCCTATCTGACCAATGCTGCATCAAGACCTACACCTGCTTCAAGCAGGCGCAGGCTTTTGACGCAGCATTGGCCTGAAAGTGACTGAGTGAAATCTTATAGATTTCACTCAGCCACTTTTGCGAGGCGCACCTGCCCCGGAACGCCCACCCTGCGCCGGAACGCCCACAAGCGGCGCAGGGCTTTACAACGTGACGCATCTGCCTAGATGCGTCACGTTGTAAATCGTTCGTAGGGATGCGCCACGTGTACGCCGCCTTGCGTGACGCAACAGCGGCGTAAACGTGGCGCAAGGGCCTCATAAATCTGCCCCCTATTCTTTAATTCTCACCAAGGGGCAGATTTATGTTAACTGGCGCATCCCCAGGGATGCGCCAGTTAACATGCGCCACAGTGCGCCACAGCTCCGCCACCCATGGTGCGCCGCATTTATGATGCGGCGCACCATGGGGCAAAAACGGCACAGATGCGTGACGCATCTGTGCCGTAAAGGTGACGCATTACTGGAGTTGCGTCGCAAGCGCGACGCAGCTCCAGCAAGGCTCGGGGGTGCCCCATCTCCACAATGCTGCGTCAAGACCTACGCCTGCTTCAAGCAGGCGCAGGCTTTTGACGCAGCATTGGCCTGAAAGTGACTGAGTGAAATCTTATAGATTTCACTCAGCCACTTTTGCGAGGCGCACCTGCCCCGGAACGCCCACCCTGCGCCGGAACGCCCACAAGCGGTGCAGGGCTTTACAACGTGACGAATCTGCCTAGATGCGTCACGTTGTAAATCGTTCGTAGGGATGCGCCATTTTTACGCCGCCTTGCATGACGCAACAGCGGCGTAAACGTGGCGCAAGTGCCTCATAAATCTGCCCCCAAGTTTCTGCCTTGTCTGCAGAAATCAGAGGAACTCTTACCAGGGCAACCACACAGGGGGTTACCATTTCGGAGGCAAATCTAGGATTCGGGGGGGAAGGTGAGCTATTACCCTGTTCTCTCTCCGTCTTATGCACAGGTGCATGGTTATTCGATAATTTTTTATTTTAGGCTATCAAGGGTTTCTGGATCCATAAGCTTGAACTAGTGGCTCCCCAATGACGCCCCCAACTGCCTCATCCCTTCCTTTGCCTCTGCAACTGTCTGGTCGACTGCTGTCATAATGCTAACACCCCTCTTCAGTATCTGATCCAGGGCTCCACTACAGGACTGTAACAATTTCTCGACTGTGGTTAATCAGTTAGATAGCAAAGATATCATATTGGACATCCTGGGTTCCATTGTGAACAGTGAATCCTTGATATCCTTGTAATGTGTTTCCAAAGTCTCAATACCTTCATGTAAAATCACAGGGGGCATAGTCATCAAACTCATCATATCCGTATCCCCTACTGGATGCTTTCCCCACTGATTCCCACCTGGGGAGGCGGTAGCTTACAATAGGCCACTCATGGCCCCTTTTGCTTTGAATTCTTTTTAGGCGGGGAAGACTGTGGAGCACCCAAGAGGGTAACACATTAGAATGAACAAGAGAGGAAACGAGTTGAGCTGGCCTTGAATCAGCATCAACCAAAAGGCCCCTCCCGTATGGCCATGGAAACTGTTATCTTTACCACTGGGATGTTAGACTCTGTCAATGTGGAGGCCGCTTTAATAGTTGCCTCGAGTTTTGCCTCGTATGCATTATTTCGGTGTTTAATGCTCCCATTGCCCTTTTCAAAACATTTCAAGTGGCCCACTGATAGCCCCCCTCTGTCATGGTGAGCTTCCTTTTTTCCCATGGGATTACCTCGTAGCTGGACTGCTCATAGTTATGTAGCAAACACAAATCTCTTTTTTGAGGTAAAAAGAAACATATGATTACATGTTTTATTACATGCAATCGAATGTATGTAAGTGTCCTTTGTTTATGTCTAGTGTTGCGGGCTGTTTTACCTCGCTATGCATTATTTGCGTTGTTTAATGCTCCCATTGCCCCTTTTCAAAAAATCTTCTAATCAAAAAGGGAAAGGATCACTTGTCCTGCTTAAACCTTGGGTTTCACAAGTCGAGGAACTGATATCTCCCAAATATAACTCTCATACACGTGTAATTTGGATGGTTCTTTCTCAGCGGTATATAGTGGGTACCCGCTATTTTACACGTGCGTGCGTAATCATCGAGTTATTTTTTGTATTGTGCACCCTCCACCAGGAGGTTTTGCCTTTGGTTTAAGGCAGTAGTGATCGTGAATAATAGGGGAGGGGTTGTTGTGATGATAAAATAAAAAAATCCGAACAGCCAGACTAAGACAATTTTAATAGGTCTGGATTCGGACTAGGTTAAAAAATTAGTGGTGCACTTTTTGAATTTGTAAAAGCAAACTTTGTGAGAAGAGAAAAGGTAAATTGACCTAGTTCCGGGTGATTGAGAGGCAGAGCCAGCACATGCGGCAGAGTCCGAGCTAGAAGGGACACAGTAAACCTCTCTCGACAAGCCTCCATCCCCGATGAAGTATTTCTTCATCCTAAACAAGGTACAATGAAACCTTGAATTCCGAAGGATCAGGTCAATTTACCTTTTCTCTTCTCACAAAGTTTGCTTTTTCACTATTTATTCACCCCTATTGGTCCTGACGAAAGCCTAAGATCCTCTGACTACCAAAGGCTGAAACATGTTGACCTCTTTTTAGACATGAAATGCACTTGAACCCCTTACAAATTCAAAAAGTGCACCACTAATTTTTTAACCTAGTCCGAATCCAGACCTATTAAAATTGTCTTAGTCTGGCTGTTCGGATTTTTTAATTTTATCATCACCACAACCCCTCCCCTATTATTCACGATCACTACTGCCTTAAACCAAAGGCAAAACCTCCTGGTGGAGGGTGCACAATACAAAAAATAACTCGATGATTACGCACGCACGTGTAAAATAGCGGGTACCCACTATATACCGCTGAGAAAGAACCATCCAAATTACACGTGTATGAGAGTTATATTTGGGAGATATCAGTTCCTCGACTTGTGAAACCCAAGGTTTAAGCAGGACAAGTGATCCTTTCCCTTTTTGATTAGAAGAGTTAACTACGGAGACTGAAAGGATCTTCTCTCTACCTCCCTACCCCTTTGATGATACCTTTTCAAAAAATGTCAAGAGGTCCACTGATAGCACCCCTCTGTCATAGTGAGATTCCATTTTGTCATGCTACATATTTGTGGACAGAAACCCACAAGCCGTCTTCTAATTGACAGGAAGTATGCCCCTCAACTTGATTGAAATCCTAATTACGAGCCCACTCCGATAATCAGGCTCCCATGACAATGCGATGAGTTGGAATCCAATTCAGTCGAAGGTGAAGCCCTGGGGGTTATCCCAGCCCGGTCTCCTCCAATCACTGACGGGGATTGAGAGGCCTGCCTTTGGCCCTGAGCTTTGCCAGGGCGCATCCCGAGATCACGGAGTGAGTGTGGGGCTATGTAGCGCTCTGATGACAGAGCTCCCCCCCCCACGCCTTAGCTGGTGCCTCCTGCTGTGAGTGACCCTGCGGCCAGAAGTCCTTGTAGCAAGATGGCGGCAAGCAGCTGAAGTGCAGCATCAATTTTGTCAATTTGATTATCATTAAGGGAATGCAGGTGCCCTGGAGATACAGATGCTACTAACATATAGAAGAGCCATTTCTTTAGCTATGCTCCCCAAAAGGTTTTTTTCTAGTGCCAGAACATGAAAACCTCACCCTCCAATGAGAGCTTTGCAATGCTTTAGAACTATGAGATGTCAATCAAGGAAGATAGCTCCAGTACCATAAAATGTTTTTAGCGCAGAACAGAACCCTGTAATGACTGTCTGCTCTGAAATTACCCACTCTAGAGAATGCGGTAAAGAAAAATATGATCACTGCATTCATAGCTTTCCCTGACGTTAATTCTACAGTCTTTGTATCTGTGGGCTCGATTAGTTGAAACAAAAAAATGCTTGCGATGCAACATAAGTGCAATTCAAACTTGACAGAACTAACGTAACAACAATACTTTTGTCGAATCCAAAAGTGGAAAAATACCACCTTGGTTAACTCTTTATCCTGAAATACAATTTATCCCGATTGATCAATGACCTCTTTTGGATTCTTTACATAGATTGACTGAGTTGAACTTTGACCCAGAGCTATATGCCAGAAGGCTGGAGTCCATAGAGAAAGATTGGCTTCTGTGCTAAGAATATCTCTGTTTAACTCAGTATTAAGACCTTTTTGCTTATTAGAGACCTCATGGTCCAGAAGCAAGAGTTTATTACGGCACATGAATCATATTAATAAATACCCAGCTTAATTGTAAAGAGGTATGTAATGGGAACTAACTCGCAATGCCAAGGGAGCAAGATAGATATTAAAAGGGAAACATGGGAGCGGAGCTTGCCGGCGATCGTGATGGCCGCCTGAGCCTTGAGCTCTGCCGCGTAGGGCACACTATCCTTCATTATCCTTCCTCATTTGCAATCACAGTGGGGTGAATACTGTGCTCCTGGAAGGAGCGAAGCAGCGCGACTACAGGTGAAGCAACGTGGGCTCTCCGCGGTGTCCGGAGCCGTAAAATCAGCGAGCCGGGAGTGGAGCGGCGGAGGGCCGCGAGGCGGCGGTCTGTAGTTGGCAGCTGGGCCGAGCTGCGTCGCTTTGCGTGCCGCGTGGGATCTAGACCTGACCCGGGGGCTGCCAGGCCGCGGCTTGGAGACGGATGCGCTGGAATACCTCGGAGCGCCTCTCGCCCGTCTGACAACAAAGGGATCGGACGGCGCTGCCCCCCCCTGCGCATGACGAGGAGCTATTTGAGAATCGAGCTCCGTTCCAGAGTGGACTTGGGCGTGGTCGCCTGGTGCTGCGGAGTCGCGCTTGATGCAGCCCGCGCTAACTACTGCAAGCATCCCGATCTGAACCCCGCGGCGGCAGTGACTCAGGTGTCGGCTGCTCTGAGCGGGCATACCCAGTGGCCCCGGGACGACACCGCTGGTCTTGGTGGGCCCACGGACACCTGGGCGAATAGGCCGGCGCTTATCCCTGTGGCCGGTAAGGGAGTCCAGTGGGCGGCTACAACGCCCATTCATTGGTGGGAGAGCGCAGGAGGGGACGCCTACACACCAAGGTGCTGAAGGATCAGGCTGCCTGAACACACGGTGGGAGTCGCCTACCCCGGGCGCCATTACTGCTCTGGGCGCCTTACCATTTGAGATACCCCCAGCCCCTCGGGCTGTTTGCACCCGGGGCCTTAGGCCGGGAGACGCCGGGGCCCTAGGTCTGGCCGGCGGGAGTACCCTGAGGCGGACATTTTGGCTGGATTCGTATGGGAGCGGCCGGACGGAGTGCAACGCCACCCCACGGAGGTGTTTGAGGGGGTGCCACGGCAGAGCTGACGCAGCTGGAGTGGGGGACAGGCTGGAGGTGCGGTCTGGTGCCCATATTCGATTCCTGACTATTGACCCTGTGGAGTGTCTTGAGTGGTGAGTGTAGCCTACCAACTGCTCCACACATTGGTGTTGCACCGTACCTGGACGCATTTCGCGGAGCCCGCAGTGAAGCATGGGTAGAAACGACAAGTTGCAGACTAAACTGTCCTTTGAGGAAAGGCGTTCGAAATCCCAGAACGCGGCTGAAGCTGCAAAGGAACGCACGCAAACGATTGACTCGGAGGAACCTGGCACGGACATTAAAGGCTTGCTAATTGCCATGGAGAAGGGCTTGCAGACCAGCATGGCGTCACTGGGCACTAAAATCGATGCTCTCACATACAGGATGGACAGAATGGCCGAGTGACTTGATAAGCATGCTCGAAATACTGGATATGTCGGAAAGGAGGATCACTGAAGTGGAAGAAGCCCACACTGAACTAGACTCGGAACATAAACAACTTGGCAAGCTGATGCAAACCCTGCAAGATAAGACGGAGGACCTCGAAACCCGCTCGCGAAGGTGTAACCTACGCATCACGGGCCTGCCGGAGACAACTGCCACAGGGAACATGGAGTTGTTCCTGGAGAAGCTTTTGGTCACCTTGCTGGGGGAAGGGGTTTTTTCATCGATGTTCGTCGTGGAACGTGCTCATCGCTCGCTGGGACCCCGGCCGCGGCTGGGAGCCCCGCCGTGCCCAATAATTGCAAAACTGCTAAACTACAGAGACAGAGACGCAGCTCTGCGCCTGGCACGGGAAAAGAAGTTGCTGTGATATGAGGGATTGGAGATCTCGCTTTACCCGTACTTCACAGCCAGGGTCCAAGAGGCCTGGAAGCACTTTGTCCCATACAAGAGGCAACTGCGAGAAATGGGCCTCGACTACGCCATGTTGTACCCCGCTAGACTGCGAGTTAACCGTCAGGGGAAATCCCATCTGTTCACTGACCAGAAAGCACTGCAGCAAGCTCTTAAGGGATGGTCGAGAGCACAACGCAAAGAGACAGCCACTGCTCCGGCAGATGAAGAGACAGACGGACGGCTGGATGAACAGGACTGAAACTCAGCGTCTTGTGGTACAGGTGGGAGCGAGGGGTAAGAAGGGAGGCAGGTTTGCGATATGTTTGACATTGTACTTTGGCCTTCGTTATTAATCTGCACTAGCAGGGTGTCTGGTGAGAGGGGATGTATTCAGCTCCGGCGGGACTATGATATGGGTTCGTGGGGAATGGTTGTCCCGTCTCCTTTTTTGCGCATCAACAGAGTAATGATAGTTCCTGGACGACACGAATTGCCTGCCACAAGGGGTCCCGGTGTCCTGTTGCCGGATGCCGTGGTTAAGCACGCACGAAGTTTCATTATAAAGATTGACTGAGTGTGTGGTGGAGGGTCCACAGACCTGAAATGGGGCACATATTTTGCACTACGTAGGCGGGGTGGAGAGGTGATTGGCCTTCTAGGACAGGTACCGCACCGACTGGTCGCGAAGCAACCTCTGCCCGCGAGTTCTGTGCACCTAACCCGTCCCCCCGGGACGGTCTGTTTTAATAGTTGGTAAGGGTGGGGAGGGGGGATCCTCAAATCTGTTTGACCAGGTTGAGGGTGGTCAGCTGTGGGTGGGGGGGGAATTTTCAGAGGTGAGGAGTTTTGTTGGGGTGTTGGAGGGGGGGTCTGAAGGCACCCGCACAATGCTTAGAGCACACACACGCATAGAGCGAGCACCCATACTACCTAGGGATCACAGAGAAGGCGGACACGACTGCGGAGGACGGCCCCGGGCGGGTGGACGATATTAGAGCAGACACGATGACTAGTTCAGATAGGGATGGCAGTAACCGATGAAACAGGAACCCCCAGGACGATTGACAAGTTCAGGGCACTCACATGGAATGTCCGGGGTCTCAATGATCACTGGAAGCTCCGTAAAGTCCTGAGTTACTTGCAACAGCAGCAGATTGATGTTGCACTCTTGCAGGAGACTCATCTCCCACAGACTAGCCCAATGTTAGGTTGCAGGGGGCTCATTGGGAACACCACCTCGATGGGTTTTACGACACATGCCAGGGGGTACTCACGTGGGTGAACCCTAAATCACAATACACGTTGGAACTGCAGAATGCTGACCCGGCGGGTCGTTTTGTTATATCTAGATGTAAAGGGCACGGGCTAGATTTGGTGTTGATCAATGTGTATGGGCCAAACTTTGATTGTCCGGAATTCTATGAATCTCTAGAGGCAGAAGCCGGCGCTTACCGCCACACGCAGCTCATATGGGGAGAGGACTTTAATTTGGTACTAGACTCGAGTCTAGACAGATCGGCGGGCCCCGTCCGCAGACCCTCTGCTGCCGCGCTTCAGTTAGACTGCACCATAACCACTTTAGACTTAGAAGACATTTGGAGAGCAGGCCACCCAGAACAGGGAGGGTACACCCATTACTCAGCCTACCACAATATCCATACCCGTATAGATTACTGGCTTATGTCTTCTTTGAGACTAACTTAGGCTCGGTGGACAGCTTCCAAACGATATGGGAGACATTTAAGGTCTACATTCGTGGTGTGATCATGTCCAAGCATTCAGGTGTTCTTCGGTCCATCTGGCAACGCTTAGCTTACCTAGAGAAGTAGCTGGGAAACTTAGAGGAGGGATGCTGACGCGGCAACGGAGCAGGAGATTAAGTCACTGCTTGACCAGTTTCATGAGGAAGCGGACCGAGAGGTTAAACATATGGGGAAGTACGCGAAGGCACGCACCTAAGGTGAGGGCGACAGACCAAGTTCGGTTCTGGGGAGAATATTAAAGGGGGGGAGGGGCCGGCCACAGGTCACATCAGTCAGGTCGGCGGCAGGAGACGTCCTCACGGAGGAGGCGGATGTCGCACACAGGTTCAGGCAATACTATACAGATTTGTACTCATCCAAGAGTGGAGATTTAGGGGATGAGATATTGGACTACCTTGAGCAAATCGATCTCCCTACCCTCACGAACACACATAGGGAATTCTTAATGTGTCCCATAGAGAAGGATGAAATAGTGGAGGCACTGACAAGCATGAAGGCTAGTAGCGCTCCGGGGGCGGATGTGCACACAGTGGGGTTCTATAAAGCATTTCTGGGCGTACTGCTCCCCCACTTACTGACGCTGTTCGATGATTTATGCGAGTCGGGCTGTATGCCGCAGTCGATGAGGGAGGCGATCCTGGCAAGGCACCGGACGAGTGCAGCTTGTACCGACCCCTCTCCCTATTGAACGTCGACACGAAGATATATGCCAAGGTGCTGGCGACTCGTCTGGCGCTTCTCGCTCTGATGCTGGTAGCACCAGAGCAGGCGGGTTTCATCCCGGACAGGAACCTTACATACAACATTTGCACGATTTTCAGCGCATTGCAGCATGTCAGGCAGGATGTTAGAGCAGTGGCGGTGTTTCTAGACATGGAGAAGGCCTTCGACTCGGTGGAATGGCCCTTCATGAAGCAAGTTTTATCCAGGCTGGGGCTGGGGGCACTGTTTTTGCAAATGATTGGAACATTGTACAATAGACCCACGGCGAGGATTCGCCTGGGTAACCTGGTTACAGACCCCTTTCCCATAGGCAGAGGGACTCGACAGGGGTGTCCGCTGTCTCCTCTAATGTACACCTTAGTGGCGGAGCTATTGGCCTGGGCTTTGCGGGAATACCATGGACAGGATGGTATTGGCTTCCCTTCCTACAAGATTGTAGTCTCCACCCCGAAGAAACAGGGGCCATGAGACTCGCTATCCAAGGAGTCTCGTATGTGGAGCTGCGCGATGGATGAGGACAGGAGTGATGTTTGGGGCTCATGGTAGAGCCTTTGGAACGAGCAGTAATTTGAAAGTGCATCCATCCAGGATATATGGACTACATCTCCCACAAGCACAATGTGTGTTTTCATATAGGGAGATGGTAGACATGGTGCACTTTACTGCTGGCCCCTGATGAGGAAAATAAATTTCCGAAACGCGTCTGGCCTATTTCAAACACGCAACTGCCCATACCAACTAACGCTTTGGGGAAGGCGCACGCAGGCTCGGGTGCTACCCGCTACTTGGACAACCCCATGGAGCGTAATACATTAGCGGCGGTCCTGCCGCTGGGTTGCACCACCCCAAAGAAATGGGGGCCAGGAGACTCGCTATCCAAGGAGTCTCGTATGTGGAGCTGCGCGATGGATGAGGACAGGAGTGATGTTTGGGGCTCATGGTAGAGCCTTTGGAACGAGCAGTAATTTGAAAGTGCATCCATCCAGGATATATGGACTACATCTCCCACAAGCACAATGTGTGTTTTCATATAGGGAAATGGTAGACGTCGTGCACTTTACTGCTGGCCCCTGATGAGGAAAATAAATTTCCGAAACGCGTCGGGCCTCTTTCAAACACGCAACTGCCTATACCAACTAACGCTTTGGGGAAGGCGCACGCAGGCTCGGGTGCTACCCGCTACTTGGACAACCCATGGAGCGTAATATATATATATAAGCATCCTAATGTCATGGGTGAAGTCCTTCTGTTCATGGACAGTGGAGTGGTGTGGCTCACTGGTTAGAGGTGGAAGACCCAGAAGCAGAGAACGGCCCGGGACCAGGGTTCAATTCCCGACGCGGCAGGGTCGTGGACCAGGGTCAGCGGACTTGATAATTCTCGTCTCGGTGCCTACTCTAACCAGGGATGACACTCGGCAACTCTGGGCATTAGCTTGCCTCATCTCTACAATGGCCCCCCACATTCGCCGGGATGCCTGGTTTCACCTTGGAGATACCCAGTAGGGACCATCTCACAGGGATAGCCAGGACGGGTTCCCCAGCGGTCTACAGCGCCACGATGCCTCAGGGCAGCAGTGCGCTTTACAAGACACATACATTTACATTTACATATATATATATATATTTTTTTTTTCTTTTTCTTTTCACTGAAAAAAACATAGGTTTCAGAACAGTTATAGTTAGGAATTAGCATTAAAAAAACCTATTAAATTCACTGAAAAAACCATAGGTTTCACACCAGTTACAGTCACCTGGAAATTTTACTGACATAAAACCATTGAAATTCCCACGTTATAGTTAGTTGGACTCACTATAACTCGCGCGCCCGCAATGCACTGCTGATGATGTCACATATTACATCATTCATGACAAGGTTAGTGACATCACTGATGACATCACTGAAGACATCTCAAATGACATCACTGATGACATCACTGATGACATCTCAAATGACATCACTGATGACATCATCCATGTGATAATACGATGCACCTCCTCACACTCTAATCTAACATTTAATACACCCACTGTTAAATAAAAAATACCATTCCTGAAATTATTGACACACCAATACCAGTAACTACATACGCACTCCCTGATTTCTAGGTCTACACAAACATCCACTCATTCACACATACAATCACTCATACATACAGTCACTTATCAATAGTACACTATGATATCCACTCATACACCTATACAGACACTCACACGCTGACACTCATCCACAGAGTTATTCTCACACCTAGTCAGTCATGCAAAGAATCAATCACACTCCCATTTTCTCATCTATACATTTATACACACAAAACATTAATTATTCAAAAATAGACTAACACATATTTACTCTCTTTTACAATCACTGATACAAGTACACATTGATCCATACAGCCACTCACGCAATCACTGGCTCTCATGTATAGTCATTTATATATGCCAACTCTCACATGCACTGTGTTTTACATATGTACTTACTTGGACATGTAGCACTGAGATATCCATTCACTCACCAACACAGTCATGCACACAGTCAACCACCCATACAGCTGTTTCCACATGCACTCTTGAACTCATACAGCTAGTGAATCAACTGGTCACACATCTATGCACAGAGTCACACACCTACCAGCCACACACACACACACTCAGCCTCACATACAAATACTTGGGCAACCAATCAATAAACCATATAGCGACTCATATAGCTATTAATCAACACATGCAGCAGCTTACACAACAACAGACATACTGATGCACACATTCAGACAGTTTAGTCACTAACCCATGCATTCAGTAAGACACATTTAATCACTCACTTATACAGTCAGTCATGCACCAACTAAATCCTTCATCTAGACACTTATACACCCACTCATTCTTGAATATGTAAAATATATTTAAACTTTACAGAAACACAGTCACTGGATGATGTCATCAAAATACAAAAAAACTGTTCAGAAAAGTCATCAAAAGTAAAAAATGTTCAAAAAAAATACAAAAATATAAAAAAACAAAAAGAATAAAAACAACAGTTCTTTTTAGAAATACCTCTAATGTATGAAAAAAGCAACTTTTTTGGGAAACTGTCATGCTTTTTTCTCCACGGTACGCTCCCCGGTACGCGTACCGGGGCACGTACCGGTCGCTCCCCCCGCGAAAATCTTTTTTTTTTTTTTCGTTTTCAGCGCCGGGGCCCTTTTATGTCCCCCACATCAAACCTAGGGGGTCAGGGGGGTCTACCCTGCCCCCTTTTGGTTATTTCCCCCTTTGTTTTTGGCCCCTCTTGTGTCTCTATCCTACTGAGACACAAGATGGCGGCCGCTCCAGTCTGTTTGGAATGTTTACAACCACCCGATAGCCAATCAGCTTTCCACTCGCGAATTCGCGGTACGCGCTATTGCGCTCCCCGGTGCGCGTACCGGGGCGCGCTTATAGATATATATATTTTTTTGAACCTAAATTACTCAAAATCCACTGGAGCGCATATCTTGAGACATAGCAAAGGCACATCGGGCTACCAGTCCCTACAATTTTGCCAAGTTTGGTGGAAATCCATTCAGCCGTTCGGGATAAAAGTGAGTCCAACCGCCCTATGGAAATTAACATGGGGAAAACACGTTTTGGGACCCCCCTTTCGGAATCAATCCTTCGTCAGTGTCGAAGGATTGATTCGAAACGCGTCTGTTGCTGACCGTACATTTTGCCAAATAAATTGTGTCAACGGTTGCCTCCTGTGTGCCCAAATTTCTGTGGGAGAAACGGAAACGGTAGCGTGGATATATATATATGAATGTATTATCATTTTGCATAATAAAGCACTAGTCACGTTGCATATTTCTTGGTATCTGTATTCATACAGTCATAATATTTGTAAAAAGATGGACGTTATTGGAATTTATGCAATTTTGCAAACAAGGAAATAATATTTTTTTAATGTGATTCATAACATCATTAATTTATGGGACAATCATTTTATGTGATTACAGTGCAATTTGTTCCATACAGAGATTTGTATTTCTACGGGCAACTGTGTAAACTTGAACACAACATATGTGGTTGTTTAACAAATTCCAACTTCATTGAGCACTATTTCTATGTTCATGAACTTGATCATGTGATGCACTTTAGGAGGTGTGGCCCATAGGAGGGGTCAGGGAAACACAGCATAAAAAAAGCAAGCTGACCGTTACATCAGGTGTGTGATCAAGAGTACTTGCTACTCGAAACGCGTCGCTTGAAGGGTTCAAAATAAAAAAAAATCTTGCCTGAAGCCGTGGGGTCCGTCTCCTTCTTTCGCCACGGAGTGTGGAGGTTTGAGGAATTGCTTTGATTTGTTCACCAAAGCTGGTTGTCTCCGTCGACGGTACACCCTCCACAAGAAGTGGCCTTGCCTTTACAGCCAAAACAAAGTGAAATTCCGGGGAGGAGTATTACGGCCAGGCCCCCTGCAGCTAACAATTTATCCACAAGTAATGCGCTGGTGAGCGGGATCCGCAGGTCGGATCGACCGGCAGTGAACAGGACACCAGAGCAAGTGGTGGAGTATTCAGCTATGCGCAGAGGCATACTCAGGCAAAAACAACACAGCGGCCAAGTGCCGGTAAACGTTTATTTAAATCCCTTCAATTGCACCGAACAACGTTAGACGAACGATGTCAGCAAGCTTAGACAAGGAAAGGGAGGCGGCAGCAGAACCTCTATATGGAAACCTGCCCCGGGGCGAACATAACAAACAAACGCCCACGACCACCTCCATTCCAGTTAATGAGGATGTTAAGCAATTGTTAAAATTGTTGGAAAAGAAGTCCAGAGCCGAAGTCACAAAATGGTGGGAACATAAGTCCCTAACAAAGTATGAGGAGGCAGGACGGGTACCGAGAGGACTGCGAATATTACTCGCCCACAGTTTTCTAGATCCGAACCCTGCTATGCTCAAAGAGTGGGGCGAAAGCAACCTCATAGCATCAATGAATTTAATCAAAATTTTGATCAGGTATGCGATGATTGACAGAGCAACCCTGTTAGAGGATCTAAAAAGAATAAATGAAGGTTTGGATAAACATGTTGAAGCAGATATTAAAGTACTCATTGAGAAAGGTCGCAAGGAAATTGGAGAAAGACTAAAAAAACACGAGGAAAAAATTAAAGTTGCGCAAAATACATAAATTTGCACGAGACCTCAATGACTATCAAACAGGCCGAATATACATTTTTTCACGCAAATTTGATCAAGCCAAAAAACAACGGCAATGTAACAACAAAGCGAAAAGTGCACAACAGCCCAACGGTAGCAATCAGCCAGGGCCCTCAGGCCTATCAGATTCCGATTCTATTTCCTATTCCAGTTCGGGTAGTTCACTGTGTTCCGATTCGGGTCGGAATGAAGAAAATGAGCCCAATGCAATCCTGGACTTAGGCGAGGAAATTGATTTTTTAGTCGAGGAGCGCCTCCGAACCCTTCGACCCAGAACGCGCAACAATGCTGCCACAAGAGGCGCAATGCAAGATGCAAAGCAAGGAGGAAATGCGCCAAATCAGCCGCAAACAAAAAAGAAGCCATGGTACAACAAAAAGAGCAAAATGCAGTAACCATGGCCAGTACGATTACCAATTTACCCAATGTGACACTAACAACTGCTGAGCAACAATTTTTATCTTTGGGCCTAAATTATTGCCCAGAGAGCTCTTTCAATTATGTGAACACAAGAGCGGATGTCTTTCTATTTATAAGAAAGTTAAAACTCAAGAAATTCTTTGCCATTAAATCTAACACTGCCAGGGAAGAATCCACCAGCAGAGCCGTGGATGATACAGTCAATGATCTTCCACTGGTTGCAGCAAGTGATGCCAAGACTTTGTTAACTTTGTGTGATCTTGACACTGGAGTCAATACGTTCAATGAAAACGAAATGAATGACTTACCAGATACCCAAAACCAGCTTTGGGCTATCAATGTTGTACAAAAAGGAGCAGGGGAAAGTCCCTTTAAAACGAAAAGTAAATTTGTCCCCGTCATGCCAAAAGACGCAGTAGACATCTTCCATGAGTGCGTGGTAGAGGACTTAAAAACGCTCAACAGGAGAGTCAAATGTCAGAAAAATGTCAAAAAGGTTCAATCCAAACAATATGACAGATTAATGGAAAAGCTAAGCAAGAACGAGGAAATAGTTATTAATGCATCCGACAAGGGTGGAAACATTGTTCTTTGGCAGAAACAGGAATATATGGCGGAAGCAATGAGGCAGCTTAGCGACAGTAACTGCTATGCCAGGAGCAGCGGTTTGGAATACAAGAGAGCTAGAGACACTTTAAAGAAAATGCTAATGTCTTACAAACGGGAGAGTTTGATCTCATCTGAGGAACGTGCATTCATGCATGTAGAGAATCCAGTTATGCCGCATCTATATTTAATACCTAAGGTGCACAAAATGAGACACCCAACCCCGGGCAGGCCAATAATTTCTGCGATCAAGAGCATGGGTGAGAACGTTTCTCGTTATATTGACTATTTCCTGCAGGAACATGTCCAAAATCTTGCTAGCTATATAAAAGAAACTGGTGTTTTTTTGCCCAAGCTTGGTTCAATACAGTGGCAGACTAATTGGTGTATGATAACGTTAGACATCGAGTCATTGTACACATGCATTGAACATTGTAAAGGAATCGAGGCTATTAGATATTATTTGGGACAAAAATCATGTGAATACTATGGCCATAATCGAATGCTTTGTGACTTAGTGAATTGGTGTGTAAACAACAACTTTCCATGTATGATAAAGCAGTTTGGAAACAGATCCGGGGAGTTGCGATGGGATCCTGCTTCTCCCCCAGCTACGCGTGTTTACACGTGGGTTGGTGGGAGGAGCGGGATCTCATCGCGGTCCCGGGTTTCAGCCATGTCATCCACTGGATGCGTTTTATAGATTACATATTCTGCATATGGGAGGGTGACATCTCCAGCGCACACCAGTTTGTCAAAGCTCTCAATCTTAAAAGCAGTAATTTGTTCTTTACATCAAATATAAGTAGACAAGCGCTGGGACACTCCCCGGAGTAGCCGAGCACTATATAAAACACCACCTAACATTAACATTAACATAACAATCAGCAGAATTTCTAGATGTCCTAATTACAATCTATAGGGCAAAGATCACAACATCAATGTTTCGTAAACCCACGACTGGCAACAGTATATTGCACGCCAGCAGTGGATACCCCAAGCATGTCATAGATAGCATACCCTTGGGGGAGCTTTTGCGATTAAAAAGAATCTGCAGCAGCAGTGAGAAATTTGATGAAGGAGCAATTCAGATGTTGGAGCGTCTAAGGGTTAGGGGTTACAGCGAATCTACCCTTTCTAGAGCAATGACTAAAACTAGAGAAAGAACACGGGAATCTCTTTTTCTGCCTAAATCTGCAGAAGCAGCAAGCAGCCAAGAATCCCCAAGGCTGATAACAACTTTTAGTCAGCAACAGGGCCAAATTAAATCCATCATAAATAGACACTGGTCCATTTTAAAAACTGATGGTGTATTATGCTCGAGAGTCCCTGACAGACCCATTGTCACCTTTAGAAGAGCCTACAGTACGCACAGCAAATTGGTTAAGACCAGTCCTGAGCAAGGCAGTGGCAGTGCCTGGCTCAACAGGAGAGGCTTTTTCAAATGCACCTCCTGCCGGGCGTGCAAGTTTGGGCAAAATACTACGCACTATGTCACCCCATTTTCCAGTACTAAAATTGCAATCAGGGGTAATTTCAATTGCCGGATGGAGTTTGCTGTATATGTCCTGGCGTGTACCTGTGGTCTTTGCTATGTTGGAAGCACGGAATCGCAGGTGCACATCAGGACATTGCAGCATCTCCGACGATTGTAAATAATGATTCATCTTACCCTGTGGCACGGCATTTTCACTTGAGGCATAACAGGGATCTGTCTTGCTTGAGTTATTATGTCATTGATGCACTGCCACCACTGAGAAGGGGCGGTGATAGGGACAAAATGCAGCGAAAGCTAGAAACAAAATATATTATTGAGCTTGACAGCAAACAGCCCCATGGTCTTAACGCAACTGAAGATCTTCATAACTTTTTATAAAATGTCTCCCAAACTGTCAACATTGATTCTGAGCTGGTTCATGAGGACATCCAATTGTCCTGGAAACTTTATGTGCACTTTTGAGTCAGGTTGTTAACCTGTGTCTATGATAGAAACCCATAGAGCCATACACATGTACATATCGAGGGCATATTATGAAATTAATGCACCTGATTATTATGTGAATTACTAACGTGTGTATGAGATTTCCTATCCTTTTTTAAGCATTGTATATAGTTCAATAGTAATTATTTTACACCAGTTTTCTTTTTTCTTAGTGTTTTCATTCGTATGTTACTCACTTATTTGCACATGTATAGATTAGCACTTACATCTTGGTTTTAAGTATAAAACAAATGTAAATATGTCTTAATAATTTATGATGTACAAAATTTATGAATTTTAAATTTTGAATAAATTTATAGGACTAAGAGCTTGTGGGTCAATGGGGTGTCACTTCACCATAAAATATACAGATTTTCACATGTTTTACATGATTCAAATAACTCCAGTCATCATATATACCTATTGGTATCTGCATTCATGCAGCCATGATAATTGTGAAGAGTGCTGACAAGCAATATATTGAATGTATTATCATTTTGCATAATATAGCACTAGTCATGTTGCATATTTCTTGGTATCTGTATTCATACAGTCATAATATTTGTAAAAAGATGGACGTTATTGGAATTTATGCAATTTTGCAAACAAGGAATTAATAAATTTTTTATGTGATTTATAACATTATTAATTTATGGGACAATCATTTTATGTGATTACAGTGCAATTTGTTCCATACAGAGATTTGTATTTCTACGGGCAACTGTGTAAACTTGAACACAACATATGTGGTTGTTTAACAAATTCCGACTGCATTGAGCACTATTTCTATGTTCATGAACTTGATCATGTGATGCACTTTAGGAGGTGTGGCCCATAGGAGGGGTGAGAGAAACACAGCATTAAAAAAGCAAGGTGACCGTTACATCAGGTGTGTGAACAAGAGTACTTGCTACTCGAAACGCGTCGCTTGAAGGGTTCAAAATAAAAAAACATCTTGCCTGAAGCCGTGGGGTCCATCTCCTTCTTTCGCCACGGAGTGTGGAGGTTTGAGGAATTGCTTTGATACATATATATATATATATATATATATATGGAAGAGCATTTTTTGTTTTGCTTATAACTTTGGCGTCATTTAATGAATCTTCATGAACTTTTCAAAACTAATTCTTCGTTCACATCAGCTCCTATGTTGAAAGTTTGGGGTTGATTCGTCAAGGGGAGCTGAGAAAAAAGGGGGTCCCAAAACATGTTTTCTCCATGTAATTTCCATAGGAAACTTTAGACAAGGCTACAGGTCGAACGGGTGAACGGAATTACCCCAAATTTGGCAGGGAGAAGGGTATTGGTCTAAAAAGCATGCTTTTGTTTATTTGGTGTAAATTTAATCAGTAGTTTTGGAGAAATATCAATATTTGGGAATTCTGCCATCTGATTGGCTGAGGCGTTACAAGCACAAGCTTGCTGCTTATTGGCTGCGAGCAGTGCGAGCGGTTGCAACTAGGAAGTGTTGGCCGCCATTCTGTGATTCTGTGGAAGCGAGTAGGGGAAAAAAGGGTGAAAAAAGTAGGAAAGAGGAGTATAGGAGTGCTGTGAGCTCTGTAGGGTGGTTAGGGTGTATTATAGAGGGAGCGTGAAGCGAAGTATTTACCCTTACCGGTGTGAAAGTGGTGTTTTGACCAGAGTAAGATGGTGGTGAGGTGAGGTGCCGGTAAACTCGGGGATGAAAGCATGTGCCTAAACCCTGAGCTGAGTGCCGTAAACTGATGTGCTGTGGGTGCTGTAGCATACTGGCCGAACCGAAGTATTTACTCGTACCGGTGTGAAAATGCTGTTTTGACTAGAGTGAGATAGTGCTGAGGTGAGGTACCAGTAAACTCGGAGATGAAACTATGCGCCTAAACTGTGAGCTGGGTGCTGTAAACTGATGTGCTCTGGGCGCTGTAGCATACTGGCCACTGTAGCATCGCTGTGCAGGTGGTGTTAGTCTGCATTTAGATTATAGCTGGAGTGGGAAGCAAACTACTCACTGGTACCGCTATGAAGACTCAGGGATGAAACTGTGAGTCTAAGTCGTGAGCTTATTGCTGTAAAGAGATGTGCAGTGGGCACTGTAGGATACTGGCCGCAGTACCATACCTGTGTAAGTAGTGTTAGTATGTGTTTATACTATACAGGGAGTGGGAAGCAAACTACTCACCCCTACCGGTCTGAAGACTCAAATGCAGTGTTTTAGCAAGCAGGAATAAAGAAATATTCGTGAAGAATATAATGCAGAATGTTGCAATGCCACAGAAGGCAAATGGTGAAATCAGGTGTGTAAGAAAGTGACTGTGTGTAATAAAGCGATAGAGTTTAAAAGTTATATAAAAAGTGTCTTTATCTAAGTGCCATAAATGGACCCACTGGTGCAATAGCTAAGGCATCCAGTAGAGGCAAACTCTAAGCTGTTCTGCTGGATTCAAACGTAAGCTCCTGTATCAGTGAATTCCACATTACATGTCACAGTTCCATGTGACATCAACAATACTTATTAGAGTTGAATGACTCTAAATCCCATAAGGAAAATAAAGGTAGGGTACGATTACCACATGTATCCTTTAAGAAAAGAAAGAAAAAAAAAGATTTTGCAAAAGGTAATCATCACACTTTTTGGGAACCCTGGTACTGCTTTTTTGTAACACAAAATTATCAACAGTAGAACAGTCAGGAATCTGTTGTACAGTAGATTCTATCTGGTGCGTGTCAGAATTGGTAATAGTTCTACCCACTTTGGAACTTTTGAGGAGGCATACAAACATTGTGCTTCTGAGAAGCAAATTCGGTACCCTTCTGGTCAAACCATACATTATGGTCTTCAGCTCTTTAAAAAAAAAAAATCTTGTGCAGAGAGCTAAGGCATCGAGCTGAGGGAAACTCCAACCGCTTATGCTGTATTCAAACCGAAGCTCCTGCATCAGTGAATTCCACATTACATGTTACAGTTCCATGTGACATGAACAATAGATATTAGACATGAATGACTAAATTGTATAATGAAAATAAAGGTAGGATACGATTACTACACTGTGCCAACCAGTTCCTAAACAATGTTGTGTTTTTTTATCTTGATCGCCAGCTTGTGAGCACAGGCTGAGGAAGAGTAAATATGTGTGAAAGGGCTTTGTGGATAACAGGCAGAGAGACGTATGCGCAGAGAATAGACATGGTTTCAAAATGGATGTCGGGTTTAGGCTAATTTAGCAAGTAAATAGCGTATTTGCATAGGCCATACATCACCGATCATTGGTTAGAGTGGAGACGTAAGGGGCAATAATGAAAAAAGAGTTCAAATGCGTGAGCATACTTAGAAAGTTATTATATGAAAATAAAAAAATTTAAAGGAAAAAGTCAAAAAAGTTGGAAAAAATCAATCCAAGAATAACATGAATTTCTTACAAGTCTTGGAGATTGCAGTCTGAAAGTTCTTCAGCTGCTTGAGATGCGTAATGTTCTAAGAGGTCATTGTTGCCACCGTGTGAGAAATGCGAAGCGATCCAATTCATATCCTCGAAGGAACAGTAATGTTCCTTGAATGTTGGAGCGTCAATTTGAATTGGCAGGCAATCTACGATGTTGTTAAAGGTCGCACATTGCAGGAGATCTTTCGCGGCTGCGCAAAAATCCCATTCCGCCGCGATACCTTATTGCGTTGCATCCGCCACTGCTCCACTGCCTGAACAATCAAGTTTATGGTTTTCAAGACACTCCATTACCTGCTAGATATCGGGAGTGATTGTTGGGATGTTGGCAAGGCATAGATCCATTCGCCAGTTGAATGGGCAAGTTTTGCAATAAAAATATGGTTGTTCACAGATTGCATATGTGTAAATAAATGTCAGGTTGTAGCTGGCTCCGAAAATAGATAGAGGCAGGCAGCCGAAAAGTTGTTCCATTTTTTCACAGTATTGATGTAGCTTCGCGTAGAGGTGTATTCTGTCAGACATGGTTGTTAGCGCAGCCATTTTTTACAAGCAAAAATAGTAGTAGGATGGCCGCAAAGAGAGCAAGAATTATGGGCACTGTTCCTGGTATTCCATAGATGATCGAATTAATGAAGTCTGGTATTATACCAAAAACAGTTCCAAAGAGTGTGAGAAGGCCGGAGGACACCGTGTTAAAAAAAGTGTGCCAGACCTTGAGTGTGAGATGTGTTGAAAATTGTGTAACAATTCATAAAGTGTAATGGGAGGTTTGTATTTAAAAGCGACTGTATTTAACTTGAAGTTCGTGTTATCTGCAGTCGATAAATTTATTTTGCAGAAGTGAAGGACACTTCTGTTTTGAACAAAAGCTGTTTCACTTTGGTTAGTTTAATGAAAACTGTTTTCAAAGTAGGTTTTGAAGGTCAAGTTGACGTTTGGGAGTTGTTTTGGGTGGGTGGGAATAGACATTGCAACAGGAAGTTACTCAGTTTGAAACAGTAAGGACAGACGGTATGCCAGCTCATATATCGTAGGAGTGCATGTTATTGAGAAGCAGATAAGTGCTGTTAGAAAGCAGTGTGAATATTGGGCTGATTGTGGGATTTGGCGTGGTTTTAAGAAAGCACGCAAGATTGTGGGCTGTAAGCTTAGAAGCGTCGTGCAGTTGGACATTCTTGGATAGTAATGAATGAGTGCCATTGTGGTCGCACTTTTCACCTGTGAGAAAAAGTTCTGTATCCTCTTTAAGACAGTGATATGTAAATGGGAGAAACCACTGCTCGTGAAAAAATGCGCTACCTTATATAATCACATGCAACATCACAAACAACATGTACACCCAGCAGACACAACTACACTATGTACTGCAGAATCGTGGCTAGCCATGTATGCAAACCAAACATGGCAAGGCACCTCTGCCAAATAATGCAGAATGTGGGGAGAGATGGGAGCAAAGTATGTGCAAAGGTGGGAAGTGATTCTCGATTATAAAAGTATACAATGCAAAGTGTTTATGAGATATGCTGGACAGACTTGAGTATGCAGAGCACAGACATGTACATGTGAACATACACTTATGGACTATTGAGTGAAGTAGACAGTGGATGCAACCATGATAAAACAGTCAGTAGGGAAGATTACGAAAAGATAGTGCGTACATGCCCCCCCCTCAAATCTTCACCATAGTGAGCTGGCTCAGCGTACTCAAGGCTAGCGTAGGGGTATGAATAAAAAGCACGTTTCTGTGGTTGTGGTTTTGCTCAGGAATGGGGAACGTGTCTGCCAGGTCTGTGCAGCTTACACTGCCATGAGGTTTACCCCGTAAGCGAAGGTGGCTGCGTGAATGATGCTCTCAGACTACTGGTATCCATAAACCATCATGGCCGCTGCGACGCACATATGCCGCACAGTTAACCTTTCGCTACCGCATTATGTGAAAGTGGGCCCACCACGTGCCGGCGGAAGCTCCTAGGCCGAGGTCTGCCAAGTCGGAAGGTTCCTGAGATCAACGCTAGCTACCGCAACAACGGCACACAGCACCCAGCCTAAGGCCCAGCACCGTGGAGTGATCTGTACATTACTAACACAGTAATCCAAGAGGTACCAACAGTGGAACGGTGTCTTGATTGCATAATGGACGATGTTAGAACTGCTATCTATCTGTGTCCGTGTGTTCATTATCTATGCATTATACTGCCTCTGGGCCGTACTACATTACATTGTGCTGTGGACAGCGTATGCAACCATGTTACCTCTGGTAGTGGAGAAAACTTTGGTTATGTAACTTTTAGGTGTATGGCTATCACAGGTGGAAGGCAACTTTACAAAGTATGAATATTGATGAAGATGATGGTTGCATGTTGTGTGTAGTGTAAGATATGTGTACATTGCAAAAAGTGGTGTGTCTCATCAAATGCTGTACAGAGATTAACTAAAATGGGTGGCGTTTTTCAATTGCTACAATGGGAAATGTTATGAACTAATGAAATGCTTTTTTTTATGGTTATATGGCAATCGCGCACCCGGTGCGCAAGAAGACCTGCTTTTTTTTATGGTTATATGGCAATCGCGCACCCGGCGCGCAAGGAGACCGCACCCGACGTGGTTTTGAGAAAATATATTTACTATAATATACGTTTATTACATTTAGAAATATATAAATGTTTAAAAAAAATGTAATTATCGCTTGCTCTCATATACACTTTAAAGTTATTTAGATATAGTTTTGAGACAAAAAAAAGGAGGGAATGGCATACGCGGCGTGACACCATACGTCTATAACGTAACCCAGGGCGAGGCAGCATGCACTTGTCGCATACGCAATGCGCAGCGGGCACGACCTCATGCATATATGATGTAACGCGCGGCTTGGTAGCGTGTACCCATCGCATACCAAAGTAGCAGCTGGCGCGACCTCATATGTATATGTTGTTATGCGGATACGAAATGCGCATCATTTAAATGTGGTGGATAGAATTTGCGTGCTGATCGAGCTTGGTAGACTACCGGTACGGGACTGTCGTTTTCTCAACAAAAAAAAAAATGAAATACATATTTTTCAGGGAAGATATAAAACATTACACATTTTTTAAAGTTAAAAAACGGATAATAGAGTTGCAAAATATTAAAAATAATTGGAAAAAATATAAGTTTTATAAATAATAAAATATGAAATTAACATTTAAAAAACCTTTGAAATCCACTGAAAAAAAACATAGGTTTTACAGACGTTATAGTTAGGAATTAGCATTTAACATTTTTTTTGAAATTCACTGAAAAAACCATAGGTTTCAGGGACGTTCTAGTTAGTTGAACATTTGACTCATATGAAACCAGAGAAATTCTCCAGTTATAGTTAGTTAAGCTAACTATAACTTGTGCACCCGCAATGCACTGCTGATGACATCACATATTACATCACTCATGACATGGTCAGTGACATCACTGATGACTTCACTGATGACATCATCCACGTGATAATCTGATGCACATGCTGATGCTCTAATATAAACTTTGATACACCCACTCTAAAATACCGACTACTATTTTTTAAACCATACACACAACAATGCCAGATACTACATACCACCAACTATTTCCTAGGTCTATACACACATCCAGTGACTTATACATACAGTTACTCATCAATACAGTACTATAATATGTACTCATACACCTATACATACAGCCAGACTCTACCACTCATCCATAGAGTTACTCGCACACCTAGTCAGTCATGCAAAGAATAAATTACATACTCATTTACTCATGTATACAGTTATACACACCAACTGAGTTATTTATACACACACCAAATCACTTATTTATGCAGATACTAACACATACTTACTGTCTTATACAACTACTGATATAAGCAGACACTCATTTGTACACCAACTCTTCAAATAACTTACTCTCATGTATAGTCATTTATATACTCCAACACTCACATATACTGCCTTAAAACACATGTAGTTACTCACACATATACAACTGAGACATTCATTCACTCACCAACATACCCATAGACACACTCACACACCCCTGCAGCCCTTCACAGATGCCCTCTTGAACCCTTTTTCCCAGTGAATCACTCACACATCTATGCACAAAGTCACACCCCCCACCCACACACAGAGACACTCAGGCACCCATGCAGATACTCAGACAACAAATCAATAACCCATATAGACACTCATGTAGCTACTCACCAACCCATACAGCCGCTTACACACCAAGTGAGAGACTAATACAGACTTTCACACAGTTTAGTCACTAACCCATGCATTCAGTAAGACACGTTCAATCACTCACTTATACAGTCAGTCATGCACCT
This sequence comes from Lissotriton helveticus, assembly GCF_964261635.1. Lineage (NCBI taxonomy): Eukaryota > Metazoa > Chordata > Amphibia > Caudata > Salamandridae > Lissotriton > Lissotriton helveticus. Next base: position 1,066,869,944 of record NC_136067.1, on the reverse strand, counting down.
ACTAAATAATCCCTTCAGGCACTTGTCAATCCGCTCATTCTTCAATACACCTTGGCATAGATATATATGCAAAATATTTAAACTTTACAGAGATACACATTTACTGGATGATGTAAATTGAGATGTCGTCAGTGATTTCATCAGTGATGTCACTGACCATGTCATGTGTGATGTAATGCGTGAAGTCATCAGCAGTGCATTGTGGGCGCGTGAATTATAGTTAGCTCAACTAACTATAACTGGCAAATTTCTCTGGTTTTATATGACTCAAATGTTCAACTAACTATAAGGTCCCTGAAACCTAAGGTTTTTTCAGTGAATTTCTAAGTTTTTTAAAATGCTATTCCTAACTGTAACATCTGTAAAACCTATGGTTCCAGTGTATACACGCACACACACATGCACACCCACATGCACACACACACACACACACACACACACACACACAATGTGAGTTGGATGTTTTTGCCATGAGAAGGGAGCAGTCCTAGCCGAAGGTAAGATGCTCTTCTTTCAGAAAGATTGTATTTTCTATATATACTGACAGAGACCTTTTGTTTCATTGGAAAGAACATACTATTAAGTTGGCCTACTCACTATTAATAAGCAAATTTGCCAATATGATGCAGCAACCTTAAAAAAAGCTTTTGTCATGACCATGATCATTTAGTACAGTCTAATCCAATCGTATTATTAATCAATCCTGTGCAAATTCCTAAATGAAGCTTTAATGAAGGGGCTACACAACAAAAATGATTACTACCTACAATGATCAGAATGACCATTACTCACTAAACCATACATAGTTATGTTTCAGACCTTACAGAGCCATAAAGTGCATGAAACAATGGTATTAATCCAATACATCGTTAGGGAGCGATTTTCATATCCAAATTGAATTCCTATATCACTGTCCTTTGGTACTTTTTGAACAAGTATATTGTAAGTCTTTCAATGTAAAATTCCAAATCCAGTACTGGTCATCAATGTAGCACCTAAGACTGCGATAAAGGAACCCACACTTCAGCACATTACAGGAGAAAAAGAAAATGATTGGCTTATTAGGAAACCCACTAGTTTTCAAGGCAATGAATCTTAAAAAGGATATGGCAGCTTCAAAAGGATTCTAACCTTTAAGTACCCTCTTGAAATAACTGCTGCTTGGAGAACAGTTTGTGAAATAAGTATAAATGTCACGAAAATTACCATCCCTTTCTCAATGTTTAATCACATTTAATTATTTGAAGCTTTTGTTTCCTGTTGCAGATCAAAGCCCTCCCTCAGTCCTCCTCTATCTGGGCACACTTACACAGTATGAGTGAAACTGTCACTTTTTAAATTACTGAAAACCACACTTCATCATTTGCAGCGTGTTAACCAGACCATTGCAACATATGCCAGTGGGTTTAATCCATTTCGAGTTACAACATATATTTTTGGTAAAATCTGCAAATTATGCAGCTGATGATGTATTATGTGGCAAGTTTGGAAATTCATTTTGGCAAAGAATGAGCCGTGGCCCTACAATCATGGCCTTCGAGTGGTCTTGGTGGACTTGCACCCTCAAGTTGAGGTTCTGAGACAACTCTAATATGGCTACTTTTCTTCAGAGCTGTTTCTTCTCCCTTTTCTGGGCTGGGCTTCCGCTGCGTGTGGCAGATCTGAGAATGACAGACTGATGTTCACACCCAAATTAGATGACCTCTGTAAAATAAGATAACAACCAGGAAAGTGGTAAAAAGGGACTGTTGAGATGAACTACTCAAGGATTTACAACATCCCGGATAATATCCAAGAAGAAATGACACGCAGATCATAGAACATAGATCTGTGCTTGTATCCATGGTTTGACTATGCAAGTTGCTACACTTCCCGACCAAAGATGGATTGTTCATGAAAACAAAGAGCAATTGAGTTCCTTCAGCTTCATCTGGGACCCTTTTAAATCACTTTAAAGGAGCACTGGAAACTGAAGCATATTTCCTCACAAACTCTCAAACAATTCTACTGAAACAACGTACCTATAAACATTATTATAAGAAAAAGGTTCAAATACTCCTAAAAGATAGAGTGCAGATTCAAATGAGATGTTGTCAGCTAAAGGGAAACATCTCTCACAGATTTTAAACAATCTGTGTCACATTCATTAGCAGGTCAGCGTGATACAGTTGGCAAACGATTAATCTATGAAAATCCACACATTATGGTATGGTGTCGTGCAGGCACATTCACAATATGTACCACACTGCTGAAGGTACCCACAATGCTGGCCACACTCGGAGGTCAATCTACTGGGAGGAGGTCTTAAAAAACCACAATTAATACCAAAAACAGGAGATGAGCTTATGGATCAGATTCTGTTGCAGGAAGGCAGTTTATTAAGGGCAGGAGATTAACTCGGGAGTAAAAAATGGTGTGTAGTGAGAGGAATTAGGTATAGGAGACTACAGGGAAATACAAGAACAGTAAGGAATGAATGAATGGCAGAAAGAAGGAACAGACGATAAATGGTGAAAGGTGGGAGAGAAGAGATAGAAGGTGTGGGCTCAGAAGCAACCAAAGATATAGGAAGTAGCAGAAAAACTCAAATGTGAGAAATAAATGAAGGGACTTGAAAGAGGAAAGCATAAGATGTAGGAGTTAGGGAAAGGAAGTGAGAGGAGGAGAGGGAAGAGAAGAAATCAGCAATAAAAGAGGAAGAGCAGGCTGGATAAACAGGAAATGGTCATGATGGGTTTAGAGAAAGAAGAGGGAGGATAACAAAGGAAATTCAAAGCCGCTGAGAAGATCAGGCATGCTTAGCTAGGCATGATTTCTCAAAATAGTTCATGAGCGATCCTTTAGAAATGCTAGGACAAGCTATTGACTTGTGGCAAATTTACTAAAGAAATTGTGCTGGAAAATATGTAATTTTACTCCAATTAAAAATAATTAGTGGGGTGGAAGAACCCTCCCCCAACCTCCTCTTGCACGTGTCATGCATGTTCACTGCGGTCCCTAATGCAGGCAATCTCATGGTTTGGTGTTACGCACCACCACTTTCAAAGTTCACCAGCCAGGACATCCATCACACCAACATCAACAAACACAACCAACTACCTTAATTAAAAGAAATAAATTTACTAGGTTGAAAATATCTTCAAACCAGTTACAAATTAACATTTTGAACAATGATAAATAAACCACAAGTGTGCTGCCTTCTAATAACAAATACCACACTATGTACTTCTACATAAACGTGAAAAAAGACAAAGAATTGCAGTACATCGCTGAATAGTTATCCTTGAGGACCTTCTAACAAATGGACTTTTTGGCACGGTGTGCCTCCTTTCACAAAAAACAAATGACCAGCAACATTTGTTCTGATGACAGTGGTATTCCTACTAAGTCCCCTGTTTACAGGCAGCCTACTGGTATAACTGGCTGTACAATTGTATGTTTTGTTCTTAAATTTCTGCAGTGAGAATGAAGTAACTATAGCCCATTGTAACCGGCTGAATATCTTAAGTCATGTAAGCACACCCAGTGTTTTGGTGATTGATGCTTCCGGGTTCAAAACAGTAGTGATTGGTCAAAGTCCACATAAAGTCCAACATAACATGCATCATACTAAGTCATTATTATTAACTTCATTGTGGTGAATGCCTCCCTATGTACGCTGTGCAGACTATTTCATCTGGATACCCAATTGACATGGCTGCTGTCCATGTGTCAATAATACTATTCCCTTTTTGGTTCTAAATGTACTTTCTTGCTTTCAGTCAAATTCAAGATTAGAAGAAATGGTTAGGGGTTCTGCCCACCTTACCCTCCCGTACCTGAGCAGGAGACATCCAAGGATGAAAAAGTAGCAACAAAAAGGTACTGAAGGGATCAATCTACTTTTAATTCTCAAACAAGAAACAATCAATTATCTTGTGATACGCGAATTATACGCAGCATAGGTATATATAAATTCATATACACATATATGAGCAAACAGCCAGAGAGGCACAATATCACAAAATGATACAATCTATATACAACACATCACATCTACAATATGTACAAATACACAAAACACTATACAATACCAAACACACTTCTCTGTACCCTTGAGAAAAAAGAATATATACACCAATTTACATATGTACCTCCTCTCAGTTTGGGGTGGAGTATACAACAAAACGGTAGTCCCAAACACAGAAAAAAAACCAGGGGGTAACTTATCAACCCAGCATACATTTGTGTTGGTGTGCCTTGGAAAAAATCCAATCTTCCTTAAATTTTTAGGGACTCCGTTCAGAACATAAGGTGTCGACGCAGTCGCGGTCGCGTTTCAGCCAGATAATATAGGCTTCATCAGGACGTGGGTACTCTATTCTTTAAGGCCCGGGCCAAACCTTTGGCTGGTATCGCCGGCCCCCCACCACAACCACAGGAGTGGGTGGGGTAGGGACCACCGTCTATACTCTATTCCAGCGGACTCTTCAATCTTCGTGATGTCCACCCAGGTAGAAAAAAACTCTTTGAGGTGGCTCGGGTCTCACAATCTTCCTTCAATTTATCCACAAGGACAGTGGCACGTTCACTCAATGCTAGCTCCAACGCCTCTCCAGTCGAATCACCAGAACATCCCTTCTAACAAATGGACTTTTTGGCATGGTGTGCCTCCTTTCACAAAAAAACAAATGACCAGCAACATTTGTTCTGATGACAGTGGTATTCCTACTAAGTCCACTGTTTACAGGCAGCCTACTGGTATAACTGGCTGTGCAATTGTATGTTTTGTTCTTGAATTGCTGCAGTGAGAATGAAGTAACTATAGCCCATTGTAACCGGCTGAATATCTTAAGTCATGTAAGCACACCCAGTGTTTTGGTGATTGATGCTTCCGGGTTCAAAACAGTAGTGATTGGTCAAAGTCCACATAAAGTCCAACATAACATGCATCATACTAAGCCATTATTATTAACTTCATTGTGGTGAATGCCTCCCTATGTACGCTGTGCAGACTATTTCATCTGGATACCCAATTGACATGGCTGCTGTCCATGTGTCAATAATACTATTCCCTTTTTGGTTCTAAATGTACTTTCTTGCTTTCAGTCAAATTCAGACAATATCAAGGGCTATCTCTTACATATTGGGCTTTCATCACACCTTTCCTTGTTATACTTAAATGTCAATTGAAATCGAGATTAGCAAGAAGCCTAAATGGCGCTTTAGGATAATAATTTATTTCTAATGTTGTTTTTGCGAAAGCCTTCTTATTTGGGAGCTTCATGATAGCTCACCATGAAATCACAGATCAATGTTGTCTTTTCCACCAGCTTCCTCACTCTGTGCATGCTATGTAAGGTCTTTAAGTGGCTACCCCTACATACGAGACGAGCTGTGGCACTTGCCACCTCACCAGGAGGCTGGACTATGGCAATGCCGTCTACGTACGAACGAATCACCTCACACCTTCTACAGAGACTTCAGACCATACAGAATGCCGCAACCAGACTTATTCTTGGCATCCCCAATGAACCCACATCACACCCCACCTCAGGAAAGTCCATTGGCTCCCCATACAGAAGAGATGCCAATTCAAGCTGCTGACCGACACACACAAGGCTCAACACAACCAAGAACCCACCTACATTAACCATCGTCTGAACTTTCACCAGCCATCGAGTAGACTAAGCTCAGCTTCCCTTTCACTTGCCCATACTCCCTGCATCTAACAAAGCAGAAGTGGAGGACGCTCCTTCACCCACATCACAGCAAAGTCCTGGAACAGCCTCCCCACGCACCTCTGAACCATTATCTCAATTCTGGTATTCCGAATCGCTGTTCAAATAAGCCTCCAGGGCCTGCAAACGCCTGGATACCCTATTAAGTGATTAGCCACGCTTTATAAATCCTGATTGATTATTTGATTGATTGATAGCTATATTGCAATTCACCTTATTGCTACCTTTTGTATGTGAATATTGACAGGCTGACGGCAACTGCTGACATCTAAAACTATGATCCATGACTTACACAAGGATTTCTTCAACAGCTGCGTTAACCTGCTGAGCTTTCTCACCGCTAAAGCGGTGCAATGCTGCTGAGCACAATTATTAAAGCCTCTCTTAATAAAGTCACTGGCTATTCCTCAGAACAATTTTCAACCCTAGATACCAGTAACTTTTCCAGTGCCTTGCTTGCATCCCTGATCGAAGAAACTGGGTAATAAAGAAAGTCTAAACTAGAGTCCTTTTTGAAGACAAGAGTGCCAGTTCACAAGTTTAAGTTCAACTTTGATGCAGGAAAGATGATATTAATGAGTGCAAATGGTAAACCCTGATTCATGGAATCCGGATCTGTGTACATTTTTGCCCACAAATGCTGAAAGTGGAAAATTCACTTCTATGTCATAGAATAAAGATCTCACTTGTGTCTTACTTAGGTAATGGCAGAAGAGCAGTCATTGGGAATGTTTGATTACTGAACATAACACAAATATGAGTTTTGTGGTAAATATTGTCAGGTCAATCTTGCCGATATCTACTGATGGAAAATGCCAGTATGCCCAGTTTTCATGAACGTGCAACTTGGGTGTAGAAAACAACCCAAACACCATTGTCCTCCATTGTTTAGGAACGCAAAGGAAGGCATGTCACCACATGAAAAACACTTTCCAGGAAGAGAGGAAAGGGCAACTAGCATACATACAATATGTCTGGCTTTAAACTGCTAATCAGTAGCACAGGCCGTCACTATATGTCACAGCTGGGTCAGTAACACAAGGGAGCAATAACAGAGGGGAAACAGCATTTAAAACGCTGTCATTACAAATGTGGTTGTAAAGTCATTACAAGTAGTACGTTTATGGTCATGTTTGATGTTTTTTCCTGACTCCACTCACCATATCAGGGGAGGAGTCATGTAAGTCTGCACTTTTGTACTTTACAACTGTGAATGGTGAATAGCCATACGTTGTAAAGTTACACAAAAGTGTAATTGTAACTTTACACGTACTCATTTGTAAAGTTACCTTTGTGAATTGTCCCCTTAGTTTTCCAATTATATGTTAATTAAACAGTTGCTTATAATGCAGAAAGTGATGCTTTTTAGGTGGTATACAACGTTTACAACGCAATTCCATTACAACGCATACATTTACAACGCAGTCATTACAACGCATGACACTACAACGCACGCATACTATTACAACGCAAAACTTACCATCCAACACTTACCCTACTGTTGCACCCCCTGGAGTTATAATAGTAATTTTAACCCCTACACTATCTAAAACTTTTCCTACTGTTGCACCCCCTGGAGTTAGAATAGTAATTTTAACCCCTACACTATCCAACACTTACCTTATATGCAATGTAATGTAATGCGTTGTAATGGTATGCGTTGTAAATGTAGTATGCGTTGTAGTGGAATGCGTTGTAAAAGTATTTTTTAAGAATTCGTTGTAATGGTATGCGTTGTAATGGTGTGCGTTGTAATGTATGTTGCGGTGTAAAAAATGCGTTGTAAAGGTATGCGTTGTAAAAGTGTGCGTTGTAACGTCATACATCCTTTTTAGGTTGTATCCTTATTTACAATAAGACTTATGTATTTATCAAATAGTCCCTGTCACCTGATATAAACAAACAATGTAGCTAATACTTTGCAAAGTAAGTTAAAACTGCCAACAGCAGGAGGTGAAAGATCCATACTCCTCTGGGCTGACCCAAGATGTGATTGACAAATTCTCAAAGCAATCGCAGACAGGGACTGAACAACCAAGCCAAAGCTTGAAGGGCGCTGACCCAAGACCTACTCTCCGTCCATTGAAAACAATAGATATTGCAGACTACACTGTCAAACCAGACCCCCAAAAAAACTATGATTCACATTTCAGCCCTAATGTTAAACAAGAGCACTTTTCTCATAAACCTACTCGTTTCTTTGTGAATGAGTACATAACACAGAAGTGTTGGTTGATGAGGCGATCCGTTCAGGTGCAACAATAAAAGAGAATTAGTAACAACTTACTTCTCTTTCCCAAGATGTCTGATTTCAGTGGATCTGTTTGTTCAAATGATTATAAATAAATGTTATGAATGTTTGTGTTTTGTATGTGGCCTCCTAAATATTCAAACAGACACATGATGAGCCTGCTGCCGCTTGGAACCAAAATGTATATGTGCAGTTAGCAATGTTCTACTAAGATATCCTATCTCAAGTTTCCGTGCAATTCAATGAGCGTAGGTTCAAGGGATGGACACTGTAGAAAGAAAGGAAGGCTGTTCTTGCGGTGGCCTTCATGTGCCCCTGTACCAGACATGGGGTTACCATAGCCTGTGTCACTAAAGGGGACTAAAGGGTACGTCATGCGTCCAAAGAGATGCTTGGATATCAAAGCGCTAGACACATGTGCCAAAGGGCTGGTAATGGGTATCAAGTGGGTAACCATGGGTACAAAAGTGTTTGTCAGGTTTTTAAACGTGTAGTCTGGGGTAGCAAAGGACTAGCCAGGGGTTGCAACTACTGCCAATTACTATCCATAAATAACATCCCTGTCAAGCTAACCCGAATGTTCAAATCATTTCACAACTAAAGACATACCTTTTACTCTCAAAATGGCAATCCGAAACAAATAAACATCTAGAGACATATTATGCCTCATCTGAAATTCAACTTGCTAACTTTTGGCAAAATGTTCAATAACAAACAAAAGAGCTTCGCAAGAAAATAAAGTGTTCTCTTTTACATCCCACAGAGACGAAACAGCTGTTGTTTTTAATCTCCGGCATAATAAAAGACCCCTAAAATAATTAGACATTGTGAACAAAAGTTAAGATAGCAACTGAGCCAAAACAAAAGGAATTAAAAAAACAACAAAGGTCCAATCAGCCATCCTTCCTCTGGCCCTGCAGCTTGTGATAATATGATAATCTTACTGAATAGTGATTTGAGAAACAAATACTGCAGAATGCAATTTATTTTTAAGAAATGTGTGCAAGATCGACTGCCACCCCAAATTAGCTATGCGTTATTTCCTTTCCTTAACCTCGTCATCTTCATTTTCTTCCGCTTGGCTGTTTTTTAACAAAATGAGGAAGGGGCAGAGAATATGGAAGTGATATTTTGAATCTTCATTACCATAATTGTTTTTTTCGCCCCTCTTCTTACAACATAAAGTGAATAAACTGGAGGAAATGGAAGTAACTTTTGGATTGTTTTTAGTACTCTCGGTTACTTTGTTTCTCTTTCCATAGTCCTAATTCTTCATTAACATAATGAAAATAAACAAAAGGATGAGGAGGTAACGACTGGATTACTTGTCAGTAATCGCCAGTCCTCTCTGTTATTCAGAATATTCCTTCCTCTACCTTATAAATCATTAGCACAATCAGAATATACCACAAGATGAGGAAGAAACGCTTGTATTACCTACTGGTAATCCTCATGATATCTGTTTTTCTCATCATCACCTCAATTTTTGTGAATGTGTAAATGCTTAGGGGCAGATTTATGTTAACTGGCGCATCCCCAGGGATGCGCCAGTTAATGTGCGCCACAGTGCGCCACAGCTCCGCCACCCATGGTGCGCCGCATTTACAATGTGGCGCACCATGGGGCAAAAACGGCACAGATGCGTGACGCATCTGTGCTGTAAAGGCGGCGCATTGCTGGAGTTGCGTCGCAAGCGCGACGCAGCTCCAGCAAGGCTCGGGGGTGCCCTATCTGACCAATGCTGCATCAAGACCTACGCCTGCTTCAAGCAGGCGCAGGGTTTTGACGCAGCATTGGCCTGAAAGTGACTGAGTGAAATCTCATAGATTTCACTCAGCCACTTTTGCGAGGCGCACCTGCCCCGGAACGCCCACCCTGCGCCGGAACGCCCACAAGCGGCGCAGGGCTTTACAACGTGACGCATCTGCCTAGATGCGTCACGTTGTAAATCGTTCGTAGGGATGCGCCACGTTTACGCCGCTTTGCGTGACGCAACAGCGGCGTAAACGTGGCGCAAGGGCCTCATAAATCTGCCCCTTAATTCTTTGTGCTGTCCTTGGATAGTTACTCGGTTGTGAATAGACGTATTTTGACTCCTCCCAAGTAAGCAGAGGCATATAACTTAAATTATGGGTAAAATAACATGTTTTCAAATTTGGGCAGTAGGCAGCAGTAGTATGAGGCGAGGATGCACCTCCACATTAGAGTGAAGAAGGGCTGGAACAAGCAAGAGAGGATCTGATTGATTCACATATTTACAAATTAATAAGTAATCTGAGCCATCAAATGCAGTTTGTAATCAAATTATACTCTGGTGGATAATGTACTAACACTCTGTCTAGGGAAGAATGTATTGTACAGTATTATTCCTACTTGTTATTGTAACATTTATTTTTATTGTAATTTTTATAACACTCTTGATGCCTTTATTTTGTATCTGATTGGTCTTGGATTGCCTGCTGGAGAGATTGGGTACAGCAAGCAAGTTGAAGAGACCTAAAGATATTCTGAGACCAAAGTCTTATGGTCAAACCCCAATCCAGTTGGTATTTTTCCACACTTACTGGGTTGAGACCACATCTCAATTTTGTACCTTGACAAAGTAAAAAATCACAGGAGGTGAACCCCTCCCCACCAGGAACAGATCCTGAATATAGCATGCCCAAAGGTCCACGCTATTGACTGAATGTTGGGGGCACGCTATATTGATGATCCGTTCCTGGTGTTGAGGGGTTCACGGAAGTAGCCGAAGAATATATCCATAGATTGAATGTTAACATCTTAAATCTCCATTTCACATGTCAGATTAACATCTCTTCAGTACCATTTATAGACTTAACATTCTATATCCAAGATGGTAAGCTTCAAACGACATTATATAGGAAGCTGACATCTGGCAACCCAATTTTACATGCCAGGAGCTAACATACACAGAGCTTTATAAAGAGCATACAATTTAGTGAATTGTTGTGTATTAAACAAAATTGCTCTTCACCTACTACCTTCTTACAGGCTGAGAAGGAATCCCTATCCAGATTTAGGGTAAGAGGGTATTCCAATAAGTTATTATAACAAGCAAAACGAAGAGTATAACCCATTAAGACAAACTCTACTGAAGAAGAGTCGGAGTAGAAAGGAACAGGAGGGGAGTGTGGTAAGACTGATCACTGGCTATTCTGCCAATTCAGTAAATGTGTATAACATCTTAAAACGCAACTGGAAGAATCTACAAACAGATTTGATCATAGGTGCCACCATACCTCCGAGGCCACAGGTCACATACAGGAAAATCACCTCTTTAAAGACATGCTAGTACATTGCCATTTTGTGAAAAGAAAGGTACAAAAACCAACGATCTCAGGGTTAAGTATGGGCGGATTTTGCGGATCCACGATCCGCGGATTTTGCGGATTTGCGGATCGTGGATCCGCAAAATCCGCGGATTTTGCGGATTTGCGGATTTGAGCTGTCCATCATAGTGGGTCAATGGCGGGAAGACGGTGCACACCGCGAGTGTGTGAGCGGGACCAAACGTGCGGGGCTTCCATGTGAGTGCACATGCCTCTTGTGTGTCTAAAAGGTCTGAGACCGATCAGAGCAGTAGATGAAGAGACAGAAGCTCCTGGTCACAGGAACAGCAAAGGGATTGCGCTCGTGAAAGTCAAGGATACAAAGGCCTCTATCCAGCATCACAGCTGATTTTCGACGGTAGATTTGGGAAGAAGGCACACCTGCCCAGCCTCGACGACGCTCATGATTGTTTTTGGGGTGATGAATGAGTCACTGAATTTGAGCTTCAGCTAGTTCCAGCGACCATGTGTGTATTACTATGCAATAGCCCCGAAGGGTGCAGGGGTCCCTTCAGCTCCTGGCCACAGGAACAGCACGAGGATTGCGCTTGTGAAAGTCAAGGATGCAAAGGGCTCTATCCGGCTTCCTTGCGAGTCCATGCCTCTTGTGTCTATAAAAGTTCAGAGACCGATCAGGAAGCACTAATAGATAAAATAAAGCAGGTGCTTGAGCACCTGCTTTATTTTATCTATTAGTGCTTCCTGTTAAAGCTAACTTAGCTGACTTTGTAACAATTTTAGGATGGCGCTGGCAGCTTGCCGGCGCCATCCTAAAATAATTACAACTTCAAGCTTGAAGGCTTGAACTTTTGACCGCCGAATCCGGCGCTCGCGGATTCGCGGATTTTCGGTAAATTCGCGGGAGTTCGCGGATCGCGAATTTACCGAAATTCCGCAAAATCCGCGAGCTGAACGGATTTTCCGCCCATGCTTACTCAGGGTTCTTCCCATGCATGCAGTGTAAAGCATGAACACAAAGCATCAAAGTTAAAGAATACGAAATTCCTGGAAGAAACAAAAACAAATCTAGAAACAAAAACAAACCTATTACAAAACTTGTAACCCCTTCGTGCTAGGACTTTCCCCCCTCTGCTAAGCCTTTTTTTTGGCATTTTTCTGGGACTAGCCTATTTTTTGCTATTTTTTTTACTTTCAGCTCTTTCCAGTTAATGGTAGAAATGGGTATGAAAGCAATAATGAGTCCTGGAAAACTATACATTTTGGAAAAGTAGACAAAAATCTAAATTCAGCAAGGGGTCATTTGTGTAGATCCTTCAAGATTTCTTCATAGAAACTAACCATTGAATTTAGGAAAAATTGAAAATTAGTTGAAAAAAAACAGCCATTTGTATCAACATTTTCACCTGTAACTTCTTCTAATTATGACTGCTGTTTGAAATCAATATACCGTTACATTCAGTAGACCTTTGAGGTTGTGGGGATATATAGGACTTGTAGGTTCACCAAGAACCCAATGAACCCAGAGCCAATAACTGAGCAGGGTCTTGCAATGTTTTTTTTATTATGTACCGGGTATCTAGCAATTAATTTGGGAAAATATGTACATGGAAAAATCGGTATGAAATACACCTATGTATTTCTGAAATTGGAACAAAATGTAGAGTGTAGAAATAGTAGATATTTACACATTTCCGAAATTGTGAGTACCCATACTAGCATGGGAATTTTAGGTCATTATTCAAAATGACTTCTTTTTTACACATTGTCTTTCATTTGGAAGGCAGAAATGCATCGAAAGTCATTAGGTAATAACAGTTACTCCACAATTCGGTGTTACTCTATGTCTCCTGATAAAAATGGTATCTCACTTGTGTGGGTAGGTCTAGTGGCCGCGACAGGAAACGGCTCAAAACACAACGTGGACACGCTTTATTTTTACAGTGAAAACTGACCCTTTTTTTGTAAAGTGCCTAGCTGTAGATTTTTAACCCTAGCTCTGTCGGCACATAGGGAAACCTAGCAAACCTATACATTTATTTTTTTAAACTAGACACCCAGGGGAATATAGAATGGGGAGACTTGACTGGCTTGCACCAGCTTCTATTACCCAGAATCCCTTGCAAACCTAAACATTTGTAGAAAAAAAAAACATTTTCCTCACATTTCCATGGTGGAAAGTTCTGGAATACGCTTGGATCTACATAATTCCACCCACCTTGCATTTCCTAAAGTTTTCTGAGAAAAATGGTACCTCACTTGTGTGGGTAGGTCTAGTGCCCGCGACAGGAAATGGCCCAAAACCTAACGTGGACACACCACATTTTCAAAGTGAAAACTGACCCTTTTTTTGCAAAGTGGCTAGCCGTAGATTTTGAATCCTAGCTCTGCCGGCACCTGGGGAAACCTAGCAAACATATACATTTTTTTAAACTAGACACTCAGGGAAATCCAGAATGGGGTGACTTGACTGTCTCCCACCAGGTTCTGTTACCCAGAATCCCTTGCAAACCTCAAAATTTGTAAAAAGAAAACACATTTTCCTCACATTTCTATGGTGGAAAGTTCTGGAATCTGTGTGGATCCACAAAACTCCACCCAGCCAGCGTTCCCCAAAGTATTGTGAGGAAATTGGTACCTCACTTGTGTGGATAGGCCTAGTGCCCGCGACAGGAAACGGCCCAAAAGTCAAAGTGGACACACCAATTTATCACAGAGAAAACTGACCTTTTTTTGCAAAGTTCCCAGCTGTAGATTTTGAACCCTAGCTCTGCCGGCACATAGAGAAACCTAGCAAAGGTATATATTTTTTTAAACTAGACATGCCGGGGAATATACGATGGGGTGACTTGTATGGCTCTCACCATGTTCTGTTACCCAGAATCCCTTGCAAACCTCAAAATTTGTTAAAAATAACCCACATTTTCCTCACGTTTCTATAGTGGAAAGTTCTGGAATCTGCGTGGATCCACAAAATTCCGCCCACCCCGCATTTCACAAAGTCTTTTGAGAAAAATGAAACCTCACTTGTGTGGTAGGCATAGTGCCCGCGACAGGAAACAACCCTAAATGCAACATGGACACACCAAATTTTACAGTGACTATTTTGCAAAGTGCCTAGCTGTAGATTTTGAACCCTAGCTCTGCCAGCACCTAGGGAAACCTAGCAGAATTATACATTTCTGAAAACTAGACACCCAGGGCAATCCAGGAAGGGGTAACTTGTCTGGCTCTACCTAGGTTCTGTTACCCAGAATCCCTTGTAAACCTCAAAATGTGTCCCAAAAAAACCAATCTCCTCACATTTCTGTGGTGGAAATTTCTGGAATGTGCGTGGATCCACAAAATTCCACCCACCCGCATTCCAAAAAGTCTTCAGAGTAAAATGGTACCTCACTTGTATGGGTAGGCCTAGTACCCGTGACAGGAACCAGCCCAAAACGCAACGTGAACACAACACATTTTCACAGTGAAAACTGACCCTTTTTTACAAAGTGCCTAGCTGTGGATTTTGAACGCTAGCTCTGTTGGCACCTAGGGAAACCTAGCAAACCTATACATTTTTTAAAACTAGACACCCAGGGTAATCAATCCCCCAATGTTTCTCTACTCGGAATCCCCATCAAACCTCAACTTTTGATGAAAGAAGCACTTTTCTCAAAATTCTGTATGGATAAGTTCTGGAACATATGTGGATCCGCAAATTTCTTATCACCCAGCATTCCCCCAGGTCTCCCAATGAAAATGGAACCTCACTTGTGTGGGTGGGTCAAGTACCCACGACAGGCAAGGGCCCAAAACGTATTGAGGAGACATCAAAATTACCTATCACGAAACAACCTAGTTTTGCAAGGGGTGTCACCTGGCTTTTTGGCCCTGGGCTCAGCGGCTTCTAGGGAAACCCAACAAACCCACACATTTCTGTAATCTAGACATCCATGGAAGTCTAGCGAGGTATGGCTTGTGTGGGTCCCCCAAGGATTTCCTTCCCAGAATGCCCTGCAAACCTCAAATTTAGCTGAAAAAAATCTAATTTTTCTCAAATTTCTGTGTGGGAAAGTTCTTGACTCTATGTGGATCCACACATTTCCTACCACCCAGCATTCCCCTAGGTCTCCCGATAAAAATTATACCTCACTCGCGTGGGTGGGTCAAGTAGCCGTGACAGGCAAGGGCCCAAAACGTATTGAAGAGACATCAAAATGACCTACCACAAAACAACCTGGTTTTGCAAGGGGTCCCCTGGGTTTATGGCCTGGGGCTCGGGGGCCATGTTGTAAAACTACCAAACCCACATATTTCTGAAAATGAGCTCCAGGGGGAGTCCAACGAGGTATGGCTTGCTTGGGTCCCCCAATGTTTTCATACCCAGAATGCCCTGCAAACCTCAAATTTAGCTGAAAAAAAATTTTTTTCTCAAATTTCAGTGTGGGAAAGTTCTGGAATCTACGTGGATCCATAAATTTCCTATCACCCAGCGTTCCCCAGGTTTCCTGATAAAAATGATACCTCACTGGCGTGGGTGGATCAATGCTAAATTTCTAACTGTAACGTCCCTGAATCCAATGGTTTTTTCAGTGAATTCCAAAGGTTTTTTAAAATGCTAATTTCTAACTACAACGTCCCTGAAACCTATGGTTCTTTCAGTATATATATATATATATATATATATATATATATATATATATATATATATATATTTTTCAACACTTTCAGCAATATTCCAACGCTGAAAAACAGAGAGCACACTGGTATCCTTGCTAAAGTGCTTTATTACGGACCCCCCAAACCCCTGATAGACGTGTTTTGCCTAACGGCTTCATCAGTGTCAGTTTACTGTGTAAAACAAACGGCTATTTCAACTCGTGAAGCCTCACGAGAACTACATTAACATCAAAGACGGACTTCAACAACATTGATGAATATCGTGGCCATCTGAGAACATGTAGTATAAAATACAAAATTAATTAAACTGCCATTTGGTAAAGTGCTGTTTGCAGTTAAAATAAGGACAACAACAACAATTACAAATCAGGGGATAAAAAAACATGAACGTTAAAGATTTCATTCCACAAGGCTTCCTATTGTGATCACAAAATGATTTGCATGAAGATTGCATAAATATTTCTACCAATTGATTTCAGTAAATTACAATATACTCTTGTTCAACAGATTGCACCTTGTGTTTCTCCCCTGCGTTACTATCTAGCCCTGAATGGGCTGGTGTCTCAGTATCTGTTCGAGAACAGTGGGATGTTTCTTTTACATATTCTTTTCCCTGTGTCTCTGTTTTGGCTACATACTAATAACGGTATTCATGGTCAGTTTTCAATCACTTCCTAACTATCGCTCATTCACTCAGAGTCCTTAGCAGTTGTTATTTAGGATTCTTGATGTTACACATTTCATTTTCCTATGTCTTTATAAGTGTACCAAAATTTCTGGAGGTCAATGATGTATTTTGAATCTAGAATTCTTAATGCTTTTACTCTATCTCCTCCCCTTTCCTTCCGGTCCACCTGATCTAGGCAGTAAAAGCTCAGTAGGTCCTTGTTACTTTGATGGTGTTGTTCAAAGTGGCGTGCTACAGGATATGTTTTATCCTTGTTTGTTATTGCATGCATGGGTTCAAGTATTTGCTTCTTAGTAGGGTGAATAGTGCTACCGATATATCGTTTCGTACATGGGCATTCCAAACAATATACCGTGTACTCTGAGCTGCAGTTTAAGAGTCTTTTGATTTCTCTTATGGGTTTTACATCATCTGGACTTCCTCAATCGGTCAGTACTTTTCTACCGTTCTTGCCGGCCTTGCAGTGAAGGCGCGGATAAAAGCCCTTTTCATTGGATGTCTTGCGAGACTGTGGCATGGTGGAGAAATGGCTATGGACCAGATAGTGCCTAAGGGATTGGCAGCGTCTATAGGTGATTGATGGATGTTCTGGGAGGTGTTTTCTTAGGACATTGTCCGATTTCAAGATGTGCCAGTTTTTAGTAAAAATGTGCACAACCTCTCCTGATTTTATATTGAAATCTGTTATCATTCTGGCTGGGTACTCTCTTTTTGCTATGTGTTTAACCTCCAGTAGATTTTTCCTATCAACCTTTGCTACCTTTTCAGAAGCCTCCCTCAAGATATTATCTGAGTATCCTCTGATTTTACACCTAGTGCTTGCTTCATGTTTATCCCTCTGGTAGTCTCCCTTGTCCAAGCAGTTACGCTTCAGATGAAGGAATTCTCCAAAAGGAATATTTTGCACCAGGCTTCTGGGATGGTGGCTTGCTGCATGTAACACGGTGTTACCCGCCATGGGCTTCCTATATAGCCTCGTCTTTAAGATGATATTCTCCACAAAGACTTCCAAATCAAGATAATTAATGGAAGTCGCACTGATGGTGCTGGTGAATCTTAGATTCCACTCATTGTCGTTCAGCACGGCGACATACTCCTCAGCCGAGGACCGATCACCGCGCCAAAAGACAAAGAGGTCATCTATGTACCATAGCATGATCTTGTCTGTCCAGTGATCATGGGCGTAGCCCCAGGCCACGTGCTTCTACCACCAGCCCACAAATAAATTCACGTAGCTGGAGGCGAAGCACGTGCCTATCGTGATCCCCCTTATCTTTTTGTAAAGTTTGCCTGCGAAGAGGAAAATGTTGTTATACAGGCACAATCTTATCATGCACAGCAACAGTTCATTGTGTCCATAGTATTTCAGGGGCTCCTTATCAAGAAACCATTTTATTGCTGAAATACCATCTTCATGGCATATGCATGTGTATAAATTGGTTACATCTAGTGTGATCAGAAGCATTTCTGGTTCCCACACTATATTGTCCATGAGTCTAAAGAAGTCCTCCGTATCTCTCACATACGATGCAGGTCCTTCACAATCGGAGCGAGATAGAAATCAATGAATCTTGAGGTGTTTTCCAAGAGACTTCCGATTGAAGATACTATCGGTCTCCCCGGTGGACTGTTTGTGTTCTTATGGCCATGGGGAAACCGGAAACTCACCAGATGAAAATACATTTTGATAAGAAGAGCAACAAATCGCTGGACAATGATGCCAGCCAACAGGAGCAGCCAGGGGAAGTGGCGCGGATCAACCACCTGGCAATGACATCAGAGAAATGTTCAAAGATCTAAAAACCAGTCTGCAAGGAATAGACTCCAAAATGGATTAATTAGCAGAGAGGATGGATAGAATAACACATGTCGAGAAAGAGGAGGGCCGAGTGAGTGTGCTGGAGACAAGGATTACGGAAACGGAAGAAGGCCAAACGGATATGGAAAAGAAATTGCGAGGAATGAATGGAGTGCTACAGTTGATTAGACAGAAGAAAGAGCATTTGGAAGATAGATCGAGGGGGAATAAAATATGGATTACAGGAATAGCAGAGACGACGGATATCTAGAATATGGAAAAGTATATGGAGGAAATGATGAGAGAGCTATTCGGGCCAGACCTCTCAGCCATGTTCTTAATCGAACGTGCTCATCGTACGTTGGGGCCAAAACCAAAACCAGGTGCACTGGCGAGACCGATCATAGCAAGAGTGCTTAACTATAGAGATAGAGACACGATCCTCAGGTGGCAAGGGAGAAGGGGGGCATCCAATACTAAGGAAATAACATAGTTTTGTACCCTGACTTCACGCTACAGATGCAAGCCGCTCGTAGGGAATTCCTGCGAAGAGAATATTTCAACAAATTGGGACTCGGTACGCTCTCATCTATCCTGCAAAACTGAGGATCCAAGGCCATGGCAAGCCCACCTTTTTTACGGACGCCAAAGCTGCCATTGCATATGCAAAACAGATGGCGAAAGAACACAAACAACTGGTGGCAACTAACGACAAATCCTTGAGTGATAACGATTGAAGGCATTGACCATATTCGATGGGTATACAGATAAGTGTTCATCGCATGTGTACATTGGTGCTGCAAGTTTTGTAATTCAGGTTGTCGAAAGTTTACTGAGTTAGCTGGGGTAGTTAGTTTTGCCCATACATTGGTCGGATGGAAGGTATTATTTGGCTACTTTGGGGAAAGCAACTGTCTGGGACCCTGGACTGTGGTCGCATGGTGTATTCTCGGCCACCCTACCAAAAGTGTAGGGTAGTTCGGCCAGCGGCCTCACGTACCCTAAGGGATGATTCCCTTAAGTTCAACAATGTGTACTAACTGTTTATTGTTTATGGGGGAGAGGGTGGGAGAGTCGCAACCTAATTGGGGGGTTGGAGTGAGAGGAGGGGGGAGGGAGTTTATTACAGTTTGTCTTACCTGCCATGTAGTTTACTGGAGACACAGAGTCACTTGAACCTGTCTCGCACTGGGGCTGGTCAATTGGCTAGCCGGTACTGTAGACTTACCGCTTTGCACGCTGTTGTGGGTGAGCTGTCTGCCTCACTCGCACTGGTCCAAGATATAACACTCACTTGGAGAGATCATGACGGCCGTCACATGTCTATCATGGAATGTTAGAGGCCTAAATGACCGTAGAAAAGCTCGGCTGATACACTCTTATTTGATAAACATGGGGTGGATATATGCATGCTACAAGAGACCAATTTACTGACTGCGGCCACCACCGCATTAGGCACAACAGGTTGGGGGACGTAATGGAAGGTAATTATTCGAATTATTCAAGGGGGCGTAGCTATATTAATACGCAAAGGTCTGCGATGGAAGACACATCACTGGATAGATAACGAAGGTAGATACATACTGATTCAAGGTACACTTTATAACACTCCCGTAGAACTTGTAAATACCTATGGTCCTAATACGGACAGCCCGTCCTTTTTCCAGAATATATGGCAGAAAATCCAGACATTTGGGAAGGCAGCGATCATGTGGGGAGGCGATTTCAATGTATTAATGTCGCTTACAGCAGACAGACAGGGGGCGTCTCGGGAGCATCACCCTAAGGCTGCAGCAACGTTGTTAGACATTATAGAAGATTTTCAATTAATAGACACATGGAGGACTCTACATCCATCGGCTAGGGAGGGCACGTGCGTGACGCAGCATAGAAATGCCTGGCCCAGACTAGACTATTGGCTGGTCTCTAGGGACCTACGCACTTGGGTAACGGAGGCTACGCACTACCTGCGCACCTTTTTGGATCAGGCACCCACTCAGATAAAACTGCGAGTCCCACAGCAATACATACAACCGTTTAGCTGGAGGTTCCCATCAAAGGCTTTACTAGATCAGGTATTTCGGGAAGAACTTAGAGAGAAACTGACGGAATACTTTGAGTTAAATGAAGGGTCAGTTGAATCACCGGGTACGCTGTGGGAGGCATTTAAAATGGTCACCAGAGGCCATTGTATAGCACTAAAGTCAGGAGTCTTGAGGGCGTTGCAAAATACGCTGCAAAAATTGGAAAGCGACATTAAAGAATTAGAAAGGGTAAATCAGGTTAATCCATCGGCTTCTACTGTGGCCAAACTTAGGGCAAAATTGACAGAATTTCAAGAGGAGGCAGAGAGAGAAACAGCGTATTTGAATAAATATGCTCGGGCCAGACGGTATGGCGAAGCGGACGGTGCTGGGAAAACATTAGCAAACCTACTCCGAGACCTGAGGGGATCTGAGTATGTTACCGAATTGCACGAAAAGGGTGGGGAGGTTTGCAGGACCCCACAGGGTGTTCTCCAGACTATGACCCATTTTTACTAGTCGTTATATACCTCTCAAACCAACCCCTCATACTCTGAGATCACTGAATATCTAGATACAATCGCGCTGACGTGGTTCAATAATGGTGCTAGAGAATACATGGAACTTCCTATCACGGTAGACGATGTGAGACAGGTAATAAGGGGCATGCCTGCTGACAAATCCCCGGGGGCAGATGGACTTACTGCGGCCTTCTATAAGGAATATGTGGACATTGTCGCCCCTCGTCTACTGCAGGTGTATTTGGAGGCAATGGAAACAGGCAAACTTCCCCCAACTCTTAGGGAAGCTACTATAATAACCTTACTCCATTTCAGCCTCACGTGGCTATAGAGTTAGACATTGCGGCACCTACCCAGCTTAGTGCAGCAGTATATCACCCTTATAAGCGGCCTCACTCTGAAATCAATTCCGTAGAAACAACTAGATGGGCATGGCGTAATATAGCGAAAAGAGCAGGTCTTACAGAACTATATGCTCCATCTATGCCACTAGGAGGAAACCCGCTGATTGGCCCGCTAACAGACAGGGCTGTCACTGCACGTGCCAGAGGACATGGTTTGGAGGTGGGTCGGGACTTTTACCCAGATGATACGTTCATGTCTCTTCAACAGATGTGAGAACCATCCACGCCCTCAGCATCTAATGTGTTGCTATATTATCAACTTAGGGCGGCATGTAAGGCAAGGTACCCCGAGCTCCCAGGTGCCCCGGCTTTGTTGCCAGCATTGGACAATATTTTATCCAATCGGTCGCCTCGTAAATTGATAACGAGAATTTACAGTGTAACGCAAGAGACATCTCCCGTAATTACTAGGACATCGAAAGCAGGCTGGGAGAGGGAAGCGGATATTATTATTACGGACAAACAGTGGCAATTCTGCTGTTCCCAGCTAGAACACCTTTCGCCAAACTATAGGCTGAGGCTCATACATTTTAACTACTTGCATAGACTTTATCGTACACCGTCACAACTACACCGGATGGGTTTACAGCAGAACACGAACTGTTGGAGATGTGGGGCACAGGACGCCACATTCGTAAACTTGGCATGGTTCTGTAGTCCAATAGCGCCCTACTGGACGGACATTTTTAGACACATTGGTAACATTACTAGTGTCCAGCTGCAGCCTGATCCACTGGTAGCATTGCTGGGATTCGTGCTGGAGGTACCAGGTGGGTCCCGTAAGTTGACATCCATGCTTCTCCTTTTGGCAAAGCGTCAGGTGGCGATCCACTGGAAAAAGTCACGCCCGCCTACAATAGCGGAGTGGATTAACACGGTCATATATTGTAAAGACCAATGGTCGAACTACTGGGACCTGTTGCCCAGCAGATCCAGACCCTTAGATGTGTGGGGGGCTTTCATGACTTGGCTGGAACAGGGGGGATCTGATCTTCAGGCAGAGCAGAATGAGTGAATGATTCTTTAGTATAAAGCTATGTGGGAACTGAGATCATTGTGTTATTGCCTAGGAGAACCCCAATGCCGTCTCCCCGAATAAGGATATGTGTGGAATTGCGTGGTTGGAACTGGAAGGCATATGTGACGGACGTTCCCGAGGGGGAGTGTGTGGGGTGAGTCTCTTGTTCTAAGTTTGTAGACGTGGCAGAGGGGTAAGCAGGATTTTAACTGTTCTATTATTATGGTTATGTGTTATATTATATAGATATAAACGTACGCTATGCACACATTGGCTAATTCTATGTAGTGAATCCTAACTCGCTGCCGGTCCCCTGGGATGTCGGCGAAAAGGCTGTGTCCATTAGGATCAACCGTTTAATGGCATGCTGCTGGCCCCAGGGTTGTAGGCAAACAGCTGTGTAACCTGTGCAAATTACAATAAATATTCTTTAAAAAAAAACAAAAAAAAGAACTTGCAGGCCTTGTATCAAATGCAAGGGAAGAAACCTTTGACAGGATCTTTTCTAAGGGGCACAGATTGGAAGTGACTGTGTACAAGATGATCACCCATGGATTCCCCTCTTCTATAGGTGATCATAGGTCTTTTGGGGAGATCTCCTCTCAGTACCTGATCTGTTTGTAGGGTTTTCCAATTTTTCTTAAAGATACGCGTGATCTGAGCAGATTTTTTTGTTGAATTGGGTGATCATCCTAACTGGTTCTTTATTGCCATCTTCAGGCACCCCTCTATTCCTATTCTTCACTACTAATAGCTATGTCCTAGGGATGTTCTTGACTTTAGCTTCTGCAGTCCGAATAATATTAGTAGAATAACCTCTGGCTGTGAAGCAATCAAAGGCCTCTGCTTTAGCTTGTTGATATTCAGCTTCTATTGTGCAGTTGCGTTTATTGTGTAAGAGTTCTCCATGTGGTATATTGGAGAGGAGGCTTCTAGGATGATGACTATCTGCGTGGAGGGTTGTGTTGACCGAGGTGGGCTTCCTGTACGATCTGGTTAAAAGTCTGCTGTTCTCCACATATACATCTATATCTAAATAGCAGACTGCTTCAACTCGTTGTCATTCAGCGACTTGATCTCCTCAGCCGAGGAGGAGTCGCCTCGCCATATGACAAACAAATCGTCTATGTACCTTGCCCACAGTGTGATGTTATTGACCCATTTCTCATTTCTGCCTGCCCAGGCGACGTGTTTCTCCCACCAGCCAACAAAGAGGTTTGCCTAGCTGGGGGCAAAGCACGTGCCCATCACAGTTCCCCGTTTTGGTCTGTACAGCTGGCCTGAAAAAATAAAGATGTTATTTTCCAAGCAATACTTGGTCATGTCAAGAAGCATTTGATTATGGAACTTAAGTGGTCTTTTACCCAGAAATCACCTGATCACCTGCAAGCCCTGGGTGTGGTGTATACAAGTGTAAAGGCTAGTGATGTTCAACCTGATTAACATCATATTTCTCTCCATTGTTACATTGTACATAAGATGCAAGGTCTCTGACCATGGGTGATAAAAACTGGTCGATATAAATAGAACAATTCTCCAATAGACTTTGCAGTGAAGCCACAATGGGTCTCCCCAATGAGAATCCAAATATTACAGAGACATTATAGTTATGTCTACGTTTTACACACAAAACCATTTAATTGAGCAGTTATAGTGATACTTAAAGCGATACTTATGTTAGGAAATGAAAACTCGTAGCCTAAAGCTACTCAATTGCATATAGTTTCTTTAGATAATTATAGCTATAACGTCTCAATGTCTATGGTTTTCGTTTGGGTAAAATGTAATTCTAACCATAATGTCCCTGTAATGTTTGTTTTTTCCAGTGAATTTCTATGTTTTTTTTAATGTAAAGTAATATATAATTACCGTAAATTAATAAAACCATGCTGCGCACAGCCTTTGTCCATGTGCAATGGGGGACAGCCATGTCCCATGGGAACCCGCGGGTACCCACAGATCCGTGGAGGATCCACATTCCTAGACATACAAATTATATTTCTTTAATAATTTCAAAACTATGCAACAGATTTACACCAAATTACAAAAGGAGCTCTTTCTGGACCAAGAGCGAGCTTTCTGCCAAATTTGGTGTAAATCTATTCAGCAGACCGGCCTGTAGCTGCGTCTAAACATTGCGAATCCCCATAGACATTGTATGGGGAAAAAGCATTTTGAGACCCCCTTTTTCTTGGCCTCCACTTTCAAACACCGCCAGTAGAATTTGTTTTTTTTCACAATTCACAATTTATTTATTATGATTTGAAGTCCGAAGAGTTCCACATAAAAGCAGATATAAAAACCAACATTACACTCCATAGAGATAGACAGAGGAGTACTAAATTCATCATAGCATATATATTTAAACACAGAAAAACCTAAAATTGGGAACCGTTCTATAACTTTCGAGTGCCAAGGGGATTGATCCATAATAGAGCAGATTACCATAGATGGGTACTTGCGGACTTGGATGATAATTATGATCTAATGCTATCATAAAACTTTCAGCAGTAAAACCTTATATAAAATCTGGAATTTGACAATTTGCAATACAGTACTAGATAACCAGCAGCATAACCATGTTTTAAAGAAACGGGAATTTGTCGCTTTACTATACAGTACAAGATAACCAGTAGCATAATAGCAGTGCAAGAGTATTTAAAACTTCACAGAACAATTTTTTAGCATATAGTACTTAATAGTTAGCAACAAAAATGGTTGGCAACGTGCAAGTGCTCAGATGCACACATAGTAAATCAGCATACTGTACTCGTAAAGTAGCTGCCAAATTTGGTGCAAATCCGTTCAGCAGGCCAGCCTGTAGCTGTGTTTAAACATTGCGAACCCCCATAGACATTGTATGGGGGAAAAGCATTTTGAGACCCCCTTTTTCTTGGTCTCCACTTTCACACACCGCCAGTAGTTATATATATATATATAATGACCTTAGACATAGAATCCTTGTATACCAGCATCAATCATACTCAAGGATTAGCCGCAGTCAAACATTTCTTAGCCACTAGACCCATTGAAATGTATGCGCACAACAAAGTGATTGTAGAGCTCATTGACTGGTGCCTACACAACAATTTTTTCCTGTTTAATAACATCTTATATAAACAGAGGAGGGGAGTTGCTATGGGGGCCTGCTTTTCCCCCAGCTATGCGTGTTTACACGTAGGCTGGTGGGAGGAGCAGGTCCTCAAGCATGAATACAGGCAAGCTATAGATCAACACATGGTGTTGTATCTTCGGTACATCGACGATGTTTTCATCATTTGGCGCGGTACTACAGCATCCGCACATTGTTTCGTCGATAGTATCAATAGAAATAACCTTAACCTGACTTTCACTTCCCATATTCATACTTCCGAAATAGAATTTTTGGATGTGAAGTTAAGAATTGTTAACAACTCTCTACAGAGCACCCTATACAGGAAAAGCACGGCTGGCAATATTACATTGCATGCAAATAGCTCACATCCCAGACACCTCATCGCTAGCATACCGTACGGAGAGGTCTTACGACTCAAACTTATTTGCAGCGATGAGGATGACTTTAGGAAGTGTGCTGATAACATGCGCACAAGACTCATGGTAAGAGGCTACAGTAATAAAATCATTAACACAGCCATTACTAGAGCAGAAGATCGACCTAGAAGCAGTCTGTTTAAAGATGATTCGGTCCAATCCACTGCTGAAAATACCAACTGTGATAATCCCAGATTAATCTTGACCTATTCACATCAGGAAAGGAAAATCAGGTCCATCATTCATAAACATTGGCCGATTGTCCTCACTGACAGCACTTTGGGTGAGAGGCTATCTATCCCCCCTGCTGTAACCTTCAGAAAGGGAAGATCTATGGGCAATGATCTGGATAAAAGTTCACCAGAAACCAGAAAACCGACAATATGGCTACAACCCACGAAGGGGTTTAAAAAATGTTCCACTTGTCGGGCTTGCAAATTTGGCTGCAACAAATCTACATATGAGACCCCTTTCAACACATCCCCTGTGTCCATCAAGGGGAATTTCAATTGTAAAACGGACTACGCTGTCTATATCCTGACATGCACCTGTGGTTTAAATTATGTGGGAAGCACAAAGCTACAGGTGCATGTCAGGATCCTACAACACCTGAGGGCCATTCTCCACAATGACCCTCTATATCTATATATATATGTATATATATTACCTACTGGCGGTCGCCAGTAGGTATATATAGTTAGGATTTTTTCTCTATGGGTTTTTTGAAAATTCTATGTCTAATAACTTTGGCGTTTGTGGACGGAATCGGCTGAAATTTTCAGGAAAATGGCACATTTTGTTTCTGAGCAGCCCTTGAAAATTTGGGGGGGGGTTCGTCCAGTGGGGGCCGAGAAAAAAGGGGGGTCCCAAAACGTGTTTTTAACATTGAGTTTTCCATAGGGCGGTTGGCCTCACTTTTAGCCCGAACGGCTGAATGGATTTGCACGAAACTTGGCAAAATTGTAGGGACTGGTAGCCCGATGTGCCTTTTGTAGGTCTCAATATATGTGCTCCAGTGGATTTTGAGAAATTAACGTTTAAAAAAAGATATATATCTGTAACAGCGGACCGGTTAGCGCTCTGGTTCGCGGACTTTTCGCGCAACGGAGCTTTGTGAAGCGAAGCTGATTGGTTCTCCGGCGTCTGTCAACATTCCAAACAGTCCGTAGCGGCCGCCATCTTGTCTCTCGGTAGGATCGAGAGACAAGAGGAGGTCAAAACAAAGGGGGAAATAACTATAAGGGGGCATAGTAGATCCTCGCTGACCCCCTAGGTTTGATGTGGAGGTTTTAAAAGGGCCCCGCGGGGCAAAAAAAAAAAATAATAATAATAATCGAACGGCTGAATGGATTTGCACGAAACTTGGCAAAATTGTAGGGACTGGTAGCCCGATGTGCCTTTGCTAGGTCTCAATATATGTGCTTCAGTGGATTTTGAGAAATTAACGTTCAAAAAAAGATATATATCTGTAACAGCGCACCGCTTCGCGTACTTTTCGCGTTACGGAGCTTTGCGAAGCGAAGCTGATTGGCTCTCCGGTGTCTGTAAACATTCCAAACAGTACGTAGCGGCCGCCATCTTGTCTCTCGGTAGGATCGAGAGACAAGAGGAGGCCAAAGCGAAGGGGCAAATGACCATAAGGGGGCATAGTAGATCCTCGCTGACCCCCTAGGTTTGATGTGGAGGTTTTAAAAGGGCCCCGCGGGGCAAAAAAAAAAAATAATAATAATAATCGAACGGCTGATGACCATAAGGGGGCATAGTAGATCCTCGCTGACCCCCTAGGTTTGATGTGGAGGTTTTAAAAGGGCCCCGCGGGGCAAAAAAAAAAAATAATAATAATAATCGAACGGCTGAATGGATTTGCACGAAACTTGGTAAAATATTAGGGACTGGTAGCCCGATGTGCCTTTGCTATGTCTCAATATATGTGCTTCAGTGCATTTTGAGAAATTAACGTTCAAAAACAAGATATATATCTGTAACAGCGCTCCGCTTCGCGGAGATAAAATTATATGTGTATTACCTAGCTGTTGCTAACACCAGTTAGCGACGGCTAGTAGGAGATAGCGACCATCTTGGGTCCCACTTTGCATGTGAGTGATATTTATCACTAATGACATGCAAAGTGGGCATGCCAAGATGTTAGCGACTGGAAACAGTCGCTAACATCGCTATCTCCTATTATCAACTTTTGGAAATATTCGAGATAAGCGCGAATATCTCCAAAAAGTAACAGCTGCCCTGAGCAGTTCTTAGCCATGTTATCCAATGGGAGGTGGATAACATGGCTAAGAGCATTAGCTCGGTAATGCATGAATATCGCGGAGTTTTCAGCGATATTAATGCATTGCGCTCGTTTTTTATCGTATTTGCGATAAACCTTGATAATAGCAAGGTTTATCTGCGATAATTTCTGACGGTAAAAAAATCTTTGCAATGCATCGTTAGGGATAAATATCGCTTAACTTTGGTAATATGCCCCAACGTCTGTTAACGTTCGATTCGAAGGAAATCAGGAATTGTTGAAAAACATTGTGTGCGCCATCTTGTCTTTTTTCAAATGCCACACTTTTGCCGTGCACGGCAGCCATTTTAGATGCCTTGACCAGATCCACTCTGTGCACGCTGTCGATCCTTAGCATGGCTCCCCACCCTCGCAAGCATCTCCCCCAGGCAGTGGTCACCCCCGCTCTCTGTTTTATGCATGGGTAATAAACCTCCCCCCATCTGCGCTGTTCTTCCCTGAGAATCACACCCTGTGCCCGCCCGACACCTCCCTTTCGCCCTATTCACTACCGCACCCTCTGACACTCCTTTTCCTCTGTGTCCGATTGTCCAGGCCGGTCCTAGGCTATCAGCTAGCCCTGCAGATGTAGTTTATGGCCACAGCTGTAAAGAATCACCCGTCTTCAAAGGAGTTATAGTAGATCAAGGCCCACACTCGATGAGATCCGTCACAGCAGAAGCGTTGCTATTATCTGAAAACCATCCTGTATTGTGATTGGGGAGGGGACCGAGCGTGAAGCGGAAGATTCCAGGGATGACTCTTTGTACATCAAAGTTTTTACAATTATGTGTCACATTAAAAATATATAGCACTCCGACAAAGTAGTAAGATTATAAAACTTTAATAATTTATAAATATATACAAGAAAACAAAAATAGTAATAACATATAAACATTTTTAGAGAAAAACAACGAAGTAGCGGTCGGCTGTGCGAATAGTCCCAACGCAGCACAACGTCCAGATTTCCGGCGTGGGGCGTCGCGGGGGGTGGGTGATCAGTAGCAAACTGTTGTGCGAATAGTTCCAAGGCAGCAGAACGCGCCGAAATCTAGATGACACAAAAGTGATGTCTAGTAAGTTGCCACCCAGCAAATAACGGCGTGGGGCGTCGCGGGGGGTGGGTCATCAGTAGCAAACTGTTGTGCGAATAGTTCCAAGGCAGCAGAACGATGGCACCAAGGTGATGTCCAGTAAGTTGCCGCACTGGTTTTGGTATCCTACAATGCTGCTCCGAATAACGGCGTGGAGCGCCCCGGGGGAGGCGGCGTGAACGGGCCTCTCCAGGCGGAGTCTCGTCTGTTGTAGTGGGGCGCCCCTTTACCGTTTCAGTTGCCATTCCGTCCGCTTTTGGTCCACTGTGTCAAAATCCGCCATTCAGCTGAGTTGCGCCCACTCTTGCGGTGCAGCGATAGGCGGCTGTCACAGGACTCTCAAAATGGCGGCAGGCTGTTTCCTTTTTGGGCCTGGTCCACTGAAATGGCCCTGGGACACCTTGGAAATCGGACGCTTGTCTGCTAGGTCTTGGACCCCATTCTCGAAAGCGTCCCCTCCGCCTTGAGAATTCATCAAAAGTTTTGGGGGCCCCGACTCCTGCAGGCTTCTGGTGGGGAGCGGCTGCCATGATTGCTCGCGGAATGACCACGACTGAGCTACGAGATGGTGGTGCTCTCATGGTGACGCCAGCTTCAGTCTGAAACATCCAGAAACAAGGTGGGGCTTTCATCGTTTGGGGGAAAAAAAAAGTTTTCATCCAATGAAAAGTGTTGTTTTTAGGTCATATGATCAAGCCTTCCATCATTAGGAAAC
This sequence comes from Lissotriton helveticus, assembly GCF_964261635.1. Classification (NCBI taxonomy): domain Eukaryota; kingdom Metazoa; phylum Chordata; class Amphibia; order Caudata; family Salamandridae; genus Lissotriton; species Lissotriton helveticus. The sequence goes on along the minus strand of NC_136067.1, from coordinate 1,066,839,920 downwards.
CAAAAGTAAAATGAACCAATGAAAAGTTTTATAAACAAGTCACATGACCTGTTATGCGGCATAGGGTATAAAATGCGGAGAAAATACGTTGGCACGTGAGGCGGCGTCAGTAGCGGACCGATGTGCGAATAGGCCGAAGGCAATACAACGCGCCAAGATCCGGATGGCATCGAGGTGGTGTCATAGTTGAGAGTTCTGAGCAGCGGTTGTAACACTGTCTGAAGCTTATTTGCAGCTGCTGCAGCTTCACTACGCGCCAAGATCCGGATGGCACCGAGGTGGTGTGTAGGAAGTTGCCGCACTGGTGTGGCCATCCTACAATGCTGAAAGTCGGCGTGGGGCGCCCCGTTGGCCTGTGAGTTTGCGTCAGTAGCGGACCGATGTGCGAATAGGCCGAAGGCAGCACAACGCGCCAAGATCCGGATGGCACCGAGGTGGTGTCTAGTAAGTTGTCGCACTTCTGTGGCCATCCTACAATGTTGAAAGTCGGCGTGGGGCGCCCCGTTGGCCTGTGAGATGGTGTCAGTAGCGGACTGATGTGTGAATGGGGCCAAAGGCAGCGCAACAATATTTTCTACTATATTTCCGGTGTAGAAGAGACCACAAGGCGCTGAGATGCCAAGATCCGGATGGCACCGAGGTGGTGTGTAGCAAGTTGCCGCACTGGTGTGGCCATCCTACAATGCTGAAAGTCGGCGTGGGGCGCCCCGTTGGCCTGTGAGATGGCGTCAGTAGCGGACCGATGTGCGAATAGGCCGAAGGCAGCACAACAATATTTTCTGACTGACACCACAAGGCGCTGAGATGCCAAGATCCGGATGGCACCGAGGTGATGTCTAAGTTGCGGACTGATGTGCGAATGGGGCCAAAGGCAGCGTAACAATATTTTTTGTATGGAAGATACCACTAGGTGTTGAGATGCCAAGATTCGGATGGCACTGAGGTGATGTCTAGCAAGTTGGTGTGGTCATCCTACAATGCTGAAACTCGGCGTGGGTCACCCCATTAGCCTGTGAGATGGCGTCAGTAGCGGACCGATGTGCGAATAGGCCGAAGGCAGCACAACGCGCCAAGATCCGGATGTCACCGTGGTGGTTTCATAGTTGAGAGGCACTTCATCTGCAGTGGGGCGCCGAGATCCGGATGGCACCGAGGTGATGTCTAGCAAGTTGCTGTACTGGTGTGGTCATCCTACAATGCTGAAACTCGGCGTGGGTCGCCCCATTAGCCTGTGAGATGGCGTCAGTAGCGGACCGATGTGCGAATAGGCCGAAGGCAGCACAACGCGCCAAGATCCGGATGTCACCGTGGTGGTTTCATAGTTGAGAGGCACTTCATCTGCAGTGGGGCGCCGAGATCCGGATGGCACCGAGGTGATGTCTAGCAAGTTGCTGTACTGGTGTGGTCATCCTACAATGCTGAAACTCGGCGTGGGTCGCCCCATTAGCCTGTGAGATGGCGTCAGTAGCGGACCGATGTGCGAATAGGCCGAAGGCAGCACAACGCGCCAAGATCCGGATGTCACCGTGGTGGTTTCATAGTTGAGAGGCACTTCATCTGCAGTGGGGCGCCGAGATCCGGATGGCACCGAGGTGATGTCTAGCAAGTTGCTGTACTTGTGTGGTCATCCTACAATGCTGAAACTCGGCGTGGGTCGCCCCATTAGCCTGTGAGATAGCTGTTCTTTGGATTTGGGCCTGGCTCGTCTGCTGTAGTGGGGCGCCCCTTTACCGTTTCAGTTGCCATTCAGCTGAGTTTCGGCTGCTCTTGATGCTACAGCGACAGGCGGCTGCAACAGGACTCTCAAAATGGCGGCCTGTTCTTTGGATTTGGGCCTGGTCCACTAAAATGGCCCTGGGACACCTTAGAACTCGGACGCTCGATTTTTTTTTCCTTTCCTGTACATGCAAAAAAAGGTAAATGCCCGGTACGTTACACGCTTCATCTGCCACGATGAACTCTCCAGAGGAACCGAAAAAAAATATAGTTGTGGTAACTATACCATGCATCGTCATATGGAGAGGTGGCACCAATTAATTATAGTGCTGCATAAAAGAGAGATTTGGAGGAGAACCCCTGACCTGCTAGTACATTCATCAAAGAAGTGGCACTGAGAGCTTCAGAGGCAAGGGAAACGGTCCCAAATATTTAGAAGAACTTTGGAAAGATTAAAATGACATGTTTAGATTGTGGCAAATTAATTTCATGTGGACAGATGAGTGTTACTCTAATAAATACAGCATATGAACATCATCATAGTCGATGGTTGGTAGAGACATTTTGACTATATCCTGGACCTGCCCGTCCTCGCCCAAAATGGCGCCAGAATAAATGGGACTCGTAACTCCTTGTTGTGTACTGGTTGCAGAACCTTGAAATCACGAGATACGTATGCAGTTTTGAAGCACATGGCGGGCGGGGACGAGAATTGATTGAATATTTCGACATCCCTATTGATATTAAGTTCTGATGTGTTATTGATTACTGTACTGTTGAAAGTTCGAATTAACGTCACCCATGGTACTTGCCCGCAAATGTATATCTAGATAATTTTATTGTAACTGGCCCTGTCGTATTTTAATTATAAAATGTACGTCCACCGATTCCGTAACTGTTAGACACCTTAGTTCTTGCAACCTAATGGCCCGCCCGTTACGTTCCTCTACAGTGTAAATGTCTATTCATCATATACGATTACAGTTTGCTCCGTGGCCGGCCCACGTGGTTATAGGCTCGTATTTGTATAATGAAATTTTCACAATAAAGGTTTTTAAAAGAAAACATGGTAGTAGTATATACATTGGTAAAGTTTTTAATGATAGTCACTGTTTTAGAATCATTAAAAGGCAAGTGAAATAAAGCAGACCAATTACATGAAGGGTAAAAGGTATAATACGAAGGAACGCAGTAAAGATAAATGGTCAAGGGCTGTTGTGTTTTCTATTCCTGCAACATAAAGTGATCGATAAGAATCTCATATTCAGGCGTATCGGCGACTAAGACAGCAGGTCGACCCTCTTTTGCTCAACGGCTCCGTCATGGGACGAAGAAACGCTCTTTTTCTCGAAAAAAGAATATATTTTACTTGCAGGACAGTTGTAAAATTTCCGGGAAAGTACATTAGCCTGGAACATTATAACATATATTTAAGAAAAAATAATGTTCGGAAGTAATGAAAAGCGTAATTTTTAGGTCATATGACCAAGCCTTTCATCATTACAATAAGAAAAGTAAAATGAACCAATGAAAAGTTTTATTAACAAGTCACATGACTTGTTATGCTTACGTTACGCGCTGCGCGCCCCGGATGACTTCCGGATGCGCTAACGCGGCGCGTCATATGACGCATTACGCGACAACGCAGGTACAGAATATAGTCAAAATGTCTCCACCAACCAGCGGTCGGAACACAACCCCTTTCAGCAGGCTAAATAGTTCTGTTAAATGACAACAGAAGGGACAGGCAACAAGAACCATCAGTCAAAGAGGGGAGGGCTAGTTCTTCTCTACCGGGTTACATTGGGGCGCTACCGGAACTGATCGAATTGGTAGTCTACAGTGTTTCTGGATGTTTCAGACTGAAGCTGGGGTTAGCATGAGAGCAGCACCATTTCGTAGCTCCGTCGTGGTCATTCCGCAACCAATCATGGCAGCCGTTCTTTATCGTTATTTTGGGCGGGGTGGGTGGCGGAGCCGAGCTGTTTTGCAGCCATCATTGTGTGGAGTTCAGTTCATCTCACTAGTTTTGTATTTGTCATGAGGGGTTGTTCCTAATGTTTCTATTTTAGCGAGGTCAAAAAGAGATCCCATTAGTGGCCTACTGATTTTGCTCGATTCCTTTTCTTTTTTTTTACACGATTTTTCGTTATCTGCAAAGACTAAACAGAGTATTGTGACTCTGTGTTTGTTTGTAAATAGAGAATGAACCAAAGAGAACTAATTCTAAAACAGTAAATAGTTGGATAACAATGAATCAAATGGAGAGAGAAGCAGGCACGACGGATTACAATGGGGGCAAAGACCTGCGTTAACTACCTTTCACTATCTGCAAAGAGAGAGTACTCCTAATAGAAATGAGGGGGGGGGGCACCATTCAAAGCAGATCAGTGTGCATAAACACAAAAATGTTTTCACTTACCACGTACTTGACATTCGACAGCTTATGATATTTGCTATTAAAAAACCATTGAAATTCACTGAAAAAACCATAGGTTATAGACCATATATAGTTAGGAATGAGCATTTACAAAACCTTGAAAATTCACTGAAAAAACCATAGGTTATAGACCATATATAGTTAGGAATTAGCATTTAAAAAACCTTATTTTACTCACACAAAACCATTGAAATTCCATATATAGTTAGTTGCACTAACTATATATCGCGCACCTGCAATCCACTGCTGATGATGTCACATATTACATCATTCATGACATGGTCAGTGACATCACTGATGACATCACTGATGACATCTCAAATGACATCACTGATGACATCACTGATGACAACATCCAGTGACTGTATGTTTCTGTAAAGTTAAAATGTGTCTTACATATTGAAGAATGAGTGGAAGTATAAGTGTCTGGACAAAGGATTTAGTAGGTGCATGACTGAATGCATGAGTGAGTGATTAAATGTGTCTCACTGAGTGCATGGGTTAGTGACTAAAGTGTCTTAATTTGTGCATCATTATGTCTGTTGTTCTGTAAACTGCTGCATGTTTTGATCAGTAGCTATATGATTAACTATATGGGTTACTGATTGATTGTCCAAGTATTTGTATGGGAGACTGAGTGTGTGTGTGGCTGGCTGGGAGGTGTGTGACTCTGTGCAGATCAATGTGTACTTGTATCAATGATTGTATAACAAGGTAAGTATGTGTTAGTATATGTTTGAAAATGTAAGGTGCTCTATGTTTAACTGTATAGACAAGAAAATGGAAGTGTCATTGATTCTTTACAGGACTGACTAGGTGTGTGAGTAACTCCATGGATGAGTGGCAGACTGTGAGTGTCTGTATAGGTGTATGAGTGCATATGATAGTGTTGTAAAGATGAGTGATTGTATGTATGAATGATAGTATGGGTGAATGAGTGAAGGTGTGTGTAGACGTAGGAATCAGTGAGTGCGTATGTAGTAACTAGTATTGGTGTGTCAATGGTTTCAAAAATTATATTCTGTATTTAACACTGGGTGAAACAGAGGTTATATTAAAATGTGAGGAGATGCATTGTATTGTCACATGAATGATATCATCAGTGATGTGGTCATTGATGTCAAATGAGATGTCATCAGTGATGTCATCAGTGATGTCATTTGAGATGTCATCAGTGATGTCATCAGTGATGTCACTGACCATGTCATGAATGATGTAATATGTGACATCATCAGCAGTGGATTGCAGGTGCGCGATATATAGTTAGTGCAACTAACTATATATGGAATTTCAATGGTTTTGTGTGAGTAAAATAAGGTTTTTTAAATGCTAATTCCTAACTATATATGGTCTATAACCTATGGTTTTTTCAGTGAATTTTCAAGGTTTTGTAAATGCTAATTCCTAACTATATGTGGTCTATAACCTATGGTTTTTTCAGTGAATATAGATATAGATATAGTTATATTACCTATATTTTATATATGTATATCTCAAGTTTGATGGAAGAATAAATGGGTATATAAGTGTCTAAATGTTTTTTTTGTTTTGTAAAATTGATTGTATAACTGACTGATTAAGTGTATCTTAGTGCATACATGGATTAGTGAGTAAAGTTTAAATATGTAAATATCTGTATCAGTCTCTCACTTTGTGTATAAGTGACTGCATGGGTTGGCGAGTAGCTACATGAGTGTCTATATGGGTTATTAGTTGTTTTTTTGAGTATCAGTATGAGTGTGGGAGTGTCTGTGTGGTTCGCCTTAGGGTTATTACTTAGTACATAGATGCATGAATGAGTGAGTCACTGTTTGTATTTGTTGAAGACAGTATTTGTGCAGGACTGTATGGGTGGATGAGTGTGTGTATGGGTGTGTTAGTGAGTGAATGACTGTCTCAATAGTGTCTTTATGAGTAGCTACATATGTTTTAAACTAGTATATGTCAGTATTTGTGTATATAAGTGAGCATATGTGAGAGTGAGAGTTTGGAAGAGTTCCTGTTTAAATAAGTATGTGTTTTTATAAGTGATGGTTTAAGAGAGTAAGTATATGTAAGTTTCTGTAGAAGTAAGTGTGGTGGTGTGTGTATAACTGTATGTGCAAGTGAATGGATGTTTGATACTTTGCATGTGTAACTATGTGTGTGAGTAACTCTGTGGATGAGTGGCGGTGTTTAGGTGTATGAGTAGATTATGATGAGTTAGTCCATGTATGAGTGACTGTATAGTACTGTTGGTGAATAAGTGGATGTATGTGTAGATCTTGGAATTACTGAATAGGTGTGTTGTAACTGGTATTGGTATGTCATTGTTTTGAAAATGTTAGTTTGTATTTTTGAGTGTGTGTATCTAAGGTTATATTAGCGGTGCCACTCTATCACAAGGATGAAGTTATCAGTGATGTCATCAGTGATGTCATTTGAGATGTCATCAGTGATGTCATGAGTGATGTCACTGACCATGTCATGAGTTATATAATATGTGACGTCAGCAGTGCATTGCGGGTGTGCGAGTTATTGTTAGCTGACCGAACTATAACGGGGGCAATTCTATGGTTTTGTACGAGTGAAATGTCCAACTAACTATAACGCCCCTGAAACCTGTTTTTTTCAGTGAATTTCTAAGGTTTTTTTAAATGCTAATTTCTAATTATAACGTGCCTGAAACGTATGGGTTTTAAAGTGAATATAGATATAGATATATTGTGTGTAAATGGGTTTGATTAAAAGGTTTGTGGTCAGATTTAGCACCTCTTTGCACCGAAAGATAGTTGAACAAAGTTTGTGTGTGGCAAATTACAGAGTCTATTTTTTTTTTTGTTGTCTCTTGGCACATTCAGCGGCATTATGACTAATAGATCTGGGGTAGGGCCTCACATAGTCCCCTCTAGTGATGGCCTTGGTCAAAATTGGAATACTATGGTATTCCTACTTCCGGATATTATGGATCTCAGCAGTATTCTAATGTGAGGCGTCGGAATATCTCTGCAGTATTCCCAGCACCCTAGAAATGAGCACCATAGTCTATGAACTAAAGCACACATGCCTTCTTTCCCTTCATACATCAACATTATAGACAATTAAAACAAAAAGAAATCTGGGCCTCATTTATGAGGCCTTGCGTGAGTTTTGCGCTTCCGATGCGTCACTTTTTGTGACGCATCGGCGGCGTAAAACATGCCTCCTGATGCACACTATTTACAAAGTGACGCATCTAAGCAGATGCGTCACTTTGTAAACCCCTGCGCTACATTATACCTGCGTCAGGTATAATGTATGCAGAGGGGGCGTTCACCCGCAAAAAGCCTCGTAATAGTGACGCAGTGAAATCTATGAGATTTCACTGCGTCACTTTTAGGACGCTGTTGCGTCAAAATCTTGCGCCTGCCTCACAGCAGGCGTAAGACTGACGCAAGCCCTTTCACATGGGGCTTTCCCCATGTGAAAGGAAGCATTGCTGGAGTTGTGTCACTTCTGTGACACACTCCAGCAATGCGTCACTTTTACGCCTACAGATACGTCAGAAATACTGACGTATCTGTAACTCATTGCGACATGATGCGTCATATTATAAATATGACGCATCAATCATGTCGCAGGGAGAGCGCAGTGAAAAGTGACGCATCGCTGTTTTCACGCAGCGATGCGTCACTTTTCATAAATGAGGCCCCTGACTTCTTTTCGAGGCTGAACTGTATGCGATGTAAGTTTTGAACATCATTGATACGGTTAGGAGTCCCGTACAACTAAGGGTATAGCTGTTGAATGGAAACAAAAAAATACCCCACTGAAACAGTCTTTAAAACTTAAAAGGAAATGGAGACAAAATAGAAATAATGAATGTGTCTCTTGAACTGCAGCTCTAAAGAAGACCGCAGCAGAGATACACCAATTACAATGTCTCGGCCTCTGCCAATAACGTACAATTTAAATTGGTGTAAATTGGAGCGTGGCAGGGCAGAGCAGAATGTACTGACCTGCTGCGGATGTACAAATGAGCCATTATCATTTTGTCTAAAAAAAGAATGTCTAACTATCATACCAAGAATCAGTTAGCAAGCACGTCACGAAGAGTAATTATGTTATTTTCATCCATAGGTACACTGTAAATTCCTGACCTTGTATCCTAGAAATCACACTTTGTAAAGTTGCTAACCAAGCCAGTGGAGATGTGACGAGGCATTCAGCAACATAATAGCAAAAAGTAGTCAGTAAATTGGTAGTTACAATTCATAAGAAGGTATGTTCCTGTGAGGAGGAAAGCCTTCAGCTCAAGCCCCAGCTGCAGCTTCAGCTGTCTCCTCCCAGGATTTTCCCTTCATTCTCGCGCTGTGCTTGGGAAATCTATTGTACACAAAAAAAGCTTAAGAATGGCTATTAGTTGCTAACACTTAAAATTGGCCGGCTCCAATTCACTCTTGTTTCCTTGCTTCTTATTGGTCAGATCCTCCTTCTTGCCTCTGTTTCCTCCTGGGGCTTTGTGTGTGGCCCTGCCGTGGAACATGGACCAAGTACAGCTTCCTGTACCTCTTCCCGATGTCTGTGGGAAAGTGGCTGAATTTTCAAACTATAGTTTCATCTGAGATTTATGTGATAAATCATGCGGCGTTGGCAAGACTTATTACTAATATTTTTACCTTTTTTACATTGCTCCTAGCAATCGTGCTTGATGCACTAATTATGCACTGCTGGTAATATGGCATCTGGTGCTCTCTAATGTGAAATTGTCTTATATAGCCACTATTACAACACAAGATTGAACATAAGTATCTTTTTTTGTACAGAAATGTTTGACGACCCCTAAGTTAGAAGTAGCAAAACAATTAAATAAAAATAAAACACAACAACTCCAACACTAATTTATAGAAATAGATCTTTTTGTTAGGAATTCTTAGCCATCAATATAAACTAAATCCACGAGAGGGCTCTGGAGATATGAATTTTTATGTTAACCTTAAACCACAGCTTTTCACTCAAAATGCAAATAAGCATTGGCAACTACTGTGGTTAGAGGTTACTTTTCAAACTTTGCATCTTTTTTTTAAAGTTGTGTTCGGGAACTCCATCCCACTTTAAGTGACCAATTCTGGCACGAAGCAAGTCAGAGGGGCAAGTAAGGCTTAGCAAGAAAGTTAGCATGCAGACAAAGCAGTCTCCAGTCCTATTCCAGGTCTATGGGCAAACTCCCATAAACATCACTTCTCCAGTGAGACGCCTTCACCAGCTGGGGTCTTTCAGCATTCGCGCTCGCTGGATGATCTCTTCTGGATGGCGCCAAGAAAAGTGCACAGCGGCCACCATTACCTAGAGGCCGGCTCTCCTTTCCTCCATGATTCTGCCACTTTCACTGGCGCAATCGGTCTCGATGCTGCCTTGACGGATGGAGTATTGCCCCACTATCAATATGGGGGACCGACAAGCAATCGCTGTGCCGTCTGTGGTAACGGCGGGCGGCAGTGAACCAGAAGACAAGGACAGAAACGTCCTATCTGCTCGCCATCTTGGCAACGCCCCCAAGAGAATGATTTTAAAAGAGCTTGAAAGTAAGCTCTCAAATTATAGTGTATTCACATATGATATAGACGCTTAAAAAATTAAATATAAGAAATAGCCAAAAAACTGTATTTTAATGGAATGGATCATTCAATTATTGCACATCTTTGAAAAACACCAAACATTAAGAATAAAAAGTGAAGTACAAAATCTGTAAAATTATCCCAAATGCTTGTACTCACCCCAATAACTTGAGCAGGTGTCTTTTGTCTATAATTGTCTCTATACATTGTTTTAGCAGAACTCAACAATTAAAGTTTTTTAACATTTAATGATATCATATATTTGGGTAGCATTTTATGATCCTAGCAGATGAAGTAACTCCCTTAGGTTTCTAACTATTGTTGCTGTCTCAAATGCATTTAGCAAAAACAACTAAAATATGTGATTAGAACTCTAGAATACTTGCAAATTAAAATTGAATTTAAAGCATATTAAGTTTCAGCAAGCCATATTCTACAGACATCAGTATAGTCTGAATAACTTCTTTAGAGCAATCACCTTCATAATTTAAAATAATCCAAACAGACCCTATATTTTAGAGGATGCATGCCCATAATGGGCCATTATACATTCAATAGTTTAATTTCAGATTTTGTATTTCACACATTGCTGTACGTTTTTACTATTAGTGTTACTCAATATTTCAAAATAAAGCCACTCTATTTCTTCTTCATTGTATTCAGTGATTTGATCTTACATTACAGAAAGATAAACTGTCTGATATAGGGCTTAAAACAATTCCTTTATTTTGTCATTTTCTCTTCAATGATTCAGGCATTGAAAACCTCCCTAGTTGTTTTAATTTGTTCAACTTCTCATCATGCAAACTTTCCTACTTTCTCTTGTTTCTCTGCCTCTCTGTTCAGAGTTGCTATTGAACATAGTGAATGATGTCATCTTTGACTTAGCAGGTAAAAGATACACATGATATAAAAGTTTTTTGTAGATGTAGCTATGAATAGCCATTTAGTTCTAGAAGTTCATATGAATTTGATAGTCCTCATAACACAACTGCTGAAATATTTGAGCTATTCATGTTTATTAGGTTTCAGAAATATATGAGCATCCTTATATACGTGGCTAATTTGAAATAAAATCATCAAAATAAGTGCTACAATTACAAATGCAGAATTCAGGAGAAAAAAAATTCTAACATCAGGGAGACTCTTTTGTTCAATCTATTTCTTATGGATAAACCTATAAGCTTCGGGATACGTTTGAGACTCCCTAATACTTAGTGATCAACACTATATTTGCACCATTAAAGAAGCATGAAAAGCTGGTGTATCATCCGGGCTTCAGAGTGGACTTACACATGGAAGATACTAAAGACATGCCACTGGAGCTGCTCCTGCAATTCTGACTAGTTGCAGGTGAAGATGCAGCAAGCGCATGTTACTATAAACTCAGGGCCTGAGCACTTTTGCGGCGGCAAAACGTCACTTTTTTGTCATTCCAGTGGCGCAATGTGCCCAGCATATTTACAAGGCCACGTAAAGCCACTTTACATAGCTTTTCATTGCCTTGTAAATATGTGCTCCTTTGACGCAGAACACTGCATGAAATTGACATTCTATAGGTTTTGCTGTGGGTTTTCTGAAGCATTCCCAAGTTTTTGAGGAATCGGAAACCTGGTTATCCGTCATAATTTAGGGACACGCAATAAGGAGAAATATTTTCATTTCTCCTCGTTTTTTAATTTTTTTTAGTAAATTGCCTGAATTGATTTAATTAGTCCAGGAAGGTGTCCCTTTCTGCACAAATTCAACCAGCCCTGCAACTCAGGATACCTGCTTTGGTGCATGGCAGCCCATTGTGTCCCAGCGCAGGGGAAAAGGACAGTAATGCACCATATCTCATAGATACAGCCCATCCCTACCCTTTTGTTTAGACGAAGGCCAGCGCAGTAAGATTACTTGCAGTGCTGCCCTACGACAAAACCTCATAAAGGAGACCCTCATTTGCCATTTTTAAAAGTCCACTACTCACTTAAGCTAATTTACCTGTATTTAGTCCTTTGCAGGACACATGGTCTATGTGCTTAATGTATAAATAAATATTAGACATTCTGAACATGATGTGGACATGGCTATGCAGTAACAGGATTCAAACTAGGGGGCAGATTTACAAGCCCCCTGCGCCACCAGTACGTCACTTTTTGTGACATACTGGTGGCATATTTTATTGCTCCATATTTACAATGACAGGAAAAGCCACCCTGCATGGCTTTTCCTGTCCTTGTAAATATGACCCCTTTACACACAGCACTTTGCGTGAAAGGGGTGTTCTATGGGTGTTGCTGTGGGTGTTCCCATGCAACACCCATGGAACCAGACACATTTCCAGATTTACGAGGAATTTTAAATCTGGAAATGCGTGTGAATGCTATGTCTCCCAGGGGAGGTATAGGGAGGCTCAACGAGGAGAAATGTTTTTTCTTCACTCAATGTGTGCTGCATTCTACAGTTTCAAAGATGAAAAGCCATGCAGATGAAAATGCCTGTAGTGATTGTTTTCGTGCAGGAAGGTGCCCCTTCCTGCACAAAAACAATCTCCCCATGACGCAGGTATTCTTGCACCATGGTGCAAGGGTGCCTGTGCCAGCACATGGCAGCTGTTTGTGCGCCAGCGTAGGGGAGAGCACAGGAAAACGACATATCATTGTAAATATGCCGCATTCCTGTGCTCTGGGATTGACTCAGTGCGACGTAGTTAAATGGCTTGCAGAATGCCCTGAGTCACTTTCTCGTAAATCTACCCCTAGATATTTACTGCATACGCAGGAGCCTGCCTGCCATTTTTGTCAAAAATCTGGTTAAGTATAATTAGATTTTCCCTAAACAGACAGGATGGATATATGGTACCAATCTCAGAACTTCCATGGAACAAAAGGTCTTTTAGGGAAGTGATCTGCCGGAACATTCCTTGCAGGAAGACAGGGGGTGGTTAATGATAGAACAATAACATCTACCTCCACTTATTGTAGAACTATCAGTGGAAGTGAGAGAACATTTGCATTAAATGGGCACGTAGGAATTTTAATAGCAGCATGTTTATACTGGAACAGAGCTTTGGTGTAGGCCTACTTTTGATGGTGATGTCCTCATAGCTAGGCTCGCTCCTGTCACCCTATGTGGTGTGCAAGCATGCCATAAACAACTCGATGTTCTCTTTTAAATAATTCTCTTTGAATAAGAATTGACTCATTTTTATCAAGATACTTAAGTATATTGCATCATAGTGCAAAATTGAACCACAATTTCGCATAAAAATGTCTCAGAGAGCTATCATATCAATTTGCTTCTCTCAGTAGCAGCAGGAGTTTTTTGAAACCATATCATTTGAGTGAGCTGATGGCCCTAGGCTCCTCCTCTAGTCTAAAAATGTTCCTGCTTTACTGGAAAAAAAGTTATGGGTAAATCTGTCAGCAAAAATGGCTACTAGAGGGCATCAAGGAATCAAGAATGTTCAACAGACACCCAGAAAGACAGAGTCCTCTTACAGTGTTTACTGATTGAAAGATTCAGTCCTGGTGGTTATAAACTGCCTACCAGTGCAAATGTATAGAAAATATTCTTTTCACTTGGTAGCTGCATAATTTATTTCTGAATGAACTGAACCTAAAGGCATTGTCTAGCTGCATAATTTATTTCTGAATGAACTGAACCTAAAGGCATTGTCTTGCTTCTCAAAACATTTTAGGAGCAGGTTCTTCTGGATGGTCCACAGGCCCAATATAAAATAGTTTCCAAACGATTTGAGTTGATATGACCATGATTTATTACGCCCAACAAATGCCAGAAGGCGTCAAGGCGCTGTAGTCACGGAAGCCCACTACAGTCCAGCAGCGGATTAAACACTTGCTAATGGGTGTGGGTCTGCCTATGAGGCAAATAACCAGGTCATCTTTGGGGTCTTTCTAAAGGGTAAATGCCTATGTTCCAGATCATAACCTGGGGATGCAAGTTCCACCGTCAGGCTGCAGTGACTGAGAAAGCTCTGCCACCCCATCTCTTCTTCTGAACTCTGGACAAGGTAATCAGATTAAAGATGGGCCGAAAAGAAATCTCTGACTGGAATGTAATTCTCTCTAATCCTAACTGGACTAACATGACGGAGAGCCTTTTTTACTCTACAGAGGGCCTTGAACATAATGCCCTTCCTAATAAGGAGCCAATGAGGCTTGCATAACCCCGTAGAAATTGACTGGTGCTTGGGATGTCAAGGATAGCTCTGGCAAGAGCATTCTGTGCAACCTGCAGTTTTGCCTGTGTACTGAATTTAGAATCTTGATAGAGGACATTGCAGTAACCTGTTCTAGACATAACCAGCACCAGGGTGACCTGCTTCCACACCAAGAAGGGAATAAAGAGGAAGATTTTCTTCAACCTTCGTATAAGCCAGTAGCAAGTCACACTGGTACGGTTAGCTCAATTGAGGTAAAGTTATCTATCAAGGATCAACCCGAGATTATTTGCCTTCTCTACTGGAGCGGGCAGTGTGCCTAGTGTATAGGGACACCAGTTGTTGTTATAAATCAAGGCCTGCGATCCGAAGAGCAACACCTCGGTTTTCTCCCCATTGACTTTCAGGGAATTCATTTCTTTCCATCTCGCTAGAGTAGACATACAGTCTGAGAAATTAGCTGCAGTAGCTACAGTGCTCTTAGGAATCAACACAATGATCTGGGTGTTGTTGGCATACAATACTGCATGTAGCCCATAGGAGTGGATAATGCTGGCAAATGAAGAAACATAAAGATTGAATAGCGTAGGGCTCAAAGATGAACCCTGTGGTACTCCACATGACAAGGAAAATTCTTCACAGTGGTAATGGTTCAGCATCACCCTTTGTGATTGATCCTTAAGGAAGGAGGCAAGCAATGACAAGGCCCTATCTGTAACGCCCATTTGGTAATAGAGTATTCCACGGTTGCTGGCATGCCTAGTGAACTCTGAATAAGTCTACAGTCCAAAGATCTTCTGCTGGGTGCAATCTCTTCTCAGGCTCTAGCCCTTCTCAGGCCCAAATCCTTTCGGCATCTCCAGAGTTAGGTTTTCCCCTCAGCAAACAATTGCTTGACCTTGCTTGACCAGTTCTCCCAAAGTAGTTGAAGAGGACAACCATCTTCTATGCTTTCAAAGTTGTTTGGGGTCTTATGGAAGCAGACAGACTCCACTCCTATGGCTCTTGCCCATCAATCCCATTTAACGCAAAACTCCTCTGATTGATTTCACATTCCCACATCATTCTATATGTGTGTTTTTGTGAAAACACATTTTATCACAAGCAGAGGCACACCAAAGGTCCACAATCTAATCACCCCTTTGTCAAAGTGAATTCCGGCAGTAGAAGCAGACTAGTGGGCCTGCTACTGCTCCATCTCAAATCTAGGGTAATAGTTATGAGAGGGTTATGTCAAGTTTGCACCACGCAATGTGGTACATGTGTGACGTAAACCTCTAAGTCAGATTTTTTAAGCCACGTAAAGCCAATTTGTATGGCTTTGAGTGGCTCTAAAAATCTGGAGTAACGCAAAGCAGCACAAATTGCTGGATTGCGTAACTTTGCCGTGGGAAGGCATTACATTGGCATTTCGTGGGTGTTCCCACCCAACTCACGTGTTTTTTTATGTATTCCCAGATTTACAAGACCTTGTAAACCTGGGAATGCAACAAAAAGATAGGCCCCCCTAAGAGAGATGTAACAAGGAGAAATATCTTTCACAGGCACTTTTGCACCATGGTGCAAGGGCGATTACATTCGCGCTAGGCAGCCCATTGTGCGCCAGCACAGGGGTAAAAGTCCGGAATGCACCGTATACCTTAAATACGCCACATTCCCAGAGACACAGTCCAGAGCAGCAAGGTGACTTGCTGTGCTGCACTGCACCACTTTTTTAATAAATATGCCCCCCTAGTCACTTGCGAATGCTGAAATAAGGCAAGGCTCTGAAGATGGAATTTTTTTTTAATCATAATTTATAATACTGTAATAAATAATGTAGCCTTGTATGAAAGTATAAAACCTAACACAGAAAAACGGTTTCTTATTCACAACCACCATTCTTTCAGACAGCTTATTTGTGCCCCTTTTCCTTCTCACAGATGGTGTTTATGTAGGACAGCCTGAGACATGCTGCCTGACTGCTTGATGTATGAGCTCATAGCTGTTCACTTCAGCCCCACACTGCTTCAAATGCAACATGACTGAGGTGCATGTAGTCATGTTGTCTAAGCTATAATGCTTTGTACCTCTCCATGTCAACTTAGTGCCTTGGCTTCATGTCAGGCCAACTTGGTTGTCATAAAGGCTGCACTTTACTTACAAAAGTAAAACTTCACCTTACACAATGCATACAAAATCTGGGCTTTAACTAGCCAGACTGGTGACCAAAAAAAGTCAAAATTTAGGGGCTCGAAAAATTTTAAGTCTGAATCTGGAAAAACACATGTGAAAATAGAATTTCCTGCGTGAAATATTTAAAGCTGCCAGTAGGAAGTGTAAAGCCCAGTTGAGGATTTGAACCTGATACTGATTCATGCTTGGGGTTCCTACAAACCTATGTCTTACAAAGCAAACTCTGAAGAAGCGCTTTTAAGTGTAAAAAGACTTTCAGAACATTTGCAGCAGCTTAGGGATGAAGAATCTGGTATGGATATTATAAACTGAGGCCCTCATTTACAAGAGGCCTGTGCCACTTTTATGACAATCCCGTGGCACAGGCCTCTGAATCGGGAAACAACCTTTACAACGCAACTTTTACAACGCACTAACATTACAACAAAACTTTTACAACGCAACATCCATTACAACGCATGTCTTTACAAGGCAACCATTACAACGCATGACACTACAACGCATACCACTACAACGCATATCATTACAACGCTGTCATTACAACGCATACCATTACAACGCATAACTTTACCATCCAACACTTACCCTATTGTTGCACCCCCTGGAGTTAGAATAGTAATTTTTACCCCTACACTATCCAACACTTACCCTACTGTTGCACCCCCTGGAGTTAGAATAGTAATTTTTATCCCTACACTATCCAACACTTACCCTACTGTTGCACCCCCTGGAGTTAGAATAGTAATTTTACCCCTACACTATCCAACACTTACCCTACTGTTGCACCCCCTGGTGTTAGAATAGTAATTTGTACCCCTACACTATCCAATACTTACCAAACATGCAATGTAATGTTATGTGTTGTAATGGTATGCATTGTAAAGGTAGTATGCGTAGTAATGGAATGCGTTGTAAAGGTAGTTTAAAGATATTCGTTGTAATGGCATGCGTTGTAATTGAATGCGTTGTAATGGATGTTGCGTTGTAAAAAATGCGTGGTAAAGGTATGCGTTGTAAAAGTATGCGTTGTAACGTCATACATCCCTCTGAATCATATCTATGGGGATATGCAAACCCACCCTACGTGGCTTTGCATGGCCTCATCGATATGGAGTAAGGCAAGGCAGCGCTTTGCACTGCCTTGCCATACTGTACGTCATGGAGGCATTCCGTGGGCAATGCTGTGGATGATCCCACTCAACACCCTTGGATTTTGAGACTCCCCCAGATTTACAACATCACATAAACCTGGGAAGGGGCCAAAAACGAATGCCTCTCTAGAGCAGGTGTAAGAAGGAGAAACCTTTCAATTTCTCCTCCTTTTTTCCTCTTTCCGCATATGCTACATTCTTCGGCACGTATAGAACGAGTAAAACGCCTCTCATGATTGTTTTTGTGCAGGAAGGTGCCCCTTTCTGAACAAAAACAATCATGCTAACAACACAGTCACCCTTGCACCATGGTGCATGAGTGCATGTGCTGGTGCATCCCCTGAAAATTGTGCGCCAGCTCCGGCTGAAAGGACAGGAATGCACTGTATCTTTCAAATACAGTGCATTCCTGCACTTTCAAATTGGTGTAGGACCCGCTGCAAAATAACTTGCGGAACTGTCCTACACCAATTCTTCGTAAATGAGGCCCTGAATGTTCTAGTTGTGCACTAAGTGACATTTTGGACTATGCAAAAATGCATGACACTGATCCTTACTCACCAGGGTGACGTTGATGTTAGTAGGAACTACATGAATAAATGGTGGCCCTGATTCTGAGTTGCATGGTATTGGGGGAGTAGTAAACATTCATGCAAATTTACTCTGACATTGTGGTAAATCTGCACTAGTACTGTAAAATTAAAAGTCAAACCCCATAGAGTGTGGAAATGCCATCTGAAACTGGATATACCACTTGTAAAACAGTACAGAATTCCAGTTCTGTGGGGTTTAATGCATACATTTGCAACTGGCAAAGCAGATGATTAATATATGTTTCTACCTAAAAGTGGAGAGGGGTGTAGTGAAAAGTTGAGAGAAGTGGGGAGGGAAGGGGCAGGTAAGGTCTGGAGGAGAAGCACTGAATGCTTCCTTCTGCCAAAAAAAAAATCAGGAGATGAGGATTGTCTGCTGTGGGAGCCAAAGCCCCATGCAAGTTTCAACACTTGGGAACAAGCTATCACCCTGAATCAGGTAGCACAGTGCCTCGAAGTTCGCATAATGATTCTTCATGCATGCATTTTGAATGGCTCAGGAAGGGTGTGTTCTTGCATGCATGCACGGTGCATGGTTTAGGAGAGGGTTTGCACCAGCCTAACATGTCCAGCAATGGACGGAAAGGTGAATAACATTGTAGGAAGAATGAACCCAAATAATGCAATATTAGGGCCTGTGTGAAGTGCAACAAGCAGAGCATACTCAAGGCCACATTACGAGGTCCCAGTAATTACTAATAGGGCAGATAACAGAATTTCACTACTGCACTACCAGAAATCACCAGATCCGCGGGAGCATCCCAAATCCAATGTATCTTCAGCTGTTAAAAAAGCCAAAATCTCCAGGTGAAATATTGAGGAGGATCAGGAAATACATTATTGATTTCCTCACTAATTTCTCATTTCTGAGGGGACAGTCAGGGTCCACCTTGTAAATTCCCACTAACTCACTATTATCTGTAACTCCAGAAGGTGCACCTACAGGGGAGTTAAGAAGGCACTTGTTTTTCAATATTAGCAATATTGTTTGTCGTGTCTGTACCTCGGGAAACCAATCAATTTCGAAGAATCACAATGAAGCTGGTTTTATAAAATGTATAATGAGGAATCTGACATTAGCGAAAAAAATGGTTTACAATGAGTCACTAAAAAGTTGAAGGAGTAAAAGAGTTGTCCGGCAAGCCGGAAGTCTTGCCTGCTCGCCCACCCGCAGCTCATGTTTGTCAATGGGTATTTGCTTATGCGGTTATGGCCAAAACAAGCAGAGTTAATGCAGTAGAACACAGTGGCACAGCAGAGGAAGGGACCTCTCTGTTCTTGGCAGAAGGACAACACTTCCATTAAAGTCGGCCAGCGTGTTTTCACATGCTTTGGGGGCTTCCGCAGGTGCCAGACATGGCAAATATACTGTGTCTTCCTCTCAACGACAGCGACAAGTAATTTTAGCTCCACTGCATCAGCTACTTTATTAAGAACCATCACCCGCGAGAACAAAGACTAATATTTTCCTACGCATGACCTTTTGTTGCTATAACAACAATGCTGCTAAATCTTCTCAGAAAATTATTACCATCTTCCCTAGCAAAAGAGAAGCTAAAACTGCAAATACACGTGGTCATTTTATGAAAAATATATATATTTCAGGTACTTTCATATAGTGTTGGTTCATGTCGCTCCTTGGTCCCTTCAGAGTGCCAATATATATGTAATCGCAAGGAAGATGTCTCAGTGAGTTGAGTGCTGGCTGTTAAAGTGTGGGTCATAAGATTGAATCCTGGCATAGCCAGCTCTGCCTCTAAAATCTTTTGAAGTTTAAACATTTATCGCATTTAAACTGAGAAATAGTAACCACTATCATTTACAGCACTTTGCTTGACAGGGGTAGGGTGGTGAAATCATTGTGAGGGATTATGGGGCACATTTATGAGGGGTTTGCGTCATGCTTGCGCCAAGAAACCTGTGGTACACGCACAATGCAAACCTCTACAACAGATTTAGGAAGCCACGCAAAGCCACTTTGCGTGGGTCTGAGTGGCTTTAGAAATATAGGGGCAGATTTATGTTAACTGGCGCATCCCCAGGGATGCGCCAGTTAACATGCGCCACAGTGCGCCACTGCTCCGCCACCCATGGTGCGCCGCATTTATGATGTGGCGCACCATGGGGCAAAAACGGCACAGATGCGTGACGCATCTGTGCCGTAAAGGTGGCGCATTGCTGGAGTTGCGTCGCAAGCGCGACGCAGCTCCAGCAAGCCTCGGGAGTGCCCATCTTAACAATGCTGCGTCAAGACCTACGCCTGCTTCAAGCAGGCGCAGGCTTTTGACGCAGCATTGGCCTGAAAGTGACTGAGTGAAATCTCATAGATTTCACTCAGCCACTTTTGCGAGGCGCACCTGCCCCGGAACGCCCCCCCTGCGCCGGAACGCCCACAAGCGGCGCAGGGCTTTACAACGTGACGCATCTGCCTAGATGCGTCACGTTGTAAATCGTTCGTAGGGATGCGCCACGTTTACGCCGCCTTGCGTGACGCAACAGCGGCGTAAACGTGGCGCAATGGCCTCATAAATCTGCCCCATAGAGTATGTCAACACAGCACACATCTCGTTCGAAGTTCCGCATCGGCAGTTATGGCCCTGATATAATTTTGTTGGGAGCACACTCAGTCAAGAAGAGGCACAATAAATACTGGGAACAAACACGCAAAGGCAGTAGGCCTACACATGCCCATTGTAAGCAGTCACACCTGAAATCTATGACGCTATCGTCGACGACACAAAACAGCAGGAGGGCCCACTTCCCAAAAGGTTCTACTGTCTGGCCATTATAATGGATGTTATTTAGCGATAACGTGTGTATTAGCCTACAACTGTTCCACACCCTACTATATACGTGTATCAATATATTGCAAATATGTTGAGATGGAAGAAATGTAAAAACCCAATGAACAAATTTTCAACAAAAAAAAACACAGCACACATCTCTGCCTTGCCTTACTCTACCCTGGATAGGCGTTTGATGGGCATTGTGGTGGGTGTTTCCACGCAACTCCCATGAATTTTGACTCATTCCTAGATTTACAAGGACTTGAAAACCTGGGAAATTGGCCAAAATGTTGTGCCTTCACAGGCGAGGTGTAACAAGGCGTAACAAGGATAAATATCCTTACTTCTCCTCTTTTTTGATTCTTTCTATGTGTGCTGCATTCTGCGTGGAAAACTCTGCAGCTTTTGTTACAGGCGGACGATATTGCATCTATGCTGTAAAACTGGCCCCCGGTAACAAAAACGCCCACCAGGGGTCCGACACCGGCCCCACTCTGACAGCCCACGGAAAAATGCCCGGTGCCCACTATGGCCAGTCCGGCCCTGACCGGAAGAGAACAGGAATGCACTGTATTGGATAAACGTGGCGTATTTCTGCCCTTTCCCTGTGATGCAGGGCAGCACAGCAAGGTGACTTGCTGCACTACCCTGCACAACAATTGTCATAAATATGCCCCTAAGTGTCGTGTGTCCGTGTCAGATTTGCATGATATCCCAGAGGAAAAACTGTAGTGTAGCAATGGTGTGATATGTGGCTCTCCGCAAGGTCCAGGATTGGCCTGCTTCCTGGACATAGAAGTTTGCCCCATTCTGCACTTGTGTTCCCAAGGGTCCTGTCCTGTCTCCTCGTGATACCTCTCTCGGGCTAGAGCCTAGGAAAAACCACCTACTCTCTAGAGTGAGCTAGTTAATCTGAGCACTGCAGGTGTGGCCTTACCAGCTCTCCAGGAACCCAGTGATTCATTTGTGGTGGTAAATGCTGGTGCTCACACTAGGACTTACTTCTTACCACTGGCACATGTTTATGATAGTTCACCACATGGTGGCGCTGTTTGTCTGCTTTTAAACATCAGGAAATGGTTTAATAAGTAATATATATTTAAAAAATAATAATGCCAGCACATACAAGCCATTCTAACAGGTGCAGGAGTGTTGAATTGATATACATGATTACATTTGTAGGATTTAGATGGTAAAACTGTAGAATTATTGCTGGTATTTGGCTTGGGATGTCAGAGTTGCAGAGGCCCCCTGAGAAAAAACTTGGGCCCTGGCACTTATTTTTTTTGTACAAAATAAGCAATGCAGGAAATCCTGTCCTTTGCCTGCTGGAATACACCCTCATCTAGTATGTTCAGCCACTGTACTGCAGGCATCCAGTCAATTAGGCATTTGCATGAACTGTCACCAGCACTAGAATCCTTCCATATTGTAAACATACCTCTCATAACAAGTGGTGATTCCCCTCTGTCAAACTGGATGGTTGGCCTAACAATCACTCTCAGTCATGCACAAACATGAGACTTTTTCTTAAAATATTTTACTTTTTTATTTAAGCATTTTCAAAAAGACAAAAGAACAAAGTACAGTCATTCAAATCAGAGCTTTGGCAAGGTAATTGCATAATGTAGAAGTCATTCTGCAGAACATAACATTACACAGTTTGGCACGATAATATTCATAGACATGACAGTAAGTTAAAGTGCACTGTAAAATAGGATAGACAATACATTATTGTAAAAAGATCGGTCATCAAACGGTAGATACTGTTAGAAGATAAGCAGTGAGTGGACCCCAAATATCACGAGGTTCGATGTTGTGGGTAATTCCTTAGCATTGCACATGAGCTGATCCCGACAATATGTAAAGTCCTGCAGCCATAGTTCAGTGGAGGGCGCAGACCGCCCCCCCATCCCATGTAGACTCTGCGTTTAGGGAATAGCAATGATATAGCTACAAATTTCCTATGAGATGTCTTGATATTGCTACAGAGCCCAATAGGCACTGCTGTGGAGTACATGCTATGGGCAGCTCCACCATCTGATGCAGAATTTGCGTGACTGATCTCCAATACTCATGCACCTTCGGGCAACCCCAAGTTAAGTGATAGAAATTGGCCTCTGAGGCACCACAGCGCTTGCATTTGTTAGAGTCTCTCAACCCATACTTGTACAGCTAAGCCGGGGTATAATATATTTGGTGCAAATATTTAAAATGCACCAATCGCAGGTTTCCATTCGCTGTTAATTGTCCAGTCAAACGACAGCAGTCAAACCATTCATTTTCAGGAAGCGGTTCAGGGAGCACAGCATTTCATTTAGGTAACGCAGACATATCCATTGTGGTCGCATCCCCCTGAGAGGCATGATATAGTCTTGTGACTAACTTGGCTCTGGATGTGGTAGTGTATGTACGTTACAAAGCTTCCACTGTCTGCGGCTTTGCAGGGAACTGTGGATAAAGCGTATGCATGGCAGATCGCAGCCTAGTGTAGACAAACAACTGCATGGCAGTGGTATTGCCCCCGGCCGGTCTAGTGTCAGATGTTACAAATTGACCCCCAGGAAATACATCCTCCATGGTTATCAGAGCCATGTCATGATGGGTCCTTAACATACCAGTTTCTTGTGTGACAGAAAGTTCAGAGTGATGTAATAATGGCATGCCAGGAGCACATAATGGTCATTTCTGTGCCCGTTTCCCTAACTCTCGCCAGGCCCTGGATGTAGTTTGAGCAGTGTCAAATTCCTCTTTCTCAAATACCGTGTGTTTGTTGACTATCATAGCTTTAGGTGGTATAGGGTGTACCGCAGCTGCCTCAACCGCCACATGGGGTATAATAGCTGGGTATGTTGCCAATAATATGCGTAAAGGGCCTGTGCACAGAGGTAATAGAGAAGAAAATCTGGTGCTGTGAACCCCCCTTGCTCGGGGGGGGGGGTCCCGAACATACAACACCATGTCATCAGCATACATGGAAACCGCCAAGGAGCGTTCATAAAAATGTAATGCTGCCTGCGCATAGCGTTGCCTCAAAATACACGCCAACGGTTCGAGTATGAGCGCAAATAGTAAAGGCGATAATGGGCAGCCCTGCCGCATGCCGCTCTGAATAGTAAAAGTCGCCAATAGCTGACCATTAACCCTCACACGAGCTAATGGATTAGTATATAGTAGCTTGATCCAGTTAGTACAAATAAATGGCACACCCATGCGATGCAAAATAGCAAACATATAACACCAGGAAATAGAATCAAAGGCCTTTGCAGCATCTAGGAGCACTGCAACTGCCCGTAACGTGGGCTCAAGTACATGCATTACAGCAAAGAGCACTCTCAAATTATGAGCTGTAGATCGAGTTGGGACAAACCCGGATTGATCAGGGAGTACCATAATGGGAAGAAGCAATTTCCATCTTGTGGCTAACACCTTCGCTAAAATTTTAACATCCGTATTGATCAATGATAATGGTCTATATGAATCACACCTCTCAGGCGGCTTGTCAGGTTTTAATAGCGTAACCACTAGTGCCTCTCATAGGGTCGGTGGCAAACATTGTGTCTCGGAAGCTTCTTCATACAACTGGAGAAGACAGGGGGCGAGCAGATTTATATATTCTTTGTAGAATTCCGCTGACAACCCATCGGTAACAGCAGACTTTCCATTTGGTAGTGCGGCAATCGAGTCCCATAATTCATCTAGGGTAAGGGGATGCATTAGGACCTCCTGCTATCCCCGCAAGAGCCATACCAGCACGACATCATCTAAATATTGTGCAAGTTTCACCTCATCTGCAGCCTGGCGGTGTGCATATATCTCTGCATAATCGTCTGCAAAGGATTTAAGTATATTGGGTGTATCATAATGCGTGACATCATCTGCGACGACTGCTTCGATTAGAAAAGTTTTATGGTGGGGTTCAACAAAGCGGCTAGCCAGTGCTCTGCTTGGCCTACCAGCTTCGCCATAATATCGAGCAGTGCCCCGGTGCGACATATGTCTGATTTCTTGATCCGCCACATCATTATACTCTGTGATTTTAGCTTTGATAAGTGTCAACGTGGCTGGATCTGATGTTTGTTCATAACTGCGCTCGCAATCACACAATTTCCTCTCAACTACAGCCATAGTGAGGCACATAGATTTCAGCACCCCTGCCTGTAGACCTATACAGGCCCCCTGTATAGTCACTTTAAAAGCTTCCCAAAGCGTTCCGATAGTCTGAACGGACCCCGTGTTATGCGAGAAGTAGTCAGCTATAGCTTCACGGACTCCCTCACAAAAAACCTGGTCTAAGAGGGAAGACGGTTGAAGGCACCATTGGAATTGGGAGGGGAAGCGAGATTGCAGAAACGTGCTGAGGAGCACCGGTGAGTGCTCGAACAATGTCCGAGGCAGATGTTTAACCTGTGCAGTCCATGTAGCGACAACCTGCGTGACTAGCCAGAAATCTATGCGTGACCATGTCTGACGTGCATACGAGTGGCATGTACCTTCCCGGGAACCTGTTTGTCTCAATCGCCAAATGTCTGTAAGCTCTAAAGACATCATTCCATCACACACAGACGCAGTGGCTTTCTTGGGAGGGGGTCAACTGTCAACACTCTATACAATACAGGATTTAGAACAGTATTAAGATCGCCCCCACAAATAATGGCTCATGATGATAGTTTATATAGCTTGCCCCACAATGTGTCATAAAATGCAGGCTCATCAACGTTTGGACCATAAATTTTCACGATAACCATCTGCGCGCCATAGAGTGTTCCCTGCACTATAATGTATCGCCCTTCTTCATCTTCCTCTACGTGAATTGGCACAAAAGGAATGCCCTTCTTTATAAGAATCATCACACCCCAACATAGGAGGAATAAGATGGGGCCAGTCGCACCCCCGCCCACCTGGTGGCTATATTGGAAGCCGCACGTTTGTTAAGGTGAGTTTCGTGCAATAGGGCAACCTGTATATGATGAAGATCAAGGTATGACAGTACCTGCCACACTTTTTTAGGGTTGTTAAGCCCCCTAACATTCCAACTTAACCACAATAGTGTGGATAGTTTGGGATCAGCCATGTTGATCTATGATGTGGTGCATATCTGTGCCATTGCCTAAATAAAAAGAGGTTAGTATAAACCCTGCTCTGCAAAAATGAGGCGTCCCTAGCTCTAAGAATGTGATAGCATTCCCCAACAAGCCCTCCCCACCCACAGCAGCATTAGAACATTGCCGCAAAAACCCTGTGCCAAAACAAAACAGCATGTACACAATTGCATCTGTAAGCCCTAAAAATACTATGAGAAAAAACAGAAATCCACATTGCAAAGGCGCCAAAGAGCGCCAGATCAAAAGGAAAAACATTGCGGGGAATACCCATACTGTAGGTCACTAGTAGCCATCAGCACCCTCGAGTTAACAGGGTGGGTCAAGACCAAATAAGCAGGCTAACCAGCCATCAGCACATGAACAATTTACATGTCCCCGTACAGGATACCATCAGAGAGTCAACATTATAGAGTAAGCAACCAGCAATACCCAAAATTTGAAACCTTTTACTGTCGACATAGAACCAGCAGAACATAGTAGGTGATGCAATAAAAGATCAAATTCAAGCTGATAATCACATACTACCCTAACAATAATTGGCCATAATATTCGACATTGTAACTAAGCACAACTAACAATATGAATCTCACGTGATCAGCCATCAGAGTCTGAGTCAGCGCCCCTTTCACGCATTGACTCCTGCCGCTTGATCCGTCGAATATATTGAAGTGCTTCTTTGGGCGTTGTGAAAATGCGTGCCTTTCTCGCATGTTGGATCAGCTGAAGGGCAGGGTACAGCATCGCATACTGGATATGTAGAGATTGCAATTTCTTTTTGACAGTTGGAAGTTCTTGACGGGCCTACTGCACAGCAATGGTGAAATCTGGAAAGAGTTCAACCTTCATTGTGGCCGATCCCGATAATTCAAGAGTCTGGCTATGATAGGACGAGGTAGAGCCCCAGGCACAGGGTGTGCAGCCAGGGAACGGTGGGCCCGTTCCAATATGAGCACCTTGGAAAACTGATCAGCACCCAGGAGAGACACCAGCAGCGACTCGACAAAGGATTCCATGGGCCCAGTGTTGGTGGATTCTGAAATGGCTGTTATGCAAAAGTTGTTCCTGCGAGACCGAGCCTCAATGTCCTCATTCTTCGCACTTATCACTTCCAGGAACTTTTTCATACTGGCACAGGAGGAGCTGACATCTTCCGTAGTTGAGATAAGTTGCTCAGCCTTCGTTATCTGCGTACCATGTTTATCTATTTTCACCGTCATGGTATCCATACGCATGTTAAGGTGATCAATTTTTGCGACTATAGACTGCAAGCTCTGTTGCATGCTTAACATCAGGCTCTCCAGTTTTGTAGCCGATCCCGCTTCAGGTTCCGGATCCGTGTCTGAGGTGTTAGGAGTTTGGGATTTTGTGTGTTTTTTGGCCTCAAATTGCAATTTGCTCTGCTGCTTGTCTGTCCTCCCCATTATGGCTATGTTCCAGCGCAGTTGATTCGCTGGCACAAAGATGATCAAAGTCCAAAGTGTAGACAGACCGACACGGAACCAGGTCCCAGCTGAGGATTAATCGTTAGCTTGGACCCCACCACTCACTGTACAACAGAAAGACAGTTTATGAAGACTGATGTAGGCCTCCATTAATGCTATTTTCCACACCAGATCGGCCAGCGAGTGGACCGCAGCCGCCAGGTCCCGCAGATTCCTTTGAGCAATGCAGTACAGCAAGCAGTCACGAGCTGAGTTGTAGCAAAGATGCTGCAGAAGCAGAACCACTGCCAGCCGGACCAATCAGGCAAAGGACTAGACTCACAGCAATTCCAGAGTTCTGAAACCAGTAGAACACAGAGCAGCAGATCCAGTAAGTGTGTACCAAAACGCAGGGGACGCAGTCAGCAGTACTATATATCAGATTGCGCGTGGTCACAGTGGCGTGAGTCTCATTCTAGAACTAGTACAAGAACAGTCAGATTTCTGAAATGTAGAGGCCCAGCAATAGCGGCAGACTGCAATTAAGTATGATGGCCCACAAGATTATGAAAGAGAGACCAGGCGTTAGACTCTACAGCAATCAACCAGGTAAACAGCACTCTCTCAGGCCAGGCTACACAAATACAGCTTGCAGAGATAGGGGGGCCACAGTGTTGAAATTGGGGGTAATTGCGCACAGATTAGCAGCTAATTAGAAAGCTCAGCACTCGTTACCACCCCGTTTATGTCCGCCTCCAGGTTTGGCAGCTTCTGCCACCCTCCGGAGGAGATCTGTTGGCGCAGCGGCGCCGGACCCTGCAGCGGGCCGCCTCCAGCCAGGGAAATGGTGCCTAAAACAGAGATCACACTCCGTTGCCGCAGCCCAAGCAGTTATGCCAGTTGAGCCCCACTCCTAGGAGAGATCGGGGCCGTGCACAGGATAGGAGCGTGGGAGCCCGATATGGGGACCACACCTGCAGGTTAGATCTGGGCTTGTGCGCCCGCAGCAGAGAGATGCCCCAAAGCACTGTGTATTGCGGTAGCAACCAGAGCAGGCAGGGGGATGCAACGCAGGCACCTCACCTCGAGTGTGCAGCTCCAGAATGGCGGTCGTCCGTCCCGCCGGGCAGCTGAGCAGGATAACAGTGAAGACGCTCCTCAATACACAATCTAACATGTCTCCGCCCAGCAAGCGCGGCGGTCAGAGGCAGAAATCTCCAGTGTGTGGTACAGCAGCAGGGCGAAGGAGAATCCTGACAGTGGAGCCAGGGCACACCAGGGCCGCCATCTTGCGTCAATCAGGGAAACACCGTAAAAGATGTGTCGTTGGGCGCTGAAGAGCCAAATCAATAACCTCAGAGTGCTCCTCTGTGCCACAAGAGTCAGGATGTATTATTTGCAGCTGTGGATGGCGCCAGTTAAGCAGGATATTAGACGTATTATTGTCTTGATCAGCAGAGCAACACTAAAGTGCTGCCATCTTGCTCCGGGCTTTCTAGCACCCCCATGCACAAACATGAGACTTGATCTGTAGACTTACTTTCCCTCACACTCTTAGGGAAAAAGTCCTCACCCATTGAATATAACCTAGAATATTACATGAAAGATGATATCACAAATGACATAATCGGCAGTACCCCTACCTGCACTTTATACTGCACATTGCCAGCAACCAGGGCCAGCAGTAATTTCCAATGGGCAATTGAATTGGAAATGCATATTTAGGACCTTGGTCATAGGTTTTCCGTTCCATATTTAAACTGCACATCAAGAACAAACTTGAGCATGTTGACTGAATATGATGCCCCTACTGGAAACATAATATACTGGTAAAATAAAGCTATGGTTTTGGTTTTCAAAGGTTTTTTAAATGCTAATTTCTAACTATAACGTCCCTGAAACCTATGTTTTTTTCAGTGAATATATCTCCAAAACAATGCCAAGGCATTTGGACAAGCACTCCTCCAGCTGGCAATTTAAACAAAATCATTTATTCAAAAGGAACACGCATTTTCACTCCGATTGCTTAGTCCTTCTGCCTCACGCGTTTCTGAGCCTTCAAGCTCTTTCATCAGAGGCTATTTGCGTGCACCAATATTATTCAGCTCTCACACTTCCCTGCATTTCACTCAGCTTAATAGGCCTCCGGTGTGCCATTCTTGATAGAAATCTTTACAGTGCATCCTGGAACTTGTGGTCACGATCAAAGTTAATTATTTCCTCCAGTTGATTTGTGTGCACTTCCAAACCTTTTTCCAGGACCCAATAACAGTCCTCCAGTGGGCCTCGGAGTAAGAATCCTGTTCCTCTAGTACCAAGGACCAGCTGCGAAGTGTTCTCACTGAACAGTTCAGGTAAAACGGGCCCCTGTGATCTTCCTGAAGGGCGGTGCGACCTTCCCTCGGCCTGGACTAGCCCTGTATAAATCTCCAAAACAATGCCCATGCATTTGGACACACACTCCTTCAGCTGGCGGTTTAAACAAAATCATTTATTCAAAAGGAACAGGCATTTTCACTCCGATTGCTTAGTCCTGCTGCCTGACGCGTTTCTGAGCCTTCTAGATCTTTCACCAGAGGCAATTTGCGTGAATATATAATACTGAACGTGAATGTTATTTTTGACATGTTTTTCTTTATTTGCAGGTGCAGACCAAGGCATTCTTAGTTAGTGAAGGAACATTGTATTCTTAATATAGTGAGGCGAGGAAGAGTTGGCGAGGTCAATTAAATTTAATGAAGAATAAAGAGAGTGCTACCAGTTGGCGATAGCTGTCGAAAGATGGAATCAAAGGACGCTTCAGAAGCGTAAACTGGAAGATGGGAGTATTGTACCAGGCGCTGAGACCTTCATGCGGAATTGGAGCAAGGGAGAATGATGAGAGGTCATGTATCTCAAACTTTCTGTTGGCTTTTTATTAATGATCTCACCTCGAAGTTAGTTAGATGCCCTTTAGATTTGGAGAGGTACAGATCTCGCATGATACTTCTGATTGTGTGGCTTCATGTTATACATGATCGCTTGCTTACGGAACTTATACTGAGGTTCTGATGCTGACAACTTTTCTCGCTTATTGGCTTATTAGGGTTTCTCCTTCTTAGATTAGTGTAGGGTTAGTTATATGCTGCAAAAATTTTCCATGTATGGGGAGAAGGATCAAGATCATTTGTCTACCCACCAGAATCTATTTCTCGTCTTTTGCACTGCAGCCAGCGGAATTCTTATATGTTCTTTGCTGCTAAGGACCAATATTGTACGGCATTTGGTCTCGTTTAAAAATCTTGTATTTTTGCAGTGTGTTTCTGCGATTCATTTATATTAGTTTGGCTTTGAGCTTGTAATAAATATTTTCTGAACTTCAAGATACAGACTGTGACTTTTAGTGTGTGGTCAAATTGTTCACACTGTTTATAAGGCTTAGAATTGTCATTAATCACTTTTCCTTTCAGGCTACAACAAAGGTCGATTAGCTTAAATAAATTGAAAGGATAGGTCTGGAGCGTTCTCAACTTAAATGCATAATATATTGTACAACAGGAAAGAAACATCCATTGGTATTGTTGCCAAGCCTTCCTGTGACAATGCTCGTCTGGTCTGATTGGATCAGGTAGGATTATGGAAGTTCCCACTCAGACCCTAATTACGAGTTGCAAAATACATGGTGATTTTACTACCTGTTAACTTTTGATGCAATGTTACCATTTATGTGCTGTAGGATCGCTCCGCTCCCATACATTATGAGTAAAACCTCATGTATGAATATTATAATGTTGTACCAAATTTTACAGATGTAAATTCCATGCATTTTTAACACATACATTCATCACCTGCTGTGAGCAGATGGTAAATGTTTGTTAGGGCCAGTATATGGGAAACATTGTTTGCTCCCCATTAGAAATGAAAGCAGCCTAAAACTTGCCTGCTGCTGCTGAAAAATATGGTTAGGATCTTTGACAACCAGTAAATGCATGAGCGGAAAAATCTAGGGCCAGATGTATGAAAGCATTTTGTATTTGCAATTTAGGGAATCACAATTTGCGAATCCCTAATACACAAGTAAGAAGCCTTTCTCAATTGCGAACTGTGACGCTAACCATGTGTGAATTTTGAAAAGTGCACTAAAATGCATTTTTCAAAGTGCCATGTTGCGCACATATTCCCTAGGGCAGAGGTCTTCAAACTTTTGTAGGTTGAGCCCCCCCAGCTGATTTTTTTAGATGTTGGGCCCCCCCACCACCTGACAGAAATTTCTGGACTCGACCGCCACGCGCACATTCCGGGCATATTCAGTGAATAACATTCAATACAATAAGAGTGCTTAGTAAACTGCAGGTTTGTGAGTAGGTGGGTGTGGTGAAATGACAGAGGCTTATTACACAGCTCAAAACACCACTTTCCAAGATAAAATGTGTGCAAATTGTTTTTACTAGGATGCTTTGTTTTAAATATGACATGGATTGATAATAACACCACCAACATTAATGTGACGGGAGTGCCTGTTTTTCAGAGACGGTCAATCTGTGGATGGATTTTTGCTACTGCCATCTGTTGGAGGGAAAATTAATTGTGGGCCGGAGGGGTCAGGGGGCTTGGCGCAGCAGCTCAGAAGCCGCGCTGGGAGACCGTGAGAGAGAACTAAGGGAAATGGCACACCTTAATTTGTAACCGGTGCTCTTGGAACGCTTGTTCTAAAAACAGGAAAAAATAGATATATGAGCCTTGGAGACTGTTTCTGAAAGTTGTACAAGTTTATTAGAAGACACAGCTTCTGGAAATATTCAATAATAGCAGTTTGGTATACACAGTGCTGTTTACAGCTGCTATGAGAGAGAGAATATGCTTTAAGTACACTTGTGAGCTTTGAGGCAGATTGCATAGAAAAAGGTTAAGCACATATCATTGGGAACACTCACCACTGTATATAAAGTCATATCCTGCAAGTACAAGTTAAACACCTCTAATGCAGTGAAGATAAAACAAGGTCAGAGAAAACATAACATAGCATAACAATTCAGATGGTGAAATATATCTTTAAATGCAATAAGGAAAAACCACTTCATACAGCAGAATATACAATAGAGAAGCAGAGTCTAGAGTCTAAGTACAGGTAACAAGGGTTATCGCGAGTAACCCCTGGGAAAAACTCCTGTCCGACACTCGAGTGCAGACGCGGAGTAGTTCAACGATATTCTCGCGGACCACCCTTTTATAGTGACCAAACAATGAGACTGTAATTACGTCATCATATCACGCCACCTCGTATCTTTCCATCGTCTCTCACGCCCCTGCTTGGTACCCTCCCATCATAAGTGTAGATGTAACCCTTTTCTCATAATTGTGTGTGGCACGTACGCCAGTCCAGACTGAGTTCCTGGCACCTTGACTGGAGGTTTGTCATTAATTCATCATACACAACACAAATGTGTTATTATTACTTTGAAGGATTCTATTCATGCGTTTACGTGCCAGTCTGTGATACTGATTTGCCACTTTGTCCTAATTTATCGGAATAGCCTCAACTGTGGTGGGAACTTCCTCTTTCTCTGTTCTCTGTCCACAGCTTACAGGTGGGGGCCTGGGGTGTGTTGCAAGATTAAGAAGGAACTTGAACTTTATCGTTCATGAACCTAGCATACAATAGGGTGGGGGCCTAATGAGGGGGTGCGAAGCCACGCAGACAAGTGGAGCTGGGAGAAGCTTGGTCAGACCTGTTTCTGCTTCTGCTCTAAGCTGAAAGAAAATGGCAGTGCTCAGACCAACGTAACTGAGGCCTATAACACTCAAGCAGCAGGGCCTACACAGGGGTTAATGTTGGCTAAGTGATTAGGGTATGCTTGGATGACTATGCAGTGAAATTATCTCCCTCTGTCACATCCACAGGTTGTGCTCCACATCCAGTCTTGAACGGTACTTCGTCTTTAATACCGCACGTGCTCAGAACCCAATCTCGCATAAATGGGGCGAGCTGAAAGGCAAGAGAGTTTTGATGTTCAACACAGAAAAGGGGTGAGGGTCCTGTAAATTTAGACTCTACCACCCCTGACCCCCATGAATCACAGATGTACACACAAGAAGGGGGTGGATAGAGTAGACCACACAAGCAAAACACAAAAACTTAAACATAAAAAATCCCAACGAGGCAAATCGCTCTGTTTGGAAAAACTGCCCTCACTTACATACCGAAGTATGTGACATGCTTCATCATTGGGCCTGCTTACAGTACGCCCTGGTGTACCCACACAGGACGGAGCATAAGGGAGGGGGAAAAACAATAAATTCCACTTAACAAGACGTACAGCCAGAAAAATTCAACATTGGACTACACATAACATAAATTGCGGTGAAAAGCCGTGCAAACACCCAGTGACTAAAACTGTAAGTGCGACCAAAAGTGCAGTACAAAGGACGTGTTTAAAACTGATTAGGGTTGCCAACCAAACAAGTATATTTATTCAACTTTCCTTGGTACCCCTATCAGGATTAAAAAGTAAGAAAGGGATGGGAAATGCCTTAAGGAGAAATTTAGGAGTCTCAAGGCTTCCCTCCTACCACTGCTAAAGTCAACATGTTTCGACCGTTAACTGTGTGCCTCTGAGGATCAATTCGGTCTTCTTCAGGACTGTCGCAATCAGTGCCACTCTGGGTCCTCCCGTAATTCGGACGATGGATCCCACAGGATGGGCAGGTCCACTGGATCCGTACCCTTCCTACGTTATGTGTTGAGACTGGTCCCTGTGGTGCGGGACTTCATTCACGAGTTTATGTGGTCCATAAACCCGAACTGGTGTTCGGCAGGGAGATGGCCAGAGAACACAACTGTTCCGTAGGCGCACCGTCTCCTGACAGCCTGTATTCCGTAACACCGTGCAGCTAGAGAGTTTTGATAGCAGTTTCTCCCAAAGCTGAATATTCTGCAGACATTTTTCAGCCAAGACAAGGACTGTAAGGGAGACAGTGTTGTCAGATGTTTCGAGAACTCCCAAGCTCAGAGCTGGAACACGAGAAACAAATCTCCTCTAGAAATCATTAACAAACGTTTTAGGCAGAATTATAAGGGGACAAAATGCCCACCAACCAGTTATGGATCCGAAGACAGTTGAAAGTCCACAGAGAAGGCGCTGAACAAACACCTCACTGAGAATTCCTTAGTGGTACGATAAGTTGCTTGCCTGAAGTAGTAGTGGTTTGGGACACGTCAGGCTTATGTTTAAAAACAAATAGACTAATAATAAATTAATGATGTTGCCTAGTTTACTTCAGAGTAATGTTGTCTGACACACTTTGTGATGGTAGGGACATGTGGGTGCCCTGGACCAAAACTATTTTGGGGGACCCTGTTCAGTACAGTTTTGAGTTTAAATGATTTATTTTCAGCTCTGCCATACCCTATTTAGCCATGCTACTAACGGTGCACAGGCACTGTAGTCAAAATTCTAAAATCGTTTACTGTTAATATTCAGAAGTGTCTCGATCAAGGGCCCCCTGGAAGGCTGCATTGTAGTGCATTTAGATGTCTCCTTTTGTAATTTAGGACGAAAACCTTAATGGGGCACAACATGCCCATACTTGTGTACAGGGGTGAGTGAGGCGACCATATGAAATTGGGGGTGCATGTTAGTGCAGAGTGGGACGAATGAATGTATAGTTAGTGGTGGGCTTATTGGAGTGAGATTGCAGATTGAACAGTGAGGGAGATAGGTGAGTGAAGTGTCACGAGTGCAGGTTGAGTAGTGTGCTCGTGTGACTGCAGGCTGGGTGAAAAGCGCAAGTGCATTGTGAGTGCAGAGTGATCACTGTGAGTGGAGGGTAAGTGGGTGAATGGTGTGAGAACATGGTGATCATTGTGAGTGCAGGGTGAGCGGGTGAATGGTGTGAGTGCATTGTGATCGCTGTGAGTGGAGGGTAAGTGGGTGAATGGTGTGAGTGCATCGGGGTCAGT
This sequence comes from Lissotriton helveticus, assembly GCF_964261635.1. Lineage (NCBI taxonomy): Eukaryota > Metazoa > Chordata > Amphibia > Caudata > Salamandridae > Lissotriton > Lissotriton helveticus. The sequence goes on along the minus strand of NC_136067.1, from coordinate 1,066,804,853 downwards.
GTGAGTGCTGGGTGAGATTGAAAGTGAAGGGCGAGAATGAGAAGTGAGTGGTCTGAATGCAGGGTGCATTCCCAGACACTTGAAGTAACTCAGCATATTATTGACGGCAGCATAGGGTTTCAAATGTATTAAACTATTGATATTGTGGCAGTGACCAGGAATCAGGGTGGAGGAAATAAATAATGTGCTGATCCCTCAACAAACTTCCAGTCTTATGATTGCGGTTGCCAGCTCATTATTTTGATGTCACAGATGGTATAAAAATAAGCAGTCACCTAAAGCTGTATTTTCAGCACTTGTCTGTGCATACTTTGAACAGCAAATATAAATAGAAAGAACTTTTAATTGTTTTCTAGAGCTGCATGAATGATCCATGACTGATAATAAAAGGGAACAAAGATAGAAAAGGCACATTACAAATGAATCAACAAAAAGAAGGGGGGACCGGGAGCTCGTTAACATTACAAATGAATACATAATTCTTATTTATAATCATATTTAGCAATTTGAAAGCTGTTTAAACAACACATGGCTGGCTGGAATTTTGCGCGCCTGCCTGTGTAATTTTAAAATAAACTTTCAGGGACGTTTTAAGGATTTTGGGGCCTGTGGGCCAAATGTATTTTTGGGGCCCCTGTTCGGACCAGCTTTAATTTTATGATCTAGTCTCCGCTCTTTCATGCCTTCTTTGGTCAAATACTAAATGTGTGTACATCGGATATTCAGGGATAGTGATGTGTGTTTTCAGTATGTAACACAACAGCAGTTCACTAATATTACTGTAAATGTGGAGTAGTGTGGCTCACTGGTTAGAGGCAGCAGGCCTGAGAGCAGAAGTCAGCCCGGGACCAGGGTTCAATTCCCGACGCGGCAGGGTCGTGGACCTTGGTCAGCGGACTTGATAATTCTCGCTTCGGTGCTTACTCTAATCAGGGGTTCCACTCGGCAACTCTGGGCATTAGCTTGCCTAATCTCCACAACGGCCCCACCAATTCCGGGGATGCCTGGCTCCACCTTGGGGGCTCCCAGCAAGGGACCATCCCGCAGGGAAAGCCAGGACGGGTTCCCCAGAGTTATACAGCGCCGGGACGCCCTGTTGCTGGGGCAGCTGTGCGCTTTACAAGTATACTACATTTACATTTAAATAATCTGTCACCACCTTCTATTTCTCATATGTGAGGCCACGTATTGATCTAAAATAAGCTTTTTATATGGAAGTCGCATGACGCATAAACACATTTTGTCTGCAAAATGTATGTAATAGACTTTTACACATTATAAATGAATGATTGAAAAACGATATTTACAACATTGTGTTTTAAAATGATTCAAGGTCATGAGGGCAAGACTGTAGAATAGAACTGGCACTTTCAGTCCCCCCACCCAACCCCTTTATTTATGCGTTTTTATATAGCGCAGACTTTACCCGAAGGGGTCAGACCGCTTCACAATAGGAACAGAACTGATACATGAGAGAACATTATAAGTGAACAAATTACAAAAGCAAACGCTAAATTACATGAGGCAAAAGTGACAATCATGAGCAAACAAATACAAGAGAAAGTAAATGGAGCATTATGTCCCTGGAAACTTTGTCTCCGTTTTGGGAAGAGCCAACTCTCCCAGGAGGGGGTTAATTCACAGAGCTGACATGCTTCAGGTGCAGTGGGAGGCGAGGGGTCTCCTCTGCTAAAAACCAAAAGCGCATCCCACTGCAGCTGAAGCTGTCAGCTCTGTGATTAATCCCCTCCTGGTAGAGTTAACATAACAAAAGAACGGGCACCTCCTGCCCTATCGATCTCCCCTCCCTCCCCCTTCCACATACCGGAGTCCGGAGTCCTTCAAGAAGACTTGCACGGACAGACGGACGACTGCAGGGCACAAAGGTTAAATTGAAGTGGAGTGCACGCCCCCCGCCTGGGAAGGTGTCGCGCCCTCCCAGTGGGGCGCGCCCCACAGATTGAAGAACACTGCCCTAGGGTATGTGTGCACTTTACATGGGCACAATTTGAATGTTTGGTTTTCTTCAAGGGGGCCTTAGTCCCCGGGGCACCCTTGGCTTTGTATTCGCATATTTGCGATTACCAATTAGGTAATCACAAATTAGCTAATGCAAAACCATTCGCACCTATGGGCCTTTCAGTCCATAGGAAAACATGAAGTCATTTTACGTAATAGCGATTCGCTATTTACCGAATCACTATTAGGTAATATTACGGAATCACAAAATATTGTGCGATTTCTGCACACAATCAGGCACATGCATCAAAGGATTTTGCGATCGCAAATGGTGAGAATCGCAAAAATCGGCCGTTTGCAATCGCAAAATCTGCTTTTGGAATGCATGAAGGGTAAAGGCCCTCGCAATTTGAGAATTCGCAAAATTTGCGAATTCTCAAATTGCGATTGCATTTAAGGAATCGCATTTTGCGATTCCGTAAATGCAATGCATGAAACTTTAAAAAATTGCGATTTCGCAATTATGGGGAGCAATTTGCGAAAACTTTGAAAAATGCACTTTTGTGCATTTTTCAAAGTTTCATGTTGTGCACACACATGCCCTTAGGGCATGTGTGTGCACAACATATGTGCACAGATTGATTTCAGGGGTGCAACAGGGTGTCCTTTGGACGCTCCTGCACCCTTGAAATCGTATTCTCAATTTGCGATTCGCTAATTGCTAATCGCAAATTGAGAATGTCTTCCCATTCATTCCTATGGGCCTCTAGGCCCATAGGAATGAATGGGGAGGTATTCCTTAATTGCGACTCGCAATTTGAGAGTCGCAATTAAGGAATATTAAGAAATCGCAATTTATTTAGCGATTTCTTGATGCATTGCATTTTGCAATTCCTTAATTGCGATTCCTTATTTTTCGCAATTAAGGAATCGGAAAATGCAATATTGATGCAAGTGCCTGATAGCATTTTATGATTACCAAATGAAGATTAGATAAAAATCGCAATTTGAGACTGACAAAATGCGTTTTGCATACTCTGGCCCTGTGTAACCAAAAATCAGGCAGACATGGATTAATGTAATTCTGCCTGACTTGTAATTAAGACTATAGTGGCAAAATGTTCACATAAATCTTAACATTTTAGCCAATGATTGTCATTGACTTCTACTTCAACACTGGCATTTGGGCATTATCAACTTTTAGCATTACCAATGTTGAAGACTAAACAAATATGGATCTCTTTTGGAACAAACTCAAAAAGTTAAAAGTTATTTATTCCCCAAAGCACTGATGCAACTCAGCTGTGAGTCAACTCCATTCCAGTGCGTTCCTACTTATCTGTTTCTGAATAGCAGTCGGTCTATAGAAATGGAGACATTAACTCCTTTGGGACAACACCCACTCTAAGATCATACCAGGCCTCGAACTTTATCCTCCTTCCCCCCATCTTTAATACACTCCTTCATCTGCTTATTGGAAGCTCATTCATTCAAAGAGTATTGTTTGTTATAGAATTTTCCCAACTAGTTCACAATGAGAACATCTTTTGTTATCAGGGTTTCCTTCAAGAAACTAGCTAACATTCTACTCACTGACTTGAAAAATCTTCTTAAAAAACAATTCCCAAATAACAATAAAAATTTGTCAGCATCATTTGTATTAATAATTCCCTGTGTTCCACCCACCTTGCTGTCATCGCCTTTTGATCTCATTTATTTCCCAGTGATGAAAAATGTTGCCTGTTTTACAGATATTTGGAATTGAAAGGTCTCTGCTAGAGTTTGAAAAGTAAAATAATTTACTCCCCCACATTTCCACCTATTGCCCTGTCTAATCCATTCCTTACTCCAACGCACTTAAAACCTCTCCTGTTAGAAGTAACCAGGGGAGTCATTTGGCTTCGACAAATGCCTGGAGTCCTTCATCACAATTATAACACCAAAAGTGTCAGGTTCCAGCCATTGAATATCAGAAAAATCTTGCAGCCCCCATCCCTTTCCAGGCTTGAAAATACCTGAATAGCAATCTGGAGTGGTACAAGAGTCTTCTAAATGGCCTACGACAATAGTCCTTCTCCTTTGGCTAAAATAATACGTACATTCTTCAATCCCTCCATATACATGTTTACCATTCTGAAACTTGCACAGTACACTTTCAAAGTACATGGGCCTGGTAATAGAAGTAGTCCAACCAATCTGGGTGCAGAGATTGCAAGCAGAAACCATAAAAAAGGTATTTTTCACTGGTGCACCTAATCTCCAAGGTGCGGTGGGAGTGTTATTACAAGAAAATAAAAGAAAAAGAAGCAACATTTATGTCAAGAAGTCGTTAATGAAAATCATGTATTTGCTACACACTCTGTATTTTTCTTTTAATCTAAATGTGGGTCTATGGATCACTGCTATTTAGAACTCAGGACATCTTGAGCCTACTGGTGTGCAAGTGCTCTACCCTTTATGTGAAAACTGGTTTTGTGATTCAATTAGGCATATTTGATGCTTTGGGGAGCTTCACAAAGGTCAAATTTTATATGTAAGATTTAAAAAAGGTGTTTTCGCAGTGATCCCTATGTATAAATGTTACAATTGCTTAAACAGCACATTCCAGCACAACAGGCAGTAGGCATGTCTTAAAAAACTGTTTTTGTACTCATAATTCTAGGTTGGATACTCTGGTAAGTCATCTTTATATGTGCACACATTTGTTTTATCGTAAAATTGGGTTGAATGCTGAAATTTAAGAAAAGAGATGGTTCCACACTTAGGTTTAAAAAAATAACGTCCCTAAAAATACTTATTTTTCATACAAATTGCTGAAGGCTACATTATAAAAATATGAGCATTGAACATTCCTCTTTTTATAATATTTCTTAATAAAATGCTACGCACTCCAAATTCACTGGGAGTGGATGAATAAGTTGACATAACCAATAACAACATCTGTCATTTATGTATGTGATGCACAAATGAATCAGGAATAGCTTTTAATATAAAACACATTTTTGAAACAGGAAATGAGACACAGTGCCTGAAAAATATAGTACCCTTACCTGCTACATTTTTCCAGGTTTTATTCACTTAAATGTTTTGATTGTAACTTTTGAGACTAGTGTGGGACTGAAAACATATGTGTCTGTTATTCTGAAGCCTTTTTCGGTTACACCTTCCAGTACCAAGGTTACATATTGGATCCTTTTGAGTAGGAAGAAATACCACTTGTCGCACACCAGTGCTCCACTGCAGGCTGGCCTCCAAAAGTGTCTGTTGCTAGTGTGCTGCCCATTCTTTTCCTATGTGACCAACTTGTTCTTTTGTTTTTGACTAACTTCTAATACATAAATCCATTGTTCTTTCTTTGTGCATCACTGTCATTTTAGCAATTTTTTTACTGTAATTTTGATATGGTGTACTTGCAATTGGATCACATACTATTTTGTCTGAGGAAGACGATGCTGTTTGTTCTAAGCTACCACGGTTGAGCAAGGAATTCCTCTCAAAACCGGTTTACAAAAAAGGAATAAGATAGTTTGAGTTTGTGAAAGTTTAGCTTCTATGAAGAACTGGCCACTAGAAAGCAATGTTTAACGTTATGGCTCTGGCTGAGAAAATGTGTCAGTCACAAACCTGAAGCTCACTTGAGATTTATGAACCTTTTGCCATATTTAATTTTGTCAATAGGTCCACCTTATAGTTGCTCAGACTAACTCCTTATTTGTAACTGCTTTTTACACTTTATCTCACCAACACCTTGCACTCTGCACTTTCCAGCTACTCCCTGGACCTGGCCCAAGAGGGAGGGGCTGTTGACAGCAGCAGCTGAGAGCGAGCGCCGGAGCGCTATAAAAGCCGCCAAAGCCTCCCGCAGCGCGGGACGTGCGCAGGGCAAGTGACTTATAACATCTAACTCTTCTTTCCTTCTTTCCTTGTGTTCGAAGAGGAGTTTATTAAATTCATCGCATAGTGTTTTAAATTACACAGCTAGTGTATTATTAGTTATTAAAGCCTTTAGGCTGCGGGCACTTCCAGCATAGGGTGATACTTGTACAACAACGGGGGGGGGCCTACAAACACTAAGAGTTGGCTTTAAGGAAGGAAGGTGACATGGGGAAAAGAAAAGCAGAAATTACATCCAGGGTGGTTAAGGAGGTCTAAGAACTCACTCATGAAATATCTCTCCAGGGCAATAGGAAGGGAAACATCCTTTACAACGCAACTTTTACAACGCAGTGCCTTTACGACGCAACTATTACAACAAAAACCATTACAACGCATTGCGCTGGGGGGCGCTCTAGGATAGGGAATAGATTTAATTTACTATCCAACACCTTCCCTAGGTCCACGGGGACTGGAGTTGGAATAGTAAATTAAACTATTCACTATCCAGCACACCTAAGCACTATGCGTTGTAATGATTTGCGTTGTAAAAGTTGCATCATAAAGGCATGCGTGGTAAAAGCATGCATTGTAACGACGTACATCCCAATAGGAACCATAGAGAAACAAATTCATATGTGGAAGTAACCCTAAATCAAGGCATCAGGGCGGGAGAGGAACCTATAAACCTCGAGTATATGGACCCAAGTTCTTCTCATCCTGAACACATTCCCACCCAAAACCTTTATATCTAGGTAAGTGGGTGTGTACAGGATGATCATATATATGTATCTGACCAGGAAAGCGAGATCCAACCTCCATCAAAGCGCCCAAGAAATCCAGATGCAACATCAGCGACCCTGGATCCCGACTCACCCCCAACTAACCCCAAGACAGCAGGAAAAAAACTAAAGAAAAGTAACAATAAATCTAGGCCTAATAAGGGGGGAATAGGGCTCTCAGCCTCAACCTCTTGTAAAAACAGTCACAAGGAGGACTACTTGAAAATCTGTTTTAGATTACAAGCCTTTCAAAAAACAGTTGCAGAATCCCTAGAGAAACTGCTAGTCAGGGTTATAGTTATTGATGATTCATTGAGAAATAGCTATAGTGTACACTCCAACAACCCCCTGAATAATACCCTAAAGCCCATAGTAAGCACAGCAAAGGCTGCCCAGCCTGCCCAGGTTGATGTCGTTAGTGGTGCAGCTAAAATATTGGCAGGCAATAAATGTGACCGTAGCTGAAACCAGACAGGTGAATCTCCTATATTGAGGCTAGAATAAACCAGTCCACAACTCCTCCCAGAGCAGTGCGCACAGACAAGGACGGCTTTAGATTGAATTTACCCCCGGAGGCTACCCCATACACCATCATCCTAGCAAATTTCCCACAGCAAACCTCCCGGGTGTATGAAACATGGGAGGCTCTGAGAAACAAGGCTCTCTGCTGGCTCGGCACAAAAAACAGGCTAACTGAGCCTCTATTTGAAGAATTTAAGATCGCGATAAAAGTGGGATGGGTAGGGAAAATGGATAAAACATTGTCTGATGACTGCATAGTCCTTACATTCAGAATGCCTAAATTGACTCATGAGATTATTTTATAGACTTGGCAGTAAGCACATGACAAACAGGGAAATAAATGTACTGCCCCTTGGTTATTTCTTTCCCCCCATGAACCAAACACAGCACTATTTACAGTGGAGAGTCTCTAATTGTGCCCCACCACACCAATTTACTATACCAACGCAAAACAGATTTAACATACTCCCATCACTAGAAGATATAGATTGACTTGCCACCAGGGACAGCCCTGCAGATTCAAATCTGACTAGCACAAAGCATCTCCCTGCTCTTGAAATGACACTTACCAATTAAAAGGAACCTTATCATACTGAGACTAACACAACAAACGATACATACACCGCTTTTACTCATCATAATTCTAGGTTACAAGTAGATGATCAGTTCAACATTGCAGCTGTCAGTGACATCATAGAGCACAGCAATAAAGAGAAGGGAATAGATATGACAATCAGAAGCACCTCATCCAAAAAGCTACCAACTTGTGTTGCCCATTATCCCAGTAAATTTACTGTTGAACCTGACTATAATAATAATAACAACCGGAGAGAAAGTACACCTCCTAGAGTAAAATATTATTTTGGAAAGTGGCTGGTCTAACTTCCAAACTCACCAACTCCGCCTGGTTAGAATTCGTAGACACTTATGATATACTGTGCATTCAAGAAACGTGGGTGGACACTGCACACCACATCAATGGGTATAAAACATTTCTTACCCCTGCGGCTCCTTCTAGTCATGGGAGAAAAAAGGGAGGTCTATGCACCTATATTTCCTGTAGGGTGAATGTTAAAAAAGTACACTTCACATTGATAGTATCTATTGTACTGTTCTATTGAACTTTTATAATAATTTTCCTGCAACACAGACAGAGGTAGTTTTGAGGCACTTACAAAAGGACCTGAACAACATACAAAAGGAAACAAACAAGGACATTTGTGTAATTTGGGGAGGGGGTTGCTCTTAAGCTGCTGTAAACATGATTTTGCAACCTGGCTCGACAAGACGGCTGCAGATTCTGATATTTTTTATTCTTTAAAAAAATATCTCTGGCCATAAAGAAGAACCTATCGATAGCATATAAAAACCCTATATTATCAAGTCAGGCTGGTTCGATACACACTGCAGCAAAGCCCATGTAGCCATAAAAGCTGCCTTACATAAGCCAGTTAGAGACCAGGAGGGGGATAAAATGGCAAGAATAGCGTATTGAACCTCGCTCAAAGACTGTAAGGAGGCCATAGGAAACAAATTATGGCAGGCCCTCCAAAAAGCAACCAAATTAAAAGACACTAAAGGCTTCTGGAAGGCCATGAATGCCCCATTCCTGGCCCCTAAAAGAAACCCACAATTGAGATTAGCATTGGGGAGGATCAAAGTGACAATGCTGACAAAAATCAATGTTTGGGCCATAGAATAAGCATACCTCCCAATTGATATTGATTTTAATGTGGACAAGGTGATATTGGCCATTAATTCGAGCATGGGACGAAAAGCCCCTGGCCCCGACTCCATTCCCGTGGATTTATATAAATCCACTCCTTTGCTGTGGGATCCATTATTAACCTCTGTTATAATGTTTTGCTGTAAACTAGGCTTCATTCCAACTTGGGCAGAATCCATACTTGTTCCTATCATCAAAAAAGGAGATCGTAATGACCCAGCCTGTGATAGGCCGATTTCACTTCTGGACTCCTTTGTGGTAGTGCCCGTTGAGTTATTTTAAATAGACTGCAGGCGTGGGCAGAAGACTTGGGTGTGATTTCGGAACCACAGAATGGATTCAGCCAAGGATTAGGAACTGTGGAACAAGACCTAAATGTAAGCCTAATATGGGGGAAATATATACAAGCTAAACATGGGAATCTCTTTTTATGTTTTTTTGATTTGAGTTCTCTGTTTGATTGTGTAAATCATCGGAAACTCTGGAACATCCTAGAGACCAAGGGCATGGAAACCTCACAACAATTTCCTGTGGTAGCTATACTAAGATGCACAAGCAAGTGTCCGTTATGGAAGTGCAGGTGAGCGTAGCTCAAATATCCTTGTTAGAAAGGGGGTGAGGCAGGGGTGTATGCTACCCCTCTTCCTTTTCACCTTGTACATAAATAGTTTAGGAGAAACATTATCAAGGAAATGTGAGGATTTACCCTGTATTGGAAAATGGCCAATTGGAGCATTGTTCTATGCAGACGATGCCGTCCTCCTATCCCGTACGCAAATAGGTTTGCAAAAAATTGTTTTGAGTTTTGTAACCTATATGTCAAGTCTAGATCTTAATGTAAACCACACAAAAACATCGGTTAAGAAATGTAGTAAGTCTAGCGTAAAGTGTCAGGATATTTTTATCAATAATAAGAAACTCTAATTCCCCAATTATTTTTCATATTTAGGAATTGTAATTGAAAAGAGGGGCTCCTGGGTAAATGAAATTACTTCAAGAAAATTATTATTTGCTAAAGCTACAGGAGCCCTTGTAAACTTTGCTAGAAAACTGGGAAAGCGACCCATTGGTGAATTGCTAAAAATCTATAATGCTAAATGCATTTCTACAGGAATGCATGGAGCTGGAATTTTGGGGGCATGCTAATGTGGAATTGTTACAGTTAATTGAGAACAAGTTTATAAGATATCTTTTAGCAGCCCCGGTGACGTACACTTGCCATGCTGAATTGGGAATGCCATACTTATTTGACTTGATTAAAATGCAATTAGTTCTATTATGGCATAAGATATGGACATGTACAGCTTCTGGTCTTAACCGGGATGTGATCAACGACTGCCTGAACTTGCAGCGGGTATCCTTCACCCTTTGGCTCAATTATGTTAAACACTTTGTGGCGGACCTGGGATGCCCTGAATATTTCTCCAATCCCTACAGCATTACTATCATCCCAAGGCAAGAACTAAAGATTGCATGTATGAAACTCTTGAAGACGACCAGATTTGCACAAAATAATAGTAAAATGTCTGTCGGAGAGAATCAAATGCTCTGATACAACTGGGGATACAACCATACTTACTAAATGTACAGGGGAGTTATGACAGGATGTTATTGACACGCCTACGTTTAGGCAACCTACATAACATGGTCACAATCCAAAATATGAATGATTGGTCATGTTCTCTAGGCCTCTGTCCATGTGATGATAGATCTTCCTAGACTACGATTCATATAATGGTTTTCTGTAAATTGTACACCCTACTAAGGAAAAGATGGATTCTGCCCATCATAAAAGAGTTAGGTCTGAGACAATGTCATCCCGCTTTTTTTAAATTGCAACTTCTAGATGATGAAATCTTCACTGATCATTTAACAAAGTACATGAAAGGGATTGTTAGATGCAGAAAAACAATGTAATGTCTCCTCCTTTCAACTATGAAATTACTCTATTTACAAATCCTTATATGTTAAAGAATGTGTACTGAATGTTGCCAAAGCTTTTTTATCTTAACTGACGCAATTTTCAACGGTTTGTCAAAATATATATATGGGGGGCGTGGCCAAGATGGCGTCGGAGTAGGACGCTTCTGAGAGCCTCTCCGACGCCGACTCTGCATAGCTTCGAATAGCGGGGTCCGGAGCCTTCTTGCTGGCGTGAAAGGTGCAGCGGAGGTCGCTGATAGCTGGGGGCCCCATCCGGTGGCGTCGGAGAGCAGAGTAGAAGCCTGTAGCGGCGGCTGGAGCGGGGAAGAGCTGCGGCCTGTACGGCACCGGCCTCTCGTGCTCGGGGGGCCGGCCAGTGAGGCGGCATCCGGTGCGGCGAGGAGTTATCTCGCATCGGCGATCTAGCTCCGCCTCGAGGTCCATCGGCCGGCGGGAGGCAGGCCCCGCCGTGGAGGACCGGTGGCAGGTACGGCGCTTTGGGAAGAGGTATTGGCGGGCCCGGCTGATGCAGTGGAGGAGGACCGGAATCGGTGCACTGGGCCCGACGGAGACCTACTGCAGCGGGGAAGCCTGGTGAGGCTGAGGCGCCCAGGGGAGGCGACCCCTGTTCCCGGGCGCCCGGTAGGGCGGAGCGGCTGAGGGGGCTGCCGCGATCGCTACGGCTCCAACGTGTGGTGTTCCCTGTGCGACTGCGGCCTGGAGGAGGGCCGGAAGCGGGCATATCTGGATTCCCAGGGCGTGCGCCTGGGGCGGCGGTGGAGCCCGGTCGCCCTGAAGCCTTCCTGCCTAGCTGGTGCCGAGCCCTGGGTGACTTTGTAACTCGAGCTGTGGGGCCCTAGAGAGGCTCTGGTGGGGCCGGCTGGACTAGAGCGGGAATAACCCTGGACTTCAGCACTCGCTGGGGGTCACTGTGCCGCCATTTTCATTGGCCCTTCTCTGGCTGGATCGGCCTGCTGGGCCTCGCGCTTGGTCTCCCGGGCTGAGGGCCTCTCTGCTGGTGTGCCCTGCGGCGGGTCCTGGCCTCGGGACTGAGGTGGTTCTACCCGCAGTGCCCAGGGGACTTCAGTACGTGGCTGCACCTTGGGCCTTAACATTGGGTTTCCAGGGCGGCGGTGAGATCAGGGGGCACGGTGACCAGATTGAGGGGAGCTGACGCTACCGCCCGCCCGAGAGGTGGACTCTCCTTGCAGCCACGCACGAGGCGCCATTTTGGAGGGGCCTTGCACAGCAGCGCTTGGCGGCCCGGCCCTATTAGCCCTTGGAACTGGCAGCTGACTGGGGCACTTGCTGCAGAGCGGTCACACACGCTCTCTGGACTAGGCGCCGACTTCGGAGCCTCGCCACCCATTATCTGCCTCTTGGATTGGAGTGAACCTCGGGGGCACGCGGCTCTGGCCGGCTGGTGGTCGCCCTGGGGAAGGGGAGACCACATTGCTGACGGGACGTGCCGGGGCGGTGAGTCGCCTGCCTGAGACCTATCCCCCCGGTTGCGGCTGATCCGGAGTCTGGTGATAAGAGGGCTGCAGCTTCTCACAACCATGTCCTCCTCGCAGCGTAGGGGGAAATCGCTGAAGGATGGGACCTCTAAATCATCGCAGCAGCCGGCATCGCCCGGAGCCAGTGGCTCCTCAAGGCAATCAGATGACGAAGCGCCTGCGACTAAAGCGTTCATGACGGAGCTCTTCGCTTCTATTAAGGAGGACATCTCCGAACTCCGTACGCAGTTGGCCTCGGATCTCCGAGAGGTGCGGAGGGACGTCGATGGGATTGGTGAAAGGGTGGCGACGTTGGAGGACCATGACCTCAGCATGGCGAATGATGTGCACCAGCTCCAACAGGACATCATACGCCTCACGGAGCAGAATTTGGATCTGCAGACCCACGCGGAGGACTTGGAGAACCGCTCTAGGAGAATTAACATTCGTATTAAGGCGGTGCCGTGGGACGGTGAAGCGGGGGACCTGCGTGGGTACGTTCAGGCCTTGTTTCTCCAGATCCTGGAGGATGCAGAGGTGCGGGATATTCAGATGGACAGAGTGCATAGAGTGGGGCTGCCCAGGCGGGGCGGGGGCCCCCCCCGGATATCCTCGTCTGTGTGCATGACTTTCAGATGAAGGAAAGGATTCTGAGGAAAGCTAGAACCATCACCTCGTTGCAATTTAGAGACCACCGCCCGCAGCTATACCAGGACCTGGCGGCGACGACTTTGCAGAAGCGGAGGGACTTCCGGCCGGTGACCGCCTTCCTCCGGGAGCGCGAGGTCTCCTACTCATGGGGCCATCCCTTCCGGATTATATTTCGCTGGGAGAATAGGCTGAGGCAGATCAATTCCCTGCAAGTGGCGAAAGATCTTCTGGGCATCGAGGAAGCGGAACCTTCTCGGGGGGCACGCGGCTCGCTATTCCGGAGGCGGCGTCGCTCTTCTTCCTGGCACAGAGTGGGCCCATCACCGGAGCGACGACGACCAGACCCTACGATTAGTGAGCAGAAGAGGGGTGCCGCAGTGGCATCGGTGGCCTCCGTCACCATGGCGGACTCCCAGACTAGCTCTGGAGCAGCGTGACCCCGGTACCATTGAATGGCGTCGGAGGGGCTCTTGGCCTGAGGTCCCCGGGGTATGGTGGTACTTTTGGAGAAGACACCCCGGACCTTGGACCTGGGGGTCACCAGGATGACACCCCAGCCCCGAATCCAGACCAGTAGGGGACCTCCGAACTGTGACCTGCTGGAACTGATGAATACGAGGTTCAGGTTCAGTGCCTTGAGTTGTATTTTGTTGTTCTTTGTTCTTGGGGGGGCGAGGGGGGTGTTGGGGATGGGGGACACGCTGGGGGGTCGGGCGCAGGGGGGGAAGGGGGGCCTGTGGTGGTGGCGACTGTTGGCTGTGTGTCTGGGGTGCTGCATGTGGGGGTGGGCGTGTGTTGTACATCTCATTCCTAGTCTTCTGCTTTGGGGGTCATACTTGATTTGCATTTCGCTGTGGGGGGCGGGCTGGCAGTGGGGAGAGGGGAGCGAGAGGTGGTTAGTGACGGTCATGGGGCTGGTAGAGGGGTGGGGTGATGCGAAGACCCCTTCCTCGGCTGTATGTGTCATGGATTGGGGGCTGTTCCTTGATTTATTATGACTATTAGTATAGGCACCTGGAACGTGAAGGGGCTCAATTCCCCGCAGAAGCGGCAGAAAGTGTGGAAGTACCTGGCGGATCACCATCTGGATGTGGTTGGTCTTCAAGAAACTCACCTAGCCAGGAAAGATGAGCTTAGGCTTCGCCATCGACACTTTCCACTTATATACAGGGCATCCGCTTCCACTAAGCACAGGGGGGTGGCTCTATTGTTTTGGGCGTCCCTCCACTTCCAACCGGGGGGGGTGTGCGGGGATAAGGAGGGGCGATGGCTGATGGTGAAGGGAATGCTGTATGGGCGTATGTGCACATTTGTGGTGGTGTATGTGCCCAATGCTTCGCAGAACAGCTTTTTGCAGACTCTGTTGGAAAAAGTGGGGGAATTCATGGAGGGCCAGCTGTTCCTGATGGGAGACTTCAATATGGTGTGGGATAAAGTCCTGGATAGCTCGGGCTCACAGAGGTCCGGGGCGGGGGTCTTTTCCACGGAGACGCAGCGGCGGGTGGGGGAACTGGGGCTGATTGACAGTTGGCGTTTCCTTTATCCCCAGTCTAGGGACTACACTTATTTTTCCCACGTTCATGTGTCTTATTCCCGAATTGATCATGTCTTCATAAGCCAAGCGTTGAGGGGGGACGCCCAGGTATCCAGCATCTTCCCACTCTCAGTGTCGGACCACAGCCTGGTTGTGCTGGGGTTGCAATGGTCGATGGGGGGGGACGGATGGAAGAAATGGTATTTCCCCGAGGCTTTAACTCGGGATGACGCAGCATGTAAGGATCTGAGGAGGGCCATTCGGGACTTCTTGGAGCTTAACCCGCCTTCGGACACCTCGGTGTATACCACTTGGGATGCCTGCAAGGCCTCACTGCGGGGTACCTGTCTAAGTCTCAATGCTAATCTTAATAGGCAGAGGAGGAAGGAACGCGAGGCTCTTGAATCTGAACTAGCGGTGCTGGAACAGGCTCATAAAGCCAATCCGTCCCGGGTGACCCTGCGACCTCTAACTGCGGTCCGGGGGAAGCTTCGGGCTCACTATAATAACAGAGCGGAATTTACGCTCCTGCGGCTGCGGAGGGCTTCCTACTCGATGGGGAACAAGGTGGGGAAGCACTTGGCGAGACAGCTGCGAGATAAACGGGAGCGTGAATATGTAGGAGGGATTAAAGATGAGGCAGGAAAGGACCAACACAGGGATGGGGACAAGGCTGCTATCTTCGGCCGCTTCTATGCTGCTCTATACGGAGGGGAGGACCTGGATCGAGCTGCTCAATCCGCTTTCCTAGCTAACCTCCCTATACCCCAAGTCTCCAGAGAGTGGAACGAGCTCCTCTCGGCCCCTATTTCGGGGGAAGAGGTGAAGGGCGCTATAAAAGCTCTCAAGCTCCACAAGGCCCCCGGCCCTGACGGGTACACGGCCTCGTTTTACAAGGCGTTTGCGGGAGAACTATGCGACTTTTTGGTTACCCTCTTCAACTCCATGGCTACAGAGGGGCGGACCTCGGGATCGATGGCCGAGGCTTTGGTCACCATTCTCCCCAAACCGGGGAAGGATCCCACCCAGTGCACCTCCTACCGTCCGATAGCGCTCCTTAACCTGGATGCCAAATTGTATTCCTCGATTCTTGCAAAGCGGCTCCAAGACCTGATGCCGGCCATTATCCACCCAGACCAGTCTGGGTTTATCAAGGGGTGGCAAACCCATGACAATCTACGACGGGTGATGCATTTGATCGAAAAGGCCGACCGGTTCCGCTTGCCTGCCGTATTGGTAGGTCTGGACGCGGAGAAGGCTTTCGACCGCGTTGATTGGGGGTTTTTGAATTTAACACTGGAGGCTTTTGGGTTCTCCCCCCACTTTGTACGAATGATTCGGGCTAATTATGATCGGCCAGTGTCTAGGGTGTTGGTTAACGGACATAGATCTGATTGCTTTCCCCACTCCCGCGGCACACGGCAGGGGTGCCCGCTTTCCCCGCTCCTCTTCGCGCTCAGCATAGAACCTCTGGCGCTTGCGATTAGGGAAAGGGAGCAGATTACCGGCCTTCCCTTCACCGGCGAACAGCATAAGATCTCTCTGTTCGCGGATGATGTTCTCTTGTCATTAGGGGATCCGGCCCGCTCGCTGCCTCATGTTCATGAGGTTCTCTCTGGGTTCGAGAAGGTTGCGGGTTTTAAAGTTAACATGGATAAATCGTACATTTTGAATTTGACACTGCCCCCTGCCGAAGTGGACCGTGTGCGAACGCTTACGCCTCTCTCGTGGTCAACCTCATCCTTGCTCTATCTGGGTATCAGGCTAACCCCCACCCTGGGTGGGCTGTTTGCAGCTAACTTCCCTCCTGCCTTAGCGGCGGTCCGTGGGGAGCTGGAGAAGTGGAAGCCGAAATTCATTTCTTGGCTCGGTCGCATTCATGCGATCAAGATGGTTCTGTTGCCGAAATTCCTGTATCTTTTCCAGGCTCTCCCCATACCTGTGGAATTGGATTACTTCCGGCGCTTGAAGACCCTGATGTTGAAATTTGTGTGGCAGGGAGGCCGGGCGCGGCTTTCATTTGCGGTACTTCGACGGCCGCGGGGGGAGGGGGGGGTGGGGTTCCCCGACATGCACTTATACTATAAGGCGGCGCAGTTAAGGGTGCTGGTGGAATGGTCACAGCCCCTCTCGGAGAAGCATTGGCTGCATATGGAACGTAGTGTGGCTGGGAGATCCATTTGGGACTTGGCTTGGAAACCTAAGGCGGATCGGCCCAGGAATGCCTATCTATGCACTCCCACTAGCACAGTTCTAAAAGTCTGGGACACGGTCAATAGAGATGACCGATGGACCACCTTTCCATCACCATTTACCCCTATACATAGGAATCCGTCCTTTCCACCGGCAGAGCGTGATGGACCGTTTACGCTTTGGAGCGAGGGGGGCTGCAGGGCGCTTACCCACCTGTTCCATGGGGCGGATCCCCTTTCCTTCCACAATTGCATGAGGGACTACGGGGTCCCGCCCACTGAACGGTTTCATCATATTCAACTCCTGCACTGGGCTACTTCCCCGGAAGTGCGTGATGCAGCCACAAGACAGCTGACGTCCTTCGAGGCGTTTATCGCCCGTACTTCTTGTATGAAAGGGACGATCTCCTTCTTATATAGATTGCTCCTGGACACTGTAATATTTCCACGGCCCCGTTATATGGAGCACTGGGAGACTTGGATTGGAAGGGACATCTCGGGAGCCGAGTGGGAAGGGTTATGGCGGGATATCAGTGCCCATAACCATTCAATTGACCTTAGGGAGGCTCATTTGAAACTTATGTATGACTGGTACCTCTACCCGTCCAAGCTGCATCGCATATTCCCATCGTCCTCCGACAGGTGCTGGCGGGGATGCGGCTTGCTGGGTGATTTCCGACATATATGGTGGGACTGTCCAACCATTAAGCCTTTCTGGGCAGAGATTCTAGCTCACGTCAAAGAGGTAGTTGGGTACCCGATCCCGGAGTCCATGGACTATGTCCTGTTGGGACTTCGTGATCCCATGTTGGCGCACCAAACTAGAGCCGACAAACGGATTATTTGGCTGTGCTTGGGTGCGGCTAAATTGACCCTGGCGGCGGCATGGAAGAAGCCGGCGGCGCCGGCAACCTCATTGTGGCATGCGCGGCTGTGGCGATTACTGAGTTTGGAGAGGGTGTCCGATATATTTCTGGGCAACTTTAAGAATTTCATGTTTAACTGGGGCCCCTTGGTCAGGTTCCTTTCCCGAGGCCTTCCGTCAGCAGTATGCCCTTCGGCTCTGCGAGCGCTACACCTATTTCAGATTTGATTACAGGGATGTACGCTTCCAGGTATGAATGTGCAGAGAGTCGCCACCACGGGTGGGGGGGTGGGGGGGGGGGGGTTTGGGTTGGGTACTGTTGAATTTCATTGTTTGTGCGACCTCTGACATGTGATAACGGACTTTTGAGGACTCCGGTGCTGATGTGTACCTGGCTGGGGGCCTGGCCTATCGACTACCGCTTCTGGTGGAGACCTGACGCCTGGTGGGCTGGGTTTGGACCTAGACTGTCCCATTGTTACGAATGGACACTGGCTTTGCAGTAACTGCGCAGCTTATCCTTCTTGCATTCCAGTGATCTGTTGAGAGGCCATCCCCGGAGTCCCCCTTGGGGGAATTATTGATCTTGTCGCTGTGTTTGATTGTTGTTTTTTTTGTTTTTTCTTCTCTAAATCAATAAAATTTACTTTGACAAAAAAATATATATATATGATATGATGCATATTTTTAATGTACTGTGCATGACTTGACTTGACTACTTGGTCTCCGGCAGTATGGAGGTGAAAGAGGAATTTGTGTTAATTTTATCTAACACTCACTTATCTTTGAGTGCCATGGTTAGGTTGGGCACAAAGGTGTGAATTGATCATTATTTATCCTCTTTAAGTGTGCTGGGTCTGTGTACCTTTTTACACTCTATGTTAATGACCAGTAAAATGGGACTGGTCAAAGCGCATTCCCTAATGAATGGTGGCAGACCCTGTACTTAATCCTTATTTGTAAATTCTTCAAACAATTGGCTGGAGCATCTTGTAGAAAGACATTCATGAACGATATGGGGCTTAAGACCAATGTGTCTAAGTCCAAAGTTATGTCAATAGGGCCAACAAAATGTATTTTAATGTTTCTGTTGTGGCCTTGGAAAGAGTCAAATCATTTGCTTATCTGAGCATCACATTTTAATCATAATGTGGGACTGTGTTAACTTTTAGACGCACAATGGTTTGCACAGAATGTAATTCCACGAATCCTTATCTGTGTGCAGAATTAAGGAATCTCTTGTTGAAAATGGTTTGCACCTTTGCCCAAGTAGGGACCCTTGTTTCTAGTCAGGGTAAAGGTGTTAGACCCTTAGACAACCCCTGCTCACCCCCTTGGTAGCTTGGCAGGCTTATCTCAGAGGCAGTGTGTAAAGCATTTGTGCACACATGCAGTAATCCAGTGAAAGCAGCACAAATGGACACCACACCAGTTTAGAAAAATAACTAACCTTTATCTAAACCAAACAAGACCAAAATGATAGAAAATCCAACATACAGTTATACAAATATGACTTTTAAAAGGTAAAAACAGTTCTGTTCATTGATAACTATGGATGTGGCACTTTCAACACAAAGTAACTTGGATGTGTCAACATCATAAGCAAAATCAACCGCAGTGAAGGTGATGCATCAGTTCCTTATGCATTGGGAAGGTGAAGAATCGGTTCCATGCTCCCGGGGGGGGGGGGGGGGGGGTGAGGCATCTGTTCCTTACTGGAGAGAAGGTGATGCGTTAGTATCTTCCTCTGCGGGTAGATGATGTGTCGGTTTCTTACTGTGAACTTGGTATTGTTGTAGACTTGGCACTCCGGAGCGATAGGTGGAGATCCGGGATGCAACAGTTCTCGATGTGGTGCAGCATCGATCTCTCCAGCCGCGATCACACAGTGCATCGATTCTTGCAGCCACACAACAACCGATGCATTGGTTTCTTCAGTCACACAATGGTGATACCTGGAAATAGGTGCGGGGAGCGGGATGTGTCATTTTTCTACAGTTCTTTCCATTTTCTCAGCTCCCAGTCACAGGAATAACCACCAGAAGCCTGGAATTGGAGCAGGCACCTCCTGGTAGTTCAGAACTCCCAGCAAGGGAGTTCAGGGGGGCTGGTGGTGAAGTCTTTGTGTTCCAGAGACTTCAGAACAGGAAGCAAGCTCTACTTCAGCACTTGGAGATCTTCTTCAAGTAGGATACAAAGCAGACAACAAAGTCTTTTTCCTCTCCTTGGCATAAACAGTCACTGTAGGCCAACCCCAAACAGCATACAGCAAAGGAGCCGTACTTCTCCTTCAGCTCACCCAGCTCTTCTCCTTGGCAGAGGTTCATCTTGAGTCCAGAAGTCATCTGAAGTTCTGGTGCCTGGCCCCCAATATTTATACAGCAGTTTCCTTTGTTCTCTGTGGCAGAGAGGCTCTTTGCTCAGTCCAAACCAGTTCTGTCCTCTCTGGCCCAGCTTCCCAGAAGCGGTTGGAGGCAGCATTGTGTAAGGCAGACCAGGCCCATTCAGGTATAAGGAAATCTACTCCCACTACTCTAAATGCAGCCCAGGTCTATTCATCCCAGCCCTGGCTCATCCAGGACAGGCAGGACACACCTCAACACCCCCAGTGGCTGTCTACAGTACAATGTACACCCCAGCCCCTGTCACTCCAAAGTGAGTCAGTCAATCCACAAACCAACAGTATTTTCAAACACACATTCTAAAATCATCTTTACTAAAAAAGATGCATTGTCATATTCTGAGGTCAGCCATCGTAAACTTCAACTTTCTATCTTGTCCCAATGGAAAGTTATACCTATAAGATGTTATAAATAAACTCCCTTTCTATCCTATGGGACAGAAAACCTTTCAATAGTGAAAAACGAAGTACACTGTATTTCAATTTCAATTTTCCTCTTTATTCGATCATAAACAATCATAAAAGACACATATAGACAAATACAATCTGTTATAAAAGGCATAAAATCTCATACAAAACATTGTTTAAAAAAAAATAAAGCATAATCACCTTAAAATCCCGAACAGATTAAAACAATACTAAATAAAACAGTGGTTATATTTAAAAGGGAGAATTCAGGATCACAGGATATGAAGGTTGAAATTACATAGGGTTGATTTTAGTCTCTAATATTTTAAGATGAGTGGCTAGGGAGAACATAGAAACATCAAAATATAAAACTCGAGTTACATACTGCCTTGGGACTTTTTCCTTCTAAGAAACTCAACCAACTCAGAAACTTAGCCTTAGCAATAACTTTGGCTTCAGTGGTTCCGGATTTTAGAATACGCAAAGCAGTATTGCTTGATATTGTTCCAAGATTTTTACAAATCGGCTTAAGCCCTTTCTGTCGTGGGCCTTTGTATGCAGGGCACATAAACAATACATGCGATAGAGTCTCGTTCCCTGTTACACAAGTATCACATTTTGTATCCCTGGCGTCCCCCCACTTTTTGGGGAAGGTTTTTATGGGTAGTGTTCCTACTCTAAATTGAAGAAATAATTTTCTATCACCAGGATATGTGATAATATCCCAATAAGCCTCCAGCTTATACTCATGTATAAAATCTAGAAACAGGCATGTAAGGGAACCACGAGTAACAGAGGACAAAGACTTTATATTAACCCTATCCCTATATGGAATTTTAAGATTTTTTTGATGGGAAAGAATTCCCTGCTGGGTCCTCCCACAAGTAGATGAGGCCCATGTCTAATAACAATGCCTTAATCTACCCTAGCCAGGGTATTTTGTTTGCCTTATCAGCGTCTATAGTGGACCTAATGGCTTTTGCATAGGCAGCTAACTCCAGGGTGGTCCAAAGTCTTCGCCAGTAGGCAAGTGGTCTAAAACCTGCCTCCTCCTCAAAAGGGATACATCTTTGATCTAATAATAAGGGTTTAAGAGTGAAAGATTGAGGAAGGCCGGTCAATGCCCTAAAAAACCTGTTCTGGGCTAAGACTAATGGTGATACATTTTCAAACCCCCATAGTTCCGCCCGTATATTATTGAAGCTCTCACCTACCCTTGGTATACGGATGGGGCCGGGCCAACTGGTTTGGTTTGAGACAACTGGAATTCTTTTAACAAGGCCCCTAATAGTTGATTATGCCTTAAGACTAATACATCTAATTGTGGCTTCCAATTCAAATGTTGGCCCAAAGTAACACCCAGATATGCAAATGAGTCAGTTTGTTCCAGGGGTACATTATTCATTTCCACTCTACCTTTCACTACTTTCCGTTTATGCAAAACCATGAGCTTCGTCTTATCAACGTTAACTACCAAATCATGGTCATTGCAAAACAAAGTGAATCGATCAAGGGCACGTTGCAGACCAGATTGCGTCTTGGACAAAATTAAAGTGTCGTCTGCAGACCTTAACAGGGCTACCCTGGATCCCGCAAGAGTAGGTGCATCCGTAGGAAAATTAGTGTAGTATGAGATAACATTATTTATGAACAATGAGAAGAGGGTAGGGGCCAAAACACACCCCTGCCTTACTCCCTTGCTCACAGGAAAGCGATCTGTTACCTCACCCTGCTGACCCCAACGTACTTGGGCATATGTTGATTCATGGAGTTTTACAATAAAGGATAGGATCTCAGCAGGCATCCCTGCCTCCCTGAGGGTATTCCACATATTTAGATGGGGGCCTAAATCAAATGCAGATTTGAGGTCTACAAATGCTGCATAGAGTGTCCCCCCTGCTAAGACCACTGTATTCCTGTATATCAACGTGAATCTAAAAACTTGATTGATAGTGCCAACATGGGTGCGAAAGCCTGCTTGATAAGTGGTTAGGATTTCATTCTCATCTATCCACCTATTTACCCTACTTAGCACTAATCTCGCCACAATTTTTTGAAGAGTGTCTATAAGGCTTATGGGCCTCTAGTTGGAGGGACAAGCGCGATCCCCCTTTTTGTACATAGGGATTATTACAGCCCAGCACCAGGAATCTGGAATAGGGGCACCTCTGGCCAAGCCATTAGCAAGGATTTGGATGTATTTTACCCAGTTTACCTGGTCTGATTTGTATATATCCGCCGGGATACAATCCGGACGAGGTGCCCTACCTGCAGCCACTCTGTCAATGGCTCTCTCAATTTCCACTGATGTAAACGATAGGACAGAGTCCATCTCTACACAAGTCAGGTACCCAGTGCCTACTTCGGATGATGAAAATTGGGCCTGATAATAAGTGACACAAACTTCTGGGGGAACATTATTAACTGGAGCCGGGCCAGCACTGCTATTTCCCTTTTTTATTATGTGCCAGAACTGACACCAGTTTTTCCCATTGATTGCATCTAGGAGGTCCCTCCATCTATTTTCATCATAGGCTGTCTTTGCCATATGTTGGGTAGCCTTGTAGTCTTCCCTGAGTTTCCTTATCTCCTGCGTGGAGCCCCCCCCCTTATGGCTTGTGACAAATGTCTATAGGCCACCCTGCAAGCCCCATCATACCATTTTGCAGCCTTAGGTGTGGGAAGAACAACAGACCTTTTTACAGTTTTTGTAAAATAGCTTTTCATCTTAGTAAACAGAGACTCATGGGCCTCTATAAGAGTAGTATGACTAGTCTCACTAGAGTTAAGATGGGATAGGGCTGCAAGGGATTCTTCAAGAGTAGACCTTATCTGTGCCATGGTGCCTTCATCCTCCGAAACCTGTGCCCATTTTACTCTCCGGCCGTCGAGAGACATGACAACATCTGCCATAGTAATTTCCAAACCTGACCTCAGCAATGGGCGATCCTTTACCTCTAATGTCAATGACAATGGGTCATGGTCGCTCTCTGTTCTTTTTAAAACCTCCATATACTTCAGTCTTGACCACAGTTCCAAATTGATACAAATGTAGTCGATCCTGCTACTTCTTCTCCCATTGTTAAAAGTGGGATTACCTTTACCATCAGATTTGGTTCTCCTGTTGATTGCCCGGAGCCCACCCTCCAGTGTCGAGGATCGGTGATAAGGACGACGAAAGAAGAGCCCCAACTTCAGCCAACAAAGCTGGACTGGACAGCGGGCCATCCAATAAATCTGGAGCAGAGGGTGTAGGTAGAAGTGCTGGGGGCATTGGAGATGCTATCCTACCATTCCTGCTGGTCCTTTGAACTTAAGGATTTTTCTGCCTTTGTGGGCCCCCTCCCCTCTTCCTTTTTGTAGCCGTCTCAGTTGTTAGAGCTTGGATCGCCGTCGATTGTTTGGGGGCGGACCTTGTGGCAATGCGTGGTTGTGTGCCATTGGACGAGCCCTGTTTGACCACCTCCACCAATACGGGGCTAGCTGGCTCCTACTGTAATGATGAATTTTCTGGGCGCACCCGCGGGACTAACTAGTGCCTCTTGTTGAATCAAGGGAATCGATCACTGTAACCATGGGGCGTTCTGGAGAGCGTGCAGATACCAGTCCACCCAGCGACGAACGTTTAGTTTGTAGGGGATCAAGAGAGAGTCGTCGCTCCGTCAAAGCATTGTCATCAGCTATTACAGATCTGGCTCCAATTAGAAAATGGTCCAAGGTCCCAGCGACACTACCCCCCGTCATTGCCAATCTGCATCTACCCTCGCGAGTATTCATTTTTGCGGGGGAACAGAAAGCACACTCAAGTCAAAGTTCAAAGTTGCCAGATAATAATACCCAGAATGTAGCAAAGAACGGACAGCAGTGAACAGTAACTAACCTGGGCGTCCACAGAGGTTAGAGGGGGGGCCCAGCACGCCCTCCTCTGGTCTCCAACAGGCTCAAACGGGCCTGCCCTTGGCCCATGTTTCTCCCGGCCCGCGCCCGCGAGTGGTCCACAAAGCAGGAGCGGCGAGGTGTTTTTGTAGAGCTTGTCACCTTGTCAGCCTCAGGTGCGGGCAGTTAGCAGGAGCGGCCCCTTGGACTTTAAGTCCTTTGAAGTTTAGACTGCAGCCTCCTTTTGCGACGCGGCTCCCGCGAAGCGGGAGCAACGAGGTGTTTTTGTAGAGCATGTCACCTTGTCAGCCTCAGGTGCGGGCGATTAGCAGCAGTGGCCCCCTGGGACTTGGAGTCCTTTGAAGTTTAGACAGCAGCCTCCTTTTGCGAAGTGGCTCCCTGTATTTCACTATAAGGACATGTCACACACACCAGTATATGTCCTACCTTTCACAGACACTGCACACTGCCCACAGGGGTACCTTGGGCCTACCTTAGGGGTGACTCACATGTAATAAAATGGAAGCTTTGGGCCTTTCAAGTCGGTGCATTTGCCAGGTCGATACAGCAGTAGAGACTGCGCGTAGACAATGCATAGGCAGGTCTAAATCCCCTTTTGAAAGGCTATTTGTATGGGGGGCACAATCAGTGTTTCAGGTCCACTAGCCGATTAATATACAACTTGCCCCTCACACACTTCTTTGTTGCTTGATAATGCAAGCACATTAATCAGGACTACTTCTGATTATGTGGGTTCATTTAGTTTCACCCTTTACTTTTTATTCATTCAAATACAAAAATGGGTCTCTGTTATATGTATAAGAAACACACGAAACATGTAACACTTAATAACAAATATGAAAATCATGAGTGACAACACATTAATTTCAAAACATTAAATCCAACAAAAATGAAAAAAACACCTTGCACATTGTTTTCTATTGCGGCAAATATTCAAATTTTTTTACGAAAATGCCTATATCAAAAAATGATAATTTCATGGAGTCATTGAAGGACAAAGAGTCTGCAAGAGGGCTAATGGATACAAATCAATAAATGCAATATCGCAGTGAGTCCTGTGCACTTTATAGCCTTCTTGATGCCGACGCGTTTCGACCCGTTAACTCAATAAACGGGGTCTCATCAGGGCCTTGTCGCTTCTATCCTTTCTATATCTAGAAAGTGTGTGCAAAAGAAAGAGAACAGCACCTTAGTTTTGTTACTCTCACCCATTTCGCTTCACTTAGCCTCTATCTGTAAACAGTTGTGTACCTGTAACTTTACGTGTAGCCGGATCCGAGAGGTTCAACAGCCTTCTCACTTTTTCTGTGTCTCTGGAAACTCTGTAAGATAGTTTTATCTATTAGCGTGATGGTGATTGTGGGGTGATATCCCCTGGCTCATGGCCGGTGCTCATAATTCATACCTGTTTGTAACACCGCTGTTCTTAGAGTCTATCTCCGTTTTCTCCTTATTCTCTTCTGTGCCTTGTTAGTGTTGAACTTGTGGGAGTTTAATACTCGATACGCTTGGTCCTCCCTATGTGCAAAAAAATTGAAGTTTTTTGTGCGACTGATTGGGGCAAGCCTGTGTTCTGTGATTTGCATGAAAAATTACTTCAAATCGGAAATTAATGTGTTGTCACTCATGATTTTCATATTTGTTATTAAGTGTTACATGTTTCGTGTGTTTCTTATACATATAACAGAGATCCATTTTTGTATTTGAATGAATAAAAAGTAAAGGGTGAAACTAAATAAACCCACATAATCAGAAGTAGTCCTGATTAATGTGCTTGCATTATCAAGCAACAAAGAAGTGTGTGAGGGGCAAGTTGCATATTAATCGATTAGATATAGTCCAGCTCCTCCCACGTCCCAGGACCTAACTCCTTAAGCTTTAGCAGCAGGTCCACTAGCAGCATTTGATTTGCAGGCCCTGGGCACACACAATCCACTGCACCAGGGACTTAGTAGTAAGTTAAAAAGGCCAATCGTGGAAACACCAATTCATAGTCACAATTTACACAGGGAGCACTTGCACTTTGGCACTGATAGGAGTGGCAAAGTGTCCAAAGCATCTAGACCATCAAAATCAAAATCCAGCACACAGACAAAATACAGGAGGCAGAGGCAAAAAGATAGGGGACAACCACGCCAAGGATGCCAGGTCTAACAAGGAGGATTTAAAATGTCTTCATTGCTGAAAGTCTATGCTGTCGAAAGTATATCATTGGAAACCTATGGGGCAGTTATCTGGGGTGTTTTTATAAGACTTCTTCCATTCAAAGGTAGGAAAATAGGTTTATTAGGAGGATTCTTGTCCTTCCCACTTCAGCATCATCCAACATTAATTAAGAAGTGGGGCTACCCTAGGTGGATAATAAGACAGCCCATTCACCTTTGCTCTTACACAGGACTTATACTTTGAAAAGAGCACACAGCATTCCTTGTGCGCTTACATACATAAACGTTGGGGTGTTGTGGTGTAGTGAGTTTAATTCAAAGCAGTCTATTCTGTCATGTTTTTAAAGAGTCATTTCCTTCCTAAATTCCTTCATGAAACTGCAGAAGACAATGCTGGGTATCAATGGCACACATGTAAACAGCTTAGAATTGGACACTTACATGGGCTGGGCAGGGAGTACCTATCAGGCGAGCCTTTTACCCAGATTTTGGTTAGTGTTAGACCTGACGGCCTTCTGGTTACCTTTCCCCTGATGTTTTACCTTCCTCCTCTACTTTTCTGACATTGTGTTCCTGATATTAGGACTCTGTGCACTTTACCACTGTTAACCAGCTAGATACCTTGTGCTCTCTCCCCTAAACATGATAATATTGCTACATCCCCCAATTATTATATTTAGTTTATTTAGAAGTTAATGTAAAGTGGTATTACATGTACCTGGGGCCTGTAAATTAAATGCTACTACTAGACCTGCAGCACTGAGTGTGGCACCACTTAAGTAGCTCATTAACCATGTCTCAAGTCTGCCATTTAAGAGCCTGTTTGTGCCCTAGTCGCCCTGACAAAATAAAAATTTTCCTAGGCCCAAACCTTCCCTTTTGATACATATTTAAGTCACACCTGAGGTAGGTGTTGGAGAACCCAGAGGGCAGGGTGCAATGTATTTAAAAAGCAGGACATATACTTTTAAGTTTTGCATGTCCTAGTAGTGAAAAACCCTTAAAGTCGTTTTCACTGCTGCAAGTCCTATCTCTCCCCTAGGATAACTTTGGGATTACCTTACTGCATTTTATCCATGTAATTTCCAATTGGGAAGAGTACAAGTATGGTGTCTCAGGAATCACAATCTAAATTCCAAACTTATGGTGAAGCCAGACGTAAAATTGCATTTCCGAAAATACCCCTTTTAGAAAGTTGGCATTTTCTTGCTTTATCCATTTTGTGCATGTAGCCTGTCTCTGGTCACATGGCTGGGAGTAGTTGACTGTTAGGTTTTGTGTATTCCTCCTAGACAGCCACACACAATGGGGGTGTAGGTGTGTCTCAAGGGGCCATCTCTGGCAGGATGGGATGGAGGAGGTGGGCACAGCCTTACTTATACCTGAATAGGCTGAGTACTGTCCACACAGAAAGGGCTGTACGGCCCAATGCAGTGAATCTGGAGCCAGGGGAGGAAGGGAGAACACCTGTCCACTTCAGAGGCATGTCTTTGTAGTCTACACCACTTCACAGGCACCACTGGGTACTGGATATCAGACACCACCACTTGATTACACTTCTGGACTTGTGGATGCTCTGCCAGTAACAAGGACTGCTGTACTACTGAAGAACTGCCAGTCTGCTGGAATGCACCTTGATGAACTCCCGCTTTGCTGATCTGCTATATGCTGTCCTCTTGCCTTGGTGAGAAGAACTGGACCTGCATCTCCAGAACCCAGAGTGACTCCAAGGGATAGTTGGCTAGCCTCCCGATCTGAAGCCTCAGGGACATAACAGGCTTCCAAGCTTGCATCTTCACCTGGTCTTTGCCATCTGTGAGCCTGCCCTGTCAACTGGTGCCATCCCAGTCTTGGCCCCTTAAAAGGTGGGCCTAAGATACTTTCCAACAGAACTGATGCACTTCTCTGCTGAGCGACACATCCCAGAACAGAACCAATGCCACTCCTGGGCTAAGCGGCACATCCTCAAGCCAAACCAACGCATCGCCATTTCTGTGTTAATTGGAACTGTCACAAAATACTCGCATTGCCACCGCAAGCTGCATCTTGAGGGACGCATCGCCTTTGTAACCGCCACTGTGTGACACTTTCCCTGACACAGCTCCTCACACCTCTCATCGACGGCAGCCCCAACAACGACGAACCTCTGCATCGCAACTTTCTCACTCACCAGAACCAACGCATCGCCTCAACTGCACATCACATCCCCGACACTGCGCTTTGCATCGCAAGCTCTATTGATGGGATCCCCAACATTGACGCAACAGGGATGTGCACTGCATTCACACCGAATGTCAGAACCAATGCATCGCCTCGAGCGGCACAATGCATCTTCGATGCAGAGCCACGCACTGCTCTGCAACCAGGATTTAGAGTACTCTGTTCAGCGGGCCTTACTGGGTCCCTGTAGCCGGCCTGTGCTCCATCAAGTTGGCCTGAACTTGTGACTTCATCCCAGTTCGACATGACCAGAAATCCCCAATAGTGCTTTGTGGTTTTTGGTGCTATTTTTCCCTGTAAACCTTAAAATGCAATAGCTCCATTTCTACTCATTGGATTTTTGTCCTTTTGGTCTCATTTTATTTATTAAAAATCAGAGTTATTTTTCTAAACTGTTGTGGCATCATTGCGGTGTGTTTTCACTGTTTTACTGTTTGAGGTTTTGCACAAATACTTTACATACTGCCTCTAAGTTAAGCATGACTGCTCTGTGCCGAGCTAACGGAGGGTGAGCACAGGTTAATTTGAGGTTTCCTTGTACCTTACCGTGACTAGGATTGTGGGTGCTGGTTGACCAAACCTTATGCCCCATTCAACCAACGACCCAACTTCTACCCGTAAGATTTTCTTATATAGCTTTCAATTTTTCGAAGCCTTTAGAGGTGGAGAGTAACTTGATATGTAGTGCTTCTGATTTGGTTTATAATCCAAGTTGAATGCACTTTTGCTTTTTTGTCTGTTTTTTAGTATCCAAGAAGGCACTCTTGCTCACATTATTGATTTCCATGTGGTTCCCTCTTTCCAGTACTGCATTATTTGGACTGTTGCTGTTGAGTTCTTACTACCTACTTACCTACTTTGGCATTGATAAATTCTTCCATGAGGCTCAAAACTGAGAAAATGTTTAGGCGAAAAATGTGATGATCATTTTAGTGGTGACTTGCCATTTCTTTCAAGAAAAGATATTTAAGGACTGAGTAAGGCACTTGGATTATTACACTGTCTATATAAAATTAAACTCAATTGTATTTGTATCAGGAGTTGCATTTTTATGATCTCAATGAATAAAGAAAAATATTTTGAGACATACTAAATGAAAACTATGTCACCGCTCAACCTTCCCCATTCAAAAGCAGAATGAAGCCGAGAGTTACACAAGTGTAAGAATAAACATAACAGATGGCCCCGAGGTTTGAATAATATATTGAAGGAATTAGAAATCGAGCCAATGTGGAATTTGGGTCTGTCATACAATGTTTTTAATATTAAAGAAAATATTTGAAATTTAGAACCCATGAGTAAGAACACTGTACTCTTAGCAGCAGGACAGTGTTTGTCTTGGTAGGCGGTTCATACTCTGAACCTGGGGGCTCATTTATGAGCCTTTGCGTCACTTTTACGCCGCTGGTGCGTCACTTTTAGTGACGCACCAGCGGAGTAAAAAATGCACCTTGCTGCGCCACATTTACAAAGTGACGCATTTAGGTAGATGCGTCACTTTGTAAACCCCTGCGCCACATTATACCTGCGCCAGGTATAATGTATGCAAGGGGGCGTTTTGTCGCAAGAAAGAGTCATAGAAGTGACGCAATGAAATCTATAAGATTTCACTGCGCCATTTCTTGGACGCTAATGCGTCAAAATCTAACGCCTGCCTCATGGCAGGCGTAAGACGAACGCAGGCCCTTTCACATGGGGCTTGCCCATGTGAAAGTACACATTGCTGGGGTTGTGTCACTTTTGTGACAAACTCCAGCAATCCGTCACTTTTGAGCCTACAGATACGTAAGAAATACTGACGTATCTGTAACTCCTTGCGACATGATGCGTCATACTGTAAATATGACGCATCATTAGTGTCGCAGGGAGAGCGCAGTGAAAAGTGACGCATCGCTGTTTTCACGCAGCGATGCGTCATTTCTCATAAATGAGGCCCCTGGTATTCTACCTCGCTCTCACTTTTACAAAAAACATTAAAATCGATTACCTGCAAATAAGATTTACTTTGTTTTTAATTACCGCAGCGGCCAGAGATGGAAACCAAGACTGCCTCTGACAAATGTATATTGGACATTTCAACATCTACCAAATGCTCCATAATCTTTTTATTTGCCCGGCATTGAGGCATGAAGGTAAAACTTTTTTAAAGCCTTCATTTCTCGCTAGGTGCCAGAACATGGCCAGAGGCCACTAAAGAATGCTTTAATTGTAAAGCCGAATGCATTTTGGTGAAGTTTATGGAAGGCGCTGAATACAAATTCACATCAGCCCCTAACCTCACCAGCTTACACGGACATGAAAAACTAGATCATCACTGCATAAACTTCTCCAGGCACACTGATTTGTCACCCTTCGACGTTCCCTTAACTGTGGAAAAGTAACTAACTTATTTGTGAATGTGAATTTGCACATTGCTTTGCTTTAAAACTGATACAAGTGTGTGTGTATTTACATTGTTGTGTAATAGTTTTAATTAACTATACAATAAATATGGGGGCATATTACCAAGCTATAGCGATAATTATCGCTAAGCTTGGTTAGCGGGCAAAATAATATCGCCGAGCTTCGCATATTTTTATCACTTAGGAGCCTTGATATTATCAAGGTTTATCTCCTAA
The DNA here is from genome assembly GCF_964261635.1 of Lissotriton helveticus. NCBI lineage: Eukaryota > Metazoa > Chordata > Amphibia > Caudata > Salamandridae > Lissotriton > Lissotriton helveticus. The sequence goes on along the minus strand of NC_136067.1, from coordinate 1,066,773,621 downwards.
GCGAAAAAAATCGGCCGAAATGCATGAATATCGCTGAAAAGTCAGCGATATTCATGCATTACCGAGCAAATGCTCTTAGCCATGTTATCCACCTACCATTGGATAACATGGCTAACAACTGCTCTGGGTAGGCGTTAGCTTTTGGAGATAATCGCGCGTAGCGCGATTATTTCCAAAAGTTGGTAATAGGGGATAGCGATGTTAGCGACTGTTTCCAGTCGCTAACATCTTGGCACACCCACTTTGCATGTCATTAGCGATAATTATCGCTGACATGCAAAGTGGGCCCCTAAATGCCCGCTTTCGCCTATTAGTTGTCGCTAACTGGTGATAAAAGTATCGCCGCTTTAGCGGGAAAAATTCCCGCTAAACCGGCGAGAAGGCCCTTTGGTAATATGCCCCTCGATTTGAAATGTAAAAAAAAAAAAGACAGGTGCTTCACTTTCCCAAAAATTAACAAAGTACGTTGCTATGATCTTCATCTGTTTCCCACACTGGATTTGATGAGGTTCCGGCTACTATAGATGCTTCTTCTACTGAGGTGAAATTAGTCATTGGCCACTCTCTTTCTCACATCAATTCATGGGTGTTCTGCTCAAAGCAGAAATGGTACCATAGTCATAGTGCCTAATAAATATAGCCCACTCCCAAATACAAGGTGACTGCAATGTCTTGTTGATATAAACAGTGGTTTTATTACAACCAGGATATTTGGGGTTACCTGCTTATCGCTGCTTTCTAAGAGACAGCTGATATTTGTTTTAAACAAGACCATTAGGTATCCAGCTGGTTTTAAAGTTCAGGGCAAGGGTAAAAGGGACAGTTTACAGGGCAGGGTGTGATCTTGAGCATGTATGTCTCTTTACCCATCATATCTTTATCATGAAATTGCGTGGTAAAGACATGTGTAGTAAAGGAACGTGTTGTGACTGATACCGCCTGGTACAGACATGCGTTGTTCAGACATGCATTGTACTATCATACAACCACGAGGGACTGCAAGCGCCATCTATATTTCCTAATTGCTGTGGTAGGGTTGAGTAAGCTATTTTAGACAAGCTCTATAGTTTAACAAATTCTCAAGTGAGTTGAATTTTGATAGACCCACCAAACTTTTTTTAATATGTTGGCTTTTGGTTTGATGGGAAGCGAAAACAGGAAGAGGTCAGGTTAAGTTCTCAAGCTCCAGGGGAGTCCCCATGGAGGACTGTGAGATTAACCTTTTCTATTTTTCAATCCCATAAAGGGAGGAAAAATCCAGGTAGGGCCCTGCAGGCAAGAGCAGGTTATGGGGGAGCAAAGCTGTACGTTTTTTTAAACTTTCCTGCTCCATTAGTGAGGTTAGTCTCCATAGACATGGTTACCCTACTGTTTGCTCCAACTACATATACCTGCAGTCATTTCTGTGTACTTAAAACAACATTAATTCCTGTGATGTATAGATAGGAGAAGTTAGTCCTTCCAGTCCGTATTGCAGTGCATTTTTTCTAATGATCTAAACATAATTCAAGCAGTGGCAACGTTTGCTTTTGTTAGGGAAAGTGTTAGATAGTAGTTGGGTGACTTTCTCATAATTAAGCACATCTTGGTCTACAACAGTATGGAAGCTAATGAGAGTTAAGCTGTACCCTCAAGAAATAAAGGAGTGAGAAGATGAAGGTTTTTATTAGGAGTTTGGCTGTCCGACGACCACAAGACTGTGTCCGCCCCTGCTAGCAGCCCATGGCACTGGCGGTCTAAATACCACCATATTATGCGTTGACCACGCAATCCAGTGGTGTGGAGGAGGGGATCTTGCAGCTGTAGTGAATTCTATTCACACATATATTGATGCCTGTGTGTGAATTTCAACTGCAATGTGTTGGATGCATATATATGCATGATATATGTGGGAAGATACCATATACCCATTACCGGGGTTTGGCCATTATGTGGGCAGTCCTGGCAATAGGTATATGATACGAAAAGGACTCACCTGTCGATTGCCCCAAACTAGGTCATAATCCTCGGCGTGAAGATCCTACTGTGAAGAGAGAGCCAGGAGAAAAGATCCACTTCTTCCTGCCTGGAAGAAGAAGAACGGGGTGAATCGCACCCCAAATCCTTCATCTTGGCCACCTTGAAGAAGGCGGTCAGACTGCCGTGGTCTGCTCGTGTAACTGGCAACCCGTAATGTGGGCAGCAGTGCAGTCCTCACAAAGCCAATTTGCCCAACTCATAATACGGCAGTCACACCGCTGAGCTTACAGTGCTCGGACCGCCACCACCGATACGGCGGTCCACGGGACTGCCAAACTCGCATTAGGCGATAAGTCTGTTTTGTAAGTGGTGAACTTAAAATGTATATGTAGCAAAATTATGCATACTAGACACTTTTGACACAGGGACAGCATTTTCTGTGCATCTTTAAGAAAGGGTGAGTATATGTCTCTATTTACTGTGTGAATGTAAAAAGACATAAATCTAACAGCATAGTATGATGATAGCAAAGTAACACAAATAAATACACAAGGGCAATTGAGGGGATAACATTGTGCGCACAAAGTTCTTAAAAAAAACAAATTATTTCAATCAATTACAAACAGCACATTACATTGTAGCTGCAGTCTAACAAATCATTTACTTGATTTCCCGAACCTAAACCTACTCCAAAATCAAGTGAAGCAATGTAACCTTCTTTGAAATGCAATGGCCTTGATGCATACATTTTCTGAGCAGTGGTAAGCCATGAACGCATGTAGGTCAAAGACTTAAAGGCACTAACCCAAAGCCAACAATAAGCGTCCCCAGGCAACTGAAGATGTTTGTGACTAGACCCAAAAAAGATAATGCTGTGCAGCTTACTTTGCCATTTCAAGGGAGAAGCAACCCTGCTGAGGAAAATGGCATGCAACTAGATACCCAAATGGACTCGCTGACTATTGTTTACAGTTACTAAGGGGGTGATTACGATGGCGGGTGGACTTGAGTCCGCCCGCCATCGTTGCGGTGCCTGGGATCCCCGCCTGTATAGTGGTGGTCCCGCAAGTAGAATTACGATGCGACCGCCACTATGGTGGTCGCATCCTGCATCTTTACCATTGCGGTGGGTGCTGCTAGATGCAGCACCCGCCGCAATGTTAAAAATATATGTAGTGCGTTTCCCTGCACTATGTGGCAGGCCCCACATGGTGACTGCCACTTAGTGCAGGGCATGGGTACTCCCTTGTGCACCACCAGCTCCCCCAACATGGGAGGGGCCTGCAACGGGCCCCCAAAACCATTCCTGCCAGCCTTTCCATGGTGGTTTTGACGCCATGGAAAGGCTGGCTACAGCCAGCATCGCAATTTGGCGGTTGGTGCCTGCTAGGCACCGCCACCATTTTAGGCATGCTGACCAGTTTGCCTTTGTACGATTGCCTGTGGCGGAAGCGTGGACGGGGTCTTTGTGACTGCTGCGGTCGGAAAGCGATTTACCCCACCATCGTAATGTGGTGGGGGAAACTTGCTGTCCGACGGCAGAGGGCCCGTCACCACAAGGCTGGCGGTAGTGGTCCTTCCGCCATTGAAATGACCCCCCTAAGTTTGTTGCCATGTTGCTAATGACATCATTCCCAAACCTGAGATTAATCTTTATTTTGTAAAAAGTTACATCTGATTTCCATTAGTGCTACATTTACCACAAGCTGCCAGCAAGATCATCTAAAAGGGAAAGGCTATGGAATACGGAGTAAAACCACACTTAGAGTTTACATGTTTTATTCATAAAGATACTGCAATAAGTTTGGCACTGTGTTCATATATGTTGTCAAAATCACTGGCGGCTAGAGAGCCTGGCTGCAAGATGGCCGCACTCAACTGAGGCTCTGCCAGCAGGGAGAACTAATCCATGATTTATCCAGTTTTCCCACGGGCTTCCTTCCCCCCAATTCACATACCTCTGACACAGGGCCTGGCTGGCTACCGGGTGTTTTGGTGTGCTGCCGAGCTGGGGGCTGATTTCGTTGATGGGGACCTGCGTGTGCAGAAAAACATTTGTTTCGCTTTGTTTATTTCGAAGCACCCGCAGGTCCCCATCAACAAAATCAGCCCCCGGCGCAGTGAAATCAGCCCCAGCTCGGCAGCAAACCAAAACGCCGGGTAGCCAGTCCAGCCCTGCTCTCACCCGTACCTGCAGTGACCGCACAAGACTCGCTTAGCCCGGAGGAGGACCCTGGTGGCGCTGCTGGATAGCCGTGTGGGGGGGCTTCGGCTTGATCGCTGCTGCTGCCGCGATCTCAGGTGGCTCAGAGGAATCTGCTACTGCGGCACCCAATCCTGACCACTGCTGCTGGCTGGGGGTGCCCTGTAGTGTGGCGGATCAGCTGCACCTGTCCCGTGTGGCTCTGCTGGTCAAGTTTCCTCACCCAATACCAGCCTAGACTGCAGCTTCCATCTTGAGTGCAGAGGTGCTGCAACGGATTGGTGCTTTCCATCATACTGGCCCACTGTGCCATTGGAGTGCTGCTGCGTTTCCCGGAATTGGTGTCCTGGGGCCCTGCCATGCAGTTGCACCCCCTGCACCATCCACAAAGCCTATTGTGCTGCCCAGAGACTGCTGGTGAGTACCTTAAAGCACGCGTGGCTGGGACGAGTTGATTGGGGCTGCTGACCTTGAGTGATTGATCTGTTAATGCTACTATTCCTTGGGCACCTGGCTTAAGAGAACACCCTCTGATAGAACCACTGCTCCCTGACAATGTTAGTTCCGGAGAACTGACTGTGGCCTACGTCTCCAGTATCAAAGACAGCCTCCATTCATGCTACTCACTTTAGGTCCCGCTACTGAACTGAGTACTCTGCCCCATATAATCCTGTGATCACACTTCTGGCTATCACATCCACGTGGCTGATCAAGCTAAGGATAGCCTTTATCCTGGGCTAGTTGTGCTACATGGAGAGATTGTTAAAGGTGATGTCAAACAATCCAATCTCCCCTTCGACAATAGATGCCAGACTCACACTATGGAGCAGCTGGCTGATGACTTTGAAGGGGGTACGTCTGGTACAGGGGTAGCCACCGCAGATCAAAACTTCTGTTCCATGTTTATGGATTTAAAGCAGAGCTTAACAGCAATTGACACCAAAATTGACCTGTTGGCTGATAGGTTTGATAGACTTAAGGAAAAAGTAGACAAACAATGACTGCCTGGGCCAACTGGAACATCGCACATCAGAGCTAAGGACAAGCTTCCCGTAGACCGGGAGAAAATCCTGTGAATGGAACTGGTACTGGAAATGAAATATAACAATAGTGAAGACCTGGAATCCTGGTCAAGATGAAATAATTTAAGACTCATTGGAGTTCTGGAGATGCCTGAGATGGGCAGGATGGAGGACTATGTAGAAGACATGCTTCCTACACTTTTTGGAACTGATCTTTCACCCATGCTCGCAGCTGAGAGGTCGCACAGATCACTTGGTCCCATACTGCCACGCGGCTTCATCTCATCATTGCTAGATTATTAAATTAGAGAGACCGAGACACCGCTTTGCGCCTTGTGAAAGAGGGGCAGCCTCTGCACTGCAAAGGGTTCCAACTCTCCATGTTCCCAGATTTTACTATAACTGTTCAGTCCACACACATATACTTCCTGCCTGTTAAGAAGGCCCTAGAGAGCACCGAAGCCTCATACTCACTCCCCTACCCTGTCAAACTGCAGATCACCCACGCTGGTAAGAAAGTCGCCTTCACTGATCCAAAAAAAGCCGCCAAGTTTGTCAAGACAATTTCTATGAAATTGACAGAGTCACCCAGGAATGATGAGGAACAGCGTGCCACAAGTTTTAGTGAGACTGAGTAATCTACAGCCTTCACTCTATAAATGCTGTTGATTAAAGCCCTCTGACATATTTCTTCTGATGAGACTAAATGACTGGTAGTTGGTAGCCGACCTGTGGCACACCCACCTCTGGTTCGATGTTTTCTCTCTGGCATTCCAGAGAATAGATTCTTTCTTATGTCTCAAATTCCTGGACCAGGACCTGTGGAGTGAAGCCTGAGTTACCTTCTCACTCATCTGGCCACCCAGCTATATATAGCGGTCTCCTAGATCGCCCCTCAGGATGTTTCCCCAAATTGCCTTCATTCATTGTGTTTTGGGCACTACAATTGGGTGGGTTTGGTGCATTTGCCTGATTGGGGACCAAAGTGGGTGGTGGGGGGTTTTACTCATTGAGATCCCCATGAGGTGTTTTCCTTTCTCTATTTAATCGATTACTGTAATGCCCTGTACTTAAACATCAACAAGTTCTCTCTTTTTAAAAACAATTTCCTTTATCTTCCATGCCCCTTGCAAAACTCTCTCTGCCACTTAACTCCTTTTTCACAAATCACTAACTCCTTACTCTCATTCACGCTTTACTTCTGTTAACAAACTACTTACTACCCTCACACTTTACTCCCTCTTTCCCTCTTTTACAAACACCTCCTGCTTTACACCCTTCTTTAACAACCCATTACTCTTACTACTGCTTTTCTCCCATCTTTCAAATTCCTACTTTCCCTCCAGCTTTACTGCTTTTATGCAAACCACTTATTACTCACATGCTACTGCCTTTATTACAAGCCTCCTACTCCCCTTCTGACTATACTCCTGTATTTTAAAAACTCCTTGATCCCCCTCCCATTTTACTCACTTTCTCTTTTACAAACGTATTACTATTATCTCCCTTTCAAATCCATGCTCCCCTATCAGGTATACCCATTCTGTATTCCATTCTTGCTTCTTTGTCATGCTGTCCTTTAAAATGAACATTTACCTTTGCCATAAAACATTATATTTTTGTGAAGGATATATTTTGTTACTTTTACTTTTCTCTAACATGAAGTGTTGTCCGACTGTTTCGGTTAGCCTGAATGTATATATTTTAGAAACTCATCAAAATTACAGATTACCATCTGGGGTACTGTGCCCATCTCTGAAAGGTCACATCTTAAGTATTGCGTCCAGTTCTGGGGGGGGGGCACATCTGCATCTGCAGCATGGGCCCGCTCTATGGGGTTCATTTGAACTATTGTGCTCTGCTGTACAGGACTGTAGTATCGTTGTAATATATTCCAGACAAAGATGAAAGTAAATATAGTTCAAAAAGCTTCCCACTCCAATTGAGAGAAAAAGAAAAATCCGTTATTTGAAGATTATCCTTGAAAATTCTTCTTTCAGGAATCCAAGTCTGTAAATAAGGTTCATTCCTCCAGCTCGTTACCACAAATTGTAGTATCTTTGTAATATATTCCAGACAAAGATGAAAGTAAATATAAATTCTGTATTCCAGCATACAGGAAACAGGTGTGTCGCTTCCAGCAGCAATATCAGCACTGACTGGAATACTTACATCACCTGGCAACATTACAATACATTCCATCACTGTGGTAACTTACACTACATTCTAATACATCAATGGATTCTAATAAGGAATACAGATACAACACATCCCCTTCTTTATAATAGATTCAAATAATGAATACATATACAACAAGGACACATCTAGGACATTGTGTGCAACTCTGGGGGCTAATCAGGGTCAATGTGTCCAGCTCGGTGTGGCACATCTGAAGTACTGAGATCACATCTGCAAAACACATCCAATGGTATTGTGACCCAAATGGGGAGGGGGGGGGGGGGCATAGCGGACGTTTTGTAAATATATTACTAATCAGCTATTTTCAAGTTTAGCACTACAACAGATACCTTCATGTTTCTCTCTATACAGATATTATCAGATATGGAGGGAATGGGGTGTGTGTGTGTGTGTGTTTGTGTGTGTGTTTATTTATTTATTTATTTATTTTATTTAACATGTTTTATATAGCGCTAACTGGACCCGGGGGTATCAGAGCGCTTTACAGGGGTACAAGCTGCAATATGTAAAAAAAAAAAAAAATTGCAATGAGGTAGTATTCAACAACCAATACAAACGTTAGAAGCGTATTAAATATACTGCACAGCCTAAACAATAACAAAGGAGGGAGTAGGGTGTGGGAGTGGCATAAATTAGGGGGAGGGAGGGAGGGGGATAATTAAGGCAAAAATCAAAACAGCAGTGCATAGATAGGATTATTGGATATGCACAGGTTAACAATGAGGTAGAATAAAATAAATAAAAACCTGAACAGTAAGGTCAAAAACAGCATTGGAATTCACATTGTAATATTACAAAAGTACATAAGTTGAGAGGGGGGGCTGCCTGCTGGGCCTGAGAATAATTAGCCTATCTTGGTGGGAAAGCATGGGGACGAGGGGGGAAGGGTAGGTGTGAGGTGGTAGGTTAAGTTGAGGAGGGGGGAGAGTATTCAATCATAACTGGTGGAGGGGCTTGTCCTAAAGGGAGGACTAGAGGGAGGAGTTGTCGGGAGAGGGAAGATGAGAGAGGGGAAGGGGGGCAATAGGAGTCTAGAGTGGGATGATCTGCATGGAGCGGTCGAGCATGCATGCAGGAGGGTGGGGGCCTGGTGATAGGGGTCTGCTAGGATAATAAACTGTAAGCCTTCTGTTTCAGGATCAGCTGGTCAATGACTTGGCTCTGCAGAGAAATAATTCTCTTATGTACATTGGCAGTGAAAAATATCACAAGTCACCCTACGGAGCTGCATGTAAAACCTCTATATTTTAACAGGAGAGCATCCTCTTAACCACCTTGGCCTGGACCCTTGTTGGGATTGTTTAGGTTCACTCACAACAGTTCTTTAGTTTGGTGGCGTAGCCTGCCTGAATGCCCGAGTAGACGCCTCTGTGGTAGCCCACCGTGACAGCAGAAGAATTAGGTAAAATCCTCCTATAATCCTGACCATGTACCATTGAAAACCCCAAATTAATATTAAAGCGCACCTGAGGAATCTAGAGAGTGGTGATATCCCCTTGTCCGAGAGTCGCATCAGCGAGAGAGCAGTCCTGAGCAAGAGCTCATTGCCGTCAGAAGAAATCCGCCCGGGAGCTCCGGAACTCTGGCAAGGCAGAAACTCTGACCGAGCTGGTGAACGAAGAGACTGGGCTGACCTGGGGAAACGCCTCCTTGTGCCCGAACTTCGAAGGAGCCATGACGGGGAGGAATGCACCAGTCTGGATATTGTGAGAAGGCGGGGCCTGGAAAATAGTAGAGCTGACGCGTCAGGCCTTTGCTCAGCCGTTGCCCCCTTTCCCAATCCTGCTTCTCCAGGGAAGTTGAGGCAAGGATTTCTCTCCACGACAACAGGGAGCGGTCGGAGGAACAGAGTCGCCTGACTAGTGGGGCCATGGTGCAGCGAGGAGCTTGCGCACATCTGAGAACTTGAGTCTTACCCATGAGGGAACAACAGAATATCAGGTAGCTGCTTTGATGGTCTGAAGTCAGGAGCCAGAGCTAGTGGAGCGAGGCAGCGAGGCTGCATGTGGCGTGCGGCCGTATTTGGAACTTGTGTTTGGAACTTGTGTATGGGTTTTTGTGGCCCACAGGAGTCGCTACCGGAGCCGCGATCAGAGCTGGCCGAACCGGGCCGTTTGAGAGAGGTGAGCGGAACGGCGCCCTTCCTTGCTCCCTCCTTTCCTCCTTCCCGCGCTGCAGCCAAGGAGGGTTCCATCTGTGGACAGGAGCTGGGCCGATTGAGAGAGGTGAGCGGAGCGGCGCCCTTCCTTGCTCCTTCCTTTACTCCTTACTCGCGCTGCAGCAAAGGAGGGCTCCATCTGTGGAATAGGTGCGGTCCGGATTCTCCAGAGCACCCATTCGCCTGCCCGCCAGCCTGCAGCCAGTTATTGAGGATGTTAAGGGTGTAGGCGATTTTCTGCTCCTCGCTGTTTTCCGCTCCCGCTCTTATCCCTTGCCGATTTCAGCACGGCGAGGGTGCGGGTGGAGCGCGGGGAGTTTACAGGGTCGCATAGGTGTGTTGCTTTTTCTTACTGGGAGCACTGCCGTTTGTGCCCTTTGTGTCACTGCGAGGAGGCGCTGAGAACCAGGACGACTGCCTGCCTTCCCGCAGTTGTTGCTGTGCCTGTCACGGACTCGGTCCTACTCCCAACGATCTAGCGGGACTACATCACCCAGAAGTCTTGGAGGCGACGCCCTATGTCATCTATTAGCACCAGGAGGCGCCTCAAATTGAGGGTGGCCCTCAAAGACTTGGTCAAAGACTTGGTCAGTATCCCTTTTATGGTGAACTTGAATTATAACTGTCAGATATCTGGTATATTCATATGCTTGCAACTCTCCTGCTGCCGGGACACTTGTGGAAACTTTTCTACTACCTGGTCCTCACCTGATGGTCTCCTGCATTGCCTGTTAGCCTGCCTTCCGCCTCCTGCCTCCCGCCACCGCACATTACCAGCTTGTCGTGTGGCCGCCGAGAGGAGGGGGGCCCAGCGGGCTACATAAACTACTAGTCCCAGCATCCTTAGAGCCGCACCTGGGAGCAGCGCGCCAAGCGGCGCATAAATAACGGCAACATCTCCCGCGTCGCGGGACGCGCGCGGGACCAGCCGGGCTAAGCCCGGGCAAAGGGCGGGCCCTTTGTGGCCCTCGGAGGCCGGGCTGGGCCATATTACTTACACCTATTCCATCTTAAGCCTGACTGCCAAGAAATTAGGTACCGTGGACATATTACCATGCACCTTAATATTGCTGTATTGCTAGCTTGTACCTTTACTTATCCAACTATTAATAGTGCGCGTATCATTCCATCACACAGCTGGCTATGTTCACAAGGGGAGATAAAACACTAGTGGGGGGCCCCCGGAGGGGTACACTCGATCATTTCAACAAGAAAGCGGCGGACAGACTCGAACGTGAGATCATTATCACTGAGCTCCGTATCTCTACCGAGTTGCAAAACAAACGCTCTGCTTTAGGCCCCCTACAGTTAGTCACCACTCCCGTACGGCTCTCAGACACAAAGAGCTCTCTGCCCAGTAATATTTCTACTCCCCCGCAGTTAACAGATCTTACACAGCAAACTGATGTATACAGTCTAAATAGTAGCAAAGATTCTAGTATAGAGCATCCCCCAGTACCATTATCTGATGAACCTCCCATCCAAGAACCCTTAAGTGCAATAGTTACCAAAAAAAAACATCACATGAGTCCAACTAAAGGTAACACATTAAAAAGGAAAAGGGGTGCCAAGGGACATGGGGGTAGACAGGCAAAAGTAGCTAAGACATATACATATCCCCCCAAACACCATACCTCTGTACCGGAGCATTCAATAACAGACTTAACCTCAAGCCAGCCGTTGACACCTCCTCCCTCATTACAACAGATCACGGGAAGTATAGAAGTCCTGGTAAAATCCCTAATTCTACCAATTGTTGAAAGAATGAGAAGGCTGGCTGCGAAACTAGACTCCATTGAGGCAGCCGTTAACTTAAACTCAGGCCTATTAATGGACGCCTCTAAAAATGCCGCCTCTAAAGCTAGCAACACTGACCCAGGAAGTATATTAAAGAGCATAACTAAGGGAAAAACCAATGCAGACCATACACAACCAGTAGTGGACATTACTCAGCCTCTTACCCCTACTACAACAGCGACAAGAACAGAGGGTCCAGAGAGAAAGGAAATCAGTACTGTGGTATCAAACTTAGATACTAACACAACAAACCTTTTAAGTACAGAGGGAGGAGTGGGAGCAAAAAATGGCACACTCACAACACATAACAATAAACAAAGACCTCACCCTGTCAATGATAAAAGCACCCGCCCAAATATTCAGATTGACCTCTCCCCAGAATCAGACCCTTATGTTGCCATCTTGACTGGGGTCCCTGAATTAACATTAGGTCAGTCCGAAGGGTATAGGGGACTTAAAAACAAGGTCATTCACTGGCTTATAAATAATAGACCGCTCCCCCCAAACATAAATGGAGATATACTTTTCGTGAGAAGAGTGAAATGGGTGGGTCGAAGGCCTAAGGATACTAATGGTGATGTTGTAATAATTAACTTTAAAGTCCCTCGAGTCATTAACTTTTTAAATGATTGGTACCAGGAGAGTGGAACTCTCGGGATACAGATTCGTAATTTGAGCTATTTTTACCCCAGGTCCCTACTCCTTCCTCAACATGTAGCGAATCATCCCTTTCAGAGAACCCAAGAGCCCATTAACTTCCAAATCCCGCTGGTAAACAGATTCCATGCCTTTACAGATCTAGATTCAGTGGACTGACTTCCCAAGGACATTTGCTGGGAGTTACCCTTACAAGACCGCAGGGATGGGTCTCCTGTTAAATTGCAGTTTAATTGTCCAACTGCAATCGACTCTATGGTGGCCACCCCCCCTGTTCTACAAACAGAATGTGTCGAACTCTCCTTGGTATCAATCAAAACAAACAAATCCAACAATTCGCTCCAAACTGTAATTCCCGGAAGTGTCATAACCTGGAATGTGGCGGGTCTCTCTTCAAAAATTAATAATGCATCTTGGCTATCATTGACTCAGACCCATGCTATTATATGTTTACAGGAAACATGGGCCACTGAAGAACTCCACATCCTGGGTTACAAAACTTTTTTCACTCCGGCATTACCCGGTATAAGAGGCAGACCCAAGGGCGGCCTTTGTACGTACCTGTCAATTTCCACTGGTCTCTCCATCGTCAAAGGCCTCATTGATAATAATTACTATCAAATTCTTATTTTAACGTGGGGCCACCTAAAAAACTTTGTCCTACTAAACTTTTACAACAATATTCCCGTGTTGCAAAGAGAGAAAGTTATTAATAACCTCTTAAAAACCCTGTCTAATATCGAAGAAACCCTACCAGGGAATATGGCCCTGATGTGGGTAGGGGACTTCAATTGTTCTCTCTGCTTGCAGAGTGCACAGGGAGTGTGTGGCATGGAGGAACATAATCATGGGCCTACGACTCATTTCTCCCACACTAAATTAGGGGATTTGTTAAACAATATACCGGCTGAGTTCTCTCTTTCCTTTACAAATAAACTGTGTAACCCCCCCCCCCCAAACTATTTAGTCCTACTTATAATGGGAGGGGCGCAAACACAGTCATTGAATTTATTCTATTCTCGACACGTTATGCAAATATGGTGACAAAATGGGAAACCATCGTTACTGGATTGAGTGATCAATTTCCTATCTCTGTAACACTCAACCTTAAAAATGGTGACACATGCCGCCAAAATATAGTCAAATATGACCCAAATCCCATTCTTTGTGCAAAAAATGTTTTTTGCATTAAATGGGAAAAGGTGACACCTGAAAAATTCCTACAAAAACTGGTTACCAATGTACTTGCTGAAATTAATAGCTGTCTGTCCCTTGATGAGGACCCCCATGTTATTCTTGGCTCATTTAGTAAAATCTGTGCGTCAATAAAACAACTTTTGACTAGAACCATCCGTAATACTTCTGAGGGGTCTCAGGGATGGTTCGACGGCCCATGCACTAAGGCACTTGCTGCCCTTAAGAAAGCCTTGCATGCCTCCCCCCAATCTAAATCTAATATTCAGCCAGCTAGGCGCACATATCGTATAGCTCTCTCAAATAGGAAGAAAGAGCTAAAACTACAGGCGTGGTCAGCTTTGCATGCAGCCTCCGAGTTAAAGGACAGCACGTCCCTTTGGAATGCCGTCAATGCCCCATTTCTCCAAGCAACCCAGGGCCCTCGGATAGACAATGCCATCACAGCACAGGACTGGCTGAACCACTTTCAGGGTCTCTATAGTGAAATAGCTTCCTCAGGAACATCCCTAACTAGCAATGAAATAATGACCACAGAGGAACCACGTACTTCTTTTCCACTGGGCCACCAATTTAAACTAGAAGAAGTTCTTAAGGCTCTAGCAGAAAGCCCTGCGGGCAAAGCCCCAGGGCCGGACTGTGTCCCTATCGATATCTTTAAAAAAAAGCTTACCTGACCTCTGGGCACCCCTACTTACTGAAGTTTTGAACTCTTCAAATAAAATCGGTTTTATTGCCACCTGGTCTGAGGCAGTGGTTGTCCCGATCTATAAAAAAAGGGGACAGGAATGATCCTGTCTGCTATCGGCCAATCTCTTTGCTCGACAGCCTTATGAAGATGGCAGGCAGGATCATTCTTGCCCGAATGCAGGATTGGTTGGATGAACAGGAGATACTCTCCAACCTCCAATTTGGGTTTAGGACGGGTAGAGGCACAGTCGAGCAGGGCTTTAACTTAGCCTTGATAACTTCGAAATACATACATGCCAAACAAAGAAATGTGTATATAACATTCATTGATCTCAGTTCTGCATTCGACTGTGTCGACCATAATGTACTATGGCAAACTCTAAAGGACATAGGCCTTGACAACCAGATCCTTGTTTTTATCAAGGAACTGTACAATGGGGCGGATGCGCGTGTGAGATACCTCTTGCTTTTGACCTATTTTCGTCTGGAAACGTTTTTTAGAATTGTAACTATACCACAGTGCAATGACTGGTCAAGGGAAAAAAGAACTTGCCTCTGCGACAATGTGTCCATACAATCAAATATACATTGCATTCTTTTTTGCTCTTTTTATACCCTTTCAAGGAGGAAACTGCTGAAACCTCTCCTTGTTGCCTGGGGTCTAAGGTCATGTAGAGGGGCATATGACAAATTAAGAATGCCAGATGATGATTGCACCATTTTTACTGTTTCCTCTTTCTTGAGAGCAATTGTGAGTTACAGGAAATCAATCCAAATTGAAACTTGATGAATTATTTGCAAACACTAAATGTTTTTTAATAGTTCCAAATTTTCCTTTTAAAGAATTTTTACAACAGTTTTATCTTACCCTCTTTTAACTGTGTATGTAAAATGATCTGAATTTATACTGATTTTTACTGTTGTTTCTTAAATGTGATGGAACCTGTACGCTTTTATGAATTTGTATAAACAATTCGAATAAAGCGTTTTTGAAATGAAAATGAAACAGAATATCATCAGTCTCTGGGCCCACCGATAAAAGGACTGGAGCTCTCTATGCTGGACGGGTGGCATGGGTGGGACCCACCCGACATACCGCCATACTTCAGAAGAGTTCTATGAAGACGGGGAAGCCTGCACCATACCCACTGTAAACGAGGGGTACTGCGTGGCAGCCCAGTGCAGAGTGCAGAGTTCAGCGAGGGCTTGCCGGGGCACCCCGAGATCAAAGATCTGACTGTGGAATACGGTAAACCACTAGGGGCCACAACAGGGGTCTCAGCAGGGCAGAAGAAGATTGAGGAGTAGCGCCACGGTAGGGTTCTCTGGGGAGGCAGTAACTGTGAAAGCAGAGAGGAGCTAGCCCTGCCGCATAACACAGTAAGGGTGGAAGGCTGGGCAAGAGCATAATAGCCCAACAATCCAAAACCACCTGTAAGCCATAGCTGAGGTAAAACAGGGAAAAGGCAAGACCTCCCACCATCCCTCCTTGGGCGGGGATACAGAATGATAAGTCGGGCGCACTCCAGAGGCAGGAACACTGAACACAAGTGAGCAGGCATTGTGGCCCAGAGGTTAGGAAGGCTATTCAACACATAGTCAACTCCAAGCAGCAGAAAGATACTATCTACTATAAACGCCCATCGGGTATCTCAGTATGGGATTATTGAACGCCAGGGAAGGCATTTGAAAAGTTAGCTACAGAGGGGCTACAGTGGATCAATCGGACAATCACTGTCATCGACAGGATCTTGACACTACTACTTAAGTCTCTAACCCTGATCAATCATGGTGAAAGATAAAGGCGCCAAGTCGCAGGCAAACAAAATAATTAACTTCACCATGCACCTCCCACAAGGTCAAAAGAATCGGGCGGAGAGTGGGACGGGGAGTGACAGTGGAGACCTTCTGCGCGACAAGGAGCCTCCCTCATTGCTGGATGTATTACAAGAAATCCAGTCAACACGTGAAGACATTGTGCACAGAATAGATGCAGTGGTCATAGACTTCAACCTGCTACGCGGTGATTTAAAGAAGGTGGTGGACAGGGTAACTAGCACTGAGGAAAATGTAACCACACTACAAACCGAGATGCGTTCCCTCAGAGACACTGCCATAGCACTCCAGAGAAGAGTAGTGAACCTTGATTAAAAAGTGGAAGACTCTGAAAGGAGGTCTAGGAGAAATAATCTCACATTTCTGGGTTTTCCGGAACAAGCTAAGGACCCATCAGCCAAACTCTTTTTGGAAGACTGGATTTAGAAAGAATTAGCCCTGAAAAGACTGTCCAAGTCCTTTAACATTTAAAGGGCTCATAGATCCCCGGTTCCCCTTCCGAGACCAGGAGCGCTGCCCAGGGCTATCATTGCCTGGTTCTTAAGTTTTTGGGACAGGGATGTAATCCTGCAGGCTATTTGCATAAAGGGACCACTGTTCCTCGAAGGTCATCCCATATCAATATACCCCGACTATACCAACGGGTCCAGTAGCAAAGGAAGACATACCTAAATGTAAAAGGATGCCTCTGGGAACTAACCATGAAATATAGTCTATTGTTCCCTGCAAAATTAAGAGTGGAGACTGCCAGCCGAACCTTATTCTTTCAGTCTGCCCTGAGGCAAGTGACTGGCTGGACTCCAGCAGGATACCAAGTGCTTGCCAGGGGCCTCATTTATGAGGCCTTGCGTGAGTTTTGCGCACCCGATGCGTCACTTTTTGTGACGCATCGGCGGCGTAAAACATGCCTCCTGATGCGCACTATTTACAAAGTGACACATCTAAGCAGATGCGTCACTTTGTAAACCCCTGCGCTACATTATACCTGCGTCAGGTATAATGTATGCAGAGGGGGCGTTCACCCGCAAAAAGCCTCGTAATAGTGACGCAGTGAAATCTATGAGGTTTCACTGCGTCACTTTTAGGACGCTGTTGCGTCAAAATCTTGCGCCTTCCTCATAGCAGGCGTAAGAATGACGCAAGCCCTTTCACATGGGGCTTTCCCCATGTGAAAGGAAGCATTGCTGAAGTTGCGGCACTTTTGTGACACACTCAAGCAATGCGTGACTTTTGCGCCTACAGATACGTCAGAAATACTGACGTATCTGTAACTCCTTGCGACATGATGCGTCATATTATAAATATGACGCATCAATCAAGTCGCGGGGAGAGCGCAGTGAAAAGTGACGCATCGCTGTTTTCACGCAGCGATGCGTCACTTTTCATAAATGAGGCCCCTGGTATTATTGACAAGATCATCCAAAGCATCCACAGCAGGCAATAAAATTTGAGAACAGCAAATGGGACCGAGGCAGAAATCACAATCTCGAAGAGAAAGTCAGGGCAGAACCCGGACCTGCCCAGACGGAACTCTGCAGGCTTCGGACACTGAAACTGTGCAGGAGTCAGAAACTGCAACTCAAGACACAGGGCATGACCTGATTTGGAGGAACCAGATGAATAAACGGCAGGATGGGACTCATCCAAAGGGCAAACAGGTACGCGGTCAAAAGAACATAAAGGAGAAAAGAGTGAGAGCAACAATATGCAGTAGAGTGGCTATTGTATATCAGCAATTTCAGTCAAGACATACATGGGCAAGACGAATGTCGCGGGGAGAGGAAAACCCTGCACGCCCCCACCAGAGGTCCTCTCCCCTGGAGAGTGCTGAAGGGTCCACCTCGCTTTCCCTGTGGTGACAGGGCCACTTCAACATTGTGAGAAGTTGGCCTGATAGGTGATGTTTCCAATTCTGGAACCACCTATTTTCAGACCAAACAATCCCTTATGGTGTCTGGTTGTAAGTCAACCTTATTAGACAAGCTATCCTAGGGGTAGCATGGACTAAGCAGCCTAAAGGCTTAACTTAAGAGGTCGTGTTAAGCGAGCTGTTTTACCACATACAATCCTGTAATATCAAATGAAAGGACACCACACAAGTATATATTATAAAAATATATGTATTTATTACTAAAAACAATCCCCAGTATTCTTTATGAATAAAGGGGCACAAGCGTTAAATCAAAAGCACTGTTTAAACATACAAAGTTGCACAATTATGGATGAGGGCGGGGGGCCACTCAAACTATATACTAAACAAGTGGTATAAGAGATGCCACTCGAGCAGTGGTTAGGCCTAGGGCCTAGGGAATCGCTGGGAGCAGTCGGGACAAGCAATGCTGAAGTCGGGAACGGCCCTCGGGATTCGGGAGCAGTGCGGAAAGCGCACGCATGCACCAATGTTAACCAATGGTGCGTAAAAAGTGTAGAGTTAGAGTTTAAGGACACTTCCACTGAACCTAGAGGAACAAAACTTAAGACACAGACCCTAGAGATGTGTACCAGTGTGGGAACACCGGCGGAGCAAAGTTACCTCACCCACAGGAAGCGGGTGCACAGGGTCGAAGTTGAGTCGGGTTTCATCACGCAGGCTCTTGGTGCTTGAAGCTGAAAGGGCTGCAGGCGGGGTGAAAGTGAAGTGTCCGGTGGAGTCCAAGGGTGGACTCAAGTCGAGGAGTACCTGAAAGCAGAGGGGACAGAGTCTGGGTCACTCAGCAGTGACCAGGGTGGAACCAGGACGGAACCAGGCAATGTCGGGCGCAATCAGGTGGTCGTTGAGGAGCTTCTCTCCGCTGTCACGTGAGCTCTGGGGCATCGGCGACGTCCAGGAGCAGGTCACGATCTGTCCCACGCAGGTTCTCACCGTCGGCGCTGTCGGCTTCAAGATTGGAGCAAACAACACTTGGCAAAAGCAATCCACGCGGAACCGGGAGATTGCTTCTCACTCAAACCAGGAAGGTCAGAGTGGGTGCTCCTTTTCAGGGGAGCTGGTGTAGATCGGGAGCAACCAGATTCATAAGTCGTATTCGTAGTTTCGTCGGCACAGGGACCACTAGCCAGCTGGCAAGTGACCGGGCCAACGCGTTGAGCCAAATGGAGCAGAAGGGCCCCACGCAGCACTCGTCGAGTGTGGAGGGCTGAACTTCGTTGCAAGAGTGGCTCAGAATGGGGGCTTCTCAAACCCCGGTGCACAGCTTCAAGGGTCACTCGTGGGCTGCACGGTCAGCGTCTCGTGGTCAATTCAAGATGGCGTGCCCCACGCTTCCGGTCGCCTCCACGGGTCTCAGCTCTGCAGGGACTGTGGATCGGGCTGTTGGAAGGCAGGCAAGCTTGATCTCGTCGATCTCTGTCGCTCGAGTTCCGGCAGGAACTGCAACAAAGTAGATGTCGAGGGCTGAATGGTGCCTGCTGGTGCAGGGTGGTCACTCCTTGACCACAAGGGAGATTCTTCGGGCTTCCACGTTGAGTAGGAGGTCCAAGGGTCCAGAGTTTCGTTTCTTATGTTTCTTCCAGGAAATCTGATGTGCATTGGCACTGCTCCCACTCTTATTCGAATCTGGGGGGCGTGATTACCTGCTAGGTCCCCCCCTATGGGTGGGACCCAGGAAGTGGGTGGATACACCCCCTTCCTTTGATCCAGGCCGCCCTGGCACGAGGGCTGGAGTGCCCCAGAACCGGTTTGGCCGGATTATGCAAGGGGCAGCCTTGTGCGCCCCAAGCAGTGTCTGGTTTCTTTCAAACCTCCCTGCTACAATCCACTATCTCCTGTCTGGATGGCGGTGACACCCTCCTGTGACAGGAAACCCTTTGTCCAGGCCCCATTTGGCTGAGTTTCGGTCAGCTGCAGGGGTCCAGACTCTTGTCTGTGGCAGAGGCATCCATTTTGTGGATCTAAGGTCTTTGTAGAAATTAACCGCATTTAAGTAAAGCAACATGTCCTACCCCTCTAGAGGGGTGGAATGCTATCCCCGTCACCAGAACTGGCGAGGGGATAGTATTCCAAATCGTATGACACCTTACACGACATGTTTTGATAAAGCCAAACCAAAGTTGCTATATAACCGCGGGGATTATAAGGCACTTAAGAGTATATGGTATGGCATTATCCTGAAACAGCTTAGGGAGTTGTTCCCGACAGCTGCAGACAGGCTCAGCTCATGTTAGAGCTCCATCTCACATAAAACCACGCACTCTGCCTCCAGGATTGATGAGGCCTTCCATAGGAGTGGCTCACAGGTTTATATGTGTCCAGATATAGGTTTAGATATAGGTATACTATATCTAAGCAAGGGGTGATTACACCTCCTTACCCCAGCTGAGTGATCAGCCAGTTGTGTCAATTTAAGAACCAGCCAGGGGTGGCAAAAGATATGCTGCAGCCCCTGGTAGGCCTTGGTGGCCCCTATGCCCTGGGCACCTATAGTGCATTATACAGGGGCTGACAAGGAGTCCATTTCCAATTGTGGTATGTGCCTATAGCACATGTGTCAGGAATTTAGTGAGAGAACAGCAGGCTGGGGGTCTGATCAGCAGGCCCACAGCCTCAGTAGTCGAAAACCAGTGAAGCAAAAGCAAAAATTTGGGGTGACCATAGGATAGCAGACCCTACTCTCCTACACAACCCCCCCCCCCAAACGCAGGGACATTAAACTAACCTTGACCAGATAAGTCTTCATGTTCTAAGTGGAAGTACCGGGAGAGACCATCTGCATTACCATGGTCAGTCCCTGGGCGGTGCTCCACTGTAAAGTCCATCCCCTGTAGGGAAATGGACCACCTGAGCAGTTTGGGATTTTCACCCTTCATCTGATTAAGCCACAAGAGGGGCTTATGGTCTGTCTGAACTAGGAAGTGAGTTCCAAACAAGTAGGACCTCAACTTCTTCAGGGCCCAAACCACAGCAAAGGCCTCCCTCTCAATGGCTGACCAACGTTTCTCTCTAGGGGTCAGCCTTCTGCTAATGAAAGCAATGGGCTGGTCTTGACCATCTTGATTAAGTTGTGAGAGCACAGCTCCCACCCCCAACTCAGAAGCATCTGTCTGTACAATGAACTGTTTGGAGTAGTCAGGACTCTTCAGGATAGGTGCAGAGCACATGGCCTTCTTCAGGTCATCAAATGCCTTCTGACAGCTAACTGTCCACTGAACCTTTTTTGGCATCTTCTTGGATGTCAAGTCATTTAATGGTGTCACTATAGACCCATAGTTTTTCACAAACTTTCTGTAATACCCAGTCAGGCCCAAGAAGGCTCTGACTTGTGTCTGGGTAACTGGAGGAGCCCAGTCCTGTATGGCCTGGATTTTGCTCTCCAGTGGCTGAACCTGGCCTCCACCTACTAGGTGGCCCAGGTATACAACCTTACTCTGCCCTATCTGGCACTTAGTAGCCTTGATAGTCAGGCCTGCCTTTTGCAGGGCCTCCAAAACTTTCTTCAGGTGGATCAGGTGATCCTCCCAGGTGGAGCTAAAGACAGCAATATCATCTAGATATGCTGCGCAAAAGTCATCCAACCCAGTAAGGACTTGGTTCACCAACCTTTGGAAAGTGGCAGGTGCATTCTTCAAACCAAAGGGCATTACCACAAACTGATAATGTCCACTAGGGGTAGAGAATGCTGTTTTGGCTTTTGACTCTTCAGCTAGTCTGATTTGCCAGTAGCCAGCTGTCAAATCAAATGTGCTCAGAAACTTGGCAGAAGCCAATCTGTCAATGAGCTCATCTGCTCTTGGAATGGGGTGAGCATCTGTCCTAGTGACAGCATTGAGACCCCTGTAGTCCACGCAAAATCTCATTTCTCTCTTTCCATCTTGGGTATGAGGTTTTGGCACCAGGACTACTGGGCTGGCCCATGGGCTCTCTGATTGCTCAATCACTCCAAGCTCCAACATCTTTTGCACCTCAGCCTTGATGCAATCCCTGACATGGTCAGGTTGCCTGTAGATCTTATTCTTCACAGGCAGACTGTCACCAGTGTCCACCACATGGGTACACCAGTCAGTCTGGCTGGGTGTGAGTGAAAACAAATGCCTGTGGGCCTGCAAAACTTGTCTGCAGTCCATCTGTTGCTGGTCAGTGAGGCTGCCCGCCAAGGCTACTCCATCAACTGAACCATCATCAGGGTTCTGAGAAAGCAGGTCTGGGAGAGGGTCACTCTCTTCCTCCTGATCCCCATCTGTGGCCATGAGCAAGCTCATGTCCTCCCTGTCCACAAATGCTTTCAAGCGATTCACATGGATTACCCTGTGAGGGCTCCTGGGTGTTCCAAAGTCAACCAAGTAGGTGACTTCTCCCTTCTTTTCAATGATAGGATAGGGTCCACTCCATTTGTCCTGGAGTGCTGCTGGGGCCACTGGCTCCAGTACCCACACCTTCTGTCCTGGTTGGAACTCTACCAGTACAGCCTTTTGGTCATGCCAAGCTTTTTGTAATTCTTGGCTGGCCTCCAGGTTTTTGGATGCTCTCTCCATGTATTCAGCCATCCTGGAGCGGAGACCAAGTACATAGTCCACTATGTCTAGTTTGGGCTTTTTGAGAGGTAACTCCCATCCTTCCTTCACCAAACACAATGGACCTCTCACAGGGTGGCCAAACAAAAGTTCAAAAGGGCTGTAGCCAACCCCCTTCTGTGGGACCTCTCTGTAAGCAAAGAGCAGGCAAGGTAAAAGAATGTCCCATTTCCGCCTGAGCTTCTCTGGTAATCCTTTTATCATGCCTTTAAGGGTCTTGTTAAATCTCTCCACAAGCCCATTGCACTGTGGATGATAGGGGGTGGTAAACTTATAGTTTACTCCACACTCCTTCCACATTGCTTTCAGATAGCTAGACATAAAGTTCGTGCCTCTATCTGATAGTACCTCCTTTGGAAAGCCCACTCTTGAGAAAACTGCAATGAGGGCTTTTGCCACCACAGGTGCTGTGGTGGTCCTTAGGGGAATAGCCTCTGGATACCTGGTGGCATGATCCACTACCACCAGTATAAATCTGTTCCCAGATGCTGTTTGGGGGTCCATTGGACCCACAATATCAATTCCAACTCTTTCAAAGGGAACCCCCACCACAGGTAGTGGTATTAGGGGGGCCTTTGTTGTGCCACCTGACTTACCACTGGCTTGGCAAGTGACACAGGAGCGACAAAACTCCTTGACATTTTCTGACATATGAGGCCAGTGAAAGTGTGAAACAAGCCTGTCCCACGTCTTGTTCTGGCCTAAGTGTCCTGCAAGGGGAATATCATGGGCCAAGGTAAGAAGGAACCCCCTAAACTGCAGAGGTATGACCAACCTCCTGGTCATGCCAGGCTTGGGGTCTCTAGCCTCTGAGTAAAGGAGTCCATCATCCCAATACACAGTATGGGTACCTTGGGCATCCCCAGCAGCCTCAGCAGCAGCCTGCTGTCTGAGGGGTTCAAGGGAAGGGCAATCTAATTGAGCCTGCCTCAGGTCTGCCCTTGAGGGTCCCCCTGTCCCCAGAAACTCAACCTGGTCAGGTTCAAGTTCCTCAGAGACAGTCTCCTCTTGGACTGCAGAATCAGTTTCCTCTGAAACTTGATCCTCAACCTGGGGCAAGGTGGAAGGCTCAGCCTTTCCTCTCTTGCTCCTTCTCTTGGGTTGTGGTTGGTCTATTGTTCCAAGATCCACCACTGGTTCAGGAAGGCACTTCTTAGCCTGAGACCTTGTCACTGCAAGGACATGCTCTGAAATCCCTAGCATTTCTGCATGAGTCCTGTACTCCACTTCTGACCACGCTGAGCTTTCAAGATCATTGCCTAACAGACAGTCTACTGGAAGGTCTGCACTCACAACAACTTTCTTTAGGCCATTTACCCCTCCCCAGGAGAAGTTCACAACTGCCACACTATGGGAAGTAGTGCAGTTGCTTGCATTGGTCACTAGGTAACTCTCACCTAGTACAATCTGTCCAGGGTCCACAAAGTCAGGTGTCACCATTGTGACACTGGCACATGTGTCCCTGTAGGCCTGAGCCAGTTTCTCATTAATTAAAGGAGTCTGCCTATATTTGCCCAGGTTACTGGGACTCACTGCAGTGGGCAAATCTATGTCCACATCATATAGGAGAACTGCCTGTGTAGGGGTTCTGACTAGGCCAGATCCTACTTCAATACCCAGGGTCAACCCAGCTACACCCTTGGACTGTGTTCCACCACTGCTTACTGTACTAGGGGTTGCAGTTGCTTTAGGAGCTGGAGTGGTGGGGACTGGATTTGCCTTAGTGCATTCACTGCCCCAGTGTGAAACTGATTTGCAGGTATTACACCAAGGTGTCTTTGGACCTTTGTTCTTCTTCTTCTTGTTTCCATTTTGGGAACCACCCTCCTTACTATTAGTTTGGGGGCCTGAAGACTTCTGGTCTTTTTCTTTATCTTTCTGATTTCCACCCTTCTGGTCTGTTTTCTTCTGGTCACCACCTTGGTTCTGGGGTTTCTGCTTAATCCTTGTTCTGACCCATTTGTCCGCCTTCTTTCCCAATTCTTGGGGAGAGGTCAGATCAGAGTCAATAAGGTATTGATGCAACAGCTGGTTTGTACAGTTATTAAGGATCTGCTCTCTCATTATAAGATTGTACAATCCTGTATAGTCTGAAACTTTACTTCCCTGCAACCAACCCTCCAAAGCCTTAGTGGCACACTCAACGAAATCAGTCCAGTCTTGAGTCTGTGCTTTTTGGGTGTCTCTGAACAACAACCTGTATTGCTCAGTGGTTAGGCCAAACCCTTCAATAAGAGCACTCTTCAAAACAGAGTAGTTTTTGGCATCCTCAGGTCTAACTGTGAGGAGCCTGTCCCTCCCTTTCTCGGAAAAGGAGTACCATAAAATTGCAGCCCACTGATCCTGAGGAACCTGCTGTACCATGCAGGCTCTCTCCAGAGCAGTAATCCATTTGTGGATGTCATCCCCTTCTTTGTAGGGGGGCACAATTTTTGTCAGGTTTCTATTATCATAGCCCCTGTCTTTTTCTCTTGGAAAATTGCTGCCACCAGTGGCATCTAAGCCACTTAATTTCTGCTCTCTTGCCAAGGCAAGTCTAGCTTGAGCCAAGGCTACCTCCTCCCTCTCTATCTGGAGTTTGACAGCCCTCATTCTGGCCCTATGCTCTAGCTTTTGAGAAGCAGTCATGCCTCTCTGTGATTCCCTTGAGGCACTAGAAATATGAGAGTCCCCTGAGGGAGATCTCACTCTTCTGTTGCCTGGGAGAATGACATGGAGGAATCTGGGGAGGTGCTGGCCCTCTCCATTCCCCAGTAGGTCTAAGTTGGCCTGGTTAAGCCTGGCAACTTGGACCTGGCTACCCCTCTGATCCTGATCTTCTGGGTCCTCTACTTCTGAGTCCTCCTCCTCCTCTTCTTCTTCCTCTTCTCCTTCCTCCTGAGGGGGATCAGTTACAGGGGGGTTCACTCCATCTCCTGACTCTAGGGAAGCTTCCTTCGCCCTCTCTAGGTCATCCTGTTCTAGGATGTCTATCAGGATCTGGCAGGTGGGACTTCTGCCCCTTTTTAACCCTCTTGAAATGCACAAGGCAATCAAGTCCTTTCGGGTTAACTTGTCATAGCTGGAAGTTGCCTTGGTAAGGTCAACTGTCACAGGAGCAGACCCTGAGGCTTTTCCTGTGTCAGACATGACTGCTAGTGAGGTGTAAGTGGTGCACTTACCTACACTAAGTGTTTTCCTACTGTACCTCGCTAGTGAGTTGTAGTCAGGGCGTGCTAATCCCTTTAATCTACAACTACTAAGTTCAGTAGAACTTAATATGCTAAGCTTTTGATTTATATGTACCTAGAGGTACTTGATGTGATCTTTCAATTTGATACAAAGATTGCAATGGTAAAACAACAGCAAGCTCAAATCCGCACCGCTGCTCACCAATGTGAGAAGTTGGCCTGATAGGTGATGTTTCCAATTCTGGAACCACCTATTATCAGACCAAACAATCCCTTATGGTGTCTGGTTGTAAGTCAACCTTATTAGACAAGCTATCCTAGGGGTAGCATGGACTAAGCAGCCTAAAGGCTTAACTTAAGAGGTCGTGTTAAGCGAGCTGTTTTACCACATACAATCCTGTAATATCAAATGAAAGGACACCACACAAGTATATATTATAAAAATATATGTATTTATTACTAAAAACAATCCCCAGTATTCTTTATGAATAAAGGGGCACAAGCGTTAAATCAAAAGCACTGTTTAAACATACAAAGTTGCACAATTATGGATGAGGGCGGGGGGCCACTCAAACCATATACTAAACAAGTGGTATAAGAGATGCCACTCGACCAGTGGTTAGGCCTAGGGCCTAGGGAATCGCTGGGAGCAGTCGGGACAAGCAATGCTGAAGTCGGGAACGGCCCTCGGGATTCGGGAGCAGTGCGGAAAGCGCACGCATGCACCAATGTTAACCAATGGTGCGTAAAAAGTGTAGAGTTAGAGTTTAAGAAAACTTCCGCTGAACCTAGAGGAACAAAACTTAAGACACAGACCCTAGAGATGTGTACCAGTGTGGGAACACCGGCGGAGCAAAGTTACCTCACCCACAGGAAGCGGGTGCACAGGGTCGAAGTTGAGTCGGGTTTCGTCACGCAGGCTCTTGGTGCTTGAAGCTGAAAGGGCTGCAGGCGGGGTGAAAGTGAAGTGTCCGGTGGAGTCCAAGGGTGGACTCAAGTCGAGGAGTACCTGAAAGCAGAGGGGACAGAGTCTGGGTCACTCAGCAGTGACCAGGGTGGAACCAGGACGGAACCAGGCAATGTCGGGCGCAATCAGGTGGTCGTCGAGGAGCTTCTCTCCACTGTCACGTGGGCTCTGGGGCATCGGCGACGTCCAGGAGCAGGTCACGATCTGTCCCACGCAGGCTCTCACCGTCGGCGCTGTCGGCTTCAAGATTGGAGCAAACAACACTTGGCAAAAGCAATCCACGCGGAACCGGGAGATTGCTTCTCACTCAAACCAAGAAGGTCAGAGTGGGTGCTCCTTTTCAGGGGAGCTGGTGTAGATCTGGAGCATAGTATACCAAAATTGTGGGGCAACTTCTTAACCCCACTCCAGTGGCGACAGCCTGTTTATTCTGCATTTGCATCAATTTCTTCATTTATTTGTATTACTCTTCATTTTAAACCATCCGCTTTGCGCAATATTTATCCTGTTGATTCAACAGGATAAATATTGCGCAGAGCGGATGGTTTAAAATGAAGAGTAATACAAATAAATGAAGAAATTGATGCAAATGCAGAATAAACAGGCTGTCGCCACTGGAGTGGGGTTAAGAAGTTGCCCCACAATTTTGGTATACTATGTTCGTCACATGCAATGTGGGCTTGGCATGTCAAGCAGTGTGCACGCCGAACAAAATTATGGTTTAAAAAGAATGGACAAAAAAACAGATGAAACATTAATAGGTGTGCTATCCTTTCACTTGTTAAAACGTAGATCTGGAGCAACCAGATTCACAAGTCGTATTCGTAGTTTCGTCGGCACAGGGACCACTAGCCAGCTGGGAAAGTGACCGGGCCAACGCGTTGAGCCAAATGGAGCAGAAGGGCCCCACGCAGCACTCGTCGAGTGTGGAGGGCTGAACTTCGTTGCAAGAGTGGCTCAGGATGGGGGCTTCTCAAACCCCGGTGCACAGCTTCGAGGGTCACTCGTGGGCTGCACGGTCAGCGTCTCGTGGTCAATTCAAGATGGCGTGCCCCACGCTTCCGGTCGCCTCCACGGGTCTCAGCTCTGCAGGGACTGTGGATCGGGCTGTTGGAAGGCAGGCAAGCTTGATCTCGTCGATCTCTGTCGCTCGAGTTCCGGCGGGAACTGCAACAAAGTAGACGTCGAGGGCTGGATGGTGCCTGCTGGTGCAGGGTGGTCACTCCTTGACCACAAGGGAGATTCTTCGGGCTTCCACGTTGAGGTCCAAGGGTCCAGAGTTTCGTTTCTTATGTTTCTTCCAGGAAATCTGATGTGCATTGGCACTGCTCCCACTCTTATTCGAATCTGGGGGGCGTGATTACCTGCTAGGTCCCCCCCTATGGGTGGGACCCAGGAAGTGGGTGGATACACCCCCTTCCTTTGATCCAGGCCGCCCTGGCACGAGGGCTGGAGTGCCCCAGAACCGGTTTGGCCGGATTATGCAAGGGGCAGCCTTGTGCGCCCCAAGCAGTGTCTGGTTTCTTTCAAACCTCCCTGCTACAATCCAATATCTCCTGTCTGGAGGGCGGTGACACCCTCCTGTGACAGGAAACCCTTTGTCCAGGCCCCATTTGACTGAGTTTCGGTCAGCTGCAGGGGTCCAGACTCTTGTCTGTGGCAGAGGCATCCATTTTGTGGATCTAAGGTCTTTGTAGAAATTAACCGCATTTAAGTAAAGCAACATGTCCTACCCCTCTAGAGGGGTGGAATGCTATCCCCGTCGCCAGAACTGGCGAGGGGATAGTATTCCAAATCGTATGACACCTTACACGACATGTTTTGATAAAGCCAAACCAAAGTTGCTATATAACCGCGAGGATTATAAGGCACTTAAGAGTATTTGGTATGGCATTATCCTGAAACAGCTTAGGGAGTTGTTCCCGACAGCTGCAGACAGGCTCAGCTCATGCTAGAGCTCCATCTCACATAAAACCACGCACTCTGCCTCCAGGATTGATGAGGCCTTCCATAGGAGTGGCTCACAGGTTTATATGTGTCCAGATATAGGTTTAGATATAGGTATACTATATCTAAGCAAGGGGTGATTACACCTCCTTACCCCAGCTGAGTGATCAGCCAGTTGTGTCAATTTAAGAACCAGCCAGGGGTGGCAAAAGATATGCTGCAGCCCCTGGTAGGCCTTGGTGGCCCCTATGCCCTGGGCACCTATAGTGCATTATACAGGGGCTGACAAGGAGTCCATTTCCAATTGTGGTATGTGCCTATAGCACATGTGTCAGGAATTTAGTGAGAGAACAGCAGGCTGGGGGTCTGATCAGCAGGCCCACAGCCTCAGTAGTCGAAAACCAGTGAAGCAAAAGCAAAAATTTGGGGTGACCATAGGATAGCAGACCCTACTCTCCTACAAACATCATCCAAACAATAGATTCACAGTTAATCTTTTGGGAGGAGAACATCTCGTGTGGAGCTTCCGGACAAGATAAATTGAAGTCTACAGTTTGGGGAGGGCGGGTGGTTTTGGGCGCACATGAGGACTGCTATCCTGCATGGTATAGGGGAGTACTACTTGCAAGAATTCCCTGTGGGAGGTGGGGAAGGGGACTATGAGGTTATGTTTAAGGGGGAATTTTAGGAACAATCAGGTACAACGCTGTCTACAGTCTGTTTTTGTGAGGTTTTTAGTGAGTCTGGGAAAAAGTAAGAATGTAAAAAGGAATGCATGCCAAAAGGGGCTAAGTGGAAATATACACAACCATGGGAGCACAATTGAAAATTATAACATGGTCCTTGAATACTTGAAGCGATATAATGTGGTTATTGTGTGATTACAGGAAATTCATTCATTAGGGAAAGCGATAACTAAGCATGGGCATAAAATCCGCTCCGGATTTTCGGCAAATTCGCAATCCGCGAACTCTCGCGAATTTGTCGAAAATCCGTGAATCAGTACGCAGCGGATTTTTTGCTTGGTTGCGGCGCGCGGCGTGGTGCACGGCGTTCACTTTCCGTCATTAAGCGTTTGCCGAGTTGTTTTTCTCGATCATATTTAGCGAGTGCCGCGCCATTTTGGATCTTGCTGCGTGATCCCGCGGGAGTTTGGCGCCCGCGAATACGTAATCGCGGCTTGCCACCTTGCACAGCATACCTCGCGAGAGTTCGCAATTGCGAACACGTTGTTGCGGCGGAAAGGAACAATCTCGCACTCGCGAAATAGAGATTTTGCAATTCTGCACAAGAAAATCACCAGCAAACAGGATAAACCTTCAGAAAATTAGGATTTTTATCAGAATCACTCCTCAGGTTGACATTTGCATGGCCTTTTTTTTTTGCAAGGAGTCAATTTTTTGGGGGGGGGAGGAAGGAAGTGCCCCACAGTCTCCAACTTCCTGTTCCTGTCCAGCAGGCTCCTCCCAGTGCTTTGTCCATCTCCTGGTCACTTTCATTTGGATCTGGAGCTGGAAGGATTACTTTTTGTGGGTGCTGCTGGATATTTGGATTTGAGGCCTTTTTGACTGTCTTTGGATCACTTTTGGATTAGAAATCAACTTTCACAAGTAAGTTTGTTTGGGGCATTACAGTTGCTGCAAGTACAATTTTGGAACTTTTTCAGAACATTAAATAAATTATATTGTTGGTAGCCACAGTATCCAGTAGGACCAGGGTTGGTTAGGGGTGCATGA
The DNA here is from genome assembly GCF_964261635.1 of Lissotriton helveticus. Classification (NCBI taxonomy): domain Eukaryota; kingdom Metazoa; phylum Chordata; class Amphibia; order Caudata; family Salamandridae; genus Lissotriton; species Lissotriton helveticus. The sequence goes on along the minus strand of NC_136067.1, from coordinate 1,066,743,579 downwards.
TACAACTGTTTTGTTGAATTTAAACACCATTGAGGCCATGGATGGGCTGGGATTGTGCTGATTTTATTGTTTTTTGTCGTTTTTTTGGGGCTGCTGGTGGGGCCTTTTGCCAAGGGGTAGTGGTGCATGGACTGAGTGTGCCTGTAGTGTGGTCTCACTCTCTTTAATGTAAACATCATGGATGGCATTGGATTGTGGTGATTTCTGGCTGGTTTTCTGTTTTTTGGGGGTGTACTGTTGATGTGGACTGTGGCCATGTGGGTGGTGGTGGTGGCCATCTTGAGTCCTGGCTGGTACAGGCAACATGTGCTTGGGGTGTAAGGGGCCATTTTGAAGAGAGGCAGTGTCTGAGGCCTGCACTTATTTTGCCTACTTTTCATCCATTATGCCCAGGGGTAGTGAGTGTTGCATGGGCCTAGTGTTTCTGAGGGGTGTCTTCTTGAATTTAAACACCATTGAGGCCATGGATGGGCTGGGATTGTGCTGATTTTATTGTTTTTTGTCGTTTTTTTGGGGCTGCTGGTGGGGCCTTTTGCCAAGGGGTAGTGGTGCATGGACTGAGTGTGCCTGTAGTGTGGTCTCACTCTCTTTAATGTAAACATCATGGATGGCATTGGATTGTGGTGATTTCTGGCTGGTTTTCTGTTTTTTGGGGGTGTACTGTTGATGTGGACTGTGGCCATGTGGGTGGTGGTGGTGGCCATCTTGAGTCCTGGCTGGTACAGGCAACATGTGCTTGGGGTGTAAGGGGCCATTTTGAAGAGAGGCAGTGTCTGAGGCCTGCACTTATTTTGCCTACGTTTCATCCATTATGCCCAGGGGTAGTGAGTGTTGCATGGGCCTAGTGTTTCTGAGGGGTGTCTTCTTGAATTTAAACACCATTGAGGCCATGGATGGGCTGGGATTGTGCTGATTTTATTGTTTTTTGTCGTTTTTTTGGGGCTGCTGGTGGGGCCTTTTGCCAAGGGGTAGTGGTGCATGGACTGAGTGTGCCTGTAGTGTGGTCTCACTTTCTTTAATGTAAACATCATGGATGGCATTGGATTGTGGTGATTTCTGGCTGGTTTTCTGTTTTTTGGGGGTGTACTGTTGATGTGGACTGTGGCCATGTGGGTGGTGGTGGTGGCCATCTTGAGTCCTGGCTGGTACAGGCAACATGTGCTTGGGGTGTAAGGGGCCATTTTGAAGAGAGGCAGTGTCTGAGGCCTGCACTTATTTTGCCTACTTTTCATCCATTATGCCCAGGGGTAGTGAGTGTTGCATGGGCCTAGTGTTTCTGAGGGGTGTCTTCTTGAATTTAAACACCATTGAGGCCATGGATGGGCTGGGATTGTGCTGATTTTATTGTTTTTTGTCGTTTTTTGGGGGCTGCTGGTGGGGCCCTTTGCCAAGGGGTAGTGGTGCATGGACTGAGTGTGCCTGTAGTGTGGTCTCACTCTCTTTAATGTAAACATCATGGATGGCATTGGATTGTGGTGATTTCTGGCTGGTTTTCTGTTTTTTGGGGGTGTACTGTTGATGTGGACTGTGGCCATGTGGGTGGTGGTGGTGGCCATCTTGAGTCCTGGCTGGTACAGGCAACATGTGCTTGGGGTGTAAGGGGCCATTTTGAAGAGAGGCAGTGTCTGAGGCCTGCACTTATTTTGCCTACTTTTCATCCATTATGCCCAGGGGTAGTGAGTGTTGCATACTTGCATGGCCCTAGTCTTTCTGTGGGGTGTCTTCAATATAAACATCATGGATGGCATGGGATTGTGCTCATTTTTCTGTGTTTTGGCGATTTTTTGGGGTGTATAACTGAACTGATGTTCCTCTGTCTTCCATTGCTTTTAGGTGCACAAGACTCAAGAGAACCACCAGTGCCAGGAAGAAGTCCTGCAGCGGTGTGTGTGTGCAGCATAACGTCACGCGACGTCACGTCTGGACACAGACAACTCTGCAACTCGTGCAACTGCTGCCTGCTGTTCTGACCTGCTCTGAAGAAGATGGCCCCAAAAAAAGTAACCCGTAGCTCCTCTAGCAAGAAAGGTGCCAGTAAGTAGCAGTAGAAGCAAGTTACCAAGGAGACTGGTGTGCCACCCGCCCCTTTTTATGGGAGTAAAAAAAAAAGTATGCCTGCAGCAGCAGCAGGATCTGCTGGGGACCAAGCTGGCAGCAGCACCCCCGCTCCATTGGGCTCAGTGCCACCACCACCACCACCACCACGCCAACTTAAGTCCAAGCCCTTGAGTGCTGCAGAGGCAGCCAGTATAGTTCTTCAATCACCAATCGACCAGTGATGTTGGCTCATCGCAAGAAAGCAGCAGCAATGTCCCTCAATCAACACAGGTTGTTGTAGCTCATCTGACGAGTGTTGAACAACCACAGCCGCAACAACAATCACATGTGGAAGTACAAGCCCAAGTACATTTGGAAGGAGAGGCAGCGCAAGGAGATGCGCAAGCAGAGGTGCATGGAGGGTCACAAGTGCCCACAATAGTTGTTCCTCCCGAAGTAGGGGCACATCAGGAAATCGACAATCAAGGCGAGGTATCATTTGAGGAAGCCACTCCTCCTGATGATCCTTCATTGTCTTCCACACCCCTAGCAAGGAAGAGATCAAGGGTGGTGTCTACATCTTCTTCAAGCACACCTCCTTCTGATGATACGGAGCACCACTGCCGTCTGAGAGTGAGGCACACCATGATCCGACAAAGGTAGTTAAGCGTAAAAGGAAGCTCGTCTCAAAGTCTCAGAGTTATGGAGTGTGATGAGGCTCAACAAGAAGTGGCGGATACTGCTGCTGATGAAGACTCTGCCAACGACGACCCAGTCATCATAAAGGTCACTGCAGCCCCAGCGGGCATGCAGCAAACAGACATTTTGACCCTAGCCCGAAGAGCTGCTGAGCGTGATGATGATGATGTTGTCGATGAGGAGGCAGTGGAAACACCACAATCATTGGAGTTAAGTAGTACACCAACTCGTCACGCTTCCATATTTCTTTCTGGCAAGAAGAGACCTCCATCCACCTCGACCTTAATTAGTGGCGGTGAAAGTGCACAACGTACAAAAGTTGGGCAATCCAGATCCTCCACTTCATCTGGCATTAGCTTCATGACCACCACCACCAGTATCGCCGCCTCCTCCAGGTCCCACAGACACTTCAAGTCCCCAGTTTGGGACTTCTTTACTGTTTGTCAACAAAATCCAAAGTTTGCCATTTGTACCCTTTGTAAGCTTGCAGTTAGTCGTGGTAAGCCAGGTACCAACTATGGTACCGGAGGCCAGAGACGTCATCTTAGGAGACAGCACACTGTCCAATGGTTTGCGCACCTAGATGCGATCAAGAAAGGCCGAATTCAAGGAAACGTTGATGTTGCATCTGATGATGACGAGGAGGAAGAAGACGTGTCAAACACTTCCCTTACACCCAGTACCCCTGTCAGCAGCACACCCAATGTGAGGCACACTAAGAGTGTTGGAGCGAGTGAGACACCAACGCACAAAAGTTCACCAGCGAGCAAAATTGGGTCAACGAAGTCATTATCAGCCCGTAAATGCTTGGTCCAGGGCAACATTAGAACAATGCTTACTTCAGACGTGCCATATGAACGCAACCACCCACTGACGCGTCTGTATAACACTAAGCTGGCTAAAATGCTAGCTGTGGACCTTCTCCCTTTTTCTTTTGTAGAAGCGGTAGGTTTTCTAGAATTAGTGGCAACGCTCTGCCCTAAATGGAAGGTTCCTAGCCGGTTCTATTTTGCCAGATTTGCGGTTCCAGCACTACATGAAGATGTGCTGGAGGCGATTGGGGCAGCTTTGCAGAAGAGTGCTGTTCACACAATACATCTGACAACAGACATGTGGACCAGTGGCGCAGGCGCTGATTACATGTGCATCACTGCACACTGGGTCTCTTTTTCAGGTGTTAAAGCAAAGCTAAACGCAGGTGTTGACCCGGACAAAGTTTTCAAAGCTGCTCGGAAACATGCAACACTAGCCATGTTTGGCTTGGAGAAAAGTCACACATCCCAAAACATTTTGGACGAGTTTGACAAAAAGGTCTTGAAAATGCTATCCCCAAAAAAACGCCAGATTGGTTATGTTTCCACCGATAATGGCGCCAATGTAGTTAAGGCCATGGCGCTGGGTCGCTATTTTAGAGTGCCGTGTTTGGCGCACTGTATCAACCTGGTAGTTCAAAAATTCTTGAGTGATAGAGACAGTGCAGCGTTCGCGGTAATGGCCACCTGCCGCAAAATGTGCAACCATTTCAGCCATTCTTTTAAGGCCCGGAAGCATCTGAGGAGGCTGCTACTTCAAAGTCGAATACCAGTGAAAGCACTCATCCAGGAGGTGGCAACACGTTGGAACTCAACCTTCTACATGCTTGAGCGTCTGTATGAGCAGTATACGGTACTCGATCACTATTTCTTCACAGAGGGTACATCTCAGAAGGAGGACATGCGGATGGGTGCGGCGCAATGGGACATAGTTAAAAGCCTGACAGACATGCTTCGTCCTTTTGAGTTCTTCACGCGTGCAGTCAGCCAGGAGGACTGTAATTTGGGAAAAGCTATCCCATTGTTGTGCATGCTGGAGCACCAACTGATGGCGGTGTCTTCTGAGTTTGAAAAAGATGAAAAAAAAAAGACCATTTTATTTTGTCTGAGAAATTATTAGAGCGCCTACGTGGTGATGAACGTCTTCAAAAGATCAAGTCAGAACAGCATTACATTTGTGCTACTATTCTGGATCCACGCTACAAAAAGGCGCTGGCAGGCGAAGCATTCTTTCCTTTTGCTGATGCAGATGTTCAAAAGTACAAACATTGGTTAGCCTGGTCAGCCAAGAGGTTTGAAAAAGAACGCCAGGTTATTGAAGGAGAAGACAGTACATCAGCATCAGCATCAGCAGGCCATCCCCAGTCACAAGAATCCACTTCTGCACCTGTGGCTGGGGCACAAGTGACCTCTCAGCCGTTAAAGACACCGGCAACCGGATCATCTGCACCACACACAAGAGTAACAGTGGCTGCTGAAGAGGATTGGCTAAGTTTGCTTGGGTATGGTACTCGAAAAAAGGTCACAGGCACAGCAAAAAGTAAGCAAAGTGGAGGAACCGTTGAGGACCTTGAGTCGATGGTGCAGGACTATCTGAATGACTCAACAGAGGTCTTTCTTAATGATGAGCCATTGCAGTATTGGCATGGGAAAAAACAATTGTGGCCAGAGCTCTCCAACCTGGCTATAAACTATTTGTCTTGCCCACTCGCAAGTGTGTCTTCTGAACGTGTTTTCAGTGCTGCTGGTGGCATTGTAACTCCCAAACGGAGCCGCCTCTCGCCCAAAAATGTGGAGCGGCTGACAATGATCAAGATGAATCAGCACCTCATACCACCAGATTACAAAGTACGAGAAAGCACGCCGCATGAAGACGAGGAGGACGGCAATGTAGATGAGGGGATTTGTTCTCTGTTCGGTGGCACTGACCTCATCCTGCCTGAATTCGCAGAGTATGATGACGAAATCTTCTTCTTATTCCCTGACACCGAGCCCTGAAAATGAGACAATGAATCAATAACTTTCTTTTTCGTCCTTATTCACTTTTATTCCTGTGTGTCTCTCTTTCTTTGTTTTGCACAGTTAATTTAATTCAAACTTTAATCACCTAATCCCAAAAACAAGACCATCAGCAGAACTGTCTTCACTTGTTTGCTTATTGATTTGAAGGTGCCGCAGTCTACATTCCTCAGGTTCACAAGTTCTGAAGAACATGCTCCTCTATCCTCCTCCTCCAGACTGCGATTTCCCTCAAAGCAGAGTGCTGGATTACGCCCAATGAAGAAAGACTCAGCACTTGTGGGGGTGTTCTACTTCTTTGCGGGTGAGTTGACGGATTTGGGCCCATTGCTGTGAAGCTCTAATAATGGATAAAAGTGTTTTGGACCAAATATGAGGTGGAAATTTCTTGCCGTTTTTGCTGACTTGCTTGCCTTTGAGGTGCTCTTTGGCGGGGTTCCGGGTGTTTGTGGGTGAGTTTTGGGGTCTGGGAGCACTGCTGCGACAGTCTAATCTTGATTGCATTTGCTTTTCAGGAAATCCGTGGTGGAAAACAGGAGTTATGATGATTGATGATGACCTAGCTGCACAGCGCGTTTGGACCGAAGGCCGAGAGATATTGTAAGTATGAGATTTAGCTTTTTCGCTGTTTGGGGGTGTTGTCGCGTGGTTTTTTGCGGGTGGGTTGGCGGGTCTTGGCTGGGGCATTCCTGGGGCATTCCTGGGAAGGTCTAATGCCGGATAGAAGTGTTTTGGACAAAATCCTTAAGGAAAAGCCTTTTTTTTGCTATTTCTTCTGACATCTTGCTCAATGTAGCGTTTTGGGGGGCTTCCTGCTGTTCGTGGGTGGGTTGCGGCCGGGGTCTCTGTCGAAGCACTGCTGCGACAGTCTAATCTTGATTGCATTTGCTTTTCAGGAAATCCGTGGTGGAAAACAGGAGTTATGATGATTGATGATGACCTAGCTGCACAGCGCGTTTGGACCGAAGGCCGAGAGATATTGTAAGTATGAGATTTAGCTTTTTCGCTGTTTGGGGGTGTTGTCGCGTGGTTTTTTGCGGGTGGGTTGGCGGGTCTTGCCTGGGGCATTCCTGGGGCATTCCTCGGAAGGTCTAATGCCGGATAGAAGTGTTTTGGACAAAATCCTTAAGGAAAAGCCTTTTTTTTGCTATTTCTTCTGACATCTTGCTCAATGTAGCGTTTTGGGGGGCTTCCTGCTGTTCGTGGGTGGGTTGCGGCCGGGGTCTCTGTCGAAGCACTGCTGCGACAGTCTAATCTTGATTGCATTTGCTTTTCAGGAAATCCGTGGTGGAAAACAGGAGTTATGATGATTGATGATGACCTAGCTGCACAGTGCGTTTGGACCGAAGGGCGAGAGATATTGTAAGTATGAGATTTAGCTTTTTCGCTGTTTGGGGGTGTTGTCGCGTGGTTTTTTGCGGGTGGGTTGGCGGGTCTTGCCTGGGGCATTCCTGGGAAGGTCTAATACCGGATAGAAGTGTTTTGGACAAAATCCATAAGGAAACACCAGTTTTGGCACTTTTTGTAAGTTAGGGTTCGTTAGGGTTAGCCCTAGCAGCAGGATTGCATGTGTTTCGGGGTGTGCTATTGCAACGCAGTTCGGGGGTTTTAGAGCACTGTTGGAGCGATGCTGGCTATGGATACTTTTGCTTGCTTGCAAGTGGTTTGAATACAATCCACGGTCTGTATTTGGGCCTACTGTTACTTTCAAAGTACGTTTTGTCTCCATTTTTCTGCTAGGCATCGTTTTTGGAGATCTGATTGGGGGTCTTCTACATTTTTGCGACTGGCTTTAGTAAGGGTCTTGGTGGGAGCATTGCTGGGAAGGTGAAATTTTGTTCTAAAACACAGTTTACAGTACACCTACCTTTAGGGGAAAGATCCGCTATAATATTTTGGCCATAATTATTTATCCTTAAAAAGGTGACTCAGACAGAGCACGCAATTTCAAAAATATTCTACTGTCTATTAGGGAAATCAAAGTGTGACTTTTTGCACCACACAGCGTGCATACCTTTTATTTATTTATCAGTGGTATTGTAATAGCACTTCCTGTTTTCCGTTCAATAATTACAGGCTGGGTTTCAGTCAACATCCGCCAGGCAGGCAGTGGACAGGGTGTCTTCTGTCAGTGGTCACCAACATTGATGGACGAAGCGTCAGCTGGAATGGAGGAGTGCCACTAATAAGAGGAATTGTTTGCTGCATGCAACTTACTTACCAAATTCAACAGGACAACTCCAACAACATACAGAATACAGATACAGTATCCATTGTTTTCTTCTATGAGTGTGACTGCATGTGCTTAGCTTTAGTTTGTACCCAAAGATTTCTTTATCTTCAATTATTGTTTGTCCAGGCTGTGCTTTTTTTTTCTTCTCTCAACAAAACCTACCCAAAAAGAAACCCCCATTCCCATCCATTTTCCAAACCCTAACCCTCTTCCCCCGGGCTGTGTTGTTTTGCTTGATGTCTGACTAAAATGACATCAATAATTCCACACACTTGCTGGGGAGGATAAGGTCATAGCAACAGGCTGGTGAAGGAATACGAGGATATCTTCTAGACTTACTCAGCTTCAGTACTATATCTTCTAGTAGTAGGAGCCAATGTCAAATAAATTCAACGCAAGTACTAGTTATACTTGCAAGCAAATACTTTACCATTTGTTAGGCTACATTATGGCACTGTTCTAGTGTACTGTCACCTGCTATTTTCTCGATCGTACTGTAACCGTTGTAATGCTACAGTAAGGACAAACCAGGTTTCGTTTTCTTTTTTTCCATAGGCATGCAACTGCCACTGTGTCACACCACTAGTACCACCGCAATGAGGAAATTTCACCCGCCCAGGATTGCCAACGTTAATCCCCATTTCACGTGGAGCCAGCCCTGGGCCTAGCCCTAATTTCTAACACAAATTACAGGTAAGATAAGCGTTTGGTGGGAGGTAGTATAATGGAGTATTATTTAGGACTAGACGAGAGATTGACGGTAGTACTACTAAAGTCCTACGACTGTTCAGGAAAACAAACTTACTGTTACACCCCCGTCCCCCACCCACCAGACTGAAAAGCAGTAAAAAACAGGTATGGTCAGATAAAGTTTAAAAATTTATATTTATGTAGCCCTAACAAAATAATCTCCCTCAAGACCCACCCTAACCCCAACAATTGTCTTTGAAAGGTCCCAAAAAGAACCCAACTCCCAAATCCCACCCCCCAAACAGTCTCTAAAAAAAAGGCAAGGGACACTCCACTACTGGAGGGTGCTGGTGCATTTTGCGGCATGGGCATCATACTCCTTGCGGAGGGTGGCAAGCTCGAAGCGGAGGCCCTCCACCAAGTTCTTATAGTTCTGGATCTCCTGCTCCAGGTAGGACATTCGGACTCCTAGGCGGCGTTGGCGTGCCTTGCAGCTCCTGTGGGGGGCAGCTGGTCTTTCTGTTGCTTGGCGGTGGCGGTTGGCTTTGTTAGCCCGGCTCGGTCCCGCTGGAGCACTGCGCATGCTGGCGTCCCGTGGGGTCACGGAGGAGGATGCAGCTGTCCCAGTCGAGGATGTTGTTGTTGCACCGGTCGACTGCGTGTCCTCCTCCTCCTCCAGGGCCACCAGCCGCCGATATTCGGCGACCGTGGCATCCAGCCTCCGTTGCCGGGCCATTCGAGCCTGCTCCCTCCGTGATGTCGATTTGGAAGGAGAAACTATATGAAGAAAGAAAGACATAGTCTGTAACCAATGCTCCTTAGCATTAATAACACAAAGTGATTGAGCCGAAAGTTGGGTCACAGTACAAGTAGCAAATTGAAAGCACAGTACATAACTATTGAGGACAGTATCTATGTAACCTCCCACTTCTGCATCCTTGCTCTAACATTAGTGGTAGTTTAATGAACAAATTCTACGACCACTATGGACTTCCATTACAGTCGACTATGACAGTACACCAGTCTTATTCTTCTTCTTCTCTCTTGTTTAGGAAAATTGGTAGGTTATCTTATGCAAGCCGGCAGAATGGCAGCACAGTGAACTTGCACCCGAGAAAAACAGTTGCACACCATGATGAGTGAGACAGACTTGCGTTACTGTACCGGTCCAGTACATGCAGGTGGTGAAGCTATTACTTTTCTATTACGGGTGGCACTGAGAATACTCTGTTACAAGGGCTACTGCTTAATTAATTTACCTTTCACCCTACAGTGCAAATGAGTACTAGAAAAGGAAAATGAAGAAGCTAAATAATTTGATTATCTATCACTTCACATGGGACGTATTTGATGACATATGGAATGACTTTAGGTGCTTTGCTTAATATTGAGTGAACAGTGATACACCCACACATGAATGACGTACTACAACTAAACTAAAGTTATTAAGAGAGGTACGGAGTGTCCACCGTAATAACCAGATATATGCTGTGCTTGCAGTTGCAATACAAAGTACTACTACTATTCATGGTAGTATTGGACACATTTACAATTTCTTTTCCTTGCCTTCCCTACACTGGAACAGACGTGCGGGTGCGGTGGTACATGCTTTTCAAGATAACACTTAGTTCATCCAGCGACCATCTACTCTCTCTAGATACGCATGTGCTATCTAAGAGTCAGAGAATACCATGCTCCAGGCATCCATTCATTCAAAGTATACGCACACATACAGTTTCTGTTTCACCCACCCAGGCTGCTGTACTTCCACCCATCCTTGCTTCATCATTGACCCAGCCATGCACCATACCATATTCTTTCCTTCCCAGCCACCTCGGGGGCCAAGCAAACACATATCGTTCTTCTTTGCCAGCCATCATACAATTTCGCGTCCCACTTACTTACACCCTTCTTTCGCTTTTCGTTCATCCCATCCATCACGTTCATCTAAGAACTTATTGGGATTCTTCTCACCAAAAACTTCACAGCTAAGTCGAAGTACATTTCGAGGAGGCTACTACCTGGTTGATTTGTAATACACCCGTGCAGAAAGCACACTATGCAGTCTTCAATCTCAATAAGTAAGGAATATATAGCTTACCTGTTCCCTCCACCACCGTGCGAACCCCCACAGGACCGTCCGCCGGCTCTTGCACCGCCTCCTCCCCAGAGTCCTCCGAGTCCTCGCCCAACACCGCCACCTCCGCGCTGGCCCCGTCACCAGATGTTCCACCTACAAAGTACATTTAAGAATGTTGGAATACACCACTCACTACTATATAATATTTGGTCTAGGAGTAATAAAGAAATGTTAAAAAAACAGAATACAATGTAATAATTTGTGACTGTCTACTCTAAAGTAAAAATGTCCCTTTTTCCAGGGAAGGCTGTTGTCTTGCTGCACTTTTATGCACAACTGATGAATGCTTGCTTTTTATTTTTAACACGCACCACTTTTTCTCCTAACAGACAGAAGCTTGACTCCTAAGAACCCGACCAGGATCAAGTTCAAACCAGGTGAGAGCTCGGCTCGACCACAAGAAATGTGTCCAATTAATCGTCAGCACTAAGCACTTTTCCGTTTTCAGTTAAATAGTTTTATGACAAAGTAGATTTTATTAAATGTGTTTACTTTTAATAAAGCTTTTAAACTTAAATAGACTCTGTGGTTTTTGGTCCTCCAGACTAGAGTGGATGAGCTAAAGGTTTTGGAATTTTTGCAAGCATGAGTGCCTCTGACACTTCTTGACTGTGACTCCGTACTCTTGTCCTGCGTACGATAATCTAGAGATCATTGGGGATCAATCATCGGTGAATTCGGGAGCTAAATGACTCTGCCACAGTATCTAGTCAGTAAGGAGACAGTGCATAGAGCTATTGCTGAATAGAATGGGAGTCCAATGGAATTGCCAAATGTCCAATCTTAATTAGCTACACAGACAGACTAATAAGAATAATCTAGTAATACCACAGGGAGTCATATTCGAGGCAGGATAAGAATTTATATCCAGTCTACAAGAAGATCAAAGACGATTTAGAAAAAATCGAATGAGGAACGCTAGGAAAAAATAGGTACTCTTTATTACAATTAAAACTTACTGGGGCCAGCAAAGGAGCCCTCGCCTGCCCGATCCTGGCCTGCATCCTCCTGAACAGCACCCTCCTTCTCCTGTGTCCTCTTGCCCTTGGTGGGAGCTGATGTACAACATGAAAGAAAGAAAGACCAGAAAACATGGATGAGATTTGTCAACCAAATCAACCATTTCAAAAGAACAATAACAAAATATTTTGGAGAAATAGCAAATAGATAGACAACTATTCCACGGGATCTATCTCATGTGGTATACTACGTTATTCGTATTGCCTGATTTGCGGACCGTTGACTTAGAAAGTTCCTATGTAACTCAATAAACAGACTACTAAAAAGGTTTGCCTAGGCCTGGCAGGCAGCAGTCCGCAGCACGCGAAGTGACAGACAAAGTCCATCCTGCTTGCAGATCAGTGAATACTCAAACTATCAATCCACCCACCACCACCACTATTTCTTCTTATAGCCATGTGTCTAAAGGAAGGACTGGACTTCAGTCTGTTGGGGCTGAATTAGAAGTCCCTTGCGGCTCATTTTCCTCCATTGTTGCGTGACTTTTGTGACGCAGCGGCAGAACAAAAGACTCGCCATGGTGTTGGTGCGGCGTATATATTTAAAAAAAAAATGATGGGCGATGCATCACGTTGTAAAGCCCTGCGGCATCAGGGGGCGTTCCGGCGCAAGGGAGGGCGTACCTGCGCAGGAACGAATCCTAAAAGTGGCTGAGGGAAATCTACAAGATGTCAATCAGTCACTTTTAAGACAATGATGCATGACTCAAACCCTGCGCGCTTGAAGCCGACGTACGGCTTGATGCAGCATTGGGGAGATAGGGTACCCCAGAGCATTGCTGGAGCTGCGCCATCGTTGGCACGCAACTCCAGCAATGCGCCGCCTTTACGGCACAGATGGGTAAGGCTTCTGTGACGTTTTGGGCCAATGGGTGGTGGTGGCATGGCACACAATTACTGCCGCATCCCTGCAAAGTAGCCGGTAATTGAAAATATGACCCTTAGTGTCTAGCATTACGCAGTTCTTATCTTTACACTACACTCATACATAATTTCTCAGGCCAATGAAATGAACACAATTTACAAAACAAATAAGCATAGTAGCAAGCAAGGCTACTGAGAAGGAGAGCAGTGCACCTGGAATGCATAGAAGATTTTGAAATATAATTTACCTACAATGTAATCGGCAGCATTATTGCTCTTGGTAAAGAACAAAGATTTGCAAATAACAGAGCCGGATAAAACAGAGTAGTGATGAATAGCTACTACTACTCACCAAGCCCGGGGACCTCTACGCCGAGTGCGTCCAGCAAGTCCCGTTCCCGGTCCATGACATCTGTCCAGCGGTGGGTGGCCTGGTTATATGTGCGCCGGACCCCAGAGAACTTATACATGGCCCGGCACACCTTCTCCCACCGCTTCCGGCGCTCCCGGATGCCATAGCCGGTTGCGATCTTGCCGCCTCCCAGTATCGTCTTGGGGAGGCGGCGCTGGACGTGGAAGATGAGTGCGGCCACCTCCTCCGCGCTAAAGATCTCCCGTGGCACCACTTGCTCCCCCCTCAAACGCCCGCACGGGAGCCGGGCACGGGGTGCGGGACCCTTCCCCTTCTCAGGGTGCTTCCCGGCTCCCTTTACCATGGTCTGGGCAGAAATAAAGTTAAATGATAAAGAAGAAATAGAATAGTGAAGAAGAAAAGAAAAGAGTTTAAAAAAGTAGTTTAAAAGTAACTAAAAGTAGCAGAAAACACAAAAATATACAGCTAGAAAAATAGAGGGATAGATAATAAGTAAAATAGATTAAATAAACTTCAAACAAGCAAAGGATGGCAGAGATTCAGAGAGGATACAGAAAGCATGCCCAGAACCATAGCAATGAATGAGAAACAAGATGGCCGCGCCCGTTCACGACCGCGTGGGTAAGTTCGCGCGAGATGTTCCTCGCGAGCACGCGCGAAATTGTACTAGCGAGCAGCACACTTTGCGAGATTACACATAGCGGCCGGAAACGGAATTACGTCACGCAAACAAGATGGCCGCGCCCGTGTACAACCGCTAGGGTAACTTGGCAAACGTATAGCTACAAGCGCCTCGCGAACACGCACAAAATCACGCGAACATACACGTCCCCAAAAAAAATTGGTGTATTCGCAAGCATTCGCGGCTTCCGAAATCGATCTCGCATGGATTCGCGCCCCAAAAAACGCGCCAAATTGCAGAAAAACGATTTTTGCTAAACTGAAAGCAATGAGCAGGTGCAAAAGTTCAAACTTAACATTAGTAACATTCACTGTAGTGCTTCCTGAGGGGCCCCTCCAGAGTTTGCAACTATTCTATGACCCTGCTATGACCCAAACAGCAGGCTCATTGAATAGCTACAAGTAGACCATAAAGGTCCTGTGAAAAAAAAAATCACTGCAACAGAAAGCAAATTACAGATAAGGAAGGAAGCAGGTGCCAGCCAGACTGGAACTTTCTAAATAACTGACACATTAATCAACCCCAAATTTATTCATGGCAGTTGAAGTAGGGGAGGTGTGCTTGCTTTTTTCACCCCCCATAAACTACAGTGATAAACAAACCTAATGGGTGGCAGTGAGGATGTACCAGAGGGTGGCATGGGTGTCCCAGAGGGTGGCAGTGGTGAAACAGAGGGTGCTGTGAACCTGTGATGATAAACCAGACGTAGAAACAACATAGTCGCGGCCGTTGCGAGCCGAAAAGTACGTTCGCAATTGCGAAATTGTCCCAAAATCGGCGCGAACGCTCGCCAACACAAAAAACGGGAAAATCCGCAAATCCGCGAGAGTTCGCGTATCTTCGCGGATTGCGAATCCGTAAATCCGCAAATTCGCGTTCGCGAGATCCGCTAGATCCGCCCATGCTTAGCGATAACCTGTGTTAGACGTTGTTGGAGAGGCCAGATATACGCCAAATCCTACTCCAGGTTTGCAAGGGGATCTCTTGTCTGTGTAGCACCCGGGATCCCATTCCAGTATCTACACCTTATAGCAGACCCAGAGGGATGATACATGTTTATACACGGAAACTGGGAGAGGAAAGAACTGTGTCTGATCAATTTGTACGCCCCCGATTCTGACAGTCCTCAATTTTTTACAACACTGTTGAATGTGGCAACCTCGTTCCTAGGAGTGGAAGTGATACTACTAGGGGATTTCAACTATGACCTGGACGTACGCCTAGAAGGAGCCCCACCCAAAGAGAATACTAAGCCTCGTTCCAAAAGAGTATTATTAGACTTCCTTAATGGGTAGCAACTCACAGACGAGTGGAGAATGCGTAATCCCAGTGAACACGTGTTCTTCTGTCATACCCTGAATCAAACACATTTAGCCATCTGGATTATTGCTGCATTTCAACGTATCTATCCCCGGCAATGGGTGAGATTTCACACTTACCCTGTTATTTATCAGATGACTCTCCCCTCCTGATGAGCTTAATGGAGGGACCGGGACCTGCAGTGATACGACCCTGGCCCCTCAGGACAAAAGCATTGCAAAAACCCCCATTTGTTGCCGCTATGACTGAGGCTCTTACTCACTAATTTACATAAAGTTGGGGAACTGCGTCAACCAGGGTATTTCGATGTGAGGCTATAAAGGTGGGGGATAGGGGAATAGCTAATAAAACTTCATACGGGGTTAGACAGCAATTAGAACAGGACATTCAAAAATAGGAATAGATGCTGAGTGCCTGGGAGACAACCCATCATAACGATCCACAATTTATGGAGGAGTGGCGGGCGACACTCGAAGCACTACTGACTTCTTGGGGTAGGCTTGAAAAACACAAATAGATAGCATATCTGCAATGCCTCCATATGGAAGGTGACAAGTTCAGGGCCCTATTAGCATGATTCTTTAAGGCAGAATCTACATCCCTTCATTTGGTACAGATGCAAGACAGGAGTGGTAAAATTATCTGTACCTAGGGGGCAATTATAGATGCACTGGCCCAACACCTAGTTTATACGTATCAATTTAAGTCCAACACAAGCCCAGTAACGTTACAATCCTATCTAGAGTGTATTGACATCCCCCAACTGGACCCCGAGGAAGCAGAGGCTCTAGAGGCTCCTATAACTAGAGAGGAGCTACTAGCTGCTATCAATCGCCTTAAAAATGGCAAATGCCCCAGGAGTGATGGCCTCCCGGCTGAATTTTACCAGCGATTTGGGCCACTATTGGCGGATAAACTATTAGAAGTATATAATGAGGCAAGAGAGGAAAAGACAATGCCTACCTCCATGCAAGAATCAAACATTTCCATGATTTCAAAACCAGACAAAAACCCAGTCTTGCCTGGTTCCTATATGGCCGATGTCACTCCGAAATCTTGATAATAAATTGCTGAGTGGGATTTGAGCAAACAGTTCATCATCTCACATGCTGCACCAGATCCACCCCGATCAGGCAGGATTTATTTCCAGGAGGAACACCATTCATAACCTGAGACAGTTGGCACATGTGTGGCATGCTCTGATATTAAAGACAGACAATAGTATCATTAGACATAGAGCAAGCTTTCGAGTTGGTGTAGAGGGAATACATTTGGGCAGTCCTCCGGAGGATAGGGATGCGTCGGGGTTTCTCCAATGGGTACAGTTATTATTTGCGAAGCCTATGGCCCGAGTGCACCTCAGGGTAATGGTATCTTATAAATTCTGCTTGACCAGGGGAACGAGACAGGGATGCCCCTTGTCTCCGCTGCTGTTCGTGGTGGTGATGGAGCCCTTGACAATAATGGAACAGAAGAGCATGGAGGGCTGGGGGATCCCTTTGAAAGATACTACACAAGTCATCTCCCTTTATGCAGATGATATGCTGTTCTACTTAAGACATCCACCCCTTTCGGTGCTCGTACTCTTAAGTGAGCAGGGGAAATTTGGAGAGCTCTCTGGGCTTCGTATTAATCCAGTGAAGATGAATATAATCCAAATTGGTAAACTGACTCAGATACTATAAGGAGACTATCCAGAATGGGTGCTGCATGAAAAACAGAAGGCACAATGTATCTTGGGGTCCAGCTGGGGCATTCTCCTTCTCTGAAGCACAATATAGAGAGGATAATCAAAGGTATTCGTGTCTCTGTAGGATTCTGGAAATCCCTGCATCTTTCATTAATGGGAAAGGTGGCTATTATAAAAATTATAATATTTCCTCGATGCCTTTATGCACTACAACATCCATTCAATAAAATCCCGCAGTCATGTTTTACGACGTTAGGTAGTATACTAGTGGAATTGTTGTGGGGCAATAAACATAAACAGTATAAAACTAAGAACCCTCCAATGGAGATGGGCAGATGGAGGATTGGAGCTGCCCTATGTGAGCCATTACTATATTGCAGCTCAATTACAACACGTGGTTCATTGGCTGGAGGAGGATAATACTGGGAAAAAAGACTACTGGTGGGCACCTACCAATCAATAAATCAATCAATCAGTTTATAGAGTGCGCTGCTCACCCGTGAGGGTCTCAAGGCGCTGGGGGGGGGGGGTGGTACGCTGCTCCGGCTTAGTCAAATTACAAGGTCTTGAGGTCCTTCCTGAAAATGTGCAGGTTCGGGCAGCGTCTGATGCTGACTGGGAGCTCGTTCCAGGTCTTGGCTGCAATGTAGGAGAAGGCCCTTCCTCCTGCTCTGCTTCTGTGGATACAGGGGTCTCTGCTGAGGCGAGGTCGGCGGATCAGACATTTCTTTTGGGTGCGTGGAAACAGACTTTCTTGTTGAGGTATTTGGGTCCGATGTTGTGGAGGGATTTGTAGGTGTGGGTGAGAAGCTTGAAGGCTATTCTCTTCTCGACGGGGAGCCAGTTTAGATCATAAAGGTGTTGAGTCAGGTGTTTGTGCCGAGGGGTCCCGAGAACAAGTCTGGCCGTGGCGGTCTGGATGGTTTGGAGCTTGTGTAGAAGTGTCCTGTTGATACGGTTATAGATGGCATTTCCATAGTCCAGTCAGCGGGTTATAAGTGAGTGGGTGACGTTTTTTCTGTATTCGGGGGGATCCATTTGAAGGTCTTTCGAAGGATGCGGAGGCAGTTGAAGCTGGTGGAGACGACGGCGTTGATCTGGTGGGTCATGGTGAGGAAGGAGTCAAGGATGATGCTGAGGTTCCAAGGGTGGTCTGTCCGGGTGGGAGGACTGTGGAGGGCCACCATGTGTCATCCCATGCTGAGGTCAAGGATCCCAGGATGAGGACCACTGTTATCTCTGTGTTGAGCTTAAGGCAGCTGTACTTCATCCAGGCAGTGACATCCCTCATTCCTTCTTGGAAGCTGAGCCTGGTGTCTTTGGGATCCTTCATGAGAGAGAGGGTGAGCTGGGTGTCATCGGCGTAAGATGCTATGTTGAACCCATGCTGTCTGACTATGGCGGCGAGGGAGGCCATGTAGATGTTGAAGAGCATGGGGCTGAGGGATGATCCCTGTGATTCTCCGCAGTTGATCTCAGTGGGTTTGGGGATGAAAGGGGGAGTCTGATCCTTTGGGTTCAGCCAGAGAGAAAAGATCAAATCCAGTTGAGGGCTGTTCCTTGTATTCCTGTTTCGTGCAGTCTGGCAGCAAGGGTGTGGTGTGAGATGGTGTTGAATGCCGCTTAGAGGTCTAGTAGGATGAGGGCTGCGGTGTGTCCCTGTTCGAGTAGCATGTGGATGTCGTCAGTGGTTTGTACGCATGATTTGGGCATGCTGAAGCTTGAACACCTAATGGGAGGGTGTTCTGGGGAAAATACACACATCTACAGGGAGGTCCATCCCAAGGACAATACGCTTGGTTCTGTTAGACATAATACCCAGACCAAAATAGAAAAAAACTTAGCTGGAAATTTGTACTCCTATGGTTGGTTCTTGCAAAACGAAGAGTGGCAAATTCATGGCTCAGCCTGACCCCTCCACTGCTATTTATCTGGTTGAGAGATTTCAATGAATGGGTGACTGCTGAATTAACCCATATGAACAAAGTTAGAAAGGATGAAACACAGGAAGATGATGCTCAGGCGTGGTCTGCGATGGTTGCAGACCTAAGAGATCTGCAAGGTGAGGAGGAGAAAGGGGGAGACAATACACAACATTGACTAGGCGTCGAAGAAATAGGGACTGGAGAGGAATAAGATATATGTAACTTAGTGTATTCCACTGAAGAACATTGAGCTTAGAAGGACAAAATGGACTCAGGACGCAAAAGGTTGGGTGGGGGAGACGGAACTTACGTTCTGGTTTGAGAGGCATAACAGATATTATAACTGTGTTAAATGTGAATTGGATCTGGATAGATTGGAATATTGCTACTTGTAATATGTAATATGTGAAACAATATGTTGCACTAATATCTTAAATGACAATAAAGATTGTTTACAAAAACCTGTTCTTTTGTTTAAGATAAACATTTTTCACAGCTAACCAGTCACCAGATATAGTGACTTCACCCTTATGAAGTCAATCAAATGAAGGAATCAACATTCTGTAATAAGCAATCGCATGCAGTCTTTTAACCACTGGGAGAAATTCGAATGTAATACAACCTTCATATGTTACACACTTTTCTGCAGGCTGTCAGTTTTCATGATTGTAGATGATCACTTGAATATATTTGGATTGTGTACGTTAAATCTATCCTTTGTCCAGATTGTATGCCCCTGTCCAGAATCTGACTTCATGACCAGTCTCTCTTCAATGACTAACCACAGGAAGCTGAAGAGGTTTATCACTGCCTGAATTAAACTAAAAAGATGACACCAAGTTGCGGTATTCCACCTTGTTATCAACTCTAGATATCCTGGACAACATATAGAAGCCCAAAATAGCATGAAGGCAAGTTTATACAAGTAAGGCCAGGTTTACTTTCCTTAACTCCACATAGACTTTTCTTAACTTTATATATCTTCAAGGTACAGAGACGTGGAGTTATGAATAGTGGGGCAGATTTACAAGAACTGACGCATCTCTACATATTGGCAGAGATGCGTCAGTTCAATTGTGTCACGCAAAAAAACCTTGAGCCACCATGGATGCATCACATTTAGAAAGCGGCGCACCGTGGCGCAAGCATTGACAGTGTGTCACACATCTCTTGGCGTAAAGGTAACGCATTGCTGGAGTCGTGTCGCAAGCACGATACAACTCCAGCAAGGCACAGGAATGCCTGTTCCTATTGTGCTGTGTCACTCCTTACACCTGCTTCAAGCAGGCGTACGATTTTGACACAGGGGTGTCATAGAAGTAACGCAGTGAAATCTTGTAGATTTCCCTGCATCACTTTTTTAGGCTTTCCTGCGCGGAACGCCTACCCTGCATACATTATACCTGACACAGGTATAATATGACACAGGGCTTTACACCGTGACGCATCTCCCTAGATGCGTCACATTGTAAATGTATCACAACGTGGCGCATTGTTTACGATGTCACTGCGTCACAAAAGGTGACACAACGGCGGAGTAAAAGTGTCGCAAGGGGCTTGTAAATCTGCCCCTGTACATCTATACTTCCCTATATGCACTTACCTTCTTGGATTTCTTTTCCTTGATATTTTGACCAAGATATTTTGGTAGTGTAATGTTTCTGTTCTTTCGACATTCAACCCCAAATTGTTTTGATTTACACTGCATGGGGGCATGCCATCATGGATACGCTGGTTCTGCATACAGCAGAGAGCCTGTATTATGTGTCTGCATAAACTCGATTCATGCACCCCGATATTTCTCCAAGTGAGTGCATTATTATGGTAAACAAGGCTTAGAAAGAGAATAACTCTTTTCACTGCTTTCAGAGCTCTGCTATCTGAAAATAAAACGCTACGGGCCAGATGCATTAAAAAAATGTTTTGCGATTCCCTAATTGTGAATCTTTGCGATTCGCAATTAGGGAATCGCAAAACAACATGCATGAAAGTGTGCAGTACACTTTCTGCCATTCCTAAGGGACTGAGATCAGCAGACCACCATGTCTGTAATCAGTGACGTAACGAAACTTGCGGGGGCCCACCTGCAAAGTGGACGGAGGGGCCCCCCTCCGACCACACTCAGGAGCTCTGCTAACAGGGTACTGGGCTGTAGGGGCCCCCTGGAGCTCAGGCCCCCCCCCCGCACCGCGCGGGCTGAAGGGGCCTTTGTTACGCCCCTGTCTGTAATTACTTTTAAATAAAGCAATCTTTTTTTTTATTATAAAGCAGCCCGTTTTCTTTACAGGAATGAGATGCTTTACAAAAAGAAAAATGAAAAGTGTTGTCATTTTTTAATACCAGGCAGTGTTCTGTAGGACCACTGCCTTGAAAATGCTTTTGCAAACATTCACAAAGGACCCTTTCCCATTTGCAAAAGTCTTACCACCTACTTGAAGTAGGTGGTAATATGCAAATGTATTGCGACCGCATTCACGTTCAGAAAACATTCATGCATACTGTTAGGATTCGCTATTTGGAAGGGAACCCTAAACACGCCCCTTCCAAATAGCGAACCGCAAACCCATTTTTCGATTCGGTAACCGCTTTCCAAATCGCAAAATTGGGTTTGATGCGAATCGGCCCGTTTGCGAGGAGAAAAAGGCTTGATGCATCTGGCCCTAAGTGTGAGAAATGCCGGGTTCAATTAATTTGCTGAAACGAAACCACGCGCAGGAGGCATCGCAGCCCATCACAATGCTGCACTGGGAAGGCAATTTCGCTTATCTTTGCACGGTATTGTTTATACAAATGTTGATTTATTACATATAATATGGCCTACGGAGTCAGATCACACGCACTTGCAGTGCAAATTTTCACTGACATTTCCTCCCACAAAGCAAAAGAAAACAAAATCGCTGAATGCAAATGAAATTTTTGCATCAGTCTGTCAGCACATGTTCTGCTATCACATGCTATCAACTGTAAACCTTTTATCAACAGGGTGTCACCTCGACTACTGGAAAGTGTCAGCTAGGCTATGTACGCTAATTAGGTATGAGCCAGCTCGTGAATCGAAGATAGAGTTCTTTACAGGTACCAGCTGTGACCTTCCAACAAAATAACTGCCGTGATGTGTTGGTTTGATAATCTGTTATGACCCTTCTACAGTGCACAGCGGAAATGGATTATCCGGCCCAGACCGTGCTCGCCATGTTCGTTGCGTCATTACAGGATCGGAAAATTCATTGGCTAACGACGGCGCGTGCAGGGAAAGCACAGCCTCAGTGGCACGCTCTTTCTTCACTAATCTATGAATGGTGCACTAAAACACAAACTGCTTCAACATGGAGGATTTGGAGCTTGGCTTATTTTAAACGCAACTCCCCTGATTTGTACAGGAAACGTTTTTACACGTTGTGTGCAAGTTATGTGAATTTTAGTGATTTTTAACAGTGACATAACACAAAATGAGCCCCCCCCTCAGAATCTGAAGGTGGCCCTCTAGTCTTTCATATCTCATTGATATTAATTGGCCTTGGGTTGAATGTGTCCCCGCCCTTAAGGGCAGGGACCCCCTGTGCTGTAGGGGGTACCAGGGCCTGTGTTACTTCCCCTGATCTTTAGATGATGCAAAACGATTTGTGTGGTAATGTATCTAGATTGAGGCAATTCACCCTCACTGTGTGCTTGTGTTGAATCCACTGGTATATACTGATTCGTTTTTCATCCAGTTTGAGTAAAATGACCAAAGGTGAGCTACAGGGGAAATTGGAAGGTATTTAAAAGTAGCTGCAAGCTCAAGTGAATAAAGTAGGGGTTTTGAGCTTTGACTCATTCCAGAACCTCACAGTTTAAAAAAACAGACACTCATGCCACAATCCTCCTAAAGTTAGGATCCCCTGTGAAATAGTGGAATGAGCTTTGCCAAACCCAGTCGATTTGACTCACAGCTCAAATTTCAAGGCAAGTTATCAGCTTGCGCCATGTATGTTCATACTGCACACTTGGCCAAAATAGTTACTCTTTTTGTGCTCTGCTGTTGCCAGAGACACGCGATTTAACTAAACAGAAAACACACAAAAACCCTTAGCTAAGTGTTGCAGGTGAATGGAGTTTTGGTACCCTGCAAGTGGAACTTTTTCAATAAAGGCTGCAGTTCCTTTGACCTTTATTAGACGCTCCTCAAGGCAAACATCCTTGCTTTTGGAGGGTGCGGTACTTTAGGGCATTATTAGGGGTGATTTGAGTCAAACACAAGTCCTTGATGGTTGAAGGCTGCTGTACCCCGGGCCATAATTAGCAGTTCCACAAGCATCCACGGCTGTCTCCTCAATCTCAAGGTACTAGAGAAGTATGAACAAAACAGGTGAGCATGAATGCTTCCTTTTGTTGAAAGTAGAAAGATTAATGGCAACAATGTGACTGTGCTTTTGTTATGACAATGCCAAAACAGAGAGGGTGTGGCTTCAACATAATACACATAAGAACACAGTTGCCCGGAACAGAGTTGCTTCTTCTCTTGTACCTCTCAGCTGCCTTTGACACAGTTGCCCATGAAACTTTAATACAAACACTCTATGAATCTGACATATAGGGGACTGCTCTCGACTGGATTACATCCTACCTTCAAAACAGAACTAATGTCATCTATACCCCCTTTCTCATTCGAGTCATACTTCACAAATCCCGGGGTCCTGCAAGGCTCTATCTTCTCACCCATCCTTTTCTACATCTGCTTGAAGTCATTACTGGCAATGATCAAGGAATTTCACCTCATATGCTATAACTATGCCGATGACACACAAATACTCCTTAAACTGGAAAGCCCCAAAGACATTGGAAACTCGCAAATTTTCAGTTGCCTCAGATCCGTTTATCAGTGGATATGTTGGAACCATCTCAAATTAAATGCTTCCAAAACGGAAAGACACACATGTGGTGATTTGTAAAATTATGACCCACTTACCACCTGGTCTGAAAATCTCGGAACACCACTTAAAATAACTAAAGAAGGAAGAAACCTTTGGAATTACCATGTACTCCAAGCTATCAATGAAGAGGATCGCTCTTCGTCAGAAATAAAATTACCAAATACATCCAAAAAAGAAACCTCCGCTGTAGATTGGTACCTCGTCTCAAAATCCCACCAAACAAAAACAAAACATAGGTGGCAGATCCTTCTCTGTTCAAGCAGACACACTATGGAACTCTTTGCCCCCAAACATACGATCAATGGATAACTACCTTATCTTCCGAAGACTTCTCAAGAGTTGGCTCTTCCCCACATAGCCACCATACTCAAACATAAGTATCAGCATATCCCTGTGTATATATGTAGGTATTTGGATTATTTGTACCTAGGTATGTATATTCCTTTACATAAATGTTTATAATATTCATGTTTATAAATATATAGATCTTCGTTTGTTCTGCTTCACAAATGTACAGATTACTTATGGGTACATTATTCTCTGTTTAACATGTATATAGGTCACCGCATAAATCCATTCATTTTTATCATAACTATCCAACCATAATTGCCTTATTATTGAAGTAAAAAAATATAAAATAAATTAGCTTAAAGCACAGCAACACTTGAAAGTCTGAGTTTATTAAATACAATTTAAATCTAGATATATTATGTTAATTATACATATGTACCTTCTATGTACATATGTATCTTTCTATTTATTACTTTACTCCTATTTCAGCATCTCCAATGCCCTATCCTATATTTCACCTTATACCTCTCCCAATATATATCCTCTACCTCCACTCTCTGACTCATCCCAAACCTCAATCTACTACTCTCTCCAATGCACTACCCTATGTCTCACCCTATAACTCTCTCAATATATCCTCTTCCTCCACTCGCTGACTACTCCCAACCCCCATTCTGCTACTCTGATCCCCAAAATATCCTTTCTAGACTCTTCCCTCTTCTACCTCTCCTTGCATCATCTCAGACCTCTTTTACTATTCAGATCTCTCTCTGTAAACCCTTCTCTCTGCCTTTCCCCCTCCCCTCTACTCATCCCAGATCTCCTCCTGCTGTTATGATCTCCACATAAACACTTTCTAGACCCTTCCCTCTTCTATCCCCCCACTCTCCTTTTTAATCCAATTAACATACTCACATATCCACCGCTCAAATAAGTTTCATATTTCGCTACGATAATTCACCACCAATCCTGTTTGGCTTCAGCAGTAGCGTGCTACTAGCTGAAAAATGCTTTGACTCTCATCTGGGCTTACCAAGCACTCTATAAATGCAAACCCTTCCCATTTTTATCCTTTCACTATCCTTTTTTCAATCCAAATAACAGGCTCACATGTCCACCGCTCAAATTTATTTCATATTTCGCTATACTATTTCACCAATAATCCTTTTAGATTCTATAGTAGCGTGCTACTCAATGAAAAGCGGTGAACAACGTTTACAACGAAATTTTTACAACGCACTACCATTACAACGCAGGCATTACAACGCAAACCATTACAACGCATTGCGCTGGGGGGCGCTCTAGGATAGGGAATACGTTTAATTTTCTATCCAACACCTTCCCTAATGTCCACGGGGACTGGAGTTGGAATAGAAAATTATACTTACCACTATCCAGCACCTCTAAGCGCTATGCGTTGTAAAGGTTTGCGATGTAAAAACCGCGTTGTAAAGGTATGCGTGGTAAAAGTATGCGTTGTAACGTCATACATCCATGAAAAGCACTTCAATGCCTCCTCAGTGGTCTTAAGCGCTATATAAATTCAGTTGTAATTGCAATCTAAATTTGTATGCCCATTTTCATAAATCTAATGGCTTTTGCTTGCTTTCTTTTTCCTATTTGAATATGCAATGCTTTTTATAAAGCTGTTAATCACTTCAGGATGTCACTCTAACATTTATATATACCGCCAGTCACTGTATGCAGAAACTACCTGTATTCTGTCCCTACAAAAGTATTTACATTGTTGTATTTGTAGAAGGGGTGTTGTGGCAGCAGAATACCACAGTCTGAATTATCATTTCATTTCCTAAATATCGTTCCCAAAAATATCACCCCCATTATAGTTAATAAAAGAAACACTGACACCCAATTGACCGACATTCTTGTAAAAAATATCTAGGACATGGTATGTATGTTAGATGATATTTCCGAGAGCTTCACCAGCAGAACAAGCCAGGAAACAAGCAAGGGATGCTAACCGGCAAAAGTAATACCGAGTGAGTCGAGTCTGTGGTGCAGGGAGTGATGTTGCAAATGCAACTGTGAGAAGGGGTGGTCACGATGCAAAGACAGAAAGCCAAGCAAAACCTCAGAGAGTGTCAGCAGCGAGGGAGAAGTTGAGAGAAGATGGAGAGTGAGTATATTTAGGATTATGGGCCAGATTCATCAAACAAAAATCAGCTCGCAAAGGGGCAGATTCTCAGAATCTGCCCCTTTGTGAGCGGTATTTTTGCATTTGGGATGCATCATCCCAAATGCAAAAATCGCAATTTTAGAAATCGCTAAATTGTGATTAATTGCATTTAAGGAATCTCAAATTGAGATTCCTTAAATGCAATACATTAAAGTTTTAAAATAGCGAAATCGCTAATAGGGCACGCAAATTTCCATGAAGAACAACTTCATGGTAATTTGCAAAAATGTTGAAAAATGCACTAAAGTGCATTTTTCAAAGTTTCATGTTGCGCACACACATGCCAGGGGTGCAACAGGGTGTCCTTTGGACACCCCTGCACCCTTGAAATCGCAATCTCAATGTGCGAATCGCTAATTGGGATTCGCAAATTGAGATTGTCTTCCCATTCATTCCTATGCGCCTAGGCCCATAGGAATGAATGGGGAGGTATTCCTTAATTGCGACTCGCAAGTTGCGAGTCACAATTAAGGAATTCTAAGAAATCGCTATTTTTTAAGTGATTTCTTGATGCATTCCATTTTGCAATTCCTTAATAGCGAATCGGTATTTTTCGCTATTAAGGAATCACAAATTGAGTTGTTGATGCATCTGGGGGTAAAGGTCAACAAGGATGGAAGACACAACATCTGCCTCCTCTGTGGTTCTCCTTTTATCTTCATCGGCACATGTTATCATTTTTTAATTGCCTAGCAACTGTGCAGCATAAATTAACAACATTTTGATTCTTTAGCTTCTTGCAGCTTGGTAGTGGACATACTGGGGTGTCGGCAATCTCATGAAAACGGTGGAATTGAAAATATTACTTGTACCACAGCCTCAGTATTGCTAAATGACAATGTATTAGACCTGAGAGTAAGCAAACCTTTCTTCTTACTGGTGTTAAAGGGCTCCATAATGTTTGCTTAAGTTTCGAAGACTCCCTCATATCAATGAAGCAGGGAGGGCTTGAACTGCTGACTCAAATGATATTGACTCGTGGACTTGCCCCTGCCTATCTAGTGCTGAACCCATTTACACCTTCTCTGTGTCTTTTTAACCCCTTGGCATATACCTCTCAAGGGCTCATGACGAGCTGAGCTCGTCATGACCACACCCGTTTTCGTTGCTGTCCAGCACAGCAGGGGAAACTACCAAGCAGCGATGTGGTTAAATAAGTAGACTAAGATTGTTTAGGTGAAAACCCCCAAATCAATTAATCTTCCACATGTTTATAAGGCTTTTAGGTCTATGCAAATATGCTGCTATTATGAGAAGAAGTAAGCAGTGCTGCTATCTGCACTGCACAACACCGAGTGAAGCCTATGTTGCCCTATCGTTGTCTCTTTTACTCCCTCTCGTGGTCTCTTTAATATCTATTGCTACCATTTTTGATGTTGGGATGAGCCATGTCTCATGAGAGATGAAGCCTCAAGTTAGCTGCATAGTCTTTGTTGCCAGGGTCCGGGGCAAGGCAAGTATCCTCCCACTTCTCTTTTAAACATTTGTGTCAACTATTAAAGTTTGCACCCTAAAAATGCCCCTAAGAATTTTCCGCCTTGAGCAACTGCCGCTGTACCCCTCCCCCCATGCTACGCCACTGCCTCAAGTGTGCCATAATCCCCCTCCACGCCCTCAACACTGTTGATAAATAGCGTATCACATTCTTTCCATCTGCAAATAGGGTTTGTGCCATGGCATTTTTCAATTTTATTTGTTTATTGTTTTTACGAAAAGCAGGATGCAGGGTGTTGCATTTGTGCAGAAAGTTAAAATCACATTGAAGAGATGTCTTAACCACAAAGAGAGTGACGTGTAAAGCAATTGTAATAAGCAATCTATTTATTGATTGAACAAATTGCAGTGGTGCAAAAGCAAGAAATTGTGAAATATGGAAAAACCAATGTGCAAACCTTTACCTCTGTCAAGGCTACCAGGATTATATGCTATTGTGGACTAAATTATGTGTCAAAGATAACTTAATCATACAATAAAATAGGCAGATTAAGCAGCACATTCTCTGGCAGTTTGTTGTCTTCCATTTGAGCTATAAACTTAGGGCCAGACTTGGACTTTGGTTGAGAGAGTACCATTCTTTAAGGTAGGTGGCAGAGAAGTTAACACCAACCACGCTGACAGACTGTAGTCTGTCCTACTTAGAGATGACTTCAGGTTCAGTAGTTATTGATGCACTTTGAAAGGAACCAATGTCACAGCAGTTCTCATCAAAGTACACAGGTTTGCTGTACAGCCATCATTGTTTTTGACAGCCGGTATCAGTTTTGATGGCTGCCCACCAAACGTCTAAAATGTTTTGGTTTTTCCAAACAAATTTTGCTATTGAAAAATCAAACACTAATGACCCCAAGACCTTAGAAGCTTTCTCCTAGTGAGAGGGGGACATTATTTTTACTCTGTCCCTCACCGCCAAGTTTACCTGGCAGCGATGAGTAGAAAAAAAAACAGGCCATCCACTCTAAATAGAGTGGGCAGTGTGATGGCTTTAGTTTGACAGGTCCTGCTTCATCAGGCCTTACATGTAGCTTTCAATTGATGCAGCCAGCAGGGGCTCTGTCAATATAAAGCTGGCAATCTTCCCAGACCTTAATAAGGTAGGTCACCAGTTTAGCGAAGAGAGTGCTCCGTCACATTTGTGATGGAATTCCCTGTCCATAAAACTTTAAATCACTCCCATATTTTTTTATGAAACCTGCAAATTATGTGATCATTATCATGCAGTAAAAGCTGAAGCCACAGTATCACATACATCCATTGTCCAAGTCAGAGAAAGTCAAAAATATTATAAAAATAGCGCATTCAGTCTTAGCTTTCTCCAAATACTGTACCTTTTCCTGGAAATACTTATTATAGATAAAGTGTCAGAGGGTACCCTCCCTTCCTGTATAAAACTATATGTACCCTGTACCACCTGCATTATTATGCTAATCACTTGGTGCCATATTACTTGAAGAAAAACGCTATCCCAGCACTGATTCAAAACCCGTGTTGTAGAAAGAAGCATGGTGTAAGGAAGTATTAACTCTGCACAGGTTGCTATAATCCTGTTACTGACAGGAAACAATTGATGCAGCATATGCTAACAAGAGGAACGCACCATATGTTGGTGTCAGTCAAAACAAATTTCAATAGTCTGCTTCAAACATGTGCTTTGAAAGTCATAGACTTGCTAACAATGAAACAATTGACACTGAGTTGATGGTTTACTGGATTATTGTTGCTGCTGAAGGAATGTATTATTTTAGAAGTTACAGAAATGTCATGTTTTTATCTTCCTACCTTTGCAGAAAGACAGTAATCATGTGATAAAAATATTTACAATCATTGGAAGTTATAAGGCAATATCACAGAGAAATGTGTAATGTTATGAATAATAGATGTTAGGCAATGTTTTTTATAAAGGTATTAATTGCATGTGCAGCACAAATAAACTCAATATATTAATGAAAATCTATAAGCATATAGTTTAATTTGCTGTCATTTAAATAGGAAAATGTTCCTCTGGTAGAAAATGTAAATGTTTCCAGGTATTTTAGACCTGTGTGGTAAGCGCCACTGCGCTTGGTGAGTTTTTCGAGCTCCACATAGAGCGCAGAGTACTGAAAAACTCGGTGCATTAGCACAGAGCTTAGTTTTTCCTCTCTTGTGGCTTGCCAACTTCAAGTTGGTTAGTGCAAGTGAGGAAAATCCAAAGCTAGACCATTCCCAGCAAGATTTATCAATGCAGGTGGTCACGGTAGGTTGCTACTGCTAGGGTTGAGAAACCTGCAGCTCGCATTGAGGAAGCTGCCACTCGAGAAGAACATCCACTCGAGTGGCAGAAAGATGCTGCGACCTCTTGCCCGGAGCGTGGTGCCATCTGCGAGGATTTAACAGCCCAGGACAAACGCTCATCGCTAAAAATCAGCACGAGCAGCAAGACTTACACTTTGCCACTTGAGGAACTCGGCAAAATGCGGCAGAGGGTTTTTGTCACTACGTGGAATTACATGTAACTACGCAGAGTTCTGTATAGCGGAACTCCACAAAACCCTGCTCAGGCCCACTGTTTTTATGCTTACAATTCACCTTTACTTTTTTCCTGATCTGTAAAACATTTTCCCAAGTAAAGAAACTCGTTTCTCTATATGCTCATAAATTATGAAGTATATAGTGGTTCTTCACATTTCATTTAGTCACTAACACTAACCTTTGCTGTACCCTTTTTAATTCGCAATGAGGGTGTGAAACACCACAATACAAGGAAAAAGGAATGTGTTATTTCCTTTCAAGAAAGACACCCATTGGACAATGGTAAAGATACATCTTTTACAGACAGTTTTCCAATGGTGGTGTCTATTTCAACATATTTTTATTGATTTTTATACATATATTCATCAACGCTTTTTCATTACAGGGTGGCAGCCCAAACTGGCTGTGTTGTAGACAACGCAGTTACACAGTACGTGTGTTAGGCTGTCCACATATCCACTGTCCGGTAGGAGAATAAGAATGAGTGAAAAGGGAAAGGATAGAGATTAAGAGAGAGAGAAGAAGAGATAGTATACCAGTAACCCTGGCGCAAAAACAAATGGTATATTAATCTGTTTCATGAAAAATTGAAGAAACTCCATAGTGCGAATTGTCTAAGGTTACATAGGGTGACAACTGCTTATGAACTAATTAATGTCACTTCTCTCATTTCAGTTAATGCACAAACCTCAAATTAGGAACTAAAGACTTTCAGGGAATGATTTCCAAGTTTATAGTCCAATACTTTATTCGAAACAAAATTTCATGAAAGTACAAATGTTCAGCATATGAAATACATTGCAATATTACAAACCACAGACACAAAAACAAGGATAAACTATTCATGCTGAAATGAAAGAATGTCAGACATCGGGTAAAAGTGTTGACCTGATATACCATGCATTCGCCACAAATTTGGCCACCCCACAAACAATATACATTGAAGTAGCATTAGTTAGAATGACACGCATAGCTGTTCTATGGTCCCTCACCCCAAGCTCCCTACAAACAGGTTTCAGCCATTTTGCTCTTGGTTGTTTGTAAGCAGCACATGCGAAAAGGAAGTGGCCCAACGATTCTTTCGGGCAGGAACACCCGGGACATTTTAGGTCAGTTCCTCTCCGTCCCTTCCACCCTTCCTTGAATGAATTGAGTGGTAAAATACCATATCTAAATTTCAAAAACAGCGTTCTGTCGCGAGGAACCTGGATAAAATCCAGGAATGGCTCTAGCTTTCTAAGAGGCTTGTGGTCAAGGAAGATGTTAGTTAAGCGACCCCAGTTTGGGTTCCTAAGTTCTTTTGCCACAATCCAATCCCAATAAAGTTTTTTGACAATTAGTTTTGGTGGTGGCGTTTGTGAAATCCAACTATTCTCCAGACCTATAGATATCACCAGCTTCTTTAAATTGTTGAGCCATTTGATTTTATTAGCTACATTCAAACTAATCAGCTCATCCAGAACCAAAGCATAGTTAAAAAGTTCAGGGGTCCTTCTAAGCCGAACCCAAAATAACAAGGGGCGAATTTGGACCAAATCAGAAATCGATTTTTTACCCAGATCTAAAAATAATGGTTTCAGGGGGGACGATAAAGGTAGCGAAACTATATCTCTAATAAACTTGTTTTCCCCCACAACCAATGCTTTAATATTTTCCGCACCCCACAATTCTGAACCATATACTGCCGCTGCCAGTGCTTTCCCTTCATAAACTGCCAAGGTAGGAGCTATGGGTCTACTAGTAGATAGTCGCTGATTCTTTGATATTACTCCTGATACCCTTTTGAGATTTAAAACCATTTTAGCGATATGGGAAGACCAACTCAAGTTGTTACTAAGTCTTACTCCAAGGTAATCAAATTCTTCTACCACCTCCAGTGGAGTGCCATTCAACGAGAGGTTTACCCTCCTATGTTTCTTTTTGGCTGTCAACACCATCAACTTTGTTTTAGAGGTATTTACTGACAAACCCCTGTCTTTACAAAAAATGCAAAAACGATCAAGCAATTTTTGCAAGCCCATAGGGGATTTCGACATGAAAAGAGTGTCATCGGCAAAGAGGAGGGTAGGTGTTTTCTCTCCTGCAAGGACGGGGGCATCAGCAGGGTCCTCCCTCAAATGGTCCACCACCCCATTTATAAAAAGGGAGAACAAAGTTGGAGCCATCACAGATCCCTGTCTCACTCCCCTATTAACCGGAATCTTCTCTGTCAGTTGGCCCTGGATTCCCCATCGAATCCTAGCATAATTCCCCTCATGGAGTTTAATAATAAGTTCTAAGAGGTAACTAGGAAAACCCATATCAGATAAAACCGACCAGAGCTTGGCCCGTGGGATGACATCAAAAGCTGTCTTCAAGTCTATGAAGGCCAGATATAAACTGCCCTTGGCAATTAACACTGACTTCCAACAGACTGCACAAAATCGAAAGACCTGGTCTATTGCACCTACATTACATCTAAACTTGGCCTGAAAATGGGACAAAATGCCTTTATCCACAAGCCAAGATTCTGTTCGGTTTATGATGACCCTGCCAACCACCTTTTGGATAGTGTCTATCAGACTTATCAGTCTGTAATTGGCAGGGTCATCCCTTTCACCCTTTTTATATATGGTTATAACCTCGGCGCCCTTCCAGGAATCTGGAACCGGGTAACCAGACTGTATCAAATTCATCAGACATGATATATACTTAGCCCAAACTTTAGGATCATACTTTAACAAATCCCCTGGAAGACCATCTTGACCAGGGGCCTTCCCGGGTAGTAATTTAGAGATAGCATCTTGAACTTCACGCTGGGAAAATAAGTCTGTCTTGGGAATTGGGTGTTCACAAGACATGCTTTGGGGAACAATGACTGGTAGTGATATCAAGCTTTCCAAGCTGTCCTCACAATATAGTTTTAAAAAATGGGAATACCATTGCTGTTCGGTTATATGATTTAAAATGGGTCCTGCACCCCTTCTTTCTAGAGCGTTAATTAATTTCCAAAAGATAACTGTGTTTTTCCCACAGGCTGCTGACTTCAGCTGCTGCCAATGCTCTTCCTCCCAATCTCTCTTTGCTGTTTTTATACTATTTGAATAATCTTTCCTGGCCAGCCGGACAGCCACAGAATCCTTACTTTTTATTGCTTTTGTAATTGCTTTCCTTTTAGTTCTACAGTTTAACGTGTACCACAAATTACTCTTAGAGTGAACACCGTTAGAACGAGATTTCGCCCTAGGCTTCTTACAAAAATGGGCTCCTAGTTTAATTATTAAATTATTGTAAGAGGCCAATAGACTGGGTTCAGCCAAATTAACAAACGGTGGGGCTAAGGCTGTCAATCTGCTTGTTTCTTCTAGAACCAACTCTTTAATATTTTGGAGCTTCCCCTCATCACATTTGACCACATTCCATTTTAGCTTCCGGTTATCATTTGTAGGGAAAACCTCTTTAGTAATCAGCTCTGTTTTCCCTCTAGTATCGCGACCTCTTACCCAATGACTTTGCATACATAAAGGGTTGTGGTCACTATCGGAAGACTGCCTGACCTCCATGTCAATTACGTCAGGCCAAGATTGTTCATCTAAGAGGATGTAGTCAATACGAGAGGGGCAACACAGCCTATTAAAGGTCATAGTTCCCTCGCGATCTGACCTTGTACGGCCATTAAGAGCCCATAA
Organism: Lissotriton helveticus; assembly: GCF_964261635.1. NCBI lineage: Eukaryota > Metazoa > Chordata > Amphibia > Caudata > Salamandridae > Lissotriton > Lissotriton helveticus. Next base: position 1,066,709,999 of record NC_136067.1, on the reverse strand, counting down.
ATTGTGATCTAGCACCAGGGCATTCAGCTGAATAGCTCTCGATGACCATTTCTTGATGGGGGTAAGCATTAAGGGGGGTATGATCTGTCTACCATCCTCTACATTAGACCCCAATACTTCTTCATCATCTAGGGGTTCAAAAGTGCAATTAAAATCCCCCCAACTAGAATTTTGGATCTGGTGGGGAGGTTTGATAGCCTCGCATCCAACAATTCTAATATTGGGGACGCGAGCCCACCCTGAAGGCCACTGGCATAAATACAAAAAAAATCATAACTATAGCCCCCTGGATGATTTTTTAGAGTAATATGCAAGATGTCATCTGAAACATATTTGTTAGAAATAACAGTACAGTTCAGAGACACTTTTACCCAAATATGTAAGCCACCAGAGGGGCGCCCTTTCCCCATCGAAACTGCTGGAACATAAAAGGTTGAATAACCATTTATGTATTGTGGGGATAGGCACCAGGTTTCTTGAAACATGCATATATCAAAGGTGTTAATAAAATCATTCCAATCAGGGTTGGCCAAATTTTTCTTTAAACCTGCTATATTCCATGACAATATATTAATAGAGGAGGAGGGTGCCGTAGGTTCCATAGGTCCTATAGTAACTATGTCTAGCGTATGTTTTCCGACTGTAACCCGGGATTCAGTGCCATCTGTACCTTCGCTAGGGGATCCTGTAGTAACTACTCTTTCTACGGTCAATTTTACTTGATCCCCAGGCTGAGCCTGCACCTCCCAACTTCCTGATCGCTCAATGGACTGGGTAGGGAGTCAATCGACTCCCTCCAGACCATTGAAACGATTATAACACGGGATAGGATAATCAAGCTGGGGGCCCAACCATCCCTCTTTAAACCAATTGCCACCATTAAGGGGTCTACCTCCCCCCCTTCGGATTTCTTGCCAATCTCCATTTGTGTCCCCTCCCCAATTATGAGAACTTTGTTTTCCATAATTTTCAGGTCTCCTCCTACCACTATCATGGATAGGAGCCCTCAACCAACTCCATCTATTATCATATTTCCCCGTGGGCATGTAGAAATATGACAGAGGTTTAACAGTGATCTCCGTGTCGTTATTACAGCGAGACCCAGAGCAAATATACTCTACTAAACGTGGGTCTTCAAATGTAATCACAACACAGTCTCCCTGGAGATGTTTCTTTTTCTCTCCTACCCAGGGCGCTCTCTCCACCATAAGCATTTTTTTATTAACATTAGGAGGGGGAGGGAAATTCCTATCCAGCCAATGGCAGACTTTATTTTTAAGAGCCCAAAACGATTCCGAGGTGGCTGGTGTAAGCTCTGGATCACCCGTTAGTACTATCACGAACGGGCAGGCGTCCGATGGTAAACTGATATTCCGCCGTGCCCTTGGTGGCTCCGACTGGGGAGGTGGTGGAACAGTGGTTAAAACAGATGAACCTGCTATTTCCAGAGGTTTTGTAGCGACTGTAGAAGCTGTCTTAGAGACCACTTTACTAACCATTTGCACAGTTGATGCAGTGGGGCATTTCTTAGTTAATTGGTTAGGTACTGGCAAATGGTTCTTGGCTAATGGCAAAGGATTTCCAGATGGACCAGGATTAATCTTCTGGGTCACTTGAGTAGATTTTTCCCCCTTGCGGTCTAGGTCCTTGCATATAATCTGTAGATGGTGTTCTATACCCTGGAGTCTAGTCTCCAAGGGCAAAAGCAAGGACCTAATAAGTGCCGCTAGAGAGTCAAAAAATGAGACATTCTCATCCTCTGCACCCACTAAGGATTCATCAGAACTACCATTATCAAGAATGCTAGCCAAACTTGTATCTGAGGCTGTTACATCTGGTATGCCTAGAGGCAAGGGGTGGGATTCACGCTGGGGCCTCACAGTGCCTTCTGGGGCTCCCATACTTGTCCCCCCCTCATGTAAACCATTGCCCACACAAGCTAAATTCCCCATACAGGACAACATATTCTGGTTAGTTGGAGTAACACTAGACACCTCGGAGGGAGTTAATTTGGGAAAAGAAGTTATACCTTCCACAAGGGACCCTTCAGGTTGTGAGTTAGCCATATGTATAATAGCAGAAGTAACTACTGGATTATTAGGAAGGGGGGGCACAATTGAAGGTACTAGCAGTGTAGGTACAGGGGATATATTTATACAATTAGAATGGGACACAACAGATGTAGGGGAAGTTTATAGGAAAAACATTACTCAATAGGGTGGGACACATGCAGATGATCAAAATGACGTTTTCCTTAACAACATTAATAATTAATCAAAGATATGGAGTCCCTAATATACCTTTTTCATTTAAGAGTTGTACACCTTCAAAGTCACCCCTCACAATATAATTACTCATTTTGCGCACCATTCCATGGTTCCAACTCAAGAATTGATTGTTATCTGTATATTAGACACAATACTTGACAGTGAAGAAAGCCAGTGTTCCAGACAGTGGTATCATATCATGTTAGCATTACACAATCCCTATTTCTAGTTGACACTGAACCTCTGTAGACCCAAATGAGATTGAATAATATGCTTCTACATTACAGCAGACATTTTAAAAAGCAAGAGAGAACTTACCGTCTTTGTCTCTGCTTAATGTAGAGTAGGCTCAATTGGAGAATCATTTCCTCTTCGGGATGCTGTGAAAGACTTATTTAATTTGACTATTAATACATTTGTTCTGCATGTGAATACGTTAGACAATAAGTATAAATCTTCTGTTTTGTGTTACTATATATATATATATATATATATATATATATATATATATATATATATATATATATATGCGTTCCAAAAGACGCGGCACTCAAGGGAAGTTCAGATGTTCAGAAAAGTATTTATTTGGTCAAGCTCAACCGACGCGTTTCAGCCTCCACGGCTTTGATCACGGTACCGTGATCAAAGCCGTGGAGGCTGAAACGCGTCGGTTGAGCTTGATCAAATAAATACTTTTCTGAACATCTGAACTTCCCTTGAGTGCCGCGTCTTTTGGAACGCATGTAAATGGAATATGGGTCTGGGTTCGACCCTTGCGCTGAGCACCCGCTGACAGTGTGCGTCTTTATGTTTGGACCCGCTTGTGGATATATATATATATATATATATATATATATATATATATATATATATATATATATATATACACACATATATATATATTCACTGAAAAAACCATAGGTTATAGACCATATATAGTTAGGAATTAGCATTTAAAAAACCTTATTTTACTCACACAAAACCATTGAAATTCCATATATAGTTAGTTGCACTAACTATATATCGCGCACCCGCAATCCACTGCTGATGATGTCACATATTACATCATTCATGACATGGTCAGTGACATCACTGATGACATCACTGATGACATCTCAAATGACATCACTGATGACATCACTGATGACATCTCAAATGACATCACTGATGACAACATCCAGTGATTATGTGTTTCTGTAAAGTTTAAATATGTTTTACATATTGAAGAATGAGTGGATGTATAAGTGTCTGAATGAAGGTTTTAGTAGGTGCGTGATTGACTGTATGAGTGAGTGATTAAATGCGTCTTACTAAATGCACGGGTTAGTGACTAAACTGTCTGAAAGTGTGCATCAGCATGTCTGTTGTTGTGCAAGCTGCTGCATGTGTTGATCAGTAGCTATATAAGTAGCTATATGGGTTATTGATTGGTTGCACAAGTATTTGTATGGGAGACTGAGTGTGTGTATGGCTGGCTGGGAGGTGTGTGACTCTGTGCAGATCAATGTGTACTTGTATCAGTGATTCTATAAGAGAGTAAGTATGTGTTAGTATATGTTTTAAAATGTAAGGTACTCTATGTTTAACTGTGTAGATTAGAAAATGGAACTGTGATTAATTCTTTACAGGACTGACTAGGTGTGTGAGTAACTCCATGGATGAGTGGCAGAGTGTGAGTGTCTGTATAGGTGTATGAGTGCATATGATAGTGTTGTAAAGATGAGTGATTGTATGTATGAATGATTGTATGGGTGAATGAGTGAATGTGTGTGTAGACGTAGGAATCAGTGAGTGCGTATGTAGTAACTAGTATTGGTGTGTCAATGGTTTCAAAAATTATACTCTGTATTTAACACTGGGTGTAACAGAGGTTATATTAAAGTGTGAGGAGATGCATTGTATTGTCACATTAATGATATCATCATTGATGTGACCATTGATGTCAAATGAGATATCATCAGTGATGTCATCAGTGATGTCACTGACCATGTCATGAATGATGTAATATGTGACATCATCAGCAGTGGATTGCGGGTGCGCGATATATAGTTAGTGCAACTAACTATATATGGAATTTCAATGGTTTTGTGTGTGTAAAATAAGGTTTTTTAAATGCTAATTCCTAACTATATATGGTCTATAACCTATGGTTTTTTCAGTGAATTTTCAAGGTTTTGTAAATGCTAATTCCTAACTATATATGGTCTATAACCTATGGTTTTTTCAGTGAATTTCAATGGTTTTTTAATAGCAAATATCATAAGCTGTCGAATGTCAAGTACGTGGTAAGTAAAAACATTTTCGTGTTTATGCACACTGATCTGCTTTGAATGCTACCCCCCACCCCTCATTTCTATTAGGAGTACTCTCTTTGCAGATAGTGAAGGGTAGTTAACGCAGCCCTTTGCCCCCTTTGTAATCCGTCGTGCCTGCTTCTCTCTCCATTTGATTGATTGTTCTCTTTGGTTCATTCTCTATTTACAAACAAGCACAGAGTCAAAATACTCTGTTTAGTCTTTGCAGATAGCGAAAAACCGTGTAAAAAAACAAAAGGAATCGAGCAAAATCAGTAGGCCACTAATGGGATCTCTTTTTGACCTCGCTAAAATAGAAACATTAGGAACAACCTGTTGAAAATAGCAATGCGTATGTACATAAGCGGCGTTCATTTGTGTTCACAGTACCCCTTGTTGATTGTTTGAATCGAGCATTGAATTGTTCGAAGTTGGTTCTCTTAAGGATCTTCTCTGCCTGCAAACGAGGAAGAATAGGAATATTCTCTCTCCCTTTGCAGATAGTGAAGGGTAGGTAACGCAAGCCTTTAACACGTCGTACCTATTTCATTCCTCATTGATTGATTGATTGTCCGAACATTGACTGTTTGGGAATTAGTTCTTTTTGGAGGTATTCCCTGTTTGCAAATAAACGTAGGAAAATCTTTGCAAGTAGTGAAAGGGTACGTAATGCGGACCTTTCTCCCCCGTTGTAATCTGTCATGCCTATCTACTCCCCACTGATTGATGCACCTGTTTCACCCGGACCATTTACTAGACATACGTCATCTGGCCCGACCAGAGAGCACCCCTAGTGAAAAAGACATATGCAATAATAACGAAGTGATCACTGTATCCTGTTAACAGAAACTTTAGCATGAAACAACCTGGAAAGAAAAGAATAGGAAATCGAAAATCAGTAGGCCACTGATGAACATGAACTTTTATTAAACAACGAACAAAGAAACGATAACATAACGTAATGATAAAACCTATTAATGTCCTAGAAACAAGAAAACGTTAGAAATATGCCAGTGGTGAGAGACCAGAAAAACAGTAAGAGAAACCAAATCACCCCTCGCTGTCCCACCGCCTGCCACGCCCAAAAAATCGATAGACTAGGGAAAATGCAAGTCAGTAGAACATCCGCCCCCACTCTGGAAACTTCCAAGGTGGGGCAGGGTTCCGGCTACGCCCAGCCGGGAGCAGCCCATATAAAGCAGGTCCTGCTGCCACGCCTCGGCCAGGAGATCCTAACGTAGGGTGTAGCCGGAGGAGAGGCCGAGACCAACGGGACCCGGCCAGGGGATTGCCTTTACAACGCTGAACAGTTGCAGGGGGGGGGAATGTCTCCTCGACCCTCCCCTCTCTCTCCCAGTCCGGCCGCGGTGGCCCTTGAGAGTTGCAGGTAGTCCCGCCACATGCTCTTCCGGTCCGGCCACCAACGGTCGGGGGGCCGAGGCCGACGGGATCCGGCTGCAGCCAATAAACCAAGAAACCCGTTAATGGGGCCAGAGCCAGGGGCGTCCGGCCGACATCTACCGGAAGCCCGGCCCGAAGACGGACGGGACACTTCTTCTTTCTTGAAAAATGGCTGCGACAACACTGGGGGGGGGGGATGTCTTGCACATGCCTCCGACCCCCCCCCCCCTCGTCCTCATCGCCTGGTCCGGCCATAACAAATCTCAAGCGAGACGCCGTGGGGTGCACTGGGAGGGAGAGACGGTGCGAACAGGCCTTTCCCGCCTCCCCAGGTGGAGGCTTCCCAGCTGCACCCTCAGCGCTCCAGGCGCCCGGAAAAGGGTTCTTCCACTGTGGCTATGCTGCAACGTCTCGCCCGGCAGGGTGGAGCCCGTCCGCTCATTTGACCCCGCGATCGCCAGTAGCTACCGAACTCTCAAAATGGCGGTCGACCTGGCAAGAGCGGGCCCAGCATAAAGAAATGGCCCGGTCACTGGTTGACTCCACCACCGTAGTCCTCCACGACCTTGAAGATTCTAGAGGAGCCGCGGGAGTCTCCGACCCCCGATGGGGAATGACTGCCATGATCACCCGTGGAGTGACGAAACTGTATCCGCGGGACGTCGGCGCCAGCCTCACTTTGAATTACTAGAATCCTGCAGACCTCACTTCCGGTGAAAGCACAGTGTGACCCGGTAGGAAAAATTGTTGCACCCCCTCCCCTTTTTGACTGATAGTTCAAACCACCGATCCTTTCCTTTGCCCTTTTAACGGAACTTTGGACTGCCTCCCCCTCTTTTACATTTTCTAGAGAAAACAAAACATTAACCACTACAATAGCATAGCAGTTGACACCAGAACTGTTTTCAAATTGAAAACCAACAACATCTTCAACAGAATCCTTTTTGTTTCTGCTGTGACCCTGCTACAGCACAGGCATTGTCCCCAGCAGTAATTCTGCAATGCCGCTAAGAATAGCTGTGGTGCCTACTGGACTCACTCACCCCCGCGGCGCCCCACGCCGTTATTTGCTGGGCGGCAACTTGCTAGACATCACTTTCGTGCCATCTAGATTTCAGCGCGTTCTGCTGCCTTGGAACTATTCGCACAACAGACCGCTACTGACAACAATATTTCATTATTGGTGCAGTCAATTTCAATAAATCTATTGGATAATTCAAAAGAAATTGCCACGGTCTCTTCGTTGTTTAAATGTTTTTACTGTTTTTGTTTTGTTGTATATATTTATATGTTATTAAAGTTTTATATTCCTACTACTTTGTTGGAGTGCTATATATTTTTAATGTGACACATAATTGTAAAAACTTTGATGTACAAAGAGTCATTCCTGGAATCTTCCGCTTCAGGCTCTGTCCCCTCCCCAATCACAATACAGGATAGTTTTCAGATAGTAGGAACACGTGTGGTGTGACGGATCTCATCGGGTGTGGGCCTTGATCTACTATAACTCCTTTGAAGAGGGGTGATTCTTTACAGCTGGGGCCATAAACTACATCTGCAGGGCTAGCTGATAGCCTGGACAATCGGACACAGAGGAAGAGGAGTGTCAGAGGGTGCGGTAGTGAATAGGGCGAAAGGGAGGTGTCGGGCGGGCACAGTGTGATTCTCAGGGAAGAGCAGCGCAGATGGGGGGAGGTTTATTGCCCATGCATAAGACAGAGAGCGGGGGTGACCAGTGCCTGGGGAAGATGCTTGCGAGGGTGAGGAGCCATGCTACGAATCGACAGCGTGCAGAGAGTGGGTCTGGTCAAGACATCTAAAATGGCTGCCGTGCACGACAAAAGTGTGGCATTTCAAAAAAGGCAAGATGGCGCAGACAATGTTTTTCAACACTTCCTCATTTCCTTCGAATCGAACGTTAACAGACGTTGGGGCATATTACCAAAGTTAAGCGATATTTATCGCTAACGATGCTTACCAACGAATTTTTTACCGCTAAGCATCATCAGAAATTATCGAAGATAAACCTTGCTATTATCAAGGTTTATCACAAATGCGATAATAAACGGCCGCAATGCATGAATATCGCTAAAAACTCAGCGATATTCATACATTACCGAGCTAATGCTCTTAGCCATGTTATCCACCTCCCATTGGATAACATGGCTAAGAACTGCTCAGGGCAGGTGTTACTTTTTGGAGATATTCGCGCTTAGCGCGAATATCTCCAAAAGTTGGTAATAGGAGATAGATATCTTGCATGTTGTAATGCAAGTTATTGTGGTATATGGAACTCATACCATAATCTCTCAGGAAAGCAGAAACTGATCCTTTTGGGACCGCCTAAAAAGGGGGGTGAGGACTACTCTACTTTGCCCCCTTTTCACGTTCCGAACTATTTTATTTTACTCTCTTCTGTAATTACACAAAATAGCAGCGATAAGATGCATCGGAGACACACAGTGAGAGAAAGGAGGCCGGAGATGAAGAAGAGATGTCAAATACACATTGGAGATAATATAGTGGCAGAAGGGAAGTAAATATGAGTAAACTTACCATGTAACATAAAAATGTTGCACTCTATACTATAAGTCTCATTTTATACTACAATCACTTCGCTACAACCTCATAAATTAAAAATAAAAATGAATAATGTCTCAAACAATTTTTGATTTCTAAATATACATTTATTCTTCAGAATTTTCTAAATTTGAAAGAACTAGTAACATGTCCTCATCAGCAATGTCCTCATGAAAAGTCTCCAATAATGATTCTTGTAACTCTATGGTCTCCAAACACTCGATAAATTCGCCATCAAGAGATTGATCAAAAAAATCATTCAAGTCATCTCCTCCTTCTGACAATATTTCATAATTGGTGCTGTCAATTTCAATCAATGTAGTGGAATCATTCAAGTCATCTCCTCGTGACAATATTTCATTCTTGGTGCTGTCCATTTCAATCAATCTAATGGAATCATACAAGTCATGTCCTCCTTGTGACAATATTTCATTATTGGTGCTCTCAATTTCAATCAATGTAGTGGACAATTCAAAAGAAATTGCCACGGTCTCTTCATTGTGAGCCATTTTATTTTGAAATTGCTTGCTGTAAATTGCAGAAAAAAATAATCACTTTCATTTATCGTTTTTAGTAATACATAATATAAAACTAACGTTATCAAGTATTTAGTATAACAGAAGGACTGCAAATAAATAACAGAAAACATTTTTCAAATTATCTTCAAGTGTACAACATAGTTCCCCTTACAAATTAACAACTCACCTTTTTAAAAGTAGGAAAAGTGTTAGTACTGTGTAAATCAAACACCAGAAATTCACCACCAAAAATTCCTCACAAATGTACCTCAGACAGTAGTATCACAAAATGGCTGTGGTTTCCTCTCATTTGACATATATACATAACCAATTAACTTTCATCACACACAAATACAAACCAAAGTAACATTTTAATTGGTTCTAAATTTCAACACTTTCAAATGTGTTTTCCCCATGCAATTTTCCATAGGACATTTACATACGTCTACAGCCTGAATGGCTGAACGGAATTACACTAAACTTGGCAAAATGGTACATCAAACCTAAGAGGTCAGGAAGGATCTACTATGCCCCCTTATGGTCATTTCCCCCTTCGCTTTGACCTCCTCTTGTCTCTCAATCCTACCGAGAGACAAGATGGCGGCCGCTACGGACTGTTTGGAATGTTGACAGACGCCGGAGAACCAATCAGCTTCGCAAAGCTCCGTAACGCGAAAAGTACGCGAAGCGGAGCGCTGTTACAGATATATATCTTTTTTTGAACGTTAATTTCTCAAAATCCACTGGAGCACATATATTGAGACCTAGCAAAGGCACATCGGGCTACCAGTCCCTAATATTTTACCAAGTTTCGTGCAAATCCATTCAGCCGTTCGATTATTAATATTATTTTTTTTTTTTGCCCCGCGGGGCCCTTTTAAAACCTCCACATCAAACCTAGGGGGTCAGCGAGGATCTACTATGCCCCCTTATGGTCATTTGCCCCTTCGCTTTGGCCTCCTCTTGTCTCTCGATCCTACCGAGAGACAAGATGGCGGCCGCTACGGACTGTTTGGAATGTTGACAGACGCCAGAGAACCAATCAGCTTCGCTTCACAAAGCTCCGTTGCGCGAAAAGTACGCGTCCTGGGCCGCTGCCCGGTCCGCTGTTACAGATATATATCTTTTTTTAAACGTTAATTTCTCAAAATCCACTGGAGCACATATATTGAAACCTACAAAAGGCACATCGGGCTACCAGTCCCTACAATTTTGCCAAGTTTCGTGCAAATCCATTCAGCCGTTCGGGCTAAAAGTGAGGCCAACCGCCCTATGGAAAACTCAATGTTAAAAACACGTTTTGGGACCCCCCTTTTTTTCTCGGCCCCCCCTTGACGAACCCCCCCCAAATTTTCAAGGGCTGCTCAGAAACAAAATGTGCCATTTTCCTGAAAATTTCAGCCAATTCCGTCCACAAACGCCAAAGTTATTAGACATAGAATTTTCAAAAATCCCATAGAGAAAAAATCCTAACTATATATACCTACTGGCGACCGCCAGTAGGTAATATATATATATATATTCACTGAAAAAACCATAGGTTATAGACCATATATAGTTAGGAATTAGCATTTACAAAACCTTATTTTACTCACACAAAACCATTGAAATTCCATATATAGTTAGTTGTACTAACTATATATCGCGCACCCGCAATCCACTGCTGATCATGTCACATATTACATCATTCATGACATGGTCAGTGACATCACTGATGACATCACTGATCACATCTCAAAAGACATCACTGATGAGATCACTGATGACATTATTCATGTGATAATACGATGAATCTCTTCAGACTCTAATAAAAACTTAGATACACTCAGTGTAAACAGACACTCACAGACTGTCACTCATCCATGGAGTTACTCACACACCTAGTCAGTCATGCAAAGAATCAATCACACCTCAATTTCCTCAACTATACAGTTATACACACCTTACTTATTGAAACATATACTAACACATATTTACTCTCCTATACAATCCCTGATACAACATCACAATGAATCATACAGCCACTCACACATTCACTGGCTCTTATGCATAGTTATTTATATATGTCAACTCTCACATGTACTGTGTTGTACATATGTACTTACTTTGACATGTAGCACTGAGATATCCATTCACTCACCAATACACTCATGCACACAGTCAACCGCCCATACAGATGTTTCCACATGCACTTTTGAACCCATACACATAGTGAATCAACTGCTCACACATCTATGCAGAGAGTCATACATCTCCCAGCCACCCATACACACTCTCAGTCTCCCATACAAATACTTGGGCAACCAATCAATAACCCATATAGTTAATCATATAGCTAATGATTAACACATGCAGCAGTTTACAGAACAACAGACATAATGATGCACAAATTAAGACAGTTTAGTCACTAACCCATGCACTCAGTGAGACACATTTAATCACTCACTCATACAGTCAGTCATGCACCTACTAAATCCTTCATCCAGACACTTATAAATCCACTCATTCTTCAATATGTAAGACATATTTTAACTTTACAGAAACATACAGTCACTGGATGTAGTCATCAGTGATGTCATCAGTGATGTCATTTGAGATGTCATCAGTGATGTCATCAGTGATATCATTTGAGATGTCATCAGTGATGTCATCAGTGATGTCACTGACCATGTCATGAATGATGTAATATGTGACATGATCAGCAGTGGATTGCAGGTGCACGATATATAGTTAGTACAACTAACTATATATGGAATTTCAATGGTTTTGTGTGAGTAAAATAAGGTTTTGTAAATGCTAATTCCTAACTATATATGGTCTATAACCTATGGTTTTTTCAGTGAATTTCAATGGTTTTTTAATAGCAAATATCAAAAGCTTTAAAATGTATTCTTCTTTAAATCGAAAAATATATTTTATATGTTTTTAATACAATTTTTTTTTTTTATTATTATTTTTTTTTGTTTCGCTCCTGGTCCGCGAACCGGTTAGCTTCCCGTTAGCTCAATTTGGTGCCGCGACCCGGTCCGCGAACCAGTAAACGTTCCGTTTCCGCAACTGCCGCGTTAGAAAACAACATCGTGAGGCGTCGCGTCATCGTGACGTATCGCGTTGTCGCGTTAAACATCATATGACGCGCCGCGTTAGCGTACCTGGAAGTGAACCGGTACGCGAACGAAGCGCGAAGCGCAGCTTCCCGGAAGCGATCCGGGACGCGGCGCAAAGCGCGTAACGTAAACACAACAGGTCATGTGACTTGTTAATAACACTTTTCATTGGTTCATTTCACTTTTGGTTTCCTAATGATGTAAGACTAGGTCATGTGACCTAAAAGTAACACTTTTCATTGGTTTAGAACTATTGTTTTTCCCAAATGATGAAAACCCCTCCTTCTTTGCTCACTCTGACTTTCATCTTGTGGTAAATAAATAAATAATACCCTATTTTTGACTAGACATATATCATAACAGATAGCTCAATAAATAAGAGTCAAGATTCGAGGTAGTAGGAGTTTTGCAGGTTTAATACAGCATAAGGACAGGAACAGGACAACCTGCACGGGAATAGGATGGCAGGGCCCAGCAGCTGCTGGGGCTGGGTCTGGGATGAGCGCGCCAACTTTTGATAACAATACACGAGCATATATACATAGCGCGAACACATAGCATTACATTGCAGTAGGCGTAGCAGTGGGTGGAACAGAAGGCGTGACGCGTAGCAGTCGCGAAAGATAAGAGTAAAAAGAGGTGTAACTGGGCGTATACATAGACATGTGGTGCAGACGTAACAGAATATGTCATGAATGGGCGGAAACATAGGAGGGGGCTACCTAAGGAGCCGGGACCTCTAACCTGATGGTGCGCGCAAACTGGCAATGACGTATTACTAGGAGAAGCTGGGGGCTATGAACTCTGTGCTAGGAGCAGAGACTAAAGTCTGGAGGGTCGGAGCGACATGTACCTGAACCCTATCTAGTATCTGATGTTTAGGGAACATATTGATATAAACTAGAAGTCATGAGGGGAAAAGCTAACTGACTCTAAGACTGGACCATGCATTATTCTACATGTAGTGCGTGATGAAGAATATTAAATGACCATTTAAATACAGTATTTCTCTTAACATGGAGCCCTGAAGGCTAGACAATGACGGAAACTATTGATGCAGTTCAGTAGCTTAGGAATGCAGAGAAGGAGGACTGACCTGATAACTGGAACTATAACATACTTTTGGCAGACTCAGAGGCAGAGCCAAGCTGCACCGGGCACTGCGAGGCAGGAAGTAAGTGAAAGGTCGAGGATACAGGTGGGGGCTGCATCGCTCCTCAGCGAGGCTTCAGGAGACAGGAGCTGAATCTGATATCCAGGCCCTTTTGAGGCCTAGAAACGGGGACTTTATAATGGAATAACGTGCACACTGAGAAACGTGGCAACATTACTTTACATAGGCCTGATATTCGTAGTATTCACGAGGACTGGAAACTGGCATACTAGAGGTGGACACAACTATAATTGCGTCATTAATCGGACATGGGGAATAACATATGCATATTGGTCATGCACACATAACATATGATGGATGACACGTAGGGACACAGAACATGGCAAAATTTACTTTTCCACATTCCCTCCTTGTCACTACGTTTCCATCAGGAAACATCAATATTCATGATACCATCTATCATTTCATATAGTATCATTTGCTCGTCTCGAATTGTCTTGGAACGGGATTTAGAACGAGGCTTGGGACTAGGAATACAAGAGGTAGCACAAATGCCGCAAATCGCAGGGCCACATTGTATACAGAGGCAGCAGCTGAATATGATCGCTACTGCAATACCTAGAAAGGACAGGACTTTCCATCCCCATGCGGAAATTATATTCCAGAACCAACCGGACCATGTCCAGGTGCCTGGATTCTGGTGTAACAGATGGGCAATTTTATGAAGTCTGGTTATAGCTGAATAAACAGACGGCGCGTTATTTGGAATGAAAATGCAACAACTGGATCCGATGAGTCTACAGGCCCCGCCCCTATCGGCCAGTATGACGTCAAGGACGAGACGATTCTGGAGCACAACAATTCTCATAAAGGATTGCTCTTCGGTTAAGTTACCTAGAGCGGAGGCAGTCTCATCTACTACTGCTTCAAGGGTTCTTGTTAACCTACGGATTAGCTTACTGTTTACAACTGTACCTAAATAAGGGAACACACCTTTATCAATATCAATGAATTGTTCTGCAGCAGTTTCAGTATAATCGACAATCGGGAGATTTCTCTTGTGTCTAGTATGTACTAGGAAGGAATTCCTATGGTAGTCAGGTGGGGCTAGAAAAACAGGTGGCAGTAGGAAAGCAATGTAACAGGTTCCCTCCCAATCGAGGGGCAGACGAACATATGCAGTTTGACCACAAACAAAATAAGAATGACGTGAAGCTTTAAAAATAGATTTCCCACTGTCACTATACTTGACAATAGTAGTACAATCACTATGTCCTACGTGTACGGAACCCTTATTTCGGACACATAATTCGCCTTTGACTGGTAGTACTGAAATAGCAGGTGAGTCTGGAGTAGTATCAGACTGAACATTCAGGACCATAAAATTCGAAGAATAGTTACCTAAATTATACACTTCATTTTCTAGATCTAAACCTGTTCGGTGGGGGAGACCTTGCTTGTCTGGAAAACATGTACTGTTAAGAAAAGACATATCTGTTGAGGATGACGTTAACGTGGACCATGCTCTACACGAACCATTATGTGAGAATGGATAAGGAAAAAGTGGCAGAACTCCCTTCGGTGTCTGGAAAGGGGGGAGTCGACCACACACCCAACAATTAGTGGCATTGCTGGTCTGGTGTGAGTAATGTAACATGCGGATAAATGAGTTATTACGCATAGCGAGGCGGTAGGAATATTCGTGAGGAGGCAGATCACTAAACGTGTGCTCTACTGTAGCATTAGCAGACTTATTTACATGAAGAACTGGGAAATATAGGAAAAAGGCATAACTGGTGCAGGAAATCATAATGCTGATGAATAATATGAAACTTAGAAAAACGATACATTGAATTGAGTTTTTACTAACTCTCTCACTATGGGGGTCTATTTTATACATGTCAGAAACAGTCTAACCGTTTCACCTAGGGGAGGACTTATACAATCAAACTGACTGACTTATTTTACTAGACCGGAGTTTTTGCTTATACTCCTGCTGCGGAGTTTTCTCTACCAAGGGAGGGGTTGTATCAATGTCTTTTGCGGGACAGTCCTTAGGAACAATGTTTTGACAAGTCTTGATATCCTGGAAAATGTTTTTAGAGACCGGTTTCAATCCGTAGAATTTCTTGACGTGCGAAAGATGCACCCAGCCGCGGCGTCCTTCCAATTTCACGGCTGTACGGGTGGTGAGGAGGACCTGACGGGGCTCCTTCCAACGTGGCTCCAGCGGACTTGATCTGTCAAAGTTCCGGACCATCACCATGGAACCTGGAACGATTTCATGCGGTGCCACCTTGGTATTGTCTGGAAATGCGGCAGCAACCTGTGAACGACATGAGTTGAGGGCAGACATCAAGGAAGCTAGGTAATCTGTCAGCATATTACATGAAACATCAGTAATACTTCGGGGTCTAGGAGTACCCCACATGTTAGGGGGGCGGCCGAATACGACCTCATACGGGGACAGACCTGATCTGGAATGTGCGACCATGCGCATATAAAACAAAGCGACTGGCAGAGCTACTAGCCAGTCCACACCCTTATCTTTACATATTTTTGCAATTCGAATTTTCAGAGTCTGATTATGTCTCTCGACTAGACCGGCTGCTTCGGGATGGCGTACACAATGGAACTTCCACTGGTACCCTAACAACAGGGAAACGTGCTTCATCAACTCAGATGAGAATGGCTGACCGTTATCAGAATATACGACTCTAGGGAGTCCATATCGAGGGAAGAACTCACGAACCAACTGCTTGGCAGTGGTCGCGGCTGTGTAATCTGGGACTGGATATGCTTCTGTCCATCTGGACAAAGCGCATACAACTACAAGGACATACTTGAAACCTCGACATCGCTCCATCTGAATATAATCCATCTGGAGGACTTCAAAGGGGTGGTCAGGAGGCTGGAAACCACCTTGTTCCACCGGGACACTTTTACCTGGATTAAACTGACAACATATCATACAGGTACGGACTTTCTGCTTGGCTGCAGCTCGTAAATGTTTGTTGAACCAAATGTTCTGGATACTGTCTAACATAGCTTTTTCTCCTAAATGTGCTGGACTATGTGCGGTATTAATGATGACTTGAACCATAGAGTCGGGGAGAAACCATGTGGCTCTACCCTTCGTTAACCATCCTTGATCTGTCTGGACCCCTCCTTGTTCGGACCATTTCTTGATTTCTTCAGGAGTAGCATGTAACTGGATATCTATGACATCTTCAGTAGGGTCCTTAACTGTCATACATGTAATCGGATCTGGAGTGTGTGTCAGGTTAACTGGAATGTCTAGAGTCTGTGCTGTAAGCTTGGCTGTGCGATCTGCTAGATCATTACCTTGAGAAATAATGTCAGTGACTTTCGTATGTGCTTTGCATTTCATGATAGCAATGGATGTCGGTAAATGTATGGCATCTAACAGAGCTTGAATAAGGAGACCATGCTGAATCTTGGTTCCATGAGAAGTCATGAAACCTCTCTCCTGCCAGAGCACTCCGAAGTCGTGTACAACTCCAAATGCGTAACGTGAATCTGTGTAAACATTAACTTTCAGGTTCTTGGCGTGTATGCAGGCTTGTGTCAGAGCAACTAGCTCTGCTGCTTGAGCGGACAGAGTGTCAATACGGTGTGTTTCAATAACTTCGGTGTCAGTAGTTACTGCATACGCGGCGACTAGTTCTCCTGTACTAGTTCTCATACATGAACCATCCACATAAAGTGTCAGGTCGGAGTCTGGTAACGGAATGTCTGTCAGGTCCTGTCTTGGCTTTGTCGTAATGTTGACTACTTCCACACAGTCGTGTGTGGCAGTATTTGACGTAACTGATGGTAACAGGGTAGCAGGATTCAGGATGTTGCAGCGTCTAAGTACTATGTGTGGCTGGAACAGTGTCAATTCATAACCTGTTAAACGTGCAATTGTCAAGTGCTGCGTTTGTGTTCGGTTTAAAAGAACTTCCACGGAGTGTGGGACTTGTACTGTCAAAGTATGTCCTAAAACTATGGAATCACTTTGTCTGATAGCTAGTGCTGTGGCTGCAACTGACTTGAGGCACGCAGGCAACGCCTGGGCGACTGGATCTAGTGTGCTCGAAAAATAAGCACAGGGCTTGTATTGTCCTGCTTGATCTTGTGTGAGAACAGATAATGCTGTACCTTCACGTTCAGTGACAAAAAGTGTAAAAGGCTTACTGTAGTTCGGTGTAGCTAGAACTGGAGCTTGGCATAGGGCTTTCTTTAACTCGTTGAAACTAAGTGTATGTTCAGATGTCCAAGGGAGAACAGTCGATACGGCTGCCTCCTGTGTCGTTAACTGTATCAGTGGCTTGGCTAGAAATGCATACTGGGGAATCCATTGTCTGCAGTAAGAAGTAAGGCCGATAAAGGCACGTACCTCCTTCTGGGTCCTGGGCTGGGGAAGACTCGCTATTAACTGGATACGGTCTGGTGTCAACTGCCTACCCCTCTTGGACAGTAAGTGTCCTAAGTATACCACTTGCTGGACACAGAATTGAAGCTTCGAAGGTGACACCTTGTGCCCCATCTCGGCTAGGAAATACAAAACCGTGAGTGACGCTCGCTCGCAGTCACGTTCAGAACGGGCTGTGATCAGTAGATCATCGACATACTGGAGCAGGGCAGTGTCAGTTGGCATGTGAATGTTGTCTAGTTGTCTCTTGAGTGCTTGACTGTAAATACTAGGGCTTTCTGTGAAACCTTGAGGAGCTCGTGTGAACATATAGCTCCTTCCATTTAAACAAAATCCGAAAAGAAACTGGCTGTCTGGATGAATAGGAACACTAAAAAATGCATTCTTGAGGTCGATTACTGTGAAGAACGTGGCTTCGGGATCAATGGCTGTCAATAGGGAAGAGATGTCTGGGACAACTGGGTACTGCGGAATAATACATTTGTTAAGTTCTCGTAGGTCAATCACTAATCGATATACTGGGGGTGCATTTGGATCAGTACGTTTCATGACTGGAATGATCGGAGAGTTACATACATTGGAGTCAGTTTCTACAACTACTCCTTGAGCGATGAGCTCGTCTATAATTTTGGATAAGGCTGCTACAGCCTCGGGTGGCAATCTGTACTGTCTGATTCGTGGTAACACTACACCTGGTTTGAGAGTCACACGATGGGGTGTGATTTGCATGTAACCTACATCAGTTGGACCTTGCGCCCATAAATGCTGCGGAACCTTAGACAGTCTGGAATCCAAATCTCGTAATACATAGTGACCCTTAAAGTCACGTAGGAACAGACGTATTCCCTCTGGGGAACAACATATAACGGCACCTAACTCTTTCAGTGTTTTAATGCCTAATAGGTTTTCTGGACATGACTTAGTAAGTAACAGATCAGTAGTGCGGGACAATGGACCTACTTCTAGAGTAACTGGCTTTGAAATCTCATTAACGATAGGCTTTCCTGAAAATCCAAGGGAAACATTTCTTGAGCCTGAGAGCGGAGCCCCTGGAACTTCGGCGTGACTAATTGTGGTCCTACTTGCCCCTGTATCAATCAAAAACTTTCTGTCTTTCCCTAATACTTGACTGTGAACATAGGGACCTTCTTGATCTACAGGTATCTCGATGAGAGGCAAGCCTACCTCCCTCTCTAGGCTGTTTCAGGAATATGGCTGGTACTCTGGATACTCAGACTGTGCATACTGGTACATCTGCGATGTAACGTGCTGTGTTGCAGCGATAGGCTGCGGTGCTGTAACTGTCTGTGGTGCATTCTGTGGCTGAGGAATCTGTGAAACTTGTTCTTGTCTAGGCGGACGTGGTCTTTCTTTAGTCTTACCAGTAGCTATGTTGTGTTTCAGAACTGCACACTCATTTATAAAATGACCTGGCTGTTTACAATAATTGCAGTTCCCTTTAACGGGAGCTGCAGAATGACTGGCTTGATTCGGACCCCTCTTCTGACTGTCTTGAGGGACAGATTGTGCAACTAGTACTTTCATTTTCGTGTCTTTCATACGTTTTCTCTCGTGTTCTTGCTCTTCCCTGATTCTATTCTGGTGATACTGGAGCATCTGGAGCATCTGGGACGGAGTATTTGCTTGCCAGGTGCTTTCGACTTTCAGAACTCGATTTTTAATTGGTGGACTTGAATTCTCGACTAATTTAGTAACAAAAAGGTGAGGGTATGACTCACTACTTGTCTTGAGACCACTGTTGATACTAAAGCACTTTTCAAACCTAGAATAAAAATCACTAATATCTTCATCTTGTTTCTGTTTACAGGCTGAGATTGCATCCCAGTCTTCTTTTCTCGTTGTTAATAATCTGGGTAAAACTTGAATTAATAATTCTGGTAATTCTTTACATTTCTCTCCTAGACCAGTACCTGGTACACGTATCTTATCTTCTGCTTCTAGGACTGCCCAATCTATCTTTTTCTCTCCCACCTCCCATTCTTTTTCTTTTAGCTTTTCATACACCCCTGCGGGTAGCAGAACTTTTAACATTTTAATGATATCTGGGTATGTGTATTCTCCCATACGGAGCATGTCCTTTAATTCTCGATGGAACCCTGCTGGATCTTTGTCATGACAGGGAATTAATTTCTTCATTTCAAGGAGTTCCATCTTTGTGATTGGAGTGTATACAAACACTCGTTGCATTTCGCCACCCGTTCCTTTAACTGGGTGGACTTCTCGTAACGGATTCTGTCTGTCTATGTAGAATGATTTACTCTCTGGGGGTGAGACATGAACAAAATGCGGGTTCAAGAATGTTCTATATTTGTGACGCTGTTCTAGAATGACACTAATTAAATCGGTACCTAGACCTCTCCATTTATACTGGAGTAACTCGTTCAGGATATCATGTAACGGACCTGGATCAGAGTGCTGACCCTCATACAGAGTAATGAGGTACTGAATCATATACATACCCACCAGTCGCTGCTCGGCTGGGGGCAATTTCAGAAACATTTGTGCCACTATTTCGTCTGGAAAAGTGGTAGAATCAGTAATCCATCGGACTGCTGATCGCACTAATTCCTGTTCATGCATAGTACTTAACTCACTATAACCGATTCGTGATTTCAGAATGTGATCGGTAGCTTGAAATACTTGTTCTAGGGAACCTTGTTCTGGTGCTGAATGATGGAAAGTAGACTTGGGTTCTAGACGTAAATGGCGATCTGGAAATCTAGGTTTCCCTACATACGCTATTCTGGCAGTATTCTCATCGTCTTCCTCTTCAGGATCGGAGGTACTTTCTTTCTCGCTTACTTGTGCTGCTTTACGCTGTTCGTGTATCTTTATTATCTCTCTACGGATTTTCTTGTACATACTTTCCATGGCACTAATGGTATTGTGCTTTCCTTCGGCTATATTATCACTCCACTTTGTCAGAGTTTTCATTTCTTCTGGATCTTTAGACGGGTAATCTTGTTCTCTTATTAGACAGTTAATTAAGAACTTAAATATCATGCGCTGAATCTCGGCTTTCCTTTGAGACATGGCATTACTAATACTTTCTGGATCATCCCCTGTACGGATGAAACGATATATTCTGTCTAGATCTTCTTTCATATTCGGCAAGGTGACTAGATACTCGGTCACCCTCCTTATGCGTACGGAATATAAAACCATATTAAATTCGCCTGGAACTGGGTCATAGACACATTCGCCAAGGGTTTGCCTGATTTCTGCAACAGACTTATTACTTTTAGGAGTACGCTGTGATGCTTGAGCATGTAATTCGAGTGCTGATAAACGCTTGTATGGCGGCGGGGTTTGAGGAAGACCTCCCCCTGCGGCCCCTAAACTAGAATCATCAACTGATGCTTTTCGTCCTGGCAGGGTCGGTAATTGTAACGTGGGCTGGACTTGTATGGCGGGCTGACCCGGGGGGGCTGTTAAGGGCACCCCGGTGTCTGGAGGAGCAGGAATTACCTGATTTACAGGGACTGGCGGATTAATTCTCTTTCTTGGGCTCGTTCTTGGGATTCTCTACTTAGTTCTGACTTTCTGATTTCTTTTTCGGTTCTTTTATGAGCTTCTTTGCGCCATAACTCGATGGCATCTTTCTGTGACTGTCTGGCTTTCTTTTTCCATAATGCTTCTTCTACTCGCATGATGCATTCGGCATCCCATGTACCCGATACGGGCCATCTATGCTTTTCTTCTAACTGTTTGGTATAATCTACCCATAAATCTAGATACAATATGGCACTTATGCCATGTTTCTGATACATAAAGTGACCTGGACTGTCCCTAGGCGGAACAGGAACTGCTTCTTCTAACAAACCCTTTCTAGTTTTTAACTGACGTAATCTCGAAAAGAGAGACATTGTAAACTTGAATCGGAACACAATACAATAGACGAGGAACAATAACAATTGGGAAAACAATTCAGGCATACCACGACATTGGAAATACATTGAACAACATCATAATATTACAGTTCGGACAGAAATATTACCTGGAATACTGAGAACAGAAACACAAGAATTTCTCGAGAACGGAACAGACTAGAGTTACTGGATGCGCTGCTGAAACAGTACGGAACATACCGGTCCCATAAAGGGACGCATCAAGACCCGTATCCACCTAGGTGAACACTTCGTTTGTGGGCCTGGGTACCACCAACCCACGGACCAGAGTCAATTTAGATTGACCCTGTCTAGATACTACCCCAGTAATGGTACTCACCGGGCAGCAAGAACGGAAAGCTTCGGACTGGACTGGACTGCTACGACGACGGACGACGAACTTCGGACTTCGGTTACGGGTGGGCCTCCGGATACCTCGGACCTTGGACTCTTGGCTTGGGCTCTGGTCGGGACTCGCCGCGTTCCTCCACCGTCTCGTTTGGATGCTGGACCGCCTCCTCCGTCTCCTCCGTGGGCCTGAGGGATACTTGAAGCAGAAATATCTGCACGTGGCCGGTATGGTTCCGTCACGGCTGCAGAGGGTCAGGGGGTCGGCGTGGCTTCACCGACGCGTGGGGAAAGGGCAAGTCCCTATTCGGGCGCCATTATGTGGTAAATAAATAAATAATACCCTATTTTTGACTAGACATATATCATAACAGATAGCTCAATAAATAAGAGTCAAGATTCGAGGTAGTAGGAGTTTTGCAGGTTTAATACAGCATAAGGACAGGAACAGGACAACCTGCACGGGAATAGGATGGCAGGGCCCAGCAGCTGCTGGGGCTGGGTCCGGGATGAGCGCGCCAACTTTTGATAACAATACACGAGCATATATACATAGCGCGAACACATAGCATTACATTGCAGTAGGCGTAGCAGTGGGTGGAACAGAAGGCGTGACGCGTAGCAGTCGCGAAAGATAAGAGTAAAAAGAGGTGTAACTGGGCGTATACATAGACATGTGGTGCAGACGTAACAGAATATGTCATGAATGGGCGGAAACATAGGAGGGGGCTACCTAAGGAGCCGGGACCTCTAACCTGATGGTGCGCGCAAACTGGCAATGACGTATTACTAGGAGAAGCTGGGGGCTATGAACTCTGTGCTAGGAGCAGAGACTAAAGTCTGGAGGGTCGGAGCGACATGTACCTGAACCCTATCTAGTATCTGATGTTTAGGGAACATATTGATATAAACTAGAAGTCATGAGGGGAAAAGCTAACTGACTCTAAGACTGGACCATGCATTATTCTACATGTAGTGCGTGATGAAGAATATTAAATGACCATTTAAATACAGTATTTCTCTTAACATGGAGCCCTGAAGGCTAGACAATGACGGAAACTATTGATGCAGTTCAGTAGCTTAGGAATGCAGAGAAGGAGGACTGACCTGATAACTGGAACTATAACATACTTTTGGCAGACTCAGAGGCAGAGCCAAGCTGCACCGGGCACTGCGAGGCAGGAAGTAAGTGAAAGGTCGAGGATACAGGTGGGGGCTGCATCGCTCCTCAGCGAGGCTTCAGGAGACAGGAGCTGAATCTGATATCCAGGCCCTTTTGAGGCCTAGAAACGGGGACTTTATAATGGAATAACGTGCACACTGAGAAACGTGGCAACATTACTTTACATAGGCCTGATATTCGTAGTATTCACGAGGACTGGAAACTGGCATACTAGAGGTGGACACAACTATAATTGCGTCATTAATCGGACATGGGGAATAACATATGCATATTGGTCATGCACACATAACATATGATGGATGACACGTAGGGACACAGAACATGGCAAAATTTACTTTTCCACAATCTTTGTGAGAGGAAGACCTTTTGTGATCACTGAACAATGGCTTCATTAGTAGCTTCAGCTGGTGCTTCCCCACCACCTCCACCACCTCCAAGGAAGAGAGGACCACCTGCTGAAGTTATCATTCAGCAAGAAGAGGAAGAAGAGGAAGAAGAGGAAGAGCAGGAAGAGAGGCAGTTTTTGCGTGAGGAGCCCAGGAGGTCTCATTTGAAAGAAAACTTTATTTGTCAATTTTTTAAATATCCCCGGGGCCAAAAAAAAGTCAATGCCCGGTACGTAACTTGCCTGATATGTAAGAAGGATTTGTCCAGAGGGACAGACAAGAAGTACAGTTACGGCAATTATATAATGCATCGCCATATGGATAGGTGGCATCCTATCAACTACAGTGCTGCGCAGTTACGTGACCAGCAAGATAATCCCCCTTCTGTGGCCAGAAGATCAGTTGTACAGGAAGTGACGGGACCAGAGGCGAGGGAGATGGTCCCAAATATACAGATGAGGTTCGGGGAAGTGAAACAAGTGTGCGTGCGCTGTAATCAGTTCATTTGCTACAGAGAAAGTAGCATCAATCTAATCAACAGAGCTATCAACAATCATGTTTGTCCGCAACGCCCCAGAGAATAAATTCTTTTTTTTTGTTGCTCCTGTTGAGCCCTTTACAATGAATCGTTTTCGTTTCCCCCCCTCCCAAAAAAAACCAAAAAAAATATAAAACCGTTCAAAAAATACAAAAAAATTAAAAAAATGTTCAGAACTACCTCCCCTTTATAAAAAAATTGATAGAATGTTTAGCACTCTGCCAACCTCTATTTTTTTGAGTTCGCTTCTCGGTTCGCTCGCCGGTACGCGAACCGGGAGCGAACCAAAAAAATTTTTTTTTTAAAAAAGAAGAGTAAGTATAAGGGAAGGAAACAGAGAGTAATGTTAAAAGAAAGACAGCTATAGGGACTAAACCAAAGATACTGTTTAATAGATCTATTTACCGAAGAAAAGATGGAAGAGGGTATAATTGTGAAAAACAAAATAGATAAGGAAGTGAAAGAAAAAAAGGAAAGTAGAAGAATAACAAACAAGAGTTTCTTAGAGAATGTGACTGAATAATCAAATTAAGATTAAAACATTGGAATAACAGAGAGAAAAAACACAATGCAGAAAAGAAGAAGTAACAGAAAAGGAATGATTGAAACAGCAAAGAAATGTAAATAACATAGGGGCATATTATCAACATAGCCGATAAAAGTTTTGCTGCTTTTATCGGCAGAAATCTGACGCTAAAGCCACTTTTGCGGCAGTTTTCTACCGATAATGACTGCTTTTATCGGCAGAAAACTGCTGCTAAAGCCGCTTTTGCGGAAGAAAACTGCCGCAGTTTTCTGCCGATAAAAGCAGCGATAATTTTATTGTCTGTGTTGATAATATGCCCCTTAGTGTGCTTGAACTACAGAGAGAAAGCATAATGAACAAGTAGTGAAAGAGTGATCAGTCAGAGACAGTGAGAGTAATAGAGACGGAGTGAGTGAACAAGAGTGAGGAAGTATGAGAAGAGAGGGACTGAGAAAAATAGTGGAAGGAGTAGAGTAAGTAAGTAATAGAGAAAGGAATGAGGGAAGTAGCAAAGGCAGGAAAGTGAGGGTTAAAGAAATGAAGTAGTGAAACTAATAGAAGTTAAATGTGATAGAAATGTAACGAAAAGAGTACAAAACATTTACCTTATAATTGTCGTTAACTTAGTCACTTGTTATTTTTATACTTTCAATCTGTGAAAGAGAGAACAAACATTTGAAAAATATAAAAACATGTATTTAAAAATTAGAAAAGACAAGGGAAAAGATTGAAGGACAAACAGTTTTTCAACAACTTTGACACTTACAGAAGCCTCTGCTTCTCCATGCCCCTACACTGTCCTAAAAATATACATTTTAAACTAACAGTATCTTGATGCAGATGAAGTGAGGCCTATCTTGCAACATGGTGCATCTTTTGCACTGCTGCTGTCTCACAAAAGTGATGCAACAGCAGCGCAAAAGAGGGGCACAGCCATCATAAAACTGTCCCTAACATTTTAAATGATTGTTTCAGGATGCCAATAAGGTGTGTCCTATCCAGAGGTTTGTTTGAGGTGAGGCGTACTCAGGGTTGCAGATTAAATTTAGAGTTGTTGAAGAGTACAGAGGAGATAATACATTTGCAGGCCTACCAATGAAGTGAGTCATGTCCACTGCACTCTTGAACAAAGGCCAGACCTCCTCTGTTTCCCTGGACAGGCCTAAACTTGATCTGCACAATGTGATGTGTAATGTTAGGAAACACAGGGGATGTAATTGAAAAACGTGCAATTTCTTTTGCTCATTTCACAATCACATCAATTGTGTTTCCTTTGCTTAGGTATCTCATTGTGCAGATGTAGTCCAGCATATGAAAGAGTACCCAGAAGTGCAGCACTGCATGCAACAACTTTGACACTTACTGAAGCCTCAGCTTCTGCATGCCCCCTACACAATCCTAATTATATACATTTTAAACTGACGGTATCTTGCTGGAGATGAACTGAGGCCTATCTTGCAACATGGTGCATCTTTTACACTGCTGCTGCGTCACAAAAGTGACGCAACGGCGGCGCAAAAGAGGCGCACGGCCATCATAAATCTGCACTTAACATTTTAAATGATTGTTTCTAGATGCTGATAAGGTGTGGCCTATCCAGAGATTTTTTTCAGGTAATTCCTACTCAGGGTTGCAGATGAAATTTAGGATTGTTGAAGAGTATAGCGGAGATAATACATGTGCAGGCCTACCAACGAAGTGAGTAATGTCCACTGCACTCTTGAACAAATGTCAGACCTCCTCTGTCTCCTGGAACAGGCCTAAACCTCATCTACACAATGTGATGCGTAATGTTAGGAAACACAGGTAATGTAATTGAAAAACGTGCAATTTTTTTTGCTCATTCCACAATCACATCACCTGTGTTTCCTTTGCTTAGGTATCTCATTGTGCAGAAGTACTCTATCATATGAAAGACTACGCAGAATGTGAGCACTGTATGCAACAACTTTGACACTTACAGAAGCCTCAGCTTCTCCATGGCTCCTACACAGTTCTAAATGTATATCATAAATACAAAAAGTACAGAATTAATTATACATGTTAAATGGTTTATTTTTGCTGTTCTCAGAATTTATCAAATTTCACTAAAAACAGTGACTTGAAGGTATTCATCATATAACAGCGGGGAAAAAAACACAATCAAAATGATTGTGTTTAAAAACCCCATATAACATAACCAATCAGAAATCAGAACTCCTCAAAAGTAACTTACTTTCCATGACGTCGAAGGATATCCTATGAACAGCTTACACTCTGTTGTGCTGTTATTATTTTCAGCCCGCCACTTTCTGAAAGAAAAGCTCCATCGTTTTGACAAATATGTTACGTACAATAAATGACTTCTCGCTCTCTACCGCACTTTTCCACAAGGCCAAATCGTGTAAGAGCCATTTATAACTCTTGGAATTCTTCTAAGCAAATCCCGTCATTTTGTATTTCCGCAACTTTCAGAAAGAAAACGTTCAAGATCACTTTCACAATCCTGTACTAGTAATATCTCACCCTTCTTGCTCACTCATGTTCCACATTTCCTATGACACTGATACTGCTTACTATGAAGCAGACTTACACTACCTCTATGACTACTACAATTATTTAATTCTCTACATCACTTTTAATCACAAAGCAATTTAAAACAGTAGATCAAATTATATCAACCCCTAGAGTCATTATAGGCCAGTTACCTACCCTAAATTCTCTTTTCTGAAAACAGAAAGTAAGAATATTTTTAAGGTAAAAGGCAACATTGTATCGTAGTCAAATGGAAATCATTTCCGAAACAGCAGCTTTTTTTACATTTTCAATAAGCTGTGTAATAAGCGGATCTTGTCAAAGGACCATCATGTCATATAATAGCTGCAGTTACAAATGTTCTTCCTAAAATCAACGACTGTGTAGCCACAACATTTGTAATTAAAGTTGAAGACTTACTTTCATCAGGTTTATATTCTTGGAATTTTAAAATGACATTATAACCAAAAGTTTGGACAAATAATCTAGACAGCATTGCAGACTTACATTACCTCTACTCCATGTTTTGATTGGCTGCTTGAATTAGCTTATAAAAAGAAACAGTTTTTCTGAACTCATTCAAAGTGCAGTTATTTTTCCATGACGTCAAGTGTTATGGTAAGAACACCGTTTGCTTTGGGAAATACTCTGTTGTCCTTTAACTAATCCGTGCCCACCACTTTCTGTAAGAAAACCTTCTTTTTTTCCAGGAACTATTTAGAACTCAAAAATAACTTTTGCCTCTGTACTACACTTATCCTCAAGGCCAAATAGTGTAGGAGCCATTAGAACCTCTTGAAATTCCTCAGAGCAAATCCCGAGATTCCTTCCCTAAAATTTTGGTTTTAAAAACACCAGGTAAGAATTTTTAAGGTCAAAAGGCAATTTTTTTTTTTAAGTTAAAACAGAATCATTGCAGAATGACCAGCCGTTTCTAGACTTTAAATAAGCTGTGTAATGTCCTGATGTTGTTGAAGGACCGTCATGATATATAATTGCTGCAGTTACAAAAGTCCTTCCTGATATTGACAACTGCGAAGCCACAACATTTTTAATTAAAGTTGTCAATTTTGTTCCATCAGGCCTACATCGTTGGAACATTAAAATGACATACTGGCCATATGCTTGTATAAATAATGTTGACAACATTTCAGACTTACATTGGCTACACTCCATGTTGTGATCAGCTGCTTTTACTAGCTTATTAAAGGACACTGATTTACTGTCTGGCAAAGTTAAATATATAAATTTTTCGGAGTCTACACTAGTAGTACTTGATACCCTACAGTTCTCGCAGTCATGCTGCCGTTGATAAGAAAGCCCAAACAGGTGATCTACATCTACACCTTCATCATGCAATACATCAAGCATATACATTAAAAACTCCTGACAATCTTGATAAAAATTTTGAGAGAATTGTGTTTGATCTGAACATCTGTCTAACAGATTTCGAATTTCAGACACACTTTCTATTTTTGTTCTATCAGTGCTACATTTCTCTAACACAGAATTCAACAAACTGCAAAATCTTTGATCTGAATTGACCACATTCTCTTCTTTTACATTTTCTAGAGAAAACAAAACATTAACCACTACATTAGCATAGCAGTTGACACCAGAACTGTTTTCAAATTGAAAACCAACAACATCTTCAACAAAATCCTTTTTCTTTCTGCTTATAATTTCTGGTTCATCGACTTTTCGTCTTTTGGCTACAACCTCCCTACTATTGGTCACATTTCTTCGTTTCCGGCCTACCACACGTTTCTCAAACAAAGGATATTGAGGCAAATGTGGCGCATACTCTCTTCTTAACCTATTGTATTCCTTAACACAATCTAGATCCGCACAAATGTTTGTGACATCACACTCAATCAAGTACAATCCCGATAAAGTTCTAACTCGTGACAATGCCACATATGCCATACCCTCCTTGAACACAGAACTGCCAATATTCACCAATGCACTGTCTACACTTAAACCTTGCGATTTATGGATTGTCACCGCATATGCCAAGCAAACAGGAAACTGCTTACGGCGAACATATAAGTCTTTTACAAGCAAAAACCTAGCAGAGCAACGACCAATTAGCTGTACTTCCTCAATGCCATCAAATTTAATTTGTAAAAATTCAATTCCATCTCTATTTCTGTATTTCACAAAATGAACAACATTATCCATTGATCCATTTACCAGACCTCTTTCAACATGTAAATTCCTTCTTAAAATTATACGGCAATTTAAGCACACATTCAGAGTCTTTTCAAAACCTGCAGTTTTAGATATAGTCTTCTCTAATGAATCCAATTTTGATTTCAAATTCTCAGACAAAATAATTGTTGATCCCATATGCTCTACTCTGTCATTAGCTTCCAGTTTCACAATCTCTTGGTTTTCTAAATACAACATTTTGTTGTTGAAGATGGCACATTCTGCAAGAGTTGGCATCAAACATATTCCAGATTTCTTCTCAGTAATTTTCTGAAAAATATTCTCAGGCACAACGTCTTGTTCTGGATACAAATTTGACAGTAATCCTGCATATAAAGCTTCTTTCCCATGCTCGGTCACTTTTCCGATTCTAACATCTTGTAGAATATTTTTGTAATCTTCATCCTTCGCCTGACGCATATTTTCACGCAGTTCAGCATAATTGAAGTTTAACCATATATTAACGTTGCCAATGCTCCCTAGGCACTTCCTGGTATCTTCATGCGTGAGCATTTTGAACACAGGTTGTCCTTTCACTGGTGTCAGCTGCAGAAGATCACCGAAAACAATGATGTGTTTGCCACCAAATAACACATCATACTCTGTTTTGAGAACTTCTTGCATTCTCAAATGCACAAAGGCAAGCATGACATTAGAAACCATGCTTACTTCGTCAATGATAAGAAGTTTCATTTTCTTCAAGACTCTTAAAACTTCACAACAAGCATCTCCAGATAACTTGTGGTATTGTAATTTGTTATCATGCTCCACTGGCAGCATCAGTAGACGATGCAAAGTAATACCTTTAATGTTATGTGCTGCCAGTCCAGTTGGAGCGGTGACAACACAAGACAGCGATGACTCAGTCCTTTCCTGCAAATAACATGAAATTGCTTTAATGAGGAAACTTTTTCCAGTTCCCGCTTCTCCACTCACGTACAGTCGGACAGGCTTCAACGACGTACATGAGCACTCTTTCTTCTCATGACTTAATCCATGATCAATTTGGTTGGTAACTTCGTCATATATTTTCCTCTGCTCAACGTTGAGTTGTCTTTCCAAGTCTTCTAAGTTAACCGCATCCTCCTGAGCATGTGCCATGGCTCTTTCCACTTCATTCATGGCAGTGGCAGCTTCATTTTCGATAACTGGTGATCCTAGTGGATCCTGACTCAATGAAACAGAACTCTGACTGTCATGAGAACTGTCTCTAGCAATCTCGGCTGCAATCGTTGCTTCCTGCTCGATTTCCGCATTCAACATTTCTAGATATTTGGGAAAAACAGGACATTCTATGGTCTCCTTGGCGGCAGTGAAAGAGTCTTTGTAACAGAGGAAATCTCCAAGCAGTTCCTCTTCTGCACGCCAAGGCTTGAAAAGTTGCAAAAGTGCTAAATAGAAAAACTCCTTTTTTTCAGGAGATTCGCCACTCAATTTTCGATGGTTTACCAAGTGGCATTTTCTTTGCTTGACCAGACATCCCTCACTTCCAATTACAGCATACACTCCTTTATCAATATCTTCTTTGATGTTCCTCTTGAATATGTAATTTTGTAGAACCTCATACAGACAAACATTCTCGAGGTGACTGCTTCTATTTGGATAATATGTATCCAACATGTTGGTCTTCAAAATATCGGTACTGTTTGGCTCCTTTTCCGCCAAATACTCAATTTCCCGCACAGGTTTCAGAACTCGATTACGCGTTGCAGCAAGACAAAGACTCGCCCAAACGATACTCCTGGATTGGGCATAGAGACTTGCTGAAGACAACCGGTCAGAACATTCGTAAGCTCCGATTTCTCGATGTGACAACATCTTCAGACTGAAACTGTACAACTTCTTACTGAGGCTCTTTTCATGGGAAATGTCCTCCCACATATCCTTCAATTCTGTCTTTTCTTTTTTGGTGATGTAAGATGTCACATACCGAGCCACAGCCATACAGTTATCAGCCACAAACTGTATATCCATGTTAGCATTCCACATGGACAAAATCACTGGGTTGTAGTCGTTGATGTACTTGGACTCTTCGTTCCTTTTCAAATTGTATGTGTTTTTAGGTGATTTCTTCATCACATTATGTCGCAGCGAAGACATCAAACTATTTACTCTTCCTTTAGAAATCACCGGTCGTGGAAAGGCAAAACGACATTTGGTGTAGAACTTGTCCTTGTTTCTGAATTTACGACGACAGTACTTTCCACAACGATGGCTTTGGAAACGTAGAACTTGTTCTCTTAGGCTTTTGTTCTCCTTTGCGTATGGAACAGCACATGTAGAATACTGTTCTATGAAACTCATCACTAAGTCTTCTGGATCTATTCCAAATTTAGGTGCATCCTTGATCCACAGCAGCATATGTATATGAGGAGCGCCTCTTGCTTGGTACTCCTTTCTCCAGAAGAAATCCAACACCTCTCCAAGAGGTGGATTCTTCTTATTCATGATGAAAGACATCATAGCTTCAAATCTATGATTGAAGTACCTGCATACATTCACTGGATCCAAAGAGCACAGTTCTCCGGGTGTCTTGAATTCGATATTTTCAATGTTTCCATTTGCCTCTCGTAGAAATTCAAGTAAGTCTTCCCAGCCATACTCGGCACAGCTGAGAGTGAGGAACCATGTGGGAGTTCCTAAGTTCCTCAGCATACATTTTAAATCACCATGACGACGGTACCAGTACTCATTAGTACCACGCTGACACGCCATGAGATTAATCAGGTGAGAATCCAAAAAACTGTCTTGCACATTGACTTTATCCATAAAGTCACTTGCCGAGATGTTTTGCATCTGTATACCACTTTTCAAGATGTGGTTCACTGCATATGACAGTCCAGACAGATCGCTTTCAAACAGGAGATGAAACAAATAGGGAATGCATTGTCGAAACCTAGGATCTTCTGCATACAATCGTAAAGTCCGGTATTCAGAAGCAGGAATTTGATGAGGTCGCTCATCATATCTTCCTCCTTGACCTGTTGGAAATAGCTGTGGGAAACACCGAGCTTCCAAACTTTCCTCCCAAACACTAATGGGACTCCCTTTGGCTTGTTTCATTTGAAACAACTCAATAGCATTCCCCATGACTTCCTTGGAATGCAAAGGATGAACACTATAATGTTCATATATGTCTTCACTTTTAGAGGGTTCTACTTTCTCAATTTGACCAGCACACAAATCGCTATCCTCTTCTTCACTTACTTCCTCTTCTGCAACATATACATTCTTGTAGTACTTATTATTTTTTTTCAAATACAATGTTGCCTTTTTGACTTTCCTAACATCCACTAAATCTTGCCATATTTTCTTACTCTTTGTCGGAACCCCATTAACTAAGATAACCAGAGGTTCCTCTTCCACTTTTTCTACTCCAATTGTATTAATGTTTTTCTTCAAATCTAGAGGCATATAAACAACTCTTCCCTTTAATCCTCTCTGTAAATCTGATGGAGGCAATTTCCCTGTCTTTGGCTCCATTCTTACAATAGCCTAAAAGGGATGGATACTTTGAATCAAAATAGATTCATAAGTATTTAAATCCTTCAATTCAGAAGGAATCTCAACCAATTCCAGATTATTATGAACCGCTCTAGCAGGCATCTGGTTTTGATTTAATTTGTTACAACAATAAGTACACACACGTTGATCCGATCCCAAATCAAAACAATTTTCTACCATCAAGTATGTTGCGAAATCCTTCCATTCACTATTATTTTCCCTTTCACTTTTTGCATATAAATCCACTAACTTAGTCTGATTCTTATAATAAGTGCGTCGACAACACACACAAGTGAAATTAGGCCTCTCACTTGATTTCACCTGAAACGTGGCAATTTCCTTCTGAAAATTATCTGTACTGGAAACCTGTACACTATCTTCCACATTACCCTCTTCTTCTGGATCAATTTCAACATTCTCCTCTTTACTTCCAAAGTAACAAAACTCAATTTCTTCACAAATATTCTTCACATCTATTTCAGAACCATGCAAAAGAGCAGTGCATAATTGTTTAAGCATAATTGCTGGACTCTTAGCATAATACAACATTCTAACTAATTTCCTCACTTTATTATGATGCACTGCTAGCATCCTGAAATGATGAAAAACACTCTGGCATACTCTCCTGGAAAGACAAGCCAGTGAATGACCATGAAAACCTGTCACTTCTCTCACTCTGCAAGGATCTAATTCTTGCAACAACATCATTTTCTGCTTCAAACTTTTCTTATTAAATGTCCGTACAAAATCACAAAGCAAATTGATGGAATCCTGTCGCACACTGCAAATACTACTACACTTCCAGGTGTACACAGGTCCCTTAGGACGTCTTCCTAAAACCTCATTACCTAACACCTCTTCTGCCTCTGTTGTCACAAGTTTTTCTTTATCAACTGGACAACCATCTTTCACCTCATAAGCTCGACCACTGGTGTCAACTGCTTGCACCAAATCATTATCCTGGAACTAACTCTCCTCATTAAAAAATGCCTCACAACTTGAACTATGCATCCATTCTCCTGAAAAAACTTCACAAAAATTACTACGATTAACTATTCTCTTCCATCTACTATTCCTTTTGAAATCATAAATTGCCTTGTTTAGCTTCCTAATTCTATTGATTATCAAAATAAATAACTTTCGCTTAATTTCAAATGCCTGATCAATAACTTTCTCAACTTTTTTTTTTCTCTTATAAAAAACCACTTTCTGTTGACCTTTCTTAATATTTTTTAACAAATTGCCAATTATCCTGTTGTCTACGAATGTCCCTAAACTGTTGTTTCCTTCTACTATCATGCACAGAGTAATCTCCTGCTCTAGCAGTAACATTTTTGATTGGCCTTTCCTTTCCGTTTAAATTGCTTCTCTTTTTCTGGACTAAAACCTTTTCTGTAGTACTACTTTTTTTTCTACAAATGTTTCTTATGAATGATTTCGTTGTCTTACCCGGAGCTTTCTTGGTGACTTGACAAGTTTTTTTTGTAGAGGACTGCTGCAAAAATCTATGAAGCTGCTGTCTTTGACGTTTTGTAGCCTTTCGGATTCTATCCTTAGACGGCATTCTCTAATTTCGAAATGATCTGCAGTTGAATCTGTGGTAAAATATAATAAAAAATGTTATTAACCACTATTACCAAACAGTAAATCAATAACAGTCGTCAAAAATTTAACACACTACTTGTCATTTTTACATAGAATAATTTTTAGTGCATTGGCAAATTTAGTATTCACAAATAGTAGGAAAGAAATGGAATGCTTCTACATTTTACCTGTGCTGTTTTATATGTGAATCTGATCTAATTTTATGAGCATATTATACTATTTTATTAAAGACACTACACATAACCTGTTTTTGAAGTTGTGTTTAATTTTAAATGAAACGGTTTACATTTTTACTTTTTATTTCCGTTAAATTTTAAAAATAAATGTTTATAGTTCCATAGGCTCAAGCAGGTCAGCTTCCCGCCCTATGTCATACAATTCTGACAAATCGGCATCCTCATCATGTTCTTCATCATCCTCAGGATTTAAATCATCTAAGGGATCTACTTCCACTGACGTTTCAATGACAAGTTCAACGATAAGATCGAGATCAACGGATTGCTCATTATCACTCATGGTTGATGTTGTCGTTATCTTTAAGGAAAGAGAACAACAATGAGATGTTGCAGAGTAAGAGACAAATCTCAGAGACTATAATAGTAAAATTGTTTAACAAGAGTAACATTTTGCAGCTATTATTTAGCCATGTCCAGCGATGCTGAGGAGGTGAGGCCTATGTCCAATTTTTCAGTGAACAGGACTCATCTCTTCTTAACCTTGGATAAGCCTCACCGACTCTGTGTCCCCTGCTCATACTTAAATGTAAAGGGGCAGATTTATGTTAACTGGCGCATCCCCAGGGATGCACCAGTTAATGTGCACCGCTGCTCTGCCACCCATGGTGTGCCGCATTTACAATGTGGAGCACCATTGAGTAAAAACAGCACAGAAGCGTCACGCATCTGTGCCGCAAAAGCAGCGCATTGCAGGAATCACGTCGTAAGCGCGACATGTCTACTGCAATGCACAGGAGCAAACCACACATTGCATGGTGCATCACTCCTTATGCCTGTTTCAAACAGGCGTAAGGATTTGATTCAGCAATGCCATAAAGCTGACTCAGTGAAATCTTCTAAATTTCACTGTGTTAGTTTTACAGGGCTTTCATGCAAATAAATGCCCACCCTGCAACAAAACACCTATATGAAACCTGACGCAGGTTTCATGTGGCACAGGACTTTACAGCATTACACATCTGCCTAGATGCATCAAGTTGTAAATATGTCGCAACATAGCGCATCTTTTGCGCCACCGCTACGTCACAAAAGTGACTCACGGCGGCGCAAAAGAGGCACACGGCTATCATAAATCTGTCCCTAACATTTTAAATGATTGATTCAGGATGGAATAAGGTGTGGCCTATCCAGAGGTTTGTTTGAGGTGAGGCCTACTCAGGGTTGCAGATAAAATTTAGGCTTGTTGAAGAGTACAGAGGAGATAATACATGTGCAGGCCTACCAATGAAGTGAGTCATGTCCACTGCACTCTTGAACAAAGGTCAGACCTCTTCTGTGTCCGTGAACAGGCCTAAACCTCATCTGCACAATGTGATTCGTAAAGTTACGAAACACAGGTGATGTAATTGAAAAATGTGGAATTTCTTTTCCTCATTTCACAATCACATCACCTGTGTTTCCTTTGCTTAGTTATCTCATTGTGCTGATGGAGTCTAGCATATCAAATAGTACACAGAAGATGAGCACTGTATACAACAATTTTGACATTTACAGAAGATTCAGCTTCTCCATGCCCCCTACACAGTCCTAAATGTTTACAGTTTAAACTGACGGTATCTTGTTGGAGATGAAGTGAGGCCTGCCTTGCAACATGGTGCATCTTTTGCATCACTGCTGCATCGGTTTCATGTGGCACAGGACTTTACAGCATGACACATCTGCCTAGAGGCATCAAGTTGTAAATATGTCGCCACATAGCAAATCTTTTGCACCGCCGCTGCGTCACAAAAGTGACGCACAGTGGCGCAAAAGAGGCACACGGCTATCATTAATCTGTCCCTAACATTTTAAATGATTGATTCAGGATGACGATAAGGTGTGGCCTATTCAGAGGTTTGTTTGAGGTGAGGCCTACTCAGGGTTGCAGATGAAATTTAAGCTTGTTGAAGAGTACAGAGGAGATAATACATGTGCAGGCCTACCATTGAAGCAAGTCATGTCCACTTCACTCTTGAACAAAGGCCAGACCTCTTCTGTGTCTGTGTACAGGCCTAAACCTCATCTGCACAATGTTATTCGTAAAGTTAGGAAACACAGGTGATGTAATTGAAAAATGTGGAATTTCTTTTCCTCATTTCACAATCACATCACCTGTGTTTCCTTTGCTTAGGTATCTCATTGTGCAGATGGAGTCTAGCATATCAAAGACTACGCAGAAGGTGAGCACTGTATGGAACATGGCTATATAACTCAAAGAATCAAAATCTAAATTTGCCAAGCACACATGGGGGTGTATTTACAAGGACCTTCCACCACGGGGAAATGTCTTAAATTAAAATGGGAAAAATAACATCAAAGGGACTCAAATGCTTTTTAAATATACCCCAAGCAACCTATGAAACTCTACCACTACATATCAGGAAACCTAATTGATTTCAAAAAACGTTTTTAAACACATCATTTAAATCAATCATATACCTACATTCAAGGGGAAATGACTTAAAATGCCCTAAGACACATGAAAGCGTTTTTTTACAGCATGACACATCTGCCTAGATGCATCAAGTTGTAAATATGTCGCCACATAGCAAATCTTTTGCACCGCCGCTGCGTCACAAAAGTGACGCACAGTGGCGCAAAAAAGGCACACGGCTATCATAAATCTGTCCCTAACATTTTAAATGATTGATTCAGGATGACGATAAGGTGTGGCCTATTCAGAGGTTTGTTTGAGGTGAGGCCTACTCAGGGTTGCAGATGAAATTTAAGCTTGTTGAAGAGTACAGAGGAGATAATACATGTGCAGGCCTACCATTGAAGCAAGTCATGTCCACTTCACTCTTGAACAAAGGCCAGACCTCTTCTGTGTCTGTGTACAGGCCTAAACCTCATCTGCACAATGTTATTCGTAAACTTAGGAAACACAGGTGATGTAATTGAAAAATGTGGAATTTCTTTTCCTCATTTCACAATCACATCACCTGTGTTTCCTTTGCTTAGGTATCTCATTGTGCAGATGGAGTCTAGCATATCAAAAACTACGCAGAAGGTGAGCACTGTATGGAACATGGCTATATAACTCAAAGAATCAAAATCTAAATTTGCCAAGCACACATGGGGGTGTATTTACAAGGACCTTCCACCACGGGGAAATGTCTTAAATTAAAATGGGAAAAATAACATCAAAGGGACTCAAATGCTTTTTAAATATACCCCAAGCAACCTATGAAACTCTACCACTACATATCAAGAAACCTAATTGATTTCAAAAAAACATTTTTAAACACATCATTTAAATCAATCATATACCTACATTCAAGGGGAAATGACTTAAAATGCCCTAAGACACATGAAAGCGTTTTTTTACAGCATGACACATCTGCCTAGATGCATCAAGTTGTAAATATGTCACCACATAGCAAATCTTTTGCACCGCCGCTGCGTCACAAAAGTGACGCACAGTGGCGCAAAAGAGGCACACGGCTATCATAAATCTGTCCCTAACATTTTAAATGATTGATTCAGGATGACGATAAGGTGTGGCTTATTCAGAGGTTTGTTTGAGGTGAGGCCTACTCAGGGTTGCAGATGAAATTTAAGTTTGTTGAAGAGTACAGAGGAGATAATACATGTGCAGGCCTACCATTGAAGCAAGTCATGTCCACTTCACTCTTGAACAAAGGCCAGACCTCTTCTGTGTCTGTGTACAAGCCTAAACCTCATCTGCACAATGTTATCCGTAAAGTTAGGAAACACAGGTGATGTAATTGAAAAATGTGGAATTTCTTTTCCTCATTTCACAATCACATCACCTGTGTTTCCTTTGCTTAGGTATCTCATTGTGCAGATGGAGTCTAGCATATCAAAGACTACGCAGAAGATGAGCACTGTATGGAACATGGCTATATAACTCAAAGAATCAAAATCTAAATTTGCCAAGCACACATGGGGGTGTATTTACAAGGACCTTCCACCACGGGGAAAAGTCTTAAATTAAAATGGGAAAAATAACATCAAAGGGACTCAAATGCTTTTTAAATATACCCCAAGCAACCTATGAAACTCTATCACTACATATCAAGAAACCTAATTGATTTCAAAAAACGTTTTTAAACACATCATTTAAATCAATCATATACCTACATTCAAGGGGAAATGACTTAAAATGCCCTAAGACACATGAAAGCATTTTTTTAAGGCCCTTGCACCATTTTTTGGGTCACTTTTAACATGGCTATGTAACTCAAAGAATCAAAATCTAAATTTGCGAAGCACAGATGGGGGCGTATTTACAAGGACCTTGCACCACGGGGAAAGGTCTTAAATTTAAATGGGAAAAATAACATCAGAGACACTCAAAGGCCTTATAAATATGCCCCAAGCAACCTATCAAACTCTAGCACTACATATCCAGAAACCTAATTGATTTCAAAAAACGTTTTTAAACACATCATCTAAATCAATTATATACCTACATTCATCGGGAAATGACTTAAAATGCCCTATGACACATGAAATCGTTTTTTTAAGGCCCTTGCATCATTTTTGCGTTACTTTTAACATGGCTATGTAACTCAAACAATCAAAATCTAAATTTGCCAAGCACGCATGGGGACGTATTTACAAGGACCGTGCACCACAAGGAAATGTCTTAAAATAAAATGAGAATAATTTACATCAAAAGAACTCAAAAGCCTTGTAAATATGCCCCAAGCAACCTATGAAACTCTAGCAGTACATATCAAGAAACCTAATTGATTTCAAAAAAACTTTTTTAAACACATCTTATAAAACAATTATATTCCTACATTCATAGGGAACTGAGTTAAAATGCCCTAAGACACATGAAAGTATTTTTGTAAGACCCTTGCACTATTTTTGCATCACTTTTAACATGGCTATGTAACTCAAAGAAACAAAATCTATTTGTAAAACACTTGACTAAAAGCAACATTTTAAATACACAACTTTCTTCATAATTTTCTCCCTAAAGCATACTATTCTCTATCTAAATTAAATGAATCTTTTCTCACCTTAGCTTATACTTTATGATTTTTCAAAACAGTCTCAAACACACACCAATTTGTCTTTAGCAGAGCAAAAGGTATGCACTCCAGAGGCTGCAGCTATAAAAAGCACAGAAATGCTGTAATTCATCACACATATCTCTCATGTCACCCAATCAAAACTCTTCCCTCACTTTTTTCAAATCAACACCCTTCCCCCCTCTGCCCTTTCTGCCTTTTTTGCATAGCAACCACCTCCTGAAAGACCTCTGATGTTTGCAAGTTCACACAACAATGTTTCAATTGAACTCTGAACTCTCAGTACACCTGCATATCCAGTACAATGTTTCATTAAATGATTTTTTCTTGACCATTCAAATTACATCTTTCAAAGAACTCATCCATGCACCCTAACTTTCTGTTTTCAGCAATCAAAATCCACCAATCACTGCTACTGCTTCATTAACACAAAAACTCCACAGTTTTTTTCATTTTAAACTCTTATTTTTTCAACTGCCATTTCATTGCCAGACTTCATCTGACTGCAGCAGAACCTTCTCTCACCATGTTTTCTGTCTGGATTGTTGGACATAGTTACATCTACTGGGCTCAAAGGTATGCTGATAACAAAATTTTACCTAACCTCAATTTACAAAATGTGGAAATTAAGTGGATTGGCCACAGAGGATTAAAATGTTACCAATTGATACCATTGGTGAAAACCTTTTTGCATTTGCCAAAACCTGACCTGTTAATTGTGCACTGTGGAGGTAATGACTTGGGCACTTTGACTGGGGTAGGTCTGGAAATGCTTTTAAAGGACACCTTTGAGCAATTGATGGCACTTTTTCCTCAAACTGCCTTGGTATATTCAAATATATGCCAAAGACAGAAATGGAGGTGGTCAAACCAATTTTGTCAACAAATTGAGAAATTGAGGAAGCATGTAAATAAGTCTGTTTAAGCTTACATGAGAGACCATGGAATGGGCTCCATCTACAACAATAACTTGCGTTACTACATGCAAGATATCTACAGAGGAGATGGAGTTCACTTCTCAGATGAGGGGAACAGAATTTTCATTCTGAATTTAAGACTGTGCATTGGTACCTACTTATAAGTACCTAAATCTACCATAAACCCAAAAGCTCTTCTCAGAGCTACCCTAACTATGATCACCATAAACAAATTTTAAATGTAACTTTTTTTTACTAATTTTCACAATTTACGCTTCCTGGAGCGCTACCCGGTACGCGCACCGGACGCTAACCGCGCAAATTTTTAAAAAAAAATGGTTTTTTTTCACACATATGGACCTCCTCAGCCACCCTCAGAAAACCTAGGGGGTCAGGATACGTCTACCGTGCCCCCTTCTACCCATTCTGAACATTTTTTGCCCTCCATCTTGTATCTCAATTCTACCGTAATACAAAATGGAGGACTCCCGTAACGCTGCCGGTTTGCGTATCGGGGCGCTCACCGGGAAGCGCTCCATTAAAAAAGGTGGGAAAGTAATTTACAGAAAAACGACTGGAGACACTTTCACCAAATATAGATTAGCTCATACTACATACCAATCCCTACCATTTTCACAAATTTGATTGAAATTCCATTTAGCCATTTAGCCTGTAGACCTCTCTAAATACCCTGAGGTAAATTACTTCACAAAAAACATCTGAAGTGTTGGAATTGACAACCAATTAAAATGTTACTTTCATTTTCTACTTTTTTTACCTGACATTTGATTGGTTATGTACCTGAATATATATAAAAAAAGAGAGAGAAACACAGCCATTTTGACTACTACTTCCTGAACTACATTGCAAGATCATTTTCACTCACAACTTAAACTTGTTTTTAAAAGGTAAGATGTTATTTAATAAATTTGAAAACATTTTCAGATAGTTATATACTATCCCTCTGTAAGAGTTAGACATTGAGAAAGGCTTCTTTATTATAATTATGGATTGATTTAGGTTTCTGTGGTATAATTATGAATTTACTTAGGCTTTTTCACAAGCACTTTTTAATAGTACTACTTCACGCCAGAAAAAAGTACCCGTCTGAACTTAAACCCAACAGTGCCCTATCTCTACTGATATATTTATTTTTTATGCAAATTTCAGCACAAAAATGGAAGGAGAACAGAACGTTTCCTTTGAAATTGTCCTAGACATGAACAATGAGGAAATCATTGAACCCATTGACTTGGAATTCATGGATGAATCACGAGACCATGAGCTTCTACAATGTGTAGAATCTGTGGATTTCTTACTTCAATATGAGGACGGTCAAATGTGGGAAGTTATGTTCAGTCAAAAAGAAGACATGTCGGACAGTCAAATGTTAGACGTTCTATTAAATTTTGAAAAAGAATCAGAAAAATAAAATTATATTTAATATTAAAAAATTGTTTGAGTCTTTAATCATTTTTATATGTAATTCATAAACTAGTACCAAATTGATTATAATGTAAAGTCAGACTTATAGTATACTGTGCACAATCCCAAAAATAAATTTATATTTAATAATCATACATACTGCTACTTAAATTTAAAAAAACAAAAAAAAACAACAAAAAGAACAATCAATAAACATACAATATTTCAAAATATCATAGTCTAGCATTCT
Source organism: Lissotriton helveticus (assembly GCF_964261635.1). Lineage (NCBI taxonomy): Eukaryota > Metazoa > Chordata > Amphibia > Caudata > Salamandridae > Lissotriton > Lissotriton helveticus. The sequence continues at coordinate 1,066,667,744 of NC_136067.1, read as the reverse complement.
TTTTTCCTTATAGTACGCTCCCCAGACCACTTCCCGGTGCGCGTACCGGGCGCACCCCACAAAAAAAAACGATTTTATTTTTTTTTTGCCCCGCGGGGCCCTTTTAAAGCCTCCACATCAAACCTAGGGGATCAGGGAGGATGTACTATGCCCCCTTATGGTCATTTCCCCCTTTGTTTTGGCCTCCTCTTGTCTCTCGATCCTACCGAGAGACAAGATGGCGGCCGCTCCGGACTGTTTAGAATGTTGATAGACACCGGAGAGCCAATCAGCTTCGCTTCGCGAAGTTCCGTTACGCGTCAGGTACGCGAACCGGGGCGCTGCCCGGAGCGCGCTTACAGATATATATATTTTTTTGAACGTTAATTTCTCAAAACTCACTGGAGCACATATATTAAGACCTAGCAAAGGCACATCGGGCTAACAGTCCCTACAATTTTGCCAAGTTTCGTGCAAATCCATTCAGCCGTTCGGGCTAAAAGTGAGGCCAACCGCCCTATGGAATTTAACATGGGAAAAACGCGTTTTGGGACCCCCTTTTTTCTCGGCCCCCCCTTGACGAACCCCCCCCAAAATTTTCAGTGGCTGCTCAGAAACAAAATGTTCCATTTTCCTGAAAATTTCAGCCAATTCCGTCCACAAACGCCAAAGTTATTAGACATAGAATTTTCAAAAATCCCATAGAGAAAAAATATATATATATATATATTCACTGAAAAAAACATAGGTTATAGACCATATATAGTTAGGAATGAGCATTTACAAAACCTTGAAAATTCACTGAAAAAACCATAGGTTTTAGACCATATATAGTTAGGAATTAGCATTTAAAAAACCTTATTTTACTCACACAAAACCATTGAAATTCCATATATAGTTAGTTGCACTAACTATATATCGCGCACCCGCAATCCACTGCTGATCATGTCACATATTACATCATTCATGACATGGTCAGTGACATCACTGATGACATCACTGATGACATCTCAAATGACATCACTGATGACATCACTGATGACATCTCAAATGACATCACTGATGACTACATCCAGTGACTGTATAATTCTGTAAAGTTAAAATATGTCTTACATATTGAAGAATGAGTGGATGTATAAGTGTCTTGATGAAGGATTTAGTAGGGGCATGGCTGACTGTATGAGTGACTGATTAAATGTGTCTCACTGAGATCATGGGTTAGTGACTAAACTGTCTTAATTTGTGCATCATTATGTCTGTTGTTCTGTAAACTGCTGCATGTGTTGATCATTAGCTATATGATTAACTGTATGGGTTATTGATTGGTTGCCCAAGCATTTGTATGGGAGACTGAGTGTGTGTGTGGGTGGCTGGGAGGTGTATGACTCTCTGCATAGATGTGTGAGCAGTTGATTGACTAGATGTATGGGTTCAAAAGTGCATGTGGAAACAGCTGTATGGGCGGTTGACTGTGTGCATGAGTGTATTGGTGAGTGAATGGATATCTCAGTGCTACATGTCAAAGTAAGTACATATGTAAAACACAGTACATGTGAGAGTTGACATATATAAATAACTGTGCATAAGAGCCAGTGAATGTGTGAGTGGCTGTATGGATCATTGTGAACTTGTATCCAGGATTGTATAAGTGAGTAAATATGTTTTAGTATATGTTTGAATAAGTAAGGTGTGTATAACTGTATAGTTGAGGAAATGGAGGTGTGATTGATTCTTTGCATGACTGACTAAGTGTCTGAGTAACTCCATGGATGAGTGACAGTCTATGAGTGTCTGTTTACACTGAGTGTATCTAAGGTTATATTAGAGTCTGAAGAGGTTCATCGTATTATCACATGAATGATGTCATCAGTGATGTGATCAGTAATGTCAAATGAGATGTCATCAGTGATGTCATCAGTGATGTCATTTGAGATGTCATCAGTGATGTCATCAGTGATGTCATTTGAGATGTCATCAGTGATGTCATCAGTGATGTCACTGACCATGTCATGAATGATGTAATATGTGACATGATCAGCAGTGGATTGCGGGTGCGCGATATATAGTTAGTGCAACTAACTATATATGGAATTTCAATGGTTTTGTGTGAGTAAAATAAGGTTTTTTAAATGCTAATTCCTAACTATATATGGTCTATAACCTATGGTTTTTTCAGTGAATTTTCAAGGTTTTGTAAATGCTAATTCCTAACTATATATGGTCTATAACCTATGGTTTTTTCAGTGAATTTCAATGGTTTTTTATTAGCAAATATCATAAGCTGTCGAATGTCAAGTACGTGGTAAGTGAAAACATTTTCGTGTTTATGCACACTGATCTGCTTTGAATGGTGCCCCCCCCCTCATTTCTATTAGGAGTACTCTCTCTTTGCACATAGTGAAGAGTAGTTAACGCAGGCCTTTGCCCCCGTTGTAATACGTTGTGCCTGCTTCTCTCTCCATTTGATTGATTGTTATCCAAGTATTTACTGTTTTAGAATTGGTTCTCTTTGGTTCATTCTCTATTTACAAACAAACACAGAGTCGCAATACTCTGTTTAGTCTTTGCAGATAACGAAAAATCGTGTAAAAAAAAAAAGAAAAGGAATCGAGCAAAATCAGTAGGCCACTAATGGGATCTCTTTTTGACCTCGCTAAAATAGAAACATTAGGAACAACCCCTCATGACAAATACAAAACTAGTGAGATGAACTGAACTCCACACAATGATGGCTGCAAAACAGCTCGGCTCCGCCACCCACCCCGCCCAAAATAACCATAAAGAGCGGCTGCCATGATTGGTTGCGGAATGGCCACGACGGAGCTACGAAATGGTGCTGCTCTCATGCTAACCCCAGCTTCAGTCTGAAACATCCAGAAACACTGTAGACTACCAATTCGATCAGTTCCGGTAGCGCCCCAATGTAACCCGGTAGAGAAGAACTAGCCCTCCCCTCTTTGACTGATGGTTCTTGTTGCCTGTCCCTTCTGTTGTCATTTAACAGAACTATTTAGCCTGCTGAAAGGGGTTGTGTTCCGACCGCTGGTTGGTGGAGACATTTTGACTATATTCTGGACCTGCGTTGTCGCGTAATGCGTCATATGACGCGCCGCGTTAGCGCATCCGGAAGTCATCCGGGGCGCGCAGCGCGTAACGTAAGCATAACAAGTCATGTGACTTGTTAATAAAACTTTTCATTGGTTCATTTTACTTTTCTTATTCTAATGATGAAAGGCTTGGTCATATGACCTAAAAATTACGCTTTTTATTACTTCCGAACATTATTTTTTCTTAAATATATGTTATAATGTTCCAGGCTAATGTACTTTCCCGGAAAATTTACAACTGTCCTGCAAGTAAAATATATTCTTTTTTCGAGAAAAAGAGCGTTTCTTCGTCCCATGACGGAGCCGTTGAGCAAAAGAGGGTCGACCTGCTGTCTTAGTCGCCGATACGCCTGAATATGAGATTCTTATCGATCACTTTATGTTGCAGGAGTAGAAAACACAACAGCCCTTGACCATTTATCTTTACTGCGTTCCTTCGTATTATACCTTTTACCCTTCATGTAATTGGTCTGCTTTATTTCACTTGCCTTTTAATGATTCTAAAACAGTGACTATTATTAAAAACTTTACCAATGTATATACTACTACCATGTTTTCTTTTAAAAACCTTTATTGTGAAAATTTCATTATACAAATACGAGCCTATAACCACGTGGGCCGGCCACGGAGCAAACTGTAATCGTATATGATGAGTAGACATTTACACTGTAGAGGAACGTAACGGGCGGGCCATTAGGTTGCAAGAACTAAGGTGTCTAACAGTTACGGAATCGGTGGACGTACATTTTATAATTAAAATACGACAGGGCCAGTTACAATAAAATTATCTAGATATACATTTGCGGGCAAGTACCATGGGTGACGTTAATTCGAACTTTCAATAGTACAGTAATCAATAACACATCAGAACTTAATATCAATAGGGATGTCGAAATATTCAATCAATTCTCGTCCCCGCCCGCCATGTGCTTCAAAACTGCATACGTATCTCGTGAATTCAAGGTTCTGCAACCAGTACACAACAAGGAGTTACGAGTCCCATTTATTCCGGCGCCATTTTGGGCGAGGACGGGCAGGTCCAGGATATAGTTAAAATGTCTCTACCAACCATCGACTATGATGATGTTCATATGCTGTATTTATTAGAGTAACACTCATCTGTCCACATGAAATTAATTTGCCACAATCTAAACATGTCATTTTAATCTTTCCAAAGTTCTTCTAAATATTTGGGACCGTTTCCCTTGCCTCTGATGCTGTCAGTGCCACTTCTTTGATGAATGTACTAGCAGGTCAGGGGTTCTCCTCCAAATCTCTCTTTTATGCAGCACTATAATTAATTGGTGCCACCTCTCCATATGAGGATGCATGGTATAGTTACCATAACTATATTTTTTTTCGGTTCCTCTGGAGAGTTCATCGTGGCAGATGAAGCGTGTAACGTACCGGACATTTACCTTTTTTTGCATGTACAGGAAAGAAAAAAAAAATCGAGCGTCCGAGTTCTAAGGTGTCCCAGGGCCATTTTAGTGGACCAGGCCCAAATCCAAAGAACAGGCCGCCATTTTGAGAGTCCTGTTGAAGCCGCCTGTCGCTGTAGCATCAAGAGCAGCCGAAACTCAGCTGAATGGCAACTGAAACGGTAAAGGGGCGCCCCACTACAGCAGACGAGCCTCCACCTGGGAAGGCCCATTCACGCCCCCCCCCCTTCGGGCACCCCACGCCGTTATTCGGAGCAGTATTGTAGGATGGCCACACCAGTGCGGCAACTTGCTAGACATCACCTCGGTGGTAACCGAATCTCAGCCCCTTGTAGTGTCTCCTCTTCAGAAAATATTCTTGCGCTACCTTTGCCCCATTCACACATCGGTCCGCTACTGACGCCATCTCACAGGCTAATGGGGCGCCCCACGCCGAGTTTCAGCATTGTAGGATGACCACACCAGTACAGCAACTTGCTAGACATCCCCTCGGTGCCATCCGGATCTCGGCGCCCCACTGCAGATGAAGTGCCTCTCAACTATGAAACCACCACGGTGACATCCGGATCTTGGCGCGTTGTGCTGCCTTCGGCCTATTCGCACATCGGTCCGCTACTGACGCCATCTCACAGACTAATCGGGCGCCCCACGCCGAGTTTCAGCATTGTAGGATGACCACACCAGTGCACCTTACTAGACACCACCTCGGTGCCATCCGGATCTTGGCATCTCAGCGCCTTGTGGTGTCTTCTATTCAGAAAATATTCTTGCGCTACCTTTGCCCCATTCACACATCGGTCCGCTACTGACGCCATCTCACAGGCTAATAGGGCGCCCCACGCCGAGTTTCAGCATTGTAGGATGACCACACCAGTACAGCAACTTGCTAGACATCACCTCGGTGCCATCCGGATCTTGGCATCTCAACGCCTAGTGGTATCTTCCATACAGAAAATATTGTTGCGCTGCCTTTGACCCCATTCGCACATCGGTCCGCAACTTAGACATCACCTCGGTGCCATCCGGATCTTGGCATCTCAGCGCCTTGTGGTGTCAGTCAGAAAATATTGTTGCGCTGCCTTTGGCCCCATTCGCACATCAGTCCGCTACTGACACCATCTCACAGGCCAACAGGGCGCCCCACGCCGACTTTTACCATTGTAGGATGGCCACACCAGTGCCACAACTTGCTAGACACCACCTCGGTGCCATCCGGAGCTTGGCATCTCAGCGCCTTGTGGTGTCTTCTATTCCGAAAATATTGTTGCGCTGCCTTTGGCCCCATTCGCACATCGGTCCGCTACTGCCGCCATCTCACAGGCCAACGGGGCGCCCCACGCCGACTTTCAACATTGTAGGATGGCCACACCAGTGCGGCAACTTACTAGACACCACCTCGGTGCCATCCGGATCTTGGCGCGTTGTGCTGCCTTCGGCCTATTCGCACATCGGTCCGCTACTGACGCAAACTCACAGGCCAACGGGGCGCCCCACGCCGACTTTCAGCATTGTAGGATGGCCACACCAGTGCTGCAACTTGCTGGACACCACCTCGGTGCCATCCGGATCTTGGCGCGTTGTGTTGCCTTCGGCCTATTCGCACATCGGTCCGCTACTGACGCCGCCTCACGTGCCAACGTATTTTCTCCGCATTTTATACCCTATGCCGCATAACAGGTCATGTGACTTGTTTATAAAACTTTTCATTGGTTCATTTTACTTTTGGTTTCCTAATGATGGAAGGCTTGATCATATGACCTAAAAACATCACTTTTCATTGGATGAAAACTTTTTTTTTTCCCAAACGATGAAAGCCCCACCTTGTTTCTGGATGTTTCAGACTGAAGCTGGCGTCAGCATGAGAGCACCACCATCTCGTAGCTCCGTCGTGGTCATTCTGCGAGCAATCATGGCAACCGCTCCCCACCAGAAGCCTACAGGAGTCGGGGGCCCCCAAAACTTTTGATAAATCCTCAAGGCGGAGGGGACGCTTTCGAGAATGGGGTCCAAGACCTAGCAGACAAGCGTCCGATTTCCAAGGTGTCCCAGGGCCATTTCAGTGGACCAGGCCCAAAAAGGAAAGAGCCTGCCGCCATTTTGAGAGTCCTGTGACAGCCGCCTATCGCTGCACCGCAAGAGTGGGCGCAACTCAGCTGAATTGCGGCTTTTGACACAGTGGACCAAAAACGGACGGAATGGCAACTGAAACGGTAAAGGGGCGCCCCACTACAACAGATGACACTCCACCTGGAGAGGCCCGTTCACGCCGCCTCCCCCGGGGCGCCCCACGCCGTTATTCGGAGCAGCATTGTAGGATACCAAAACCAGTGCGGCAACTTACTGGACATCACCTTGGTGCCATCGTTCTGCTGCCTTGGAACTATTCGCACAACAGTTTGCTACTGATGACCCACCCCCCGCGACGCCCCACGCCGGAAATCTGGACGTTGTGCTGCGTTGGGACTATTCGCACAGCCGACCGCTACTTCGTTGTTTTTCCCTAAAAATGTTTATATGTTATTACTATTTTTGTTTTCTTGTATATATTTATAAATTATTAAAGTTTTATAATCTTACTACTTTGTCGGAGTGCTATATATTTTTAATGTGACACATAATTGTAAAAACTTTGATGTACAAAGAGTCATCCCTGGAATCTTCCGCTTCAGGCTCGGTCCCCTCCCCAATCACAATACAGGATGGTTTTCAGATAATAGGAACGCTTCTGCTGTGACGAATCTCATCGAGTGTGGGCCTTGATCTACTATAACTCCTTTGAAGAGGGGTGATTCTTTACAGCTGGGGCCATAAACTACATCTGCAGGGCTAGCTGATACCCTAGGACCAGCCTGGACAATCGGACACAGAGGAAAAGGAGTGTCAGAGGGTGCGGTAGTGAATAGGGCGAAAGGGAGGTGTCGGGCGGGCACAGGGTGTGATTCTCAGGGAAGAGCAGCGCAGATGGGGGGAGGTTTATTACCCATGCATAAGACAGAAAGCGGGGGTGACCACTGCCTGGGGGAGATGCTTGCGAGGGTGGGGAGCCATGCTAAGGATCGACAGCGTGCACAGAGTGGGTCTGGTCAAGGCATCTAAAATGGCTGCCGTGCACGACAAAAGTGTGGCATTTGAAAAAAGACAAGATGGCGCAGACAATGTTTTTCAACACTTCCTGATTTCCTTCGAATCGAACGTTAACAGACGTTGGGGCATATTACCAAAGTTAAGCGATATTTATCCCTAACGATGCTTAGCAACGATTTTTTTACCGCTAAGCATCGTCAGAAATTATCGCAGATAAACCTTGCTATTATCAAGGTTTATCGCAAATACGATAATAAACGACCGCAATGCATTAATATCGCTGAAAACTCAGCGATATTCATGCATTACCGAGCTAATGCTCTTAGCCATGTTATCCACCTCCCATTGGATAACATGGCTAAGAACTGCTCAGGGCAGGTGCTAGCTTTTGGAGATATTCGCGCTTATCTCGAATATTTCCAAAAGTTGATAATAGGAGATACCGATGTTAGCGACTGTTTCCAGTCGCTAACATCTTGGCATGCCCACTTTGCATGTCATTAGTGATAAATATCACTCACATGCAAAGTGGGGCCCAAGATGGTCCCTATCTCCTACTAGCCGTCGCTAACTGGTGTTAGCAACAGCTAGGTAATACAGATATAATTTTATCTCCGCGAAGCGGAGCGCTGTTACAGATATATATCTTGTTTTTGAACGTTAATTTCTCAAAATCCACTGAAGCACATATATTGAGACCTAGCAAAGGCACATCGAGCTACCAGTCCCTACAATTTTGGCAAGTTTCGTGCAAATCCATTCAGCCGTTCGATTATTATTATTATTTTTTTTTTGCCCCGCGGGGCCCTTTTAAAACCTCCACATCAAACCTAAGAGGTCAAGGAGGATCTACTATGCCCCCTTATGGTCATTTGCCCCTTCGCTTTGGCCTCCTCTTGTCTCTCGATCCTACCGAGAGACAAGATGGCGGCCGCTACGGACTGTTTGCAATGTTTACAGACGCCGGAGAACCAATCAGCTTCGCAAACCTCCGTTACGCGAAGCGGAGCGCTGTTACAGATATATATCTTTTTTTGAACGTTAATTTCTCAAAATCCACTGGAGCACATATATTGAGACCTAACAAAGCCACATCGGGCTACCAGTCCCTAATATTTTACCAAGTTTCGTGCAAATCCATTCAGCCGTTCGATTATTATTATTATTTTTTTTTTTTGCCCCGCGGGACCCTTTTAAAACCTCCACATCAAACCTAGAGGGTCAGCGAGGATCTACTATGCCCCCTTATGGTCATTTGCCCCTTCGCTTTGGCCTCCTCTTGTCTCTCGATCCTACCGAGAGACAAGATGGCGGCCGCTACGGACTGTTTGGAATGTTGACAGACGCCGGAGAACCAATCAGCTTCGCTTCACAAAGCTCCGTTGCGCGAAAAGTACGCGAACTGGAGCGCTGCCCGGTCCGCTGTTACAGATATATATCTTTTTTTAAACGTTAATTTCTCAAAATCCACTGGAGCACATATATTGAGACCTACAAAAGGCACATCGGGCTACCAGTCCCTACAATTTTGCCAAGTTTCGTGCAAATCCATTCAGCCGTTCGGGCTAAAAGTGAGGCCAACCGCCCTATGGAAAACTCAATGTTAAAAACACGTTTTGGGACCCCCCTTTTTTCTCGACCCCCCCTGGACGAACCCCCCCCCCAATTTTCAGGGGCTGCTCAGAAACAAAATGTTCCATTTTCCAGAAAATTTCAGCCAATTCCGTCCACAAACGCCAAAGTTATTAGACATAGAATTTTCAAAAATCCCATAGGGAAAAAATCCTAACTGGCGGTCGCCAGTAGGTATATATAGTTAGGATTTTTTCTCTATGGGATTTTTGAAAATTCTATGTCTAATAACTTTGGCGTTTGTGGACGGAATTGGCTGAAATTTTCAGGAAAATGGAACATTTTGTTTCTGAGCAGCCACTGAAAATTTGGGGGGGGGGTTCGTCAAGGGGGGGCCGAGAAAAAAGGGGGTCCCAAAACGCGTTTTTCCCATGTTAATTTCCATAGGGCGGTTGGCCTCACTTTTAGCCCGAACGGCTGAATGGATTTGCACGAAACTTGGCAAAATTGTAGGGACTGTTAGCCCGATGTGCCTTTGCTAGGTCTCAATATATGTGCTCCAATGGATTTTGAGAAATTAACGTTCAAAAAAAGATATATATCTGTAAGCGCGCTCCGGGCAGCGCCCTGGTTCGCGTACTTGACGCGTAACGGAACTTCGCGAAGCGAAGCTGATTGGCTCTCCGGTGTCTGTCAACATTCTAAACAGTCCGGAGCGGCCGCCATCTTGTCTCTCGGTAGGATCGAGAGACAAGAGGAGGCCAAAACAAAGGGGGAAATGACCATAAGGCGGCATAGTAGATCCTCCCTGACCCCCTAGGTTTGATGTGGAGGCTTTAAAAGGGCCCCGCGGGGCAAAAAAAAAAAAATATCGTTTTTTTTCGTGGGGTGCGCCCGGTACGCGTAACGGAAAGCGGACTGGGGAGCGTACTACAAGGAAACAAGAATGATTGACTTTTAACTTATTGTATGTTTATAGACTTTTTTTTTTTTTCTTCTTTTTTTCTGCTGAGTGGCGTCTCGGCCTATCTCCACGGGATGCAGTCCCTACCATCTCGGCGTTTAAGCCCAGGGGGACCGGTAGTGTGGGAGAGATAACGTCTGTTAACGTTCGATTCGAAGGAAATCAGGAAGTGTTGAAAAACATTGTCTGCGCCATCTTGCCTTTTTTCAAATGCCACACTTTTGTCGTGCACGGCAGCCATTTTAGATGCCTTGACCAGACCCACTCTCTGCACGCTGTCGATCCTTAGCATGGCTCCCCACCCTCGCAAGCATCTCCCCCAGGCACTGGTCACCCCCGCTCTCTGTCTTATGCATGGGCAATAAACCTCCCCCCATCTGCGCTGCTCTTCCTTGAGAATCACACCCTGTGCCCGCCCGACACCTCCCTTTCGCCCTATTCACTACCGCACCCTCTGACACTCCTCTTCCTCTGTGTCCGATTGTCCAGGCCGGTCCCAGGCTATCACCTAGCCCTGCAGATGTAGTTTATGGCCCCAGCTGTAAAGAATCACCCCTCTTCAAAGGAGTTACAGTAGATCAAGGCCCCCACCCGATGAGATCCGTCACCCCACACGCGTTCCTACTATCTGAAAACCATCCTGTATTGTGATTGGGGAGGGGACCGAGCCTGAAGCGGAAGATTCCAGGGATGCCTCTTTGTACATCAAAGTTTTTACAATAATGTGTCACATTAAAAATATATAGCACTCCAACAATGTAGTAGGATTATAAGACTTTAATAACTTATAAATATATACAACGCAACAAAAACATTTTTTTGAAAAAAGAAGCAACAATGGTCAGTAGCTGTGTTTTGTGCGAATAGTCCCAAGGCAGCACAACGTGCTGAGTTCTGGACGGCACCCAGGTGATGTTACCTCGGTGCCGCACTGGTTTTTGGTATCCTACAATGCAGCTCCGAAAAACGGCGTTGGGCGCCCCGGGGGGGGGGGTGAGGCGGCGTGAATGGGCCTCCCCAGGTGGAGGCTCGTCTGCTGTAGTGGGGCGCCCCTTTACCGTTTCAGTTGACATTCCGCCCGCTTTTGGTACACTGTGCCAAAATCCGCCATTCAGCTGAGTTGCGCCCACTCTTGCGGTGCAGCGATAGGAGGCTGCCACAGGACTCTCAAAATGGCGGCAGGCTCTTTCCTTTTTGGGCCTGGTCCACTGAAATGGCCCTGGGACACCTTGGAACTCGGACGCTTGTCTGCTAGGTCTTGGACCCCATTCTCGAAAGCGTCCCCTCAGCCTTGAAGATTCTACAAAAGTCTTGGGGGCCCCCGACTCCTGCAGGCTTCCGGTGGGGAGCGGCTGCCATGATTGCTCGCGGAATGACCACGACGGAGCCACGAGATGGTGGTGCTTTCATGCTGACGCCAGCTTCAGTCTGAAACATCCAGAAACAAGGTGGGGCTTTCATCGTTTGGGAAAAAAAAATTTTTTAATCCAATGAAAAGTGTTATTTTTAGGTCATATGATCAAGCCTTCCATCATTAGGAAACCAAAAGTAAAATGAACCAATGAAAAGTTTTATAAACATGTCACATGACCTGTTATGCGGCATAGGGCTATAAAAAGCGTAGAAAATCCGTTGGCACGTGAGGCGGCGTCAGTAGCGGACCGATGTGTGAATAGGCCGAAGGCAGCACAACGCGCCAAGATCCGGATGGCACCGAGGTGGTGTCCAGCAAGTTGCCGCACTGGTGTGGCCATCCTACAATGCTGCGCCGAAAGTCGGCGTGGGGCGCCCCGTTGGCCTGTGAGTTCGCGTCAGTCAGTGGGGGCTGTTTGAGGATCTGACTGCATTGGAAAGCAATGTGATGCTGTGCGTCGCCCCCAAGATGGAGGTTCCTCAGCTGCAGTGGGGCGCCCCTTGGTGTTTCACTCGCTATGCAGCTGAGTTGCGTGCGCACTTGCGGCGAATAGGCCGAAGGCAGCACAACGCGCCGAGATCTGGATGGCACCGAGGTGGTGTCCAGCAAGTTGCCGCACTGGTGTGGCCATCCTACAATGCTGCGCCGAAAGTCGGCGTGGGGTGCCCCGTTGGCCTGTGAGGTGGCGTCAGTAGCGGACCGATGTGTGAATAGGCCGGAACCAGCACAAGGCGCCAAGATCCGGATGGCACCGAGGTGGTGTCATAGTTGAGAGTTCTGAGCAGCTCTTGTAACACTGTCTGAAGCTTATTTGCACCTGCTGCAGCTTCACTATTGCCCTGGTGTGGCCTAAGATCGCCCATGACATAGGCGGCCGCCTCCCGGGGTCCGGCGGAACTTTTTTCCTTTTCCTTTGTGCATCTTGTCCCACAATCCGTTTGACCTGAAGACACGACCAGGTCCCTGAATGTGTGCAGGGGGACGCTATTGATTGAATCAAAATGGCGGCTTCACACAAAGCTGACTCAAGCGTTGCTGCTGATGCTATACAGACAAAAACTGGTTTTCAGTTTGTACATTCTTCAGGATTTTTCCATCCAAGGCTGGTTGAGAGTTTGCAGAACAATGGCTTCAGATTTTCAACATACTACTCTTCAACATTCTTCCTAAATGTAACAATGTGAGACTCACTAGGAGAACGGTGTAGTGAGGGCCACAAACGGCTGTTTATCTTTCTTTTCAAAATGCTGCCAACAATATTTTCGGAATGGAAGACACCACAAGGCGCTGAGATTCGGTTGGAACCGAGGTGGTGTCCAGCAAGTTGCCGCACTGGTGTGGACATCCTACAATGCTGCGCCGAAAGTCGGCGTGGGGTGCCCGAAGGGGGGGGAGGCGGCGCAAACGAGCCTCTCCCGCTTCTCCATGTGGAGGCACTTCATCTGCAGTGGGGCGCCGAGATCCGGATGGCACCGAGGTGGTGTCTAGCAAATTGCCGCACTGGTGTGGCCATCCTACAATGCTGCGCCGAAAGACGGCGTGGGGTGCCCGAAGGGGGGGGAGGCGGCGCAAACAAGCCTCTCCCGCCTCTCCAGGTTGAGGCACTTCATCTGCAGTGGAGCGCCGTCTAGCTGAGTTTCGCCCGCTCTTGCTGCTACAGCGACAGGCGGCTGCAACAGGACTCTCAAAATGGCGGCCTGTTCTTTGGATTTGGGCCTGGTCCACTAAAATGGCCCTGGGACACCTTAGAACTCGGACGCTCGAAATTTTTTTCCTTTCCTCTACATGCAAAAAAGGTAAATGCCCGGTACGTTACCTGCCTCATCTGCCACGATGTACTCTCCAGAGGAACCGAAAAAAAATATAGTTATGGTAATTATACCATGCATCGTCATATGGAGAGGTGGCACCGATTAATTATAGTGCTGCACAAAAGAGAGATTTGGAGGACAACCCCCGACTTGCCAGTACATTCACCAAAGAAGTGGCACTGACAGCATCAGAGGCAAGGGAAACGGTCCCAAATATTCAGAAGAACTTTGGAAAGATTAAAATGACATGTTTAGATTGTGGCAAATTAATTTCATGTGGACAGATGAGTGTTACTCTAATAAATACAGCATATGAACATCATCATAGTCGATGGTTGGTGGAGACATTTTGACTATATCCTGGACCTGCCTGTCCTCGCCCAAAATGGCGCCGGAATAAATGGGACTCGTAACTCATTGTTGTGTACTGGTTGCACAACCTTGATATCACAAGATACGTATGCAGTTTTGAAGCACATGGCGGGCGGGGCCGAGAATTGATTGAATATTTTGACATCCCTATTGATATTAAGTTCTGATGTGTTATTGATTACTGTACTATTGAAAGTTCGAATGAACGTCACCCATGGTACTTGCCCGCAAATGTATATCTAGATAATTTTATTGTAACTGGCCCTGTCGTATTTTAATTATAAAATGTACGTCCACCGATTCCGCAACTGTTAGACACCTTAGTTCTTGCAACCTAATGGCCCGCCCGTTACGTTCCTCTACAGTGTAAATGTCTCCTCATCATATACGATTACAGTTTGCTCCGTGGCCGGCCCACGTGGTTATAGGCCCGTATTTGTATACTGACATTTTCACAATAAAGGTTTTTAAAAGAAAACATGGTAGTAGTATTTACATTGGTAAAGTTTTTAATAATAGTCACTGTTTTCGAATCAGTAAAAGGCAAGTGAAATAAAGCAGTCCAATTACATGAAGGGTAAAAGGTATAATACGCAGGAACGCAGTAAAGATAAATGGTCAAGGGCTGTTGTGTTTTCTACTCCTGCAACATAAAGTGATCGATAAGAATCTGATATTCAGGCGTATCGGCGACTAAGACAGCAGGCCGAGCCTCTTTTGCTCAACGGCTCCGTCATGGGACGAAGAAACGCCCTTTTTCTCGAAAAAGGAATATATTTTACTTGCAGGACAGTTGTAAATTTTCCGGGAAAGTACATTAGCCTGGAACATTATAACATATATGTTTAAGAAAAAATAATGTTCGAAAGTAATAAAAAGTGTAATTTTTAGGTCATATGACCAAGCCTTTCATCATTAGAATAAGAAAAGTAAAATGAACCAATGAAAAGTTTTATTAACAAGTCACATGACCTGTTATGCTTACGTTACGCGCTGCACGCCGCGCCCCGGATCGCTTCCGGGAAGCTGCGCTTCGCGCACCGGAGCACTTCCGGATGCGCTAACGCGGCGCGTCATATGACGCATTACGCGACAACGCAGGTCCAGAATATAGTCAAAATGTCTCCACCAACCAGCGGTCGGAACACAACCCCTTTCAGCAGGCTAAATAGTTCTGTTAAATGACAACAGAAGGGACAGGCAACAAGAACCATCAGTGAAAGAGGGGAGGGCAAGTTCTTCTCTACCGGGTCACGTTGGGGCGCTACCGGAACTGATCGAATTGGTAGTCTACAGTGTTTCTGGATGTTTCAGACTGAAACTGGCGTCAGCATGAGAGCACCACCATCTCGTAGCTCCGTCGTGGCCATTCCACGAGCAATCATGGCAGCCGCTCCCCACCAGAAGCCTGCGGGAGTCGGGGGCCCCCAAGACTTTTGTAGAATCTTCAAGGCTGAGGGGACGCTTTCGAGAATGGAGCCCAAGCCCTAGCAGACAAGCGTCCGAGTTCCAAGGTGTCGCAGGGCCCTTTTAGTGGACCACGCCCAAATCTGAAGAGCCGGCCGCCACTTTGAGAGTCCTGTGGCAGCCGCCTATCGCTGCACCGCAAGAGCGGAAGCAACTCAACTACATGGTGAGCGAGACGCTGTAGTCGCAAGAGCGGGCGGTAAACAGCTGAATAGCGGAAGAGGCACAGTGTAGCAAAAGCGGGCGGAATGGCAACTGAAACCGTAAAGGGGCGCCCCACTACAGCGTGTCTTTAGGTCAAACGGATTGTGGGACAAGGTCAAGAATGGAAGAGTCACCAAAAGGCAAAAAGTTCCGCTTGACCCCGGGAGCCGGCCACCTATGTCGGGGGCGATCTCAGGCTACACCAGGGCAACACGACTTGGGGAGGGGGCCGGAGCCAAGCGCCCCCTCCGAGTCCACGCCATCACACCGTCCCTCAGGGGCCTCCGTCAAGCGGTTCAGGGAGGCACCGCATCACATTGTTTTCAAATGCAGTCACGTCCTCAAACAGCCCCCACTTACATTGAGAATAGTGAAGCTGTAGCAGGTGCAAATAAGCTTCAGACAGTCTAACAAGCACTCCTCAAAACTTTGAACTATCAGAGTGCATGAGTTTCATGCTCGATCGATTGAGCTAGCCGGATCGGGCAACAAAAAGTATAAAATAGTTATGTAAATAGTTATTTAATAAAATGTTTTACCCTGTTACTTTGCTGGTGTGTTGTATATATTTGTAATATTTGCATAGAGTTTATCGTTATTTTGGGCGGGGTGGGTGGCGGAGCCGAGCTGTCTTGCAGCCATCATGGTGTGAAGCTCAGTTCATCTCACTAGTTTCGTATTTCTCATGAGGGGTTGTTCCTAATGCTTCTATTTTAGCGAGGTCAAAAAGAGATCCCATTAGTGGCCTACTGATTTTGCTCGATTCCTTTTGTTTTTTTACACGATTTTCCACTATCTGCAAAGACTAAACAGAGTATTGCGAGTCTGTGCTTGTTTGTAAATAGAGAATGAACCAAAGAGAACCAATTCTAAAACAGTAAATGCTTGGATAACAATCAATCAAATGGAGAGAAAAGCAGGCACGACGGATTACAACGGGGCAAAGGCCTGCGTTAACTACCCTTCACTATCTGCAAAGAGAGAGTACTCCTAATAGAAATGAGGGGGGGGGGCAGCATTCAAAGCAGATCAGTGTGCATAAACACGAAAATGTTTTTACTTACCACGTACTTGACATTCGACAGCTTATGATATTTGCTATTAAAAAACCATTGAAATTCACTGAAAAAACCATAGGTTAGAGACCATATATAGTTAGGAATTAGCATTTACAAAACCTTGAAAATTCACTGAAAAAACCATAGGTTATAGACCATATATAGTTAGGGATTAGCATTTACAAAACCTTATTTTACTCGCACAAAACCATTGAAATTCGCATATATAGTTAGTTGCGCTAACTATATATCGCGCACCCGCAATCCACTGCTGATGATGTCACATATTACATCATTCATGACATGGTCAGTGACATCACTGATGACATCACTGATGACATCTCAAATTACATCACTGATGACATCTCATTTGACATCATTCTTGTGCTAATACGATGAACCTCTTCAGACTCTAATATAACCTTAGATACACTCAGTGTATACAGACACTCACACACTGTCACTCATCCATGGAGTTACTCACACACCTAGTCAGTCATGCAAAGAAACAATCTTACCTCCATTTCCTCAACTATACAGTTATACACACCTTACTTATTCAAACATATACTAACACATATTTACTCTCTTATACAATCCCTGATACAAGTTCACAATGATCCATACAGCCACTCACACATTCAGTGGCTCTCATGCACAGTTATTTATATATGCCAACTCTCACATGTACTGTGTTTTACATATGTACTTACTATGACATGTAGCATTGAGATATCCATTCACTCATCAATACACTCATGCACACAGTCAACCGCCCATGTAGCTGTTTCCACATGCACTCTTGAACTCATACAACTAGTGAATCAACTGCTCACACATCTATGCACAGAGTCACACACCTCCCAGCCACCCCCACACAAACTCAATCTCCCATACAAATACTTGGGCAACCAATCAATAACACATATAGCCTCTCGTATAGCTAATGATCAACACATGCAGCAGTTTACATCACAACAGACATACTGATGCACACATTCAGACAGTTTAGTCACTAACCCATGCATTTAGTACGACACATTTATTCACTCACTCATACAGTCAGTCACGCACCTACTAAATCCTTCATCCAGACACTTATACATCCACTCATTCTTCAATATATCAAACATATTTAAACTTTACAGAAACACACAGTCACTGGATGATGTCATCAGTGATGTCATCAGTGATGTCATCAGTGATGTCATCAGTGATGTCATTTGAGATGTCATCAGTGATGTCACTGACCATGTCATGAATTATGTAATATGTGACATCATCAGCAGTGGATTGCGGGTGCGCGATATATAGTTAGCGCAACTAACTATATATGCGAATTTCAATGGTTTTGTGCGAGTAAAATAAGGTTTTGTAAATGCTAATCCCTAACTATATATGGTCTATAACCTATGGTTTTTTCAGTGAATATATATATATATAGGTAGTTATAGTTAGGATCTATTATGCATAGGAAACCCACAACATTCTATTCCCAATAACGTTGGCGCCGATTATTGAATCTTTGCGAAATTTACCAAACTTTTGGCCAGCTCTGGTCAACTCCTATCCTGAAAGTTTCAGGGTGATTGGTCAAGTGGGGGCCGAGAAAAAAGGGGGGTCCCAAAACGTGTTTTCCCCATGCAATTTCCCATTGGACTTTTAGCCACAGATACAGCTCGAACGGCTGAATGGAATTACGCCAAATTTGGCAAAGAGGTAGTCCTCAGTTTCCACTTGTACCTTTTTCTTACATGGTGTCAATCTGTTCAGTAGTTCCTGACAAAATTACAGTTAAAGTCATTTATATATCTATGGGCGTGGTGGATACGCGGAGGATTGTCATCGTACCATAAGCACACCGTCCCGATCACGTGCTGAAGGGGAACAACCTTTACAACGCAACTTTTATAACACACTACCATTACAACAAAACTTTTACAATGCAACATCCATTACAACGCATGCATTTACAACGCAACCATTACAACGCATGACACTACAACGCACACCACTACAACGCATGTCATTACAACTCAGTCATTACAACGCATACCATTACAACGCATAACATTACCATCCAACACTTACCCTACTGTTGCACCCCCTGGAGTTAGAATAGTAATTTTACCCCTAGACTATCCAACACTTACCCTACTGTTTCACCCCCTGGAGTTAGAATAGTAATTTTTACCCCTACACTATCCAACACTTACCCTACTTTTGCACCCCCTGGAGTTAGAATAGTAATTTTACCCCTACACTATCCAATACTTACCAAAATATGCAATGTAATGTTATGCGTTGTAATGGTATGCGCTGTAAAGTTATTATGCGTTGTAATGGAATGGGTTGTAAATGTAGTTTTTAAAATTTAGTTGTAATGGCATGCGTTGTAATGGAATGCGTTGGAATGGATGTTGCGTTGTAAAAAATGCGTTGTAAAGGTATGCATTGTAAAAGTGTGCGTTGTAATGTCATACATCCCGTGCTGAATGCTGATTGGCTGTCAAGTGGTTGTAAGCTTTAAAAACCAGGAACTGTTGGCAGCCATGTTGTGCCTCGGTAGAAGCGAGGCTGAGGAAGTCAGTAGAATATGTGTCCAAAACGGAGAAAGGGGGCAGGGTAGAAATTATTTTACCTTCCAGACCTGCTTAGGTGGTCCCAGAAAGACCCCCAGGGCCCACAATTTTCTTTTCTTTTTTTGAAACCCGGCAGGTGCGTGTAGGGTGCGTGGACTGTGGCGTAAAATAATTGAAATAAAATGGAGGTTTTTTAAAATAATTTGTCCCCGGGAGGTTAAATACCGGGGGCACAATTATTACATTTTATGTGGGGGCCAGCCTCGGGGATCGTCACCCCCTGGGGCTAAAAATAAAAATATGGTAGGGGGAGGGGTTGAAGGTCCTCAAAGCCGCGGGGACCATCACCCCCTGGTGCTTTACGTATTGTGGGAGGGGACTGCGGGCCCCCCTCCTGTAGCACTTGAGGGCCCGTTACCCCCCGGGACTACAAAAAAAACATGGCTGGGGGGTCTGTAAGGTCTCCAAAGCCCCGGGGACCACCACTCGCCGGGGCTTTATGTATTGTGGGAGTGCCGGCTCCTGCAGTGTCCCGGGGTGTCCATCCAGCCCTCCCATAGCAAGGAAATCTGTTCTCTCTTTCAAAATCTAAATCAGATTGCTTTTCCACATAGGGAGCTGAATGTTAGTAGCTCCTGATGTGGAAAAGTAATGCCGACTCCCAAGCGTGTAGAAGTTGTGCAGCAAAGGCGCTGGAGTCGTGCACCCTACAAATTATGAGTGGTGCATCCAGCGCGTGCATACCAGGGGGGAGCACGGAGCACTTTGATGGGTGCGCAACTTTCGCTTTTTCCGTAACAAATAGCCCCTATCAGTACTTTCTAATATTCCCGGGGATCATATCCCCCAGGTCTAATAAAAAAATATTGGGGACCGCTTCCTGCGTTCTTCGGGAGCCGGCATTGCTTTCCCGCATGGGGAGATGCTAACTTGCATGTGGAAATTCAATCTGGTTTGGATTTTGAAAATGAGAACAGATTACACTGCTCTCTCTTTCAAAATGCAAACTAAGTTTGCTATGGGAGGCAGAAGGCACGAGACTCTCGCCCTCTCATAGCAAACAGCAGTGTTCCTGGGGTAGGACACTGTAGGAACCGGCCCTGGGTGTGGCGGTCCCCTGGGCCCTCGAGGGCTCCAGGCGGAGGGCCACGCAGCCTGCCTTCCACAATAAACAAATCCCCAGAGGGTGGTGGTTCCCGGGGCTTGAGGGGCGTGGTTGAGGCCCACACACTTCTAATTTTGAAGGGGGGCAAGGGGGTTGTAAATCAGGTACAGAGTGTTTTGTTTTACTTTGCTTTCCTTTCTGTCATGTAGAGGATCCAGGGTAAATATAACAGTTTCTGTACAGCCAGTACCTTTCAACCCTACCCCCAAACGGCTTTCTGCCTGTTACCATAGTAACAGTTCATGGAAAACTTACGTGAGCACAGAGGTTAGGAGTTCACCACACTATGTGGCTAATGGAAAAAGTTACTGTGCTGGAGTTTTAAAACTTTTCCATAGGAACCGTTAGTCGTAGCTATAGAAACTGGGAAAGATCTGGTAAAGAGTTAGCCTCATAATTATACTTCAAATTATCAATATAATTTCTATTGGGGACCACCTACCCCCAAAAACAGAAGACGTATATACTTTTTTTAAATTAACTTTTATTGAAACAACAATTAATAACTAGAAACTTAACTTAAAAATAACAATATATTAAATAACTAGAAACATAACTTTAACAAAACAATATAATAAACAAAATGTGATATGGACTCCAATAGATGTATGGTAGGTAATCTGCAAAACAAAAAAGAAAATTAGTGTTTAAAATTAGAGCGATGTAACTAAATGAGGTCAAACTTTACAAGTCAAGGTAACACTTGGCGATATTCCCTTATTTTTATGTCTGCAGTGTGCCTGATACATTTCACTTGTCTTATAGGCCCGCGTTCAAGCGGTGTCTGTATGGAAGTGCCTACTGCGTCAGATTTACACTATAGATCAACAGGTCTTTAAAATGATTCAGAGATGAGACAGAATTAGGTGAGAGATCAAGTCATTATGGAGGACAATATTCTTTAGGGCTTATTTACAAGACTCTTGAGCCATTTTTGTGTTTCTTTTCTCATGTTGAAAGTGACGCAAAAGTGGTGCAAGGGGCTTGTAAATAAGCTCTTTTAATTCTTATGCATTTAATCAGAGGGATTGTATATCTAGGCCGCTCTGCTTACCTTGTGTAAACACTGTGACCAACAGAGTTCACAACTTGAACTCAGCTTTTGGTTCTACACGTCAGAGTGGACAGCAGCGTCCATAACTTTAAAAGAGAAAGAGAAATGATGTGAGAGAGAGTAAGCGAGAGAAAGAGAGAAAAAACTAAATTAAAAGTGTGAGAGAGAGAAAGCTATAGATGGAGCAGTTAATACTGGAGAAAATACTCGTAGTTCACCTTTTGCCTCCGTTGTGTGTCCAAGCACGTGCTGGTTCATAGTGCACCCTCCAGTTTAGTGATCTGAAAGATAGTATTTAGAGTTAGTAATAGCATAGTACATACAAATGCACACATATATTTTTGGTTTATTTATTTGTAGACTCTGGATACTATATTACAACAAGGTCCACTGTAAGGAGGTGTCTGTGCGCTGTTTTTTTCCAAAGTAGTATATCCCATGCATTCCCACTGCATAGCGGTGAGTTCTCAATATTGGGTATCTAGACTGTTGCACCCCATTGACTCGCAGAGTCCGGTGTTTTTCTTGGGAAGTCAGAGGCAGATTTAGAAGTTCCTTGCGACACTTTTCCTTTGTTAAAAGTGACACAAAAGTGGCGCAAGGGGCTCGTAAATCTGCCCCTCAAACTGCTGTAACCTACCTATTCTCACTGCCCGGAGGTAATTGTACATTCCTACGCAGTGAAGCTGCTGCACACTACCCACTCTCTCCTTTCACTGATGACTTGTCGTTGTTTCGGGGACAAGCATCTTTGCTCACCTTGTGCCATTGGCGTGATTCACAGAGGGTGCTCTACGTGTCGAAGAGGCTTTCTCAGAAGTTGTTACGATGGCCACGCATCATCACAGAATCCTCGAACATTGAGTTTTAGAGGTGTTGGGGGATGCCAATTTGTGAAACACAACCTGTAAGATAAAAAGGAAGTTAATATTGTATGTAACTTTTTATCAAAGGAGAGAGGAAGTGAGAGAGTGACTGCAAAGAAGATTCGCAGCTCACCTTTCTGTCACCAGTGTGTTTGCAACCACGTGCCAGGACATAATGCACCCTGAAGCTCTACATCTAAAAGATAGTAAAAGAAAGTTGTTATGATTGGCATTTGTTACTATCTTAATGTGGAGTTGAATACCATCGCCCTTTCAGACACGTTCCCTCTCGCATTTAAAAACTACTATTTGTATAGTTTATATTCCGAACATTTGACCGATTATAACAACGTTCCTGCTATTGGAAAAAATATATATACATGCAATAAGATATAGGACTGCGTACGCCTAAATCGCTGCGTCGCTTTTTTGTATCCAGTCTGCTGCAGCCCTTCGACTCCCTCCGATGCACACCCTGGCCTCACTGCTCACCTTTCTGTGGACAGGACACCTTCCACATCATGCAGTCCCGATCTGCCACTAAGAAGTCTCACATATGGTACTGAGTCTTGATATCTCTATGCCTAACGACATACTCGTGCTCCCATCATCATCATCCCAGGTTCTTCACCCACTCAGTCCTTATGGTACCACTAACTCAGTAAACAAAGAGTCCACGCACATGGTGGTGGGCCCCCTGTTCGGTGGTTCCGGCCTACATGAGGCATCCGAACCACCAGGACGGACCATCACAGTGTTTGCAATGGGAGCAAATCTAAAATGGCGTACAGCACGTGCGCCCCGTCTTTTTTATAGGTACGGTCACGTGTGTAGTGACGGATGCGTTGGATGGGTGTGGTGTGGGTGTATACCAGCCAAGAGGGAGTGTGTGTGCCGTTCTGACAACTAGACCTGGAACTAAGAAATCACTAAAATGGAAATCTGGGCAATGTTTAGTTTTTTTTTCTTCCTGGTAGCGTAAGTGGAGTGGGCTGGCCTGATGTATGCTAGTGCTGCGCGTGGCTCTGAACCATGATTCCAGAGCTATGGGCGTGGTCCCGTCGTGATCTATATGAGAAATGAAGTGATTCAGGTGTCCGTTTTGTAGTGCTGACGTCACCCGGGTCTTAAAAGCAAATGTGTCATTATATTTGTAAAGTTCCACAACTTGGCCAACATGAAGGTACGGGGTATCACTGACTCTATATTCGTTCTAGTTGCATACATAAAAGATGGTGCATTTCTGCGATTATGAATAATTATTGTTTATTCAGTGGAGTGTTGTAGCTGTAGTAATACAGGCTGTGAAAGGTTTAAGTTGTAGTTTTTGGCACATGAAGGGCAGCTAATATATATGCGTATATGGTCATTCAGGTACACTGTAGAACTTGATGCTGGAAATCAGTGTTCGAGTCTTGGAGTTGCGTGCACATCCTGTTATTGTAGAGTAATTACGTAAGGTACGTTTGCCTGAAAATGTATTGTAAATACGGTGCTCATGTAAATAGCTGATATAGTTTTGGGTTGATTTTGCGCTATATAAATATGCTTTAAAAAAAAAAAGAGTAATAGCCCACACTGACTATCACAAGTAAGTTGGTTGCATACGCTATTTATAGCACAATATAATGTGGTAGGGCACAGGAGCAGCATTTTACACTCACAATAAAGACACAGACACAGATAGATAGTTGAAGTGGGTACGGGGACATGTGCCCGACTCCATTTTATTACGTTGTTGGTAACAAGTAGAATAGTAATCATGATATCATATACAGATATTTAATCATAACGGTTTATGACTTCTGTTGTACAAAGGTAGGAACATTGTATGTGAAATAATACACAGAACATTCTATCGTAAAGGGTTCATGAGTTGTGGTGCACTGAGGTAGGAGCGGTTTGTGCGGAGCCTGCGATGATGCATGGTTCAGGCAGTCCGCACTGGTAAAAATGTGTTTTGACTATTGAACTTTGCCTTAACAAGGGCACGTGACGATTATTTACGGTGTACTGAGTTAGTGGTATGTGTGGTGTTTATCGTGCGCTCACCCTGCGATGATGCATGGTCTGACCGGGCTGTAATGAAATCATTCACTGTTGCATACTGGACTATATGAACTTGGAGGGGGAGAAAAAAACTAGTATCAATGGTTATCAATATTTCTGTAAACTAGGTCTACTGATTGCCCCCCATAACAAATTAAACAATTGCATTTCATGTAGTGCATTCTAACTTTCTCAAAATGGGGACGTAGGTCTGGTGGCGATGTTGAAGGCGATGTTCCAGAGGTACTTGGTATTGCCGGTGCTGGAGGTACATTTTGGCGCAATTTTCTACATTCTTTGTTATCATAGTTCACAGAATGCAACGATTGAATTGCTTGCGCATACAAGGAGTGAAAAAGCACTATTTTCTTCTCTGCTTTAAATTTATTGAGGCTGAATTTGATGCTGTCTGTAGTGTAGATGAAAAGGTAAATTCAAATAGTGAACCCTACTGTGCACAGTGTACATTGAAGCTAGTAGTCAGTACAGTTATAGAACAATGCTTTTTTCACTTATTTTAACAAAATCTGAATACATACAGTATAATTCTCTCTGCATTAAATAAATCAAGGTTGAATTTCCTACTGTCTATAGTGTAGATGCAAAGGTGAATTCAAGTTATAAACCCTGCTGTCCGCAGTGTACATCTTAGGGTGGAGTGCATCATCTGCAATTATGATTGAAGTGGAAGATAGAACATGTATGCAGCGTGCATTTTATTATTCAACTAAATGCATAAATGATATAAAATAAGTTTTTCAAGGAAGCATAATAAAGGGATATTGTGTAGGGTTTGATAGGTGTTATACTTATTTTGGTTTACAGTCAGTTAGTGGTATCTAAAACAAGAAGGTTGTGTGGAGCCTGCGATAATGTGTGGTCCGAGCAGGCTGTACTGATAGTAAAGTTTTTTGTGTTGTGAATGGTGCCTGAGTAAGGGTACGTGGTAATCATTTTTGGTGCACTGAGTTACTAGTACCTTTGGTGCTTAGCGTGTACATATTCTGCGATGATGCATGGTCTGGGGGCACAGTAATTGGAGTAATGTCTTTTGTCAATTGGATTCTGCATGAATTGCACTTAAAAGAAATAGTATGCCTCATTGCTGACATTAAACTGTTCACTCTTCTTTCCGATGATTTATGGTGCACTGAGTTAGTAGTATCTTTGGCGCTGACCTTGTAAGTACCCTGCGATAATTCATAATGCAGGGGGGCTGTACTGGGAGCAATGTTTTTTGCCTAGTGAATTCTGCTTTAATAAGGTTACTGGGAAATGACTTGTGGTGCAGTGATTAAGTGGTACCGAAAGAACTCAGCGTGTGTGTACCCTGTGATGATTTGTGGTTCGGGGGGGGTCGCAGTGGTATAATGTCGCTTGTCTACTGGAATGCGTCATATACAATCGTCATTATATCTGAAAAAATCTCAACACATACAATACAATTGTCTCTGCATTAAATTATTCAAGGTTGAATTCCTTATTGTCCATAGTATACATGCAAAGGTGACTTCAAGTTGTGAACCCTGCTGTCCGCAGAGTACGTCGAAGGCTGTAGTTGACACAGACATCGAGGAATGTTTTTTTCTGTTACATACTTTAACAAAATCTGACGACACAGTAGTATTTTTCTGCCTTAAATAAATCGAGACTGAAGTTTATGTTGTCTGTAGTGCTTATGCGCCACTGGTATCAAGCCGTAAACTCTTTTGATCGCCATGTACATTTGAAAACAGAACTCACTACAGTCATTGAGGAATTTTTTTTGTGGCATCTTTTAACAAAATAATCTTTGCCTTACATAAATTAAGAATATCTTGAATGCTGTCAGTAGTGTTGATGCAAAGCTGAATTCAAGTTGTGAACCCTGTTGTACGCAGTGTAGATTTAAGGCAGTAGTCGACACAAATATCGATGAATGCTATTTTGTCACAGTTAACAGAATCTGAGGACACAGTACAATTGTCTCTGCCTTAAATATAAAAAAGCAAGGCTGGATTCAATGCTGTCCGTAGTGTTGATGCAAAGCTGAATTCAAGTTGTGAACCCTGCTGTCCGCAGTGTAGATTGCAGGCTGTAGTCAGCACAGTTATAGATGAATGCTTTTTGTCACATCCTTTTACAAAATCGGAAGATATAGATTCCAATTGTCTCTACCTTAAATAAAGCAAGGCTGGATTCAACGCTGTCTGTAGTGCAGATGCAAGGCTAAATCCAAGTTGTGAACCCTGCTGTCCGCAATGGAGATCGAAGGCAGAAGTCGATACAGACATAAGTCTGAGGTACTGTGGCATTGAGTTCGGAATGGGCCTGTATCGAGGAGGCACGTGCTCATGGCGGTAGCCACGTGGCAGGGCGGAGTCTCTTGTCTTTGCAGAAGTGAAACACGCCCAAGGCATAGCCTAATTATTTATAGTCGTACGGGACGTTATTTACGTTGGCCTAGCCCACTCCGCTTCTGTTTCAAAGGGGGGGGTGAACACAGCTACGTGACCGAAATATTCCCCAGTGTCTGAGATAATATGGTTGCGTCCACGATTCAGTACACTACACCTATCAATGGTATATGTACACACTGAAAAGTTTTTGATTTCTATAGTGAATTGTATATAGTATTTCACCGGTAGTCTTAGCGCTGTGTACAATATTGTTGATGTTCGAGTTCTTTCCCTTATACATACTTGGTTGCCACATCTCTGTAGATTAAGCTAGTGTACTGTTGAGGGGATATATTATTTTGGAAAGGTTCATTGTCCTGTTTTTTGCCTCTTTAGAGGTAGTAGGGGGGAGGCGTCCGTGGGGGTGGTGGTGTATAATTACAATCTCTAACACATATTGCTCGTTAAACATGGGTGTGAGTTGGATGTAATTCACGTAGTACATATTCAACGTTCTAAATGTTGATGTTAATTTGCTAGTGGTAAGTGGAACTATTGCCTGATTTTTTAGGTAGCATTGCAGATTTGGTTTGTTGTGGAAAATATAGGGAAGTGGTCAACATAATAAGTAGAAATTGTCATTTAAAAAACCTTTGAAATTCACAGAAAAAAACATAGGTTTTAAGCAGGTTATAGTTAGGAATTATCATTTTAAAAACCTTTGAAATTCACTGAAAAAACCATAGGTGTCAGGCAGGTTATAGTTAGGAATTAGCATTTAAAAAACCTTAGAAATTCACTGGAAAAACCATAGGTTATAGGGATGTTATAGTTAGCTGCACATTTCACTCATACAAAACCATTGCAATTCCTCCGTTATAGTTAGTTGTACTAACTGTAACTCTCGCGCCCGCAATCCACTGGTGATGATGTCGCATATTACATCATTCATGACATGGTCAGTGACATTACTGATGACATCACTGATGACATCTCAAATGACATCCCTGATGACATCACTGATGACATCATCCAGTGAATGTGGTTTGGTTCAATATTTAAATATGTATTATGTATATATATAGCAATCTGCATTGAAGAATCAGTCAGCCAACGGACATGGTAGTGCTCGTGATGGCCGTTGGCTGACGTGCGTACGCAAGGGGTTAAAATAAGACACAATAGCAGTGAAAATTTGTAAGTATACATTTTATTTAGGATGTGTATATATATATATATATATATATAAAATATATATATATATATCAGGCAATATATTTTTGACAACACGTCGATACAACGACATGAACATAATGTCAGTTGCAAAATACTGACTACATACTGACACATTTGACACATTTGTTCTTTTGAATCTGTGGCACGTTTTTTCACCTTATGGTTCAACGGCTTTGACGGCTTCGTGAATCAAGACGCCACGTCTTTATTCTGACCAGCAGTAGCATGGAGCAGGAGCAGAAGCAGGAGGACGCGAGCGGAAGGATGCCGAAACTGATGACGGCTCCAGACCCCGCTCCCCACTCCCCTGCTGATTTCCCGGCAGACTCCCCCCCAACTCCCTGGCTGATTTGCCAGTCGGATATCAGTTTCTCAGCGGTTTTCAGCGCACTAGGGGCCCAATGATAGAACGGGGCCACGGATCACCACCGCTGAGTGTGACCCCAATCTCTAATCTGCCTAATCACATAATCATCTAGATTAGCCGCTGGAAGTCTGCAAGCTGGGCGGAGCAACCCCTGACTTTCGTGCTTGACCTTCATGCTCCACAGCCGCCGTCACCACTTCATCACCTCACTAAGCGCAGCTTGCTTCCTGCTGCCTAAACACTCCTGCTACCTGTGGTCACACAACCTGTACCGGTGGACCACCGTTTTACAGGAGGTAGCATAAAGCATGAGCGTAAAGCAGGAGCAGGAAGGGGGGGCAGTGGTTCTGTGGGTTTGCGGGTCTGCTCCTTGCCACTTGCCCATTTAGTTACTTAGCCATTCAGCCACTGCGGTTACTGCAGTCCATTAGCAGTCTCAGCCCGTCTTGTCCTTGTTGCAGACTTGAGCTGCTTTGCCACAAGCTCTCCTCCTCCTGGACTTTTGAACTTGAACCCTGCTTTTTAAGACTGACAGGAGGGAGACCCAAGTGAAAGTGAGAGTAGCAAAGTGTGGAGGCTTAGAGGAATATATAATTGGAATGCGTATTTGCTCTTCTAAAGCTACGCATCCCCATAGGGAATAAGGGCATAAGGGAAATGCCTCCAAAAGCAAAAGCACAGGGGGTAAAAAAGGGATTTAAAGCCATTGCCTTAAGGAAGCGCAAGAAGGACCAGCTTTAAAAATCATCGGCCGACATTAGCACTGAATGTTAAGAAGAAGTGACAACACCTAGCAGGCAAGAGAGACTGTTACTTACGGCAGAAGAAGCAAGTGGAACTTCCTTGGGATAATCTATAAAAAAATGTGTAGGGAAATATTTTTTTTAAAACCTGGATGTTAGTGATAATTTCTCTGTGCTAGGTGGTTCTCATAATAAGGACCACATAAGGAGCCAAAGGACCGAATGAATTAAACAAATGACTCTTTACTCCCAGCGTTGAACCAAGACCTGGGCGAGCAAGGGGTGGTAAACGAAAGGGAGTTGTCCTTATTGGAACCTAGGTTATCGTCATCACCCTGCTTTTTCTATAGTAGAAGGGTTAGCACCTCTGTAAATAACGAAGTATTGCAACAGACAGCTAATGGACAGGGGAGGAAGGTACATGTTATTACCCCACGGGGACCTATCCCACTAGATTCGCCCCAGTCATCCTTAGCACTTGAAATGACAGCAACCCCGGCCTCATCATCATTAGAGGTGATGTTTCTAATGCAAAAGACTCTGCAGGCAATACTAGAAGTTCTAGTCGAGAATAATGGACAAGGGAAAACCCATAAAATCCAATTACAACAGATAGCAGACGAATTAAAACAAATCAATAACTGCATGCCAACTATAGTCCGCCCAGTAGCAGAGAAGAGGGATCAGGAGTCATGGGTATCACTAAGTGGGAGAGAGAATAAGGTAACACAGAGCGAAAATCCCCCGACAGAATATATCTCAAAATGCCCTGTTAGTAATTAAAGGAGATCTTACGGGCTTTTTCAGAGGCATACATCGAAGCATATGAACAGAGGGAAGCACCAGCCAAAGCTGAAAAGGGTAAGGGGTCTACAGTTGGGGAAGAGCAATAAACAAGGTATGATTATACAGGCTCAAAAGAAGTCACCGAGAGGTGGAGTAAGGAATAAAATGAGGACAGGAGGGAACCAATATATAAATGTTACAAGGACAGTGACGAGTACGAACACCCTCGTGGAAGCTCGCAACCCCAATGCCTGGAGAGTCAAAGGAGAACTGGGGCATAGAGTGGAGAGCGATCTAACCAATAGGGGAATAAGGAGAGAGCCCTCCCAAGAACAACAAGGGATAGGAACCTACCCAAAGTCAAAGCCTGCAACTGAAGGTGGGAGGGGTAGTAGGAACTCCAGTAAGTACGAGAATAATGAACACCTTTCGGTGTATATGGAACCAATGGGGTCAAAGGGTAGGGAGAAAGCGACAAAGGAAAATTAACCCCTTAAATGGCTCCAACATTTAACAAATACTTGCCAAATGCCCAACACTGGATGGGGTTACTTCTGATGATATCAGACAAATAGGTTTGATAACTTATCATGATGGAAATGAGGTAACAAAGGTGCTCTTTTATACTGAATTTGTAAAGAAGATGGTGATAAGGGCAGAGAGAGACCTGGTAAAGGAGGCAATAAGTCTTGTGCATGATTGCCAACTTGGTAGAGATGAGAGCAAATTCGGAGAGGCTGGGACCCTCACCTATCACACAGGTTTACGCCCGAGGCAAATACAGTATGATACACTAGGCACCCAATATAGAAGAATATGCACGGATAAAAACCAAAGAGAGTAAAAGTAATGATAACAAATAGCACACACGGGCCCGCCCTGAGCAATCGATTTGATCTTTTGTCTGAATCTGCAATAAATTGGGGGAATAGTATGGACGAAGGGTTGAGTGAGCTGGATTAGGAATTAGGGTTTTCACACAGCCTACGGACACTTTCATGGAATATAGGGGGGTACAGAAGGCAGCTATCCCAAGACTCCTTTAGAGAAATGCTGGGTAGTTATGATACTTTGTGTCTTCAAGAGTACTGGCTGTGTGAAATACCCAAACCTCTTCACTGATTTTTTATGCTTACTAAAGAGGCAGTACGAATGAATCTAGGGGTCCCTCAAGGGGGCTGATAACTTTGGTATCGTAAAAAAGAGCAAATAAAATAACCAATTTAAAAGTGACATGTAGGTGGCTATTAGCCTGCCAGGTAGAATTGTATAGGGGTATGCAAACTAGGGAACTAATAGTCGTGATCAATGTATATATTCAGCCAGGTGCAATAATGGACTATGAAAAGCAACTGGATGTGTAAGAAAAGGATCTAGAGGCTATTCGCACAACAAAAGCAGCATATCTGATAATGATCTTAGGTGAATTTAACCATAAATTAGATCCCTTCCATAGCAATAAGGTTTTTAAAGATCTTTTAACTATTGCACAAATACCTGCAGCAAGTTTTGATGGCGTAGGTAACTCGGTACGAGATAAACATTTAGTAAAATTTCTAGGATCCATAGGTCTATTCAGTGCTAATGAACGGTATAACACCGACCGCCCTGCAAGGCAGACTTTCCGTATAGGGAATCAGAACTGCCCAATTGATTACGCCTTTATAAATGCATGGTACTTTAAGGAAATAGAACGATTTGAAGTACTGCAGTCCGAAGGTAGTGACCACTGGCCTTTACAATTATTAATAAAGATGGAACAAGACTTGGGAAGAGAGAAAGTGATTCCTTTACAAATTGAATACCCCAGACGTATAACTATACGCATAACAGAAGACAGCCTGAAATTGGTCAATAATGTAATGATCGATTATAAGGCTTTCCCCACAATACAATTTTAACCAAGTACGAGCATACAATAGAGCAGATCGTAAACTGCCTAAGGATTCAGATAAAGGCAGGGCCAGTCTTCAAGAAGAAAGCAAGAACAAATGGGTGGTTCAATAACGAGAGTAGGAAGCTAAAGTTGTGGGTACGAAAATGGGAAAGACAGTTAAGGAAAAGGCCAGATAAAGCAACTCTAGAGATCCTTCCAGGGGCAAAACAGGAATCTAAAAATAAGTTGAGGGACAATAAATTAGAATATATGGCCAAAAATTGGAATACAATGTTAGATGTGATAAACACAAATAATATAAGATCATCCTGGCACCTGGTAAAAGAGGGAAACTTACAGGAGGAAATGCGGTGTTTAGTGGGGGAAGACGACTGGGCCAGCCATTTGAGTAAACTGTACAATGGTTCAAATAGGGATAAGACCCTGGAAATAAGGTACAAGGAGTCAGAACTGCAAGGGTTGTACTTCTCCATTCAAAATATAAAATAAACTATTCAGTCCTTAAAACTAACTAAAGCAGCTGGACCAGATAAACTACCTGCAATCATTTTATAAAATAGTACAGATTGGTGGGCAAGGTTTCTAAACACGACCTTTCAGCATATTATAACTTCAGGGTTTTTACAGAAAGTTGGAAGGGGGCGATTGTGAGGCCAATTTATAAAAAAAGAGGATGCAACACTACCCCAGAATTACTGCCTAATAAGCTTGCTGGACGTAGGGGAAAAGTTTTCTCTAAAATACTACTAGGTGTAGTGAAACCCTGGGCAGAGCAGTATAACCTAATACCGATAGAGCAAGGTGGGTTCCAGGAGGGCCATACAACCATTGACCATTGCCTTAGTCTTTGGGCAATGGCAAAGAAGGCAATTGAGGTGCGAGGTAACCTGTTCTGCTGCTTTATAGATTTCCGAGCTGCTTTCGATTTAGTGGATCGTAGTCTACTTGAGAGAATGTTAACAGAGCTCGGAATCAACAAGGCAGTACTAGCTCTAATACAAGAAATGTACTCAAGTAATTGGGCCAGGGTCATCTTGGAAATCTAGAACCCTATCTAACAAAATCCAGATAATGAATGGTTTGAGACAGGGCTGTGTCCTAGCCCTAGTGTTATTTTCCTATTTTTTATCAGATCCACCCAACATATTGAGTAGAGCAGGTGGGGTAGTCCTAAGATGGGCGAAACTCATATATCTTGTCTGTTACATGCAGATGACTTAGTGATAATGGACAGGACAGAGCGGGGCTTGCAAAAAAAACTGGATACTTTTTACGAATATTGCCTAAAAAAATGCCTCATGGTCAACTTAGAAAAGACCAACATAATGGTATTGGGGAAAAAAAGTCCTCCCTGTATTGGAAATTGGGAGAGGTTAGAGTGGAAGAAGTGGATAGATATAAATATTTGGGCATGTGGTTTGACAATAAGTTAAATTGGAAGGATCACATACAGGCACTCAAATCAAAGGCGCTTGCTTTAGTATGGGGCCTTAAACAATTTAAGCACAAATATGGAGGCCCCTCTCTGCAGCCAAATTTATCTGCTTTTAATGCATTGGTACGGCCGCAGTTCCAATATGGTGTAGAGGTATTATATATGGGAAGTAAAAGGGATTGGAACGTAGAAGAGGGTAAATGCTAGCACTCCCCAAGGCAACAATGATACAGGCTGTACGAGTGGAATGCCACCTTACATCCTTGAATTTTCAGGGTATGCAAGCAGTATTGAATTTTTGGCAGAGAATGAATGGGGAGGGGACTGCCAAATGAGCAAAACTCTGCAAAAAAGAAATAGAGGCTAGTGAACTAAATTACACCACTGAACTTGACATTAATCCTAATAGGCCTGATCAAATGCCTCTAAGAACAGTATCGTCTTGAGCCTTCTCCAAAATGGGAGCAGTCTATCTTCCCTGCGCATGTCATCTGGCAGCTTATTCCACATCTGTGGAACACAGACCGAAAAGGACCGGCCTCCAAATGTCGCCATAGTGACACGAGGGCAGGCAAGAAGACTGGCTTGTGAGGAGCAAAGATGGTGGGCAGGTACGTAAGGCTTCAAATGGTCTTTGATATATTTAGGGGCTTCACCAAACAGGGATTTGTGTGCAATGCACATGCCCTTGAAGCTTACCCTTTGCTTAATAGGGAACCAGTGCAGTATACCACTGGCCCAGTTTTGTCAATATCTCATGGAAATGGTGCAGTTTTATGAACTCAGGAAAGTGAGTCAAGTTAGATCTAAAAACGGAGGTGCAGCTGTAGCTGCTTCAATTACTTTTTAACCTTTTCATGAACATTGTATGTTCTGATCTTCTCAGGATTGAAGTCTGGATATTTTGCTACTACTCTTACTTGTTGTTGTTGAAAGCTTTATTTCGATATTCAATTTTACCTTAAAAGCATTACATATAATTGGAAACTGCAGATAAACAATACAAATGTCCCCTTCCCAGCTAAGATTTTCGAGAGAACAATGAACATTCAACTCTCGAAATTCATTAATGATAACAATCTCCTTGACGATACCCAGTTCGGCTTCCGACAAGGCCACAGAACGGAGACAGCACTACTTAAGGCAGCAGACGAAATAAGAGCTACGATGGACAAGGGAGGCTCCGCAGTTCTTATACTCTTGGATCTCTCCGCCGCCTTTGACACGGTCGATCATGTTACCTTGATCGACCGTGTCTCGGCTTTAGGAATAAGAGGCAAAGCTAAGGATCTTCTTGCCTCATTCCTGGCCAACCGCCCACAGACAGTTAAGATGGGCAACTACACCTCCCAGACCTTTTCTCTCCCTTGCGGAGTACCACAGGGCTCCTCGCTAAGTCCGATGCTTTTCAACATCTATGTATCGGACTTGGCGAGGGTAATAAAATCGTATGGAATCGCACTCACAACCTATGCAGATGACACTCAGTTAGTGTTATCAGTACAAAACGACGGCATTGCAGTCGCAGCCAACTTCCAGGAGGGAATGAAGGCAGTAAGTTCCTGGATGTCATCAAACTGTCTTAAATTAAACTCCGACAAGACGGAGGTGATGACATTCGGGAACTTGCAACCCATCTGGTCCCCTCAGTGGTGGCCTCCCCAGCTGGGGAACCCACCTCAACCAGTAGTCAAGGTTCGCAATCTGGGAGTAATCTTTGATACTAAGCTGACTTTTTCTCAACATGCCAACGCTGTGGTATCTTCCTCCTTCTACATCCTAAAAAGGATTAAAAAATTATTGCCATACCTACCGCCGTCTGCGGGCAAAACCCTAATTAGCTCCTTGGTGTTTTCAAGAACAGATTATTGTAATGCCCTCTTGTTAAATGCCCAAGAAAAGGTCCTCCACAAATTACAGACGGTACAAAATGCCGCAGCCAGAATCCTTTTGGCCATCCCCAAATTTACTCCCACTTCCTCCTACATCAGAGAGCTACACTGGCTCCCCATACGGAGTCGGATCAAATTCAAGGCTCTTTGCATAGCCTATAAAGCTATCAATAGTCCTGGCCTACAGTTTTTAAAAACAGCTCTCCGTCCCCTGGAGCATGCCAGAACCTTAAGATCATCTTCAGCACACTTACTGATGGTTCCACGGACAAGGAGGACCAACTGGGGAGACAGATGTTTTACCATAGGAACTGCTAAACTGTGGAACACACTACCACTCCACATTAAAACTGCCCCTTCGCTACTATATTTCAGAAAGAACCTTAAAACTTGGCTGTTTCCATCTTAAACCCGTCCTTTACCTCTAGAGTGAGTTCAGTAGCACTAGCGCCGAGACACCCTCACGGGTATTTGCGCGCTCTAAAAATTGCATAAATAAAATAAATAAAATTAAAAAAAATGTCTCATAAGTTAAGAACAAGTAAAAATGCCATTTTATGAATGGAATAAGTTAGTTAAAACTAGATTAAATTGAGATAGACAATCTGTTTCTGCGGAGTATCCAAGACCATTTTAAAAATTTGGAGACACCACAAACTATGGGAGGTGAAGTGTCAGTTAACAAAATGCGTAGCGCCACCGAGTGTTCACGTGTCCCTAGGCGTTTAAATAGGGGTTTGAGCCAGCACCTCCTTGGTCGAATATAGTCTGGGCACTCAAAGAGGATATGCGCCACTGTCTCAGGCCTTGTAGGGCAGAAGGCACAGAAGGGTGATAGCTGCACTGGCGATTTCCATCGGGATAGGAAGTCCCCAATCGGAAGAGTGCCTATTCTAAACTTGAAGTAAAGGGCCCTATCAGCTGGCATGGTGATCAAATCCAGATAGGGTTCGTAGGCCACCACGTCCTTAATTCTAAGAAATGCTGCGGTCGAATTGCAGTGGCGTGGGTTACCAATAAGTTGGGAGGAGACCCAGTCCCAATAGAGTTTTTTCAGGATAACCTTGGGTGGG
The DNA here is from genome assembly GCF_964261635.1 of Lissotriton helveticus. NCBI lineage: Eukaryota > Metazoa > Chordata > Amphibia > Caudata > Salamandridae > Lissotriton > Lissotriton helveticus. Next base: position 1,066,631,747 of record NC_136067.1, on the reverse strand, counting down.
GCAGATTTTGTAACCCAACAGTCTCCCAAGCCCAACTCCCCCAAGAGGTTTTTTATCTCCCTCAGCCACTTGATCTTGTGCCAGCCCCCCATATCCATCACCTCGGACAGCCCGTCAGCATATGATTTTAGCTCTGGAACCCTCCACAAGCGAGCCCATAATAGCAACGGTCGGAGACGAGCCTGGTCCTTGATCGACCTGCAGCCCACGTCTAAGCATACCGGGACTGTGGGAGTGCTCAAGGGGAGAGCAAGTAGGTCTTTCAAAAATTTGCTCTCTGACTTGGATAGGGACTCCAAGTTACAAAGGCCCCATAGCTCCGCCCCATAAAGTGCGGAAGTAACTCCTCTTGCTTTATAAATGTCAATTGCGGGTGCCACACACTGTTTGGAAGAGGCGCGATACTCCCTTAGCAATGCACCCCCTACCCTTTTGTGGCTGAGGACCATCTTGTTGATATGTGACGTCCAGCTCATAGTGTCGCACAGGCATATTCCCAGATAGTCAAACTCGGAAACTTTCTCAAGAGGGACAGAGTTCAAGACTGGAGGGCGTCCTGGTTTCCGCGGTGGATGCATGATCAGGTATTTTTTTTATCCACATTGATCACCAGTCCCCTTACCAAACAGAAGTCCTGGAATCGGGTCAAAAGCTTCTGGAGACCTTGTGGAGTCTTGGCAATGAGGAGGGTGTCGTCCGCAAACAACAGTGTGGGGATCCGTACGCCCCCCAGGGAGGGTGCGTAAGCTGGTTCTTGAAGCAGATGCTCTACCACACCATTTACGTACAAGGAAAATAGGGTGGGAGCCAGCACACATCCCTGGCGGACGCCCCTACACACCGGGATCCTTTCGGTCGATTCCCCATTCTGACCCCACCGCACCTGGGCATAATTATCAGTATGGAGTTTTATCAGGAGCGACAGAATGTAGGGAGGCAGCCCAAGACCCTGCAAGACCCTCCAAAGTTCCTCCCTGGGAACCAGGTCGAAGGCTGTCTTTAGGTCGATGAAGGCCAAATAGAGACTGCCCTTTCCCAGCTCCACCACCTTCCAGTGCAGAAGCATTAGTCTGAAGACTTGTTCTATAGTGCCCGTTCCTGAGCGGAATCCAGCCTGGAAGTCAGATAGAATATGGTTTTCATCCACCCAGTGGAGGATCCTCCCTAAAATCGCCTTCACCGCCACTTTTTGTGTCGAGTCAATCAAGCTTATTGGCCTGTAATTCCCTTGGTTTTCCCGACATCCCTTTTTAAATATGGGGACGACCTCCGCCCCCTTCCAAGATTCTGGGACAGGTCCACCTTCCATGTGGAGAAGTGTGGCTCACTGGTTAGAGGAGGCAGACCTGGAAGCAGAGGTCAGCCCGGGACCAGGGTTCAATTCCCGGCTCGGTGGGGTCTTGAGTCCTAAAATTTCCATGGGCTCGACAATTCTCGATCCGGTGCCTACTCTATTCACGGGTTCACACTCTGCGACTCTGGGCAATAGCTTGCTTAATCTCCACAACGGCCTCTCGCGGCGGGATGCCTGGCTTTCACCTGCGGATACCCTGCCGGGGTTATCTCACAGGGGAATACCAGGACGGGTTCCCTAAGCAAGCGCTTAGAAATCGCTTGGTGATTTGCGCTATATAAATTCCTGTACATGATGGCATTCAGAAGGGTGGAGATCACAATGGGCCATTCAGTCGGGTAAGCTCTGAGTAAGTCCCCTGGAAGCCCGTCTGGGCCGGCTGCTTTCAAGGGCACTACGGACTTTATTACATTTGCTACCTCCTGGACGGTGAAAGAGTCAAGGATACTATCCCATCCCAAGGTGGAGGGTAAAACTGGCTCATTAAGGGGTCCTTCTGCCGGGGAATATAAAGCCCCAAAATGGTTGGACCAGGTCTGGGACGGGATGGTACAAGTCCTCAGTGTGTCATCGGGTCGGCTCCTAGATCCCACCAGGTTCTAGAAGCCCCTGGCATCCTTTCCTTTGCTAGCGGCCAGAAGGTCCGCCCAAAACTTTTCCTCCCATTCTTTTTTTGCTGTTTGTAGACTCTGGGAGTAGAGCTTCCTGGCCTCCCTAATCTTGATTTGGGATTTTGACTTAACTGCTTCCACCAACATTTTCTTCCTTACCCTGCAGTTATGGGTATACCAGCCCTGTCTTCTCAATGGCCTTGTTTTAGCCCCCTTATGCCTAGTTGGTGCAATAAACAAGTTGCTTAAGGCCTTGGTCAGGTCGCAGAACTTCCTGGACACCCCCACCGGGCCTCCCTCGGGATTAACCAAGTTGCGTTGGGCTGCAGCCAGGAGTAGCGTTATTGCCTCAACCTTCTCAGAGGAGAGCTTGAGCTTTGGCCACTTCAGCCGCCTGCCACAATGCGAAACAGATGTACACCCAGAGTTGGCAGTGACAGTAGGCAAAGGGCCCCCTATGCTGTCTAACCACCATGGAGTCAGGATCAGCGAGAGCCAGTTGTGATCGCTCTCGACGGACGGAATAATTACCATGTCCCTCACCGACCTCCATAAACACACGTCAAGCAAGATATAATCAATTCTTGACGTGTGGTTGGGCCTATTGTAGGTGTGGACGCCTGCCCTATCCGAACATGACCTCCCATTGAGTGCCCTCAGATCAAACTCCACGCTAAGGGTATTGATCTGAAGTGCCACTTCAGTCCACCTCTTAATCGGAGTTAGCTCTAAGACTGGGATCCCTCTTTTATGATCCTCCTCCTCCAGATCCAAAATGTCGTCCGAGCCCAAGGGCTCGAACGTACAATTTAGATCACCTGCAACCAAGGTACATGATTTATAAGGAGATGTCGTTAACAAGCCCTCCAAGAGGGCAATTGTGGGCGACTGTCTACCACCCTTTGTCCCCCGTGCATAGATGTTATAAATATTCAGAATGGGACGACCCCGGGCATCTTTCAGGGTGATATTGAGGAGATCGGGACTGTTGGTCTGGTGGACCTCTACCCTACAGTTTAAAGAGGTAGCCACCCAGACGAGGAGACCACCGGAGGGGCGTCCCCTCCCTGCTTCTGGATAGACAGCTGGAGTGGAGTAAGAGGAGTATCCTGCCTTATGGATGGGCTCCCTACTCCATGTCTCCTGGAAGATGCAAATCGAATACTCTTCCACGAGAGCATTCCAGTCGGGCAGGGCGAGCTTCCTGGCTATTCCAGCCACGTTCCAGCTGAAAACCCTAAAAGCTGGATCCGTTACAGCTGGGACGCGACTGGACTCGACTTCGCGGTCGGCAACGCCCCCAAGCGGGACGGAAAGACGACTGCCCACTCTGTTGATAGCCTGCCCCCCCCTCAGGGTCCCTACTGGCAATTGGTGCTATGGGCTTTACGGTTGGGGAGGGCAGGTTGGTCAGCCTTTCGGTAGAATAAGCAGCCCCTCCCAATTTGGGGACCCCCGAGACCGGCCCACGGGGATCTTCAAGTCAATACCCCGTTGTGCCCCAGACCGATCCTGGCCAAACTGCCTGAGGATAGAACTGGGGTGCCGCCAAATACCATGGACAATCACTAGGGCTGTGACATGTTTCCCCAATTGCTAGCCTAAAGTGATTCGTTGAGGGGCGCGGGTAGAAATAAGACAGGTCCACCACGCTAATGCCAGGACCACCCACATGCTGATTCTGGTTGCAGATTGTTTGTGCTACTCTGTTGTCTTTAAAATTAACTACCACGCAATCCCCTTCCAGTCGTTTCCTGCTCTGTCCTATCCAGCCTACCCTGCGCACTCCTAGGATCAACCCTTCCATACCCCTAGGTAATGGTTTGTTTGTTTTTAACCAATGCAGAGTTTTGTTTTTTTAGGGTCTGGTGGGTTTCAAACTGGGCATCCTTCAGAGGAGGGACATTGACAAGAACAGCAATGTATAGGTGGCACTCCGGGGGGAGGTTTACTGGGGGGCTCTTGTGGGTAGCTTTCGGAGTAGTGTCAGCTGGAGGACCGACTCCTAGATAACTCGTGATATGTTTTGCTACGGGAGCCGGCCTTACTCTCTTGCCGTGGTCGATTCCCTGAGCCGGTTGCCAAGGCTTAGCCAAAGCCCCACCCGCTGGCGACTTAGCATTGTCTTGTTTCTTATTCAAAGCTTTAGAGGTCTTAGGGGATCTTGCGTGGACCTGGGCAATATGTATGGTAGATCCCGGTTTGGTCGTAATAAGAACCTCGGGAGTGACGGTCAGGTCCTTAGATACTACAACAGTAGGTATAGACGTTACCGATGGTGGGGCCTGCACTAGGTCTGCGGGTGCCCGATTTCCCCTAATCCCACCCATGTTGTCGTCGCTGATTCTAGACTGGAGTTTGATGAGCGTTTTAAGTGAGTAAAAATTGTCGAGGGTGGACTGCTCAAATTTGTCCAGCCTAACCCCCAGGCCCTTGACTTGGTCAGTGAGCGGGACTAGTAAAGTTTTAATCAGGTCCTCGATTTGCTTAAGGGAAGCAGAGGCCTGCAAAGCTACTGATTTATCTGGGGAATTGGAGTTTACCTGCACGGCCTCAGGTGCCGTACCTAGTGAGAGATTCCCACCTACCCTTTAGGGGTCCATTACAACTGAACCCTTACCTAATTTGATGCCCAGGCCCCTTGCCACTTGTTTCCTGGGGTGCTTGTACAGTGTAGTGTGGCTGCCTTTCCGCGTGCTAGCAACCCATTTTCTTTTTTTCCGGTTAAGGGAATCTTGGGCCTTGCACGACAGAGACGGAGCCAGGGGAGAATCTTGATGTGATGGGTGCAAAACCTGGCCAATATCAGGGCAAGGGGGATCTAATGTACAGGGGTCCAAGACCACAGGACTAATATCAGGAGATGGTGATTGAACTAACAAGCTCTCCAGCCTGTCAATGCTTGCTTGAATAGCAGACATCCGTGGCTGCTCAGACGTGTCAAGGAGGAGAGGGGAAGGGTCCGGCACAGTGGTAGGGGACAAAGCCTGTGCCATAGAACCAAGAGAGGAGCGTCTAGCCGGTAAATAGTCCTGAGATAGGCGGCGTTCCGTCATTGCTATCTCCTTCTCTATGACAGCAGCTACTCTGGTTATAAATTTGTCCATTGTTCCTATCACTGCACTCCCAGCAACTCCCACCCCCCTCCCCTAATGCTTTTCCCCGACCGAGTGGACATGATGGAGTCTGCTCCCTCAGCCGGTGATCAAATACCTTTAAGGTCCGTGGGCGAAAGATGGGTGGCCCAGCCCAGCCTTTGACAGCCCCTGACTGCCACAGACTGCCCGCCCTTTGCCCGGGCTTCGCTCGGCGTCCCGCTCGCGTCCCGCTATGCGTTGGGCTATCTGTTACATAGGTGGCGTTGCGAGCGGGGGCGTGTCTCCCAGGGGGCGCGGCCAAGCACAGCTGATCAGCGCAGGGACTCCTGGTTTAGAGAGTCCCTGCTCACGCACCACCACCGAGGCTCCTAGGATCTTCCTGCCGCACTGCTGCACTGGAGCCCAAGCAGCGTCAGCCCCTCACAGCTGACCGCGAAGCGGCACCCGCGAAGCGGGTGCTGCGAGTTGTAGCGGAAAGCGGTGGTATTCCCAGGCAGAGGGATAGAGGGCAGCCTCCTCCAACAGCAGCCAGGTGTCAGGTTCGTTTGGTGTCCCGCCTAGGTCCGGGTGGTCCCGCTTTTTCAACTTGGTCAAGCGGGGGCGTGTCTCCCAGGGGGCGCGGCCAAGCACAGCTGATCAGCGCAGGTACTCCTGGTCTAGAGAGTCCCTGCTCAAGCACCACCTCCGAGGCTCCTAGGATCTTCCTGCCGCACTGCTGCACTGGAGCCCAAGCAGCGTCAGCCCCTCACAGCTGACCGCGAAGCGGCACCCGCGAAGCGGCACCCGCGAAGCGGGTGCTGCGAGTTGTAGCGGAAAGCGGTGGTATCCCCAGGCAGAGGGATAGAGGGCAGCCTCCTCCAACAGCAGCCAGGTGTCAGGTTCGTTTGGTGTCCCGCCTAGGTCCGGGTGGTCCCGCTTTTTCAACTTGGTCGAGCGGGGGCGTGTCTCCCAGGGGGCGCGGCCAAGCACAGCTGATCAGCGCAGGTACTCCTGGTCTAGAGAGTCCCTGCTCACGCACCACCTCCAAGGCTCCTAGGATCTTCCTGCCACACTGCTGCAGTGGAGCCCAAGCAGCATCAGCCCCTCACAGCTGACCGTGAAGCGGCACCCGCGAAGCGGGTGCTGCGAGTTGTAGCGGAAAGCGGTGGTATCCCCAGGCAGAGGGATAGAGGGCAGCCTCCTCCAACAGCAGCCAGGTGTCAGGTTCGTTTGGTGTCCCGCCTAGGTCCGGGTGGTCCCGCTTTTTCAACTTGGTCGAGCGGGGGCGTGTCTCCCAGGGGGCGTGGCCAAGCACAGCTGATCAGCACAGGGACTCCTGGTCTAGAGAGTCCCTGCTCACGCACCACCTCCGAGGCTCCTAGGATCTTCCTGCCGCACTGCTGCACTGGAGCCCAAGCAGTGTCAGCCCCTCACAGCTGACCACGAAGCGGCACCCGCGAAGCGGGTGCTGCGAGTTGTAGCGGAAAGCGGTGGTATCCCCAGGCAGAGGGATAGAGGGCAGCCTCCTCCAACAGCAGCCAGGTGTCAGGTTCGTTTACTCTTACTGTTTAAGCATATACATTCAATTTGCAGAATTTGGTGCTGTTTTGTGCAAAATGAAAGTAGTAATGAAATGATAAAATACCACAATATCTGGTGTTTTTTTTTTAAGAGGAATGTGGTTTTGGATTCTCAAGGGCTATGAAAAGTCCATAATATGTTTTCTCTCAGAACCAAGATGGTGTCAAGGGGAGCAGAACTGGGGGCTGGGGGGTACTTTTCTGATATGAGGAGTAAAAAATAACGTATGGGTTGTGAACCATTCTCTATGCTGCACATGGTTAAGATTCAGGAATGGTTCCAAAATAGGAGGAGGTGATACTTTAATCTTATATATTGAAGCTTCAAATTGGGGTAAAGGTGCCAAACAGTCGTCATAATGGCAGATTGTGAGCTAATATAAGCTGTAAGTATTATTAGCAACAATACCCATTATTAGATTGGAAGAAATAGTGTAAAGCTTGGATACAGAAACTTGGACATTTCATTTGTGAAAATCAAGGCTCTACATTGAATATCTAAAATATAAGTATAAGCTTCAATAGAGAAAGCCAGGATATTAACGAAAAATTATTTAACTTCTCTTGTAGAAATTAGATATGGATCCAAATTCAGAAAAGATGATTAAGAATAGCTTGATTTCAGACCTTACGGCTTAATAAACTGTTCTTAGAGGATGACTACTTCAGAGGGATTGAGGTGGCTATGTGGGAAGTTCAGTGTGGTGAAAATGTTGGAGTACCGATTGATAGAGTTCAATGGGATAGGATCTGCTTTGGAGTGTTCAGGTAAACAAGGAATATGGATTTGGGGTTTATTCACCAAAAGATTTTATACTGGCTTTAATAAAGTCATTCCACGTTGCAACATACACCGTCGAACTACAGAAAGTGGTCACATTGTAGGTGGCACTAGTCATGAGCATAGATCTAGATCATAGTAAAGGTTTACCAAGAATACATTGATTGGCCCATTTAATTTGGTTAGGCTGGTATTTGTACTAACAAAAAAACATTTTTTAAAAGGTTGAAAATCTCACTCTCCTCCATTGGTTGATTACCAGATTTGAGATTTAATTGTACTTGAAAAAAAGAGCATGCTTATCTATCAAGGAATGAAGTTTCAAAATGAATAAAATAAGTTGTCTTTTATACTCTCAAGGAAAAGATGCTTATTGCTCCAGGAACAATAACATTTAGATGCCAGAGTGTTTCTCATACATTAAATAAAATTTCAATTTTCACCCTTCAATTTAAATAGCTTCTTTGGTCACTATTAGTTCCTCATTGCAAGTGGTCTTCACAGTTCCTGTATGTGCCATAACTAATGTTACTGTGCATTCCGGAATGATAGTTTGGCAACTGAAACCAGACCCCACAGTTTTTCCTGAACAAATCTCAATAGTTTGAACCTACCCAGTAATATTGGAACATGCAGATTTCTGTGTGGTAACCACCAATATCTTACATATTATAAGGAATAAACCATTAATTGGGTGCTATTTATTACACCCAATGAATTCAGCATGTGAAATATATATGGCACATACACTGGACCCCTCATTATGAGAGCCTTAGTCTTCCCTCTTAGTACCCTGTAGATGCCTGCTAAGGATGCATTGTGTTGCACCTGGCCCTTTTTTTAGGTCACCTCTATTTTTTTGCCTTCTGTTGCTGAACCAATTTTTGATGCCATGAATTCTGTGAACCTTTTCCCTGCTAACCAGTGGTAATGTATTTGTGCTCCTTCTTTAAAACATGGTACACTTGGCATTTACCTGATTGATGCATTTAATTTATGTTTAAGTCCCCAGTCTATGGTACCATATGTATGTACAGAGGGCAAGTAAATTAAATGCTGCTAGTTGGCAGAGGTTCTCATTGTGCCACCCACCTTTTCAAACATGTCTCATTTCTGCCACTGCAGCCTGTAGTGTAGTTTTGAACTTGTATTTCGACCTGGCAAATAAAATGTGCCAGACCTAAACCTTATTTTCAAATACTTATGATGCACCCCTAAGGTAGGTCCTAAAGGCTCATAGGTTAGAGTGCATTGAATCTAAGAAGTAGGACATGTTTTACGTTTTACATGTGCTGACAGTAAAATCTTTTAAGGCCTATTTATACCTTCAAAAGAGGTTTTAAGGCCTATCTATACCAATTACTAATACTGGGTTTAACCTATTAAATGTATTAAGTGCTAACTATAGACTGGGAGCAGATAGAGATAAGCTGTTTTCTCTCGAATTAATTTTAAATTCAAATTCTCTATAATGCTGAAGTCAGATTTTAAATTACAATTTCAAAAATACACCTTTTTAAAGGTTGTTATTTTGTTTTCCCAGCCTACCACGCCTTCTGCCAGTGTACTGGGTTTCATGACTGTGAATGGTCCTGCTGTTAGACTTTATATATTACTTTCAGACAGTGACACAAGGAGGGCTTGGGTGCGTACAGGATTACCCCCTAAACAGGATCAACAAATGAAACCCCATGTTTTTGCTAGTTGTGAACTTTGAATCTTGATGAAGGTAATTAGAAGATTTGAAGTTACCTACTTAAACATATGTCATTTTTATTGTCCATGGTGGTTTGGCTTCACAAGAGTGATGCTGTGAGTGTCTATATCCTGGTCTTGTTAGAAGACCGGGACCTTACCACTGGAAACTTGCTTTTAATTTATGGACTAGTTTTGTGATTCCTTTCTTTCTGATGAGCCTCTTTGTGTATATTTGTGTACTTTATTGAACATGTGATCAAATTAGGAGAAAATATAGATTTTTCTGTTTGTGTATGACTTGATTATGAATTAAAGATTATATTCTTTTGATACCTTCTGAGTTAACTAGAATATATTGATGTATTTATGCACTTTGGCATTCGGCATTCAGTTACCAATGGGCTGCTGAAATATTTAGATGTTGTGTCAGTGGACTATGGTTGGTATAGAGCTTTAATCATTGACACAATTTCATTTAAAGCTTTAAGATTACATATCTCTGGTTGCCCTGATGGATTTTTGTAATTCTGGTGTCATCCTATTTCTTAAAATGTACTCTATTTTTCTAAATTGTTTTTTTTTCTTTTGTTGTGTTTCACTTTTATACTGCATGTGCTCTGCATGAGTACTTTACTCATTGCCTCAAAGATGAGCATGACAGCTTTTGTGCCAAACCACCAGAGGGTCAATCACAGGTTAATTTAATGACTTTTGTGGTTCACCCTGACAAGGATTGTGGTTGTCACCTGAGCGGGGCTTCCACTGCCCTCAACCAATAACCCAATTTTTTAAACATTTGCTCACTTGTCAATAGAAGAAAAAAAATATTGCTGGATATGTGGTTTGACACAATGTTCTGAGTAAGGACATTTTTATGTCTTCTAGCGGTTATGTATTTTTGCTCCGAAACTTGTGATAAAATCCTTGTTTATGTCCAAATGTAAATGTCCAGTATTTGTAAAGCGCGAACAATTACCCGAAGGTGTCCGGCCACTGGGTCACGTCGGGAAGATTAAGCAAGCTATTGCCCAGAGATCCGCCACTAGCACCAGGGGTTGAACCATGAGCCCCCAGGTTCCAGAGTCATTCGCCATGGCTGCTGCGCCACACCTCTTCCAGTGAATGGTCAGTGAAATGCTATTCACTTATTTGAGCCAAAGGTTTGTGACTCAGGTCCTGTCTTTGGTTCATGTTAACCAAGAATCAAATGCAAATACATTTAAAAATAAACAAGGAAAGCAAAAAACAATTATAGAACATCTAATAGTGTCCGTGGTACACGATGTGCAGTATTACCAACAAAATGTGCGATCCTGCAAACCACCTTGCCACTACAACATTTAAATGGAGTTGTCACTGTCCAGATATGAGATATAATTAGGAAAGTATGCATACTGGGCTAGGCACTAAACACCCTCTTTCGTGTTATACAAAACTTTCAATAAAGAGTAACAAAAAAAAGAACTTTGTCATGAATTAATCTTGCTGGGAAGTCTTCTATCCTTTCCCAGTTCTTCAGAGATACTCCCTTTGGGGTGGGCCTAGCTAGGTGTGTTATGGGGGTAAACTAGCATATTTCTGGTGATCTGTAAATGAATCCTATTGATATCTTCTTGCTTCCTGCTCTTTCACTCGGGGTAATACAAAGAACTTCATGTTCTGGGAGTATAGGAGAGAGAATGTGGTCCAACGACTAGATTGCAGACTTTGGAGCTGGGAAACCGAGGTTCGAGCCGCTGGGTCGACTCCCCATCCTGTGATTCTGGGTAAATGTCTTAATCTCACCGTGCCTACCAAAAAAATGAATGTGTCCTTGAGTACCGTAATTGGTGCTCCTGTAAAGTGCTCCAATACCTGTGGGTCGAGTTCCTGCTATATAAATATGCAACAACTAAAAAATATTTGCTCCTTGACACCAGACATATTCCAGAGTTCCATGCGCATAAAATCAAAGCTGGTGGGTCCTTGTCTCACCTCTGCCAGTTCCTCTCTTCTTTGTAGTTTAACTTCTTGAATTACAAAGAGAAACCACTCCGCCAACCAGCCCTTTGACTAGGCCCCATGGGAAAGCTGCACCAGAATGTTTCCCTGCGGTATACTAAGCAAACTTATTCACTCACAGACATGTCCTTACTTGGCCCAGAGTAAAGAGGATATTCTGCCTAACTTGTACATTGTAGAGCTGTCTTGAGAGTGGAGGAAATATTATGCTATTGGCACCTGAGCACAAAGATCATTGTCTTACAGGAGGGACAGTTATCCTAATATATCTTTCTTGATGTGTGTGTTAGCCAGTTCCACCATAGGACAGTTCCAGAGGGCATGGGTGAATACTTTCCTTCCAGGTCCATTTGGTGCAGTTCGCCTATGTTTTTGGCAAAGCAAAAAAATGCATTAATGTGATTTTTTGTTACCAGGAATGTAAGAGTGTCTACTAGAGAGGGATAACTTGGAAATAACAGGACTTTACTGTGCAGGATATCACCCAAGACATAAAGGAGTAACATGGATTGCCATACAGGACACTTTTTCTCTTTTGGTTTCATAAAATGAAGAAAATCACATTTTCATTGCGCCTGAATCCAGAGGACTCAAGTTTTTCAATTTTAAATATCACCTCACCTGTCAAAAACATAACAATAATAACCATTCTTATTTATACACCCCACACAGAAAACAAACCATTCATCGGTGCCTGAATATTGTTGGTTACAACTGTCTAACCAAAATGTTTGTATGCATTTATGTGTTTTTTAAATAGCTTGTACCTAGCCTTAAGGCAGCAGAGCACTGTATGTCTGCATGTATAGGGACCCACATAATGCTGGATGACGGCTTCATTGTATGGTGCACTTCTAAAAGGATGATATGGGTGGCTAGCGCAAAATGATGTTTACCTATATATCTGCATTTTCAAAGCACAATTAATATTAAAACAACATGTTTTGTGGGCTTTCTTGAAAAATCACAGGGGTCGGTAATGCCGGCATCTTCTATAAAAAAACAATTTACTTTATGTTATAATGCAAAACGTGAGGCCTGTCGGTTATTGGGGTACTGCACTGATATGCTTATGGAGTCTTGAAAATTCCGAAATCAGCCGCAATTAGGCATGTTGTGTGGCAGTAACTGCCCTCCCTTTTTTCCCCAGAGATGGACTCTCCCCATCCTCTTGCAGATTTCTAGTTGCCTAGTGACTATATTGATAAAGCGAGTCTTCAGGGCAGTCTGAGCACTTCTGTACAGGAATGATGACTGCAGAGTGCTTAAATGTTGATGATCCTTTGCAACACCTCTCTATGCCAAATAGGGAGGAGAGGGGCACTGTTGGTTTGTGTTAACAACAAGGGCTGCAAACATGAATCTACAAACAGGGTCTTCAAGTTAGGCATCACTCCAACTATGTGCATAGCACGGCATGCGTCCAAGAGCAGCCCCCCGCCAACATTAGTTATTATAATTTCACATGAGATAGTAATAATGTAGCTTAGGAGGATAACACACCAAACATACCAAGCTGCAGTGCCAACATGTTTAATTCAACTTTCTCACAAGGTTGAAGGATTCAAAGGGAAGCAGTAGCATTATCAGGAAATGTATTAGTCTGCCTTTACTAGGCATAGCTCCACACCACTGCCTCCCATAAATTCCAGGTACAACAAGGGAGCATCTTTTCATATCCCAACAAATGGCAAGCCCCAACCACCCCACAAGGGTGTGTGGGGAGCCAGGAATGGATTTAGGAAGAGGAAACTAGGCATGAACAGGAATAAATCACACAATATAGACATTACCACCACGTGTCCCGATCCTCGTTCCATTCCTTACAAAGTGAGGATTCACCAAAGATAAGAGTAAACACAGTTAAGGCAACATCCAGATAAAAAACACACCAACACAAACATGGAGCCAAAATTCAGAACACAACCAAAAAATGAAACCAAGGACAATTCGCTGAAGTTGGCAGTACACAAGAGCCCACCACAACAGCAGCCACAGCAGCCACTAGTTATCGACACAAGGGAAGAAGGGAAGTGCAATCAGCAGATGGGAAGTAGCTGCCCAAGTAGAACTTTTGGACATGAAAGATAAATCCGAGCCACAGTGGGTAGCAACAGGCAGCCACGAGCAGAAATGGTCACATAGGCCGAAATAAGTGTCAGGCACACAAAGGAAAAGCAGGTCATGTAACTGCCAGTGAGAAAGTGACAACACCAGTGAAGCCAGCATGTTATCAGAAAAGCAGGAAAAAGGAAGAATCCAAATCCAAAATTTAGAGGCAAAGTTACTATGATTTGGTGTAAGGGTTGGGTTACTTTTGTGGAGCAGTTTGATGCAAAATATTTTGCTAATTTACTAAGCTACATAAGACCACTTTGCATGGCTTAGTAAATAAGAAGTAGTGCAACGCAATGCACAGTGCTGCTTTGTGTTATTTTGCATTGGGTAGCTGCTATAAGGGTAGAGCATGGTGGTTCCTGTGCACTCACTCATGTGTTTTGAAGCAAACCTTTTGTTAATCTGGGTTTGTGCCAAAATGGTGCGCCTACCCATCAGAGGTGAAATGAGGAGACATATCTTTATTTCTCCTTGCTAATTCCTCTTTCCAGGTGTTCTGCATTCTGCAGCACACATAGAACGACGAATATGCCTCTATGGTTTATTTTTGTGGAGTAAGGTCTCCCTTCCAGCACAAAAATAATGTTGGCCATTATGCAGAAAACACGTGCAGTATGGTGCAAGGATGCCAGTGTTGGTGCCAGGCAGCACAAAGTGTGTCAGCTCAATGAGAAATGCTGCTTATATTTGTAAATATAGAGCATTCCTGCCCTCTCCCTTTCACGTAACACAGCACCGCAAGGTGCCTTGCTGCATTGCATGAAAGAATGGTAAATCTGCCCCATCATCTCTAGGACAGGAAGGAACAGTAGTCAGTATACCAACAAGGCAGAGTCATCGCAGGCTAAGAAAACAAAAAAAACCACACAGGCCCATCCTAACTGACAATGTAAAACCTAGATTCAGAAGAACAAGGGGGGCAACTCAGTGACCCAAGGACCTGGGTAGAAAAATGATTAGAAACAAAAATGGTTCTTATGTGGGAAGTGTAGCCCTTGACTTCCACTGCAATAGTTTTTTAAGGAACACAAATCAATGTTACTTAGGCATTTCATATGTTTATTTTCTGTAGAACAAATCACTGTTACAAAGGTCAAGAAGTATTGTATGACAACTTAAATACAGGTGCTTCTATTGGGTGATGGCGCAGCCCACAACTAAAAGTAAAATACATAAGTATTCCAGTGGTGACATATTTACAATCCATTAGAAAATTAATTAACAATCAATACATACGTTTTTAATAATTATGTCCTAATTAAACTCCTACACTATATCCTTACAGACCTTACAGCCCACAAATAACATATGTAACAAACAACAGTGTCTCAAACAAGGGTATAATTTTAAGGTCAAGTACATGTGGCACAATTAATTGCGACGGATTAAATCCAAAGGGGGAGAAAACCAGGGAGACGTTTTCTTGTAAAGGTCAATTATATTTCAATTGATAAGCATGTTGGACATATTAAACTTCATATGTACAAGCACATGGGACCGTAGCACTGCATTACATTGAATGACATGTTACCTAAAAAATACTGTGCACAAGTGCTCGTGAAGCTTTGTGACGGCGCAAGTGACACATGATGTGGTATATACAGCGATAGTGATGGGCGCAACAAGAGAAAAGTGGGATTTTAAAATTCTTTACATATTTGGGATACCCAGGCAGTTAATGGTACAAGAATACAAAAATTCAAATGAGTGGGGTATCCGTAAATGGGGGCGCTAGGAGTTCCGCTGTGGAAGTCAACAGCGTTTTGGCCTGCAGAAGTGTTAGGTCATCATCAGGACCAGGTTTACGATTTAGTTAAATTGTAGTGCTGGGGATAGAAGGATATTTACAGTTCCATATATTGTTGGACCGAGAAAGACAGGTAGGTCAGAATGAAAAGGGTTTAAAAAGGATTTTTGAGCCCAAAATAGGAGAGGGGATACGTGTAATGGGCGCTGCTGCAGACATTTACCGCGTGACTAGGCTTATAGAAGAGAGGTGTGAGTAAAGGCAACAGTTCCTGTACCGGAAGTGAACTTACTTAAGATTCAAGGGCGGGCTCTGTCCAAGAAGATTCTGGGATGCCCCTGTAGAAACCTATGCGCAGAGAAAACACAATGTGAGGCGTGCTGTGGGAGCTGTCAGTGTTGATATGTGTGACAAATGGAGTGCACCAGGGAGATTAAGTGATTTGCCCAGA
This sequence comes from Lissotriton helveticus, assembly GCF_964261635.1. NCBI lineage: Eukaryota > Metazoa > Chordata > Amphibia > Caudata > Salamandridae > Lissotriton > Lissotriton helveticus. Next base: position 1,066,616,329 of record NC_136067.1, on the reverse strand, counting down.
ATCACAGGATGTTGAGCGTCCCTGCCGAGACTCAAACCCAGTTCCAAGGTCGACCACTCTGAGCGTTAGGCCTCATCCTTCAACTGAAAGCCTTCACCCATTGAGTGGGTGAAGACTTTCGTTCTTAAAAAAATCAAGCCGCACTGCATCAGCTATAACTTACGCCTTCTCCATGCACTCCTCTTACCATTTAATATTACATCATTTATACCATTTGAAATTATAGCATTCATAACAACAGTTATAACATTCAAAATCACTTTATTTGTTAGAACACAGTGCATGCTAGAGTGGCAAGCTATAGTTATTTGTAGTGTGGCTAATGCGTTCACTACACTGTGTATGGAAGTATACAAGTTCTAACAATTTGAAAGTGGTGTTTAAATGATCAATTTAAGGTATAATTTCTTCTTTAGAATTTCTAATGTTAGCCTACTTTAAGTTTGTTAAAATAAAGTCAAAGTAGTTTAAAAGGTCGTGCATAAATTATAAATTTAAGATATAACTATAACTTTAGAATTTCAAATGTTTGGGTACTTTAAGTTTAGTTTGTATAGAAAGAACAAATAAAGTTTTTCTAACTATAACAAAGGTATGAGGTTTGTTTTCTCATTGAAGTGTTGCACAGTGAAATGTCATTCAGTGTAGCATTTTAGAGTGGAACAGAATGCAGGGATGTATGTTAGTTTGGTGTAGAGTGGAACAGTGTAGATTGGAGATGTGTAAAGTGGCATAGAGTGAAGTGGTATACAGTGGAATAGTGTAGAGTGGAGTGGTGTAGAGTTGAGTGGTGTACAGTGGAGTGGCATAGAGTGGGGTGCTGTAGAGTGAAATTCTGTAGAGTGGAGTGCCATAGAGTGAAGTGCCGTGGGGTGGAGTGGCGAAGAGTGAGATGGCATAGAGTGGAGTGGTGTACAGTGGAGGGCCGTAGAGTGAAATATTGTAGACTGGAGTGCCACAGAGTGGCGTGGAGTTGAGTGATGTAGAATTTAGTAGCTTAGGGTGGAGTGGCATAGAGTGGAGTTATGCAGAGTGGAGTGACATGCAGTACAGTGCTGTTAAGTGGAGTGACATTTAGCAGGATAGCATAGAGTGAAGTGGTGTAGTTTTGTGTAGAGTCAAGTGGCATAGAGTGGAATAGTATAGAGTTTAGAGCCATACAGCAGAGTGGCATAGAGTGAAATAGCATAGAGTAGATTGTTGTACAGTGGAGTGGCGTAAAGTTTAGTGGCATAGAGTGGAGTGACATAGAGTGGAGTGGCATAGAGTGGAATGGTGAAGAATGGAGTGGCGTAAACTTAAGTGGCGCATAGTGTAATATTGTACAGTGGTGGGCCACATAGTGAGGTAGACTCAAGGGGCATAGAGTGGAGTGGCATTGAGTTGAATGACCTACAGTAGAGTGGCATAAATTGGAGTAGTGTAGAGTACAATAGCATAAAGTGTTGTGGCATGGAGTGGTGTAGAGTGGAATGGTGTACAATGAAGTGGCATAGAGTAAAGAGGCGTACAGTGGAATAGCGTAGAGTGGAGTGGGGTAGATCTGAGTGACGTAGAGTGCATTGGAATATAGTGGAAAGGCATAGAGCGGCTTAGCATGGTGAAGAGTGAAGTGGTAAAGAGTGGAATGGTGTAGACTGGAGTGGCATAGAGTGGAGGGGCATAGAACGGAGTGGCGTAGAGTGGAGTAGCATTGAGTTGAGTGGCGTACAATTGAGTGGCATCAAGTGGAGTGGTGTAGAGTACAATAGCAGTGGATTGGCATACAGTAGTCTGGCGTAGAGTGGAGTAGTGTAGAGTGGAAAGCCATAGAATGAAGTGACATATAGTGGAGTGGTGTAGAGAGAAGTGGCCTAGAGTTGAGTGGTGTAGATTGGAGTGGCATAGAGTGGAGTGGGGTAGAGTGGAATAGCGTAGAGTGGAGTAACATAAAATGTAATAGGGTACTGTGGATTAGGGTAGAGTACAGTGGTGTGCAGTGGAGAGGTGAAAAGTGGAATAGTGTAGAGTGTAGCAACATACACTAGTGTAGAATTGAGAGGCATACAGTGAAATAGCATAGAGTGGAGAGACATCGCGTGGAGTTGCATAGAATACAGTGCCAGTGGTGTACAGTGGAGTGATGAAGGGTTGAGTGGCGTAGGGTGGTGTAGGTTTGAATAGATTAGAGTGGAATAGCATAGAGTGCAGTGGTGTACATTAGAGTGGCATAGAGTCTGAGGGGAGTAACGTAGCATGGAATAGCATAGAATGAAGTAGCACAGGGGTGGCGTAGAGTTCAGTGGCATAGAATTGAACAACATAGAATGAATAGCATGGCATGGAGTGGTGTAGAGTGGAGTGGTGTACAGTGGATTGGTGTACATTGGAGTAGCATGCAATGGAGTGGTGTACAATGGAGTAGCATTCAGTGGAGTGATGTAGAATGAAATAGTGCTGAGAGGAATGGCATATATTTGAGTGGCATACAGTGGAGTGGCACAGAGTGGAGTGGGGTAGAGTGCAGTGCCATACAGTGGAATCAGGTACACTCGAATAGCGTAGACTGAAGCGACTTAGAGTGGAGTTGCGTAGAGTGTAGTGGTGTAAAATAGACTGGCATAGTGTAGAGTGGCTCACAGCCAAAAAGCATAGAGCATAGTGACATAAAGTGGAGTGGTATAGAGAGGAGTGGCATAAAGTGGAATGGAGTATAGTTTAATGGTGTATAGTGGAGTGGCACATAGTGGTGTTGAGTAGAGTGTCGTACAGTGGAATAATGTAGAGTGGAGAAGCATTGGGTACAGTGGCATACACTAGAGTGGCAAACAGTAAAGTGGTGAGTAAAGTGGATTGGCTTACAGTGGAATAGAATAGAGTGGAGTGCCGTGGGGCAGAGTGGAGTGGTGTAGCATGGAGTGAAGTGGCATAAAGTGGAATAGAGTGGAGCAGGGTAGAGTGCAGGGCCATAGAGTGGAATAGCGTACACTGTCGTGGCATACAGTGAAGTTGTGTAGACTAAATAGTGTGGAGTGCTATGGATTGGAGTGGCGTAGAGTGGAATAGTAGAGTACAGAGGTATAGAGTTGAGTGATGTGTGTGGAGTGGAGTGGCATAGATTGGAGTGGCATACAGTAAAGTGGCAAAGAGTGGAGTGGCTTACAGCGGACTATCATAGAGTGGAGTGGTGAAGAGTGGAGTGGTGTAGCGTAGTGTGGAAGTGGAAGTAGATTAAAGTACAGTGGAGCATGGTAGAGTGGAGTGGAATAAAGAAGAGTGGAGCATAGTAGAGTGGAGTGGAGTGGCATAGAGTGGAATAGTGTACACTGTTGTTGTGTTCAGTGTAGTGGCATCAAATGAATAGTGTAGAGTGGCATAGAATGGAGTGGCATGATGTTGAGTGGTGTAGAGTGGAATAGCACAGAGTGGAGTGGCATACAGTGTAGTGGCATAAGTGGCATGCCGTACAGTAGAGTTGCATAGAATAGAATAGTGTAGATTGGAGTGGTGTAGAGAGGTGTAGTGTCCAGTGGCATGGAGTGGAACAGTATAGAGTGTAATGGCTGAGCAAGGAGTGGCTTCCAGTGGAGTGGCATGCACTGGAGTGGGGTAGACTGGAATAGCGTTGAGTAGAGTGGCTTCCAGTGGAGTGGTGTATCATGGAGTGGGTAGAATGGAGTGGGGTACAATGCAGTGGCATACAGTGCAGTGGTGTAGAGTGAAGTGCCTTGCAGTGGAGTCACATACACCGGAATAGTGTAGAGTTGTGTGGCATAGAGTGGAATAGCTTACAGTGTTCTGGCATACAATGGAGTGACGTAGAATTGAGTGCCACAGAAGGGAATATGGTAGCAAGGATTGGCATAGAAAAGAGTTGTGTGGAGTGCAGTGGCATAGAGTGAAACAGCATTGAATGGAGTGGAGAGGATTGGAGTGGCATACAGTTGATTTGAATCGGGTGGAGGAGAGTAGATTGGTGTAACGTGCCGCAGAGTTGAATGGTGTACAGTTGAATAACGGAGAGTGGTGTGGCATACAGCGGAGAGGCATACAGTGGAGTGGCACAGAGTAGAATGGTGTACAATGGAGTGTAGTAGAGTCAAATAGTGTAGAGTGGAGTGGCATAGACAGTAGTCACGTACAGTATATTGCACAGACAACTGGAGCGGAATGTGGTGTAGTAGAGTGTAATTTAAAGTGGCATAGGCCCTGATTATGATGCCAGTCGCACAAGCATTTGACTGGCATTGTGAGGGAGTGGAAACCAACCGACTAGTAGTTGGCTGTTCCATCCGACGAATTAGGATGTGACCACCCATGAGGTGGTCAGAAACATTCATTCCTCCATTGCAGCTTGTTCAGCAGCCAGCATAGGGCCGCGGCACAAGCCTCATTGGGAAAATGAATGTTTACAAACATCCGTGCACCATGTACCAGGCATAATGTGGTACCTGGCACACGGGTATGGGTGTTTAGAGGGGCCGTAGAGGAGGCAGTTGAAGGATGAGGCCCTGCTAGCGGTCCCCAATTTCAGTTTCTGACCGCCTTTCTATGGCGGATGGACTACCATAGAAAGGCTGCCTGAAAGGGACATTGTAATCCCTACGGTGGTGCCTGAGCAGGCACCGCCCCATTGTCAGGGAATACATTTTGACAGCCGGTCAGATAGGCTCCTTGAGCCCGTTAGAATCATCAGTCAGTCCCTCTGCATGCTGCCTCGGACCGCCACGCATCGTAATGAGGTAGTTGAACAGCAGCATTAGATGTCAGTTGGACCGCAACCATCAGGCTGTCAGATGCGGTCCAAACAACATCATAATGAGGGCATTAGTGGGAAAGTAACTGATTAGTCAGCTGTAGATTAAACTTGTCGGGAATATATAATATGGAGTGGAAAGGGTCATTCTCAGTAAAAGCTGTAAATAGGTGAAGTAGTAATAAAGTATAAGTGACAAACAGTTATATATTGGCCTACTAACGTTGTGGTATACCACTGTACATGCGGATCACAAGGCAATATATCTTTGGCTAATGGCTACGTTTACAAAAGTAAACTGCAACCATGTAGTTTCTACCACATTTTGCCTGTGTTCTGGGTTAGGGTCTTGAATATAGGTACGTAATATGTTTTATTGCTGTTCCCCGCCTTTTTCCACTTGTTTAAAGTGGTAATAGGTAGGGAAATGTAATAATATTTTTCTGTATAGTTTTTTCAAAGTTTACGTAGTATGCAACTGAATATTGAAGTTGTTTCAGCAAAATTTTTAAAAATAAATTTGTAAAAAAAAGCATACAAATAGTACAATATTTTTGGAAATATAATATAGTACAGTATATTTGAAACTTTTTTACATATTTATTTTTTTAGCATTTTTTTAAGTACCGTAGTACTTCCTAGGTGTTAACCACAGTGCTTCGAGACCTTTTTGAAAATAGAGAGAAACTTTTAAATAATTTTCCCTACCTATTACCACTTTAATAAAGTGGTAATAGGTAGGGACAAGATATCAAATCTACTACGTACCTATATCCAAGGCCCTAACCTAGAACACAGAAAGTGTGGGTAAAACAATATGGCTGCCTTTTACTTTTGCAAAGGCAGCAGATACTCAGTCATGTACTGCCTTGTCATCACTATGTACACCAAAATACTGTGGTGATTTCATGGTATTTTGTAACATATACTTGCACCCCCCTGGCAGAAATAATTCACACTTTCGGCGTTCAAGTTGTGTCCTACGCGGATGACACGCAACTGGTGGTTACCCTGACTCATCCCTCCTCCTATCCTAGCGATCTCAGAGGCTGCATGGAAGCAGTATGTACCTGGATGAGCCAGACCTACCTGAAACTGAACGGCGACAAGACAGAGCTAATGGTACTGGGTAACTCCCCACAAAAATCCATTGACTCTTTGTGGCCACCAGCACTAGGCCCAGCACCCCCAGCCAGGAACACCATCAAGAGCCTAGGAATTTGGCTAGACAACGCATTAACTTTCAGCCACCAGGCAACCAAATTATCGGCCATCTGCATGGGCATTATAAGACTCATCCGTAAAATCCTGCCGCTCCTCCCTTTCAAGGCCAGACAGATCATGGTCCAGGGCCTAATCCTTTCCCGGCTGGACTTCGGAAATGCCCTTTATCTAGGAGCGCCCAAATCAACCCTGAAAAAACTTCAGGTGATTCAAAATTGCGCTGCCCGTACTCTCCTGCGCATTCCCCGTCGCCAATCGGTGAAATCTGAACTAAAAGTCCTTCACTGGCTGCCAGTAAAGGACAGAATCAATTTTAAAAGCATGTGTATTGCCCACCGTGCCTATTGGAGGAAAAGAGCAATCCTGAATCACACCTTGATCACCCCCTACCACCCCAACAGACAGCTGAGGTCGACCCATACCTTTCAAGTCATCAAACCTAGGTTCAAAAGAGAAAGGAGGAGGAGAAGTGTGGCTCACTGGTTAGAGGCGGCAGACCCGTAAGCAGAAAACGGCCAGGGACCAGGGTTCGATTCCCGACGCGGCAGGGTCGTGGACCAGGGTCAGCGGACTCGATAATTCTCGCCTCGGTGCCTACTCTAGTCAGAAACCACACTCGGCAACTCTGGGCATCAGCTTGCCTCATCTTCACAACGGCCCCCCCAGACCGCCGGGGATGCTTGGTCGCACCTTAGAGATACCCATCAGGGACCATCTCTCAGGGTGAGCCAGGACGGGTTCCCCAGCGGTCGAAGCGTGGAGATACTCCTCCGGGAGTTGATTCCTAGCGCTATATATAAACCTGCAATTAAAGGAGTGGAGGAAGAATTTTCTCAACACACACGGCAAGGCTCTGGAACTCCCTCCCAATCTTTATCCGATCAGAACCTAACATTCTGCACTTCCGAAAAAAACTAAAAACCTTTCTCTTCAGCAGATAAAATCAACCCGCCCCACACACCTGTATTTTGCTAAGCGCTAGGACGCCTGCGGGTAGCTATTGCGCTCTACAAAAACCAAATCCAATCCAATCCAATTTTGCAGCCTCAGCTATCACTAATTTTAAAACCCTTATCATTTTTTTTTACATTTTTTATTTATGGTATTTATGCAAATACATACAGTAAACAGGGTAGCTTCACTGCGGGAAGCCCACCGGCTAGCATCCTCGGTAGGTCATACATGGTTAGTTTATGACGGTTCCCTAAAACCTTTACTACCAAAAAGGATCATCTGCACACCATAAACTACAATCCTGCCAAATTTAGTGAAAATACATTCAGTCATTTTGGCTCTACGTCCACTACGAATGTCTAAGGGAAATGCATTGGGAGAAAAGCATGTTTTGAGCCAACCTTTATTTCTTTGCACCTCCTTTACAAATCACAACAAATCTTTCCATCCTCAGCCAATCTTGAAAAATGTATAGGTCTGGAAAGTTTTGTCGAGATTCGCAAAACAGGGGCACAGTTATTAGCATGCAAAAATCCAAGAAATTCCTATCTGTGGGAATCCTAAATATAACTACAGAGTGACTACCACCACTCTATAATATATAGATATATAGATATTGATATAGATATAGAGATGCTCAGAACTATGTATGAATACATTGGCTGCACTGGACAAATGAAGGAATCTTTTGCACATTTCATTGGAGCATGGACAATTTCTTCATACTGAAGTTTGCTAAATATTTGTTGGGAATGCCACGCATAGAATGGTCAAGTCAAGTTCTAATAACATATATAGACATACATACACACACATATAGATAAACACACTGATGTGCATATTGTAATATGATATTTTTTTATCATTATTGATTCCGGGGAGGGGCCATGATTCATGATATGCGTTGCCTCGAGAGGGCCATGGAAAAAAACACATATTGCACTTAGTTTTTTTGTATGTCTGTTGTATACAATGCTGTTTGCTTCATGTGCAGTAGTTTTAAACAAGAGTTTCCCAAATCATAATGCAAGGTGTTAAATGAATACAGTGATATACAATCACAATATGTAGGTCTTGTAAGAATGGCCCCGATTGTTTTTTTCTCAAAAGTGATTGTAGAATGGTTTCAGAGAGAAATGAATCAGTGTTTCCTCAAACCCAATTAAGTGACCTAGGCCCAGATGCATGAAGCTAAAAACCGCTCGCAAAGGGGCAGATTCTCAGAATCTGCCCCTTTGCGAACGGTATTTTTGCATTTGGGATGCATCATCCTAAATGCAAAAATTGCAAATTAAGAATTCGCTAAATTGCGATTACTTGCATTTAAGGAATCTCAAATTGAGATTCCTTAAATGCAATGCATGAAAGTTTAAAAAATAGCGATTTCGCTAATAGAGCTCGCAAATTACCATGAAGTTCAACATCATGGTAATTTGCAAAAACTTTGAAAAATGCACTAAAGTGCATTTTTCAAAGTTTCATGTTGTGCACACACATGCCCTAAGGGCATGTGTGTGCGCAACATATGTGCATAGATCAATTTCAGGGGTGCACAGGGTGTCCTTTGGACACCCCTGCACCCTTGAAATCGCGTTCTCATTTTGCGATTCGCTAATTGCGATTCGCAAATTGAGAATGTCTTCCCATTCATTCCTATGGGCCTCTAGGCCCATAGGAATGAATGGGGAGGTAGTCTTTAATTGCGAGTCGCAATTTGCGAGTCGCAATTAAGGAATTTTAAGAAATCGCTATTTTTAAAGTGATTTCTTCTTGCATAGCATTTTGCTATTCCTTATTAGTGATTCCTTATTTTTCGCTAATAAGGAATCGCAAAATGGATGCTTGATGCATCTGGGGATGGTTATTTAAATTATGTGATACGAAAAGTTGATTTATTGAACATTTTGCAACATTTTGTTGCACATTCTCTGGCTATACATTTGTTCACTATTTAAGCTAATAGACTTTTGGTTTTATTCTGTAAATTAAGGGGCAAATTATGTGGCGAGTGTGGTAAATGCATAATCATGCCCTAAACCTCACAGTTCACTGTCCAAAAACATTGCATGTTATTTTATCTCAATTCTATTCATGAAAGGTAAACAAAACCTAAAGGATCTAGGGCCATATTATCAAGCAAGGGCGATACATTATCGCCGCTTTTATCGGCAGCAAACTGCCGCTAAAGCGGGGATAATGGGCTTGATAATATGCCCTTGTGAATTCCCATAGAAGCCCAGGTTAACACCAGAACCTGGGCTTCTATGGGAATTCACAAGGGCATATTATCAAGCCCATTATCGCCGCTTTATCGGCAGTTTCCTGTCGAAAAAAGCGGCGATATTGTATCGCCCTTTCTTGATAATATGGCCCCTAATTCCAGCCAGTGCCTACATTTCGCTGCCGTTTGAGAGACTGCTTCAAAAATCCCTCTCTTTTTTCTACGGGCAAAATGTGTTTGCGACAGGGCCATGTTTTTGTTTAAAATTGAATATTCTTACATATATAGGGGCTTATTTACAATGCCCTTGCGCCACTTTTGCGTCTTTTTTAACATGGGGAAAGTGACGCAAAAGTGGTGCAAGGGGCTTGTAAATCTGCCCCATCATTTCTTTGTATCACACACAATAAAATCATACTCTCAGTCATACACTTTTAAAACAATCGCATGCATCAATACAAGTTGAAAGCAGCCCCTCTGAAGTGTAATGCTTGTATTTATCGTGTGGAAATATTTCGGAACAGTTCGCTTGGCACAAGAGTTCTTTTAGAAGCAACAGGTTCTCTATTTTACATACCAGACCCTTCCCAGTGGGGCTTCCCAGCACTAGTACTTCAAAGATGATGTGATTGCATTATCTGTATCTGAATAAAACCATTCATGGCTCTGAGAAGGGATCACCTGCGGTGTATCTCAATCAGTCGCAGAAGCAAAGCCAACCAAAACTGAAAAGACAGACTGGCGTGAGGAAACATCTCTATCAGCGACGAGCGTCCATCACCATCAATAAAAAAACGCGGTAAACCCGAAAAGGGGCACCTGTAGCAACCAGGCAATTAATTCAGAGGTAACCAAGCTCCGCCAAACTTCATTCATACAACGTAATTAGAGAAAAAGAAAAGAAGACGCCTTACCTTTTTAAGAAATAGTTTTTTCAGTCTCCTGTGAGGGATTTTGATCATTTTCGATTTGACACTCGCCAATGAAAGGGAACAGGTGAGGCTCACGGATAGTTAAGCCATTCTGAAGAAAAACAAGAAGACATCCTTTCTTCCTTGTGATCTGACTATCCTTACGCTCTCTGGTCAGTCAGCGCATCTCCTGCATCAGCGCCTGGGGCCAGCGCGCAGATTAGACGGACGGACGTTAACCTGCAAGGTTGGCTGGATGCAGAGAGCAGCGCAGGATGGAGCGCGGCTACGCGCGCAGCGCCAGGCGGCAGCAGGTGGCACCAGCCCCCGGGCTGTGCCCGCAGCTCTCTGCGCGGAAGTTTCAAGGGTTCTTATCTCAAGTGGGGAGCACTGGAACCGAATGCGGCTGATGTTCAGCAGTTCGATGTTTTTATAATTCGCGGCTGCTCGAGTTTTGGATGAGGGCAGTTCCGCGCATTCAAGGACCGTGAGAGACTTCCGCGTCGCAAACCGCGCGCGCTTAGACTACGGTAAATCCGCTAGTGACTGAAGGATGCGCTCGCGGGGTTGTGCTGAACAAAGACAAAACAAGCTCATTGCGGTAGCCTTGAAGATGCAAAAACTTGAAGTTGGACTAAAAAGATAGGGGCTGATTTACAAGCCCGTGCGTCACTTTTGCGTCATTTTTAACATGGGAAAATGACGCAAAAGTGGCGCAAGGGGCTTGTAAATCTGCCCCACCTACCTTTGATTATTGGGTGCGTATTAGAGGTGGAGGGTGGGGGCACCGCGGGGCGCCAGGGACAGGTGAGTAAGTGCCCACTTCGAAGCGCAACCTGCCGTAAAAGTATCGAACTCCGGCAGGCCGACTAGACTATCCTCTTTCCGAGGTCGATAGAGTACCCCTCTTTGTGTCTATAACAGTACAAGGACCCTTAGAGGGATGAATATCCCAGAATTGCCAAGTGGCCACATTTCTGGCCAAAAACGGACCGAGGGCTGTGTGCCCGTCTAGAGGGGGCATTATTTGGTAGTCTGGGCTGTGCAGTTCACTTTGGAGCAAAAGTAATTCTGATTTGCTTGAGAGTGGTCTCTGTCTAGAGTTGCACAGTGGGCAAAAAACAACGCACTGGAATGTGCCTGAGATTAGTTCAGTTATTCAAAGCATCACACTTTGCTCGAGCCCTGTCAACTGTATCAGTTTCAGCCAGTCCTTGCTATGTACGCAAAACCCCATCAAATTAAATACTGTTTATGAAGTTTCTCTTTTCACATTACTATAAATTCTAAAATCCGAGCGACCAAAGTGCTGCTGGCGAACAGGCTACGATTAGCAGCTCAGGTCACAACTTCACTAGGGGTCTATAGGCATCTATTTTTGGACTAGTGTCTTCAGTTTGCAGACAGCTTCTGCCTGACATTTGTCTGCACTGGAAATGCTCCGTTAAGGTTGGGTCAGTTTTTACCTCGTGCCTGGAGGGACAGGAAGCTTCCAGCAAGAGTGGTAATTAGCAGCCTCCCCAGGGTGTTTCCTCTGGGAGGCTCGCCTGGCAACACCCCCACCTCGCCCCAACCGCAGTTCTGGGACCAAGAGTGCAGCTATCACCTGCTGCTGCACCAGCAGGTGCAGTGGCACATATGCCTAGAGACATCATTGAATCCTGATAGACCATTAGTCATAGGGGCCATTTTCCGTGGTTTCACCTGGGCCCGGGGCGTCCTTGCTACGCATCTGGCTGGATTAGGACCCGAGAGCAGCCCAAAAGCATAACAGGGGGCCGTGTTATACAATGCGGCGCATTTCCTTGTTAGCGCCTGCACGCCTTTCAATAGGTGAGCCTGGCGTTAACAAGGAGAGTGTGCTGTATTAGATTTAATGCACTGCACCCAGGGCAGCAGCGAACTCGTGCTGCCCTTGGGGCAGCATATTCAGGTCAAATATGGAGCAGCTTTAAAGCAGCTGCTACTAGTTTGACTGTGCAGACTGCAACTCGCCTTACATTTTGAACACCCCTCGTATCCAGGCAGGTAACATATATTTAAAAATAGTTTCTAATCACAATGAAAACATACCCCTTACAGATGCTCTTCTTTAGTTCACATTCATCAGTGCAAAAGTGAAAAATGAAAACCTGCTGTCTCAGTTACCGCAGTCAACTCACATCTTTCCCATAACAATTGTGAGCCATCTTTTCAAGGAAGACATATTTTAAATCCTCAACTTTTTGACTCATTGTGATATAAGACTTAATTTCGAGTCTCGTCAGGGAGAGGCGGGAGCGGTCTCCAATCACCCTTTTACGAATCCGATTAGGGTGGTCAGACCGCCATTGCTCTACCACACCTGCCAGGGAACTGCTGTTCCTAGGCTGAGTTGCAGTGGTGTAGAGGCAGTAATATGCTTGCCAGGACTGCTGCGGTACTTCCAAGCAAATTACAAGTTTCCTCTACACCACTTTTCCATGGTGGTTCCTCCTCGAAGAAAACCGTGGCAAAGAGGAAAGAAAGGGGGCCCTAAGGATCGACTGGTGCCTCATGCCCTGTGGATGCACACAGGAGGGCACAACATGTGCTCTCCTGCATGCATGCACACCAGTGCCTGCATGGCATGGACTTTTCAGTCTTTTCAACCTATTTTTGGAATTCCCATTGTGGTGCCCATTTTTGGAGGCACCGGAGTTGGAACACCCAAAACACCCCACCAGACACTGGGAATCTCCTCATCTGGCGGGTGACCCGACCACGGCTTTGCAGAGCGGCCGCAGGGCGAACCCGGCATTGTGCCACCAAAGTCGTAATCAGGCTCATAGTGGTGAATGAGATATAATCATACAATTTACTGATTGGAGATGTGTTTTTTTATTATGCTCCACATGTCTTTTGTAGCATCACCTACATACACAAAACAAGTTGAGTAAAGAATAAGACTACACTACTAGTGCAGCAGTTGGCATGCAATGAAAATGTGCAGATCACAGCCTCATGGCAAAACTATCTGTCTTTCATAACTAAATCACAGATCTCACAATGGGTGGCGATAGCCTGTGATTTACCTTCCCTTCATAGTAAATACATTTACCAGTTTATTGCAGATGGTCTACCCCCTCCAAGATGCAAACAGACGTTCCGTCAATTTAACACAAGTCTCTTTATTCAATTTAAGGCAGTTCTCTTTGTTGAGTTTTTTTTAATCTAATTGTTAAATTGTAAAAAGGAATTGATGCAGATCGTTCTTTTGTTGATGAGCTTTTTAATCTCATGTTGAAGTGCCACGTCCATGTTACAGAATCCTGCTCACTTTTTCAGGTCATACAAATTCAGAGGGTTGCCGATGTGGCAGCATTTTCGATAGCACAATACCTGCATGCCTTAGGCGTTACCTGTTACCATTGTACAGTTACATGCCAGGCATAGAGAGTAACCAGAAGGGTGATGTTCCGCTTACATTTCTGGATGATCGTTTTAAAAATAAGTGAAGGAGGGGATTGACTTTCCAAGTGGAGCAAGCACCTTTTTTTGTAACACAAATATCTCAGACACTACTCAGATTTACCCCAAATGGAAGCCAGTTTACTTTGAGTGAACTTCTATTTCATGGATACTTTGGAGTAATTACAACAATCAGTTTCTGCAATAGAAGATAGGAAAAATTCCTTTAGAAGCTAAAATAGAAATGTTTTAAAAAAGTTTTTAAAATGTTTTATTTGTGAGATTTTTACAACTAAGCTGTGCTTCTGTCGAATCTTATTTGCTATTGAAGACACTTATATTAATAACGTGCACACATTTTACCTTTAAATTAAGCATGTGCTAAACGCAAATTTGAAGTACGTAATCATATTTGAATGTTATGGGCCTGCACGTAAATCAACTGCTGGACTAAGTTAGCCTAACTGTTAATGTCATATTAAATGAAAAACAACTAATTAACACAGAAACGCCTTTTTCACATTGAATTGCCCCTGCCCTCAGATTGTCCTGCCCGCCAGACTACCCATCTGGAGATATCAATGCAAAAAAACGTGCCCTGGCGGAAAGAATTAATAGCGCCATTGACAGACTTGCACCCGCTCGCAGGGAAAGGATTAAAGATAAGGGGAAAGGAGCTCCGTGGTTTAAGGAAAATGTACGCAGTCTGAAACAACAGCTTTGCCAAGGGGAAAGAGCCTGGCGAAAAGCATATGACCCTTCCGCCCTCTCACATTATCTTGAAGTCTTTACAACATATAAAAATGCAATTCAGACTGAGAAAGCGGCCTTCTATGAAAATAAGATTGTGTCTGCCTCTAACACGCAGAAAGAAACGTTTAAAGTCCTAAAGGAACTTCGACAGGTTAAAGAACAGAAGCCTGCCTTTAACATGGAGTACTGCGATAAGTTCCAAACCTTCTTTACCTCCAAAGTGGAGGACCTCCTGACAACCATTGAGAACACCTCTAAGCTTACATGCTCGCTAAACCCAGTCTCCATTGGCCATCCCTTAGAACCAGCCCTTACGTCTTTCCCCCTGCTTACGCACGAGGCCTTGGGGCCACTCTTTGGACGTGTGAAATCTGGTTCCCCAGCCGACCCCTGCCCACCCAGGATCTACAAGATGGCCCTCCCCGAGATCGAAGGCGAGATTCTATCACTCCTGAACATGTCTCTGGAAACAGGAGTGGTCCCGAGCGATTTCAAGGAGGCGCGTGTGATTCCCTTCTTGAAAAAACTCGGGCCGACATTAAAAATCTGAAAAATTTTCGGCCTATATCCCAGCTCTCTATCCTTGCCAAAGTCCTTGAACAGCACGTTCTTGCCTCTCTCGCTCATCACCTAGAGGTTATCGATCTTCTGCAATTCAACCAGGCTGGCTTCCGACCTCATCACAGTACCGAACTAGTGATGCTGGCAGTCCTAGATGATCTGAGACTGAGGGCCGATTCAAAGGACCCCTGCGCCCTGATTCTGTTAGACTTATCCGCGGCCTTCGATACCGTGAACCACGAGTTACTTCTGTCGCGGATGTCTGACTTTGGGGTGCAGGGCATAGCAATGACATGGCTCACATCCTTCCTAAAAGATCGCTCTCAGAGAGTGCAGCTGGGGGATGCAGTATCAAGGTCAGGCATCCTCCCATGCGGAGTCCCTCAGGGATCCGCAGTGTCTCCCCTTCTATTTAATGCTTACCTTCAGCCCCTGATAGCTGCGCTCAACCAGCTGGAGTGCCAGATATACAACTACGCAGATGACACCCAAATTATCATTCGGATAGACAACTCCCTACCAGCTCACCAGAAAGTACAGAACATCCTAAAATTCACAATAAACTGGATGTCGGCCAACCACCTCAAGATCAATCCAGATAAGACGGAGGTGTTGGCTGTCACCAATGACGCCAACCCCTGGAACTGTCTCTTTTGGCCACCCGAGTTGGGCAAATACCCAGAGCCAGCTACGGTAGTTAAAAGTTTGGGAATAAAAATTGACAACAAACTAACCTTCGCTCCACAGTTATCCACCACAGTCGGGGTTTGCTCCAATATAATTAGGCAGTTGCGAAAACTGGCCCAGCTACGTACCTTTGAGACCCTCAAACGAGTGGTAGTAGCACTTATCTTATCCCGACTGGACTATGGTAATTCGCTCTACTTAGGACTCCCAGACTACCAACTGACCAGACTTCAGACCACTATGAACGACGCGGCTCGGCTTGTGTTTAAAGTCCCACGTCACACCCATGCCTCCCCCTTCTGTGCCAGCTACACTGGCTCCCCATCAGACAGAGGATTAAGTTCAAGGGACTGTGCATTGCACAGAAAGCCATCTATGGCAAGGCACCAACATACATCAGAAACAGCATAACGAACTACGCCCCAACCAGAGTACTTCGATCCTCGGAAGCCAGGATGCTAGTTTGCCCCCGCACCCGCCTGTCTTCCATGGGTGGCAGAGCCTTCTCGTCTATCATTAAACAGATCTGGAATAGACTGCCTGACAGCCTCCGTAAGGAACCCTCCCTGCTACGTTTTAGGAAAAAACTCAAAACCCTCCTGTTCAAGGAAGCCTGGGGCCCACAGTAAAGTACCGTCTCCCCACCCTCAACCTTAAGCAGGCCCCTCTCTCAAAGCGCTTAGAGACCGTTGGTGATAATGCGCTATATAAATATAAATTACAATTACAATTACAAATTACAATTTGTGCACAATTGTTTTCTTCTCTTTGCTGCAGATGTTGCAACTTCAAAGCCTACTGTTAGTGAATAGACCCCTGTTTTGTATAAAACAACTGATAGTGAGATTGTCATTGGGAAGAGAGAATAAAGACAGAAAGAATGATTCAGGGGAAGAAGTTCGGACTTTAAGAAATTAACATTATAACATTTCCTATGACTAATGCCTGAAAGTCTATTATGTTCTGGTGAGAACACTGGGCGTGAACCTGTTCCCAGGAGTTTGCTCATATTCTATTGGTGGATGAAGAATGCAAAAGAAAATAATGTTGCAACATAGAATTTGTGTGTTCATTTTAGTGCGTGTTCCTCGAGTTGTTAAGGATTTTTTTTCCCTATCCCGGAAATCGTGCACAGCAGATCTTAGCTGATCTTTCTGAATCCCTTTCCCTGCCATTTAGACCAGAGCCTTGTCTCTGATTTCCTAGATTTCTCTATATGGGAGTGTATTTAGCCTGATTCTATATGTCTGTTGAATTATGACAGACAATAGATTGGCAGTCTGATTTGCAAAAGTCTTATGCTTGTGCATTAGTCTCTCTCTCATGCTGCAAGGGCGGCAATTGCCCAGTCAGGAAGGCCTCCTCCTACATTGCCAGGAAAGGGGGGGTGGGCAGTTGCGCATACTCTTTACAAAAAGCTGTGGTCAGTCAGTCCAGTCATGGGGCTTTGTCTCCAGGCATGCTTTAGATGGCCTGTACCATACCTTCTGCCGTGAAGGCCACATTGTAGTATTGTCAGTGCGAGTCCTCTGGCCACAATAGCTGTATGGAGTCTAAGTATGCTTGTAAAGAAGCTGGATTGTCTGGCATGGTGGAGCGATGGAGCGATGGAGGTCAGTGTAAACATTTGTCATGGTGCATGTGATACCCTCTGTGTCAGTATGGGTAGTTTGCTGGCCGTCATTCAAAGCTATTATGGGATCACTGGCCTAGGGCTTAGGTAGGATCACCACCAGTATTTTGCCCATCCAATCTCCCTCTGCGTATCACCTTGCTGTTGGCTTCTTACCCGAGTAGTGTGTCTCCTGTTCATTCTCCTCCCCAAACTCTGACAACTTGCATTTCAGTAAGGCAAGTGTCTGTAAGCCTTCTGATTAGAAGTGGTCCAGCTTGAGGGCACGTATGTCCTGTTCCAGACAGGCAAGTTGTGCATGTGTCACCCAGAGAACGCCTGCCTGCCTGGAAATGCATGCGCCTTGTATGATGACCTAAAGACCTCCCAAAGTGTCATGGTAGAGGAGACCGAGTCTTCATTGCAAGTACAGTAATCTAGGATGGCCGCACAGATTTTATTTCTAAAGAAGGGAATCCTTAGCGCATTCAGAGGGAGCCTCCAACTAAAGTCCCCTGAGTGGGCAGAGGTGAGGGAGATATCTAGCATCACCAGATCATGGTCTGACAGAGTTCTCAAGAGAAGCTCTATATTGGTGGTACACAGCACGGCTGTCTTGACCACAAGTTGTGTGTCGAAGTTACGACGGTACCTTTGACATCATGCGCATGTGTCATTCAATAGACATCTATCAGGTGCTTGTCCTGCATGACAGTGTGGAGCCGCTCGGGGGGTCTAGGGTGAGGGCGTCTGTTCGCGCTGGATCTGTCAACCTTTGTGTCAAGAACCACATTAAAGTCCCCTCACCCAAGTACTGTCCCTGTCCCCACCCCTGCTGTCGATTGCCACACCTCTGTGAAGAGGACTGGACAATCAACGGAGCCATATATAGAGGCCAAAGTGATTGGCTTACCATGCAGGGTCCTATTAAGAATCACAAATCTACCTTCTCTATCACATATCTCTTTGTGCATTTGCCAGAGTGTCCCTCTAAGGATGATAATAGCTGCTATTTCTCGGTTATAGTTGAAGTATGCAGCAGTATGTGCCTCCGCTATCCAGCCCGCCCGGAGCCGTGAGCAAGTGACGTCAGGTGGAGCTATTGGAGGAAACAACATCAATCCGGTGCCTGGTTAAGTAAGCGAGCACATGTCTTGCCTTACAGAAATCATTGAAGCCCTGTATATTCCACGTCAGGCACCTAGTTCTTGCCACTGTCAATAAAAAGGATGTGTGCTGTCTGTGTGAGGTATTGCATTGTCCCAAGGTACCTAACAGAAATGACGTGTGTGCATTGAAAACATGCAGTAAACCTGTCCTGTGTCAAACTAACCCACATCACGGTCCCCAAGTCCTGCCCCCACCCACAACTTGAAGCCCCACAGACCAACTCCCACCCCATCCCATAGACCCATCCTCAACAAAAGTAGTGAGTGTCTCTGTTTGAGGTGGCCATGGGCCAAGCGTCCTACTCACAATTAGATAACTGGGTGGCCAAGGAGGAGTAAAGCATCACAGAGGGCTGTAAGTTGGGCAATGTTCTATAACACTGAGGATACAGGAACATCCTATTTGTTTGGTGTATCAAATGGAATTGCACATGTTAAGACTTAGTGGTTTATCACATGCATGCAAGGCGTCCAGTCTCAGTATAGGTCGAACTTAAGAAAACCTGCCAAGAACCGCCGGGGAACAGGGGCGAACAGTTCTCACAGTGGTCTGCAGCCGAAGCAATAGTTGTTACTCATTATCCCATATGTGTTTACCAGAGTCAGAGCGGGGATTGAAGAACCACATACAGGAGCAGTACACACAGTTTAGGGATGCATGTGTAGGTGCACTATCTTTATGTCAATGCGATTCCAACAGTTCACAGTGACTCACCAGTCCAGGTCCAGAGATGCAGACCCCAGGCAAGGTGGGAAATCCACTCCTACATCCTACGCTACAGCTCCATGCAGCTGCCTGAGCAGAGAGATAGCTTCTCAGTGGGATGATGCATAAAGGTCAAGCTGCTCCCGTGCACCATGCGACCAGCACGGTGGCACAAGCGGTAAACAGTCAAAATATTGACTACAAAATATCGAATGGACATAATATCGAGTTTAAAATATAGAATGGACAAAATATCGAATGGACAGAATATAGACATCAAAAATATCGTTTTTAAGGTAAGTAATGTAATATCGAATATTAAAAATATAGAAAGTTAAAATATCGAAGTATATAATATAGGTTATTAAAATTATCGAATTTTTAATAATATCGAATTTTTTATAGTGTTTTTTATGTTATTATATGTGTGAAAAGTGTGTATTTATGTTATAATTTATTTTAATAAATGAATTGTGTTTTTTTAATTTTTGCGTAATTTAATTCTGTAGCGGGTTGTGGGTTTATAGGGGAATAGGGTGGGACGTAATTTAATTATAATTAATTAAATATGTAAATTTATTTATTGGTATTCATTTTTAATTAATTGTTAATTAATTTATATTCGGTGATTAATAAAATTTTAATTGGCAATTAATTTTAATTAATTGATTAATTGCTAATTATGTTAATTTTACTAATTTATTTTCTGTAGCGGGTTGTGGGTGTATAGGGGAATAGGGTGGGAAGTAATTTAATTTTAATTATTAAAATATGTAAATTTATTTATTGCTATTCATTTTTAATTAATTGGTAATGAATTTATATTTGGTAATTAATTAAATTATAATTGGCAATTAATTTTAATTAATTGATTAATTGCTAATTATGTTAATTTTACTAATTTATTTTCTGTAGCGGGTTGTGGGTGTATAGGGGAATAGGGTGGGAAGTAATTTAATTATAAATAATAAAATATGTAAATTTATTTATTGCTATTCATTTTTAATCAATTGTTAGTTAATTTATATTTGGTCATTAATAAAATTTTAATAGGCAATTAATTTTAATTGATTAATTGCTAATTATGTTAATTTTACTAAATTATTTTCTGTAGGGGGTTGTGGGTTTATAGGGGAATTGGGTAGGAAGTAATGTATTTATAATTAATTAAATATGTAAAATTATTTATTGGTATTTATTTAGAATTAATTGTTAATTAATTTTTTATGGGTAATTAATTAAATTTGAATTGCCAATTAATTTTATTTAATTGATTAATTGCTAATTATGTTCATTTTACTAATTTATTTTCTGTAGCGGGTTGTGGGTTTAGAGGGGAATAGGGTGGGAAGTAATTTATTTATAATTAATTAAATAAATCAATTTATTTAATTGTATTTAATTTGAATTAATTGTTAATTAATTTTTAAATGTTAAATTATTAATTTTTAATTTGTAAATAATTTGTATTAATAGGTAATTAATTGTAATAATTAATTTTTATTTGTAATTTTAATTGATACATTATTATATTATATTAAATTGGTTATTACTTTTAATTAATTTTTTATAGGTATTAATTGATATTTTTTTAAATAATATATGAAGTATTTACTTTCCCTACTGTTGCACTCTTTGGAGTTGGAATAGTAATTTTTACCTCTACGCTATCCAACGCTTTCCCTACTGTTGCACTCACTGGAGTGAGAACAGTAATTTTTACCCCTACGCTATCCAACGCTTTCCCACTGTTGCACCCACTGAAATTGGAATAGTAATTTTTACCTCTACGCTATCCAACGCTTTCCCTACTGTTGCACTCACTGGAGTGGGAATAGTAATTTTTACCCCTACGCTATCCAATGCTTTTCCTACTGTTGCACCCACTGGAGTGGGAATAGTAATTTTTACCCCTACGCTATCCAACGCTTTCCCTACTGTTGCACTCTTTGGAGTGGGAATATTAATTTTAACCCATACACTATCCAACGCTTTCCCTACTGTGGCATTATTTGGAGTGGGAATAGTAATTTTTACCCCTACGCTATCCAACGCTTTCCCTACTGTTAGACTCTCTGGAGTGGGAATAGTAATTTTTACACTTCCGCTATCGTACGGTAATAATATTGGATATTATTTAATTATATTATGTTACTATATATATATATATGTTTTAACAAATATTATTGTAATTTTTTTTTATAACTTTCATTAATTATTTAATTATTATACGTTAATTTAAGTATTTTTAAGTATATTCTAGTAATTAATTTTTAATATTAATTTAATTTAACACTGTTTTTAATAAAGTCGATATTTTAATAAACTTTATTTTTGTAAATTATATTTTGTACTCGATATTTTTGTACTTACCTGTTTGTAGATACAAACTCGATATTCTGTCTGTCGATATTTTGTCAACGATATTTTTTCTACTCGATATTATGTCCCTCGATATTATGTCAGTGATCCGGCACAAGCAGACCCAGCAGTGCTCAGCGATGCAAATTCTGTTCAACACTAATGGGCATCTTGCTGGTGCCTCCGGAGTTGGGAAGGGCCCACAAGCTGTGCCTCTGCAGCTGTCCATAGGCGCACGCAGGAGCTGTGATAGTGGGTGAGGTAGCCCATGTGCTCGATCCGCTCACCTAGTCTCCCATCTGGCACCGCACAGCTCACCTTGGCCCAGGTCCATCAGGCCCTGGTCCCCCTGCTGCTTCTCAAGCCTTCCTCCATCTCCCCACCTGGGCAGCTCCACACAGCCTGGGCCCCCGAAAGGCACACAGCTTGGGTGACAGCTTCAGTGCAGGCAGTGCTTTAAATGGGCCGGTACTCACCAGTACTGAGTACCGGCACTTCTTTTATTTATCACTCTGAGTAACTGTACTTCTCTACTGCCCTAGAGAGTACCGGTACTCATAAAAAGGTAGGCTCATTGCCTATGCTGGTGAGCCGGAGTGGAACATGTCTGGCAGCCAAGGCGCCGCTTCCGTCGCCCTTATCTGAGCCCCATCTGAGCTATTCAGCGGGGCTCATTTGAATAATGTCCGGTGCTCACCATCATGCTGTACTTGACAGAGCAGGATCCATTCAGGTCCTATGCTGTCAATCACGTTCACACTATCCTGCACATCCGTGTAACCTGAGGAATCATGGAAGTCCCTGACCCCTGGCAGTGGCAATCAGGCTACGGCCAGTCCAGCCCTGAAGGCAATTAAAAAAGCCATGGTAAGTGAAGAGAAAAGATGTCTTTTATCATACCTGAGTCGTTTGTGTGTCTGCTATGTTTGTGTGTATGCCTGTTTTTGTAGGAAAAAAGTTCAAAAGAAAGAGATAATCAAGACACTCTCATGAGGTACTTTAAAGAAAATGTGTGGCACTTTGTACATGTCTGCTTTGCGATGAGTGAGCGGATGGATGAGAGAGCAAGGGTGGATGTATAGTTGGATCGATGGATGAATAGATGGATGAGTGAAAGCATGTATGGGTGAAAGAGGGTGGATGATTGGATAAAAGGGCGGAAGATGGGTGGATAAGTGAAAGATTGGATGATGAATGAAAGGTAGGGAGGATGGATTAAAGGGTGGATGATGGATGAGTGAAAGGAGGGATTGAGTGAAAGAGTGGATGGAATAAAGGAGTGAAAGGGTTGATGGATGGATGAGCGAAAGGATTGATGGATGAGGGAAAGGGTGGATAAAGAGATGGATGAGTGAAAGGATGAATGGATAGGTTTGGAGATGGATTGATGGATGGATGATAGGTTTAGATATGAAGGGTGGATAGACAGAATGGTGAAACACTGAATGATTGATGAAAGACTGAAGAGACAATAGAATGTAAAGGTTAAACGGTGGACATCAGCGGGTAAATGCTAGAATAAAAGGATGAATGGATAGATTGATGGAAGAAACAGGAGCTATCTTCTGGGGAGGGTCATGATGAGTAGCTTCATTTGCTTGGTGCCATAAGACCTTTGGTGCGACGTGGGGGTATTTTCAGTTTCTTCCTACTCGCGTGCTCAAAAATATTTAGTATTGTCCCAAACAGCAATTAACAGTATGACATTAAGAAGGTGCAACTATTGCACAGAAAGGAAATTTTCCTATATTATTGCATTTCTCTTTCATTTTGTGTAAGGAGTTAACCTGCTTTGTTTATATAAACAAATTACTCATGTGTT
Source organism: Lissotriton helveticus (assembly GCF_964261635.1). Taxonomy (NCBI): domain Eukaryota; kingdom Metazoa; phylum Chordata; class Amphibia; order Caudata; family Salamandridae; genus Lissotriton; species Lissotriton helveticus. The sequence goes on along the minus strand of NC_136067.1, from coordinate 1,066,593,184 downwards.
TTGGTGTGTGCTGCAACTAATATAGAAGTTGTTATGTATCATCATGTCTTTCCCTTAGCCCGGCCCCTAGCCCCGCCCCTTCACTACACCTGTAGCTCATTTTAATGAGTACCTGCACTTATTTTTTCCCATTTAAAGCACTGAGTGCAGGGAACCGCTGTGCATGGCCTCCAAACACTCGAACTTCCAGGCTCTAATCAACAGGCAGCTGCCAGCAGGCCAATATGATTGATCTGCTCTCCCCACCGCACCCACGCAGTTCCCGACAGGGACAGTGGGCACCACAGCTTCTTTCCAGATCACCGAGTGCGGAAAGCCACTTTGTGCAGCCCAATGTGCTCTGCTGGCAAGGATTATGTTGGATTAATTCCTCGGCCAGCAGAGCCCCGTTAATCAGCAGCCATCTTGCTCCGGGCTATCTGGCGCATGATGTTTTTTTTTTTTAAATCCCCTGCGTAATCTTTTCCAGGCAGATATATCTGCCTGAAACCCTCTAAACCAAAATCAGGCTCTATTTGCTAACTGTGTAACAAACACGTACATGTTCTTTAAACACCACCAAACGTACTAGCAGACCGTCTCACTGTTGAGCTCTCCATTAGGTGGTATGTTGCCTCAAGGCTAATAAGAAAAGTTTTCCTGTTTTGTTATTAAACAACAGTTGGGGTTCTACTTTCCTTTTTCTGCAGATAAATAAGCTCCTTTTTCTGTTACATTATTGGTTCCATTTAACAAGATTTTCAACAACTCCTTTCAACATTTGGACGTGGGAGTATTACTTTCTTACTGAAATAGTTAATTGTTTCTAGGACTAAGGGGAAAATTAGCAAGAACCTCGTTAAAATTATCGCCGTTTTAGCAGACGGAAACTGCCGCTAAAATGGCAATAATGGGCTTGCTAATATGCGTTAATGGATTCCAATAGAAGCCCAGGTCATATGTCCTGCACATCTAACCTGGGCTTCTATTGGAATTCTATACGCATATTATCAAGCCCATTATCGCCGTTTTAGCGGCAGTTTCCTGCCGCTAAAACGGCGATAATTTTAACGAGGTTCTAGCTAATATGCCCCTAACTTCCCACCCCCATGGACCGCTTAAGAATTTATCGCAGTTTCCTGACGCTAAAACTGCGATAATTTTAACGAGGTTCTTGCTAATATGCCCTGTAGTACTTTATTCTTAGCGAGTGTGCTTCCATCTGAAAGTGGGCAATCAAAAGAAGGGCGGTACCTGATGCATTCAAGAAAGGTAAGGGAGCAGAACAGCAAGTTAAGGATATGCATATCTGTAGGAACTGCATCAATTGAAAACCTTAATTCATTTATACCACTTAGGGGGAAAGAATATTAATTATTGGGCTCACTGATTTATAATCATCTCAGATAAGGGCACCACATTACATGCTGAAAACAATGGTCTCTCAGATTGAACCCAGACAGTTAGGTCTTACCATGCCACACACTGTGTACCTAAAACAAGCTGTATGGAAGACATTTTGTAAGTTGGACTTGAGCAGAGTCAATAAAGATGTTGAGCGTTGATGACATTGGGTTTCTCATAGACATATATTTTCTGTAGACCGCAATATTTACGGTCTTTGTACATAAGTGCACTGTGTAATAGGGATCTACTCAGGGAAAACATTAACCCGCAAATTTACAATAGATTTAGGATATGTTTCCCATTGAAGTAGCATGTGGTTGATACGCATAGTGTTGGAAGAACTTAATAGGTGAGACCAAAGATCAATGCTCTATTCATCCATGCATACCAGGTTCTGAGTTGCTTTTTGAAAATACAAAATTCGGAATTATGACTTTGCTGCTACCAATTCATAGGGATAACTATTTTCACTTACATAAAGAGTAAGTGGTTAGATTGATAATTGATGTTTAATATGACAGAGTATGAATGTGGTAATATCCAGTAAATATTTTAAAATGATCTCTGCAGCCAGTATTGTTCGTATCATCAGTTTAGAAAGTTGTCATCCTGATGCAAATACGTAGAATGTGAAATATGTAAACATTCACACAAGTGATTCCAGTGATTCACTGGAACCATCCCCAAGGGAACGCTGTATTCTCCTCTCTTACCACAAGAGGATTCCCACACAGTTTTATTCTTGAATATATTTCAATTGTTTATTCCTTTGGTTATTTCAAAAATATTCATTTAGTTCATTATACTTTCAACTTGTGAGGCATTATCAGTTTTGTTTCATATCCAATGCATTTCGGGCATTCATATTGCCCTTCATCAGGGAAGGATACTGTCAACAAAAAAGAACGTAAAACATAATTACAATTTAGTAATGTTAGTCAATATATCATATCAGTGTTCTGCCTAATACACACAGCGGTTACATTCAGATATCATTATGTTCACCAGCCAGTGTCCCTCGTGAAAAAAGTGAAAAAACGATGTTTAGTTTGTAACTCACATGCCTGTTCTGACCGTGGTTGTTAAATGCTGCAAAAGAATACCATGGGTGACAAAAGAGTTAGCACTTGTCTGTTCGCGATTGAACCTGCTTATGGCACGCTGCTTAGTTGGTGTGTTATCCCGTTGTTTACTGACATTATGTGTTTAGCCCCGCAGTCTCACGGCAGCCTCTTTACGTATGTGTCTCCTGTGGGAGGACGCCACTTAGGAAAGTGTTCTCCATTGTGTTTGCCGGTTTGAAATCTGTCCCGGTCACGTGGTGTACTACAACTAATGAAAGACTATCTCTGTGTTACAAATGTCGAACTGTAAGAAGAAGGTAGTAATGTGTTGAAAAATGGATCTCCTCCAAAGAGAGTTTCCTGGGAGCGTCTTGTGTTTTAAAAGAAAAATTACGAGAAATTAATGAAAAATTATGCCAAAATAGGGGAGGGAAGCTGGAATCGAACCCTAACATTTGTATTTTGTATCTATCGGTGTTTTAATGCGATGTGCTACATCGCAGTGTGTAACCCAATATGATTAATTGTTATAGATTATTAACAATTAACGTGGGAAATTTCCAACACAACAGTTACGTTCTTGGATGTTAGAGTAAATCTCACTAATGAAGGATTTGAAACAGATCTTTTTGTCAAAAGCACTGACAGGAACAACATGTTGCTCTACACAAGTTTTCATGAACAAAATCTTCAGAAATATCTTCCGTTTTCTCAAATGGCAAGAGCTAAAAGGATCACATCGGAGCGCATGAAGATGGAACAGAGGATACAAGAAATAGGCATGAAATTCAGACAAATAGGCTAGCCTGAACAGACTATAGAGGAATCAAGAATCAAAATAACACAAGTGGACAGAAAAACACTTTTACAACCCAGTAACAAAAAAGAGCAAACCAGAATAGTAGCAGTATCCAAATTCTCCATGTCCAGCAACAAATTAAAAAAAACAATATTAAAACATTGGTGAATGCTAACCTTGGAACCGGATTTTAATAACATTTTCAAACAGCCCCCAATGTTCGCGTTTACTAGAGCAAGGAATATGGGAGAAATGATCCAACCTCAAATAAAAACAACAGAAATCTTCAGGGGTACCAAAGCATGTCTGAACTGTGGCAATTGCAACAATATCATAAAGGGAAGCAAAATCAACCACCCCATGAGGGGTCATGAAGTTAAACTCAAAGTGAATGCAACGTGCGACACGTCAAATGTTATATATGCATTGAAATGCCCATGTGGGAAACTCTACATTGGAAAGACAGAACGTCGCATAAAAATTAGACTCACAGAGCACAAATCCAACATTCGATTAAAAAACACCAAATCTTCAGTGGCTATGCACTTCCTACAGGAGAAACACAACATCTCACAACTTAAATTCATGGTTTTGGAATGTGTAAAAAAAACAGAAGGAAGAGACAATACTAAACATCTTCTACAGAGAGAAAACTTTTGGATATATAAATTATCTACCCAAAAACCACATGGACTCAATGACAGAATTGAATTTTCTTGTTATCTTTAATAATGTTTCCCTGGTGCACATTGGCACAACTGTGATCACCGTTAACATGGACTTATTGTTAATCTATAACAATTAATCATATTGGGTTACACACTGCGATGTAGCACATCGCATTAATACACCGATAGATGCAAAATACAAACGTTAGGGTTCAATTCCAGCTTCCCTCCCCTATTTTTGTCAACGGGCATAATTTTTCATTAATTTTTCGTAATTTTTCTTTTAAATCACAAGACGCTCCCAGGAAACTCGCTGGAGGAAATCCATTTTTCAACACATTACTACCTTCTTCTTACAGTTTGACATTATAACACAGAGATAGTCTTTCATTAGTTGTAGTACACCACGTGACCGGGACAGATTTCAAACCGGCAAACACAATGGCGAACACTTTCCTAAGTGGCGTCCTCCCACAGGAGACACATACGTAAAGAGGCTGCCGTGAGACTGCGGGGCTAAACACATAAGGTCAGTAAACAACGGGATAACACACCAACTAAGCGCCGTGCCATAAGCAGGTTCAATCGCGAACAGACGAGTGCTAACTCTTTTGTCACCCATGTTATTCTTTTGCAGAATTTAACAACCACGGTCAGAACAGGCATGTGAGTTACAAACTAAACATCGTTTTTTCACTTTTTTCACGAGGGACACTGGCTGGTGAACATAATGATATCTGAATGTAACCGCTGTGTGTATTAGGCAGAACACTGATATGATATATTGACTAACATTACTAAATTGTAATTATGTTTTACGTTCTTTTTTGTTGACAGTATCATTCCCTGATGAAGGGCAATATGAATGCCCGAAATGCATTGGATATGAAACAAAACTGATAATGCCTCACAAGTTGAAAGTATAATGAACTAAATGAATATTTTTGAAATAACCAAAGGAATAAACAATTGAAATATATTCAAGAATAAAACTGTGTGGGAATCCTCTTGTGGTAAGAGAGGAGAATACAGCGTTCCCTCTGGGATGGTTCCAGTGAATCACTGGAATCACTTGTGTGACTCATTACTGGGAGTCTGAGGGGTTATGACGCCACCTGCGGAGAACCTAAAAAACAAACAAAAAACATATCAAAGGAAAAACAAAAGCTGTGCACCCTTCCAATTCAAGTTATTCTAAATATGTAAACATACCAGAGTTATTATCATTAATGGGTGTGCTAATACAAAGCATAGGTGTGCACCTGTTTTAACAAACTGCATTGTCTAAAATGCACACACGTGCAATATAAGCTGACTTCTTGTTTACTATCAAGCCGTGGCTTTTTAATCCAGGAATGTTTCATATTTATAATATTGCTATTTATAATATTCCTGTTGTTTTATTAATCAAAATGTACTGCTTCTTCTTTTAAGTTTGAATTTGCTTTTATTGTTAGTAATAGAGGCCAGGCAATACAATCACAATATATATTGTGAAACTAAACAATAAGTGCGGTGCACAACAGAATTGTAGTACTATTAATGAATAATTCGTTAAAATTTTTTTTATTCATGTGTGGGTGCTCCTGCTGGTGGCGTAACCGTCCATTTACACTAGTTAAATGAATTGACAATAAGTGGGCTCATAAATTATGTGCACATCCCAGCTTTGGGCACTCCTTAAGGTTCGTCATAGAAGACAGACTCCTCTGTGTTTTTAGATTGAATTTATTTGTTGTTCATTTAATGTTAACGAAGTGGATTCAATTCATCGCATTCATTTCAATATTCCATATGGTTCATGTACTTTAACACTTAAATGATTTCCAAAATTGTGCTCCGATGCATTTCGGGCAGGGGTCGCCCTTTCTCAAGGAGCCCTGAAATTCAGAACGACAATAGTTTGCTACATAGCCCATCATAATAACGATATGCATTCATAAACAGTGGTATGCAATTTTTACACAAAAATAATACAATGCAAACCAGGATAAATGATCAAATCGGTCATGCTCAAGCTTGGTGTGCTAATGTGCTCAGGCGGTGTCAGTGAAAAAGGAAAAAAAGAGCGTGATTTACGGTGAGTGCATAAAGGTGTGTAAGGGATCGAGGAGTTTCTAACGTTTGGAGTGAAAATAATGTGAAAAAGCTCACATGGTCTTGAAATTCGGGTGGATTTCACGAAAGCTGCAACGAAGAACAATGCATGGTCAGCGGGAATAACACAAGTTATCCTACAGATAACAAGAATTGTCGTGCATGTGGAGCTTAACTTACTAAAGTTAGTTGAAGGGTGCGCGAGGTCTCCGTTTACTCCATCCGATGGCGGTCGGCAAAGCGGTAATCAGACTCGGCGTGAAGGCGTCTTTTTTACGCGGCGGCGTTTTCATGGATAAGAAAAGAGGACTAACAAGGTGCTCTTCAGACGCGAAGGGTAGATGGTCCAAGTATGGCGTCCATGTGCGCCGATAACATAAATAATGGACTTACGACCGATTGCGTCGGCCATCATAAAGGGGTAATGGGAAGGTGCAAATAACCATGCAGTGATAAGTTTAATAAAACGGGGATCTTGGTTATGTTCTCACTATGGTGAAAAGAGGGATGTGCTGAATACCATACAGTGATCATGTTAAATCAAATGTGAATGCACTTAAGATATACCAAATAAAAAAATGATGTAAACATGTATTTACAGTTGCTCAAGAGATTCGTGTCCATATGTACCTCATTGGGTACTCATAGAAAACAACTAAGTTCAATACGGTCATTCAGACCAAATGGTTTCAGGGATTGCAGACGATATATCCATGCAGTTTCTTTTTGTAGAAGAACTTTATTGTTGTCTTTTCCTTCTCTCTTTTCAATCACCACCAGCACCATGAATTTTAATTGTGCCAGATTATGGTTATGTTCCATGAAATGCATAGCCACATTAGATCTCTCTTGCTTGGTCCGTATGTTTGACTTATGCTCATTTAGGCGGACTTTTATTTTCCTCTCAGTCTTTCCAATATAGATTTTCCCACAAGGGCATTTGAGCAGATAGATTAAATTAGAAGAGTCACATGTCGCATTTACGTTGATCTTGATTTCAGTGCCCTTCATGGGATGATTTATTTTGTTGCCCTTAATGATATTGTTACAACTGTTGCAGTTGAAACAGGGTCTAGTTCCATTGTATGTCGTTTGTTGAACTATATCTCTAGATAAGATTTCTCTCATGTTGTTCGCTCTGGTGTATGCGAATATTGGTGGATTTTTGAAAAGGTCTTTAAATTCAGGTTCTGACGATAAGATTCTCCAGTGGTTCAATATGATTTTTTTATATCTTCCACTCAGTGTGGAGTGTTTTGATACTACCACCATTCTGGTGTCTTCACTTTTGTTTGCTCTTGTGAGTGCTTTGTCACGGGTGATGTTAGAAACTTTGTTCATTGCTTCATTCACAATTTCAGGTGGGTATCCTCTCTCTATGAATCTTAGGTTCATTTCAGTCAATCGTTTTGCACAAACTTCCGAGTTGGAAACGATCCGTTTAACTGGAAGCATTTGGCTGTAAGGCAAGTGGCGTTTTAATGAGTTCTGATGGAAGCTAGAGAAGTGCAATGTGTTGTTGCGATCTGTCGTTTTTCTAAATAAATCAGTTTCTAAACCTATGTTGGTCCTTGTGATGGAAACGTCCAAGAAGTTGATGGTTTGTTCACTCATTTTCCAAGTGAGTTGGATTCGATTGTCTTTAGTATTGAGCTCAATTAATGCCTTCTCTAATTTGTCTTTGGTGCCTTTCCAAATGAAAAATAAGTCGTCTATTTAACGAACATAGATATGCAAATTCTTCATCCATTGGGGATTGTCATAAATATTCATTTTTTCGAACTCTGCCATGTATATATTGGCGTATGTTGGTGCGGCGCAATTGCCCATAGACATTCCAGACAATATATATTGTATCATTTCAGCATCAGACCTCTCGGACAATATTTCAGTACAACTATCCCCCCCCGCAACCCAACTACCCTCCCCCTTCCGGATACTTTTATCAAAATTGTGTTTACAAAAAGGATCCATGACTATGTCATATCTCCCTATCCAACAGTATTGGGGATCATTCCAATTGAGCCGTAAGGCAGAGCAATAGCAGGTACCTAGGGCAGGTAAGCTCCATCAATTCCTGTGAGAGGAGCCTTAAGAACGGCTTCCACAAATTCTTGGTATGCATTACCTTGTTGCGTCAGGGTCAAGGAAAGTCTCTCAATCCCCAATATATGCCCCAGCCTGTATAGCCAATTTAATCAAGTCAGTGAACTCGCCGTCCCCCATATGCCCAATATGGATTGAGGTGCTGCCCCCAATCAGGGGACAAGTCCTAAAAATTGGGGGGGGGATGCTTACGTCACAACAGGAAGTGATGTCACGAAAGGTGGCTTGCACCATCAGACTCATTGCCTCTCCACACTCACCCCTTAATGCGATTGCATCAGAAAAGCCAGTGCATGAGCAGCGTTTTGAATGAGCTCCAATCTCGCCCCAGAGAAGCCAAAGAGTGAATGTGTGGTTCCATTTGTTCCAGTTATCGAGCTCCCGGTAAAATAAGTGGCGGGACGCCGTCCACCCGCATGGTACCCCGACTCGAGCTCTGCCCCCAATACCAATGCGATATGTTTGCCTTGTCGAGATTGAAGTAGGAATTTAAGTGGGGTAGGGAGACATAACACTGTGTAAGAGGGGAACCTAGGTAGTTGGGAGTCGAAGTGTGTATCGATGTCGAGCAACACCTCTTCCTAAAACTGTTTCAATTTGGGACATTTCCAAAGTATGTGTATCAGGGTCCCCAAGGAATCACAACCCCTTCAACACCTATTGCTTCTTTCCTGGTTCCCCCGATTCAGTCTTTCAGGTGTCAGGTATCAATACATAACAATTTTTGTCGCTGTCTCTGTACTACTAGTATTTGAAGCTGTGTGTCGTGCTTGATAAAATATGTCATGCCAGTCTTTTGCAGAAAATTGTCTTCCTATATCCCGTTTCGACCAGAGTTGTGTGGGGGACTTCTGATCTAACCCCCGCTCCTGTAACAGCCCATACAGTTCAGTAATTAGGCACCTGTCTGTGTCCTTTCGCAACAACCACCTCTCAAATTGGGTCAGGGGGCATTGTGCCACCTCTCTCACTGCAATTTGCATCAGCCAGTGCCTTATCTGGGTATAGTGATATCTCTCCCCTTCAGGTATTGCAAGTTCGGCATGCATATTTTTTCAAAAAATAAGGGGCCCTCCTCGTTGAAATTTTTTCCTACTGAACGACACTCGCTCCGTCCACAGGCACGCAGTCGAACTCTGGGACCTCCTCGATACAACAGCACCAGACATCGCCTTCCTCACGGAAATCTGGATGAACGCCTCCTCAGCCCCCGACATCGCCATAGCTATCCCGGACGGCTACAAGATCACCCGAAAGGACCGCGTCAACCAAACCGGAGGAGGAATCGCCATCATCTACAGGAACACCATCAATGTCACAACCTACTCCGAAGATGCCCTCCCCACCGCCGAACACCTGCACTTCCAGATCCACACCGACCTCAAGACCACCCTCAGAGGAACCCTCGGCTTCAGACCCCCGGGCCCACACACATAATTCAGTGAAAACATGGCCGACTTCATCAGCCCACATGCCCTCGCCTCATCAGACTACATCCTCCGAGGGGACCTGAACTTCCACCTGGAGAATATCCGCAGAACCTCGACATAGGTCCTGAATACCTCAACAACCGCCTCACGTTTAACACTCCAACAGGCAAACTCCGCTCCGCCAGCCTCGCCCTCGCCACCGTCCCACGGATTCGCAGAACCACCGCCGGAGGAAGGTCATTCTCCTACCTGGCGGCCAAGACGTGGAACTCCCTCCCCACCCACAACAGCTTCGGCACCCAGACTTCGCCCCCAGCCACCTAACCAACGCCCCCTACAACCACCCTCAGCGCTTGGACTCCCATCAGCACCAAAGACACCGCCCACGCTATGAACACCATCCAATGCGGCTCACCCTCCGACCCATGCCCTCACCACATCTTCAACAAAGCCAACACCATCATCGCTCCCCACCTACGGAATGTCATAAACAACTCCCTCACGTCTGCCACCTTCCCAGAGAGCTGGAAGCACGCAGAGATCAACGCCCTACTGAAGAAACCCACAGCGGACCCTAAAGACCTCAAAAACTTCAGGCCCATTTCTCTTCTTCCCTTCCCGGCGAAAGTGATCGAGAAGATCGTCAATAAACAACTGACCACATTCCTCAAGGCCAATGGATCCCTCGACCCATCCCAGTCCAGATTTCGAGCCAACCACAGCACCGAGACCACCGTCATCGCAGCCACCGATGACATCAGAACCCTACTCGACAACGGGGAAACCACCGCCCTCATCCTCCTAGACCTCTCAGCCGCCTTTGATACAATCTGCCATCGCACCCTAATAACCTGCCTCCAAAACGCCGGGATTCAAGGTAAAGCCCTGGACTGGATCACCTCTTTCCTCTCCGACAGAACCCAGAGAGTCCGCCTCCCTCCCTTTCTGCTCCGCGGCCACCGAGATCAACTGCGGCGTACCCCAAGGCTCATCGCTGAGCCCAACCCTCTTCAATATCTACACAAGCCCCCTCGCCACCATCGCACACAAACACAACCTCAACATCATCTCATACGCCGACGACACCCAGCTGATACTCTCCCTCACCAAAGACCCAGCCGCCGCCAAGTTCAACCTCCAGGAAGGTATGAAAAACGTTGCTGAATGGATGAAACTCAGCCGTCTGAAACTGAACTCAGGCAAGATGGAGGTCCTCATCCTCGGACCATCCCCATCCGCCTGGGATGACTCCTGGTGGCCCACAGAACTGGGCACTGCACCAACACCCACTGACCACGCACGCAACCTGGGATTCATCCTGGACTCCTCTCTCACGATGACCAAGCAAGTCACGCCATCTCATCTTCATGCTTCAACACCCTGCGCATGCTCCGTAAGATCTTCTGGTGGATCCCTACCGGAACTAGAAAGACGGTCACCCTGGCCCTCGTCACCAGCCGACTAGCCTACGGGAACGCCATATATGCAGGAACCACATTCAAACTTCGGAAAAGACTCCAACGCATAGAGAATGCATCCGCACGACTCATCCTCGACATCCCCCGCCACAGCCACATATCAGCCCACCTGAGAGACCTGCACTGGCTCCCAGTCAACAAAAGGATCACGTTCAGGCTCCTCGACATAGGTCCCGAATACCTCAACAACCGCCTTATGTTTAACACTCCAACAGGCAAACTCCGCTCCGCCAGCCTCGCCCTCACCACCGTCCCACGGATCCGCAGAACCACCACCGGGGGAAAGTCATTCTCCTACCTGGCAGCCAAGACGTGAAACTCCCTCCCCACCCACCTACGACGTACCCAGGACCTCCTCACATTCAGGAAACACCTAAAGACCTGGCTCTTCGAGCAGTAGCGGCACTCCCCCCCCCCCCCTCCCCAGCGCCTTGAGACCCTCGCGGTGAGTAGCGCGCCCTACAAGTGTATTGATTGATTGATTAACGTTTGGCGATGATTATCTAGCCACTCGTAGGATCTGTTCTTTCAAAGGGAAGCTGCGTAAGAAAGTTAGAAGGTTCACTGCCTATGATTGACCTGGGCCCCTGATGCCACTCTGTGGGTTCTGTCCAGGAAAATCTCAGATGCTGGCATGTCTCCCGAGACCTGGAAAACTAGATCGGCCCGTAGGCTTCCACATCTCCTTTGTCTGCCTCACACGGGGCGCCCCTGATCCGGATGTTATTGGGTCTGGAGCAGTTCTCTAGCTCCTCCACATGGGCCTGCAGGTCCATTTGCTGATCCCTGAGCTGAATTATCTCCTGTTGCAATCGCTCTATTTTCTCATCGTGTGAGCTCTCATGCTCTTGTAATGTAATGTAAAGGACATTTCTACCGCGCAACTTTCACTCCAAGGAGTATCTTGGCGCTCAAACAACTCAGATGGAGGAGTTGGGGGGGAAAAAGAGAGGGTGTCCCTAAGTTTTACACACACATTACACTAAAGTCCTACAGGTGGCATCAGACAGAGAGAAAATCCAGGTTTTTAGTGCCTTCCTGAAAGGGGCTTCCTGGGAGATTGACCGCAAGAAGGGGGGGAGTTTATTCCAGGCTTTAGTTCCCAATACAAAAAGGGATTTGCCACCCTTTGTGGCCAACTTGAAATGGGGGGGAGTGAGTAGATTCTGGTGTGCAGATCTCAAACAGCGAGTTGGATAATACCTTTTAAACCCGTTACATAAATAGGTTGGGCCACGTTGGTGAAATGCCCTAAAAGTGGTTAAGAGAAGTTTAAACAAAATTCTTTTACCTATTGGCAGCCAATGAAGGGTATTTAATGCTGCTGAGGCTGATGACTTACGGGGCAGACGCAGTACAAGGCGGGCTGCCGCATTTTAGACCATTTGCAATTTGTGGAGAACAGTTTTGTTTGCTCCAACATATAGTCCATTGCAATAATCTAGCCTAGAACTAATTAAGGCCACTGCGACTGTTTTCCTCGCCGATAGCGGAAGAAGATCAAAGAACTTCCTTAGTGCTTTGATGATCTGAAAGCACATGCCTGCTACTGCCACGGCCTGGGGTTTAAAAGATAGCTGATTGTCGAATTTGATGCCCAGATTACGGGCAGATGCAATTGTATTAGGGGGCACTTCAGCATCTGCTGGCCAGCATACTATTGGGGAGAAAAGGTTGTTATTCCCTATAGGTAGAATTTCGGTTTTTCCGGCGTTGCACTTTAAATGGTTGTTCGTCATCCATTTAAAAGTTGCTGCAAGACAGTCCTTAAGATCTTCCTCGGCACCTGGTCGCTCCCTGTCCAACACCAATATCAATTGGGTATCGTCAGCGTATGAGATAGAGCTGATCTTGAATGACGCGATCAGTTTCATCAGGGGCACCATATAAAGATTAAAAAGAACCGGGCTCAAGCTAGAGCCCTGAGGAACCCCTGAGCTGACGATTTTAACCTCAGAGTGATATGGGCCTAGCACTGTTATTTGGCGTCTGTTGGTAAGGAATTTCCTACACCATGCCAGAACCTGTCCTCCTACCCCTGCGGCAGCCAATCGGTCCACTAAGATGTTATGTGAGACCGTATCAAAGGCTGCCGACAGGTCAAGTAGGATAAGGACAGCCTTCTTTCCCTGATCCATTACTGCCCTTAATGTTTCTGCAGTAAAGAGTAAGGCTGATTCGGTGGAGTGTTCTGACCGAAATCCTGACTGATTAGGATGGAGAACGTTATTCTTCTCCAAAAAGTTGGTTAGTTGGCTGTTAACAAACTTTTCAGTCAGTTTAAATAGAATGGGTAGCAGGGAAATCGGGCGCAGGTTGGAAAGGGTAGTAGGATCGGCAAGGGCCTTTTTTTGGAGAGGCTTAACAGCGGCAAGTTTCCAGTCGTCAGGGATAGTTGCCGTAGTTAGAGAGGAATTAATAATCCTGTTGATCATTGGATTAACCGTCTCTATTAAAAGATGCAACACCGGAGGGGGGCAGGGATCGAAAGGGGATCCCGATTTGCTGGCTAATATCGCTTTAGCAGTTTCCTCCAGGGATACTGGGGCGAAGTCATCAAGGCAGGGGGAAGATATCGTCTCCACTATCGCTTCAACATCCATCATTGTAGTAGCTACTGGTGGGAAAGTGTTTGTAATGGCCAGGATTTTGTTATCAAAGTAATCAGATATCGCATTACATAGGTCCTGTGAGGGGGGAATCTCTTGCGATAGAGCTGAAGGATTCATAAAATCCTTGACAATCTTAAAGATTGCTTTTTGTTCATGTCCTGCCATAGATATGGCCTGTAGATAGTGAATTTTTTTTGCGGATTTTATTCCTGCATGATACTTCCGTCTTGCTGCTATGTAGATGTTACGTGTGGCGGTGTCGTAATTTCGATGCCACCTACGTTCCAGGGTTTTAACTTCACGTAGTTCAAGCTTTACGGTTATTGAGAACCATGGGGCATTCTTTTTTATGTTCCTGTGTTTCAGATTCTGGTTTCTGGATGCTTTTAGCAGAGTACCCGCTCCAGCAATCCAGTTACAAAAAGTCTGATTATCTGTCGAAGTAAGACCGACCAGGACTGGCATGCTATCTTTAAGTTTCTCAATAACATCAGGTCTACTGGCTAATGACTTCCAGTCTGGGGCAATTTTAGTGTTAACATTGTTGTTGCCCTTTGAGGGATTTATACTGGGTTTCAAGATTCCGACTATATTGAAGGGGATGAAAAAGTGATCTGTCCATACCTGGGGACAAGGGGATTTAACTGTCAAGTGAGGGTAGTTGGAACAAACACAGTCTAAAAGATGCCCTGCCTGATGGGTGGGTTCGCGGTTCACAAGAGTAAGACCCAACACTTCGATTGTGCCCATAAAACAGCTCACCCCAGAAGTGTTGGGGGACTCAAGGTGCATGTTGAGGTCACCTAATACAGAAAAATTGGAAAACCTAAGTGTTAAATCACTCAACGCATCGCCTACTGTGTCCAAGAACTTAGAGGGAGGGCCCGGGGGGCGATAGATAAGAGCCCCAGAGAAAACAAAAGTATCATGGATTTCCAAGGAAAATACTAGTGCGTCTGCCTCTTTTATTTCCATCAGTTCTTGGGTGGAACATTTAAAGGTGTTTCGATAGATAATAGCAAGACCTCCTCCCCGTTGTTCAAGTCTGTCCAACCGCTGGATAAGGAAATTGGGAGGGAGAGCTATGGCTAAGGCAGGATTACACCACGGCTTTAGCCATGTTTCTGTAACCAGAAGCCAGTCCAGATGCGATTCAATGATGAGATCATAAATATTCTGGGCATTTTTCACTAAGGATCGAGCATTGATTAAACCACCTCGTGCTAGTATAGCATCTGTGGATGTCTCTACCAAAGGTTCAGGAAATAGTGTCATGTGGCAATAGGCACAGCAGACAGGGCCATGCCAACTGTGCGGAGATATGGCACAGTTACAAGATGCTTGAGGCTCTTGAAAAGATAACAAAAAGTCACATGACATACCTCTTCCAGAGCATCCACTCAATCCCCAATGTATGCCATCTCTTTCCTAATAGACTGTAGCTCACACATGAAGTCCTATTTGATGTGTTGCAGGTCGTCTCTTACTGAGGAGAACAGGCTTTCCGAGTAGGAATAACTGACCAGAGGTTCAGCCTCCTCTCCGGTGGGGGAGGGCACCCTGCCGGTCATCTTCTGGGCTTCCACATCCTGGGGTCCATCGGTTTCGTGAACATGTCCTTGAGTGTGCCCCCTGTTTTTTTGCACGGGCCGCTGACATTTGCGCATTGCCTCTGCTCCTGCTGCGTGTCTATCCTAGCACACTACTCTGAGCCCTCAGTTGTGTCTAGCAAACAACAGTGACCGTTTCACAACTACAAAGAACTTGCACCTCTGACACCCCTGCCCAGGAGCCCCCCATCTGGGCCTCAATGCCCCAGGCTGCTCTGCCCCAGGCTGCTCTGCTCCTCCACCAGCTAAGCGCTCCCAGTCGGTATCATACTTCTTCGCCCCTCCTCTGATGCACTGTTCAGGAGCAAGGGGCTGAGCGTTGGTTCCTCCGATGCCCAGGCTCCCTTTCACTCAGGGTCTGGCGTGGTGTGCTGCTCTTTGCCTCCTCCAACGTTCACACCCCCAGGCTCAACAATCTCCTCAGGGACCCACTCCCCTCGTACCTGCCACCTTGGTCCGGGCCACTGCTGGCACCAGCTCACTGTGATGTATCCCGTGCTCCAGCTCTTTCTCCCAACGGTGGCACTCTCCTGCTTCCTGGCCCCCATGGGCAATGCACACCAAAGTTGCTCCTGAGTTTCCCCGCACTCACCATATGCTTCCAGGGGGCAAGCACACTTCCTCTTAAAGTGACTCCGCTCCTCCCGGCTCTTTCCACACTCTTCAGAGCAGGCCGGTTGTACCTCCCTGCCTCGTTGCTCGCTGTCCCACACTCACTGGGCCCGGCTACTCTTTAGGGGGCATATTCACAAGGAGCTATCGCCAAATGAACAGCACTTTATCGCAGCCAAAGTCGTAATAAATTTACCCCAGCATTCACAAGCTGGTGCTAACAGCCCACAGCACCAGTTTTTTTTTCTTTAAATTTATAAAGCGCCTGGTTACACTAGAAACAGTGTGTCCCCGCGCTGTGAAGACCGGACCAGGCAGTCAGTCAACAATCAGGTAAAGTGAAGGCAGAAAGAGGACCTAACCCTGCTTCGGGAAAAGGTAGGTTTTCAATTTCTGGCGGAACCTCAACTCCGATGGTTCCATACGGAGCTCAATCGGTAGAGCATTCCATTGTTTACTGGCCAGATAGTTGAAGGATCGGCCGCTCATTCGTGCACGGCAGTTACGGGGTACCTGGAAGAGCATACTCCCTAGGGATCTCAGGAGCCGCTTGGGCTGGTGTATGGTCAACAATTTTTGGAGGTATATGGGACCCTTACCCTGAGCGATGCGCTGAGCTATGCACATAATTTTGAAGACAATACGCTCTTGGATAGGGAGCCAGTGCAGCGTGGCTAGAGCACGGCTCCCCGAAGACTTCCTGGAGAGACTCAATGCCAGCCTGGCAGCCGCGTTCTGCACACATTGCAGTCGGTGCAGTCCTTTTTTGCTCAGGCCAATATACAATGAATTCCTGTAATCTAAGTGCGGGGCAACTAGAGTGTGAATCAACGTTTACCTGCTAGTTACAGGGAGTAAATCCAAGGTTATGCGCAGGCTTTTTAGGATGCCATAACATTTGCCGGCCACCCCTCTAGTGTGGTGTTCAAAGGACAGGTTGACATCCAATCTAATCCCCAGGTTTTTCACCTGCTCCGAGGGGTTAGGGGTGGGCCCTAGTTCAGGTGGCCACCATGAAGAGGACCAAATGGAGGGTACTTTCCCTATCACTAGGAGCTCCATTTTACTCGCATTGAGGCGCAGGCAGTTATTTTTTCATCCAGCCTGCCAGTTCTCCTAGACAGGCTGAGAAATTTGCTGCAGCCTCTTCTGGGGGCTGGGATAGTGTCACCACCAAATGCGTATCATCAGCGTAGGACACTATCTCCACCCCATAGGCTTCCACTATCTTAGCAAGGGGTTCCATATACAGATTGAATAGTGTGGGTCTCAATATAGAGCCCTGCGGGACCCCTTGCCTTAAAGAACGAACTTCCAATTTAAAGGGGGGACAGTGGACTTTAAATCTTCTGTCTGCGAGAAACGAGCATAGCCACTCATGTGCCGATCCTCCAATCCCTGCTTTCCTGAGGCGGGAGAGCAGAAGGGGGTGTGAGACAGTGTTGAATGCCGCGCTAAGATCTAATAGCAGCAGCGCGGCCGTCCGCCCTTCATCTACTCTCCCGCGCAGCAGTTCCATGGAGAAAAGCAGGGCCGATTCCGTGGAGTGGTTAGCCCTGAAACCTGACTGTGAGGGATGAAGGAGTTGGCACTCTTCCATATATTTCACCATCTGTGCATTCACAATTTTCCCCACCACTTTAGCGCAGAAAGGTAAAAGCGAAATAGCAGTCGCAAAAACCATCGCCACAGAGGACCCACACAACTATCGCTAATGAGATGCAAAGTAGGCGTTCCTGGGACAAAACCTGCGACAACACCACACCTCAACATTCACAACAACCAGCCAGACCGGCGATAAGAACACAAAACACGTGAAAAGGCAAGTTAGCAGCAGGAAATCTACACCTGCCCTGACCTGGTGTAAAGTCGGACCACAGCCTGCACCACAAAAGGGAGCCCAGCCCACATCCACACATGAAAACAAACAGATGCCACAGAGCTACTGAACATGATGCACGGACACCCAAGAGGGCAACAACACCCCCCGACACCACACCCAGGACCACCCCTCTCAGGCACCCCCCTGACCAAAGATATGCCGAAACATGTATGAAATAATCCGCTTGATGTCGCACAATCACAAATGGTGATATACATGTGTTATCATAGAAATGAGCATCCACATTCACTTTTCGAAGCAAACAATGAAAGTTTATTGAAATTACCACAGAAATCAGATGAGGACAGATGGCGGATCCCCTCGACACAATCCATAGGTCACAGCCTGCAAGACAAAAAATATGATGAGAAGGTGTGTCCTGCGCACATCAAAGGACAGAGAGAGAGTGAAAGAGAGAGAGGGAAGAAGAGAGGGGGAGAGAGAGAGAGAGAGAGAGAAGAAGAAGGGGAGAGAGAGAGAAGAGGAGATGAGAGGGGGAGTGAGAGAGAGGGAAGTGGAGAGGGGGAGAAAGAGAGAGAAAGAGAAGAGAGGGGGAGAGTGAGAGAGAGAGAAGAAGAGAGGGGGGAGACAGAGAGAGAGAAGAGAGGGGGAGAGAGAGAGAGAAGAAGAGAGGGGGGAGACTGAGAGAGAGAAGAGAGGGGGAGAGAGAGAGAGAAAGAGAGAGAGAAGAGGGGGAGAGAGAGAGAGAAAGACTACCCTGTGCACCCAGGCCACACTGCTCACCTGCTGCCACCAGTGAGTCTCAAACCACTTGCCGGTATGTTTATCAGTACAGCAGGTCACACATCTGAAACAGAGCCGTCATCTGAAACAGAGTCCACAGACATTACTGCCACAGTACACACAACTGCACAAAATAACATCGAATGCACACCCAGGCAGAGGCATCCCAGGCCTTCCCGCCGCCTATCAGAGCATGCCCGCTCATGAACACACGGGCCTCACTGCTCACCTTCCGCCACTGGCATGTAGACTGTAGGTCCCACCACGTGCCGCTGCAAGCCACAAGCCCGTGGCCCGCGGACATGGCACCCTCCACTCCATCCAGCCATGCTGCCCACACCTGTCAGGTGTCACGTATGGTGCTGGGTCTTGATTACACCATGGAAGGGGACATACCAGGGCACCCGGCAACATCGCAACCTGCACAGCCGCTCAGCTCAATGTGTGCCACTAACTCTGTGATCCCAGAAGCAAGGCCACATGGCGGTAGGCCGGCGCAGCCCGCTGGCACGGCCTACACTGCAGTCCAGCAAGGCACACTAATTCTGAGCAGTCTGGACCGCTGGTACGGGCCATCATCGCAGGCTGCACACCTGATCAGCAGCTCAAGGTGCCAATGACTCTGTGCACCTTAAGTCACCGTCCCATGGTGGGGTTCCTGTGCCGGTCACAATACAGCGTGTGCTGCAAACCCTGTTCAACCCCAGTCAGCGCCACGTGGTGTTAGGCCCGTGCTGGCCTCACAGCCTCAAGTCCTTTATCTAGTCACCACCGGCAGATGTCCTCGGCCCCTTATATTTGCGTGGTAACATGGCCTGTGACACCTGTGCTGGATGGGTGTGGTGTGGTTGCAAACCTGCCCTCAGGGAATGGCTGTGACATGCTGACAGCTAGACCAGTGACCTGCACACCACCAGCGAGTACGCCTGCGATGGGTAGCAATGGGGCCTCCCCCTGGGAGCGTGAGCAGACTGGTCTAGCCTGCCGTACACCGGAAAAGCGCAGGACTTGCAAAAATTACTCATGGGCACTGGGCATGGTTCATGTCCAGGCAAGAAAGTGGCTGGTGTGTGTGTGTCTGTTTTGGTGTCCACGGGACACGTGCACACATCTCTATGTAGCACCCTCAGACTGGCATCCCACAGGATGAGCATCATTGACTCAAGGGAAATCACTGTCCCTACATTCATCCACAAAAACATACATGAATGATGAAAGACATGACACAGCAGCGCATCACTGGATGTTTATTGCACATCCAGTGCAGTTTCGCAGCTGTGCATCTGAGTGAATCGGGGGTCAGTGGGAGGTCATGAGGCCATATGTGGGACCAACCAGGAACAGGCCAGGTGGCAGATATGAATGCTACTCAGTCCTTCTGATCACAATCCCATCCACGTCCTCGTCCCCGGATGTGTGACCTGCCCCACCTGGGGGTATTGCTGTACCCGCTGCGGCACTGTGTGCCAATGACACCTCAGGTGCCGGAGGTGGATTGTCAGCCGCACTGTGTGGCACTGTAACATCGTGTGCCGGAGTGGTTAGGCCTGCCGCACAGGAAAGCATGGACACACAAGGGGGTGAAGATGTGGATGGGGTTGGGGGCAGCAGCATTCAACATCGCCACGTCCTGTGTTGCCGAAGCCTAACCCCACCTGCTCTGCGGTCTCCCTCTGGCACTCCAGCACATGGCGTTAGAAGGCCATGTGTTGTTCCTGGGGGTCTTGGGGGAGTGCCGGGGCTGTGGGTGCCTCCTGCTGGGTGTTTTAGGTAGTGGGTGGGGTCTCCTCGATGTAGCTGGCCTGCCCTGATCCTGGAGGTGAGTGGCGGATGAGGTGAATGATGTCCTGGATGATTTGGGTGTCGAGGCGGGTGTTGTCCTCCTCGTCATCAGTGAAGAGTGGCTGTGACTGCTCTGCAGGAGGTGTTGACGGTACCCCGCTATGTGAAGGGGAGATGGTGTATTACAATGTGTCCACATGTATGTAGCTGCATGGTACATGTTGACGTTTAGACAGCATGGCATTGTACATTGTGACAGTCTGTAGGTCTGGGTGAGGACCCAGAGTCAATGTGGGTGTGCATGTGTGCCATTGTGCCAATCTCCACCCATCCCCCCAGTACCTGGTGGTCACTCACCCGGTTGCGGTTGTGTTGTGTCTGTCGAGCAGTGTCCGGTCCCCCGGTTCGGCCACAGTCTCCACACTGATGAATGTCGACACCAGCTCCTCCATGTCATCCAGCACGAGCTGTGGCGCTGGGCCCCCACCTTCAGTCTGCGTTGCTGCCTTCTGGTTGGCAGAGTTTCTCCTTTGTCCGCCGCTTGATGTCATTCCATCACCTCTTGACCTCGTCCATTGTCCTCTTGTGCTCCCTGACGGCATTCACCTTGTCCATGATGTCCAACCATATTCCATTTTTGGTGCCCAATGACACTTTGCAGGTGGCGATTAGTTGTTGGTGGTGTTCCATCACCCCTGTGACTATGATCCTGTTTGCCGGCGGACTTTACTTCATCTTCCTCCACCTCTTGTCCTTGCCCTTCCCTGTCCACGAGGTCCCGAGCTGGTTGTCCGGCGGGCTTGTGGGGTTGCGCTCGTCCTCTGCGCCTGCTCGGGCTGCCTCCATGGTGCTTGGGTGTTGGTCAGTTTGTGTTTGGGTGTTTTTTCTACTTTATGGTGATTTTTCCCACCCGCCAGGTGTGTTTAGCCTGGCGCTGCTTATCACTGGTTTCCTCATCGCGCTTTGGCCCATCGCATGTTTTTTGGAGTTGTGGTTTGTGTTTTTGTCTCCATCAAGGAGGTTGTATAGCGTACCTTGTCCGCGGTTTCGGCAGACTAATGCACGCTACCGCCTTGTTGTGAATTCCACATTGCCACAGGGTTATTTTACCGCAATAGGCTGTGATGTTGAAAGTTGCATTACTCTACTCTCGCGGTAGTTATCACACATTCTTGTGAATATACCCTTAGTTTCCTGCTGGGATCGTCAGCTATATCCGGCCCCCTCATGCCTCTGCCGGCACCTGGAGGGTTGCACCTGTGTCACCTGGGTCTCTGGGTCTTCATTCTTGATTGTCCTTGCAGGAAGGGACACCTTCCTGCACATAAGCAATCAAGAAGGGAGATTTGCACCTTCTAGGTGTGCTGCAGAATGCAGTACACATAGAAAAGAGCAAATACTGGGGGAATTTATTAATTTCCCCCAGTATTTTGCAATGAATAACCTGGTATTCTAAGGTGTTAGTTTTGGCACTGCTTTAGCCTTGTAACTGAGGAAGCATCAAAAAGCAATGGAGGTTGCAGTGGAACACCCACAACAACACCCATTGCACAACCCTCTCACTCAAAGTGATGCATGTAAAGGGGGCATATTTACAAGGTGGCATTAAGCCACGCAAAGTGGCTTAGTGCCATCTTGTAACCATGGAAAATGGCGCCGAGCCACCGGAGCGTCAAAAAATGTGACGCTACAGTGGCAGGGAGGGATTGTAAATAATCCCCTAAATGCGCTCTTTCACCCTGCCATTTGGAGGTCTCTGCATATTAAAAACTTGTCAGTGATGTACTGCACTTGTCACGCTGCTTATGCAGCGCAGTTATTGCAGTTCTGAGTTACTCGTCAACCATCAATCAGATATTTGATTTGCCTAAATCCTGACCTAACAACTACAAAGCTCCGCCATACAATTTTCTGAGAAGTGAATTGACCTGTTCCTAGGTTTTATTTCCTCAAGGAGGGCATCAAATGTAGCTAAGATATTTTTGTTTCACTTACATCACAGACCGTGATTGCATTTGCTCCGATATTTCTCGGAGCATCAAAGCTATCCCTTACTATGTTTTTTTTATCGCGCATGACTCCTTTGTGAAAGAAATCTTCATTCTCCGCGGAGGATTTATTAGGTCAGTGGGAAATGGTTACACGTAAGTGTTTTTGTAAATTTTGCTAAATAAAATGTGCGTGCACGAATCCATACTTTTAGCAAAGGGCAGAGATGGTCAAAATGTATGATTGTCATCATTTTATGCGGAATTGCCCGCGCCTCATAGAAAACCACATATCAGTGAAGTCATTGGAAAAATGTGGAATATTAAAAATATATATTCTTCATCTTATTCGCAGAGTCAACATTTCTTAAGCACAAACTATTCAAATATTGTAATATACCCCAAAACTGTTTAAAATGATGGCTTCTCATCATAATTTCATAAAAAAATAATTACGTTTTTGGTTCTTTAAATGTGGCTAAGCAACGAAACTAATCTTATAAATAATATAGGCTCCAATTACAAGTGTCATGGATTAGGTAAGGCACTAGTAACTGCAGGTTATGTGTGTGCAGTAGTACTAAGGGGCATATTCACAAGGATTTAAGTCCGAAGTATTCCCACTTTAACTCATCAAAAGTGGTGATAGAATCAACACCCCATTCAAAAGCTGGTGCAAACTGCAGACAACACCAGTATTCCCGCGATAACTGCCCCTGAATTTATCTCCACGGTGAACACCACCAACTAACACTAATGAGATGCAGAGTAGGCGTTCCTGTGCAAAAACACACGAGAAAATCACAACACCATATTCACAACGAACTGCCAGATCTGCGAAGCGATGCAAAAACAGGAGATAAACTGCGTTAGCACCAGGGATTTTACACCTGCCTTTTGCTGGTGTTAAGCAGGACGACTACCTGCAGCATGGAAGTGAACACTGCCAGGAGCCTTTTAACATGTAGATATTCCAGAGGGAAGGTGTCTGCCTAAGTTAGCACCACTAAAATGACAGTACTGTTGATTAAAACAAATGGTCAGACTTAGAGGATGCTGATTGCCGCGGTCACCATGCTGCCAGTCTTACAGTGACACCTGGCTTCCAGCAGTGTCAGTATTGAGCCGGGAGCTAAAAGTAGTGATGACTGGACTTTCAGCCAATTATCGGCCATTCAAAACGTATTGCCGGCTAACGCAGGATTTCAATGTGCCATTGCGATGATTAGTACGTGGGTTTTACTTTTGACACTCCTTTCCTGTTACTATCGCCATGTCCCGCGGGCTTGAAAATAGCCCGCTAACATGGCGATATTAATCAGGGTTAGGCAGCGTTAACTGTTCTGCCGATAAATTACTATGGCTTCCAGCAGTGGCAGTATTGAGCCGGGAGCTAAAAGTAGTGATGATTGGACTTTCAGCCAATTATCGGCCATTCATAACGTATCGCCGCCTAACGCAGGATTTCAATGTGCCATTGCGATGATTAGTACGTGGGTTTTACTTTTGACACTCCTTTCCTGTTACTATCGCCATGTCCCGCGGGCTTGAAAATAGCCCGCTAACATGGCGATATTAATCAGGGTTAGGCAGCGTTAACTGTTCTGCCGATAAATTACTATGGCTTCCAGCAGTGGCAGTATTGAGCCGGGAGCTAAAAGTAGTGATGATTGGACTTTCAGCCAATTATCGGCCATTCATAACGTATCGCCGCCTAACGCAGGATTTCAATGTGCCATTGCGATGATTAGTACGTGGGTTTTACTTTTGACACTCCTTCCCTGTTACTATCGCCATGTACCGCGGGCTTGAAAATAGCCCGCTAACATTAACTATTCTGCCGATAAATTACTATGGCGATAGTTATCGCACGTTCTTGTGAATATGGCCCAACGTTTAATAAATACCTCAACTCATGGCTTTCCGTCGTGAAAATAAGGAATTACATGTAGGATTTGATTTTTTCCGCATCAAATTCGAAATTGGAATTCACCTCTTTTTTTTACCTGAACAACATATGCATGTCTAATGTCAGTTTATATGGGGAAAATTGTGGGGTGCCACAATCATAATTTGGAATGTGCAAAGATCGATTTAAACGGCACACCATTAATCAGGGTCCTAAACGTATGTCTAGTGAGCAAGTTACTTGCTCTAAATTTGCATTAATGTTCACTGTGAGCATACTTTTATTGAAAAATCAGCCCATTATGTTACACCAAATTAGTACATCTTGGAAGAAAACGATAACGAAATGCAGCATATTTTGCATTTGTGGTGAACTGAACCCTAACTCCATGACTGAACACTGCCTGGACGCAGAACGTGCAAATCCCTCTCCACTATCTCTGTCTGCTCGGAAGTCCCTTCTTGCAGTTAATTTCTGTCTGCTACTGAGTATGACTTGGTGTACTTCCACTATTTAGTTTCAATCTCGCCTCTCGCTTGAGTACCTATCAATGGCGTTGTGCACCCTCTGTCTCTGGGGGCCTGAGGAGAACCAACCATCTTTTCCCACTTCTCAATTCTTTACCAAAGTCATCAGGGAGCTTTGTGTGCATTTGTTTTATTTATTTATACTTTTGATATAGATCTGCTCAATCCTAGAGTTCGCCAGAGTACTTCAGACGAGTAGCCTGTGCAAAATAGATGGTGCAAGACATTATAACAATGAGGCTGGTCAAACGTCAAGGTTTTTTTTGTTTTTAGGGAAGTCTTATATAGCCGCAAATAAAACCCGAAGGTATCAGAGCACTTAACATGAGCACCAGTTGCAGTAAAGGCGGACACATACATTTTTTTTAGGCAAGGGGAGATAAGTGATTTGGCCCCAGGATCACAGGATGTTGAGCGTCCCTGCCGAGACTGAAATCCGGTCCCCCAGTTTCGAGGTCGACTGGTCTAGCCATTAGGCCACATTCTGGATTTTTATTATCCAACTCAAAACAGGCTGTCTTGATGCAGAGCAGTGTGGGTTGAAGAAAAGGAAGAATACATTTGCCCAGGGGAAATACAGTGCACAATAACTAAGAGTGTTGTTAAGGACAGCAAGCGTTTGCCTACCTGTGGAGGCCGGTCCAGTGTTTTTTGTTTGGAGGGTGTTGGTGCCTTCCTTTGCCGCAGCGCCTTGCTTCGCGGGTGCCGCTTCGTGGCGCTTGGTTTGCCTGTAAGGACCCCGGCTGTGGCATGGAGTGGAACAGCAGCTGTAGGGGTGGAGCGTTGCAGGGACTCACTGATCCAGGAGTCCCGGCTTGGCCTGAGTGACCCGGCCTGCGCCCCCTGCTAGCCCCGCCTCCTGGCTGAAAAATTGAGTTAAAGCGCCCAACTCCCAGGTGCTCTTCAGGAGTGTTGTTAAGGACAGCAAGCGGTTGCCTACCTGTGGAGGCCGGTCCAGTGTTTTTTGTTTGGAGGGTGTTGGTGCCTTCCTTTGCCGCAGCACCTTGCTGCACCCGCTTCGCGGGTGCCGCTTCGTGGCACTTGGTTTGCCTGTAAGGACCCCGGCTGTGGCGTGGAGTGGAACAGCAGCTGTAGGGGTGGAGCGTTGCAGGGACTCACTGATCCAGGAGTCCCTGTGTGGCCTGAGTGACCCGGCCTGCGCCCCCTGCTAGCCCCGCCTCCTGGCTGAAAAATTGAGTTAAAGCGCCCAACTCCCAGGTGCTCTTCGGGAGTGTTGTTAAGGACAGCAAGCGGTTGCCTACCTGTGGAGGCCGGTCCAGTGTTTTTTGTTTGGAAGGTGTTGGTGCCTTCCTTTGCCGCAGCGCCTTGCTGCACCCGCTTCGTGGGTGCCGCTTCGTGGCGCCTGGTTTGCCTGTAAGGACCTCGGCTGTGGCGTGGAGTGGAACAGCAGCTGTAGGGGTGGAGCGTTGCAGGGACTCACTGATCCAGGAGTCCCTGCGTGGCCTGAGTGACCCAGCCTGCGCCCCCTGCTAGCCCCGCCTCTTGGCTGTCACATGCCCTACTAATTTAGCCTCCCCCTCCGCTGCGCGGGACGCACGCGGGAGCGCCCGGGGCTAAGCCCGGGCAAAGGGCGGGCCCTCCTAGGCCCTCAGAGGACATCAGTGGTAGGGCGGGCCACCCCTCTAATATATACTATAAGAGGTGAGCCCGGGAAAATCACCATGGGGAAATGTAACATTAGTACTACTGTGCTTGCTCCTGTAGACCCCTCTGCCCTGCCCCCCTCCTTTGAGAGCTTACTGGAGAACGCCCTTATCTTGGTCACAAATGAAATCGCTAATACTGAAAGGAGGATGTCATTGGGCTCTACCATCAGTCACCTGCAGTCATCACGATTAAGCCCTATTAATACTTTACCGCTCTCACCAGTGGTTACTGTGTTGAAGCCTACAACCCAGGCTACTCGGTTGGAAGTGTTGTATGGGGGTAGTAGCCCAGTTATTATTATTGACTCCCAGCTTGGGACCGTTGCACAGACTGTTACTGCCCCCTCGTCCCCAAGCAATAGGACTGTCGACGGAAAAAGGAAAAGGGGCCCCTTGAAATCTACAGTAAATAAGAGGAAGCAACCTATCCGTAATAAGAACTAACCAACCCCCCAGAGCATATGGTCCAGAGGGAAGCATCATCAATCTGGGAGTGATACAGACAATACTTAACATTTACAACCAGTAGAAGTGGCCTCCGTCGCCGCTCCCCCAACCCCCTCTACAGAAGACCACAATTCAGTATGCACACAGACTGAGTTCTTAACTGAAAGTATCATTCAATCTAAGCCTAACGGGAACTTCATTGAAACAATTGTTGATACTATTTTTAAACAATTGGAAAGTCAATTGATCAAACAATTTAATACTGTTTTTAAAAGACTTGATAAATTAGAAAATCTTGTAAAAAAGGAAGATGCAAAAAGGAAAGGGGCGATTAGTCTTGATCAAATGAGGGGTGATCGGCTTTTGAAAGATCTAGAGTCTGCTAGTAAGGCCTTCTTGTGTGGTGGGCCTAATATTAGCAGTAGCTTAACATCTAAGGGTGGGCCTAAAACTATCAGCAGCACACCAATATTTAACACTACACCCAGATGTGACACTGTAGAGCAAATTCTACCTGCCACAAAAGCCCAGCCTACTCCCTCCGTAGCAGCTGGCCCCTCTCACACTACTACTATAGTTAGTAATACACAGAAGGATGGCCCTACTATAACTACTGTGAAACCTGTGGCCACTAGTAGCAGCAACGGTGGCAAGGGACAATCGGTTGTTAGCAGACCTATAAAACATCAGGAACCTGCCCTCCATTTACCCCCTGACGCCTGCCCATATGTTCTAGTCTTAGCAGGCGCTCCACCGCTTAGGGAGGGACAAGGTGAGTCCTGGTTTCAGTTGAACAACAAGTGCATCGACTGGCTGACCAAACATAAAGGGGTAGGTCATGACATCTCAAATGAAATTTTGTCTGCCCGTCGGGTGAGCTGGGTTGGCCCCCTATACAAAAACATTTTTATGGGGATTGTATTGTTATTATTTTAGGCACCCTGGCACTGCTAAATTTATACTCAACAACAACAATATCTACCCGGGTCTATCTACTGTTGTTACTCCATTGCCTTTGAGTTACTTCTATAGGCCCCCACAAAGACCATTTCGCTCAGCCCCACCGCCTTTTTTACTTTACAATAGATACACTGCATTAGCGGAAACGGGCAGTCTTGACTGACCATCAGTTATTTCACCTGACATTGTAGTTAGTGATTACACTAACACGCATGATCCCGTAGGAAATTTGTCAATCTGTCCTATTACTATGTTGCCCAAATCACCCAGAAGGCCCCGGGCGTCATCTGACTCGACAACAGGTGTCCAGGGCTCCGTCTTCCCCATATTGTCCGATGATTTGTCTATCTTGAGTTGGAATATTGCAGGCCTCAACGCGAAAATGAAAATTAAGGCCTGGACTGATTGGGTAACCAATTTCGATGTCCTAATGTTGCAGGAATCTTGGTGCACGAGTTCTCTGCTTCACGAAGGATACAGTTGCCACAGCCTGATTGTACCTTCCCCGCCTATGGGTCGTCCTAGCGGGGGTTTATCTATTTGGGTTAAAATTACTGCAGCAGCTAAAATCGAACCATTGCAGACAAATAACAAAAACTTCATGGCGTTGACATATACCGGCAGGATAAAGTTATGCCTCATTAACTTTTATAATAATGACTTCACAACTCATCCCAACACCAACTTCTTAAGATTGTTTAACTTTATTGATGAAGTTGTGGATGGACAAAAATATGGTAGGTTTGATGGCATTTGCATAGGAGGTGATTTCAATGCACATATCCACCCCAGAACTCCACCCTGCAAAAGAGGAGACGAATTACTCGATCTGCTAGCCACGCGCGATCTAGTCGATGTAATGGAGAATATAGTTACTGGCGTGGATAATGTACCTGTTCCTACCTACATTGGGCGTGGGAGCTCAACCACCATAGACTACATATTCATTTCTTCTCTTCTCGGGGATCTTTTATTAAAATCAGAGGTTGTTAGAACTATATATAGCGACCATTACCCGATTGTAATTTGTCCTAAATCGATTAAAAAACATGGGAAGATAGGAGAAATTGGGGCAAAAAACCTAACGGCATCGACCGACAGGTTAAGGGTGGTTAGGAAGGGGATAGACAACCAGTGCGTTTTAGCTCGAGTTATTAAAAAACACCCGACATTAGCACTGGTTTGCCTATCAATTGGCAGCCCTGGGCTTGATATCGTTAATTCATTTTGTGAATTATGTAAGGCTATAAAAAAGGAAATTTCCAAACCTATCCTAGCTAACAACAACAGTAATCCAAGATGGTTCGACACCTCATGCTCCAAAGCTAATCGGGAAGTTAGGGCCGCCCATACAGCTGAACCGCGTGATTTGACCCTGGTAAGGACTCTAAGATCTAGATACAAACACACCTTAAAAATCAGATCTGATGAGTTACTTAAAGATCACTGGGACTCCCTTGTTCGCACAGCAGCTTTAAAAGATGTAGCCGGGTTTTGGAGGGCGGTTAAAAACCTGAGATCATTGGGCTCTAACATCACCACTATAAATTGCAACATAACAGGGGATGTGTGGGTTGACCATTTTTCTAAGATCTTTGATGCTTCTGGCAACCCCACAGAAACCGTTTTTCCTGCCAGGCCCTTGATTATTACGTTGTTGGAGGTGGAGGATGCCATCACAGAAAGCGCTGGGAACAAAGCCCCCGGACCCGATGGTTTATCCATCGACCAAATCAAATCTGAACCTGATTTTTGGGCACCCCTACTATGTAACATTTTTAATAATCTATCCCATACCCCTGTCCCGGTAACATGGTCTTGTAGTACCATTGTGCCAATTTTCAAAAAAGGCGACAGACTCGACCCTGGCTGTTACCGCCCGATATCTTTAATCGATAATACGCTAAAGGTTCTAGGCAGGGTCCTTTTTAATAGAATTAGAACCTGGGCGGCGGAAAATACCATTTTACACCCGTGCCAGTTAGGTTTCAGAAGTAAAGTGGGAACGGTGGAGCAATGCCTAAATTTAAATCTGCTCATGGCTAAATATACAATTGCTAAAAAATCCCCTTTATATTTTGGGTTTATGGATTTAAGTTCTGCCTTTGATTTTGTAAATCGCTCCCGTCTATGGTCAGTCCTGTTGAATTATGGTTTGGATGAATCTTTAGTTTATTTTTTGGCCCATCTTCATAGCAATTTGAAAGCCCGCGTTCGCATTAACAATGACGGCGAAGTTTCTAATGATATTTTAATTGGCAGGGGGGTCAGAAAGGGTTGTGTCTTGGCCCCCCTGCTTTTTATCTTGTACATAAATGAATTGAGTAATTATTTGAGTAATCTAACTAACGATGTTCCGCAAGTAAATGGTAAACCCGTCCCCGCACTTCTTTATGCGGATTATGCGGTCCTTATGGGCCGCACACCCAATGCGTTGCCTACTTTAATTTCTGGCTTTGTCACATACATGGCAGACTTGGGCCTATGTACTAACTTTAAGAAATCATTTATAATGACATGTGGCCCAAAAAGTTATAAAATAACCCAGATTCTGTCGGGGGACAACATTTTAAAAAGCACTTGCACTTTTCCCTACCTTGGCTTGTTGTTCTCCAATACTGGATCCTGGCAGCCTCATGTTGCTCAGGGAAGTAGCAAATTGGGTAAAGCTATGAACTCTATAATCTCCCTCCGCCAACCCAACCAGGCAGATGTCATTACATCATTGTTACAAATGTATAGAACACAATGTTTACCCACAGGAACCTATGGTGCGGTGTGGGGTTATTCGAATTGTACCCAATTACAGATCGAAGAAAATAGATTCTGTCGGAAGGTTCTGGGGGGGGTTATTACAGCCCCAAATTATGTGTGTCACAGGGAATTAAATCTCCATTATATAGAGGATTTCATAAGATCCAGACCTGCCCCTTTTTGGATAAAAATTTGGAGGAATTCTGCTGCCTCTTTGTCCCGTGATATTTTTTCGGATTGTTCAAAATGTGAGAGGGCTAATCTTATACCATGGTTTAGGGCTGTTGAAAAAAGTTTATCAAGTGTGAGGCAGGGGCATCTTTTTACCTCCCCCCAATTGATTGATTGCACACACAAGAATGTAATAAAAAGGGCTTTGTATGATTTTTATTGTAAAGAGAGGGAAAAGTGCGACTTTGCAAAGTCGACCACAATAAGGTACATTTCCCTTCTGGAGCCATGTGACAGGCCTTATGCTTTGCCCCAGGGTTATCTCCGTAAAAAGCTGGGCAGATGGAACAGGAGCCTGTTATTTCGGTTCAGGGATGGGAGCATTATAAATCTACTCTGCTTCCCGTTAGGCTTCAATAAACATGTGGAAAAATTAAGCTGTCCCTGTAACCTTGGTGGAAAACAAAGTCTGCTCCATTTTACCTTTTTTTGTGGTTTTTATAGAATGTACACTAAGCACTATTTAATACCGTATTGTAGAAAGAATGCTTTGATGGATTTTAAATTAGCTTTTAAAGACTTATTGATGTTAAACTCGGATGAAGTAATTTTTAGAGTGAGCTGCTTCCTCAAAACAGTTGTCCGGTCCCGCGCTACTCTGCTCATTGATTGAGAAATTTGCACTATGCGCTTTTTGCACATTGCATATTTTGCACTAGTGGTTGCCTCTTTGCACATGACAAAGCTATCCATTGCTATGAATTTGTACCTTTGTAAGCTGTTATTTGTCTATATTTTATCTTCTATGACTGTGTTATTGCCTTTGCTGTGCTTTATATGTACTTTTATGGATGTTTTTTAATCCGAATAAAGATCATTTGACTTGACTTGACTTGACTTGCATAACTAAGAGTAGATAGTAGTTTGTCTAAAGCAAGGTCATGTGCATTTGATTGTTTTGAATAGTGTCGGATTTGCGGCATCTACAGCATAATATAGAAGTGCCACTTGAAGATAGCACCCGAGGGCAGTACAATACAATTAGTTATTGCTATTGACTTGATTACTGTGGTCAATTGAATAGATGCAAGAGCGCCACCCCTCCCCCGCTTCACAATGGGATATGCTGGGATAAGTTAAAATGATTGTTACAAATTGTACACGTGTAGTATTCTTGTATAGTTATTTATCCACTGTTGGTTTCATGTTTATTTGTCACTGCTTGAGCAGTGATTATATTCTTTTTATTATTTATGTTTTTCTTACGAGAGAATAACTTTTGTGATGTTCACTAGGTCAGCACAAGTCACCAGCATGGGGGATACAATTAGGAACCAAGGGCCATATGTAGGTAATCTCTAATTACCTATTCTTAAATACCGAATTTTACCGATTCAGTATTTAAGAATAGGTAAATAGTATGTAGGTAAATATTCAGTAAATTCTACCGAATCGGTAAAATTCGGTATTACAGATTCGGTATTTACTGAATCGGTAATTCCCATTCATTCCTATGGGCCTGGAGACCCATAGGACTGAATGGGAAGCCATTCACCATTACTGATTCGGTAAATACCGAATCGGTAATAGGGGGAACACATTCAAGGGTGGCAGGGTGTCACATTGACACCCTGTTGCACCCCTGAATCGTGCATGCGTGCACATGTGACACACATACATGCCCACAAAATTGCTTTTTTAAAGGTTTTTGATATTTACCACCAACTTGTAGTTGGTGATAAATAACAAATCCTTGAATGAGAAATGCACTCACTTGAGTGCTCCCTACATTAAGGATTCAGTAATTTACCGATTCGGTATTTTAAGAATTCACTAATTTACTGATTCCTTAAATACCGATTCGGTAAATTACCAAATCCTGAAATCCAGCCACCTACATCTCTAATCCCTAAATACCGTTTGGTATCGGCCGAAATTCGGTAATTTCGGCCGTTACCGACCGGTATTGGGCTACCTACATATGACCCCAAGAGACTTGCAGGTTGCTGGTTCCTTACAACAGACCTGATGAACACAGTGGGGGGTCGTTGCTTGCAGAGCCGGAGTAACGGTACAATCTGTGAAGGACCCACCATGAGAATCGCACATCCAAAATCCTCTCATGTGTCCAAAGTTTGAATTCTACAGACAGCTTATCCCAGAAGGCCAAGTCTGCTGTTCTTGCAACTTCTCCACCCTCTTTCCATGGCTTGAAGGAAGTGCTTGAAGCCACGGCAGGGATGGTGCTGAGAGTGTTCAGAAAAAGAGTCCACGCATACGCTGCCTGATGCCTTGCCCGTCGTACAGGATGTTAAACTTATTTACAAACTGGTTCATGGTGTTGCAGGTTTTGGTGATAGTCCCAGATAAGCCATCAGCCCAAGACCATTGCATTGATCGTAGAAGTCAGTCTTGAATTTGTCAGTGCTCAGCACAGGAAGGCAGTGACAAAGGGCATAAGCCTTCCGAACTGTTCTCTGTGTTCTATACTGTGTTTGGAACCTATGGTCACGAGAGCGCAACTAGTTCTAGAGTCTATGGGCTGGATGAGTTGACTGCCGCTCTGGACTGGTTGAGAGCTCATCGCCGTGGATACGAAGAATTAAACCTCAAAAGAAATACCTTTCTCAAAAAGTGTTAGCGTCTCTTTCTTCTGCACCTGGAACCTGCTTCATCCTATGCCACAACATGTAGAGGGAGGATGCAGATTTTCTCTATTCAAAAAATCTAGCTTATAGTCAAATGTAAGCACTTTACTTAGAATTCATGTTGCTTCTCCTCTTCTACTTATACAATAAATGCATCTAAATCCCAGAAATTATTACTTAGAAGAGTTAGAGAACCACAGTTATTTAGGAGGGTACTTACTCACACTTTCAGAAGTGGCACTGAACTTACTTACCATAAAGCATGGGCAAAGCCAAGAGATCTGGTTGGCTTTTGCCAATGTTTGTTTTGATTTGTCATTGCTTTTTAAATACTTAATTGTCGGGAAGCTAATGGCCCTCATCAATCTAAAAATAATTGGCTAGAAGTAAAATATTTTTTGTCTCAAAGAGCACACATTGCAATAGGTTTCCCTGGCAGTTATGAGATTATTTTGTGTGTGGATGTGTTCCTTGTAAAAGAGCTGACTACTGTCACTTGCAGTATAGTTAGACAGTGGCTGCAGTTTGCTGACCCACTGCCTCATCATTTATGCTGTAGTGGGCAGAACATTTTTTGAATGGCATAACAGATTAATGGATGAGGGCTCACTGAAAGCCTCTTTATGATACTCTACATAAAATCGATACTTGAGAAATTGATGAGTAAAGAAGTGATCCTTGAGCACCATGGCTGGCACTTGGTTGTATGACGCCACAATGCATTTACCTATTATGCCTTTATCAATCATGCCATTACCATGAACACACCTAGTGTTATATTAAATATGCCATTACCATGCATACCTTTGCAACACATTTCTTTAAAGAGAAAATCATACAAATACATTTGAACAAACAATGCAACACAACGCAACACTACGCAAATGATGCCAACATTATTATATCACATCGTAAACTTGAACAACCAATCACAGCACCTTCGCAATTGTTCTTAACAATACTTACACATAATGCAGAAATAAAAATAAAAAAAGACTATTTGGATTTCTACACAACCTACGAATCTGTCCCCCAACCCTGAAGGTGAACATGTGCTCTCAGGTAGGCAAAAATGGGGCAAAAATAGCTATCAAAATAAATATAGGTTTAGTCATATTTTTATTAATCAAAAACATATTAGAGCAGTTATTTTACTGAAAAGTAAAGCTAAATCTTACCAAACATATAAAAAAAGGGTCCACCATTTTGTAATAGATAGTGTACTGCCTTCTAAAGTGACCACATACAGGAGCAGGAGTTATACAGTGACACTAATGGAAACACTGCCATCTAATTGTCACAGTAAGTATAAATAGAAACATTAATACATGTCATAATATATGTCATAATGGAATAAATTATCAAATGGAATGAATTTTAATTCTTTTTTGTTAACATTTTCAGACATTTTATTAAGAGGACCATCACGATCCCCAGATGAAAACCATTTGTCCACCCCTAAAAATGTGTTAATTATGTAAGTTAAAGTAAATTTTTCATTTTCAAGGGCAAAACGAAAAAAGTTGCAGAACAGTGAATAGAGTCTTCTTATTTTTTTTGTTTCAAACCAATAATACTTACATATACTTAACATTATGCGTGGAATTGGAAACCGTGACAAAGGTATGTGTGGTAAAGGTGTATGATGGTAATCCCATGCATAGTAAAGGCATATGCATTGTAAAGACTGTGGGGCATATTATCAAGAAAGGGCATTACATTATCGCCGCTTTTATCGGCAGGAAATTGCCGATAAAGCGGCGATAATGGGCTTGATAATATGCTCTATGAATTGCAATCGAAGCCCATGTTAGATGTGAAGACATCTATTGTGGGCTTCGATTGGAATTCATAGAGCATATTATCAAGCCCATTATCGCCGCTTTATCAGCAGTTTCCTGCCGATAAACGCGGCAATAATGTAGCGCCCTTTCTTGATAATATGCCCCTGAGTTTTAATAGCATTGTGTAGTAAATACTGCACGTTAAAGGATGTTTCCCCTTGGCTTTAATCATTTCGAATGTTGAAATGTGGTCCCAAAGAATCTACAGGGGTTTTTATATTGCATAAAAAACAGAAAAAGCACATCACACAAAGAGTGCCTAACCCACAAACATTTTTGTCACCTCAGTAGAACTTAAGCCTGCCAAAAACAACAATTATTAACCTAAATTTCAAATCCTGATGCTTAAAATCAAGATTTTTGGTATTTTATGACTAATCTTACATTGCCCTCAGAAATCAGGTAGACGAAAATCTGCAGGTGTAAGTGTTGGCAATTCGGAGTACTCTTGGAAATCTCGTTACATTTGAGATCGACTTCGGGGATTGTCTGTGAATGCTCAAAAATTAGAAATATATGTCATAACAATCAAAAAAACAATGGGATTACATGTATACGTTTTTGAAGTAGGACTCTGAGCTTCATAAAGGAATGAGGAGCATATAAAACAATGACTTCATTTAAGACACTAAGGCCATCATTATAAGAAGCCTGTGAATTACAAGATTTTTTTTTCACATGAGATTTTGGCTTTTGGAAATAGGCAACATCCGTGCGTGAAGGCCCTTGTGGGAAGGGGGTGTCTGTGGGAAGACTGCTTTCTACATGTTATTCCCCAAACCTTGCAGTTCATTCCCTACTAGATTTACCAGGACCCCTGAATAAGTAACTACAAGGAGCAGAAGTGACAGAGTCTAATCCAGGGCTTTCGTAATGAAGGCCTATATCCTCACGCTATCAACAATAGTTAATAATTGTGCCTTGCATGAGGATGTCGAGTTCTGCACTAATACCTTGTCTATTCATGATCTCACAGAAAATTCATAAATAGTTTCACTGTACAGCACACCTCCAGCTCAGTATTTGCATTAGCGATTTGTCGGCTCTGCTGGCACACCTAGAAGGAACCCATTTAACCCCTTCGGCGCTGATGACGAGCTCAGCTCGTCATCAGTTGCGCCGCTCGCACGCTGATGACGAGCTGAGCTCGTCATGTAACGCGGCTATTTGAAAAAAGCCGCGCAGCGCGAAAATAGCCGCAGCGCGCATGCGGTTAAGGGGCAGGGCCCAATGAAAACTGCACATAACAAATGTGAATGCTGGATATCAAAGCCTTTCCCAAGGTCTTCGTCCATGCATTTTAACTTTTTACAATAAGTTGAAAACCTCCTCCCACCCCAATAATAATAATGGAGTGGCCAGTTGGAAAATTATTGTGGAGTTCCTTTGCACAGTAATGGACTCGCTTGAGAATCCTTAGCACAGGAATACCAGAGGGTTGTGAGAAGTTAGCCTGGTATATAATGTCCACTAATTAAAGTGGGCACCTTGCACCAGTCCAAACAACCCTTATGGTGATTTAAGACATCAAAGATAACCTTAGAAAGCTATCCAAGTGGTAGCTATGGAGAGCAGCCTTCCAGCGTAGTCTTGAAGGAATGTTAAGCTGCTTGTTTTAACAGAATGCAACCTTATAGTATTGGTGTAATGAAAGGAGAACCACACAATAGTTATAAAAATATGTATTTATTATTATAACACACCTTAGATACCTCACAGTATCAGCTACATGCAGATAAACACAAAGCACACAATACTGTAGCACAGACACAATCGTAAGTAGCACTAATATACAGTTGGCTCCAGGGGGCGACCAAACCATATACTAAAATAGTGGTATAAGAACCACAACTCGAGTCAAGACAGTGTCTAGAGGATGTATAATCCCTGGGACCCCAAGGAACCACCCAAGGTGAGTAAGTAGGGACCCCACGGAGGATGGGTGCAGTGTGAAAACACAACGGCGTGCTACGTACAAATCAAAGGGAGAGTCGCAGTTGCAGTTTTAACTTTCAAGGACCCTTCCCAGAGGATTAAGTAGAAATCCTTTAGAACTTAGAAGGTTGGAGAGCCACCCTACCCGTGGATACTGAAGTACCTGAGTTACCTATCCCAAAGAAGCCGGGTTCATAGGGTCGAAGTGGCTCGGAAACACCAGTCGTTCTCAATATGAGCCTTCAAAAAAATGCCAATGCTGTAAACATGAAAAGTGTCCGGTGGAACCCACAGGTGGATTTTTGATGAAAGGAACCTAAAAGCAGAGAGGACAGAGTCTAGGTCACACAGGAGTGACCAGGGGCTCGGTAGACGAATGCTCACTGATGTCGGGTGTTTCAGGTGTGAAGATGGAGACTTTGACTCTACAGCTGCAGGGACCAGAAGATGTTGAGGAAAACGAGGGCCTGGACAAGAGTTGTCCCACAAAGGATGTTGAGTGCTGAGGGGTTGGTGTCTGGCGGCAGCACCAACAAGCCTTGGTAGCGGCAACCTATGAAGAAGATCAAAGAAGGTGACGGTCTGGCCGAGCAAGGACCAGGGGACTCACGAAATGAAATGAAATGAAATGAAAAGAATCTTATAACGCGCGACTTAGCCCGAAGGCATCAAGGCGCCTAACAGAAGAACCAGGAAAACAATAAAACAGTAACTACAAGTACGCCCTTGCAAACAGCCAGGTTTTTAGTGCTTTGCGAAACCGCAGCACCGAAGGCTGAGCTTTAATTTCACATGGAAGGGTATTCCAAAGCTTAGGGGCGATTAAGGAAAAAGCCCTACCGCCCCATATGCTCTTACGGAAGCGAGGTACCACAAGCAAGTTCTTTGAGGAAGAGCGTAAGAGTCTGCCCGAGACATAGGGTGCCAGCAATTTCTTGACCCCTCCTGCACCATTGCCAGAAAGTGCACTATGAGTCAGGCAGAGCACTTTAAAGGTGATCCTCGCTTCAATAGGAAGCCAATGTAAGGCTTTCCTGGCTGCTGTCGATGATGCTAGTCTGGGAGCGTCAAGAACAAATTTAGCGGCCGCATTTTGGGCTGTCTGAAGACGCTGTGTTAGGCTCTTATTCATACCGATGTAAAGGGAGTTACAATAATCGAGTTGCGAAGCAACAAGTGCTACCACCACTTGCTTCCGCGCCTGGAGGGACAGGTGATGTTTTATTTTCCTGAGTATTTTGATGACCCCCAGCAGGTAGCAACAGTTCTGTTTACCTGCAAAGCCATGGAGAGGGCAGGTTCAATCAAAACTCCCAAAATTCCGCGCTGACTCCGTAGGGGTAGGACAAGGCCCCAGCGAGGGCGGCCACCATTCAGGTGACCAGATGTTATTTTTAGGGCCAAACACCAGAATCTCCGTCTTCTCCCCGTTCAACTTTAATGTATTGTAAATCATCCATTGTGACACTGCTTCCATTCAGTTCCTAAAGTTGAGCGGGGACGAGCCATCAGGGTGAGAAAGAGACACCAAGATCTGTGTGTCATCTGCATAGGAGACTACCTCCGTCCCAAAAGATCTAACCAACTTGGCAAGTGGGGTCATGTAGATGTTAAACAGGGTCGACTTAATGCCGACCCCTGTGGGACCCCACATTGCACAGGTAGGGATGGAGATAGAAAGTCTCCCAGCTTAACCATCTGTGTCCTCAGGTCGAGAAAGGAGGCCGACAGACTCAAGGCCGCCCCTTCCACCCCTATCTCCCTCAGGCGAGATGTTAGCACCGAGGGGGACAAGGTATCAAAGGCGGCAGTGAGGTCTAGAAGGACCAGGATGGTTGAATGTCCCTGGTCTACCTCCAAACGGATGTTATTCAAAACGACCGTGAGGGCGGACTCGGTACTATGATGTTTCCTGAAGCTGTGCTGGGATTGATCCAGGAGGTCTGTGGAGTCAAGAAATGCCGCTAGATGTTGATTGAGATACGTCTCAAGCATCTTTGCAGGTGCTGGGAGCAAAGATATGGGGCGATAATTCTTGAGCACCTCAGGGTCAAGTGTGGACTTCTTTAAAAGGGGCTTGACCACCGCATTCTTCCATTCAGATGGAAAAATGCCCTCTCTCATAGCTCTATTCATGATGTCAAGTAGAAGAGGGAGCAAGGAGTCTCTGCAATCCTTCAGGACTTTAAGAGGACACGGGTCCAAAGGGGATCCCGACCTTGTCTTATTTAAAAGCAGGTCAAGCTCCTGATATGATAAAGGCGAAAACTCTAAAAGACTCTTGGAGGCGGTTGAAGAGACCTCCTTCGAGAGCAGAGAGAGGGGGACAGGCGGGGGAGATATAGCAGATCGTTGTACTTCAAGATTCCGGTAGATGTCCGCAATCTTCGAATGGAAGAATCCTGAAATTTTATCACAGAATCCCTGGGTACCTGCCACAGGGTCCTTTATCTGTAAAGTGCAAAGCGAGTCCACTATTTTAAAGAGATCTCTGGGAGAGTCATTGTCATTGTCAGGTTAGCAAAGTACTCTTGCTTAACTCTGATAATCTCCAACTTGTACTCCTTAAGGAGTAACTTGTGTTTATCCCTCTCCTTCAGATTCCAGCTTGCTTGCCAAAGCCTTTCTTGCTTCCTGCACCCTTGTCTCATGAGCCTAAGATGCTCCGAAAACCAGGGTGCAGAAAGTTTCTTTCTAGCAGAGTAGCAAGAGCCGAGAGGAGCAAGCACATCTACTGCTGCACTAATGGCTTTGGACAATTCCGAAGCCGCTAGGTTGGTATCCACATAGAGGTCAGGTTTATAGTTATGCATAAGTGGGACTAGCGAGGTACTTGTAATTTTCTTAAGGTTCCTCCTGAACTTGATGTGGCTGGTAACACCTGTCTTAGCAGGCGTAGAGGCGACAAAAAGCTCCAAAGGAACAGCAAAGTGGTCCGACCAGGACAACGGAATAGGGACTTCTGTTTTAAGCCTGTCATCATTGGAAAACACTGAGGCCAATGTGTGGCCTGCCTGATGCGTGGGATGTTTGACCAGTTGCACTAAGTCACATGCGGATAAAGAATCGAGGAGATCTAAAGAGTCTTTAGAATGAGGGTTGTCTAAATGAAAGTTCAGGTCCCCCAAAACTGTCAAGTTGGCTGCTCCGAAGTATGGTTCCAGGATATTAAGAAGGGACTGGCTAA
The DNA here is from genome assembly GCF_964261635.1 of Lissotriton helveticus. Lineage (NCBI taxonomy): Eukaryota > Metazoa > Chordata > Amphibia > Caudata > Salamandridae > Lissotriton > Lissotriton helveticus. The sequence goes on along the minus strand of NC_136067.1, from coordinate 1,066,552,877 downwards.
AGTCTATTCTGGACCCAGGCGGTCTGTATACCAAGATACCCACGAAGGGAGCGGCCTCTGGAGATTTAATAAGAAAGTGCAGGGCTTGAAAGAGGTCAGAAGGCCTGGAGAGTTGGATAGTATGACAGGTGTGAGAGGTCTTATAAAGAATTCCAAGGCCACCTCCTCTACACCCCACTCTATCCAGTCTAACTAAAGAATATCCATCCGGCACAGCCTCGACCAACTCCGGTCCTGAGGACTCAGTTGCCCAGGTTTCGGTGAGGAAAACCCATGTGGGCTTTCGGGCTAAAACAAAATCGCGAAAAGCGATATTATTTTTCACTAAGGATCTAGTGTTTATAAGAAAACCCGATTCTTTCAGAGGAGGCGACAAAAGAGTAGTGGCAGGGGGAGACCTAACCTCGCGAATTGCCGATGACTTACCACAGGTGCTAAAACAAGTACAGTAAAATGCATCCAGAAAAATGTCAGGCGAGCAGGTAAAATGGCAAGGAAGCCATACAGGTCTCAGACGAACTAAGTCTTGATAGGAATATAGGGGACCTGCTGATGGAGGCATATCAGGAGCACCCAGAGTACAGAGTCTCACGCCCTTTAGCCCGTCCGTAGCGCGGACGGGCGCAGACGGACTGGACTCTGGCGTGACTCCGGCGTAACTGCGGCGCAAACACTGCGCGTAGAAAGGGCAGCTTTATATGCAGGTCAGCGTGTCCTTGTGTGTTAGGACACAACGCGGTGGCAAACAGACAGACAAAGCGGCCTCTTCGATCTTCGGACTACAACCCCCATACAAACCCCGGTGGGAACTACGTTACCCATCATGCTGTGCGTGGCGCATGCGCGAGGCATGCACGCGGAAGTGCCGGCATAAAACGGACCGGGATGCAGAGACAGCCGTCGGATATTTTCGGGACCACAGTCGGAATCTGTGCCACTACCAGGTGAGCCGTACGTACCTCTGGAGAGACGTCCACTCGACTCTTGTTCCTTGCGCTGTGAAGCGCCTCTGCCCCTGTACCCGCTCGAGGGTTCGAGCATCGACTTCGCGCATTGAAGCGCCTCAGCCCCTGTCCCCGCTCGAGGGTTCGAGCATTGACTTCGCGCATTGAAGCGCCTCAGCCCCTGTCCCCGCTCGAGGGTTCGAGCATTGACTTCGCATATTGAAGCGCATCAGCCCCTGTCCCCGCTCGAGGGTTCGAGCAACGACTTCGCGCATTGAAGCGCCTCAAAACTCCCTGTCCCCGCTCGAGGGTATCGAGCAACGACTTCGCGCATTGAAGCGCCTCAAAACTCCCTGTCCCCGCTCGAGGGTATCGAGCAACATAACCAGCGCATTGAAGCGCGGCGGCTCCATGTCCCCGCTCGTGGGTATCGAGTGACTATGAACTCGTCCCAAGAGTACTAAGAACCGCAATCCCCATTCGAGGGTTATCGAACGCGTGGGCAAACCCCTTGATTTCACGGAAACCTTTCCAATTGCCCTCTGTTGGATGATGTCGGGACAGGCATCGCTGCAGAGGACGAACTAGGGATTAATCTGTCCTTACCATCACAAACCCTCTTCGAGTGGCATTGCCGGCCACTACTTAGCACGGTGTCCTCTGTTGGGTGGCTGTCGGGACCGGCAGTCGTGCAGAGGACGGTTGGACGCCCATAGTATCGGCTTCTACCCCGCCTGCTCTGTATCAACGGCTTTGTGGTGTTTCATGTACTCACTTGTTTGATTAAACCCTGGTTAATCTCCGCATTATACGTCTCTGTAAATCTGTACGAAAAGCAAGGCCATAAGGCTGCACACCACTCAACCCCGAGGTACTCAGGGGGTTTCATAATATCCGACCCTATCACCTTAATCCACCTCCTGGTTGAGGAAGGACTAATGGCAGCCATGGACGACGTGTTGGCCGCCCTACTCGACGTACAGACAGAGCTAGCCGCATCCCGTCAGGAAACCGCTGACCTAAAGGCAAGAATGGACCATGTACAGCGTAATCCGTTCAATGCAGGGACTCATGGCACAGGTCCACAAGCTGCGGTAGTGTTGGAAATGCCGATCGCTATACCATTGGCCACACCAGAAAGATACAGCGGTGACCCGTCTACGGTTCAGGTGTTCATAACGCAGGTGGCGCTGCATTTTTCATGTAAACCCAAGTCCTTTCCGACTAATCAGGCACGGGTGGCTTTCATGATTTCTTACTTAGCAGGAAACGCGGCTCAATGGGCTGTGCCTTTGGTGAGCAGGGACGACCCAATGCTGCACGATTGGGAAGCGTTTCAGGAGGAGTTTGTCAAGGTATTCGACAGACGAGCTGATTCCTATACAGCGGACCGTGAATTACTACAGCTGAAACAGGGGTCCACGGGCCTCGTCCAATATCTGAACGCGTTCAGGCGTCTTATCGCGGAAACCAAATGGCCACCGGCCAAAAAAACAGCACTATTCCACCAGGGTCTGAGCGAGGAGCTGAAGGACGTGATCGCGCAGATTGACCCCCAACCCGCGCATTGCGAAGACCTGATCAGTCTTGCACTGCGCCTTGAACATCGATTAAGCGAACGCCGTGGTGGTGGGACAAGGAAGGACAAGCCCCCCTCCGCTCCGGGCCACCCTGGTTCCACCGAATCGCTTCCTGCTCCACGGAATGAACCCATGGATATCGGGGCGGTCAGAGCCAGCCTAACTGCGACCGAGAAAGAATCACGCAGGAAACAGGGCTTTTGTTTGTACTGTGGAAAGAAGGGGCACTACGTCCGCGAGTGTCCAGTAAAACCGAGAACAGGACAAGCACGCCCCAACCGACTGTCCACCGCGACGGTGGAAAAGAAGGCGGAAAACTAACGGACTCCCGGAACAAAGAAGGGGATTCCAGGAGTCATGGATACATCCCTTCCATACAGCGGCGCGACTTAACCAGTTCCAGACATTTAATCATTCCAATGCGTGTCAAGGTGCAGGAGGAGTGGGTCTCTATCTCAGCGATGGTGGATTCTGGGGCCACGGGGTTGTTCATGGATGAGAAAGAGGCCGAAAGAATAGGGGTCCCGCTTCTACCCTGTTCGATACCCAAGGATGTTTATGCGGTGGACGGGCGCAGGTTGGTTTCTGGGCCCGTAAGTCACCACACGGGGAATCTGGAGACATGCTATGGACCACAACACCTGGAAGTCATGGACTTCAATATCATTCGAGCCCCGCAGTATGGAGTCATCTTAGGGTTGCCATGGCTGAGGAAACACAACCCTTCCATCGACTGGGAAACACTCAACATACGGATGGATTCCCCGTTCTGTTCCCAGTTCTGCAGGTCCTCATGGTGCACAGAACCGGAGAAAGCACAGGGGTACGAGGTGGCCACGGCAGCCGAAAAAGAAACAACACTCCCCAGAGCTTATCTGACATACCAGGACGTTTTTGATGATATGCAAGCGGAGACGCTTCCTCCGCACAGGGACTATGATTGTCAAATCGATTTAGTTCCTGGGGCTAACATCCCTAGCGGGAGATTGTATGCGCTATCGGAGCCCGAGAACATCCACCTCCGCTCCTATTTGGATAACATGCTTAGGTTGGGGTTCATAAGGCCTTCCAAGTCCCCCGCGGCCTCCCCTCTTTTCTTTATCCCAAAAGCCAATGGAGAATTGCGCGCTTGCGTGGATTTTAGGGCCTTGAACGCCATTACAGTGAAGAACAGCTACCCCCTGCCACTCATTAACGTCCTCCTGGAGCAAGTCAAGGGCGCAAAAGTATACACCAAGTTGGATTTGAAAGGGGCTTACCACCTCGTTCGTATGCGTGGAGGCGACAAATGGAAGACCGCTTTCAAGACGAGATACGGTCTCTTTGAATACAAGGTGATGCCCTTTGGGCTTTGTAATGCCCCTGCGGCGTTTCAGTTCTTCCTGAACGAAGTGTTAAGAAACATACTGGACGTCTATGTCGTCGTCTACATAGACGACATTCTGGTGTATTCAGAGAACATGGAAGAACATGTGAAACACGTGTCAACAGTCCTGCAGATACTCAGGGAAAACTCCCTTTACTGTAAGCTCAGCAAATGTGATTTTCACGTCACCACAGTGGAGTTCTTGGGGGTGATGTTAAGCCCCAATGGCCAAACGATGGCCGAAAGGAAAGTGAAGGCCGTTGTAGCCTGGCCGTCCCCTAGGAATGTTAAAGAGGTGCAGAGCTTCCTTGGCTTTGCCAACTTTTACAGGAGGTTTATCGAGGGGTTTTCGGGTATGGTAACTCCCATCACTCGGTTACTGAGGAAATCAACTACCTTTCTGTGGGACGCAGGCGCACAGGGAGCGTTTGAGGCATTGAAAGAAGCCTTCATCTCTGCTCCGGTGTTGGCCCATCCTGACCCAGAACTCCAGTACATAGTAGAAGCGGACGCCTCTGATCTGGCGGTAGGGGCCATCCTCTCGCAGAGGGACGGGACAGGAGTGCTACATCCTGTGGCTTTCATGTCCAGGAAGCTTAACTCCGCCGAGAGGAATTACCATGTAGCTGAGAAGGAACTGTTGGCCATTAAAGAGGCCTTCACGGAATGGAGGCACCTGCTGATGGGGGCCAGACACGTGGTCATGGTGTTCACAGACCACCGGAACCTCCAGTTCATGACCGCGGCCAGACAACTGTCGCCACGCCAGCTGAGGTGGATGCAGTTCTTCTCCGGTTTCCACTTCACCATCAAGTACAAGCCGGGGGTGGACTACAAGAAAGCTGATGCTTTATCTAGACAGTCCAGCGGTATGGAGCGACCCTCGCCAACCATCAGGCCTATCATCTCTCCAGACGTAGTGGTAGGAGCGATCCAGCCGGGGGCTTTCCTCAGTGGTATCCAAAGAGGGATCCGCACCTTCGAGTGGAAGTCATGGCTCCGAAGACACGAGGAATGGAGGGTTAAGAACGGGATACCAGTAAAGGGCGATTGCATCCTGATTCCCACGTCAAGACTGAGGAAACAAGTCTTCGTCTGGTGTCACGAGTCACCTAACGCTGGACACTTCGGGCTGGAAAAGACGCTGGACTATGTGTTGCGTCAGTTTTGGTGGCCCTCGGTTAGAGCTGATGTTCGTGGATGGGTCACAGCTTGCTCAGTGTGCGCAACCATGAAATCGGATCATCGGCAACCCCAGGGACTCCTGAGACCTCTACCAACCCCGGTACGGCCATGGGAACGCATTTCCTTGGACTTCATAGTAGGCATGCCAAAGGACCAAGGGTGTACAGCCATCCTGGTCGTGGTGGATTACCTCACCAAGATGGGTCGTTTCGTCGCCTGCAAAGGGGTACCTACAGCGGGTCAACTGGCAATCATCCTCCTGAAGGAGGTAGTGCGTGTCCACGGCCTACCCAGTGTGATCGTGTCGGACCGTGGATCCCAGTTCACTGCCCGGTTCTGGAAGTCTTGGTGTTCGGCTCTTCACGTGACAACGGCCTTATCCACCAGTTATCACCCCCAGACAGACGGCCAAACAGAACGCCTCAACCAAACTCTGAAACAGTATCTCAGATGTTTTGCCAACCAGGGCAAGGAGGAGTGGGTGGATCTACTATGGCTTGCTGAAATCGCATACAATAATGCCACTCAGAGCTCCACAAAGGTGTCGCCTTTCTACTGCTCCTATGGTCACCATCCCCGGTTCCTCCCATTGTCACATCCTGTGGCCAACTCCGGGGTGCCTGAAACCAACAAGAGGGTGGCTCACATCAAGGAAACGCTTCAGAGGACCAGACGTTGTTTGTTGGAAGCCAAGGAGACATACAAGGCGTATGCCGACAGGAGACGGCGGCCGGGTCCGCTATACAGACAGGGAGATTACGTATGGGTCTCCTCAAAAAACCTGAGATTCCGCAAACACAGCATGTTCCATCCACGATTCATCGGACCTTACAGAATCAAGAAATGCGTCAGCCCTGTAACGATGCGGGTGGAACTACCGGGCTATATGAGGATCCATCCGGTGTTTCATGTGTCTCTTCTCAAGCCGGCCAACGCGGCCAAGCGGCCTGTTCCGTCTCCGGACGTGGTGGGTGCTGACATGGAGTATGAGGTCGAGGGCATCAGGGACTCCAAATGGAGCAGGGGTAAACTATGGTACCTGGTGGCGTGGAAAGGATATGGGCCCGAGGACCAATCATGGGAGCCGGTGTCAGGTTTATGCGCACCTCGTTTGGTGTCAGCATTTCATCGTAAACATCCGGACAAACCCGGCCCGGTTTAGGGGCGGTTGGTGGAAGGGGGATGTACTGTTAGGACACAACGCGGTGGCAAACAGACAGACAAAGCGGCCTCTTCGATCTTCGGACTACAACCCCCATACAAACCCCGGCGGGAACTACGTTACCCATCATGCTGTGCGCGGCGCATGCGCGAGGCATGCACGCGGAAGTGCCGGCATAAAACGGACCGGGATGCAGAGACAGCCGTCGGATATTTTCGGGACCACAGTCGGAATCTGTGCCACTACCAGGTGAGCCGTACCTCTGGAGAGACGTCCACTCAACTCTTGTTCCTTGCGCTGTGAAGCGCCTCAGCCCCTGTACCCGCTCGAGGGTTTGAGCATCGACTTCGCGCATTGAAGCGCCTCAGCCCCTGTCCCCGCTCGAGGGTTCGAGCATTGACTTCGCGCATTGAAGCGCCTCAGCCCCTGTCCCCGCTCGAGGGTTCGAGCATTGACTTCGCATATTGAAGCGCATCAGCCCCTGTCCCCGCTCGAGGGTTCGAGCAACGACTTCGCGCATTGAAGCGCCTCAAAACTCCCTGTCCCCGCTCGAGGGTATCGAGCAACGACTTCGCGCATTGAAGCGCCTCAAAACTCCCTGTCCCCACTCGAGGGTATCGAGCAACATAACCAGCGCATTGAAGCGCGGCGGCTCCATGTCCCCGCTCGAGGGTATCGAGTGACTATGAACTCGTCCCAAGAGTACTAAGAACCGCAATCCCCGTTCGAGGGTTATCGAACGCGTGGGCAAACCCCTTGATTTCACGGAAACCTTTCCAATTGCCCTCTGTTGGATGATGTCGGGACAGGCATCGCTGCAGAGGACGAACTAGGGATTAATCTGTCCTTACCATCACAAACCCTCTTCGAGTGGCATTGCCGGCCACTACTTAGCACGGTGTCCTCTGTTGGGTGGCTGTCGGGACCGGCAGTCGTGCAGAGGACGGTTGGACGCCCATAGTATCGGCTTCTACCCTGCCTGCTCTGTATCAACGGCTTTGTGGTGTTTCATGTACTCACTTGTTTGATTAAACCCTGGTTAATCTCCGCATTATACGTCTCTGTAAATCTGTACGAAAAGCAAGGCCATAAGGCTGCACACCACTCAACCCCGAGGTACTCAGGGGGTTACATTGTGACAGCTGGTCTGCTAACCCAAATGGCGCCGTCAGGCGTCCAAGTCTCCCCCCAAGATGGCCGCCAACAAAGAAAGTGACTCAAGGGACCCGCCGAATGCGCGGTGATGTTAACAATTACAGTGCAAGTAATGGGGATGCGCCGATCTTCTAAAATGGGGCAAAAACAAAAGTAGATTAAAGTAAATACAAAAACAGGAAGTTTTTAAAAGAGAACGCTATCGCGTATGCAGCAACCCGCCCTGCATCGCGCTAACTGCTGTTTAGTCCAGCCGTACAGGGAGATACAAACAACAGCGAAGGGAGTCTGGGCAGGCCTGTAACAACCAGGGGAGCCCAGGAAAAGCAATATTGTCCCTCAAATGGACCCACAGGTCGACGGCACAGGAGTTGCAAGTGGACAACTAGCAGTTTCACAAAGTCACAGCTTGCAGGGCACAGGATATGAGGAGGCCAAAGTCCTCTCTCAAACATGTGCACAATATTTGGTGCTATCAACAGCCCAATGCACACAGTTGGCGATCACCAACAAGCATATGCACTTGAAAAAGTATGCACTGCACACAGGTTCAGGTAATGCAGTCCCTTCAAGGGATACTGACTTCAAACTTGGCTAGAAGGCAGCTCAACCTCAAGGAACATAGGAACCCACCTCCTGTGTTGCTAAAGTCTTCAGAGTCTGCAGGAGCTCAGGATCAGCAGACTGGTCAGTTGTATGTATTATGGTGCCTGCGGATGCAAGGGAGTGACTCCTTCACTCCAAGGGAGATACTTTAATTGTCCTTGATGCTCCACAGATCCTGCACAGAGCCTGTATGGTGAACGGGCACAGACGAGGCTTTGGACGGAGAGGTAGACGAAGTCAGGCCCATGCACAGTCCAGAGGGTCCAGATAGTTTAAGGTCACTGCTTTCCTGTTCAGTATCTTGTCTACATTGAACCTAGGGTCCTACAGCCATGTAAGCCCTTTTGTACCCACAGGGAGATAGGATAAGATTGGACAGATTCAGAGGAGGGTCAGGATAGTGGGGAGGTTACTCTCATGTCCTTTGTCCAGTTTCACGCCAGAGCAGGTGCCAACTGCTCCCAGGACTGGTTTGAACTGGACTATGCACAGGGACAACAAATGTGCCCCTCTGCAGACTTTCAGGCACTTTGAAAGTACACCCACCCAGCTCCAATACACTAAATCGTGTCTGGGAGGTGGACACACCTCCCTGTGACAGAATTCCTATTGTGCTGCCTTTCCCTGCTCAGCTTGGCTCAGCAGCAGGAGGGCAGAAATGTGTCTCTGGTCGGCAGCAACATTTTGTGCTGTCCGGGTCGAGAAGGCTGGTACCAGGAAGACCAGGGACCCCACAAAGGTCGCTTCTGAAGGGTGGAATCATACCTCCCACACCAGTTGCCAGTGTGGGGGTATGACTCCAAGGTGTTTGATACCAAACACGACATGGTTTGTTGCAGCTCTTTTTGAGATAGCATTTTACATGCGCATATAATGCACCTCTACCTTTATGCCTGGCTGCATCACCGTCAACCCGCTAGAATGATCTCAGAAGGCTGTAGTGGTGCTCTGCTCATGCAGGGGCGCCGTCTCATGTAAAACCCAGCACCCTGCCTTCAGGATTGTCAAGGCCTGCTATAGGGTGACTTATAGGGTTTTAGGAGTAGTGACCTATAGATATAGTAAACATATATCTAAAGTAAGTGATGTATGCACCATATTACACAGGCTGCAGTGGCAGGCCTGTAGTTCCATGACCTCTCATGGGTGGAGTAATACATGCTTCAGCCTATGGGAGGCCTCTGGGGTACCTATGCCCTGGGTTCATGTGTACCATATACCAGGGACTGACAAGGGTACCTCAGCATCCAATCTGGAGTGTACCTAAGTACATGACATAACATTTTAGGGAGAAAGCAGATAGACTGTGGTTCTGATTAGCAGGATCCCAGTCAGACTTGTCAAAAACAGTGTAACATCAAGCAAAAAGTGGGGGTAACCATAAGAAGCAGATCCTACTTTCCTACAAGGGTGATTGCAGAGCAAGGTGATACACTGTGCTGCGACCAGCCTGTTTGTGCCTGAGGCGAGGGAAATGCTGTCCATGCAGAGCAAAATGAAAATAGGATCACTGTGGAATGTCATATATGTCCTCTCTATACCTATGTAAATGTTATGCTTGGCAGGAACTGCACACATCAAATCTGACACTGTGCAGACCTATGCAAAGAATTGTTGATAACAACATTTTAGCAAACCTGGAAGAGGAATCAATTGCTGGATTTTTGGCAGTTGGGACCTAAACTGTTTTGTGCATTGTGGATATTGCATAGAAGGGATAAGTGGTAGATGTGATCCTATGGTATGTTTTTAAAGGGCAGTGACTACACAGATCCCAGTGTTGGCGGCTGCATGTTTCACCTAACCTTTTGAAGATCTGTCTTAGTTAATGATTTTGCCAACATTACATTCAGTAAGCTATGTACTATGACATGAAATTCCAAAACACATCTATTCCCCCTTACTGTTTCACATGTGTGTCAAATTCATGGCTGATATCATCACATAGACAATCTGCTCTCTCAGTGGCAGATAATATTCAATTGATCATGAACCTTGATCGGAATACCCCAGCTTTTCTTACTAAGACTAAGGGTTATCTGCCTGTCATTCAGCTCTGGACGACCAGCAAAAATCTAAATTAAATAGAAGTCAGACTCCGTTGCTGGTCAAATGGAAAAAATACTGATGACAGGAGTCCATCTGCTCTCCTTTGTTAGGTTTACCCCCTGGGCCAGTAATTTATGCTGTCCTTCAAAGGGCAAATTATTGCAGAGGCATCCACATATTTCCACTCTTTTTACCTGTTGGAATAAAATCTTTCTCTTTTTCCCAAGTGCCCAGATACTTTCTACCTGAGTTGACTAGGTCAAAGGTCTGTATCTAGGTCTTGTTGAGACAGTGTTTTAAAAAGTACAGATTATTCAATATATCACTCTGGGAAACAGTGGGTTTTATAACATTCAATCGTGCCAGAGGCTAGTTGGAGGATATCCTAGTTGATTTTAAAGAAGAGACTGCATTTTAGGATATTGGGCCTGGTGAACAGAGCTTACTGTGACCCTAATAACTTCTGCCTCAAAGAAAAAGACAGACTTCTGTTGTGTTCCTCAGTTGAAACTCTTCGGATAGCTTCACTCATGGAGCTCGCAACCACAAATGCTTATTACATTGTGAAATGGCCTGCCTACCCACCATCAAAGGATACCGACTCCTTATAACAGAAAAGCTCTCAGAACCCTACTTTTCTGTTAACTTGTTACCTTAATAGATCTAAAAAACTGCTGGTTTCATTGATGGATGCATACCTCTCTGTGCCAATATGCTCCTTGGAGTGAATGTGCGCTTGATAAGAAATACATTTTTTTTTAAATAAACTCTCTCCTTTCACCAGTGTGTCTCTCTCTTTTGTCTCCCCTTAACATCGTTTCCTCCCCTATCTTTTCCATCTTCTATTTGTCTCTGTGCTTCTATTTCTTGCTCCTGTGTCACCCATATTTTCACTTTTCTTTATCCCTCTTTTCTCTTCCCCTTGCTTTCTCTCACTGCTTTCACTCCACTACATCTTCTGCCTTTTGTTCCTTTATCCCTCCACTCCTTTTGTTCGTTCTTGCTCCTTATTTTTCATCTCTCTCTTTTCTCTATTCCCACTCTGAACTCTAACCCCTGCTGTCTGCTCCCCTGCCATGTTCTTCTTCTCTCTCTTGATACTTTCTTTCCATCCTCTCTACCTCTGCCTCCTACCTCTCCACTTACTTGTCTTTTCCTTCGTACTCTCATTCTCCTTTCACTTGTCTGTTTTACCTCCTCTTTTCCTCAGGCCTACTACCTCTCCCCCTTTCTTCTCACCACCACTCTTCTTTCCTATCTCTCTCCATCTAATTCTCATCACTCTTGACTCTCCCTCTAAATTTCCTTCCTCCATAGATCACATAAAGTGTGCTTCTCTCTGAAAATCCCATTTCCTTAAAATCGATCTCAGTCTCATTTACAGAAAAGCATTGTTTAGCAGAAGGATCATCTTATATAGATTAGAGCCCACCGTTGCGGGCTCTACCTGCTAATAAAGGCTCGCTCCAGCGTTAAAGACCTGAGCCAAAGGCAAGGACCTTCAACAAGGGCCAGTAGAGTCTGCTACGGAGGGCTCTAAGGCCATTAGAACATTCTGCCCCAAGCAGCTGGGACCAGGCAACCTAATGTGAATCTGGGAAGCAGCTCCAATTGAATGGCGGGGAGAACTGTCGGTGGACTTTGACTGTCAATTGTGCTCGCCTGGCTGAACAGGGTTGCTGCAGTTTGTGTGACGGCAACTGGGTAAATATAGTAGCCTTGCTCAAGCTCCTGCTGCAGTCACAATTCTGTACTTAGGACTGCCTTCCTAAGGTGTGGATGACTCGAAAAAGAAACAAAAATGGGCAGACATGGACAACTGAAGAGTGGAGTGGGGCTTCGTTTGAGGAGGACCTACAGGCTGGCAGACAGCCTCCAACTCAAGAAAAAGAGTCAGGACAAGATAAACTAGACTACATCCTGAAACTTATTAGGCAGTCAAGTGAAGCACAGGAAAATAAAATCACGAAAGTGACTACAGACATCAACATACGACAAGCAGATCAGCAGAAGATAGTAGAAAGGTGTTAGACCTGTCAGCCTTAGGGTGGTCTCCCCTACATTTTTGCCCTTTTTGCCTCCCATTTTTATCCTATATTTTGTTGGACTTAGGACTCTGGGCGCCTCACCACTGCTAAACAGTGCTGAGGTGCAGGTGCTCTTCCCTAAAACCTTGTGAGGCTGGCATATCTGCCACAAGCCACTGCTACCGCAGTAAGGTTTAATCCTCCAATAGGCTAACATTGGGAACCTCCCCTTATGGAATAACTTCTGACAGGGACCTAATAAGTCTATCATGTTTGGTCTTGTTGGACTCGGGGCGGGGAACCCTTTCCAATGATATATAGGGTTTGGGCATTACTACGCTAGGGATCCCACTTTTATAAAGGGGACCTTTTCCTGCCTACACTTAGATTAGGCTGCAGACTCCCCCCTCCCCTCTGCGTACTGATAGCCTGCATGGGTTGGGAGGTGGGAGTGGTGATTCACACCTTCTTCCCTGGGATGAGCTGTGACGGGCTGCCCACTGTAGCCTTAACGGCCTGTCTCTCGTCACTGTGACAGCTAGGTCAGGGAAGGCAGGGAACATACCAGAACTCCCTGCACTCTTCCAGAAGCCCCTGCCCCCCAGACCCTTCCAGAGACTTCCGCCACTTTCTAGCCTAGACTAAAAAGATATATAAGGGAGGGTCCTGGCCTCACATTCTTGTTACACTGCTGGACCTGGAAGAATCCCTGCTGGAGTGAGGACTGCTGCGCAAGAGGATTGCCACTGGGAAGGAGGCTGACTGCTCCAGGGAACTGCTGCCCCACAACCTGCTGAGCTGCCCTACTGTCTGCTGATCCTGCCCTGCATGGGAGACTGCAACATCACCACCAGAGTGTCTCCACAACATCCCAAAGGAAATACTTTTCTTTGAACAACATTTTAAAGAGTCTTCAACCTTTTAAAGATTGCCTTTTTGGGACTGCACCCTTTTTAAGCTAAAGGAAACTACCTGTCCTTGGACCACAGCGTTTTAAAGACTGCCCTTTGGAACAGCAACAACACTCTCAAGATTTGCCCTGCAACGCTGTGCCTGCCCTCAGCACTGTTTGCCCCGTGATCCTCCCGAGGGCTCTGTGATTGCCTCTGCTTCTGGCGCAAGCCGACTGAAACTGGCCCTGAGGTCACCGCCACTGGGACCGGAGCGCGCTGTGTAGCGCTGAGAAGCGAAGCGCTGTGTGGCAGGAGGCTCCGTCGTTGCCCAGGACTTGAAGGCACTGTTAAGCGCTGTGCTAAAGGAGCGCTGTGTGGCTGTGACCCCCACCCGTGCAGCGCCTGCTGAGCCCAAGGCCCCAGGGGGAGAGGAGCCTCGAACCAGCGCCCGCAACCACCACCCCAGGTAACGCCTCGGTGCAACCAGGCTGCTGCGAGGGGGCGGGGTGCGGGTTGGCCGGGTAGCTGGAGTGTGAGCTTTGTGCTTGGCTGGGAACCGTCCTTCACTGACCGGCCTACGGGGGCATAATTTCATTGGTAATTGGCACTTGGGCATTTTTTAGCATTACCAGCAGCGCCTGGGCAGCCGCACTTCCTACGCTGGGAGCATCATTTCTATGAGAGGCACACTTATTACGCTACAAGGGAACTTTGTCCTAAGAACCTTCCCACAGTGAATTTTGACCAGAAGAACCTACCTCAAGTGAACTTTTGCCATCCAAGGACACTGTGAGAAAGACATTACCAGAAAGAGCCCTTGGCACACATGAGCTTTTGGTGATTTGATCAGGCCTGGGAACTGGATTCATTCTTATTGGTTATTGATCTTGCTTGGAAACTGGAATCCTTTTTAGTATTGATCAGGCCTGGGAACTGGATTCATTCTTATGGAATATTGATCTTGCTTGGAAACTGGAATCCTTTTTATTATTGATCTTGCCTGGAGCTGGATTTACCTGCTTTTGGTTCTCGCATACTTTTTAGATAAAGAAATTTCTTATACAAAACTGGTGTGGTGTTCCTCTTGTGAGTGTTTTTACTGTGTCATCGCCGTTGTGTGTTGCACTAATACTTTACACATTGCCTCTGAAGTTACGCCTTTGCTGCTCTGCGCCAAGCTACCAGGTCGGAAGCGGTGGTCCCTACTTGGACTAGGGTACATACCCCTGCCAACTAGAGACCCCGGTTCTAACATTGGTGATCGAGCGGTGGGATAGGACTTGTGCTTGTGTAACACCACGCAGCGACACAGTGTACACCGCAACCGTACACCTGACTCCACTGAATTTTTGTCTACCCTCTCCAATTGGCAATTTTTTTTTTTTTTTAAATTCTCCCTGACTGGCTGCTCTTTTTAAAAGTCCTTTTGCCTAAGTCTCATTTGGTTTTCTCTACAAACGTCTGAGGCCCCACCTAGCAACATGGAATTCGAGCTGGCCAATCTGGAAGTTTACACAGTGGCGCAACTCAAAGAGTTCTGCGAGGAGAAAGGGGTGCCCTTCAAGCGAAGCGCCAAGAAGGCAGAGCTTCAGAAAGCTTTGAGAGCATGGGTAACAGCCCACTCAGAAGGAGATGGGGACGAGCAAGGACCAGAGCATGACGCCACAGGAAACCTTGACCTACTGCACTTGGCGGGAAATGGTAATTTGTTACCAGGTACAAGGGTACCTTCCAGGGCAGGCAGTAGTGTCTCAGTGAAGAGCCTGTCCGTAGAGGACCTGGAGGACAGGAGGGAGGAGAGACAGCTCAAGTTGGAGCTTGCCAAGCTGGAGAAAGAGCGGGAAAGAGAAAGGTGGGCCATGGAGCAGGATCGCGAGAACAAGCGACTGGCTATGCGAGAAAAAGAACTTGTCCATGAGCTCAGCCTGAAGGAACTGGAAATCCGGGCCCTAGAAGTAGGGGCCAACAGCAACAAGAATGGTGGCAGCGTACCTATGGAAGCTTCACGTGACTCCAGGGTCTTTATGCCTAAAGATGTGATGGCCAGTTTTAAGGTGGGGGATAATATTGATAAGTGGTTAGCCGCCTATGAGGTATCTTTAAGAGCCCATGGGGTCCCAGAGAGTTATTGGGGGGGTTGTTTGTATAAGTACCTACCTCCAGATGTTAGGGACACCCTCCTTTACCTAGAGAAGGAAGACCAGACTAACTATTCTGTCATGAAAGCCGCATTGCTTAAGAGGTTCGGTCTTACCCCTGAGAGGTATAGGCAGAGGTTTAGGAATAGCCACAAACTTCCCACACAGAACTGGGTAGACTTCCTGGACTACGCTAGTAAAGCTTTAGATGGTTGGGTGCGGGGCAGCAATGTGCATGACTATGAAGGGTTGTATGACTTGTTTTTAAGAGAGCACCTTCTAGAGAAATGTTTTCCAGAGCTGCGCCAACACCTGGTTGACCGCAAGTTGACCAATCCTAGGAAGCTTGCGGACGAGGCGGACACCTGGGTCAGTACCAGGGTGTCCAACAAGGGTTCTGGGGGGGACTCCCAAAGGGGTGGTCAGGGTTCCTACCAGAAGAAAGAGGGGGGAGATAAAAAGAAAGAGTTTCCCAAAGGCCCCCAAAATAATTCGCAAGGGAAAGGGTCTGGGTCCCAGCCCCAATCTGGCCACCAGAAGCCCACTTATCCTGACAAAGGTCAGCAGCCCAGAATTGTCCGGTGCTATGAGTGTGGTGAACTTGGACACTACAAGGGGGATCCCAAGTGTCGCAAGAGAGCACCACAGCCCACTGGAGATAAAAACCCCGGGGTGGCCAGTGTAGCGCTTGGGGAGGAGCTGTCCCTAGATGATGGGAGTGAGGGGGCAGGGCTTGTCCTAGTGTCTCTGGGAGACAGTGAGATGGTTCCCAAGGTCCATGTGCCCTCAAATACTACCAAGTATAGGCAGTGGGTCACCCTCAATGGTCGGGGTGGAGGCCCTGAGGGACACAGGTGCCAGCATGACTATGGCAAGGAGTCAGCTGGTGTCCCCAGAGCAAATAATTCCCGATGCAGTCCATCCAGTTGTGATGGCTGACAACAGGGGGGGTCACTATCCCATAGCACCGGTTCCATTTGAGTGGGGAGGGGTTTCAGGCCTTTTAAGAGTTGCTGTGAGCCCTGCCATGCCAGTGGACTGTCTGTTAGGGAATGACCTAGAGCATACTGCCTGGAAGGAGGTAGAGCTCAAAGCGCATGTGGAGATGCTGGGGTTACCGGAGTGGATTTGTGCTACCACACGGTCTATGGCTGCCCGGAAAGGGAGTCAGCCAGGGCTGGAGCCTGGAAAAATGGCCCAGCCAGCTGCTAAGAAGGGAGGAACCCGAGGGTGTGGGAAGCCCACCCCAGGGCAGTCACCCCGTGAGATGGATGGGGCACCTGAGGAGGGTGCACCGGAGTCCACGGAGGGGGACGTTGCTCCCTTGGGGGACCTACCTACCCCTGCAGGGTGGCAGGTGGAAGGAGGGCCCACCAGGGAGGAGTTTTGCCGGGCACAGAAGGAGTGTCCTACCCTTGAGGGCATGAGGCGACAGGCCGAAGCCCAAGCAGCAGGCAATGCCTCCGCGAAGTATCATATTTACTGGGAGGATGGGCTCCTTTACAGTGAGCCCAAGGCTCCTGTGCATGGGTCATCAAGGGCCTTAGTGGTCCCCCAGTGCTACAGGGCCTTTCTTTTGGAACTGGCTCATGAGATCCCATTGGCAGGACACTTGGGCCAAGACAAGACCTTTGCTAGGCTTGTCCCACATTTTTATTGGCCGCAGATGAGGATCTCCTCATATACATTCTGCAGGACCTGTCTGACCTACCAAGCTAGTGGGAAAACAGGGACTAAGCTGAAGGCTCCCCTGGAACCGCTGCCTGTCGTTAGCACCCCCTTTGAGAGGGTGGGCATCGACATTGTTGGGCCCATGGATCCACCGACTTCTTCTGGTCACAGGTTTATCCTGGTTCTGGTGGACCACGCCACCCGGTACCCAGAGGCTATTCCTCTGAGAACCATCACTGCACCTGCAGTGGCACGGGCCCTAATGGGGATTTTTACCAGAGTGGGTTTTCCCAAAGAGGTGGTGTCCGACAGGGGTACCAATTTTATGTCTGCCTACATGCAAGCCATGTGGAAGGAGTGTGGGGTTACTTATAAGTTCTCCACCCCTTACCACCCACAGACCAATGGTCTTGTGGAGAGGTTTAACAAGACCCTAAAGGGCATGATAAGGAGTCTGCCTGAGGGCCTGAGGAAAAAGTGGGACATCCTCTTGCCTTATTTGTTGTTTTCCTACAGGGAGGTACCGCAGAAGGGATTGGGCTTCAGCCCCTTTGAACTTTTGTACGGTCACCCTGTTAGGGGACCTCTCAGTTTAGTGAAGGATGGGTGGGAGAAGACTCCAAGGAGGCTTCCCCAAGATGTAGTGAGCTACATGCTGGCCTTCCGCATCCAAATGGCTAAGTTGTTGAAGCAAGCTTCTGACAACTTAGAGGCCAGCCAGGCGGTGATGAAGGAATGGTACGACCAGGATTCTCACCCTGTGGAGCTAGAACCTGGACAGAAGGTGTGGGTCATGGAACCTGGAGAGCTTAGTGCCCTCCAGGATCGCTGGACAGGCCCTTATGAGATATTAGAGAAGAAGGGCAAGGCCACTTACCTAGTGGACCTTAAGACCCCCAGGCAGCCCCACAGGGTGCTACACGCCAACCGCCTCAAACCCCACCATGAGAGGTCTGTGCTTACCTTACTGATGGTAACTGATGGGGCCGAGGAAGAGGAAAGTGAACCTCTCCCGGACCTCTTCACTTCCAAAGAGAAGGATGGATCGGTGGAGGCAGTGGTCCTCTCCCCATCCTTGACTCCTGAGCAACAGAGGGACTGCCGACAGGTCCTGGGGCAGTTCTCCTCAGTGTTCTCCCTTATCCCTGGGACTACCCACCTGTGTACCCATGATGTGGACACAGGAGACAGCCCCCCTGTCAAGTCTAAATCTTACAGGCTGTCAGATAAGATGAAGGCCAGGATCCAGAGTGAATTCGCTAAGATGCTGGAGTTGGGGGTGATAGAGCCCTCCAACAGCCCTTGGTCCAGTCCGGTGGTTCTGGTACCAAAAGCTGCTCCACCGGGCACCACACCAGAACTTAGGTTCTGTGTGGATTACAGGGGACTGAATTCTGTGACCAAGACTGACGCTCATCCTATCCCGAGGGCGGATGAGCTCATTGACAGGCTGGGGGCTGCCCGATACCTGAGTACCTTTGACCTCACGACAGGGTACTGGCAGATCGCCCTAATAGATGGAGCTAAAGAGAGGTCCGCCTTTTCCACCCCAGAGGGCCACTACCAGTTTAGGGTGATGCCCTTTGGACTGAAAAATGCTCCTGCCACCTTCCAGCGGCTGGTGAACCGGGTCCTCTCCGGTTTAGAGGCCTTCTCTGCTGCCTACCTGGACGACATAGCTGTCTTCAGTAGCAGCTGGGAGGACCATTTGGGTCACCTCCAGGAAGTGCTTCAGGCTCTGCAGCAGGCAGGCCTGACTATCAAAGCTAGCAAATGCCAGATAGGGCAGGGGTCGGTAGTCTACCTAGGACACTTGGTAGGAGGGGGAAGGTGCAGCCCCTACAGGCCAAGATAGAAACCATCCTGTCTTGGGAGCCTCCCAAAACACAGACCGAGGTCAGGGCGTTCCTGGGCCTCACGGAATACTACCGCAGATTTGTCAAGGGTTATGGCACTATTGTGGCCCCCTTGACTGAGCTAACCTCTAAGAAACAACCTAGAAAAGTGATCTGGACAGAGGCTTGCCAAAAAGCCTTTGACTCTCTAAAGCAGGCCATGTGCACCGCTCCTGTGCTCAGGGCCCCTGACTTCTCCATAGAGTTCATTGTCCAAACGGACGCCTCAGAGCATGGCATAGGGGCAGTACTTTCGCAACTCAATGAGGAGGGAAGGGACCAACCAGTAGCCTTCATCTCCAGGAGGCTGCTCCCGCGAGAACAGCGGTGGAGTGCGATAGAGAGAGAAGCCTTCGCGGTGGTCTGGTCTGTGAAGAAGCTGAGGCCATATTTGTTTGGCTCCCACTTCCTGATCCAGACTGACCACCGGCCCCTCAGATGGCTCATGCAAATGAGGGGCGAGAATCCCAAATTGCTGAGGTGGTCCATTTCCCTACAGGGGATGGACTTCAGGGTGGAACACAGACCCGGAGTAGACCACGCCAATGCTGACGGTCTCTCTCGGTTTTTCCGCCTTAGTGATGAGAACTCCATGGAGGTTGGGTAGTTCTCCCAACTTTCAGCTGGGGGGACATGTGTTAGACCTGTCAGCCTTAGGGTGGTCTCCCCTACATTTTTGCCCTTTTTGCCTCCCATTTTTATCCTATATTTTGTTGGACTTAGGACTCTGGGCGCCTCACCACTGCTAAACAGTGCTGAGGTGCAGGTGCTCTTCCCTAAAACCTTGTGAGGCTGGCATATCTGCCACAAGCCACTGCTACCGCAGTAAGGTTTAATTCTCCAATAGGCTAACATTGGGAACCTCCCCTTATGGAATAACTTCTGACAGGGACCTAATAAGTCTATCATGTTTGGTCTTCTTAGACTCGGGCGGGGAACCCTTTTCAATGATATATAGGGTTTGGGCATTACTACGCTAGGGATCCCACTTTTATAAAGGGGACCTTTTCCTGTCTACACTTAGATTAGGCTGCAGACTCCCCCCTCCCCTCTGCGTACTGATAGCCTGCCTGGGTTGGGAGGTGGGAGTGGTGATTCACACCTTCTTCCCTGGGATGAGCTGTGACGGGCTGCCCACTGTAGCCTTAACGGCCTGTCTCTCGTCACTGTGACAGCTAGGTCAGGGAAGGCAGGGAACATACCAGAACTCCCTGGACTCTTCCAGAAGCCCCTGCCCCCCAGACCCTTCCAGAGACTTCCACCACTTTCTAGCCTAGACTAAAAAGATATATAAGGGAGGGTCCTGGCCTCACATTCTTGTTACACTGCTGGACCTGGAAGAATCCCTGCTGGAGTGAGGACTGCTGCGCAAGAGGATTGCCACTGGGAAGGAGGATGACTGCTCCAAGGAACTGCTGCCCCACAACCTGCTGAGCTGCCCTACTGTCTGCTGATCCTGCCCTGCATGGGAGACTGCAACATCACCACCAGAGTGTCTCCACAACATCCCAAAGGAACTACTTTTCTTTGAACAACATTTTAAAGAGTCTTCAACCTTTTAAAGATTGCCTTTTTGGGACTGCACCCTTTTTAAGCTAAAGGAAACTACCTGTCCTTGGACCACAGCGTTTTAAAGACTGCCCTTTGGAACAGCAACAACACTCTCAAGATTTGCCCTGCAACGCTGTGCCTGCCCTCAGCACTGCTTGCCCCGTGATCCTCCCGAGGGCTCTGTGATTGCCTCTGCTTCTGGCGCAAGCCGACTGAAACTGGCCCTGAGGTCACCGCCACTGGGACCGGAGCGCGCTGTGTAGCGCTGAGAAGCGAAGCGCTGTGTGGCAGGAGGCGCCGTCGTTGCCCAGGACTTGGAGGCACTGTTAAGCGCTGTGCTAAAGGAGCGCTGTGTAGCTGTGACCCCCACCCGTGCAGCGCCTGCTGAGCCCAAGGCTCCAGGGGGAGAGGAGCCTCGAACCAGCGCCCGCAACCACCACCCCAGGTAACGCCTCGGTGCAACCAGGCTGCTGCGAGGGGGCGGGGTGCGGGTTGGCCGGGTAGCTGGAGTGTGAGCTTTGTGCTTGGCTGGGAACCGTCCTTCACTGACCGGCCTACGGGGGCATAATTTCATTGGTAATTGGCACTTGGGCATTTTTTAGCATTACCAGCAACGCCTGGGCAGCCGCACTTCCTACGCTGGGAGCATCATTTCTATGAGAGGCACACTTATTACGCTACAAGGGAACTTTGGCCTAAGAACCTTCCCACAGTGAATTTTGACCAGAAGAACCTACCTCAAGTGAACTTTTGCCATCCAAGGACACTGTGAGAAAGACATTACCAGAAAGAGCCCTTGGCACACATGAGCTTTTGGTGATTTGATCAGGCCTGGGAACTGGATTCATTCTTATTGGTTATTGATCTTGCTTGGAAACTGGAATCCTTTTTAGTATTGATCAGGCCTGGGAACTGGATTCATTCTTATGGATTATTGATCTTGCTTGGAAACTGGGCATTTATTAGCATTACCAGCAGCGCCTGGGCAGCGCACTTCCTACGCTGGGAGCTTCATTTCTATGAGAGGCACACTTATTACGCTACAAGGGAACTTTGGCCTAAGAACCATCCCACAGTGAATTTTGACCATAAGAACCTACCTCAAGTGAACTTTTGCCATCTAAGGACACTGTGAGAAAGACATTACCAGAAAGAGCCCTTGGCACACATGAGCTTTTGGTGATTTGATCAGGCCTGGGAACTGGATTCATTCTTATTGGTTATTGATCTTGCTTGGAAACTGGAATCCTTTTTAGTATTGATCAGGGCTGGGAACTGGATTCATTCGTATGGATTATTGATCTTGCTTGGAAACTGGAATCCTTTTTATTATTGATCTTGCCTGGAGCTGGATTTACCTGCTTTTGGTTCTCGCATACTTTTTAGATAAAGAAATTTCTTATACAAAACTGGTGTGGTGTTCCTCTTGTGAGTGTTTTTACTGTGTCATCGCTGTTGTGTGTTGCACAAATACTTTACACATTGCCTCTGAAGTTACGCCTTTGCTGCTCTGCGCCAAGCTACCAGGTCGGAAGCGGTGGTCCCTACTTGGACTAGGGTACATACCCCTGCCAACTAGAGACCCCGGTTCTAACAAAAGGGGTTTAGCTAACAATAAAACCCTGGGTCATCTTCAAGTTACAATCAAAGAAATCCACCAACAGAGGTCTGACATGCAAAAGGAAGTCTACATATTGAAATCCTACTATTGGACTTACCATTAATGACTGAGAATGTAATAACAGTGGTGGAGGCACAAGCTGTAAGGAAAATGTAGGAAGTGATGTTTTGCCTCAAGAGTTTTATGCTACTTATAATGACTTGATTGCACCTCACCTATTAGAGGTCAGTTTGGCATTCAGGGACTTGAATTCATTCTTCTTCTATCTCTAAAGCAACAATATTAACACTGCTGAAACCAGGTAGGGATCCATTAGTTGAGGGATCCTACCACCTCTTATATATGTTGAATTCGCATCAGGAAATGTTGTCTAAAATATTGGCAAATATACTCCTTCTACTATTGCATCAACATATCCACTCACATCAGTCAGGCTTCAACCACAGCAGGAGCAAATCACCGAATATCTACAGGTGCTTCCACTTGATCAGTAACCCTTTAATGGAAGCTGGAGATCCTGTGGTGGCTGCCATAGACATGGAAAAAGCCTTCAATACTCTGAATTGGGATGATATACAGGTAGTAATGAAAAATTTGGATTTGGAGAGGAGTTTGGAGAAAGGGTATGTTTATTATATAAGAACGCAACTGCAGGAGTTCGAAATGACTGAGAGATCTCCAAGGCCTGGAGGGTGTCGACAGGCACAAGGCAAGGGTGCGTTCCCTTCCCATTGTTCTTTGAGTTGGCGACGGAGCCTAGGTTGCCATAATCAGAAGAGAAGAATTTCACAGGGGTGTGCACCTTCAAGGACAAATGCACACATTCCCTGTATGCAGATGATATAAGATACATCTCTGAGATCCATTGGATAATCTTGCGATGTATACCATACACCTAGAGAGATTCAATGCTCAGTGAGGCCTCTTAGATAGCAAGTTTTGTGCGTGTTTCCCCTGAAGTCCTAGACATGCGATGACAATGCTCTCTACATAAATACATGCTTCATTGAAGTGGTGGCCAAGGTCTTTCAGATACGTAGGAATCCAGATATTTCATTAAGACCAAGACACAATTTAAGGAAATTTTGGGCAGGATTGTGGCAGCTGATGGGAAGTCATTATGCTTTCGGACCGAACTGCCCCCTCTCTAGGAGCAGCACGTGCAGGTAAGAGCCGTGGGGCGGGGTTGGGGGCACTCGACAGACGATGACGAGGGAAAATCAACTATTTATTTAATTTTCCCTCGTCGAGTCACCCCCACCCCGCCTCACCGCTCTTACCCCTCAGAGATAGGTAGGCTGGCTCTCTCCAAGATGCCATCCTGCCTTGCCTTTTATACTTTTTTGTAAGTATTCCAGTGGTGGTGCCTGGCAGGATCTTTAGAGAAATGAAAAGACTATCACTAGACCTCACATTGGGTGGTCGTGGGAATATGGTTGCTCTTAGTAAGCAGTAACTGCCCGTGACAGATGAGGGCCTAGCTGCCCCTAACTTTGGGGCTTACTACATAGTGGCAGAGTTGAAGCAGTGTATGGGGATCTCACAAGTAGCAGAGCTGTCATTTATGGGAGGTGCAGAGATTAGAGACAAACTGGCAACTGAAATGTTCAATATCAGGGCTAGATCATAACATCTTATTACTGAATGTACTAGATGAAGCTTAATACTGCTGGGAAAACGGCTTATTCACACAGAGAGAAAAGCAACATACACCCCTGAGCTTCCCAATATCGCAGCCATTATCAAAGCTTCTAAGATTATCTATGACAATGTGGATGAATGAAATGTTTTTAAGAAGGCTTCATCAATGCAGAGATTGTACAGATTGCCCCACACATGTAAACGGCCTAAACATGGCACATCTCAGGTAAAAACGTAAATTTGTAACACATACACCATATGCAACTATACATATTCACAGCCCCATCCGAAAATTCTCTTATGCCGAGGATTCTCCTACATTTACATTTATGTGTGCTAAGTCTTGTAGGCATCAATATATTTAGAGATGTATGCTTAGTTTCTGGTTGGGATTAAAAGGGTGTGATTTAAACGTAGTGCTTTTTGCTTGGGATTTAAGTTTAGAACCTAAGGTGTAGCTTTAGAAACTTGGTTTAAATTTAGAGGATGGGTTTGGGCTCAGTCGTAAGTTTAGGACAGGTTTTGGGCTGATATTAACCTTATCAGTAACTATTACTCAAACAAGATGCATCTAAATTATATGCTTCTCTAGGTATGGAGAGATTGATTAGACAATTGGCAGTAGTTGTGATCAGAGGAATAACAATGTAAGAGGTTTCAGGGTGGCTGACAACAAAAGAAACAGAAATGTGGCAATGAAAGAGAGCAGAAAGATACAAGAGATGGGGCAATGAAAGAGTGCTAGTGGTTGAACTGAAGGACAGAGGCATGACTATAAAAGAACTCAGGATCACGATCAAAGTTGAGTATGTCAAAGTAAAATAAATAAAGAGAACTGAATAAAGTAGTGAACCATTCAATTTTTCAAGTTGTTAATAAATTAAGTGACGAGGGGGAATAATGCAGCTTGGAGCTTTGGGGAATGCAGCACAATGGTAAGACAAATTATACTAGTCTTAGCAGGCCTGATTCACAAATGTAAATTGAGACAAAAGTCTAACTTTACGACTTTTGGTATTCACAAAGGGCATTTATGAGTAGTAGTAGAGACATTTGTGAATTGGGCCCTACATCTTTATTACTTGGAAATACCACACAATAGGCACTGGCTCAGTTTACTTGTAGAGCATCAACTGTGTAGTGAGTCTTATTTTTGACATTGTGCGAAATCAAGATAGATCTCCATTTGTGGACAAAGGTGGAGTATTGTGTACACTGGAGGCCAAACCTAGCCACAAAAATGTGAGGTACTGAAATGAAGAGCCAAACTTGATAAGTTGGAAAGCTCTTTATTACCGACCAGTCCCGTCCGCTCCCACGCAGCAACTGCCAACCTTCTCACGTTCCGTGTTCCACGCAGGGAACACAGACACGAGGAGAAGGTTCCAACACAATAAGGAAGAGCCAACACACCTCCCTTCCTACACCAAAAGAAAAGAAGAAGTAAAGGAAGAAGAGAAAAGAAATCAACAAGGAGAAGGAAGAAAAAAAACTTAAATGAAAGGGAACAAGCAAAAATGAAACAAAGAATCAATACAAGAACAACAAGAAAAATAGGGCATATCAATACATGGCATAATCTTGAAATTTAGCAGGCACAGATCTCACCCTAGAAGAAGATCTTTTGTGGGCCGAAGAAAACGACGGACCACACCTGACGGAAGGAATAGATTTATAGAAAGAACCACCGGAACGAGAAGATAGGTCAAGAGTAGCACAGGTATAATAGTTAGCAGAAGGGTCAACAGAAACACCCATCTTCTCACCCACATACACAACCTTGGATTGAGGAACAATAGAAATAGCACACTTGTTCGACACCTTTCCATTCTCCAACACCACCACCCGTTCTTTTACCTCTTTAACTCTTGCAGGAACAGAAAAGCGAGAATCACCCTTGTGCACAAAACTGAGTTTCTTGACTCTCACCCAATCACCCACACACACAGGAGAAACTTTCTCAGAGACAGTGGCATATTTAGACTGAACAGCCGTTCTGACATCAACGACACCACTAAGCTTAGTCGGATCAATCGTTTTCCTGAACATCCAATCCTTGTTCAGTTTAGAACCTGCAACTCTTCCCCTAAGCAACGTAAAAGGAGATATTCCAGTGCTAATATGAGGAGTAGTTCGGAAAGCCCATAACATGTCTGCAATGGCCACACGCCAAGATAAACCATTCACCAAGGCAAATTGTAGGTGGTCCTTGATAACGCGGTTAAAGCGCTCAACTAAACCATTGCTGCGGGGATGGTAAAGAGATGTCAACACATGCATGATGCCAAGTTCCCTAAGAAAATCTTGCATCTCCCGCGACATTAATAGAGTTACATTATCAGTTACCAGTTCCTCCTGAAACCCCTCACGCAGAAACACTTCCTTAAGAAAACCAATCGCAGAATATGAAATAACACACTCAACAAACTTGACCTCAGGCCACTTAGACATATAGTCTACTAAAACCAAAGCATACAAGGGTGACCCACCAGAAATACCAAACGGTCCAGCAACATCAAAAGCCAGCTCAGACCAAGGCACATTTTTAACAGTGAGGTTCCGTGACAATTTTAAGTGATGTTTTCGACTCGCACGAAATGGTCGAGTCTGGTATCTAAGAACCGCAAATGACGAGTTTAGTAAGTGTGCGCAGTTTCGCTGTGCTAACTTAAACCGTTCGTTTGATATGTGGGTTTTTCATCTGTACCCACGGGTTCCATCTTAGATACAGCATCCATTTTGTCTCTTGCCCTCAAGTAGCCAGCGAACGGACACTGTCCGCTTCGTCACCCTGGGACTCTCAGGATATTTGTGGAAGACACATGTACTTTGTAAATATCTTTTACGATGAGGGGGATGATACTGTAAGGCAGATGGCCCCGCTCGAAGCTCATCTTGCCGTCCGGTTTATTGTCTCAGCCGTGCATCTCATTAGGCACGTCCCTTTGATGCCTGTATCTCGTGTTTCCCGATACCTCCCCTTTTACACTCTTTTCAAATCCCCCACTGTCTCCATCTTCCTCTGCACCTGTCCTTGTCCCTATTTCGATCTGTTTTACTGCCGATTAGAATTCACTAATGTTGGGAAGATGGGTTTTTACAGTTGGGAACCGCCAAATGTTTCCGCACTTATATTCCGGACCTTATGTGTACCAAAGTGACCAAAGCGACCCCTCTGGGGGATAATTATGGGAACCAGGTTGTAAACTTTTGTGTACCATGTTGTCCTATGAGTTAATTTTGTATAAAAGGAGCGATCCACAGAACCAATTTGAAGCAGTCTCCCCAAGTTGCACGTGTTGTACTTGTCGTGACTTCTGTGTTCCCTGCAGTAATAAACCTTGAATCTTTGACGCCGAAGGAAGTGTCCCGTGTCTCTGTAGTTTGTGCGCCGAAACAGGTATCCCATGAAGGTTATAGGTGTTGTTCCCTGGCACCGCTGGTACTGTTAAAAGTCCAGTCCTTCAGTTGGCGCCCAACGTGGGGCGACTTCAGCGGTACCGGTCCGGTCCAAAGTCTGATGATCGTGAGGAACTTCGTGTGAAATCTCCGAGGGAAGGTGCACCCCGCTTCATCGATCCTGTTATCGAAATAAGTGGCCCGAAGTTTTTCCCTGCGAAGATTCCCGCCTCCTGACGGCTGCGACGGACCGATGCCCTGACTGTCGACCTGTCTTCGACGCCCGGCGTAGACCTTATGTACAAGCGAGACGATAGACGGGCCTTCCTGGTGACGCCATTGAAGTTCTGAGTTAAGTATTTGTGGGTCGCTCCCAGTCCTTAGTAGTGGTTCTAGCTTTTGAAAGCTTTGTGGTTAGCCTTTAAGGCTTTGTGGTAATAGCTCACTGAGCTTTGTAATAGCCTTCTCAGGCTTTGTGGTTAGCTTTCCGAGCTTTGTGATAGCCTTAAGGCTTTGTTGTATTGCATGGTTCCATTGCATTTGTGGTTCTTAGTATTGGTTCTTAGTATTATTTGACAGTTGCAATTGCCAAAAACCGAGGGTTTTTGACTTACACGAAGTTTCATTGCTTCGGTAATCCTTGAAGTTTGATACTAGGTTAGTGTGCACGATGCCTAGCCATAGTGATTTGTTTCGTATTTTCAAATGTTGCACAATGGATTCCCGGTTGGAGGACTCGTGTCCGATACCTCCAGTTGGAACTCCGATACATGATCTATATAGTCGACATGGGGTGGGTCCTATAATCTATAATGATTACTGGGTCCGCTATACAAAGAAAGACGGTGACCTTAGATGGCCACCACACGGAACTTTTGAACTTTCGATTTTAGATAATCTTGAGGCTAAATTATTTTTAAAGAAAGCTAGGCCAGCTATGTTTGATTCCTTTCGGATATGGCGTAAAGAGGCCAAACAGAAAGAAATCAAACAACTTAAAAAGGATAAAAAGCAAGAGTTTGTTCCGATAATGCAAGCTATAAAAGAATGTAGACAAGACAAAGAAGAAAAAGATATGGAAATCGCTACTAGATTGCATCACATGAAAATAGATAAATGTTACCCAGTCTTACCGAATAATCTAGAAAAGAAAGAAGAAGATTTGAAGGAGGATTCCTTGTTATCATACTTGATGAAATCACCACCTCCTTATGTACAGGGTGCTACTGCTCCTGTAGCTCCTCCTATAGCTCCTCCTGTTGTTCCTCTTGTTGCTCCAGCGGCTGCGGGCCAGCCCGCTGTTAACCCTACGTTTGTTCCACCACCTGTCCTCGTTTCTACTGCTCCTGTACCTGTACCTTTGCAGACTGTTGTTTCTGCTACTCCGACTATCTTGTCCGTTCCTACTATGCCTTCCTTCACCTCCAGTGTTGTTGCCCCTGTTTTTCTTTCCCCTTCTGTTCGTAAGCGTGTTCCTAACTCTGTTGCTACCCTTTATTCACCTCTTTCTGGTCCGTTATTTTCGTCTGATTCATCTGAAACTCCTCAGAGACGGAGTCAGATCCCTAGTGGTAGGGAGAAAGAGACGTTAGTAACAATGGCACATAGGTGGATAAGACATCCTGCTAATTACACTCCACGTGTAGTCTTTGATACGTTTTCTCAGTTTAATGAGCCTACGCAGAGATTCGTATTTGAGGAAATGTGTAACTTTTTGAGAGAAGAATGGTACAATAATGATGTAGATGATGTACCGTCCGACATAATTGAACTTCAAAGTCACTTTTCGAACGGTATGATTATAGGAGACGATGTACGACGTGCAGTGGAACGCTTATTAGCATTCAGACCCACAGCACATTCTCGGGTGACATTAGATGATACCACTGAGAACTGGAAAGCGGTTCCTGGTCAGTATCCCATGAGAGAAGTTCCGCCACTGTGGGTGCCTGGTGATCCTAATGCGAACCCTGTGGTGCTACCGCATTTTCGAAGGGTGTGGATACATCTTCCATGGAAACGATCGGAAGTTTTGCAAGTGAAGCAATCCTTACCCGATCCGCGTAAAAATCCGGCTGGTTATTATAAGGAGTTATCACAACTAATAGAAGCTTCTATTATGAATATTGCCGACATCGACATGTTGTTTGGCAATGTTGTACCGCAACCAGTTTGGGCTAAAATTCGTCAAGCCGATCATGCAGTTGAATTAGGGGGTGATTGGGCTGCACTGCTAGCAGCTGATGCATTACAAGTCGGTGGGGCTAAACCTGAACAGTTGATCTTGGATTTGCCTCAGAGAATCATTACGCTCATGAAAACTCTCATGCCAGCGATGAAGGTGAACTGGGATAAGTTATCAGCTTGTAAGCAAAAGAAAGACGAGAGTGTCTCAGATTTCTTTACAAGGTTTGAGGAAGCGTTTGTCGACCACAGCGGCCAGGACATGGGCGCTGAGGGAGGCCAGCGGTTATTCGTTGACAAATTCGTGTCGAATTTGTTGCCTGAACTAAGCAACAAACTAAAGAATTCAGAAAGTGCGTGGGCAGTTTCAACCCCTGCGCAAATACTAGCAACGGCTCAGTATTATGAGAATAGGGAAAAGGAAGAAAGTGATCGTGTAGAAAAGAAAACTAAGGAGCTCAAAACGAAGGTTTTGTTGCAGCAAGCATACCCTCCACGATCAAACCAAAATGATGCACAACAGCAGTATCGACCACGAGCACAGCTCGATAGAACACAGCCGCGCTCTGACAACTTTGATTACAGATCTTCACTTGGGTATAATCAGTGCGCATATTGTAGGAAAGAGGGACACCTAAAATATGATTGTCTTGCTTTACGGGACCGTCTGAATGGTGTGTCGACACGAGGAAATCGTGGCGGTGGTCCTCAACCGGCACCACGTGGTAGAGGTCGTGGTTCATCCCACAATCAGAGTGATCGTTATCAAAATCAATCAGACGCAAATAATTGTTTTGACCAGCAAAATGCGGGGTCAGTTCGATCTGCACAGTATAATGTGGATGACTATTACGTAGGGCACGAGACTGTTGTAAATGACCATTACTAGGACAGCCAACGACAAAGAGAGGGAGTAGTGTCAGTTCCGGTCGATCAGAGTGGGCCTTACGTTGCAGTGGCTACATCAGGTGTAGTTGAGCCTTTTCTGTTAGACACTGGTGCGACGAAAAGTTCCATCATGCATTCAAAACTCCCTGGCGCACCTTTGTCTGGCTTAACGAATGTTTCCGTTGGATTCTCTGGCGCCCCTGTTAGTAACCCAGTCTCTAACCCTTTGCCTCTTATGATTGGACCCCGTGAGCTAACGGCTCCACTGATTCTATCTACAGGTTGTGGTGAAAATCTTTTGGGCCTGGATTTGTTGAAACGATTATATGCAACGTTGTATTGTTCCCCCGAAGGAGTGGAACTTACATTGGGACGGAGAGTGATCTCTCCCATGTATTTATCGGTTGATAAATTCCCACCGGAATTTAATTCCCTCCCTGCATCCTTATGGGCCACAGGTCCCAATGACGTGGGCCTGTTAGACATTCCACCCTATGTGATTCAATTGAAACCAAATGCGCGATTACCGCGTTTACCTCAATATCGTATTTCTCTTGAAGGCGAACGAGCACTGTTAGCAATCGTTCATGATCTCATTGGAAAAGGTGTTGTTGAAGAAACTCGTGGAAACGTGTGTAATAGCCCTGTATTGCCAATTCTGAAACGAACTGACCCAACTAAACCTCCTGTGTATCGTTTTGTTATAGATTTGAGAGAGGTAAACAAAATAGTGGTTCCGCAATTTCCTGTGGTCCCTGACATTACGGCTTTATTAACAATGATTCCGGCATCTGCCTCCTGGTTCACAGTGATCGATTTAAAGAATGCTTTCTTTAGCATCCCGATTGCAGAGGAAAGCAGAGACCTATTCGGATTCTCATTAGGAGGTCGCAGTTTTAGGCTAAAACGCGCCCCACAGGGCTACTGTGAGAGTCCGTCAATCTACAGCCAAGCACTTAAAGGTCAGCTTGATGCCTTTGTATTGCCTAAAGGTGCAGCTTTGATTCAATACGTTGACGATCTTTTAGTGGCAGCTGATACAGATGTTATTTGCAAAACGGCTACAGTATCATTATTGCACTATCTATATGAATTGCACCAAAAGGTATCACCTTCAAAGCTACAGTATTGTTGTCAAGAAGTTACCTATCTAGGTCACTTATTGTCAAGAGAAGGGAGAAGGTTGACCCCAGAGAGAATTGCAGCGATTTCCCGAATGACTGTGCCAAAAACCCAAAGAGATGTTCGCGCCTTTTTAGGTATTACGTCCTACTGCAGACAATGGATTCCAAATTTTTCATTGTTGGCGAAACCATTGATAGCCCTTACGTGCAAGGATGTTTCATCCCCAGTACCTTGGTCTGAAGAATGTCAGAAAAGTTTTTCGGAATTGCGTGATGCGTTGTGTTCGGCTCCTGTGTTGGGTACCCCTGACTACAGTAAGCCGTTTACACTATACGTTCACGAGAGGGATGGTTGCGCGTTGAGTGTTTTGACACAACCTTTTGGTGGTAAGCAACGCCCATGTGCCTACTTTTCTTCGACTTTAGACCCAGTAGCAAGAGCTTTGCCGAGTTGCTTAAGGGCAACAGCGGCAGCTGCGGCGTCCATTCGACAGTCTGCAGGTCTAGTCATGGATAATATGCTCACGGTAATGGTTCCGCATGCAGTCGACACTCTATTGAACCGAACGAAAACTCAACATCTGACAAGTGCAAGATTGTCTGGATATGAGTTGACATTGCTGGCCAGTCATATACGGATAAAACGATGTAATGTGTTGAATCCAGCAACATTGCTGCCGATCGACGCAGAATCAAGTGGTGAAGCAGTACATGACTGCTATCTCAAAACTGAAGAGGAAACTAAGGGTCGTATTGACCTAAGAGATACTCCATTGACAGATCCCGATGGTACTTTGTATGTGGATGGTTCTTGTTTCAAGTTGCCGAACGGTGATGTGACGACTGCGTATGCTGTAGTTACATTGAGAACGATTGTGGAAAGTGCAAGATTAAATCAAAATTCGGCTCAGGCTGCTGAGTTAATTGCTTTGACGAGAGCGTGTGTGTTGTCTAAAGATAAACGGGTGAATGTGTTTACAGATAGCCAGTATGCGTTTGGTGTGGCACATAGTTTTGGACGATTGTGGAGAGAGAGAGGATTCCTTACGTCACATGGTACGAAGATTCAACATGGACAGCTTGTAAATGATCTTTTAGATGCACTCACATTGCCTAAACAGGTGGCCATAATCAAATGTAGCGCACATCAGAAAGTAACGGATGATGTTGGTCGTGGAAATGCGTTTGCGGATGAGACTGCTAAGGAGACTGCCCGGAACCTTAGCACTCGAATGTATGTGACGAGTTCGGTTAGGTGGCCTGCAGAATCAAGTATGTGTGAAAACACTATCGAGAGTGTGAAAGCAATTCAGAATGAGGCCACCGAGACTGAAAAGGCGAAGTGGAAAGAAAGTACGGGAAAGTTGGATGCGAATGGTTGTTGGATTGACTTATCGGAACAGAAAAGATGGATGTTGCCTGATGCGTATGTGCTGGCTATTGTGACTATGGCACATGGGTTAGCACATATTAGCGCGAAAGGTATCTGTAAATTGCTGTTTCCTGTGTGGAAGAATGATGGTATTACGAAATGTGCTGAACGCTTGGTTAAGAATTGTATGGTATGTATGTTGTACAATCCTGGTAAGGGAACCCCAACTCCTCCTGGTAGTTTTGCTCCCCCTTCATGTCCCTTTGAGGTGATCCAATTGGACTTCATCCATATGGAACGATGCAATAACCTAAAATACGTTTTAGTTGTTGTTTGCGCATTCTCCCGATGGATTGAGGCCTATCCTCTCAAAGACAATACTGCTTTGTCCACTGCGAAAATCCTACTGAAGGAGTACTTCCCTCGGTATGGAATGCCTAGAATTGTGTGGTCAGACAACGGAAGTGAGTTTGTGGGGAGTGTGATGAAGAGTGTGTGCAAGGGCCTCGGAATTAATCAAAAATTCCATAGTGCCAATCATCCTCAGTCAGCTGGTTTGGTTGAAGGGTACAATGGCACCCTTAAACTAAAACTAGCAAAGATTCAGGCTACGACAGGTCTTTCGTGGCCCGACGCTTTACCCTTAGCATTACTGTCAACAAGGGCAACTGTACACTCCCGAGTAGGGCTCAGTCCCTATGAAATAGTGTTCGGTCGTCCTGCCAATGTTTGGGGGGTCCCTAGACCGGGTGCCTTTTGTGAACTTGAGTATCCAATGTTGATCGATTATCTTTATAACTTGACTGCTAAACTGAGGTTAATTCACCAACAGGTTCACGAAGCATTGCCGACGCAGACGGAGGGTCCAGGCCACCAGCTCCAGCCCGGAGATTGGGTGGTAACGCGAAATTTTTCGCGCAAGAACAATTTGGATCCCAGGTTCACTGGACCCTATCAGGTCCTCCTTGCCACGAGAACTGCAGTTCGTCTTGAGGGGCGGAAAAATTGGGTGCATGCCACCCATACCAAGAAAGTCCCCATTCCGTTGCCAGCAGACTCGTGGGTAAGGAAAGGCATTGCATCAACTGAAACCGAAGGATTGCCGGCGTTTGTACCTTTCAGCGACGCACAACCTGTCGGAGAATCCTCAGTGCAGCAAAAAGGCATTATTGAACACTTGTCATCAGAAAACTCAAGACCAGAACATTCAGCTGATCAACAGGGCGTTGTCCCTTCGACAAATCTTTTGTTCAACGAACAGACACGTCCTGGGAAAACCCGATATTTTTTGAGATCCAGCACTAAAGACTAATAAAAAAAACCCGTTCTGTCCCTTGACAAATGCATTATCCCGTTTTCCATGATCAGTTTGAACACTCATTCTATTGTAATTATTTTGTACATATTCATTGAGCTTTGTTCCTTACATTTTTTGTTTCCACAGCTGAGAGACATTGTTTTCATATATATATTTGTGAAATAAAGACCGTAGGGCCGCGCGTGTACTTCCTCCTGGTTAGTAGGTCTTGACGCTAGGTTAAAGACCGTCGGTTCCTGGGAACTCCTAGGAATTGACTATTGCTACACAGAACGAAGTGCGTCAAGAAACGTTGCGGACGGTCATAGGAAATGGCATTTTCAAAGCTGATGGACTTGGAAAGAGCTCAAGCACAAAGATTCAAGCTGCAGCAACTCAGTCGTACCAAATGTTTTGTGTTCCAAATATTCGTACTGTTTGTGACTGGTTCTGCGTTATTGGCGGGTGGAGTGTATTACACAATGTCTTACTTCTTACCTTCTACTATACCTACTCCTACCCCTGACCTTAAACTCATCTCCACTGATTCTCCTCATTCTTTTCACATCTTACCTGAACACGAGCAGGCTAGACGTGCAGAATTCCGCAACAATTCCTTTATTCAACTCCTTCATCAGCATCAGTTAGTGGTTAACACTACTAATTGTTGGGTGTGTGGGTTGATGCCACATACTACGGATAAGGGAATTCCATATCTGGTGTTACCGTATAGCTCCCAAGGGTCTGCTCGAGCATTTCAAACAATGTTTAGAAGCGCACTGGGTTTCCACCCCATTCGAGAACCACGTTCCCCCTACTCTGGTCCTACTTCGTACCAAAAATCTTTGTCTATAGCAATAGAGGATTTAGATAGCGATATCTATGGTCCCTCGCTTATCCCTGAAGAAGAGGTACAAGCCTATAGGGTCCTAAGTAGAGGCGAATATAGTGTGTTCACTGGTGAAAAACAGCTTAAAAGCTCGCCTCCGATATGGGTCGTACCCCACATTGGTAATTTTTGTTTAATAGGTCGCGGCCGTAGATCGAAAGCCCGACTTGGAGAGAGTGCTTGCACTGAAAATTATATTTTGCCAATGGTCTCGTCCCCTGTGTTTTTGGCTGCCAAGGGTACATACTTTATTTGTCATGATCGTGCGTATGCATGGTTGCCCTCTGACTTCATGGGCTCATGTTTTATCGCAAACTTGTTGCCTCCGACGTTTACTGTAGATGCAGATTATCACAAAACTAGAGTTGTGAGGGGCGTAATTAGCGAAGAGGATACTGCCGGTCAAGAGGCAGGAGACTTTTTCAAGGGTTTCCTCCCATTTTGGGGACCTATGGTTAATAGTAGGAACCTAAGACAGTTGACACGAGTGGTAGAATCAACAGCTAATATTACTGCCAGTGCCCTTGGTAATATCACCACAGAACTTCAGGCGGATAGACTTATGACGTTACAAAACCGTATGGTTTTAGATGTGATCTTAGCAGATCGAGGTGGGGTATGTAAGGTGATCCATTCGAGCTGCTGTATTTTCATTCCTGATAACGCTCCGACTGTCTATCAAGCCATCTCGAGGTTGCATAAGATCTCCGAATCCATACACGTGGATGTAGGGGATTGGACGCTACTTGGATGGTTTTGGGGCCTGATGTCGACTTGGGGTTGGAAAATTCTGACGATCATTGGAGTCGTTGTAGTGTTCCTGTTCACGTGTTGCCTTTGCGTGCAGTGCGGTCCTGCCTTATGTGGCCTCTGTGCTACAACGTGTATGAGACAGCCACCTGTTACCAAAGGGTCTCGGTTGGACAGAGCTATGCTACAGCAACATCTCGAGGGTCTGATGAATATCGAATATGATTCCGACTAGTGCTTGCCTACATGAGGGCAAAAGGAGCGTCTGAGGTTCCGTGACAATTTTAAGTGATGTTTTCGACTCGCACGAAATGGTCGAGTCTGGTATCTAAGAACCGCAAATGACGAGTTTAGTAAGTGTGCGCAGTTTCGCTGTGCTAACTTAAACCGTTCGTTTGATATGTGGGTTTTTCATCTGTACCCACGGGTTCCATCTTAGATACAGCATCCATTTTGTCTCTTGCCCTCAAGTAGCCAGCGAACGGACACTGTCCGCTTCGTCACCCTGGGACTCTCAGGATATTTGTGGAAGACACATGTACTTTGTAAATATCTTTTACGATGAGGGGGATGATACTGTAAGGCAGATGGCCCCGCTCGAAGCTCATCTTGCCGTCCGGTTTATTGTCTCAGCCGTGCATCTCATTAGGCACGTCCCTTTGATGCCTGTATCTCGTGTTTCCCGATACCTCCCCTTTTACACTCTTTTCAAATCCCCCACTGTCTCCATCTTCCTCTGCACCTGTCCTTGTCCCTATTTCGATCTGTTTTACTGCCGATTAGAATTCACTAATGTTGGGAAGATGGGTTTTTACAGTTGGGAACCGCCAAATGTTTCCGCACTTATATTCCGGACCTTATGTGTACCAAAGTGACCAAAGCGACCCCTCTGGGGGATAATTATGGGAACCAGGTTGTAAACTTTTGTGTACCATGTTGTCCTATGAGTTAATTTTGTATAAAAGGAGCGATCCACAGAACCAATTTGAAGCAGTCTCCCCAAGTTGCACGTGTTGTACTTGTCGTGACTTCTGTGTTCCCTGCAGTAATAAACCTTGAATCTTTGACGCCGAAGGAAGTGTCCCGTGTCTCTGTAGTTTGTGCACCGAAACAGGTATCCCATGAAGGTTATAGGTGTTGTTCCCTGGCACCGCTGGTACTGTTAAAAGTCCAGTCCTTCAACAGGCACAGGATCAATAGCGGACGGATGAGTGGCTTGGACTTATCACTGAGAACACAAGCACCACAGTCCTTAACAAAATGCTCAATGGATCTATCCACACCTGGCCACCAAAAGTCCTCACAAATTCTGCGTTTCATCGCACGAATACCCTGATGACCTTCATGAGCGAGATTCAAAATCTTTGCTTGCATGCACTTAGAAACACCCAAAAGACCACCTCTACGTCCCTGTCGATCCAGTTCATTCACTGTGTGAGCGAGGTGCATTCTGGGAGAAAGTACATGCAAGAGTTTTGCGAGCAGAGGTGTGCCGCGAGCTGCGTACTGCGAGCTGGAGGAGCTGAGGGGCTGAGGAGCATTAGCCTCGAGCGGAGGACCAGCAGCGGCGAAGTGGCCGCGGGGGCATAAAGAGCAAGAGCGGTCTGCCTGCAAGACATCTCTCTCCCCCGCTGGCTGTCACCGCATGCAGTTCGTCGGCCCTGGACGGCAACAAGCGGAGGAGGAGGTGAGCGAGCCCAGAGGGCTCAGAGAGGCAGCAAACGTGCAGGAGAGCCTGCAGCAAAGGCAAGCAGAAGCAGCGGAGTGGACCGGAGCTGAGGTGAGCTAGCCGCGAGTGAGACACTACGGTCCTGCGGCCCACGGCCCTCTCCCATCCCCCCTCCCGCGGACCCCCCTGCAGTGGTACCAGGAGTGGCATTGGTACCAACCCCCTCCCACGGCGTGACCAACCGCCTGTGACTGCCCTGGTGTGATTTCACCTTACCTGCCCTCGCACCCTTGCTGCCTCGCATCAGCTGCCCAGAAGCTGCAAAGCCGCCCCTGTACCCACCTGGCTGGCTGTTTGGCAGCTCGGGGGTTCGGCGCCGCGTGCATTGCGGCGGACCAGCTGAGAGCAGAGAGAGGTGACCTTTGGAGCAGGGGCAGATAGGAGATAATAAGGAAAATAAGGAAAAGGAAAGGCAAAGGGCAGTGAGCAGCGGACAGCAAAGCAGAGGATGTACCGCCAGCTCACCTATAAAATCCATAATTATCCAAATTGTCGTCACTCCAGTTCTTCAGCACCCCCTCTCGGGAACTCACACACAGAATGGTTGCGTGACAAGTGCGACCTACGGTAGAGCTTAGAATCTTAGAGGCCCATAGGTAGGACGCAAGAGATAGAAGTGGAGTAGGAGCCAGCCCAGGAGCAGTTTTGTGCAAACTAATTGGTCTAAATTTGGAAAACCGCTGCAAAGTTATCTTAAAATCTGAATTGTCTAACCTGGACTATCACGGACATTTTCTGTACCAAGAAATATCACTGGACCGGTCTGGCCCAGGATCCACGGAATCTTGAAGAGACAATTTCGAACTGTTTTTAACTGCGCAGGACCGTTCAAAAATTCAATTGAACGCAGAAGTAGGAAGTTTGTACCTTGTAGCTTTAAGCAACAAACAGCGGTAAACCATCAATTAGCCAACCAATCAAGCAGCGCTGTAATAGGAGCCCTACAACACCTTCTCAGTAACAAACAGTACACTCTGGGCTCAGACAGACAAACAGTTCAAGCAGTCAATCAGACATGAGGTCGGGCAAAGAAAGGCGGAGTATTACAACAGTTATTAGTAGTCGGAAAAAAAAATAAGATCCTTAAGGCGCCTGCCAGTACCCAGGAGAAGCCAATGAGAACTGACGTGTTGCTCAACATGGAGGACAAAGCCCTAGTGAAACTAGACAGGGAAACCGAAATAGAGGGGGCAGTGTTAACTCAGACCAAAGCACAAAAAACTTTTCACCAACCAAAAATGTACACCAAATTCTCCTTCATAAAAGACGCTGGGGCAGTGTTTAATTTCACCAGCGAAACACAAAAGGGTCTTTTCTCCCCCTTGAGCCCGGAAAAAATTTCGTTAAAAAGCCAAGACACATTAAGGCCAACGACGGCTAGCACACTGAAAAACGATAGAATACTAATGCATCCCTTGAACCAAAAGACTGAATCAAAAATAGAGAAAAGTGGAGATCAAGAACATGAAAGACAAAGGAAGCAATCCAGATGTCACAAGGATAGTATAGAAGATAGCAAAGATAGCAAAGATGAGTCTCAACCAAGGAAGAGCAATAAAGTTGATGAAGTTGAAGAGGAAGGACACAACCAAACCATGCAAAACGCTGGAAATATGTACATCTCAAGTCCCCAGGAATCTCCTAGAGTGGCACTTGAACCAAACATCATAATTCAACCTCGTCGTCACGGGCTATACTCAACACGAGACATAGCGCCATCAACCTCAAACGTACCAACTCCCGTCCCTACCTCCTATCACTCCATAGGAAGACAGGATGGATATAATGATATTGACGTACTGCAAAAAAGCGGAGATGGAAGGTCCCTTTGTACAGACACAGACAAATCCACAATAACCCAATTCAATTGTACTCTGAGTCTGACTAAAAATTCACACATAGAAAACAAGATTATCATTAACCCGCAGGATCAGACCCCCGGTACTGCCGAAATTAACACATCCTTCCTGACAAAGGAAGAGTGGGAAAAAATGGTCTACACTTATTCCCATGGTAAGTGTGATATACCACAGCAGGACACAGAAAATAAGACGAAGGAAGAGCCGCAGGCTCTAACCAGAAAAGAGAGCAGCCTATGGGAATCCCTATTAAATACCATGAACCTCTCTACAAAGGCCATGGAATACCACTCCGATAAGATGGACATCCAGCCAACTCTTTTAACTCGCCTAACCACGCATGTCATAAACATCGATAATAAGCTATCAGATCTGAATGAGTTGATTAAGAGAGACCAATCTGAAACTGTAATTATTCCTCCAAGTTGCACCTGCTTTTCAATTATTGACAAACTAGCCACGCTTCCGGCTGTAATGGGTGATTTCTTAACAGATATAAAGAACTCAAATAATTCCCAAAGAAATGGATCAGTAAAGGTAGCCGGACGCGAAGATACAACAAGAGTGGATCCCACTTCAAAAAACAATCGGAAAAAAGAGGCACAGAACCAATTCGACCCAACAAGGAAATAAACAGTACAGAGGCCCAGCCCAAAGAAAGGTTTGAACTGAACATAGGAGAGGGTGTCGTCGATGGACAAACACAACAAGGGAGTAAAAGCTTGAGACCAGACCAAACGGGAGCCTCAGATTTGCCCCAACAAGAAGAACTGCCCCAGAGCAACTCTATAGAGCAGCTAAACAATTCAGAAGGAGAAGACCAACGGTTTGGCATAAAGCAAACTTCGAAACAACGACGGAAAATGAGGAGAAAAGGGAGAAATAAAATACCAACTATAAAGTCCTTCTTCCAACCGGCAAGCAAACCGTCAATAGAGACACAGATGGAACAAGGAAACACCAATGATGAACCAAATCTGCACGAGAAGCATGGTTCCAGCAACACCTTCCGACCAAAGGGATCGGAAACTACGTCCCCACAAACCAAATATTCACAAGCAGACGCGAGTAAAGGAAAAGAGGTGGGAGTGGATAAGCAAGATGCTCCAGGGATAGAAAACAAGACTGAAATACATTCCCTAGGAGAAAAAAGAACAGAACTAAAACCTGCTGGAAGCACAGATCTATAATAAAAAAGGGAGCTCAGACTCCCAGGAACTCCCCATCGTCGCTGCCCCAATAATAAGAATAAAAGAGCTCGATGTAAAGTTCAACATGGAGACACTGAACCAGGAAGGGAAAATCCCTCAAGCTCCCCGAACATACCAACGAACAGAATCGGAACAAAAATACGAAAAATCTCAGGACAACTCCAATCACATCGACCACGAATCAATATTATTCATCCCAGAGTACAGATCAAAGGGCAGAGAGGACATCCTAAATAGAATAACATCCTCCAAGTATTACATTCTATCACTAACCTGGGAAGTTTATAAACCCAAGATCTGGAATCTGTAGAATTTATCAGTTATAAGCACCTGTCGGAACAGGAAATAACAAAAACTACCTGGACTTCAGGGGAACTAGCTGAAAAAATCCTAAAGGATGAAATGCAACTACAAGCATGGGGATTCGAATAAAACCTTACTACGAAACCGGCTAACCTGAACCATTACTTTGCAATTTCCAAGAATACAACAACGTCACACAAAAAAAGTTTGGCCTTGTGTACCCAAAAAATCGGTACTAAGAGGAGCCAGAGGAGGCTCAATTGATCGAAAGGACAGAGACCCCCCGACACCCAGGCACAAAGGTGAGATGGATTCAGGACAAGACTGGGGCTGGGTAGCAAAAGCCATCAACATCAGATCGATCGGCCCATGACAGATTAAAGAACTAAATAGGAACTCGCCAAAATCAAAGCCACTGTTAAAATTATGTTCCGGGAACATAAACAGCCTAGGAGCAAAAACCACAAATAAAGATCTACTTTCATATTTCCAGCAGTACGACCTAATTCTACTCCAAGAAACCTGGTTGGTAGAGCCGTTCCACCTCTACGGCTATAAAACATACCACCTCCCAGTAAGCGGTAACTCAAAGTTTGGTCACCAGAAAGGAGGACTGACCACATATGCCTCAATAAAAACAATAAACACAGTAAAAGAACTGCTGAACAAGAACACATCAGACAATGGAATAAATGCAATACAGTTGGAAATCCTAACCCCAGGAAAAAACAGACAAAAGCTAATCCTGGCAAACACTTACTTACACCCGAAGGGCAAAAAAAAGGGCGCAAACGCCCTGCTGTCAGATTTGACCAAATTAATAACGGAAGTAGAAACACCAAACTTCATTGTATCGGGTGATTTTAATATGTTCCTTTCTAGGAGCCCAGGAAACAATCGGCCTACAGAAGATCAACTGTTTGAAAGGGAGATCCTTCCTCTGGAAGAGAGTTTGTGGGGAAAACCAACTAAGCTATCCAAAGATCTACTAAAGGATCTAACAAATTTGGCTCTGATATCAATAAATGGACGAACACCCGGTGACCGTCCCCAAGCAGAAACTTATCCCAACTTTAAGTCCAGTACAGCGATAGACTACACCTTCTTATCTTATCCACTTTTCATATTAGTAAGCGACTTCAAGATAGGCACATCCTACTGCAGCGACCATCTGCTGCAAGAACTGACCTCGATGGCACAGGGAACAGCACAAACTCTTCCAACTGAAGCGCAAAACTTAACGATCACGTCAAAGTGTAAAAGAATCAAATGTAAAACAAACGACCCAGAGAAACTTGGGAAAGAAGTCAAGATCTGCTGGGAAAGTTTTAAATCACAGAACGACAATAATATAAGCGCCTGGGAAATCTTTCTGATAACTTTTGCTCTAGCTAACTCCAAGTCCAAACCTCCACAAGAAACCTGTGGACCAATGAACCAAAAGGAATTACTTATCCAGTCGACAAATACTCTAAAAACCTATTCTTCGACAACGCAAACCTGCAAACTAAGGCAAATAAAAAGTGCCATCAATAGAACACTCCATGAACTGTGGAAAAATGGGGCCGACAACAGTTTACAGACCGAGCTGAGGAAATTAAAAAGTACCAAGAATAAGATTCTGGGGCGAATAAAACAGGATACCACCCAAAAAATATGGGCTAAATTGCTTCACGATTCTAAAACCAAAAATAGCACGAGATTCTGGAATACAGTAAATAAAATAGAGAACCTAAAGCCCCTGGAATAAATTCCTACATAACGGAAGAGGCCTAGGTAAAACATTTAGCCCACCACTTTAACAACAAAGCTGACGGAATAAAACAAGACTCAGGGGTTCGGCAGGACTGTCCAGAGACCCCAAAGCCTTTAGTTGAGGAGAATAATTTCCCAGGCTCAATAAATCAGATCAAAAGAAGAATTGCGAAAGGCAGGAAAGAGGGGGCCTCTGGCCCAAATGGAATCCCCCCGTTCTTTATAAGCAGGAAACAAACTAATGGGCTGAGCAACTGCTCCCACTCTTTAGGGAAAACTGGGTGGCAGAACAAATCCCGACCTCCTGGAAGGGATCAATTATTTCCCCGATACATGAAAAAGGCAAGAGGAGCGAAGCAAAGAACTATAGGCTCATCGCCCTCATAGACATTGACACCAAATATTTTTCGGGGCTCCTATTAGAAGAACTAACGGATTGGGCATCAAAGAAAAACTTAATTCCCATTAACCAGAATGGCTTCCAGAAAAACACAGGGACAACGACAAACATTCTTGCTCTCTCTCTTTTAATTGACTCCACTATAAAACAAAAAAATCCACTATTTGTCTGTTTTATTGATTACTCATCCACATTCGATAGTATAGACAGAGGAAAACTCTGGGCCAAGCTTTCAGGCTGGGATGTAGACCCTAAACTTTTGAATCTATTGATTTTACTTCACACAGAAACCTGGATGCAAATAAAACTGGGGTCAGGCAACTGCTTATCAAGGGAAATACCATCCACAAAAGGACTGTCGCAGGGGTGCGTCCTCGCACCAACCCTGTTCAATCTCTTTATGTCCGACCTTTAAGCAGACCTTGATAATTGTAACCATCATGCCCCAAACTTAGGGGGCTACACACTGTCTAACCTTCTGTATGCGGATGATTTAATATTAATAATCCGAACCCCAGTTGGCCTCCAACACCTTATAAATATGACGAGTAACTTTTCAGAAAGGAACGGACTGAGTATAAATCTAGAAAAATCAAAGGTGATGATATTAAATCAAAAATCTAAAAAACAATAGCCACAGTGGTTTCTAGGCGACTAGAAGTTGGAGATTGTTAAAGAATACAAATACTTGGGCATAATCTTTGATATGAAAGGGTCCTTCGAACAACAAAAGAAGGCGATCAGAAACAGAGGGATATCATTGGCCGTCGCATTAAAGAGCATTAGGAACAAAATACCAGGCCCAAACCTAATCCCTCTGCTAGATGTGCTACAAGCAAAATTACTGCCGTCGATAACTTACGGCAGCGAAAGTATGAGAGGGAGAAATGAGTCCACCTTAGATAAAGTAGTGTCCAAAGCAATGCGAATACTTTTCAGTCTCCCATCGTACACTTCGCCAGCACAATTAAGACTGGAGTTCGGCCTCAATAAACAACAAATAGCACGCAAGGGTGCTTACGCCAAATGCTGACACAAAATAAAGGGCCATTATAAAAAATGGGGTGACCCAAAATGGTCCTGGACCTGGGTACAGTTCGGTATCAAAAACAATGGTCCTAGACCTGGATTTAAGATAGAATTGATCTAGCTTCTAATTGTGAGTTCCTTATTTTGAGCTTTTTCTCATTTGCTCATGGTATCCAATACAGAACATTTAAACTGTAAATGCAACAACCCAGATCGATCTGTTGGAGAATAAACAACTTTTTTATTCTCTCAAATTTCAATAAACATTTTTGAAAGTCAAAGCAATTTTTGACACTATTTGGTACATCAAGAGGGTGCTCATAAGAACGTGCAGGAAGGAGAAGTGCTCAAGAATTAAAATAGTGAATGAAAGAAGCGAGAGTTGGTGACATATTTAAAAAAAACAAGGAGAAACACATACTGGTTCAATGGTTCTCAAATTCTGGCCACATATCGTAGTTTACACACAGTACTTCTTCATTAATGTTTGACAATCAAAACTCTTTTGATGCACGTTTTTACAAATTAGAGTTATGTGTGGACCAAGAGGGTGTATGGGGGCGTCGACATTTCGACCCGGCTTAACGCTATGGGGTTAGTGAGAGCCTCAGCCTGCGGGTCTTCTTCAGGACAGTGGGGCAGCCTCAGTACCAGAGTCGTGTCTCAAACTCCCATGTTGAGTTCAGGACAGTCAGAATAATCAATATTTCAGGTAGGGCAATTTGGGTTTCTCCAAGAATTAGCATTCGCCAAATTCCATGCGTAAATCCGTGGCTGTTTCTTAATCCCATTCAATACGTCCGTTTTATTCATATCGTGTTTTCACTGCAAAAATGTATTTTCAGGGTTCCATTGGGGACGGTGTCGGCCTCATCCCAGTAAGAAAGGGACTTCCACTTCTTCAATAGTGCCGTGCCGGACACTGAACTCACGGGCGTCTCCACTCCGCCTCGGAAAAACGGACCGCTGCAGGGGGGGACATTCAACTAGCCTGCAGACTGGTACGTTTTATGAAATCAATAAATATTGCCCAAAACACCCTTGCCAGCACTCAAATTGAAAAAAAATCATACGCCGGACTTATAATCCTTACCT
Organism: Lissotriton helveticus; assembly: GCF_964261635.1. Classification (NCBI taxonomy): domain Eukaryota; kingdom Metazoa; phylum Chordata; class Amphibia; order Caudata; family Salamandridae; genus Lissotriton; species Lissotriton helveticus. The sequence goes on along the minus strand of NC_136067.1, from coordinate 1,066,508,109 downwards.
GTAAAAGTCTTCCTCTTGTCAAATTTGTTAGTGAACTTTCACGGTACTGAAAGCACAAAAAGTACAAAAAGTACAAATTGACGTCTTAAAGAAACTTTGGGTTTTTAACTTTTTTAACCAAGGAGTGTTTTAAGATGTTCAATAATTCTTTGTATACATTTATATATTCATATATATATATATATCAATAATGCTAATTTTGAAAGATCTACACAACGATGTTATTGTAATGAAATGAGTTTTTTTTTTTACGCGCTTTGCAAAGGTCCTCAATTATGTATTTTTAGCTCAATTGCAAGGATTTTTATTAATCATGCAATAAAAGAATTTGCTTACCTCCACGTAAAGTCCCATCCACCAAGGACAACTCATCACAAATCCTCTTAAAAAGTATTAACTCAGGAGTTAAGTTGTTGTTGACAGGCCAACCATGAGCCAAAAAGTCCACAACTAACTTAATTTTCTCATCCTCAGATAAGGCACGCAACCACTCTTGTTCAGAGAGCGTACCATTGGCAACATCGACCACCGCACCAACAGCACATACCACAACAAGATCATCATCAGAATGAAGAGAGAGATCATTAGCCAGAGGAAGATGAGAAAGACAGTCATCAATGTTGTTTTTGACACCAGGTACATACTGTAAACGATAATGAAACTCCTGCAATCTGTATTGCCATTTAGCAATTCTGGGAGTGGCACGAACACCACCCTTAGTGGTGAAAAGGTCCACCAAAGGCTTATGATCGGTCCTGAGAGTGAACTCATTGCCCCACAGGAAATTCCGAAAATACTGAAGGCCCCACCATAAGGCCAAAGCCTCCTTCTCAATGGTGGAATAGGAGCCTTCAGCACCGCGGAGAGGCCTGGAAGCAAACACAATTACCTCCTCACGACCGTCCCTTCTTTTCTGCATCAAAACCGCACCCAAACCAATGTTGCTAGCATCAGAAGAAACAATACATTTATCATTGATATTGAAAAGTTTCAAAGGGTGAGCTTAAACAATTTCTTTTTTCAAGATGTTAAATTGATAAGCACATTTGTCACACCATACAAACTTGACGTTTTTCTTGCGAAGATCCCGTAAACATGAAGTCTTGTCTGCATAGTTTCCAACAAATTTCACGTAGTATTCTGCTAGACCTAGAAAGGAGCACGGTTGATCCTTATTAGAAGGTGGAGGAGCATTTTGTATAGCATCTAAAACTGTAACCTTTGGTTCAATCCCTCTATTGGAGATGTGAATCAACACCTTCCCGAAAAAATTTTCACTTGTCCTTCCTAAGAGTTAATCCATAGGATTTTACAGTATCAAGAACTAACTTAACCCTGCTGTCATGTTCAACCTTGGTAGGTGCATGTACCAAAATGTCATCCTGGAAGAACACGACTCCCGCTGTGTTCCTAAACAGATTACCCATTAAACATTGAAACACAGAGGAAGCCGATGCCAGGCCGAAAGGCATGCGTTTGTAATGAAACGCGCCCTCCGGTGTGACAAAGGAGGTAAGATGTCTGGACTCCTTGGAAAGTTCAACGTGGTGATAGGCCGAAGAAATGTCAAAGGATGAAAAATACTTGGCCCTGTCAAGCGTCGCCAACATTTCATTAATATTCAGCAAAGGTTGGCGATCAATCAAATATTGGCATTCAAATCGCGCAAGTCCACACACATCCTAAGAGACTTATCTGCCTTGCGTGCAAGAAAAATGGGAGTCAACCATTCTGATCCCTCAATGGCCTCGATTGCATCCATTCGACACAACCGTTCAAGCTCCTCTTTCAGTTCAGCACCCAAACTTAAAGGTACTTTGCGCACCTTGTGCGCAATGGCCTTAGCACCATCTTTTAAAATAATTCGATGTTGAAAACCTTTAAGTTTACCAAGACTGTCACAAAAAACTTCGGGATACATCTCAATCCACTGATCACCAGACAAGTGTTTCACTACCACATCAGAGACGTTGGAAGATGGAGGAAAAGAATAAAACTTAGAAGCTTCACGCCTGGATAAGACCATGTCGGGATGATTGGGATAAAGGATGATCCCAAGTTCCCCTTGTTCTTCCCATCCCAATAAATTTGCACCCTCTTTAACAACAAACACTGGGCCAGAGGCTGTATTCCCACCAAATTCTAAACTAGCATCGAATTTACCTAAGACTTAAACCCTTTTCCCTCCATAAGCAAAAAATCTTGATATTGGACTGCTGAAACTGAATGTCCCTTGACACTCCAAGATCTTTTATATTAACATGGGTAAAGGGAGATCCTGAATCAGCAAGAAAATTCACATTCATGCCATTCACACGTATAAAACAAGTGGGTGACTTTCTTTTACGTGAACTACCCATAGACGCAATTTCAACAACACCATCAGAATGAGTAAACGATGAAGATAACATAAGCAACATATTATCATTCTCATCACTACAGTCCACAAAGTCTTCCTCAATAGACTTGACTTGGGTCGCACCCTTGTTGAACGCTGGATTAGATACAGTAGCTTTGCAAAAACGAGCGAGATGCCCTTTCTTGCCATACTTGAAACAGGTTTGATTCAAGGCGTAACAGTACTTCGCATTACCAAGATGATTCTTACTACCACAACGAAAGCAAAGAAGTTGTGGTCTGTCCGACTTGGATGTGGGCAGAGGTAAAGTAGAAGAATTACGCGAAGAGTTGTCTGGAGAAGCTTTAGTGGCTTTGGCACTGAGTTTAGACGAAAGAAGTTTCACTTCGGAAGATTGAGAAGAATTACTCATTTCCTTCATGCAGAACTGCGAATGCTCAATGCTTTTGGCAAGGGTGATAGCAGTTTCAATATCAGGGTCATCAGAAGATAAAAGCTTCTCCTGAATTTTCTTGTCGCAAGTGCGTTCAATTAATTGATCACGTATGATCTCATCCCTGAATTCTCTGTAGTTGCACGTGAGAGATAAAGTTCTGAGGGCAGAGAAAAAATCATCAATGGCCTCACCAGAAACTTGAGCGCGTTGTAAAAATCTGTGGCGTTCAAGTACAACATTTTTCTTAGGATCAAACCTTTTTTCCAAAGTTTTTATTAAAGATGCATAGTCATTCACAAGTAAGGAATCGCCATCTCCACTATGAGTGCTAACAACTTCAAGAGTCAAAGATTTCACAATACTCCTGCCCTCAGCACCCAAATTGTACATAAGAAGTGCCCTTTTCTTTTTAGTAGTGAACGTGTCACCATCAATGGCTTCTAAATAACTTTCAAAGGTGTCTTTCCATTGATGCCATGGCATAGGAGGAGGACCAGGAGACTGAAGAAATGGTGGAGGGGCCGCAATATGATCCATAACTGCGAAACACGTGCTGCCCACATTAATAAAAACAAAGATGAACAGTTCACAAGATCAGAATATTAAAGGTGAGCACAAAATTTAAAATCTGAGCAAGGTAAAAAAACAAAATTTAGAAGTATGTATAAATTAGAGCCAGGTCCCTTTCGTAGGTATGCAGATAAGTAGTGAACACTGACACCAAAGTCTTGCTTTTCTTCATAAAATAAGGTTCACCGTTTTCCACATAAAGCAGTGTTAAAGTACATAAAACGAAAATAGCAAGAAAGACAATACCTCATTACATGGGCCGGAAAAAGTTATTAAGAAAAAGTTCCACCATCAAGGAAAACGAACAGCTTTACTCAAGGAAAACGAACAGCTTTACTCTCCGAGATTCACGAAACAAAGATGTCTGCCGCGTAGTGCTGACCTTATTTTGAAAGATAATAGGGCTTGTTGAAGAGGCGTCCTGTACGTGGCTTCACGCTGATTTCAGCAGGCGATCGAGCATGAGACGAGTAATCTTGCCGCTCGAGATCACCAGCATAGATTACAGGAGCTCGCGCGTCGTACAACTTGCGCAGAGCCAACACCCCACCAAAATATGACAGCAGCACCGAAGCAGCTCCAGCTTGGACCCCGCACACACCGTAGGACAGCGCAGGACATCCCCAAAAGCTACACAGCAGGGGAAAGCTCCGTCGGAGGATCGCCGGCATGACAGTAGGCAGCGTGGCGAAAACGAGGCAGGAACACAGAAGGGAGAGCAGGAACCACGGCGGAAACGGGAGGGCAGGACTAGTCGATCGTCGCCAATGAAATGAAGAGCCAAACGGGGTAAGTTGGAAAGCTCTTTATTACCGGCCTGTCCCGTCCGCTCCCAGGCAGCAACTGCCAACCCTCCCACGTTCCGTGTTCCACGCAGGGAACACAGACACGAGGAGAAGGTTCCAACACAACAAGGAAGACCCAACAGGTACTTAAAAATTAAGCCTGTTTGGATTCTAGTTCAAACTCCAAACTCATTGCCTCATTCATTCATTGGTTATAAAATGTCCCTTTGTCCAGAAGTGTTCCATACTTTCATCTGGAGATTAAAGCCTGCCTACATTTAAGCCTTTAGTCCTCAGTACTTAAATTCATTATGCGTGATTGAGGGTCCATGTCAGGAGAGGAAAAGACGGCTTCCACAACAGCACACGTATTTGGTGCAGAGAGCTCCATGGTCTGATTATGTTTTAGGTTACACTATTTTGTCACCTACAGATCATGTTCCGGTCCCACTGATGGACGGAATGGGTCAGCTGGCATGGCACTGCTGTTGAGGAATTCAACCTCCAGCAGCCAGCCCCTCTTGATGGCAGTAAACTCACACTCTCTGCTCACAAAAGCTCTATGCGACTAAATGGAGTGACGTAATAAAATAATCTAGGAACTGAAACTTGTAATCATCCAAGTCTCGAGTCGGAGCATCTGCACAGGTGGACGGCATCCCCCCATTCTTTTCAAAGGGTGGACGCCGTCCCTTCTGCCAAGTACTTGGGCCCCAAGTGGCATGGATGAAAAATGAAACTGTTTGTGTAAGCAGTATTGTCCTAATTGCAGTAATATGAAACGGCGTTCATTTGTCGTCCTGTGACAAAAACACAAATCGGCGAAGGACTGGGTTAATCGCGCAGCATTCATGGCGATTCTTTGCTATCTTGTGTGGGTATTCGATTTAGCCGCAGGACAGCTTCCTCTAGTAATGCAGAGCCTCCAACTTTCCCAGAGTCTTGTGTGAGTAGTTCCCTCAGTCCAGGTTTTTACTTTGTATACGTCTTTATTTGCGCATTTTCTAATGGGATAAGCAGGACTACAAGTTCCAAAATGTAGAGTAAAAACTTGGACTGGACGTAGGAAACGTGCGAGCTCTGCTGATCATAACTTCATGAGGTCATTTGCATATTGTCAGTTTCCCCACTTCTTTTTATAGGACTTGTGCCCTGGAAACATCTACATAACACCAAACTCCAGTCATATATTAGACAATTGAGGAAAGAGTGTGGAATAGTTGTCCATCTATGTGAAGAGATACTGTGACCGATAGTTTTCACCTAATGGCAGAGCAGCGCACATTTCCCAGAGACTTTAGCTCCTTATTTTAGTGTAGTTTCACAACAGTAATACATTTTTTTACAGTAATTGCATTAAAATCACTTCCATTCATCACTGCCAATGCTAATTTGGCCCAATTCTCCAAAACGTTTGTAAATCTGGACCGTCAGGTTTATTCCTGCTTGTGGGTTTAGATTTAAGAATTTTTAGATTTTAGAACATTTCCAGAGTTATTCCCAGAAGCCTGTTGCAGTAGCAGGATTTCAGCTGTGCAAAAGGAAAAATGTTTTGAATTTCCAATTGAATATTTAAAAAAGTACACAATTGCACTCGCAAGAATACCTTCGAATTCATGCGATAACCACATTATTTATGTTTCTCACTGGAATTTCTTTCTCGTGGAGAACCCCCACCCCTGCAGCGACATCAATTTTGGGGGTGTTCAATTCCCAACAATAACTTGCAAGTTGTTTAATTCATGCTCTTCACAAAAGTACATTTCTGATTGCTTCGTGATAGAAATGGTTGCTGCAGAATTTTGGAAAAATAAAGAAACTGGACTTAAGGTAGGACAGGTCCTAATTAAACAAGCATTTGCAATGCAATCGGTCTCGCCTTTGGGACCCTATATGTATTTAGTTATTCAGCACATTAACCTGGGTGCTGAAACATCTACTGTTCTTTAACATGGAGGGAAAGTAAGCACCAAACTGCCTGACACACCAGGAATGGGAACACATGGAGAGAAATTGTGCCTTTCAGTGGATAATGGTATAGTCCAAAGCTCTGTTTTTAATATAAAATCAGGGCCTTCGGTGGTCATATCGCTGATGATACAAGATTGGAAAAAAATATTATTGTTTACGGGTGCTTGTGGAAGAATTTCTATGGACTGGAATCTAGAGAATGCTAAAGATTTCCTGGTGCAGACAGAAGCTACATGAAGGCTGGGTTTGTTTTGAGCGTGAGGTACCAAGAGCACCTCGAGCTGAGCCACAGCTAGGCATCTGGTTCGAGCTTGACTCGAAACCTTTGTGGCTCACCCACCCCTATCACATAATGGCAATTTAGAGGACTAAGGCATAGGAAGAATATGATTTAAACCTAAAATAACTTCACAACTTACTGTCCACGCCATGTTCATCTGATTCCCCCTATGTCCTCATTACAGCACCCTTGACCCACACCATGATAGCATCAGTGCGGTATTAGGCCTTGCCACAGGCTATACCTTTTTGGCCCCTTTGGCATTGGTTTTAGCTATGTTTTATGGCTGCTGTCAATCCAGCTATATATTGTAAAGTGAGGTTGAAGACTACACGATAAATGCAACAGTAAGAAATGAAAGAATGTGAAAGAAAGAAGTAAGATGGGATCAACAAATAATAGTGGAAGGATATAAAATAGACTGGGAATAATGTAATTAGTGATGGAAAATAAAAGTATGAAAAGAATGGAAAAAAACAAGAACATTGTAGTTAATATGAGTGCTGGGGGCTGTAGGAAAGATTAAGCAAGCTATAGCTTGTAAAAATAGTGCTGAGATGACCTGCTGCGTGCCCCAGGAATCAAACCGTGAGCCTTGTGCTACGAAGTTAACTGCTGTAGCTGCTGCGCTATACTTCATGTCGATAAAAGTACTGCAGAAAATAAAAGTTTAAATAATGTCACGTGAGTAAAAGCTCTTTAAAAAGTTTACGCACCTTGGAACAAAAAGCGAAATTTTTGCGTGTTATTAAAATTCTGTGGGAATGTTAACAAGACTTGTTAACCTGCACGCATACACTGTGTTTAAACAGACAGAAGATCCTGTAAATAAGCCGGAGCTTGTGGCCGTTGCGCTAAACTTCATGTCAATGAAGCCACAGTGAAATTAAAGTTTAAATAAGGCTATACTAGTGCAGCTTTTTCCAAAATCTTATGCACCATGTTACAGAAAAGTATAGTGTGCGTATGAGAAAAATGTGGCAATGTTTAGTTACACCTAATCTCAAATAACTAAACTTCACCTGCTGGTAACAAAAATAGTTTGTTTTGTAAAAATGCTAAGCATAGCAAAAACTCTACATGTAGCATACACCCGGATGCTAAAGTAAACAAGCAAACAAATCCCCCCCGGCCCTCACTTACCACATGCCGTCTACCTCCGGCAACAGAAACTCTGGAGCACGCACACCGCAAGTCGGCCTGGAGCGCGCCTCGGCAGAGACGCGGGAGGACAGGAGCGTGACGCCGTGAACGTGCACGTTGGCGTTCCCGCGCATTCACAGACCTGAGTCGGCTCATGCACAGGTCTGGATCGGCTCGTGCCCAGCTCTGTCTCCCTTGGGAGGGAGCAAGGCGACTATAAGTCTCGTTGGCGGCAGCGCTTCGCGCTGCAACGCCAGCGAGACCTAAAAATGACTTTGAAATATATCCTTAACTGTACAGGCAAAAAAACATAGATTATAAAAACTCTTAAATTAATCTGTGTCAGCCCTGCAGTCCCATTTCACATGTTTGACTTTGTCTTGCCTTCACTGAGGTCCAAATTACAAGTCTGAACCGGGGTGGCATGGAGGTCCAACCCCCGCCGAACTGGCAGTCCGACCACCCTATTGCCATAATTGGACCGCGGTTCCCTGGCTGTGGTGCGGCGGTCAGGGCCTTGGTAATATGCATGTGTTTTTTTTTGTCATGCAACACATTATTCTTGATAGATCATACTTTGAACTGGGTCACCTCTAGATTTCTGGGTGAGCTCAGGTTGTGGTGGGTGTTTTTGATGGGGCACAACTGAGAGAGTGGGCAGTGTGAGTTTTTCACTATGCCTATCAGTGGGTCACAAAGATGTACAGACTAACTGCACATCCAATCATTGGCCTCTCTGCAGATGACAAAGAGCAATGGTCACATTTGTGCCAATTGCAATTGTTGGAAAGTGCGTGAAAGGGGTTGACAGCTTTCAAAATATAAACAAAGCCAAATGAAAAGAAAAGGCAGTTTTTACAGAAGGGTGAGTTGGGAGGTGGTGAAGCGGGTGAGATGAAAGGCAGCACATAGCAGCCCAGGTCTGGTGTTAACCTGGGCTGCTATGGGAATTCACAAGGGCATATTATCAAGGCAATTATCACCGCTTTAGCGGCAGTTTTCTGCTACTAATGCGGCGATAATTTTATCACCTTTCTTGATAATATGCCCCAAGATGTCAAAGAGGAAAGACATGATGTATGAGCTATGCAGATGGAGGATTTAAAATGGATGTTAGGGGAAATACAGGGGTATATTACCAAGCAATAGCGATAATTATCGCTATTGCTTGGTTAGAGACAAAAATTTACCGCTGAGCTGCGGTGATTTTTATCGCAAATAAACCTTGGTATTACCAAGGTTTATCGCACATGCGATAAAAATCGTCCGCAATGCATGAATATCGCTGAAAAGTCCGCGATATTCATGCATTACCGAGCTAATGCTCTTAGCCGTGTTATCCACCTCCCATTGGTTAACATGGCTAAGAACTGCTCAGGGCAGGTGTTAGCTTTTGGAGATAATCGCGCTTAGCGCGAATATCTCCATAAGTTGGTAATAGGAGATAGCGATGTTAGCGACTGTTTCCAGTCGCTAACATCTTGGCACGTCCACTTTGCATGTCATTAGTGATAAATATCACTGACATGCAAAGTGGGGCCCAAGATGGTCGCTATCTCCTACTAGCTGTCGCTAACTGGTGTTGGCGACAGCTAGGTAATATAGAGATAATTTTATCTCCGCTTTCTTGGCTTTTAAAGCCAAAAAAGCGGAGATAAACCCCCTTAATAATATGCCCCACAGTGAGAGACTGCTGGAAAGTGGTGTGAAGGGGAAATGAGTGTGACTAAAATACTCCAAAGGTCACTACCCTTTCACAGACCTTACTAATGTTTAATTCACATTTTCAATTTTTCAGGCTCGAAACGTTTTTAATTCCACCCACTCACAACACAATAATTGTGTGATGAGTTGTGCTGTGTCTTTATGAAATAACAATACAACTACAGACACGAGCCCAATTATTAATTAGGGATTCACTGCATGCAGCACATTTCACTTTACATATGTTAAGCCATGTCCTTAATTACATAGGCCACACCTCTTGGAAAGAAGTTCTGGGCATGCTACTTCAGACACACTCTTTTTAGAGACCCCCACACCTTTTTCATCCCAGTTAAAGCACTGCCCACAAAAAAGAATTTGTGGTTGTGTTCAAACCTTCCAGGCTATCACTGCCATGAAATGCCCGCTTGCACCCACAGGGAGGAGATTTACACCTGAATAATATTACACCACACTAAATATAGCTTACGGGTACAAATGCCTTTGTGCATCTGGCCCAGCGGTAGAAGTGGGCGGGGACGGAAGGGCACGGCGTGCCCCTACTTTTACAAACTATTTCAGTCCGTTCCCCTACTTCTTTCATTCCAAAAAGCATCCCGGGACGGAAAGAATAGTCCAATTTAAAAAGGACAACTTTTTCTTTCTGCTTCCAGGGGCTGCTCGCACTTCTCTGGTGAACTCCAGAGGGCTGCAGCAGCCCCTCCCTCAGCTCCACAGACCGTGGGCAGCCCATTGTCATTCTGATTGAGGCTGATTAGCCTCTTTCGAATGACAATGCGCCCGCTGTCTGCCTTTGATGATGGTGTGTCGATCTTTTGTGGATCTGGAGATTGAGGGACAGTGTTCTGTGAGACAAATCCCCCTCCTTTGAGTGTCCTGGTGTGAAGACCTTTTCACTTTTAGGATACTGCGTCATCAGTGAATTAAATAGATCGTTTTTCAGGATATAATATGTCTTCTGTAAGAACCTCTAGTCCAGATCCTCCAAATATACCACAGTTTACAAAGTGCCCTTATTGTTCAAGCTTACAAAAAAACCTCTAACACGATGCACGCCAGGTGTTAACGCAGTCCAATGGAAGACGCACACGCAGGGAATTTGTGGTACAACGCGTTTTCTTTCCTGTTTGCAATGAGGTCAGAGTTAGTAATGACAGAGGAGCTTTCCCCAAACAGAGTACTCTGGGGAACTTGCCCCCTTGTGTAATTTGTCCATGTTGTACACAGAGTGAACAGGGCAGGAACAGTGATGGGACAGAAGAGGCGACGGGAAAGGACAGGTAATGGGGCAGGAGAGGTGACCGGGCAGAAGAAGTAACGGGCAGGAGAAGTGACAGCGTAGAAGAAGTGACAGGGCAGGAGCAGTGACGGGGCAGGAGCAGTGACTGGGCAGGAGAGGCAACAGGAAAGGAGAGGTGAGTGGGCAGGAGTGGTGACCGGGCGCGAATGGTGACCGGGCGCAAGTGGTGACCGGGCACGAGTGGTGATCGGGCGCGAGTGGTGACCAGGCGTGAGTGGTGACCAGGCGCGAGTGGTGACCGGGCGGGAGTGGTGGTGACCGGGCAAGAGAGGTTACTGGGCAGAAGCAGTGATTAGGCATGAGCAGGAGCAGGAGCAGTCATAGGGCATGAGCGGTGATCAGGGCATGAGCAGTGAACAGGGCATGAGCGGTGAACAGGGCAGGAGCGGTGAACAGGGCAGGAGAAGTGACGGGGCAGGAGAAGGGAGGGGGTAGGGAAATTGACGAGGCAGGAGCGTTGATCGTGCATGAGCAGGAGTACTGACTGGACAGGAGCAGTGAAAGGGCAGGAGCAGTGACGGGGCAGGAGCAGTGACTGGGCAGGTGAGGCAACAGGAAAGGAGAGGTGAGTGGGCGGGAGTGGTGACCAGGCAGGAGTGGTGACCGGGCAGGAGTGGTGACCGGGCAGGAGTGGTGACCGGGCAGGAGTGGTGACCGGGCAGGAGTGGTGGGCAGGAGAAGTGACCGGGCAGGAGAAGTGACCGGGCAGGAGCGGTGAATGGGGCAGGAGCGGTGAACGGGGCAGGAACGGTGAACAGGGCAGGAGAAGCAAGGGGGCAGGAGCAGTGACGGGGCAGGAGCAGTGACGGGGCAGGAGCAGTGACGGGGCAGGAGAGGCGACAGGGCAGGAGAGGCGACAGGGCAGGAGAGGCGACAGGGCAGGAGAGGTGACAGGGCAGGAAAAGCGACAGGGCAGTAAAAGTGATGGACAGGTGACGTGACGGACAGGTGACGTAACGGGGCAGGAGAGGCAACAGGAAAGGAGATGTGAGTGGGAAGGAGTGGTGACCGGGTGGGAGTGGTGACCGGGCAGGAGTGGTGGGCAGGAGAAGTGACCGGGCAGGAGAAGTGACCGGGCAGGAGCGGTGAATGGGGCAGGAGCGGTGAACGGGGCAGGAACGGTGAACAGGGCAGGAGAAGCAAGGGGGCAGGAGCAGTGACGGGGCAGGAGCAGTGACGGGGCAGGAGCAGTGACGGGGCAGGAGCAGTGACGGGGCAGGAGAGGCGACAGGGCAGGAGAGGCGACAGGGCAGGAGAGGCGACAGGGCAGGAGAGGTGACAGGGCAGGAAAAGCGACAGGGCAGTAAAAGTGATGGACAGGTGACGTGACGGACAGGTGACGTAACGGGGCAGGAGAGGCAACAGGAAAGGAGATGTGAGTGGGAAGGAGTGGTGACCGGGTGGGAGTGGTGACCGGGCAGGAGAAGTGACCGGGCAGGAGAGGTGACCGGGCAGGAGAGGTAACCGGGCAGGAGAGGTGACTGGGCTGAAACAGTGATTAGGCATGAGCAGGAGCAGTCATAGGGCAGGAGCGGTGAACAGGGCAGGAGCGGTGAACAGGGCAGGAGCGGTGAACAGGGCAGGAGCGGTGAACAGGGCAGGAGCTGTGAACAGGGCAGGAGCGGTGAACAGGGCAGCAGCGGTGAACAGGGCAGCAGCGGTGAACAGGGCAGCAGCGGTGAACAGGGCAGGAGCGGTGAACAGGGCAGGAGCGGTGAACAGGGCAGGAGCAGTGACGGGGCAGGAGAAGTGACGGGGCAGGAGAAGTGACGGGGCAGGAGAAGTGACGGGGCAGGAGAGGTGACGGGCAGGAGAAGTGATTAGGCATGAGCAGGAGCAGATAACGGGTAGGAGCAGATAATGGGCAGGAACAGATAATGGACAGGAACAGATAATGGGCAGGAGCAGTGAACGGGCAGGAGCAGTGAACGGGCAGGAGTAGTGAACGGGCAGGAGCAGTGAACGGGAAGGAGCAGTGACGGGGCAGGAGAAAATGACAGGGCAGGAGAAGTGACTTGTACTTATGTTCCTTGACTATTTATTTATATACTATTGCATAACATCCACTGATGTGTCTGCAAAGCATACCTGTTGCCCTGAATTTTTGTCATGAATTTGGACCTCCTGTCCTTAATGTTTGTTGTGAATTTTGACTCCTTGTCCTGAACTTTTACATTCCCCATTCTAAATTTGCACCCATGCCAGTTGGCCACCCTACTCTGCAGTGCCCACGACCTCCTCCCCCTTCCCTTCTATCTAGGGGCCTGCAAAGCAACACTGAAAGGGCCATCAGACCACTGTGAATTAACTGGTGACACAGCAGAGCAGACTGTTGACAATGCAATATCGGCTCTTGATTAGCAGTGGATTCCAGAACAAGGAGTGTAAAATCATCTGTGTAGAAGATGCTGTGGTGCAGGGAGGCACACAAACTAGTTTAACAAACTGTGCATCCTAAACTTGAAACATAGTGATCCATGACATTTATATCTAATAAGCATACATATCTGCAGTACTGCATTGAAAAAGGTAACAATGCCGGACTGGCCATTCCAGGCATCAGGCATTTCCCTGGGCGACTGGAAGGGTAGGGGGCCAGTTTAGTTTGGGGGGGCCGGTTTTGTACAAGTGCAGGAGTTTTAAAAACACTGCAAAGTTCTTTGTATATTCAGCAGCTTTCGGTCAACAATACAAGTGCCTAGATAACTTTGGTGATCAATGTACCTGCTGGAGAGAGATGGGAGCATGTTTTGTCTAGTAGCTGTTTTACTCGCCTAAGGTAGCGCAGAGGGGTAATAGGCCTGCTGGAAAGAACGTGTACCATGCATACCAAAGAGCAATATTTTATGTGCATAGTTCAGTGGGTACTGCTTTGTGTTCACTTCCTGAATGAAAGGACACTTTAATACATATGGCCTGGCAGTTCGGGCTGGACTGGTCCCATTGGGCGTAGGATCAAGACTGATTTGCATTTGGCTGGGTCCAAACTGGAATGGCATGGTGAGCAAAAAAACGATGGATTTAGGCCCAGATCTCTGTACTGGGGTGAACGTATGATATTTTTCTGCATTCTGTCCACCAGTTGTTCTTTTTGCTATATTATGATTGAGCAGCTAGCTGGCTGACATGAATATGAAGGAGCCTTTGTGGGTTTCCGTGAGTCTAGATTCTCCCGACAGTCCCTTTCTCTTCTGAGCCCTGCTTAACACATGTGTAAAGGAGGAGCCCCGTATTCATGTCCTCAACGTTTGAGACAAAAAATACTCATGGATTTCTGAACAATAAGAGTAAAAGCATTTAGGGAACATGTTGTTCCTGCTTATATTTCACACACTTTACATAAACCTGTATTCCCTATGACTGTTTGCTTTTTCCTGAATTAAAACTAAAATAAACATGTTTAACCATTGTTTGAATGAAATAACGTTATAAGCTGTAACTGGTCAGTGAAATGTAAACGTACTAAAAATGGTATGTTTTGCTCTTTCTAGCCACACTCCTGACTCCGCCCACTGATCCAATCTTTGGTTATTCCCGCCCCCTGAGTCTCCACCCACAGTTCCCCTACTTTTTTTCCCCCACTTCGACCACTGATCTGGCCAATCATTTGTATATAATGATTTGTAAAAAAAAATGGCTGAATAATCCTTGTTAAGTGGAAGCACATCTCTCACAAATTGTTACAACAGAGTTGCTATGAAAACGTATTGCCAACGTCTTCCCGGCTAAAACCTGAAATTTCTCTCACATTTAAAAAACATTTAATACATGTTGAAGATTTGTAAAGGATTGCATAGTTATTCCTTGAAGACTCGGATAGTTAATACATTTTCACTGCCACTACTGCTGCGTCCCAAAATGTCCTCACCAGCGTTTTAAACTCAGTGGCAGATCCATGGGTATAAGTATGCATTTGCACAGATAAGCTTTTGCTCCATATGGGAAATATTGTGATGAAAGAGTGATCCCGTTCCATACCCCCTATTGAAAGGAGGAGAAGGCGTAGCCCCAGTGCAACTATTTTCAGCTCCTCGGGCAGAATGATATTTTGGCATTCTGGCACTCCCTTTCCAGGAGCAACAAAGCCTTTCATACGCCATTGCTTGCATACTAGCACCCTCCTGTGGCTATATATGGTAGCAACGTGAGGAGCCGCATGCAGAACAGACATTGTATGGAGCTCTACCCATCTCTTCCCCACGTTGAGAAGGCACTTTATACTGCCATTATGATGGGAGCCTTTATGTGCACTTATAGTTAGATGAAACCTGTACAATGCTTGTAATTAGGCTTAAACATACGAGTTTAACGCTGTTCACTTCATTTTGCATGGCCGTTGTCCCTGGAATCCCTTATTTCCTACCAAACTCCTACATTTACAACAGTTTTTTTATCCACCACACTAACAGATTCCCCACTTTGATAAGGGCACTTTTCCCTTCACAAAAACCACTAGGGCTGGTTCTGTGAAGTTGGAATTTAGAATCATAAGTTATACTTCGTGCATCCATGTTACGATTATATACTCACACATTGTCAAATTGAGCTCAACACTCTTTTGAAATTGGTTTTCTTCTTTGGCACCATTCTTTTTAGATGCTAGATGCTATAGAGTCTTTTATATAATGCAACAGCCACAATCAACAGCCTCGTGGTGTTTTGGGATTAAGTCTAATGATGGCTTTACCAAGAAAGATGGAAGTTCATTTAGGAATGTATGCCTTCATGTAACTATAGCTGAGCATCATATTTATTATTTATTTATTATTTAAAGGTTTTATATAGCGCTGGCTAGACCCGGAGATATCAGAGCGCTTTACATGAGTATCAGACCATAGTTGCAGGTTACATCGTTATAACGGTTACACAGTTGTTAGAGCATGGCAACATAGTTACATGTAAGGGCGAGATAGACAATAATGACAGATACGTAAGGGAAAAAGCAGGCAAGGGGAACGATTCAGGGGAGGGTGTAGGAGAAGGGGAGGTAGACAGAGAGTGAAGGAGGGAAAGAGGAGGGGAGGTTGAGAGATCACAGCATGGAAAGAGGAGGGGGAGGCTGATGGGGACACAAACCAGTAGACGAGTCAAAGCTGTGTCCAAAGTCCAATAAGTTGTGTTCCCAGGGAAAGTGGTATAATTTCCCCATCTCTGTTGCGAGGGGTTCCCTTTACGCAGTGGACTCTCTCAGAGGGGTCTCTAAGACTCCAAGGCCTACATACTGGATCCTTCCCCAAAAAGGGGAGAGGGAGTGCTTTTGGCAAGGGGTGCCATACAGAGATAAAGGGAACTATCCCAGACCTCCGCTAAGTGAAGAATCCCTTCACACTGTGGACTCTCTTAGAGGGGTATCTGAGATTCCGGGACTGGAATGCTAGGATCCTTCCCCAACAAGGGGAGAGGGAGTGCTTTGGCAAGGGGCACATTCAAGGAGGCCAATTAAGGCCTATTTCCATTATGTGTAAGATCCCTAACACAGTGGACTCTCTCAGAGGGGACTCTGAGACTCCGAGGCAATACTGCTGGAACCCTCCCCAACAAGGGGAGCGGGAGTTCTTTGGCAAGGGGCACAATCATGGAGGACGATAAGGGACTGTTGGGCGGGGGGGGACTGTACAGCAGACAGGGGGGGGAGTGCTAAACATAAGGTTCAACATAAATAACAAAATTAAATCAGTTACACGATTACATCAAATACTAGAAGAACATTTCAGGAGGATAGACGATGAAGTAAATGGATCTAAGAAGGGTAAGAGGGTGTAGATACATATATGCAACAAATTGGAGAGCGAGAAGGGGAGAGAAATAGAGTGGATAGGGGCAAGGGGGGATTGAGAAGGGAGAGGAGGAGGGAATAGACGGTATGAAGAGACGAAGGGCAAATCTGCTCAATGGTTGACTGGGTAGGTGATGGTCGAGGAGGGAGTCCACAGCCAGTCTCCCCTTTAGCTCACAGGGTAGCTCCATCGGGCATCAGACAGATGGCTAGGTCTCTAGATTAGATCAGGTATGGGTTACATTGGTAGTTCGACACATTTAACTAGCATAGAAGAGAGGGTAAGGAGAGTATGGGTAAAAGGGACACGAGGAGGGAGAAACAGCAGGGGCCAAAGAAAATTGACTGTCCAATATCTGGGGGGGGGGTAGGTGACGGTTGAGGGGGAGGTCCATAGCCCACCTCCTCTGCATTAATTGAGGTAGCTACATCCGCCAAAGTGTTTGATCTCCACTATCAGTGGCAAGTTCACAGATGAAATGTAAGAAGGGTGAACGGGATAGGGGTGGTGGGATGGGAGAAATGCACGAGGTCAGGTCAATGACTACTCTACTTGTTTTAGTATTGGTACCCTCTGTGCAGCATGGGCATCATCCGTCACTACTCATCTCTCCTCCTGACCTAAAGCTGATGACTCACACTTGGAAATCAGCACCTGGCAGGTTTGGGTACTCCCAAAGGCTTCAACAGCAGTGAGAGGCCGGTATCCAAAGGCTATGTACAAGATCAGAGGTTCCTGTTGCACCACATTGTATTGCAGGAGTTGTCGGCTATTATTGATCAAAAGCGGTTGCCATGTTGGAATCAGGCTACCCGCTCTGGATAGGTTTCTTTCAGTGGGACGCGCTGGGGTAGAGGTGCCCTGTTTTGTAGGCTGAAGTATGGGTCAGTGAATGATGCCCCCCGTGGCGCACCTAAGCTCCCCATCGCTCACCTAAGTGAAGGTTGTGGCGATCGCTGTATCCCGTTGCCTTTGCCAGCCGGCCTGGATGTTGCCCAATAGTGCTCCTTACTCTTGTTGTGTCATATTGGTGCCAGGTGCTCTGTCATTTTGCACCGCGAGGAGCAAGGGGGCGCACCTTTCCTATAGTGGATTAACTGACTCACAGAATCCTGCTATACTATGGTGCATCTTTATGAGAATTGTCATGCAGTGCAGCTCAGCAACTACCTTTTCTGTACTGCACTATGTGACAGGAAAAGGGCAGGAATGTGCCATATGTAAAAGAATACAATGCATTCCTGCTTTTCCCCCGTGCTCGTGCCATTTTGACTACCTCGCACCAATGCAGGCACCCTTCTACCATGGTGCAAGGGTGCCACTGTTGCATGCAGAATTGCTTTTGTGCAGGAAGGGGCACCTTCCAGAACAAAAGCAATCCTTGAAGGCGTATTTGTCAATCTATGTGTGCTGCAAAATGCAGCACACAAAGAAAGAGATGATACAGAGGATAAATAAAGATATTTCTCCTTATTACGAAGGCGCATATTTTTGGCACATTCCCAGGTTTATCAGTTTTGGTAAATCTGGGATTGTGTCATAAACCATAGGTGTTACATGGGAGCACCCACATAATGCCCATGCAACACCTACCTAGCGCAGAGTAAGGCAACCCAGCCATTTGCACTGCGTTGCTTTACCCAAAATTTATGAAGCCACTCAGGGCCACGCAAAGTGGCCTTGAATGGCTTCAAAAGTCGAATTTTTCAATTTTGTAAGGCATGTACCATTTTGAGTGCTACAAGCGCAACCGGCGATCATAAAGATGGCCCATAGTCTGTAAGTCTATGAAAGACATAGATTGGTAGGCATTCTCCAGTCCTGATCCAGTATTCATACTCCTGAGGATTGACTGCATGGTAAACAATCAACAGAATACACATGGAAGGCATTTGCAAATATGAAATGGAGTATGAGGGGAGGGTTGTCAGTATGATCCTGGATTGTCTAATTTTATGACTGGTGGCACACATTGCAAGACGTTGGTTGCAAGCCTAGTTTAAGAATGGAAATGTCTTTTTTTTATATATTTTTTTTATTAAATTGAGATGGTTCCGGGTATCAACAAGAGAAAAGTTCCATTAATACATTACTACATTAATACAATAATCAACAGGATAAAATCAGACATTGAAAATACAATATACATCTTATAAATACAATCGTAGGAGAGATAAAACATTTTCAGGAAAAAGGACAAGCTGGAATGCGCTCAGCGTCACCCAAAATCTGTAAGCTCTTGTTCATCTAGTTTCTCTCCATTTCCTAAGAGGAGCCCAAATGTTCTTACCAAATTCTTTCGACCTCTTTCCTTTAAAATCATACAAGCATTCCTCTATGTTATGGATCCCGAGAAGCCTAGTTAACCACATCGGGAATGTAGGAGCTACAGGGTCTTTCCAGCCGGCCGAAATTTAAATTCTAAAAACAGCCATACAGAGAAAGATGAATGCTTCGGCTTCATGCTCCAATTTTAGATTTTCGTCTCTATCAATCAAGACCAAAGTAGGGGATAGAGTTATCTGAAGCTCTAGCAGCCCCGTTAAAAACCTTTCAATTTCTTTGAAGACTGGGGTAAGATTCTGACAGTTATAAAACATGTGGGGTAAATCTGCCGGGCCTTGGTTACACCTGGGGCACTTATCGTTTTCTCTCTTACCCAGTTTAAGAATGGAAATGTCAGTTGATAATAATTCTATGTACCAGGATCTCAAAACTTCTACTTGTGAATCTTTTTTTCCCCACACTCATACATTTGCTTAAACATTTGTGAATTGGGCTCTTTAGGTTTCAAGCATTTTATTGGTGCAACACAGAGGAGCAAATATACAGAGCGTATAAGGCATCAAGTCACTGTGGCCAGGGCCGCGCTCTCGGCGTTTGCATCTCCAAAGGACATCTCAACCGCAGACTAGTCCGCAGCGACATTTAATGACAGGCAGTGTTGCAGTAATATAACAACCCTCCCCTCCCGAACTCCCCCCCAAGCCCCAACTCCCGGATCCCCTTTCCCCCTACCCCCCCTTCGTCCAGTGCGCAGGTCTATCCCCTGCTGTCTACCCTGGTCGCTCTTTAGCGAAAGAAACTAGTCCAGCTTCCATTCAAGTGGTCGATTCTGCAGGTGTCGTGAGCCTCAAGAGGCGGAGGTATTTGGGGAAGGTGAGTTCCCTGAATTCAGTGAGCAGCAGAGACTGAAACGGCTGCCAGAGATCGTCAAATTGCTCTATATCTCCTGCCACTGTGAGCGACAGTTTCTCCATTCCCAATACATGCCACAGTCTATGGAGCCAGCCCGTGATAGAGGGAAGAGTGGTGGTGCGCCCGTGTAGTAGGATGTTCTGAACTGCTGAGCCTAATGCGATAGCTATCTGTATGCCTCTGCGAGATCTAAGGGGATACATTAACCTGTTTGGGAGTCCTAACAATATGTATGCTGGGAAGCGTGGCAGTTCGATGTCGAAATGGGAGTCTATCTCATCTAACACTTCTTTCCAGTAAGAATCTAGGAGCGGACATTCCCATAGAATGTGTGTCAGTGTGCCCACTTGCCCACATCCCCTCCAGCAAGCGCTGTCCTTACTACGGTCCATTTCATGTACTCGTTCTGGTGTATAGTACCAGTAGGTAGAGACCTTAGTCAGTGTTTCAGTGAGTCCCATGTGGTATGCCGAGTGCCTTGCTCTGTATGATATCTGCTCCCATTCCTTATGGCTCAGTGTCCTGCCTAAGTCCCGTTCCCAGCGCTCCCTCCCCGGGTTGTAGAGGTGTGAAGAAGGTGGTTGCAGTAGCTTATAGAGGTCTGTAATCAGTTTCGCATCCGACGTGCGAGTCATGAGCCATCACTCATAAGGGAGGAGTTGCCTATCGGCCGCTTCCCGTACCTGTGGGTGTAGTGCCCAGTGGCGAACCTGCATGTAGCGGAGTCTTTCGGACTCTGGGAATGAGTGTACCTGTCGGAAGCGCGAGAAGGGGATGACCCCCTCTGGGCCGTACACATGACACAGGGCCCGACACCCGGCCGCTCGCCAGTGGGTAAAGGCCCCCTTTTCCATCCCTGGAGTAAAGTCCGGATTGTCTACCAGCGGTGTGAGTGGCGACGGGAATGTGGTAAGATTGTGAACGAGGTTGGTGGCATCCCAGACCCGCAGGGGCACCCTGGTGACAAAGGAGGCATATAAATTCGCGGGGCGATGAGTCCGGCGCAGAAATGGCACCTCCTGCAGGGGCCGGCCCGCCACCGCCTGGTCCTGGAAGAGCCAGTGCTTGTCCGATTCCCACTTACTCCATTCTACGAGATAACGCAGTTGTGCCGCTTGGAAGTATTTGCGGAGATCCGGTATCCCAAGCCCTCCAGCCTCAGGGGCCAGCATAGAAAGCGTCCTCCGCATTCTGGGCTTTCTGCCTTGCCAAATAAAACGCGAGAGGTCTGCCTGTGTCTGTTGGATCCACCCAGCGGGGGGTTGGAGCGGTAAGGCCCTGAACAGGTACAGAACCTGGGGTAAGACCGTCATTTTTACTGCAGCTATTCTGCCCAACCAGGAAAGGGTGCTGCAATTTCATCGTCCGAGTTCCTCCCGGATCTTCTTGCCCAATGTGATGTAGTTAGCTGTCACCCTAGCCAGCAAGGTGGGAGCCAGCTGGATCCCCAGGTAAGGCACCAGATCCGACGACCAGAGCATTGGGAACAGGCCTTGTAGGTAAGATCTAGTGGCTTGCGCAATGGAGACGTCCAGGGCCATCGATTTCCCCATATTCATTCTGAAGCCTGCAACAGCAGCAAAGGAGACCAGCTCCTCAATGCACACCGGAAGGGCAGACCGGGGTTCATCTAACGACAGTATAATGTCGTCCGCATAGAGGCTTATGGTGTGAGTAAAGCCCCCGAACCGCACCCCCGTTGCCGCCGGGTTGGTACGTATCCGTTGGGCAAAGGGTTCCATATAAAGGGCGAAGAGCAGGGGCGAGAGCGGGCACCCCTGCCTAGTTCCCCTCTCAATGTCAAAGCTCCGTGAACTGTAACCATTCACCCGTACTACTGCTGTCGGGAATTTATAGCAATTAAGGATCATGGATCGAAATTTCTCTCCCATACCTACCTTCAGCAGGACTTGTTCTAGATAGGGCCAATGAACCTGGTCAAACGCTTTTTCAGCGTCCACCGCCAACATCATTCTTTCTCCAGGAATTCCGGAGGCCTTCTCTATAAGGTGGACGATCCTCTTGATGTTGTCCACCGTCTGCCGCCCGGGAACGAATCCCGCCTGGTCCGGGTCTAGAAGTCCCGGTAGATGGGGGGCTAGTCGGGCCGCGAGGATCCCGGTATACAGCTTAAGATCTACATTTAAGAGAGATATCGGTCTATAGGAGCCGCATTGCGACCGTTACTTTCCTGGCTTGGGGATGACCGTGAGAGAGGCCCGTAGGAGGTCCGGCGGGATGGCTCCCGGAGCAGCGAACGAGTTAAATAGGCAGGTGAGGAGCGGAGCCAACGACGTGCAAAACATTTTGTAAAAGAGAGATGTATATCCGTCCGGCCCGGAGCCTTACCGTGCTTAAGTTTGGCGATGGCGGAGATCACCTCCTCCATTCGAATTTCTCTGTCTAGGTACTCTGCCTGAGAGGGGGCCAGGGAAGGGAGGGTGACCGAGTCCAAGTACGCTGACGTCGCAGAATCATCCGGGGGATCCCCGGCGTAGAGATCTGCGTAAAACTTGCAGAAGGTTTCGGCAATATGGGCGTCCTCCGTGACCATCGACCCTGTGGAGTCAGAGATCTCCTTCACCATCTGTCGTTGGTGCGTCACCCGGAGCCTATTAGCCAGCAGTCGGCCACAGCGGTCCCCCCCCGGTGTAGTAGGTATGGCGCAAACGAAGCGCAGCATACTCCGCGCGGTCCATGTCCAGGGCCGTCAGGAGTTTCCTCGCCTCTTTAAGCTGCTTCCAGATCCGGGGGGCCCCCGTCCAGCGGTGTATCTGTTCAAGCTCGCGGACCCGCTGGGTGAGTTCATCCCTCTTACTCTGCCGTTCCTTATTTTCAGCCGAGGAGATGGCTAGAAACTCCCCACTAAGTACAGCCTTCAAGGCCGCCCATTGTGTCGCGAGGGAAGTGTCGGAGTTATCATTGTGGGACAAATAGTCCCGGATAGCATCCTCGATGTGTTTAACCACCACCTTCTTGTGCAATAAGGTGTCCCTAAGGCGCCAGACCCTGGGAGGGCAAGATACCGGCGGCAGGCATAGTGTGGCGGAGACCGGGGCATGGTCTGATAGGGATATCACTCCCATCTCCGATGTTGAGACCAAAGCACGTACCGGAGTCATGACCAGGAGATGGTCCAGTCTCGCGTACGTTTTGTGTGCGTGGGAGTAATATGAATACCCCCTATCAGTGGGGTGCATGCAATGCCAGAGATCGTGGAGGTCCATCCTCCGACAACTGTGCTTTACACCCGGCCGAGAACTCCCCGACTTGCGGAGAGCGTTGTGCGGATCTATCTAGGGCCGAGTCAAAGACCATATTGAAGTCTCCTCCGATGATAATGTGCCTGTCCTATCAGTGCCGATCGTAAGAAGCGCTCCTGCTGTTCATTAGGGCTATACAGGGACCCAACCGTAAAGGTAACACTCCCGATCCTAAACCTGTAAGCTAACAGCCTGCCTTTGTGTTCTGCATGTTTGTGAAGGACTTCCCCCCTGAAATGCCAGGCCACTATGATCGCTACCCCCGCCGTCTTAGTGTTGCTAGAAGAAAAGAATTGTGTCGGGAACTTATGGGAGCGCAGCCTATGGGAGTCGCGGGGCAGCAAGTGGGTTTCTTTTAAGAAGACAGATATCCGCTTGGGTGCTCTCTAGGAGAGACAACACCGCCCGTCTCTTGACCGGGTTGTTTAGGCCCCTGACATTAAGAGTCACTATCTTAAGAGTCGTGGGAGGCATGGGAGATGATGGAAGTAAAAGTGTAAAACTCCAGCCTGAGCGGGACAAGGTGCACGAATGCCGCCAGGGCAGTTAAGACCTGCGTAGTGCACTGGACGACCCACCCTCCCCCCCGGTTCCCCTACCCCCAACCAAAACTCCCCCGTCCCTCCCCCCGGCCCCTTCCCCCCTGACTCCAACTTAGAACAACCCCAACACCCCCTCCCCCCACCTCCCTGTGCCCTCGCTGAATGCCAGAACCCCATAGTCCCAGTTCAGTCCGCAGGGGACAAGTCTGTGGTAAGTTACCGAAGTGGACGTCCAGCCACTACACGAATTGGGCTCTTTAGACATATTTCTTACATCTGTTCTTTAATCGGTTGTCCTTTCTTTGACCATCTTTAATTTCCTATATCTCTAATGTCACTCCTTTACTTTACCCTACCTCTCATGACACTGAAATTACATTCACTTTCTTATCCATAAACCTCAGTTCTCCAATGATGATTACCAAATCTAGAATACGGGTTTAGGTGAAACACATAATATTTCAATCAATCAAACATTTATAGAGCACTGCAAATCACACATGAGGGTCTCAAGGCGCTGGAGTTGATAGCTGCTGAGTGTTGATTTGTTCATTTGAACAACCAGGTCTTGAGTGCTTTCCTGAATTGCTTGAGCAATGACGCAGTCCTGAGATGCCGGGGAAGGTTTTTCCAAGATCTGGCTGCCAGATGTGAGAAACAGAGTACTCCGCTGTTGGCCTGGCAGATCTGCGGGGCACTGGCTTGGAAGAGGGAGGTAGGTTGTTGGTGTCTGATCGGCTGGTGGAAGGCCATGCATTTGTTGAAGTATAATGGTCCTTCGATGTTCAGGGGCTTTGTATGCATGGGTCAACATAATAAACTGGCATCTCATCAGGATCGGGAGCCTGTGTAGCTTCTTAAGGTGGGGTGTGATGTGTGTCCGTCTGGGGAGGTTGATGATGGGGCTTGATGTTGAATTTTGTACTGTCTGTAGTGTCTTCAGGAGGAGTGCGGTGATCCTTACGTAGAGTGTGTTTCCATAGTCAAGCCTACTGGTGACTAGGACCTGTGTGAAGGTCCTTTAGGTGTTGACTTTGAGCCACTTGAAGATCTTGGGGATCATGTGTAGGATGTGGAAGAAGGTGGATGAGACTTTGTTTACCTGCTGCTTCATGACTGGGGTTGCAGGCATGATCTGTTGTGGTGGTGGGTTCGCTGAGTTCTGCAGGCAACCATGCATCATCCCATGGTGAGGTGTCATTTCCAAAGATGAGGACTTCCATCTGGTCCATGTTAAGCTTAATACAGTTGCCCTTCATCCAAACAACTATGTTTATCATATATCTGTGGAAATTGTGTCTGGTGGTGGAGGGGTCTTCTGACAGCAAGAGTATAAGCTGGGTGTCATCAGCGTAGGAAATTATGTTTAGTCTGTGTGATCTGATGGTGTTAGCCTGGGGGGTCATGTACATTTTGAAGTGGGTGGGGCTGAGGGATGATCCATGGGAGATGTCACGGATGATCTTCTTGGGTTCGAGGTGAACCGTGGAAGACTGATCCTCTGGGTTCTACTGGTGAAGTATGAGGTGATCCAATTGAGGGCATCTTCCTGGATTCCAATGTGGTGGAGTCTGTTGGTCAAGATGTGATGGGAGACAGTGTTAAACGCAGCTGATAGATCCAGGAGGAGGAGGCTGCCATTTTGCCAGGTCCAGAAGGGTGTGATGTTGTCAGTGGCTGAGATCAGGGCTGTCTCTGTGGTTGGCTCAGAATCCGGATTCAGCGGTGTACAGTAGGTTGTTGTGTTACAGGTGTTCGGTGAGTTGCTGGTTGATTTCCTTCTCAAGAATCTTCACTGGAAAGGGCAGAGGTGGGTGGGTAGTTCTTTGGTTCTGCTGGGTCAGCAGATAGTTTCTCCAGGAGGGGCCCCACTTCAGCTTGTTTCCAGGCCTCAGTGAAGAAGGCCGAAGTGATGGAGGTGTTCAGGACTTTCTTGGGCTCGTCACCAATTGTCTGGCTCAAAAGGTTAAAAATGTGGTAGGGCTCGATGGGTGTTCCTGAGTGCACAGAGTTCATGATGATGATTGTGGCTTGGGTTGTGAGAGGGTCCCAGTGGGAGGGCAGGTGTTCGGGTTTTGTGTTTGTGGGTGTGAGCAGGCTGATGCTGTCATTAACACTTACCCTCAGAGTGGATAACAACTGTGCAGACCCAGGTTTACCAAGTTAATTTCCGCATGTTAGTTCTGGTTCTGGGTGTGTGCAACGCAGACAGTGCAAGGGAGTGTGACGGCAGGTAGGGGAGGATGTTGCTTGACAAGTGGGAATATTACATAATCCCCGATTGTCTTGGCCATTTTGCCACCAGTAAAATCAGGTCAGCAGACCACTTATAATTATGCAGGTTGGAATTGCACAAGAACATTCTGCTCTGCACAACTTGTAATCAGGGCCTTGGTTGGGGCAATGCACCTCCCAGAAAGTGCTTCGATTCGAATGCAAGAGGGATTATTTTATATCTAAAAAGTGCACTCAGTTATCTAACTATTTGCCATTTTCAGCTTATTCTACCTGTATAAACTCTACACAGAAAGCAATCCATCCTTTTTAATTTTTCCCCCGGCATTGTCAAAGACAGCAGTTCTGGCTTTCAGGTGATAAATAACATTCGTGCATTCCACACATCGAAACAGTATTTGCGAATGCCTGCATTTACATGTGTTCGCAGAATTAAAGTCAGACCTATTTTTTTTGCCAGTTTGTGGCTGTTTTTTTGCATGGAAGCCATTTTGTGCCTGGGTTTCTGCTTGACAAGCCAAAGAAAACGATGAGTGAGTTGTGACAACTGAGGCAACTGTCAAATCTCCGAAATCTCGTGGTTTCCTTTGCTCTGCTTCGTCCTTTCTCTTTCACACATGCACATGTGCGCAGGAATGCCACAGAGGGTGCACTTCCAATTAAAACATCCTGCGAGGCCCCCACTGGAGCCTTTGGGGAAGGGAAAATGTAGGTTGTGTGATGTGCGCCATCTGCTTCCCGAGATAAAGCTTTTCTGTGATTGTGAGTGAGAAAAGGTTTAGAGGCTGCCAGGCGAAGTTTTTTCTGTTTACTTTGGCCTTGAATAACACTGCACTCACAATCATGTCTTTCTCTGGCTGAGCAGTGATATTAGCATGGATGCTTTCAGGTGATCATCAGACTTTAGGGTTCACACCTCCCAAAAATCAGCACTCACCAGTGGAGAACAGAAGGCAAAGCTAGTTTGTATCTACCCAACACAACGTTACGCATCAGAATAGGTTCTCTACATGTACTGGAGGTAAATATGTTGCAGAGAAAGAAGGTCAGTTATTGTGGGAGTGGCTTGGAGGTTTTCGGGAGTATTTTGAAATGTGTGGTAGCTGAGCCGGTGTTTCTAAAAATGTGAGCTAAGGCTTTAAGAATCACTATTCAAAGGCGCCAAGTTGCCTTAACCTCATCGATGCTCAGGAGGGCTCCCGACCGTCATGAGTCATGGTAGTCGTGTGCCCATGACGGCCGGGAGCCGTCCGACCGTTGCCGCTCCGCCCACGCGCAGTTAATTCCCCGCCTGTGCGGGCAAATTAATTGGTGGGCGGAGTTCGGACGGCTCCCGGCCGTCATGAGCACACACCCACCGTGATTTATGACGGCCGGGAGCCGTCCTGGGTACCTGAGCGCCACGCCCAGCCCCGCCTCCCCCTCGCACCACAGCTGAATTTGCCGAGCGACGAAGGGGTTAAAGGCTAGTAAAAAGTTGTCTTATTAAGAGGCGAGGAGCGCTCCAACAGTAAAACACCATTTTGCCTGGAGCACCAAAAATCCTTTCACTATTGCTAGAATTAAAGCATGAGACTGACAGTGTGGGTGAATAATAGAGAAAATGAGAACACATGACACTGAGAGGGCAATGCAGCAAAGTGGTAATGAGAGTGTGTCAATGTTGGAGATATGGATCTACCATGAAAAGAGTCTGGTGTGGGAATATGGGGATTGTGGATGGCTGATTGATGCTGAATCACGTGATGGTTGATGAACCATGGAGGTGAAATGGATATGTGAAGGCAAGAGAGAAGGTAAGTTTGTGGGAAAATGAGTGGGTACTGAGTCAGGTAAGACCGAATATGGCTTTGTCCATAGCTAAATCAGTATGAACTGCTGTTGGGTTGCCAATTGGACTAATTGTAAAATAATCTTATAAACGGCAGAGGTTTCATTAATCTGTTTGAGTTTTGATATTTTTGTGAGGGGTTGGAGGGGTGGAAGTGATGAATGATTTATGTGGGGTGTTTGATGGCGAGAGTGCTGATGAGTGTGAAGGGACACCAGGGGGGCAGATTTACAAGAGAGTGACTCAGTGCGGAACGCAAACCTTTTGGCTGCGTCCGCACGGAGTTACTTTTAGAGCACAGGGATGCAACATATTTACAACAATATGTTGCATCTCTGCGCTTCCCCCTGGGCGGGCGCCACAAACTGCTGCTTTGCGCCGGCACCCTTGCACCATGATGCAAGGATGCCTGCGTCGTGGGGAGGTTATTTTTGTGCAGGAAGGGGCACCTTCCGGTACAAAAACAATCTGAAATGCTGTTTTTCAACTTCTATGTGTTCTGCATTCTCACACAAATATTTTGAAAAACGTCATTGTTTCAATGATTGTTTATGTGCAGGAAGGGACACCTTCCTGTACATAAACAATGATTAGAGGTGATTTCCTCTGCAGCACGCATAGAAAGAGGAAATAAAAACGAGGAGAAATGAGCACATTTCTCCTCGTTGCTCCTCCATACGCCTCATTCACACGCATTTCCAGATTTATGATTCCTTGTAAATCTGGAAATGTGTCTGGTTCCATGGGTGTTGCATGGAAACACCCAGAGCAAGACCCATGGAACGCCCCTTTCACGCAAAGTGCTCCATGAACGGAGCCATATTTACAAGGACAGGAAAAGTCAAACAGGGGGACTTTTCCTTGCAAATATGGAGCAGTAAAATGAGCCACTGGTATGACACAAAAAGTGACGCACCGGTGGCGCAAAGGGCTTGTAAGTCTGCTCCGGGTGTTTTTTGTGTGCAACTGTAGGCAGGGGTGAGTGATGACAGATTTTGATGAATGGATGCTGATTGGTGCTGAGCATAGTAGGACGTCCAGTGAGTGAGCATGAGTGATGGTAAAACAAAACTCTGCAGAGTTGAGCAAAATCGAGAGATAAACTTTTCATAGCAAACCTTATCTGACGACTTCAACTGTTCCGGATTCCTGGCGTGGGGCAATAATCCATCCAATTCACAAATCAGGCTGCCGTGCCACCCCAAGCAATTACAGATTAATTGCCCTCCTTGACATCGAGGCCAAGCATTATGCAGGAATTCTACTGAAGGAGCTGAGGGCATGGGCGGACCTTTGCGAACTGATACCAATGAACCAAACAGGCTTCAAGGCCAACTCAGGGACCATGACCAATCTATTCACATTGTCTTTAATTATTGACAAATCGCTTTCATCTTCCAGGTCTGTGTACTGTTGTTTTGTTGACTTCAAAGCCGCGTTTGATCGGGTCCCAAGGGCAGCGCTATGGGAAAAACTAAAAAAATGGGGGACTCCAGAAAAACTTCTAAACGCGATAATCCAACTGTACTCACACACATGGGTCCAGGTGAAGTTGGGGACTGGCACACATCTCTCACGGAATTTTTTTACTTCTAGAGGTGTCAAACAGGGATGCGTGCTGGCCCCCCTGCTCTTCAACCTGTTTATAGCAGATCTGTTGGTCACACTTAACTAAATAAATAGTCACCCCCCCCAAGATCGGAGGCTCTGCAATAAGCAATGCCGACGACCTGGTTCTCTTCAGTCTTACACGGGTCGGGCTTCAAAGGCTTTCGGACAAGCTACACAGCTACACAATTAAGAACCAACTCGAGGTAAACTTAAAGAAAACCCAAGTGGTGACCTTCGGGAGAAAACGTAACTGTGGTGGTGTGTGGTCCTATAACAACAAAAGCTTAACAACAGGACGCACATACAAATACCTGGGGGTTCATTTTGACTCTAGGTGTAACTTTTCCAAACAGCGCGACGAGGTCGCAGCAAAAGCTACGACCCTACAAGTCACTTTATCTAAGCTCGCTAAAGAGTTGTCCAGCCCAACACTCTCATTCCTACTGGAAATCCTGAGAGCAAAAAGTGGGCCCACTTTAGCGTATGGCATAGAGATATTTAGGGGCAAACTAAATACAATCTTAAACCAACTTGTGACCAAGATCTATAAAAAAGTCCTCCACTTGCCCCAATCTGCTTCTGCTGCCCAGATCAGGCTAGAACTGGTCTTACTAAATTACGAGGCCTCCAATACTGGCACATTCTTAAATCTCTGTCACAAACTTAGAAAAGCAGATACAGGCACTTTAGAGTCCTTAGCTTGGTCTGAGATCAGCCAGAAAAATCCAGGGGGCTCGTATGGCCGCCTCTTCACAGACTCTATTCGTGAAATGTCGGCGGGCGACCTATGGGCCCTCAACCCCAGCACGACCGTATTCAAAACCTGTAATAAAAAAAGTGTCAGAATGTGCTCACTCATTATTGACAAAGCGCACCTCTCTAAACGCAGTCACGCTTGGTCAGTCATGAATTCCTATGGACGCATATCCCCCGCCACCTATCTCTCCTGTACCTATTCACTGCATTTAAAACGCAGTTTTCTGGCCATTAGACTGGGGGTTTGGCGATTCTTAAAAGATTTGCCTACATGGCTGCGCTCCACGGAAGATGTAACATGCAGAGGGTGCGGCAAGGCAACCGAAACACTAGAGCACGTGACCTGCTTATGTCCCGCCCTCATGTCCCAACGCAGACGCAATCTTAAAGCAGAGTGGAACAGGTTGGGCGTTCGGACTTGTAGACAGGCAATCATCACCTCCCTGTGCCCCGAAAATATAGCTCTAAATATTGCCTTCACAATCTACATTCGGCATGCATACAGCACCTTTACGATTAAGGCGGTAGGACCAGTAACCCCTGTTCTCCCCGGTCTAGCTGTCTAATTTAAGCCGCATTTTAGCCTTAATTTTGATAACACAAAAAAAAATAAAAAACGAAAATGATTTACAACCAGTCGCATTTTATCATATTATGTTACTGACTAGCGACTTATCCATTTGGACTGTGTTTTTGCACAAGTAATTCTCTCTT
Organism: Lissotriton helveticus; assembly: GCF_964261635.1. Taxonomy (NCBI): domain Eukaryota; kingdom Metazoa; phylum Chordata; class Amphibia; order Caudata; family Salamandridae; genus Lissotriton; species Lissotriton helveticus. Next base: position 1,066,477,613 of record NC_136067.1, on the reverse strand, counting down.
TTAAATTTGTTTGCTTTTTATGAATTGTAAGCCGCCAAATGACAGTGCATCAAATTCTTTTGCCCTAGTATTAAGTGTTACTTTTGGCTACTATAAAATTGCTTCATTTTTTAAAGTACTACAGAAATAGAGCAACAGGCTTTGGACGAATTTTATTGATTAACTGTTGCATAATATGTTCCGGAATTTCATATTACAATGCTGACCTGCTGATCTACTGTGAAATGCCTTTAAGGATATTTTCTCTCATTGTGAAATGCTTTTAAGGATATTTTCTTTTATCCAAATAAAGATTATTATTATCTGACGACTTCAACTTCTGAAACAGGTGACTTACTTCTAAATTCCCAGGAGTAAGATGCTGAAAAATAGCTATGGGAATCACACCTTTCCATGCGGGGTTAACATTTGCTATACTAAGTGAATGAGTGCAAGAAAGTGTACTACATATTAGTTGTACAATTAGGAAGAACGTTTTAATAGTTGGTGTCATGCCTTTCCAATCCAGAGAATGTATGGGTCTGCCCCCCCCCAATGTTATCATAAGTGCCCACCATGCAATGGCGGTCTGTGTTGTCTTTATGAATCAAAATGGCGTCACCAACAACAATGTAATGATAAGGCAGTGGTGTAATACATTTAGCACTGCATATTCTAGCAACACAGTTGAAACAGAATGTTCTTATTGCATACTGAATATGATTCTATACATGAGTTGGACAAAGCAAGTGTGATTGCAGTGGCATGATCTTATGCATCACTCGGTTTATGAACTTTTTATGCCTCTGCATGGTCACAGTTCTACTGGGCGACATCAACAATCCAGATTATATATTCTTGGAGGAACTGATTCCACAAATCACATGATATCTAAGCAGCTGTAAAAAATGTATATCAAAGCTACACAGTGGAGAGCTGTGGTGCAGCTGCCAGGGCAGCTGACCTTGGAGCCCAGGGATCATGGTTTGACCTCAGCTCAGCACCATGTGACTTTGGGCAATAGCTCACCTAATTTCCACGAAGGCCCCCAGCGCCTTGAGACCCATAAGGGTGAGTAGTTTGTGCTTTACAAATACGGATTTACCTTTTAAATTATACACAGCGGTAATCTGTTCAATATTCAGCTCAAAGGTCCTCAGTGCAGAAGTGGTATCAAAGAAGAGTGTTTAAAGCGACCATTTTGAAACTTCAACCCACTTACCTCTCAATGGAACATTGGTCCCCACTCCTCCCCACCCTTGTTATTGACAGAGATGAGTAGTGTGGTTGCCGAGTTTGTTCCTGACTGATGTCAACAAAATCTTGTAAGGAATCTTGGGGCATATTATCAAGGCGGGCGATATGAAATTATAGCCGCTTTTGCGGACGTTTTTGGCCGCAAAGCGGGGATAATTTTGTCGCCCTATTACAAGCTGTCGCTAATATCAGTTAGCGACAGCTTTTAGGTGATAGCGAGCGGTTTGGGACCCGCTTTGCATGTCAGCGATTTTTATCGCAAATGACATGTAAAGTGGGCGTATCCAACCTGTTAGCGACTGATAGCAGTCGCTAACATCGCTATCGCCTATTATCAACGCAGGCGTAGCGCCCAAAAAATGTGCGCTAATCGCGAATATTGCTGAAAACTAACGCCTTCTCAGACCAGTTCTTAGCCTGTATATCCAATGGGAGGTGGATATTCAGGCCAAGTCCCTATTAGCGATAATGCCTGAATATCGCTGGATTTTCACCGATATTCACGCATTTCAACGCTATCACCGGATATTTTATCGCTTTGGAGATAAACGTTGCTAATAGCATGTTATCTCTGCGATAAAATCCGGCGATGCGTGGTGATAAAAAAAATTTCGCTATGCTTATTTAGCGATAAATATCGCTAGTTGTTGATAATATGCCCCCTTGTTATTACCACTCCCTCTTCTATTAAAAATAATACAGAGCAGCTTCCTGTGTTGCACATCTTTCATACAGCCACAACTCTCAATCACACTGGACGTCCCTCTTGCGTGTCTTATTTTTTATTCGTAGTCCTGTTTTAGGTCCATCTGGATGGCGCAACTCTCTGTATGACCTATTGTTATCAATTTTTTAAAGCATGCATATATTTGGCATTGCTCTGCCCAGAGCCGTATTTCCCATTCACCTCCTGTTTTGGCTGTTTGATGTACTCAGCCACCCTTTTTTAAGTGCTGCAATGCAATGTATAAGAGATTATTTTACATCTCAAAAGTACATTGAATCATTACGAATCCCATATTTCACTGAAGCAATGTGTCTATATAGCCGCCTCAGGGTAGCAAACCCTATATAAGCCCTATATAAACACAAACACAACTAGAGAAAAAAATATTTTTTTCTTAGATTTTTAAAACATGAATTTGTAGTTGTGCTCAAATCTTCCAGGCTATCCCTGTCATGAAATGCCTGCTTGTACCCACAGGGAGGAGATTTAGACCTGAATAATATTGCACCACACTAAATCTAGCTGACGGGTACAACTACCTTTGCAGGTCTATTTAATCATTTGTATATAATGACCTGTATAAAATGGCTGAATAATCCTTGTTAAGTGGAAGAACATCTCCACTGAAAATTGTTACTACATATGTACTATTTAAACTTATTGACAACGTTCTACCAGCTAAAATCTGAATTGTATTTCTTCATCTAGAAAGCATTTAATAAATGTTGGAGATTTGCAAAGTATTGCATAGTTTTTCCTTGAAAACTCGGATAATGATACATTTAAACTGCCACTACTGCTTCCCAAAATTTCCTCACAACGGTTTTACACTCAGTAGGACATCCAGGGCACCAGTCCTAAAAAAGAAGTTGGGGGACTAACCTAGAAAGGCAGTATGCAAGTGTCATCACGGTGCGCGACATTACGGCCCAAGACATCACGGAGCATTACATCACACATGGTATCACAGGAATTGACATTATAGAAAGTGGCATCACATGCCACGACTTTACAGGAAGTGACATCACAAGAAGTGACATCAGATCTAAGTTCTCACATATATGTTTAGCCGGTCTATCTTGTGTACCTTTGAGTGCATTGCGAGTATTATAGTACAGTGAGCTATGGACGAGGATATGTGAGTTCTACACCTTGCAATCCCTCAGTTTTATGTAACACATGGGCAAGGGGCCAAGGCGCTAGCTCACAGGCACCGGAGACAGATGTGGGCCAGAACGGAACGGTCAGGTTTAGTGGCCAACGGTGTCCCTGTTTTTTTAATTTTGCAACCCCCAACGAGCAACCATTGGTTGACACATGACCAGCGGGGTCGCTTGGGCAGTCGTAAGGGGGCGGCTGGACAGTTTAAATAATGGGCAAGGTTACCAGACTACACATTGCTGCCTGGTTGACCCTGATGGCTGCCCAACGTGACCCTTGCTTCTTTTTGCAAGCACCAGAGTTCTAGCATAGAGGATCGGGTGCCCTCAAGTGTCTGTAATGCACAAAATTCCTGCAGAGATATGTGCAGGCGGCAGCCACCCATTACAGGTCCATATCATTGGTGTGATATCCACTTAAATAGTTCACCCTTGTCTAGAATGGGGGCAATGTCGCCCTCTTAGATGTATATCTTCACCCTGGATCACGGAATAGGATTGGGATTGGAAAGCGGGACACAGAAGCGCGACATGCATCCTAACATGATGTAGATACAATGGACTTGCAATGTTTCTGTATATGTAATGCTGTTTATTCTATCTCCTGTTAGTTTTTTTCATTAGGTCACATAGCCACAGCCAGTGGAAGGATCCTTGGTCAGGCTTTCATGTGGCATTCAACGTCAACTCCGGCCCGGGACCGGTTTAAGACACAGGCAACAGAAGCGGGCCCTCAGTTTTACTGGGATGTGAATGGTGGTCTTTTGCTTGGAGGGTCTATGCCAGCTCATCCATGAGATCACATGCACAAAGCTACAGCCACCAGCAGTAGTCATCCTCCACATTGGGGGCAATATTTTACCAATGTTGGAAGAAATGCTTTTTTGAGGACTTAGAGTGTGCAGGCTTGAGCATCACAGGATCCAACATCATCCTGAGGTGAACTCTCAAGACGGGACCCTGAGGGCTCAAATACGTTGGTCAGGCCACTTGGACGTGGAACAGTTGTCATTTCACAGGGAGTGGCTCATTGGTCAGCCCAGGGCAACAAGTTGTGTATAGAGAACTTGGTTGTTTGCTCCATGGCATTTCTGGCGACATTACGCCACCGAGTCTGTGTGAGGCCTGGTTAGTCAGGGAACCACCCAGGCCTGTGGCAGGGGAGGAGTCATGTTTGGCCACAAAACAGGTGGACAACCTGGGCATCAGAAATATAAGTGAAGGCGAATTCAAGATGGAATTTGATTTTTAAGCGTTTCGCTCAAACTGGGGAAGGAGTACTACGGTCTCTACTCGGAAGCTGGGGATGCCCACTACAGCGATTGTCCATAGCCAGCCAGGGTACTCTATTACACGGCCCTGGGGATACTGGGGGTGGTGGATGCGCTAGGGGACCAAGCTATGGCCCGGTTGCCAAGGCCCATCTCCCATTGGGTGCCAGGGGGAATCCCTGTATAGGGTGGCTCTGGCATGGTTGTTTGGGGAACCAGCTGTTATGCTGGTGACAGTTCCCTGTGTCTTGAGGGGGCAGGTGAGTTTGCCTTGTAGAGCATAACTTATGGAGGGACAAGCAAGGTTTGGTCCTGGGTCCAAGTCAATTGAAACAGTCGATGCCACAAGGGCCATGGGGTGGTCAACCATGACTCTTTTGAATTATTTGCTGGGAAATTTAGTGTAGTAGTTATGGCCTTGTGATACTCATAATGCTGTACTGTACATATTGTAGCTTTATAAGTAAACTAAAATTGTCGTGCTAATGAGGTATAAATATGGCCAGAGAATTATATATTCTCTAACGCAAGGATTTTGGCTTGCATTGGGTTTTTTGCAGAATCAATTATATATGTTTATGAGTGTGTAAATGTCTATCTGGTTTGAGGTGTGGTCGGTCTCGCTGTGGTTCCTCACCTGTCGTGTACATTCATTCACAAACGTATATAATTTATTGTATATGTAATATGCACATGTTGATGTAAAGCACTCTGACACCCTAAACAAGGACTGAACAAAGTGAAATGCTGCCTCTTTTAATCCTATCCATGCTGATGACGGAACCGCTCCGTCATCAGCCGCGGTGGGGCTGTGCTGATGACGGAGCTGTTCTGTCATGGCCCGGCCGCCGCGCCTGCGCGGTGCGTTCTATTAAGCGGGCGGGGCCTTGACGGAACCGCTCTGTCATGAGCACAGCTCAACCACGGCTGGTGACGGAGCGGTTCCGACACCAGCATGCGCCCGCCGCGCGGCCCCCTCGCCCCCTTAGCGCTGCGGCAGAATAGCCGCTGCAGTGATGTGGTTAAGTATGTGTGACGTGCTAAAAGGTGTGAGCCTTTATTTCCCCTCCACTTCATGTGCATCAGGCGTGAGGCTCCTGACTGCTCCCAGTCAGGTGACTCCAACAAAAGAAGGCCTGATGACCCCTCAAATTTGGCCTCTGATATGGGCCTAGCTGCAGGAGTCTTAAATAAGAAAGCCCCGTCCCTGCCTGCATGTTGTTGCTTGTTGCAGATGGAAAGCAGGCAATGTGCAAGCGCTACAGAAAGTGTCCCGGTGTTTGGAAATTACACCAGGACGAGTTCAACACATTATTCAGTGGGACCCAAATGATTGGCAGGGTGGACGGCATTCACCCTGTGAAAATACTGGGTGGACGCCATCCACCCGCATGTACCCCTGACTCATGCCATGGGGACAGCCATATGTATAATTCATGGGAAAGTATGCATTGGGGCAGGATTTCTTAAACAGTTTAATCAGTACTCAAACTGCAAGAAACACCTATTAGCTTGACTAATACTTGCTTCTGGAGGTATTAGAATGCTTGTCTTGAGAGCTGTGAACATTCTTGCTATTTTCCCTCTTCCTGTTCCCTCTAGCCTTCCCCTTGCACTTAGAAGTCACTTCTAGTGGTATAGTGCCTTACAAATTACCAGTAAATAAATAAGCCATACACCAAGACATTGGAGGATGTAGCAGCTATATTCGGGTTCCAGCCTTGCATTGAAACCCTGAATTCCCAGGATTGTCCTCAAAATGGACCAGAGACAACACTGTGGGCTTTGGACACACGGTCAGTGGGTCTGAGCTATAGCATCGAAGGTAAGAGGCAAGTGTAAAAGGAAGATAAGGCAGAGTATCCAGAAGCTTGTGGGTGAGGTTCCCTATCACAGCTCACAGGCAGATTTTTGGCACTATGGCTCAGGCCTTCTTGCTGATTGGATTGATTTCAATGGCCTGGTCTGACTGGCTAGCCCTCAATGATGCTGCTCGCATCTCAGAGGACAAGAAAAACAGGTGAGGACAGATAGCTTGGGGGCATATCATAAAGGGCAATATCGAGGCTTTAGCGGCACTTTTTGCCAATACAGCAAAAACATTTTTTTGCCCTATCAGCAAGCTGTCACTAACAGGTATTAGCGATGGCTTACTGACAAAAGCGTCGTGTCATTGCCCTTTGCATATCACCGGAATTTTTATCGTCCTGGAGATAAGCGTTGATAATAACGCATTATCTCGGCGATTAATTCCGGTGATGGCCGGCGTTATACAAATTTGCTCAATGTGCGTTCTGCGATGTTTATCGCAGTATGTTGGTGATATGCCCCTAAGTCTCTTTCGGTGAGGCTTAAACCTTGAACTACCCCCTGTTCCTAAAAAACACATATAACCCCCAATTAGGTGTGCATTCCAGGATAGATAGTGCCCACCCTCCTGTCTTGCATATGAACCTATGAAAAAAGATAAGTGGAAGCAAGAGTACACTGACCACGTTGTACACCCTTTAAGAAGCCATTTATGTCTAAAGGTGGCCACGGGAAGGATGTTTGACCTCACAGCTGCCATAAATGAATTGACTGAACTTAAAATATGCCCTTAAAATATCTACCAGCGGACCGTGTCATCTGAGAGACCTTCGGGCATTCCAGCATGCACTTGATAGTGGGTGAAAATGAAAAGTAAATGAAACAAAAAGGCAAAGAAAATGTGAGAGAGGAGCTGGGCAAATTATTTTTGATATTCCAGATAATATTTTTGATTAAAGAAGGTGTCATTGAACACACTAAACTCCAGTCACAACATAGATAATAATTCCACAATAGGTAGTTGGCATTTTAAAGTGAGGAAAATATTTTGCAACTCAAACATTCTTGCTAATAAAAATTTAAATGGCCATGGAAGTTATACATGTTCTGCTTGGTCATCACAGTTTTGATCCAAACAGCAGCATTTGCTAAACAAAAAACCCAAAAAATCAGCAAGCAAAATGATATTGTGTGAACAAAGTAAATATATCATGAATTGGCTTCAAACTGCTACCTACATATCAAGCCACATCTAGTCTAACACAAACTGCTACTTGATTTCCCATCACCAAAATCTAGTGGGGACATAGCCTTGATGAACTGCCAATCCAAGCAATGATAATGCGTAAACAAGCACAAGAAAGGATATGGCTGAGGGATGCTGGCTAAAGCTTTCTGTTCGACCTGGCCCTCTTTTAAAGACTAATCCCTAAACTTTGCGAGACATTTACCCTTGTCTCTAACCTATTTGGGTTCCTTTGCTACATATCAGACACCCCTATGGTCGGCCCTTGGGCAGGGTGCATTGGCAGCTGAAGGTAGGTCATGCCCTGATGTGTGTGGCATGACCTAGTAATGAATTACAGCCATCTTCGTTTTATTATTGTAAGGATACCTGTCTCCCTTAGGCCCGAATGGGTAGCTTTTGATTATTACTATAAATGGTAGAAACTCCAAATTAGTGTCCCTAACATCAGGGGTATATGAGACATTCTTTTCAGGGAATGACGGTTAGATCCGGAGCATAGAAATGGCCTTGGTAGAAACATTTCTAGAGTCCTAACCTCATAGTGTGCCCCAGATGTGTAGTCAAATGTCTGGGTTGTCTCCCACAGCCTGGGGGTAGCGCGCTGCCGTCAGATAAGAGAGGCGGGGTAGTTTCTGGCAAGTGTCCTGCCTGCAACAATGCCGGCCCCACTTCCCGCTGAGCGTCTGACATCCCGGCCTCCCTCCTTCAAAGGACAGGGGTGCCATCTGGAAAAGACCAACAACAACAGAAACCAGGGTGATGAAAGACTTCAAAGACCTTTTTGAGATATAACAAGGGAACCCTTGAACAGGAAGGCAGATCGTTTTTGGACACGGGAAAGAGAGCCCTGCTGACTTCGTTGCAGCTCACGGATCGTACCTCCGGTATGCAAAGCGTTTCACAATCACGAGCCCTGCTGACTTTGTCGCGGCTCGTACCTTGAGGATCGTACCGCCTGTACGCAAAGAATTTCACCATCATGAGCCCTGCTGATTTTGTCGCGGCAAACACCTTGAGAATCGTACCTCCTGTGCGTAAAGCATTTCACCATCATGAACCCTGCTGACTTCATCGTGGCTCGCACCTTGAGAATCGTACCTCCTGTACGCAAAGCATTTCACCATCACGAGCCCTGCTGACTTAGTCGTGGCTCGCACCTAGAGAATTGTACCTTCTGTACGCAAAGCATTTCACCATCACGAGCCCTGCTGACTTCGTCGCGGCTCGTACCTTGAGAATCGTACCTCTTGCACACAAAGCATTTCACCATCACGAGCCATGCTGACTTTGTCGCGGCTCGTACCTTGAGAATCGTACCTCCTGTATGCAAAGCATTTCGCCATCACGAGCCCTGCTGACTTCGTCGTGGCTCGTACCTTGAGAATCATACCACCTGTACGCAAAGCCTTTCGCCATCACGAGCTCTGCTGGCTTCGTCGTGGCTCGTACCTTGAGAATCGTACCTCTTGTACGCAAAGCATTTCACCATCCCGAGCCCTGCTGACTTTACCTGGAGAATTGCACCTCTAATCTTGGACTGTGAGTATCCGGGTTGCCCGAGCTGCTTGAACCCAACCAGAACTGACCCCATCCCCACCTTCAACCCCCGAACATCGCCCCAGCTGAAGGGGCCTTGCTTTCCCACGTCGCCCCAGTTGAAGGGGCCTTGCTTTTCTACGTCGCCCCAGTTGAAGGGGCCATGCTTCTCCATGTCGCCCCAGCTGAAGGGGCCTTGCTTTCCCATGTCACCCCAGCTGAAGGGGCCTTGCTTCTCCACGTCGCCCCAGCTGAAGGGGCCTTGCTTTCCCACGTCGCCCCAGTTGAAGGGGCCTTGCTTCTCCACGTCGCCCCAGCTGAAGGGGCCTTGCTTTCCCACGTCGCCCCAGTTGAAGGGACCTTGCTTCCCCACGTCGCCCCAACGTTATTCCACATTTATCGTAAGACACTGTGAGTACAAGTGGCGCTGCTCAAAGACTTACCCTACCCTGACCTGAACTAAACCAACCTAAGCATTTTTTTGTATATGACTCAACCCCTTTTAAATTAATATTGTGGATCTTCGTTAACGTGATTGGTCTTGTGATAAAGTTATATAAAGGAACAGATATTTTTACATAAAACCTGTGTAGTGTCCATCTGTAGATGGTCTCTGGTATTACTGTATGTGGTCATAAGTGCTGTACACACTGCCTCTGAAGTAAGCCTGTCTGCTCGTGCTACGTTACCATAAGGGTGAGCAGGGGTTATTTTGGGAGAGTACCTCCCCCCTTTCCTTGGGAGTGGGGGTTCCTGCTTGGATTTGGTGAAAACCCCAGCCAACTGGGAATCCCATTTTCAACACTTTCTTTTTCTAAACTTCTATTGTACTTTTTTTTAAAACAATGATGACACAAGGTCTATAGAAGGCTAAAGGAATCTATAGCTAGACCTAACAAGTGATTATATGTTCTGTGTCTGCTTAGTGTGAAAAGCAGATGCATTTGTAAAAAGCGGATACAACCTTTAAGTGCTTTCAGGTCAATTGCAAAGCCTAAAGGGACAGTTCTGTACTATGAATTCGTGCTCTGATGCATTATGCACACTATGGGGCTTATTTACAAGCCCTTGAGCCACCGGTGTGTCATTTTTTGTGATGCATCTGCGGCGCATTTTGCTGCCCCACCTTTACAAGGACAGGGAAAGCCACCCTGCGTGGCTTTTCCTGTCCTTGTAAATGTGGCCCCTTTGCACGCAGCACTTTACATGAAAGGGGCGTTCCAAGGGTATTGCTGTGGGTGTTGCCACGCAGCACCAATGAAACCTGACACATTTCTAGATTTAGGAGGAATCGTAATCCTGGAAATGCGTCTGAATGCGACGCCTCCCCAAGGGAGGCATAGGGAGGCACAACGAGGAGAAATGTATTCATTTCTCCTCATTTTTTTTTCTCTTTCTATTCGTGCAGCATTCTGCAGAACACATTGAATGGGGAAATCACTTCTGGTGATTGTTTATCGAGGCCGGACTTGGATCCGAATCCGGCCCTGACAAATTGCTCGGCCAGACAGCCTGGGGGTGAGGGGGAGTGTGGCTGAGCTGTTTGTTAGGGCCGGTTTCGGCCGATTTTGTTGCAGGGGGGCGATATTGCCGGCACCGGTAACAAAAAACAGCCCCCCAGGGTTCCAAATCCGGCCCCCACCCTGGCGGCCCACCGGCGAAACGCCCGGTGCCCGCTATGGCCAGTCTGGCCCTGTTGTTTATATACAGGAAAGTGTCTCTTCCGGTGCCTAAACAATCATTAACAAAAAGACGTTTTGCAAGTTCTATGTGTGGTAATGCAGCACACATAGGAATTGAAAAGTGCCATTTCGGATTGTTTATGTGAAGTCCTTCCTGCACATATACAATCATCTCTGTGATGTAGGCATCCTTGCACCATGGTACAAGGGTGTCTGCGTCGGTGCATGGCAGCAAATTGTGGGCCAGCGCAGGGGAGTACAAAGGGATCTGTCATATCCTTGTTGATAGGACGCATCCTTGGGCCTCATTTATGAGGGCGTGCGTCACTTTTACGCCGCTGGTGCGTCACTTTTTGTGACGCATTGGCAGCGTAAAACATGCCTCCTGTTGCGCACTATTTACAAAGTGACGCAACTAAGCAGATGCGTCACTTTGTAAACCCCTGCGCTACATTATACCTGCATCAGGTATAATGTATGCAGAGGGGGCATTCCCCCGGAAAAAGCCTCGTAATAGTGACGCAGTGAAATCTATGAGATTTCACTGCGTCACTTTTAGGACGCTGTTGCGTCAAAATCTTGCACCTGCCTCACAGCAGGCGTAAGACTGACGCAAGTCCTTTCACATGGGGCTTTCCCCATGTGAAAGGACGCATTGCTGGAGTTGCGTCACTTTTGTGACACACTCCAGCAATGCGTCACTTTTGCGCTTACAGATACGTCAGAAATACTGACGTAGCTGTGAGTCCTTGCGGAATGATGCGTCATAATGTAAATATGACGCATCTTTGGGGTCGCAAGGGGGGCGCAATGAAAAGTGACGCATCGCTGTTTTCTCGCAGTGATGCGTCACTTTTCATAAATGAGGCCCCTTGTGCTTTGAAAGTGCCACAGCAGCGTGACGCAGCCGAAGGGCTTGCAGTGCCACGCGCAGCACTTACTTGTAAATGAGGCCCTTTATGTCTTTGAAGGTGCCAATCACGGAGAAATATATTAGTATGTGTACGTTTCAAAAACACACACCAAATTGGGGCCCTTTTCAAACATATTGATTTTCTGTATCCACTCTTTCTCCTGGGAAATCTAACTGAAATTAATTTTACCTAGGTCAAAGATGTGAACAGTAAGAGGATAGGGCTGATTTTCGTCAGTATATTTCTTTTCGATAAGTGGCATTTCACTTCAAATCCTGCGCGGGCTCTACGCTTCATTCTCGTGTAAAGTAAATAAAATACAAAGCAGGAAGGTTCGTACAAAGTATGATTTTGTAGGCAATAGCGACATCTGCTGCACAGCTGCCTGCGCTGCTTATTTCAGTCGGGTTTCCTTGAGCAATAAAATCGTTTTAAGAATAAAATAAAATATTACTTTCCGGGGTATATGCGTAAATGCTACATTATCCTTCAGAGTCAGAACGTCTCTAAATATACATAAAACGCTTCTAATGTAATAATGACGTTACATTTTATGTCTCAAGTAATTGTAATTAGTGCGTTTAGGAAAACAAGCCACTTATATAATTACATTGTCAATGTACATGGCAGAATAAGCGCACAGTTATAATCCATAACGCCAGCCCTCAGGTTAGCCTTTCTGAATCTTAGGTAGCAGAGGCCTTTCATCAAGATGTTCCTGTCTAAAAGTAGCCAGAAGCGGATAATTCCAACAGAGCTCTGAAGAGGCCTGCGTCACTGTCATGGCAGGGTGCTAGCGTTCTCAGCACCTTACAGCAGGAGGTAAATGTGCTCCTTAATTAAGAATTCGCAGCCATGGCCCATCACTTAGAACAGGAAACGATCAATGCTCTGCAACTATAGCTCGGCACCAGCAATTACTCCCCACCCATCTCCCCCCCAATCCCACCCCACCCACCCCTGCCTCCCGTTTGCGCCTTGCGCAGGTCTCTAAAGAACCCCCCCCCCCCCCACCCTCCGACACGAGTTTGGTTTCCACCAGGCTTATCTTAGCCTTTCTTTCATCATAATTCTGGTATTGATACAATAGGTAACACCACAGAGCGTTTGAAGTCCGGTATATTGTTGTAGATTTATAAATTGTATAATTGCTAGATCAAAAAGACAGATTTCAAGAAAAGTTCTAATTAAAGCGCATTGCATACTACAGCACACATAAAAAAAGTCCCAAAATTACTCATCAAAGTACTGTAAATCTTCCTGAAAAGATGCTTAGACCTGCGGGCCTCATTTACAATATATTCTGATGCACGGCAGCACAGCAAGCCTTCCTGCTGCGCGGCAACACAGCACGCCTTCCTGCTGCTCTGTCGCGTGTCAAAAGAAAAGGGCAGGAACGCACCGCATCAACAAGATATGGCACATTCTGTCCTTTTCCCCTGCGCTGGCGTACAATGGGCTGTGATGCGCCAACCAGTGGCATAGCAAGGGGGGGTAGGGGAGGCGGTCCGCCCAGGGCGGCACGAGTTTTTGGGGTGGGTGCCTCCTCTCGCTCTTAACTGCCATCTCAGGACAGCAATCCCCGCTCTACAATGTGGTCATCGCGGGGGCAATCAGCCACGGGCAGCCAAAGGGATAGCTACGCCATTGGTGCCAATGTAGGGACCTTGTGCCATGGTGCAAGGGTGTCTGCATTGTAGGGAGATTGTTTTTGTGCAGGAAGGGACACCTTTTGACACAAAAACAATCACAAGAGGGGTATTCCTCTTTCTGTGCAGAATGCAGCACACAAAGAAAAATGAACGAGGCAAGATAAAGGTATTTCTCCTCTATGCGCCCCCCTTATGCATCTGATCTGATGTAGTCCCAGGTTAACAAAATTGTAAAGCTGAGAATGCGTCAGGTTCCATGGATGTTGCATGGAAACACCCACAGCAACACCAATGGAACACCTCTTTCACTCAGAGTAATGCATGGAAGGGGGCCATATTTACAAGGCCATAAAAAAACAGTGCATGGTGAATTTACATGGCCTTGGAAATATGGGCACTGACAAGGCGCCGCCGGTACGTCAAATAAAGTGAAGCTGCAGCAGCGCAATGAGCTCAGGGCTCGAGTCGGGGTACCACGCGGGTGGACGGCATCCCCCCACTTATTTTACCGGGGGCAGTGGGGGGGACGCCGTCCCCCCTGCCAAACAGCTGGAGAGAGAAAGAAATGCTTTTTAGTTCTTAATTAAAGAAGACGATTTCCCAGGAAACCACTTTACTCGTCTACTCGCTCCACTTGACTGTTCGGATGCCCTCTTTGAACATATTTAGCAGGACATAGGCAGGTTGCAGAGGCGCCGCGAGGGAGGCTCAAACGAGCCAATCCGAAGCAAATATTTTTCTGAACTCGAAGGGGGAAAAGAGAGTGTTAGAGTGAAGGGAGCTGTTTGTAAACAGACACTGACGCGCTGATGACACACTCGGCTCGGATAGCCGTGGCTTATCAGGGTTCATTGGCTGCGACAGTAGTATTTTTAATGAGCGGGCAATTTCCTGTAAATCAATGTACCTTACTCCAGGCGGTGGTTGTTCAACAACAAACCCCGGCCCTAGGAATAAAGGACAGTCTAATTATTTTTTATGTTTGTATTTGTGAGCACATGGTTTAAAGTTTTAATTGAATTTCAACACGCTGCTCGATTTGCAGGAGATACAGAGTACATCCTACGCGTGGGGTGGAAGTAACATATCCGGAAGTGTCAATCAACATTGTGTGTTTGCTTTGAACTCCTCCTTGACGTACCATTTGGATTCAGGGCTGTTTGATGTAACCTGGATTTGTGGCACTAATGGGCACTTTTTCCTGAATAAAAAATCCAAACCTGATGGGGCAAGCCACCTTTCATGACGTCACTTCCGGTCATGACGTCACTTCCGGTGACAGCGTCCCCCCACTTATTTTTTTACGACTTGTGCCCTGAATGAGCTTGCAGATAAGCCCCTATGTCACGTATTTGTAGTAATGCCAGTCATTTTGAATTAGGTGAATTAACAAATATGAACTATATATTTTTTAATAGTTGTAGTCTACACTATTGTATCCATGACTCATGTTGAAAACTATACAGTGAGTTTCAGTGACTAAGGCCCTGATTATAATTGGCCTAGTTAATTTCAAAATGAACTGCAACTACTTGTACAGAACATATATAATTACAAGTTTTGCACCTAGAACAACATCTCTACAAATTTCCACAGTAAATCTCAGACTGTCAAACCTGTCAACATTTGCTAGGGGAAAAAAGGCCCAGTTAATCCCAAGATATATGGCTTTGGTGTGGAAAGCACCAAATGGCACCTGTTAAGCCACATTTTTGGGAAAAATCATAATTGATGCTAGTTATCAAGCACAACAATTTCAGATGCAGCGATGTTGGATTTTATTACGATGCCCTATGGGGCATTTATAATCTGGGCCCAAGTAGAGCTATGTAGCGCACAGTACAAAATTGTGCAGTCTGAATTGTAGTCTTTACCATGCTTGCTCAAGGGAGAAAATGTGTATGCAATGTTGATTTCTTCTGAATGAAAATGGCTTCTTTTATGCTTTATGCATTTCATACATGTTTATATGCCTGGAGTAAATGTGACACACATTTACAAATGCACATTTTATTCTGTGAATGAAAATTAATTGATCTAAATATCCTTTGAAGAAGAAGCGCCTAGCCAAGTGGGTAAAGACCTGGAGTTGTGTGGTGGCCTAATTGTAGGTGCATTAGTTGTCTCCCTGCTGCTTTTTGTGTCTTCAAAGTAGGTAAACTGATGCATTCAGATACAATCTGTTTACATGTTTCAGTTGCTATCAAACGAGGTAGAAGGTGGTTCTTCTATGGGAAACCTAAATGTGGGAAAATGTGGAGAGGCTTGGCATGGTTAGGGAAGATGCTTCTGATAGCTTTGTTGACTTGAAGGACGACTGGTATAGAACATTCCAGGATAACTATGAAGTATATTCATTTATTTAAAATATCTGTAATCTTCATTTTCTACATGACACAAACAGACAAAGAGAAAACATTACTTTTCAACACATGGTCACTTCAGGGTGCTTGCTCCCTCTAGAAAGGAAGATTTGTTAACAATGTTGATATAGTTATCTTGCCAGTCACAACTGTATCTGTTCCCTCACTACACAATCTTCATTGGGTACTTATCTGTATGATTCGTTGTTCCCTTGTTTTTGTAATGACTTCCAGGATTTTATCCATTGCTTTACGCAGCCTTGCCACCACCATGCCCTATATTCCCTGAAGTCTTACATGGGGTTCCGCAGGGCTCGTCAATCAGCCCCATTCTGTTTAATGCCTATATGCAACCTTTCTTGGGAATCATTAAAGTGCATAATATCAGTGTGAATAATTATGCTGATGATACGCAGCTTTTGATATCCCTGGATGGGGACCAGGTGGAACAATTGGATTGCTTTCATGCTTGTATGCATGAAATGACAATGAAGAAGGGTGCGTAATCTGGGGGTAAGTTTTAATGAGAATCTCAATCTTGAGACCCACGTTAAAATAAACTGGTGGGAAGCTGCTTTTCTTTCATTCGAGGTCTTCAGAAGGTGCTGCCACTGCTACCTGTACAGGCAAGAACAACGGTAGTTAGGAGTATCATCCCCAGCCGCCTGACTATTGCAATGCCCTGCTTTGGAATCTCCGGGATACCTGATTGCCAGATTGCAGAGTATCCAGGCAGCAGCAGCTAAGTTAGCACTCTCCCGACCCCGTCGGTCATCCACAACACAAACACTGGTGGATCTACATTGGCTTCCAGTAGCTCAATGGATCCGGTTCAAATCATTGTGCATTGTGTTTAGAGCCCTACATGAACAGGGCCCTAAGCCACTCCAGGATAAGTTTCAGTGGTACAAGCCTACCCGGAATCTTCGCTCCTCTACCGCCAATTGTGCCAGAATCCCCAATATAAGGAGGGTGACCCTGGGAGGAAGAGCCTTTAGAGTGGCAGCAGCTCGCCTTTCGAATGACCTCCCTTTAGAAATTAGGAGAACGCAAAGTCTGTTGCTGTTCCGCAAAAAAATCAAGACCTGGCTCTTCCCTAGGGTATAATCTGTTTCTACTTGAGGGTAGCAGTAGATTTGCTTGATGGTAGGCTCTCTTTTTCTTGTGCAACTGACAGTTCTTGTGCCGGTTGTTCTCTTAGCGCCAGGATGCCAGCAGGGTTACAGTGTGCTCTATAAATGTTAACACCTTGGCTGCTTGAGCGATTCTCCTGCTGTGCTGGGCCATAATGTTGATAAATCTGATCATGACGAGCTGAGCTCGTCATGAGCACCCTAGAGGTATACCTCATAACGAGCTCAGCTCGTCATGAGCATCGAAGGTGCTAATAATAATAATAATAAGAATAAGAATAAGAATAATAATCGCACCACCACGCTATAGGACTACATTAAGTGAAGGAGGATTCACCTTCCCACATCTCAGATATACAGATGATATCTCCTGGTGTATACTCTTAACCTTTTACCAGGTCAAGTATGTATGATGTAGGAAGTGTATCAAATGGAACCTAGCTTTGCTATATATTTTCTTAGCCTTCTGTTAAGTTACTTCCCATTTTTTTATATGTTAATGGTTCCTGAATGCCCTCCTCCCATAGTTGTCTTACCCACAAACGTTGCCCTTTTCTCTCTGCCTACAAAGCCTTGTATAATTGTGAGACCAATGTATGACTCCCTCCGGAGTGTAAAATCACTTCAAGTGTTGGTGATGACTCAGACACCTCTGGGAATTCTGTCCAGATCTCCCTCTTCATCCTGGATAATTCAGCAAACAGCAAAACTGGCCTGTTTGCACCCCAAGTGTTTTCTGGGCTTCCTTAAATGCTATGGAGGTTTCTCCTGGATTCAAGCACCCAGTGTGCAACATCCTCCACCCTCTATTGTGTCACAACAATGTTGCAAGTAGTATCTTGGAATTGTTGCATGGACCAAAACTGCTAGTGAATGGGAGTCATTTCAGGGCGCTCTTCACTGCCACATCCTAGGCTCATCCTGTCTCCTGCACAATATATGGATAACCAGTCAAAGATCTTACTTCAAGTAAAGTCATCATGGACAAGCCAAGTTCCTTAAGTCACATGTATGTTGAATGCCAATTGTTAGTGTTCTACTTGTGAGGACCTCGGTTTTGGAATATTAGATGTTCCTGTGGTTGGTTAGCATCTGTAGGTCCATTGCTTAAATGTAATTGTCGCTACTGGAACAATTTAGTTTCTGTTGGCTTTCCAGCTTTAGAGTGAGCTAGGTGTCTTCTGTGTGGTTTTGACAGGTTACATTGAAGCACCTAACGAGGATGGCACCGGAGTGAAGTAAGTATTAACCCCTTGGGTGCGGCCGTGATTCTGCGCCTGTGCGGCACATTCCGATCGCGGGTGCGGTCATGACGGCCGGGAGCCGTCATCAGCACACCAGCACTGTGTGCCATGACGGCTCCAGGCCGTCATCAGCATAGAAGGGGTTCAAGAGGTTTGGCAAGATGATAGAACCTTACAGCACCACTGAGTTAGTGCAGAATGGAGCCAGTGAGTATGGTGAGAGCATGATGGAACTTTATCTGCCTAAAAGTCACAAGGAGATTCCGTTTAAAATTATTCTTTCCATGATAAAATCTTCTAATCTCTGTAGTTGGGTGAAGTGATGGAATGAATAGCAGACAATCCCAGAATTAGTATGTGGCAACTTCATTCCTGCCACCTGTGGTTTTCAGGTGGAGTGTAGGATGTGTAGCATTCCTCTGCCAGGATGGAAGCCAGTTTGAAAATTAGAGAGAAGGTTGTTTTCTTCCGGAATTTGAAGACTTAATTGAGGATGTATGACGTTACAACGGTATGCACCTGTTACAACGCATTCGTTACTCCGCACTACCATTACAACGCGACTTTTATAACGCATACCATTACAACGCATTGCGCTGGGGGGCGCTATAGGATAGGGAATGGTATAATTTACTATCCAACACCTTCCCTAGGGTCCACGGGGACTGGAGTTAGAATAGTAAATTATACTTACCACTATCCAGCACCCCAAAGCGCTATGCGTTGTAATGGTATGCGTTGTAATGGTCGCGTTGTAATGGTAGGTAGTTGTAACGGTATGCGGAGTAACGTCATACATCCCGTTACAACGCATGCTTTTACCACGCATGCTGTTACAACGCAGTTTTAACAACGCAAACCTTTACAACGCATAGCGCTTTGGGGTGCTGGATAGTGAATAGTTTAATTTACTATTCCAACTCCAGTCCCCGTGGACACTAGGGAAGGTGTTGAATAGTAAATTAAATCTATTCCCTATCCTAGAGCGCCCCCCAGCGCAATGCGTTGTAATGGTTTTCGTTGTAAAACCTGCGTTGTAAAAGCACTGCGTTGTAAAAGTTTTGTTGTAAAGGAAGTTTCCCCTTAATTGAAAGCAGCTCTTTCAAACAGTTTGCAAAGGAATTTGCTATTCATCAAAATCAAACTGAATCAGTTGAATCGAAGTTACTCTTCTTCTGACTGGCTTGGCGTTAGAGATATTGAGGTCATTTGGAATCATGTGTCGGTTTATGGAGTTGCTGATGATTCTTCTTGCCTAGGTAGAGGTGTTAGCGGAGAGTTGGTTGTATGTGAAAGCTCAGGATGGTCAAGTGTCTGTTGGGGAGCCAGCTGAGAGGCTGATCTTGGGCAGGTCCTTGAACTGGATGGAGAAGAGTTGTTTGAAAAACTGGTGTGTTCTTGATAGTGGTGTAGGCCAAGATGTGTACTTCAAAGAGGAGCCTGCAAAGTTCCTTCTAGCGGAATTCTGCTTCTGAGCTCTAATGGGAGTCATGGTCCTTCTGCCTTTTTATTCGCTGATTATACATCTTTATGTGATACTAGAAGGGGAACTTGTCAGTGCAATCATTTGACTTCCTTCAATTGATATTCCAAGGTTCTGTTTTCTATCTTCAATGCCTTTACTTTTGTGTTGAGCCTCATTGTCTGTGGTCCATGGTTCAGGCAAAAGGGGGTCTTAGTAATATGAATCTTTTGGCGTTTCTGAAAGGCCCTTTCTTCTTTTTATAATTTGAGTAACAAGAATGTGATGAGGTGAGAGTTAAGTGTGATGAAGCTGAGCATGTTCTAATGTATGTAGAAGGTATAATGCTTCCTCAAAATGCTAGGGGAGGGGTATATGGAAAAGAAAAGGAGAACGCAAAACAGAGGGAATGACCCCACAGCAATATTGTCTCCCTGGACAGGGCAACCATATTTTACATGATTCTGCTAACAAATATAATGCCAAAAGACAGAGAAAATGAAAAACACTGAAGGTTGGAGAAATCAAAAGACTGTAATGTAGAGTTTAGGGACAAGGGAATACACAGAGATGCCAGACATTTAATAATAGTGGCAGGCATACTAAGACAGATTAAAGAGAGCCATTAGAAGGCAGGAACTGCCCACCCACTTCATAGCGTCTAAAGGCAGAGCTCTTATGAGCCTTCTTGTAATAGTTATATTTAGCTGAAAAGGGGGCAGGAAGGAAAGTGGAAGAAACAGGCTTCTTTGAGGATGGAGGCCATCAGGGTTACATGTGTTTTGTCTTTAGTAATGATTTAAGGGAGTGGGAGTGAAAAGGGAAGGTTAGCAGGAGGGTTAATACTTAAAATGATAATTTTTAGTTCAAGTAGTTTCTAGCTTGGATTAATAATTGATTTCTGCTCAGATGAAGCAGTACTGTTCCCCTGTAAATTAAATAAGGTTAAGATTTGGTTTGGAGGATCGATTTATTATAACTATGGCTCCCGGTTTTATGGCATTTATATTTTTGTAATTTCTTTCTGTATTTATCCATATTTATTTTTTGCTCATTTTGCCTGTATTTATGCATATTTATTTTAGGTTATGGGAAAAAAATGAAGCTGAAATGTGTATATTTCTGCATTTATTCAACCAGTTAATGTGCACGCTTGCCTGACCGCCTCACAGGTTTCAAATTAAATTATATATACACACTCAGGAGGTTAAATATGTACATTTTTTGTATTAAGGTTGTGCAAATCTACTGCAGTTTAAGGCTCTTTCCTAAAATCCTGATTTTTAAAAAATCCCCTTGCCTGTCAATCTGCACAGCTATTGGCCTGTCAGCATTCAGAATCACACAAATAAATAACCCAATTTCCGTTTTTATCCACATTTAAAAATAAATAAAGACAGGAAAATAGATGGTTTTCTGTCTGTATTTATCTGTAAAAATCAGTAAAAACAGAAAACAGGGAGCCTTAATTACAACTAGCTTCATGGTTGCCACAACACAGTAGATACAATGTATCTGCATCCCAGTCTTTTTCTCACAATATGATTATTTCTGTTTGTCCATACCCTTTCATCAATTATTTTGATTTAGCCCCATTACTCCTATTAGAAGCCCCTCCCATGCTTTGGCTGCTACTTCTGAAAGTACTTTGCATTGCAACTACTGAGGCGTCCCCCTTGAGAACTCTTATTTCATGCTCACTTTGCTTTTCACAATAATTCAACAGGACATACTAAATGTACATTAATTCCATAATTTCTTCATCCACTGTTGCCAAATATTTTCATGTAACTTGCATAATGCATGTAATATTCTGCTTCTAGTAGTGTTAATGAGTATATAGCAAGTTTGGGTATCAGTTCTGTGCTACAATTGGCGTTCATTTACCAAAATGCCAGAAGCTATCATAGTGACATCACATGCCTAAAACCTTCAGTGGTATCATATGGTCAACTCTTGCTCCATTTTTAGCTCTTCAAAAGCTACTTATGTGCTTTCAAATGGTGAGATGGAGGGCAAGGACTGTAAAGTAAAAAAAACTAATAATAAACAGAGAGTTTGCAGCATGGTTTACTTCCAGTTCCTGCCACTGTTGTCATGACTCATGAGACAAAGGGTAGCAAGGAAATTGCCTTGTATATGAAGAGATAAGCCAAGGGCAGCAACTGCTGTCCATCCTAACACCTAATTGATATCTATGTGTGAAGCAGGCATTATCACAACCTTCACAGCTTTCAAAGGCCTACCACCAGAGGATTTCCCCACCCAAGAATCCCAAGCTAAGGGCAGGCAAGACAAGGGCATCATCTATTTGGACCTGTTCAGAGATCTATGGCACGAGCACCTCCTGCCAAGATAAAACACCCAATATCATGTGTCTCTCAAGCACCAATATAAACTATTTCCATATACACTCTGTAAACATGTCGACATACTTGAACATACATCTCCAACAACCCCGCCACATACCACTCATAAGAATACATATATCAACCACATCACACCATCTTCAAATAATACTCATTAATACACTATGAGCTACAGGTTATGCCCCAAACATCGCTGACATCATCATGCATCACAGCCTTTATAGAAACCTGGTTCATACCCTCCTCCAGACACTTTCTTGATGTCCTCGTCCCCTCTGGGGACACAATCCAACAAATAGACCTCAATTGCAAAACCAGAGGGGGACTCCCAGTCCTACAAAAGTCAGTGTGGCCCTGCACCAACTTCAAATGATCACACCTACGTCAAGTTTTATTTATTATGATAAAGGAACTCTTTACGAGGTCCACATAAAAACCAAAATATACATACAAAGCAAAATGCATAAAATGTCCTTTTAACACTAAGAACAAATAAAAATTGACATATTAATATAGGTCCAAGAAACATTTAAAGAAGCCATACAATTTAAAACAAAACATTTCATTAGGAGGGTTAATCAAGGCCGCCTGAAATGACAAGGCTGAAAGAATATTAAGTTGTTGGCAAATTGGACGTAACCATCTACGCCTGGAAGGCATCAGGGCTGGACAAACAAAAATAACATGATTTAAGTCCTGGTCATGCATCTGACAAAGATCACAAAGTGGTGAATGACCATACCATCTAGCATAAAGAACTTTCAGCGGAAGCAGATTTTGTCTTATTAAGTACACTAAGCGACAGACGCTATGAGAGATGTTCCAGTACATATAAGGTTGAGCTTTCCGCAAGATACATGACTCAATAACAGGAGTACAACCTTTTTTTAACAGCCGGGAATCTCTATCCTGACAAAACCCCAGTTCTCATGTGGAAGACTTCAAAATAGTTTTTAATTGGTAAGAGGATAAAGAAAATAAGATTTCTTCATCCAATTTCAATTGTGCCACAGCAAATCTGAAGTTTTTTACAATCAAGGAATGTTCATTGAGATTTCCCAGCAATTCATTTTTTATAAGATATCTCAAGGTATTAGACTCACTTTTTGCAATGCCTACTACCCAACGTATGGTGCCGGCCAAACCTTGAGCCCAGCTGCTGCGTATACCAAGTTCCTGTCTCAGGGAAGCAGTTGAATTTGCTGTACTAACAGATAATAAACTACGCAAAATGTTCCCTTCCACGGTGTTTAAAAAACTCCATTTATTTAGATTTATTAACTCTAAACCGTATAACAAGAAGGCAGGGACTTTTGCTCTAAATACATCTAAAAGAATAGAAAAATGCCTTCTACCTGTAGCTTTATACAAGGCTACTAAACTCTTTCCCTGTGAAATAGCCTTTCGGGAGTTATTGTCTATATGAGCTTTGTCACTTAGGTTATTTGTGACAATTTTGCCAAGGAAGGTGTATGATTTCACAGTTTCCAATTTTTGCTCCCCCACCACCCAAGGAAAGTTAAGGAATTTAGGTTTCTTCCTGCCGGAGAAACACATCACTTTGCTTTTTGCCGTGTTTATCAATAGGTAATGGTTTTTAGCGTATTCAGACAGCGCCTGCAAGCGATTATTTAAGCCCTTCGGGGTAAGATCCAAAATCAGGATGTCATCTGCATACATAAGGCATGCAATTGGAACTCCACCCAAGGACGGAGCAATACCAGCGCAAGCTGAGAGGGCAACAGGTAAATCAACTGTATAAAGGGAAAACAGCAAAGGAGCCAAAAGGCAACCTTGCTTTAACCCATTAGAGGTGAAAATTATTTTAGATAAGTTACGTTCACCTCCCAGTAGAACTCTGCACCAAGTATCTGAATAAAGTGCACAAATTAACTTAATAAGAAAGGGGGGCATACCTAAATCAAATAGCTTTCTCCACAGCAATATTCTATCCACTTTATCAAATGCGGTGGAGAAATCAATAAAAGCACCATAAACCTGCCCACCACGGACTTTAACATATTTTTCTGTGATAACTTGTAGTGCCGTCAGGTTATCTAGAGTTCCGTGATTTTGTCTGAAACCTGTTTGCTCAATAGGTAGGATTTTAAATTCAGTTACCCATTGATTCATTAAAATAAGAATACATTTTGCGAAAACCTTACCAATGGCGTCAAGCAAAGCGATTTGACGATAATTTTGAGGAAGATCTCTTGCCCCTTTTTTATATAAGGGAACAATGATACTTCCTTTCCAGGAGGGGGGGACTGTTCCACTAGAGAAACAAAATTTAAACACTGGAAAAAGGATCTTACTCCAGAGTTCACTCTGTTGTTTTAATACTGAGATGGGAACTTTATCTGGCCCCATCGCACCAGAGGAACGCATGTTCATAATAGCAAATTCAATTTCCTTTTCCGAGGGACAATCAAATACGCGTGTAACATCATTAGATTCCACCATATATACTTGTGAATTATTGTTACTATATAATTTCTCAATATATTGAACCCAAATCTGTTCCTCAATGGCAATCGGAGTGGCACTGGCTCTGGTCCCACAACCCTTGCCAATTAAAGACCAGAAAGTTTTAGCTTGGCCGTTATAAGAAGCTTCCCTCAGTTGTATCCAAAGAGAGTCTTCCTTATTGCGTTTTAACCGGGCCTTAAGCCTAACTCTCCTTCTTTTTAAAATGGACAATTTATGCTTGGCTTCTTGGGTAAATGATAAATATTGCCCCCTTATTACTTTATTTATTTCTATATTTATAGCTCGCAAAGGATGAGGGACTGCACACGATTTTTCCACACCAGGTTTCTTCTTCGCTATAGAAGTTACCAATTCTAAAAAGTTAGAAAATCCCAACAGCTCTCTCCCTTCCCAGAGAAATAAACTCTTGACAGTTTGATTCAAAAGGGACACCAGGCTTTCAAAAGAGCGAAAATTCCAGAAACATTTCCCTGAATTAGAGTCGAAATTCACCAGATCCCTATCCATGCTCCAAGAGTCCACTTTCGGAAGACTGACAGAGACTGTAAGCAACAACGCATTATGGTCACTAAGATTAGACTCAATGACTTTCATATTTTTCAGCTTGGAAAATAAAGCATAATCTGCCATAACATAATCAATGATGGATTTTCCCTTATTTGATTTATGCGTAAAAGCTGCCGGGGTGTCAGAAGGGAGCCTCCCATTTACTATTAAACAGTCAACTTTATGTAAGCCTTCTAGGACAAGTTTGCCTCTTTTATTAGTTTTAACTTTAACAGGGAACTGGGCCGATGGTATATTCAGAGATTCTTCCCTAAGTTTGTTTCTGAATAGAGCTAGCCCACAATTGGATATATTACAGTTCAAATCCCCAAACAATAATACATAAGGAGACGGGACAGCATCCATCGTTACATTTAAAAAGGAAAACAGTGTTTTCAGACCGTCATTAAAACAGCGATTTGGGGGGATATAGATGTTTATTATTACCAGCGATCTGTTAGGGCAATCCTGAAATACATCTTTTAAGGTTATTGCCTGGAACAAATTCCCCGGATCGAGATAATGAGAATAATTCCATTTTATTCTATTTGTTAATAAGCATGCTATTCCTCCCTTTGCATGGCCTCTTCTAGAAGAGGTTGCACTCTTTTCCAAAACGAAATAATCCTTTTCTAGAGCTATTCTACCTTCCACCCATGTTTCTTGTAAACAGATTATATCCGCCTTGTGTGAATACAAAAAGCCTAGTTTCTCCTTATAATCTTTAAAACCTGCTGTATTCCACGAGATGAGCTTCAGCTCTCTGTTAAAAATTTGAATTCGGTTTGGGGCAGGAAGCAGATTTACTCGCTAAGACTCCAGGTAACCAACTCCATTTAGACTGATCATCCTTCAACGTTTGTTTAAAAGGAGGATTTTTATATGACACTTGCCTTTCATTCTTGGACACACATATTTTTAAATCCTCCGATCCAGAGCTAGACCAATCCGGCAACTTCAAACCCATATTGGGGGAAGATGACAAATTGGAGAAGGCACGTTGATTTCGTTTTTCCCCAAAGTATGGCATAACATCAATTCCTCTAATTTGTAATTCCGCAGCCCACTGTAGAATAAGATTTAACACTACTTTAGAATGGAATTTCACCCTTGTGGATCTCCCTAACAAAGAATTAAGAAGGAATACTACATCCAAATCAGATGTTTGAATTAATTTTAAACCTTCAATCTCTTTGAAACAAATAAGTAAGGCAGATCTATTTAGAATTAAGTCGGTATCAAATAAGGGAAAAAACTCAAGAAAAAAAGTATCTACAATTATTTTTTCCTTGGGAGGAATGACTACAATTGGGGGTGCCTCTAGGAGAGGCCGTGCTGATGGAATAAGAGAGGTAAGGGAAGGATTACCAGAAGGGGAAGTGACCTTGGGAACATATTGAAAAGGCATTGCTGAGGGATTAAGACAGGAAAGGAAAGGATTAACAGCGGGTGAGGTGACCTTGGGGAGAAAAGGATTAGTAGAACTTATGGGACCTAATCCTGTAAACATGAATTCCCCTTTAGGAGAGGCTATCAAATCTTCCTGAGGGGCAGACAACTGCACAACCTGAGGGGAATCTTCTAAAATTGGTTCCACACTTTTATCAAATAGGAGTTTTCTCTGTCTTTTTTTAGAGAATCTTCGAATAGGTTTTCTCTTCTTTATTCTAATCTTTTTATGTTTCGGGGGAATCGATTTATCAACCATTCCAGTATTTGCCATACAAATCTCCTCGTTTTTTTGACTGTACAGAAAAAATAGGGAAAAGAGAGGGAGTTTCAATTTTATGGTTGGCAGGGGACGTGGATACTACCTCTATCTTATCACTAATAGAAGCTATGCAATTAGCACCTGCCGAAACCGCCTTGAGGATCTTAAGATCAGCTGGTAATGCTGCTGGATTCATAGCTTTTTGGCCATCCTTGGGGAAAGGAAGTCGAGCGGAATCCAATTCTACTTGAGCACTTGGAGAACTCTTTTTGGGGATCTCCATCAGGTTAACAGGTGTAGGAGGGCAATCAGACACTGGACAGTTCTTACTTTGCATAAGTACTTTTAAGATTTGAGTTACCGTGTCAAAAATACACTCAGAACCTCCAACAAATTTTTCTAGTAGGCTCAGAATCGAAGCTAATATAGATTCCAAAGAAAATAACGAATTGGAAATTAACCTCCCATCAGTACTTGGAAACCCCTCAGCTAAATTGTTCAAAATAGGGCCAGAACAAGAGGTAAAATTTAATTGAGCAGGGGAAAAATCCAATTTATTAGAGGGTGTGCTACTTAAAGGACCCGTACTAGAAATGGTTATAGCTTCATTTGAATTTGGGATACCCCTAGATTTCCCCTGTAGGGATATCATCCGATCCTTATGAGCTGTTAAATCGATGTCAGGTAATGTAAAGTCACTTTCTAGGACGGGCAGATTAACTGGCATAACTGACAAAGGGCTAGAGTTCACTATAACTTTGGGAACTTCCCTAAGAGACTCTTGGGGGGGAATAATACTATCGGATTTCAAAACCTTACCACCCGCAAACTCAAAAGGAGAGTTCTGTCCCAGTTGTAAGTCATTTGAAATCAAGCATGAACCTCTTACTATTTCGGGGCTAAGAGGTATTAACAGAGATTGACTAGGAACCAAACTCAGGCAAGAGGAAACATTAATAACCATATTAGCGGCTTCCGGAACATTATAATCAGGACCCTCGCTCGGGGGTTGCAACTCAAACGACTTGTCTTTCCCTTTATCCCATAAGTTGAAAAGCTGACACTGGCCTTTCAGTTGCATAGAGGACGTAATTTTATTGCGTAAAGGGTTAGATTTCGTTTTAGACCCAGATTTTCCTACTAAGACGCGACCAGAACGCAGTTTTTTAGCCGTCATGAGAAAAGAATACAGAAGTTAAAAATAGAGTTAAAACTCCCCAAGGTACAATATTAGCCTGTAAAGGAAAATATCAAACAACAGTAAACCAAAAATCAAAGGGAGGGGGCCCAGCCCAGCCTACTTCGGCCTCTGACGGCCTCAGACGGTCCCGCCCTTGTCCCGGGCTTCTCCCGGCGGACTCCCGCGCGCTCCCGCGTTGCGGTACCAAATGGAAGGTTTATAGCTGCACTGAGGCGGGGGAGGAGCCAGCAGGGAGAGCGGGTCAGCTGATGAAGATGCCGAGGGTCAGGCGCTCCTGGGACTGGTAGTCCTGCGCCTGCCCTCGCTCGCAGCCCTGCACTCACCACCGCCTCAGGAGCACAATCAGAATAGTTATCAGCAGGCTTTAAACTTCGCTGCACAGCGCACTTCAGGCAGCGCCGTCCAAGATAACCAAGAGCGATGCGGGACCCGCGGAGCGGGTTCCGCGAGGAGTGGAGTAATAAAAAGAACAGGAAGAGCGGGTCCTACGTGCTCGCAGTCCAGTACTCCTTCAGTTTAAAAATCAGCAACAGGTGAGCAATCCAACAGGGAGACAAACGAGCTGCTTTTTAGCTGCGCTGAGGCGGGGGAGGAGCCAGCAGGGAGAGCGGGTCAGCTGATGAAGATGCCGAGGGTCAGGCGCTCCTGGGACTGGTAGTCCTGCGCCTGCCCTCGCTCGCAGCCCTGCACTCACCACCGCCTCAGGAGCACAATCAGAATAGTTATCAGCAGGCTTTAAACTTCGCTGCACAGCGCACTTCAGGCAGCGCCGTCCAAGATAACCAAGAGCGATGCGGGACCCGCGGAGCGGGTTCCGCGAGGAGTGGAGTAATAAAAAGAACAGGAAGAGCGGGTCCTACGTGCTCGCAGTCCAGTACTCCTTCAGTTTAAAAATCAGCAACAGGTGAGCAATCCAACAGGGAGACAAACGAGCTGCTTTTTAGCTGCGCTGAGGCGGGGGAGGAGCCAGCAGGGAGAGCGGGTCAGCTGATGAAGATGCCGAGGGTCAGGCGCTCCTGGGACTGGTAGTCCTGCGCCTGCCCTCGCTCGCAGCCCTGCACTCACCACCGCCTCAGGAGCACAATCAGAATAGTTATCAGCAGGCTTTAAACTTCGCTGCACAGCGCACTTCAGGCAGCGCCGTCCAAGATAACCAAGAGCGATGCGGGACCCGCGGAGCGGGTTCCGCGAGGAGTGGAGTAATAAAAAGAACAGGAAGAGCGGGTCCTACGTGCTCGCAGTCCAGTACTCCTTCAGTTTAAAAATCAGCAACAGGTGAGCAATCCAACAGGGAGACAAACGAGCTGCTTTTTAGCTGCGCTGAGGCGGGGGAGGAGCCAGCAGGGAGAGCGGGTCAGCTGATGAAGATGCCGAGGGTCAGGCGCTCCTGGGACTGGTAGTCCTGCGCCTGCCCTCGCTCGCAGCCCTGCACTCACCACCGCCTCAGGAGCACAATCAGAATAGTTATCAGCAGGCTTTAAACTTCGCTGCACAGCACACTTCAGGCAGCGCCGTCCAAGATAACCAAGAGCGATGCGGGACCCGCGGAGCGGGTTCCGCGAGGAGTGGAGTAATAAAAAGAACAGGAAGAGCGGGTCCTACGTGCTCGCAGTCCAGTACTCCTTCAGTTTAAAAATCAGCAACAGGTGAGCAATCCAACAGGGAGACAAACGAGCTGCTTTTTAGCTGCGCTGAGGCGGGGGAGGAGCCAGCAGGGAGAGCGGGTCAGCTGATGAAGATGCCGAGGGTCAGGCGCTCCTGGGACTGGTAGTCCTGCGCCTGCCCTCGCTCGCAGCCCTGCACTCACCACCGCCTCAGGAGCACAATCAGAATAGTTATCAGCAGGCTTTAAACTTCGCTGCACAGCGCACTTCAGGCAGCGCCGTCCAAGATAACCAAGAGCGATGCGGGACCCGCGGAGCGGGTTCCGCGAGGAGTGGAGTAATAAAAAGAACAGGAAGAGCGGGTCCTACGTGCTCGCAGTCCAGTACTCCTTCAGTTTAAAAATCAGCAACAGGTGAGCAATCCAACAGGGAGACAAACGAGCTGCTTTTTAGCTGCGCTGAGGCGGGGGAGGAGCCAGCAGGGAGAGCGGGTCAGCTGATGAAGATGCCGAGGGTCAGGCGCTCCTGGGACTGGTAGTCCTGCGCCTGCCCTCGCTCGCAGCCCTGCACTCACCACCGCCTCAGGAGCACAATCAGAATAGTTATCAGCAGGCTTTAAACTTCGCTGCACAGCGCACTTCAGGCAGCGCCGTCCAAGATAACCAAGAGCGATGCGGGATCCGCGGAGCGGGTTCCGCGAGGAGTGGAGTAATAAAAAGAACAGGAAGAGCGGGTCCTACGTGCTCGCAGTCCAGTACTCCTTCAGTTTAAAAATCAGCAACAGGTGAGCAATCACACCTACGTCTTTTAAGCTCCTCTCCCAAAATGTTGCTCTCTTTGCCTGCAAAGCAGTCTACTTTCATCGCATCCGCACACCCTACAAAACCCACAAGGGCTTCATCAAAGAAATTTCCGACCTCATCCTCTCTGCTTCCACAATATCCACTGCCTCACAGAGTACTCCTAAACTGGACCGTTGATTTTGATTTCCCCTTCACAGTTGCCACTCCCCTACATGAAGTGCAATAGGATAAATGTTACCTTCATTTCTTTCAAAGTCACCCATCTTGAAGAGCTCTAAGAAGAACTAATCAGCCTATATCGGACACTTTAAGACCTGAACAGATGTAAAAATCAACAACACCACTTTGAAGAATCATGTAAAATGCTATGCTCCTCTGAAACTCTGTGCCCCCAAGCCATCAGCACCCTGTTAAACCCAAGAACCTACAGAAAACAAGCATGACCCACAAAGACAGGAGATGAAATGGAGATCGAAATGCTAGAAGGACCTTATCCATCTGGAAGAATTCTGCTCCAGCCAGCATAACCACAGCTAAAGTAACTGATTTCAAGACCACCATCAATGGTGCTGTTCGACCTCCATTTTGACAGATTACCTCCTCTGTTTTATATGTTTTTGCTGGTTATATGCTTTGGGCACTGTGCCACTGCTATTTAGTGCCACAGTGCAAGTGTTCCCTGTGTTAAATTGATGCACTAATTGGTGATTCCATGGTTGGGTTATTTTATTTACCTGTGAGCCCCTAGTACAGTGCACCATGTGTGCCCAGGGCTTGTAAATCAAATGCTGCTGGTGGGCTTGCAGCACTGGTTGTGCAACCCACAGAAGCAGCTTGTAAAGTGTGTTTCAGGCCTGCTATTGCAAGGGCTGTGTGCAGTCTAGTACTACCATTTCGACTTGGCAAGTGCACCCACTTGC
Source organism: Lissotriton helveticus (assembly GCF_964261635.1). NCBI lineage: Eukaryota > Metazoa > Chordata > Amphibia > Caudata > Salamandridae > Lissotriton > Lissotriton helveticus. The sequence goes on along the minus strand of NC_136067.1, from coordinate 1,066,446,531 downwards.
CAGTCCCTAAACCTTCCTTTTGCTTCATATTAGACACCCCTATGGTAGGCCCAAGGGCAGGGTGCATTGTAAGTATAAGGTAGGACATGCTCTGGGGTGTGTTGCATGTCATAATAGTGAACTACAGCCTTTTTCATTTTTCACTATTGCAAGGCTACCTGTTCTTTATAGGCTAGAATGGGCAGTTAGATTATTACATTCTTATAATCCTAACTGACTTGAGAAACATGGTAGAAATTCGAATTTAGTATTCCTGAACTCAGAATGATAAAATACATCTGTTAGTAAAGTTGGTTTTAATATTCTGTGTTTGAAAATACCACTTTTAGAAAGTAGGTATTTTCTTGCCTAACTGTCCAGGCCCGCCTCTGCTAGGTTTCGTATTCCTTGTCTGCGGTTATGAGTGACAGGGCTGGGGGATTCCAGGAGACAGGCTGGGGCAGCCCAATGGTGAATAGAGAGATCTGCATCTAGATGGGAGGGAGGAGTTGCACCTGGGACCTGAATAGAGCTGGGCCTTCCCTCTACAATGCTGGCTCCACCTCCTGTGGCTTGTCTGATGTCTCTGCCCTGCACTGTGAAAGGAGAGAAGGAATCTTGTAAACAAAGTACTCCAGAGCTGTACCTTCCCTCCCTGTGCTGGCTCCACCTCCTGTGGGGCGGCTGATGTCTCTGCCCTGCACAGTGAAAGGAAGGAGAGAGTTGTGTAAACAAAGTGCTTAGGAACTGGTTTGGACTAGGCAGAGGCCTCTCTGCCTTTAGAGAACAAAGGATTTTGGGGTATAAATATTGGGACCCTGATGCCAAGAACTTTAGATCACTTCTGGAACAAGAAACCTTTTGCCAAGGAGAAGAACCAAGGAAGCGGCAGGAGTTTTACTGTCCCTCTGACAGTGTGCTGTTTGCTGCTTTGGCCTGCAGTGGTTGCTTTATTGCCAAGGAAAGGAAAAGGAACTTTTTAAGGACTTTCATCATCTACAGAATATTCTCCCAGGGCTTGAACTGTGCTTGCCTCCTGCTGAAGTCTCAGGGACAAAAGACTTCATCTCCAGCTCCCCCTGTGACTTTCCTTGCTGGGAATTATATCTACAGACATTTGCATGTTGCTGGGAGCTGGAAGCGAGTTGCATCGATAAGAAGCGCGTCGCGGCAGCAGCTGAAATCGTCGCATCGCCGGAGAAGTGAGCCTTCGCTGCATCTCCCTGTAAGCGTGTGTTCATCAAAGCTGCCTGCTGTCGCATCACCGGAGAAGCGTGACGCCATCGAGTGAGTCGCCATTGCATCACCGTAGAAGCGTGTCGCAGGGCCTGTCGCGGCTCCAAAGTACAGAGTCGTCGCAAGGCTGCCAGGGGGCCTACGCATCATCATCGCAGCATCATCGCATCATCGCATCACGGGTGTCATCTTCTCGCATCGCAACTGGATCATCGCATCGCATCAAGGCGCCATCTTGCGCACAGCAACGGGCCCGCAGGCCGAGATTCTACGCATCCCCTCTTCACCCGTAGGGATCACGACGCATCCCCTACTTTGCGCAAGCATTGAGGCACGACGCATCATTTCCCCTGGACCACAGAACCGACGCATCTCCCCTTTTGCGAGCCTTTTTTTTACTTTGCGTTACGCATCCAGGTACTTTGTTGAAAACTTTGTCGCATTTATCATCAACTTGAACTAAGGAACTTTTATCATCTTTAAAGCAATCTTAAGTGTAGTATTGTGGATTTTTGTCGTTTGTGGTCTTGTGTTAAGTCTATATAAAGAATACTTATTTTTATAAAACCTGTGTTGTGTTCATCTGTAGTGTTTCCACTACAGATGGATATATTACTGTGTATATTCACTCTGCCTCTTAGATAAGCCTGTCTGCTCGTGCCAATCTAACAAGAGGGTGAGCAGGGCTTATTAAGGAGTGTAATCCCCTTATCCTGACTTAGAAGTAAGGGTCCCTTTTTGGACAAAGGTAAATACCATTGCCAACTAAAGACCTCCAGATCTAACAGGTGCAATTAGCATTAGCCAAACCATCGTTAAGGCAGTCAAACAGCGAGGCAATCCATCCTGGAACCCTCTTTCTCACCATCAGACAACAGATGCAATGCTATCAACCCCTTCTTCATGAAGAAAATCAACACAATCACATCTAACTTCACAAGTTCATCATCAACACTACTACCTATACCCAGTCATCACACAACTAACAGATCAAACACGATCTCCCACACAAACTTTTCTAACCTTCTGATCACACTCAAGCCACCTCCTACAAAAATGATGTGCTTCCCTACTCCATCATCAAGTCTCTGCAAGGTAAAGCCCTCACACACATTGTCAATGCCTTCCTCATTCAGGGCACCTTTTAAAGAGCCTCAAGACTGCTCTTATCCTACCCTTGCTAATAAAGCCCAAACCTGATCCAACTGACTATGACAGCTTCTGTTCTATAACCCACTTCCCATTTGAAAGAAACATTGAGAAGGCAGTAGCCATCCAGCAGCGGGGGGCACATCAGCAAGGAAAATATATATTAAGACTATTAACTGGGTTCAGACCATACTGCAGTATTGACTCAGTAATGCTCCAGCTAGTTAACAACTCCCTCTTCCTCCATGACAATAACAACATGCATGAAGGATGGGTGCTTCGTTTCTATCTTTCCTGTATCTTATAACAGCGCACCTTTCCAAACATGGGTTATGTTTCAGGGTTCATGAATACACAATCATTTCAATAACAGTAATATTTAATGGAAGTTGTATCATAAAATACCAATACGTTCATATTCAACATTCTGTATGTTGTGGAGCTAAGACATGAGCTTTCTCCTCATAGATCAAGAGTGTTCTGAACTAAACTAACATCCTATTGTGCAGACAATATAAAAGTAATATGTGCAGGTATATCTATTATTGCAGAACAATAATAAAAGAAATGTGCTTAAACTTCCTTATGCACTACCAATTTCCCAAAACTTCTTTTGTGGGAATGATTCTTAAATATTTTGTTAAAGTTGTTTTTTCCTGTCTTTTTAAGTAGTTGCAACTGACCCAGTGTGTTTGCAATTTGCTGCTTGTCGTAGACTGTCCCAAAAAGTAGAATCTGATATTCCACATCATACTAGGTTGATTGGCCCAATTCAAAATAAAATACATTTGCTATTCATCGTTTGAAAACGTTTTGAGCAAGGACGTCCCAAAACCCATGAAAATGATAAGAAATACATATATAATGTGAACAATATTGCGGACATATTTACTTTCAAATACACCTATTCTCCACATATACTTCAGAAAAACTAATATGCATTGCATCTGAACAGCAAACGCAGACACCCCCAATAACTCATTTTGAAATGGCTGTAATGATCTCTGTCCATTTCTTTTACTTTGTTAGCCCACACCAAACTATGGGGCCGATTAGGATGGCGGTGAATCCGCATCCTCCGGGCCGGCGGAAGCCACCGCCGGCCTGGAGGATGCGGATTCACCGCCGAGGCCACAGAAAACACCCACCGCCAGATTAGGATGGCGGTGGGATTGCAGTGGGACCAGCGGCGGACGGCAGGTCCTTTCAACGCTGATCCGCGGGGTGTGGAGGGCTATTTGGTGACGGTGTCTGCAAGACACCGTCAGCCAAATTAGGATGTGATTGTAAACATGCTTTTCCGCGGCGGATTTACCGCCGTGGAAAAGCATGTGGACAATAGCTTTTGGGGGGCCCTTGCAGGCCCCTAGGGTGTCGGGGGGTAGGGGTTGCACATGGGGGGTACCTATGGTACCCCCCAGCATTTAGATGTACAAGGCGGCAGGCACCGTGCGGTGCCTGCCGTTTTGTGCATGCAAATGGAAGTGATGCATATTTAACCTTGCGGCGGGTGCTGCTACAAGCAGCACCCGCCGCAATGTTAAATATACAGGATGTGACCGCCAGCGTGGTGGACACATCCTAATTCACACGGAGGGACCGCTGCTGCCCCTGCGGACGGTCCCTCCACCTCGGGGGTGGCGGACGGACACTGGTCCGTCCGCCATCCTAATAGGCCCCTTTGTGTATAGTTGCTCCCCTGACTTAATTCATCAGTCGCCACAACTATATTTGTTACACTGCATGGTGCTCAGTGGCATAATACAGGCTCATAGAGTCCCTGCGGTGCCCGAAGGGTGAGAGAGCATTGGGCAACTCGTCAGGGGCCCCTCAAGCCTTCAGGGTGAGCCAATTTAGTTCAAGGCCAATGAATATCTGTGAGCTATGGTAAACTATGGGATCCCTCTTCACATTCTGAGGTGAGGAGTGAGGAGTTGCACCTGGGACCTGAATAGGGCTGGGCCTTCCATCTACAATGCTGGCTCCACCTCCTGTGGCTTGTCTGATGTCTCTGCCCTGCATTGTGAAAGGAGAGAAGGAATCTTGTCAACAAAGTGCTCCAGAGCTGTACCTTCCCTCCCCTGTGCTGGCTCCACCTCCTGTGGGGTGGCTGATGTCTCTGCCCTGCACAGTGAAAGGAAGGAGATAGCCATGTAAACAAAGTGCTTAGGAACTGGTTTGGACTAGGCAGAGGCCTCTCTGCCTTTAGAGAACAAAGGATTTTGGGGTATAAATATTGGGACCCTGATCCCAAGAACTTTAGATCACTTCTGGAACAAGAAACCTTTTGCCAAGGAGAAGAACCAAGGAAGCTGCAGGAGTTTTACTGCCCCCCTGCCAGTGTGCTGTTTGCTGCCTTGGACTGCAGTGGTTGCTTCATTAGCAAGGAAAGGAAAAGGAACCTTTTAAGGACTTTCATCATCTACTGAATATTCTCCAAGGGCTTGAACTGTGCTTGCCTCCTGCTGAAGTCTCAGGGACAAAAGACTTCATCTCCAGCTCCCCCTGTGAATTTCCTTGCTGGGAATTCTATCTACAGACATTTGCGTGTCGCTGGGAGCTGGAAGCGTGACGCATCGAGAAGAAGCGTGTCGCAGCCGAAATCATCGCATCGCCGGAGAAGTGAGCCTTCGCTGCATCTCCCTGTAAGCGTGTGTTCATCAAAGCTGCCTGCTGTCGCATCACCGGAGAAGCGTGACGCCATCGAGAGAGTCGCCATCGCATCACCGGAGAAGCGTGTCGCAGGGCCTGTTGCGGCTCCAAAGTACTGAGTCATAGCAAGGCTGGCAGGGCGCCTACGCATCATCATCACAGCATCATCACATCGTCGGATCAAGAGCGTCATCTTCTCTCATCGCAACTGGATCATCGCATCGCATCAAGGTGCCATCTTGCGCACCGCAACGGGGCCGCAGGCCGAGAATCTACGCATCTCCTCCGCACCGGTAAGGATCACGACGCATCCCCCACTCTGCGCAAGCATTGAGGCACGACGCATCATTTCCCCCGGATCACAGAACCGACGCATCTCCCCTTTTGCGAGCCTTTTGTTTACTTTGCGTTACGCATCCAGGTACTTTGTTGACAACTTTGTCGCATTTATCATCAACTTGAACTAAGTAACTTTTATCATCTTTAAAGCAATCTTAAGTGTAGTATTGTGGATGTTTGTAGTTTGTGTTCTTGTGCTAAATCTATTTAAAGAATACTTATTTTTATAAAACCTGTGTTGTGTCCATCTGTAGTGTTTCCACTGTATTACTGCGCATATTCACAAATGCTTAACACACTGCCTCTTAGATAAGCCTGTCTGCTCGTGCCAAGCTAACAAGGGGGTGATCAGGGGTTATTAAGGAGTGTAATCCCCTTATCCTGACTTAGAAGTAAGGGTCCCTTTTTGGACAAAGGTAAATACCATTGCCAACTAAAGACCTCCAGATCTAACAGGTGCAATTAGCATTAGCCAAACCATCGTTAAGGCAGTCAAACAGCGAGGCAATCCATCCTGGAACCCTCTTTCTCACCATCAGACAACAGATGCAATGCTATCAACCCCTTCTTCATGAAGAAAATCAACACAATCACATCTAACTTCACAAGTTCATCATCAACACTACTACCTATACCCAGTCATCACACAACTAACAGATCAAACACAATCTCCCACACAAACTTTTCTAACCTTCTGATCACACTCAAGCCACCTCCTACAAAAATGATGTGCTTCCCTACTCCATCATCAAGTCACTGCAAGGTAAAGCCCTCACACACATTGTCAATGCCTTCCTCATTCAGGGCACCTTTTAAAGAGCCTCAAGACTGCTCTTATCCTACCCTTGCTAATAAAGCCCAAACCTGATCCAACTGACTATGACAGCTTCTGTTCTATAACCCACTTCCCATTTGAAAGAAACATTGAGAAGGCAGTTGCCATCCAGCAGCGGGGGGCACATCAGCAAGGAAAATATATATTAAGACCATTAACTGGGTTCAGACCATACTGCAGTATTGACTCAGTAATGCTCCAGCTAGTTAACAACTCCCTCTTCCTCCATGACAATAACAACATGCATGAAGGATGGGTGCTTCGTTTCTATCTTTCCTGTATCTTATAACAGCGCTCCTTTCCAAACATGGGTTATGTTTCAGGGTTCATGAATACACAATCATTTCAATAACAGTAATATTTAATGGAAGTTGTATCATAAAATACCAATACGTTCATATTCAACATTCTGTGTGTTGTGGAGCTAAGACATGAGCTTTCTCCTCATAGATCAAGAGTGTTCTGAACTAAACTAACATCCTATTGTGCAGACAATATAAAAGTAATATGTGCAGGTATATCTATTATTGCAGAACAATAATAAAAGAAATGTGCTTAAACTTCCTTATGCACTACCAATTTCCCAAAACTTCTTTTGTGGGAATGATTCTTAAATATTTTGTTAAAGTTGTTTTTTCCTGTCTTTTTAAGTAGTTGCAACTGACCCAGTGTGTTTGCAATTTGCTGCTTGTCGTAGACTGTCCCAAAAAGTAGAATCTGATATTCCACATCATACTAGGTTGATTGGCCCAATTCAAAATAAAATACATTTGCTATTCATCGTTTGAAAACGTTTTGAGCAAGGACGTCCCAAAACCCATGAAAATGATAAGAAATACATATATAATGTGAACAATATTGCGGACATATTTACTTTCAAATACACCTATTCTCCACATATACTTCAGAAAAACTAATATGCATTGCATCTGAACAGCAAACGCAGACACCCCCAATAACTCATTTTGAAATGGCTGTAATGATCTCTGTCCATTTCTTTTACTTTGTTAGCCCACACCAAACTATGGGGCCGATTAGGATGGCGGTGAATCCGCATCCTCCGGGCCGGCGGAAGCCACCGCCGGCCTGGAGGATGCGGATTCACCGCCGAGGCCACAGAAAACACCCACCGCCAGATTAGGATGGCGGTGGGATTGCAGTGGGACCAGCGGCGGACGGCAGGTCCGTCCGCCGCTGATCCGCGGGGTGTGGAGGGCTATTTGGTGACGGTGTCTGCAAGACACAGTCAGCCAAATTAGGATGTGATTGTAAACATGCTTTTCCGCGGCGGATTTACCGCCGTGGAAAAGCATGTGGACAATAGCTTCTGGGGGGCCCTTGCAGGCCCCTAGGGTGTCGGGGGGTAGGGGGTGCACATGGGGGGTACCTATGGTACCCCCCAGCATTTAGATGTACAAGGCGGCAGGCACCGTGCGGTGCCTGCCGTTTTGTGCATGCAAATGGAAGTGATGCATATTTAACCTTGCGGCGGGTGCTGCTACAAGCAGCACCCGCCGCAATGTTAAATATACAGGATGTGACCGCCAGCGTGGTGGACACATCCTAATTCACACGGAGGGACCGCTGCTGCCCCTGCGGACGGTCCCTCCACCTCGGGGGTGGCGGACGGACACTGGTCCGTCCGCCATCCTAATAGGCCCCTTTGTGTATAGTTGCTCCCCTGACTTAATTCATCAGTCGCCACAACTATATTTGTTACACTGCATGGTGCTCAGTGGCATAATACAGGCTCATAGAGTCCCTGCGGTGCCCGAAGGGTGAGAGAGCATTGGGCAACTCTTCAGGGGCCCCTCAAGCCTTCAGGTTGAGCCAATTTAGTTCAAGGCCAATGAATATCTGTGAGATATGGTAAACTATGGGATCCCTCTTCACATTCTGCGGTGAGGAGTGAGGAGTTGCACCTGGGACCTGAATAGGGCTGGGCCTTCCCTCTACAATGCTGGCTCCACCTCCTGTGGCTTGTCTGATGTCTCTGCCCTGCATTGTGAAAGGAGAGAAGGAATCTTGTCAACAAAGTGCTCCAGAGCTGTACCTTCCCTCCCCTGTGCTGGCTCCACCTCCTGTGGGGTGGCTGATGTCTCTGCCCTGCACAGTGAAAGGAAGGAGATAGCCATGTAAACAAAGTGCTTAGGAACTGGTTTGGACTAGGCAGAGGCCTCTCTGCCTTTGAGAACAAAGGATTTTGGGGTATAAATATTGGGACCCTGATCCCAAGAACTTTAGATCACTTCTGGAACAAGAAACCTTTTGCCAAGGAGAAGAACCAAGGAAGCTGCAGGAGTTTTACTGCCCCCCTGCCAGTGTGCTGTTTGCTGCCTTGGACTGCAGTGGTTGCTTCATCAGCAAGGAAAGGAAAAGGAACCTTTTAAGGACTTTCATCATCTACTGAATATTCTCCAAGGGCTTGAACTGTGCTTGCCTCCTGCTGAAGTCTCAGGGACAAAAGACTTCATCTCCAGCTCCCCCTGTGAATTTCCTTGCTGGGAATTCTATCTACAGACATTTGCGTGTCGCTGGGAGCTGGAAGCGTGACGCATCGAGAAGAAGCGTGTCGCAGCCGAAATCATCGCATCGCCGGAGAAGTGAGCCTTCGCTTCATCTCCCTGTAAGCGTGTGTTCATCAAAGCTGCCTGCTGTCGCATCACCGGAGAAGCGTGACGCCATCGAGAGAGTCGCCATCGCATCACCGGAGAAGCGTGTCGCAGGGCCTGTTGCGGCTCCAAAGTACTGAGTCATAGCAAGGCTGCCAGGGCGCCTACGCATCATCATCACAGCATCATCACATCATCGGATCAAGAGCGTCATCTTCTCTCATCGTAACTGGATCATCGCATCGCATCAAGGTGCCATCTTGCGCACCGCAACGGGGCCGCAGGCCGAGAATCTACGCATCTCCTCCGCACCGGTAAGGATCACGACGCATCCCCCACTCTGCGCAAGCATTGAGGCACGACGCATCATTTCCCCCGGATCACAGAACCGACGCATCTCCCCTTTTGCGAGCCTTTTGTTTACTTTGCGTTACGCATCCAGGTACTTTGTTGACAACTTTGTCGCATTTATCATCAACTTGAACTAAGTAACTTTTATCATCTTTAAAGCAATCTTAAGTGTAGTATTGTGGATGTTTGTAGTTTGTGGTCTTGTGCTAAATCTATTTAAAGAATACTTATTTTTATAAAACCTGTGTTGTGTCCATCTGTAGTGTTTCCACTGTATTACTGCGCATATTCACAAATGCTTAACACACTGCCTCTTAGATAAGCCTGTCTGCTCGTGCCAAGCTAACAAGGGGGTGATCAGGGGTTATTAAGGAGTGTAATCCCCTTATCCTGACTTAGAAGTAAGGGTCCCTTTTTGGACAAAGGTAAATACCATTGCCAACTAAAGACCTCCAGATCTAACAGGTGCAATTAGCATTAGCCAAACCATCGTTAAGGCAGTCAAACAGCGAGGCAATCCATCCTGGAACCCTCTTTCTCACCATCAGACAACAGATGCAATGCTATCAACCCCTTCTTCATGAAGAAAATCAACACAATCACATCTAACTTCACAAGTTCATCATCAACACTACTACCTATACCCAGTCATCACACAACTAACAGATCAAACACGATCTCCCACACAAACTTTTCTAACCTTCTGATCACACTCAAGCCACCTCCTACAAAAATGATGTGCTTCCCTACTCCATCATCAAGTCTCTGCAAGGTAAAGCCCTCACACACATTGTCAATGCCTTCCTCATTCAGGGCACCTTTTAAAGAGCCTCAAGACTGCTCTTATCCTACCCTTGCTAATAAAGCCCAAACCTGATCCAACTGACTATGACAGCTTCTGTTCTATAACCCACTTCCCATTTGAAAGAAACATTGAGAAGGCAGTTGCCATCCAGCAGCGGGGGGGCACATCAGCAAGGAAAATATATATTAAGACTATTAACTGGGTTCAGACCATACTGCAGTATTGACTCAGTAATGCTCCAGCTAGTTAACAACTCCCTCTTCCTCCATGACAATAACAACATGCATGAAGGATGGGTGCTCCGTTTCTATCTTTCCTGTATCTTATAACAGCGCTCCTTTCCAAACATGGGTTATGTTTCAGGGTTCATGAATACACAATCATTTCAATAACAGTAATATTTAATGGAAGTTGTATCATAAAATACCAATACGTTCATATTCAACATTCTGTGTGTTGTGGAGCTAAGACATGAGCTTTCTCCTCATAGATCAAGAGTGTTCTGAACTAAACTAACATCCTATTGTGCAGACAATATAAAAGTAATATGTGCAGGTATATCTATTATTGCAGAACAATAATAAAAGAAATGTGCTTAAACTTCCTTATGCACTACCAATTTCCCAAAACTTCTTTTGTGGGAATGATTCTTAAATATTTTGTTAAAGTTGTTTTTTCCTGTCTTTTTAAGTAGTTGCAACTGACCCAGTGTGTTTGCAATTTGCTGCTTGTCGTAGACTGTCCCAAAAAGTAGAATCTGATATTCCACATCATACTAGGTTGATTGGCCCAATTCAAAATAAAATACATTTGCTATTCATCGTTTGAAAACGTTTTGAGCAAGGACGTCCCAAAACCCATGAAAATGACAAGAAATACATATATAATGTGAACAATATTGCGGACATATTTACTTTCAAATACACCTATTCTCCACATATACTTCAGAAAAACTAATATGCATTGCATCTGAACAGCAAACGCAGACACCCCCAATAACTCATTTTGAAATGGCTGTAATGATCTCTGTCCATTTCTTTTACTTTGTTAGCCCACACCAAACTATGGGGCCGATTAGGATGGCGGTGAATCCGCATCCTCCGGGCCGGCGGAAGCCACCGCCGGCCTGGAGGATGCGGATTCACCGCCGAGGCCACAGAAAACACCCACCGCCAGATTAGGATGGCGGTGGGATTGCAGTGGGACCAGCGGCGGACGGCAGGTCCGTCCGCCGCTGATCCGCGGGGTGTGGAGGGCTATTTGATGACGGTTTCTGCAAGACACCGTCAGCCAAATTAGGATGTGATTGTAAACATGCTTTTCTGCGGCGGATTTACCGCCGTGGAAAAGCATGTGGACAATAGCTTCTGGGGGGCCCTTGCAGGCCCCTAGGGTGTCGGGGGGTAGGGGGTGCACATGAGGGGTACCTATGGTACCCCCCAGCATTTAGATGTACAAGGCGGCAGGCACGGTGCCTGCCGTTTTGTGCATGCAAATGGAAGTGATGCATATTTAACCTTGCGGCGGGTGCTGCTACAAGCAGCACCCGCCGCAATGTTAAATATACAGGATGTGACCGCCAGCGTGGCGGACACATCCTAATTCACACGGAGGGACCGCCGCTGCCCCTGCGGACGGTCCCTCCACCTCGGGGGTGGCGGACGGACACTGGTCCGTCCGCCATCCTAATAGGCCCCTTTGTGTATAGTTGCTCCCCTGACTTAATTTATCAGTCGCCACAACTATATTTGTTACACTGCATGGTGCTCAGTGGCATAATACAGGCTCATAGAGTCCCTGCGGTGCCCGAAGGGTGAGAGAGCATTGGGCAACTCTTCAGGGGCCCCTCAAGCCTTCAGGTTGAGCCAATTTAGTTCAAGGCCAATTAATATCTGTGAGATAGGGTAAACTATGGGATCCCTCTTCACATTCTGCGGTGAGGCCTCATCAGTTTGCGCTACTCCACCGAAGGCGTTGCAAAGTGGCAGCATGTAAGTGATTTATAAAACAGAAATTAATTGTTAAATCAGTAATGTTTATTGTGGCATAGGTCTTGGAATGATATGAACCTCCTTCTCTGAATTTGCAAAAAATACAAAGGCATGCATTTATATACACACACACAAATACAAGTATATATAAAGTGTAAGGTAGGCATTCCAACACTGGGGACAGATTCACAAATATATTTACAGCTTTAAAGTAAGTGGCTCCATTTACTCACCACAAAAGGATACATGTCATGCATAAATGTTTTTTCTACTGTATGTAGAATAATTCATGAGTTATATCCACTGAAAGGTAGGAAGTGTGAGGGAGAATTTGTGGTTTGCCCTGTAAATTTGCGAACACCCACAAATTCAAGAGTATTTAATACCTGCTATCTGACCCTTTGCCACCTTGGGGAAAGTCACAGAATTAAATTTTAAAAAAGTCTGAAGTAACACCCCTAACAGGGCTGGAATGGGATTGGATCACGCTCAAGCTTGGTGAGTTTGTAGAGGAATTGGGGGCATATTATCAACGGCCAGCGATAATTATCGCTGGCCATGCTTAGCTATAATTCTATTATCACAGGCCATCACTGCAATGTATCGCCCTGGTAGCGTGTTATTAACAACGCGTTACTCCAGGACGATAAAAATTCAAAAGATAGCGAGGTTATCGCCGTTTTGCAGGGAACATCGCTGGTTTTCCAGCAATGTTCCCTGCAAAATGGCGATACCTTGCTGATACGACCCACAGGGTAGTAACTGCATAATCCACCTCAATGTTAGGGATAGGTAAGTCTGCATTTTAGCAGACGTTAGTTTTAGGAGAAAACAGCAGTTTTCACCAAAAACTAACGTGTGCTAAAATGCTGGGGCAGCATTGTAAATATTGCGATGTGAACATCAGCGATATTTTTTCCATCCGGCGTACGCCCAGTGGCGCCCACTTTGCATCTCATTAGAGATGCAAAGGGAGGCATTGGGAAAAAGGGTGCTAACATGCGATTAGGCATGTTAGCACCCTCTTGTAAATAGGGTGATAGTTTTATCTCCGCACCAAAAAAGCGGAAATAAAGCCCTAGTAAATATGCCCCTAAGTTTCTACAAGGGTAAAAATATTTTTCCCGTGTCAAAAGAAAAACAGAAAAATTGCCATTTGCACACTGAGCTGGAAACTTAAATAAAATCACAATATGCTCAGTAGCATGAATGGATAGCTGTACCTGGTACAAATTTCCACAAGCACCTTGTGAATAAGAGGCATTGATAAATCTGCACAGTACCAGTAATTGTATAAGTGCAGATTTATGATTCCTGATCCAATTACCTCATATTAGTGGCAATAAAGAACCTGGGCCTGATTTATGAAAAGTGACGCATCGCTGCGTGAAAACAGCGATGCGTCACTTTTCACTGAGCTCTCCCGGTGACATGATTGATGCGTCATATTTACAAGAAGTTACAGATATGTCAGTATTTCTGACGTATCTGTAAGCGCAAAAGTGACGCATTGCTGGAGTGTGTCACAAGAGTGACGCAACTCCAGCAATGCTTTCTTTCACATGGGGAAAGCTCCATGTGAAAGGGCTTGCGTCAGTCTTATGCCTGCTGTGAGGCAGGCGCAAGATTTTGACGCAACAGCGTCCTAAAAGTGACGCAGTGAAATCTCATAGATTTCACTGCGTCACTATTACGAGGCTTTTTGCGGAGGAACGCCTCCTCTGCATACATTATACCTGACGCAGGTATAATGTAGCGCAGGGGTTTACAAAGTGACGTATCTGCTTAGATGCGTCACTTTGTAAATAGTGCGCAACAGGAGGCTTGTTTTACGCCGCCGATGCCCCACAAAAAATGACGCATCGGAAGCGCAAAACTGACGCAAGGCCTCATAAATGAGACCCACAGTGCCTACCACACCGTGCTTTAGTAATATGTTTGTGACAGTATGCTCCTAAATGCAACAACAGCTACATACTACACCCTTTCCTCTCTTCTACTGGATGGGTGTGGCTCGTTTGCAACCCTTGTCCTTTGTGTGATGCTTGGATTTTTCAGAATCCCTATGAGTTCAGCGATGTAACATGGATGGCAGCACAAACAGTCTGAAAAGTGTTACGGCACCTCTGTGTACTTCTGCCACCGTAGCTCTTACAGCACTGGCAGCTTGCTGTTAGCTCTGTCCGATTCCCTCCACTGCAGGAGTCATATTTCAAGCACCAGAATCTTCTGAAGTACTTGAGTGGGCACTGTGAGGCATTTGGACAAAATATCGTGTTTTAAATATTAGGAGACAGAAATAGCAGCCCAAAATATAGTAATGCAGAAATATAATTGTCAAGAATATTGTTTTTTCAAGGTAACTGATATCATTGTTAAGAATATCACTGTTGATATTGCTTTTTAAAAACTTAGTTTTAGTCCACATATTTATTTTATGTGTTATTATTGTTTGTGTAATTTGTTAATACTATTTTTAAATATAGGGCCTCATTCACAAAGGGCCTCCACACTCCTGGCAGATGCCACACAGTTGTGAGGCAGTCTCTGCACTTGGGTGGAATCTCTACAATGAGAATTCTCACTGCATAGATTCAACCCCACGTGTGAAGACTTCCCAACAATGGCAGGGCCCCTCTATGTGTGGAGAGACCCTTTGTGAATCAGGCCCACAGATTGTATTTTTAAGTAATGCAAGCAGAGGTCAAGGAAAAAGTGATGCCAATGCTAGTGGGTGGGTTAAGAAGACAAGTGAGTCACAGTAATCACTGTGTTCATCTTAGCCGGCGTAGGGCAGACAATGACAGTTAGTAAAATCACACAGACTTTCTTAGGACTGAGTTCTGTAACTGAGAAAATAAATGAATTAAGCAATGATTGTTTAATTTTATGCTTGAAAATGTACAGGTAACTTTAAACAACTTCTTGGGATCACTAGTGCATAGTTCTTCCTTATTAAATGTAAAAATAGTTATCCCTCTGAGACCCGTGAAAACCAAGCAAAATCTCCCCAGAGTGAGATACTGAGAGAGGGGGAGCTCAAGTAACTGTTATACACAGTACTGTAGTAGAAGTGGGCGAGGCAACACATTAAAAGATAGTACAGAGTTAAAGGTCTACCTTAGGCTAAGAGCCCAGGAATGAGCCCAGTGATGGAAACATTTGGCATGTGAACCATGCAACAAATATTATGGTAAAAATATAATAAAGTGTCTTCAAAATTCAAAAAAGTATATAACAATTCACCTTAGTACATCAGATTATATCACGCTTTAAGAAAAGTTTGAGACGTTTTAAATAAGAACTTAGAAACATCATGCCAGTACCCCCCACTCTGAAGACAATACTATTAGTACACTGCAGCGTCCTCCCCAGCCTGGGAACATGTAAATGAATTGGTATTACATGTCTTTATTCTCTAGATTATAACCATTAACTGAAAGGTACTGCGTCATGAAGTTTTTTAACCACACACTGTCATTTATGCCACTAGACTACGGAGTCCATTAGGGACCATAGGGATCCTGCGTTCCCTGATAAACAAGCCACTATATCTGCCCCTTTGTTAAATTAAAAATACAAACAAAACATATACAAATCATAATTCCTCAATGAGTCATCAAGACCCTTGAATCACTGTTCCAGATCTCAGGGTGTGAGGCTGAGGAGACACAGGAAAAACAACCACAGCAGGCACTGGTGAGCTAGCAATTGAGGCAGTCCTGGGGCTCTCCTGGTGCTCTGATGGCAATCTCACTCTGGATGTCTGGCACCGACAGACTCCGAGTCAGGTGCTTGAAATGTGACAAATCCCTCATAATGCACTTTCCAGGATGATGATCAGTCATCATGTGTCCCTTACTAGTCACAACTTGCAGTGGATTGGCATCAAACAGAGTATCAGATTTGCTTTTCACGTCTGCTTGGCAAAAATATGATCCTCTCCTTGAAATGTAATCTCCAGTGCCCATTGACGCTTGTCTATATGAGTCTTTATTCTGGACTTGTCAGGTGAATCAGTGAGTCAGTTGTTCTTGGCATCAATTGTTCTTTCAATGGACTACTGGGGCAGTTTGGTACCTGTAGCTCTCCTGAACATCAGGGTGGCCGGGCTTTTGCCGGTTGTAGAATGAGGAGTAGCTCTGTAAGCATGGAGATTAGAATGAAGAACTGACTTGAGCTCAAGTCACTCTAGCACAGCGTACTGAACAGCATTCTTAAGATTGCTCATAAATCATTCAACAATGCCATTAGTCTGTGGTCACAGAGGTGTGGTTTCTGATGCTTGTTATAAAAATTAGTAAGAAAATCTTTGAATTCATGGCCATTAAATAGTGGGCCATTGTCAGATTTTAGAGTGGACAGAGAACCCCAGGCTGCAAATATGCCTTCAAGCCTTTCAATTAATCGATCAAGCATGATTGACCAAAAGTCTTCCACGAGAGGAAAGTGGAGTACTCATCTATCATCAGCTTGAAGTCATGGCCTTTTTAAGAGGCCCAAAGAAGTCAACTGCAATTTTCTTCCAGACATGTTTTGGAAGATCCGACATGTTCAAAGGACGCTGTGTTGTTTTGGGAGATAAACAATTACACAAATAACAAGCCTCGAGCTCTGTCTCTCAACTCAGTCATCAAGATGAGGGAACCAAACTTCGTGGTAACAATTTCACGATGTCCCTCATGTGCCACTTCAATGACTTGCTGTCGTAATAATTTCAGGAATGGCAATTCTTGATCCTCGCAAGAAAATCCCTTCTTGTGTAACTGACAGTTCAACATGCACATTCTTTAACCCCTTCGCTGCGGCGGCAATTCCGCCGCAGCGCTAGGGGGGAGGGGGGCCGAGCAGCGCTCGCATGCTCGTGACGGAGCCGCTCCGTCATGAGCCGCGGTTGAGCTGTGCTCATGACGGAGTGGTTCCGTCATGGCCCCACCCGCTCAATGGAACGTCCAGCGCAGGCGCGGAATTCGCGCCGCGCAGGCGCGCCGAGCGGGCCATGACGGAACCGCCCGTCATGAGCACAGCTCAACCGAGGCTCATGACGGAGCGGCTACGTCATGAGCATGGAAGCGGTTAATTTCTGATATTCACTGTTGTTATCAAGAGGTTGAGCATGTGCTCTCCAGGATTGATGCATAATAATGTCTGAGGATGAGCATTTTCCTATCCGCCTTGGTAGCAGCACTTATTTGCTCCATTGATACAGCTGCATGAGTGCTGGATCTTACAATGAAGTTAACTTAGGCATCAGTCACTTGAGAAGGATTACCCTGACACTGTATGGGCACTCGATAAAGGTAGTGGGCAGGGTATTGATCTTTTCCCGACCTGTGCACAATGGCATAGTCATACTCCAAATCTCAATGCGAGTGGCATTTTGGCCTTTGGATTGCCAAAAATAGTGAGTAGTGCTTGGTGATCAGTAACAAGCGTAAAATGTTTTCCATACTGAAGCATGAAAAATGTTACCAAGCCCACACAACAGCTAG
Source organism: Lissotriton helveticus (assembly GCF_964261635.1). NCBI lineage: Eukaryota > Metazoa > Chordata > Amphibia > Caudata > Salamandridae > Lissotriton > Lissotriton helveticus. The sequence goes on along the minus strand of NC_136067.1, from coordinate 1,066,429,090 downwards.
GCTTTCTTTTTCCTGTTGTGAGTAAATTTGTTCAGTCTGTGACAAATGTCTGCTAGCATGAGCTTTCTGCATTTATAAATCCACTATGTTGGGCAAGAATTGTTCCCAAGTCCACTGGGCTGGCAACCACAACAATCTCTGTATGCAATTTTGTCTCAAAGTAAGCCATTTTAGTAGCATATTCAATTGCTTGCTTAATCATCTTGAAACTTTGATCACACTCCTGTGACCACTGAAATGAAACATTAGCAAAGTCACAGATGCACCTGGAACTGTAGCTGACCATACCAAGAAAAGAATGCAGAATGGTTACATCTTGAGGAGTGGAATTAGATGACAAAGCCTTAACCTAGGCTGGATAAGGAGTCATTCCTCTTCCGAAGAAAATGTGGCCAAAGAATTTGAGTCTAGTTTTGTGAAACTCACACTTTTCAGCATTCAATGTAAGATGTGTATCAGCAAGTAGATAGCACACTTGTGTAATGATTGATTGATTGATTTTAATACTTATATAGCGCATGCTGTCACCCTACGGGTATCCTGCCGCTTGTAGGGGCTCTATCATGTTTATTTCATGTGGCCCCAAATACTAATGCATTAACACTGTAATTGAAAGCATGCATGACAGGCTGTATAATGCGATGAACAACATCTTGGAAAAGTTTGACAGCTGAAGACACTCCCATACTCAATCTTTTGTATGTAAACTAGGGGTGGGCGCAATTTGTGAAGTCGCGCTACACAAAGTTCGGTAAACAGTAAAAAATCTCTGCGAGCACGCAGAGTTCCGCAAACACGCGGAATTGCTTGTTCTGCCCGTTCTCGATGCTTTTTTCCTGTTTGCGAATACTGTTTGCGTGCTCGGGGGAAAATATCTCACGAACATGCATTTTGAAAGTGCGAACAAGCAAAAAATTCCATGAAGCCACAGATGGCAGAATTTTTGGCAATTTCGCGTTCTCCGCAGAACGTAAAATTAAATTTACCGCCCAGGCCTAATCTAAACAAACCAACATGATTGAAAAGTTAGCAATGTACTTGCAATTTCTTTCCAATTCAAGCTGATGGTATCCTTTGTTCAGAAGAAGGCATGAAAAGACTTTTGCATTATTCAACTGGGTTATCATATTGGCAATATTAGGACGTGGGTGTCATTCTCTTTCAATCACCTTGTTTGCTTTTCACACATCAGCACAAATTCACATAGACCCATCACTCTCCTTTTTTGGTGCCACTACTATCGGCTACACCCATGGGTTTAGACTAGTAGAGTGCTCAATGATATCAAGTTTTAGAAAAGTCTCAATTTCTTTTTCTACAGCCTCTCAGAGAAGAAATGTAATTTGACAATGTCATTGAGCAACAGGACAAATGTCTTCATTAATGTGGAGTTGCACTGTTTTGAAATTTCCTAATCCATGAAGCAATGAAGGAAACTGAGCCAGCTATCTTTTTGCTGAACTTTGTTTTTTCATCTCACGTGCTGCCACAGAGGTCCGAGGCCATAGAGGAGAGACCGGAATCCCGAGGGGGCCGCACTCATGAGGTTGCCGAGTGACGCCATTGTTTCTTCTGCAAGTGGGGACCACATCGCCCAGCATTCCGTGTGGTGGCAGTGCCACCCAACACGCTCAACGGGGTCACGTGCACCAGAAGGTGCTTAAAGTAAAGCAAGGGCTCACGCAGCGCGGGAGCCAGCTTTCTTTTTGCCGAACTTTGTTTTTTTGTCTCACCTGATGCCACAGAGGTCCGAGGCCATAGAGGAGAGACCGGAATCCCGAGGGGGCTGCACTCGTGAGGTTGCCGAGTGACGCCATTGTTTCTTCTGCGAGTGGGGACCACATCGCCCAGCATTCTGTGCGGTGGCAGTGCCGCCCAACACGCTCAATGGGGTCACGTGCACCAGGAGGTGCTTAAAGTGAGGCAAGGGATCACACAGCGTGGGACGCACGCGGGCGTGCCCGGGCGGGCCCGTCCATGCCCGTCGTAGCCTGGAGGAGGCTGGGCTGGGCCATACCCTTAACATTTGCGCCTGGACTACAAGAGGAACTGTTGTTTGTGACTCTGGTCTAAGGGGACATCGTAATAGGACGAGGTTATGGCCTCTAAACGAAAGCTTGGCGGCCAGAAAGTAGGAGGTGGGGTTGCAGGTACATTGGATGCCTTTTTGACCTGGGTTGAATCGGTGCTCCAGCACGAGATACAGCTCACGGAAAAAAGGCTTTCATTAGGAGCTTACGCAGAACAGAAAAGGTCATCTATGGGGGCCATAAGAGTGGCCAAGTCACATGTGTTAGCTGTAAATTCTTTCAGCCACTCAAACATAGATCCATCTGAATATTCACAGGGGGGTACAGTGGACATGTCCAGAGCTTACCGCTGGAGTTGGGGCCAGAGTGTATTGCTTCGTTGGACATGTCTGCACATGATGCTGCTCATGGGTCCAGGGAAGTCTCTACTACCCCGCAGAATTTAGACCCTCCCCTGGCGCAAATGACCCCATGTGCTGTGCCCAACTCTAAAACTGATAAAGGGGAAGCTCGAGACAACCAGGTAACTAGGCCAAAGAGATCCATAAGAGATAGTAGTGGGGCAGTAGGTGGAGTGGGGGAACCCTTGGCAAAGCGAACAAGGGGTAGTTTAGCAGTACGAGCCCAAAATAAAGATAAAGGGAAAGCCAAGCACCAGAAAGGAAAATCGCCCCGGACACTTAAATCTGGGACGGTTTATCCTGTAAACTCTAATGTGATGGAGCAATGTGACAGAGGGGATAATCAGGCCTACTGGGAACGGATGGAAACGCTAACACTAACTATCCTTGCCCCATTTTGGTCCAGGTTAGGCGCTATTGAAGATAAAGTGGCCCTATTGGTAAAAATCTTAGAAGCAAAAAACCTCACAAATGTATAAAAAACACAAGGGGAAGGTAGTATCTTAACTACTCATCCAGGGAGCTCAGAAGTAGGTGGGACCCTGGATAACCCTTTAACCCGTACTGTCACAGATAGCACGAACGGAATGAAATGCCATCTAATGCCAGTACCATTAGTACCTCAAGCTGAGAGCTCAGACATGGGGGAGCAGAATCTGTTACCTAGTGTACCCCATCAGGGGTCTGAACAGCAGCTACAACTGCTGCCTACTAGTTTCTATGATTCACAGGCGCTAAGCAATCCTTCTGGGCCTTCGATCGCCCCCTTAGTGTGTCATGGGGGTGGCCAAAGTGTGATAAATAATTTACCAAAAAACGTATTGTTAAAACAAGCGCAAGATATTATAGATCTCCCACCAGCGGCAAGCCCCCTTGTTGTAGTCTTGGCAGGTGTTCCCCCGCTGAGATTGGACCAACAAGAATCCTGGATCCAGCTAAAAAATAAAACTGTGGATTGGCTGGCTCGACATAAAGGCTTTAGGCCTTTATTAGCTAACAACATTTTGATGGTGCGTAGAGTTCCTTGGCTTGGCAGATCGCAGAAAAACAAAGGGGAGATTGTGTCATTGTTAATTTTCGAAACCCTAGAATGGCACAAACAATTCTCGAAGAGTAAGACCATTTTTCCCCCGCTACCTCCATTGCTGCTCTCCCGCTGGGGTACTTTTACCGGCCTCCTCTGAGACCACATGGGGAGTTAATCCCGTCTATCCTAGTATCAAACAGATTTGAGGCTTTGTCTAATTTAGATGACCAGGGTTGACTGCAAGTAAGTGACATATATATAGAGGAGCCCCTGATACAGAGGACGCGGGCTGAAAATGAACCCCCATTCACTACCCCAGAGCATATACCGGTGGTTCCACCATTAATTACACATCTCGCTTCGGTCCCGCCACCAGAAATTGAAGGCAATCAGCCGGGCCGGCCTGAAATTGGCGGTGAAGTGAAAATTCTTTCATGAAACATAGCCGGCCTGCGCTCAAAAAGGGGGGTCATTAATTGGGAGACTTTACTTCTAGAGCATCATAGTACTGCTCTGCAGGAAACCTGGGACTCAACTGACTCATATCATTTGGACGGGTTTTGCTCTTATAGGAAAAATGCAGTGCCATCGACAATTGGAAGAACAAGGGGTGGACTTTTGACATTGATTAGCCTTAAATTGCTCTATAGTGCAAAGATGATACAGACACATACACCTCACATTTTAGCGGTCGAACTTACAGCCGTTAACTTGTCAAGCCTACTAGTGGTGAATTTTTATAATTCTTTTACAAGAGTTGATGATTTGAAGCATCTGATATCTTTAACTACCTTTCTGGACAATTTTGAGGCCAATAATGACGCTCCTTACCAATTACTAATCCTTGGTGATTTTAACATTCATGTTTGTCCATCCAATTGCATGCTAGGTATTGAAGAGGTACAAAATAGGGGGTCCCAGTGAAATGGTATCCAAAGTACACAAGAGACCACTTTGTAAAAGCAGAAATATTTGAGCACAAACAATTCACAAGCAAATGTTGCTTGTGAATTGTTAATGCTCACATATTTCTGCTTTTACAAAGTGGTCTCTTGTGTACTTTGGATACCATTTCACTGGGACCCCCTATTTTGTACCATACGGCACCCAGGTCCCTAGTGACTTTTTTGGGTAAAACCCCCCTTGTTTAATGTAAGGTATTGAAGAGGAACATGGGCCTCAGGGGACAACCCATTTTGAACATACGTCGTGTGGGGCTTATCTAGAGAATTTTTTATCTGCGTTTAACCTATTCTGCCCAGAACAGGCAGATACTTTGCTTTCAATCCCGACCTATACTGGGCAGGGACATGGTAGCATTATTGATTACATTTTTGTTTCATGCCCATTGATTGAATTATTGGGCATTTTTTGAGTTATGAATAGTTGTTTGAGTGATCATAACCCCCTCTCTTTTACCTTTTATATCCCGGCTTTTGAAACTGGGAAACCGCTGACATTTATTTCTAATTCCATTATTGTTAGCAAAGATGAAGATCGGAGAATAAAATGAGAGGCAATTATACCTAATAATTTCCTTGAAAATCTTTATAGAGGGCAGTCAGTGGATTTTAATATATGCTTAAACTTGGATTCTGACCCACTAACAACCTTAGGTGCTTTTGAATGTATAACGAAGCAGGTAGCAGTAAATTTGACACTACGTTGTAAAGTAAAGTCCAAAAAATATAAAAACTGGTTTGACCTAGCGTGTGCTAGTGTGCACACTGCACTACTAGGGGCCCTGAAGAAAACTACAAGGGATGTAAATTTAGTCAAGCAGGCTAGTAGGGCGTATAAATTTGCAATTAAAACAAGGAAAACTCAACTAAAAGAAATGGCTTGGGATGAACTTACCCAAGTAAGCGTCTTGTCTAATAGCACCAGATTCTGGAAAGTGGTTAATAGCCCAATGTTTGACGATACAACCAATTCTGTCAAAGATTGTCTTATCCCTCCAGAAAAGTGGGTTGAACATTTTAGTGGCATATATACTGATGTGAGTCAGGCATTGCCTATTTCACAAGGGGATAACATCGAAGCCTTAAATGTGCTATTCACTGAGGCGATTAGGTCTACAGCAAAGGGCAAAGCGCCTGGCCCAGAGGGCGTGCCAGCAGATCTCTATAGGGCAGATCCCATTTTATGGGCTAGAATCTTGACATGTGTTTTTAATGCCGCTACCAAGGTCGGCTTCCCCAAGTCCTGGGCCAAAGCTGTAATAATTCCAATTTTTAAAAAGGGAGCAAGAGAGGATCTGGCCTGTTACAAACCGATCTCTCTATTGGACTCTGCAGCTAAGATAATGGGGAAGGCCGTACTTGTGCGCCTAACTGATTGGTTAGATAAAAACAGCATCATATCAGGCCTGCAGTACGGGTTTAGAAAAGGAAAGGGCACTACGGGACAATGCCTCAATTTACATCTAGTAAAAGGGAAGTACACGGTCGCTAAGCGTGGGGACATCCATTTAGCTTTTATGGATTTGTCCACCGCTTTCGATCTCGTAAATAGACAAAAACTTTGGGCTTCCCTACATTGCGTTGGAATTGAACCGGCTTTGATCTCCTTCTTGGCAGCTATCCACGAAAACACCACGGCTGCTGTTCGTTATAATGAGAACGGCAGCCTAACTGAGGCATGGCCACTTAAGCGAGGAGTGCGACAGGGGTGCATTCTTGCCCCCCTGTTGTTTACACTCTATATCAATAAACTGGGTGATACCCTGATTTCTGCTTGTAAGGATGTCCCAAGAGCAGGTTAAAAAAGGATCCCGGCATTACTGTACGCAGATGATGCGGTTCTGGGGGCTAGAACATCGCTGGGGTTACAATCCCTTTTAGATTGATTTATTGATTTTATGGATTCTCTAGATCTAATCACTAACCTCAAAAAGTCACACTCCATGACCATTGGAAAGGGTCGGGCCGAAAAGACCCAATTTTATTGTAAGGGAACTAAACTTACGAAAGTGCCTGCTTTCCCATATCTAGGTGTACTTTTTGATGAAAGGCGATCATGGGTTATGCAGCGCACTCACAAAAAGAACACTCTAGTTAGAGCGGCTGGGTCATTATTAGGGTTTGCGAGAAGGGTTGGCTCGGCTCTAAACCATTACCGGCCATCATGAGGATTTATAATGCAAAGTGTCTTCCGATGGTTACGTATGGGAGTGATATATGGGGCTATACTGAGAATGGTAATATACAGACAGCAGAAAACGATTTCTTCCGCAAGCTGCTATCGCTCCCAGCCTCTGCTCCAGTTTATAACTTACATGAGGACCTAGGTGCTGGATTTATTTCAGATCGGATTGCGGTCGCCCCACTATTATGTTGGTTAAGAATCTGGGCTCAGCCACAACCCAATCTGAACCAGCTGATTATTCAGGACTATGTTTCTCTAGATAGAGGATCCAATATTCCTTGGATTCGGTATGTCAAGACACAAATTGACTCACTGGGCTGTCCTGATTTATTCTTAAATCCTAGAGCCCTTGGTAAGGCAGCTATCAGAGATTTGAAGTTTCAGTTCCTGAATAGGGTTACGGCAGCAAGGGAGGAAATGGAACTGGCAAAACCCTCGGTGAGGAGCTTTGTTATGTTAAGTTTAGGTAGAGAGATACAGCCATACCTGACTTACATAAACAAACCCTATCATTTGTTTGTGTTAACAAGGTTCAAGTATATCATGCTCCCCTGACTGCTGTCATTCCCAAAAGGTTTCTCAAAAGAGGGGTCGCTAGGTCCCTGCCCTTGTGATAATTTTTCAGAGCAAAATAGCCTCCATATGTTTTTTTTTCTGTGATTTCTATGTGTCTCTGCGTAGGAATTTTATTTTACCTTTGTTAAGAGGGGCTAATTTAGAGCAAATGAGGCCAGCACTAGCCTATTTACAAATGCTTGGTTCCTCAGATGTGTGTTTTGGGGTAGCTAGCTATATCACCGGGGCAATCAGGTGAAGAAATAGACTTCATTTATAGTGCTGTTTCTCTTCTTCCTTTTTAATGTATTTTTAGGTGAAAAATTAGATTTTTATTCTTTATACCTTGGTATGTGACAAACTTTTTAATTTATTTATTTGAAATGCCAAGGGTGTTTTTTGGTTGGGGGGCGTACATATGGACGGTACGTGGTCTTTTTAAAATTGGCACATGTATTATGTCGTATTTATATCATATAATGTACAATAGGTAGTTGTCATGTGATCTGTGCTTTGATGGTTTTAAATTTTAACCGAATAAAGAAACTTTGACTTGACTTGATTCACTATGTCATGATGAGCATTGACATTGTAATTCACAGCAATTAGTCCCATATCAGCAGCAGTGCTAAGTAGAGCAAACATGCATTCAACTCACCTTCCTCTTTTTGTGTTTTGTGGTCGAAATGGCTAAACCTTGACTTTGCAATAACTTTGAGGCTGCCCAAGCATATACCCTGTTGTTCAACGGTGTAAGACTGGGCTCTGGAGACAGTTCATGGTCCTTTATCACTGGTATGATATTTATCGATGCTCCACTGTCTATGACAAACAGTATTTAGCTAACCCTGGGCAGAGCTTGCGGAGTTGTACTCTGCGGAATTTCACAGAGTTAATGGAAAACTCAGTGAAATTCCACAGAGTTTTTTGGCCTGCTGGAGTTACCTGCACCATACATTGCCTCCCCCTGCCCCCGTGTAGTAAGGCCTGACCTTACCTGTCCTGATCCTCCTCCATGGTGGATGGGTATAGTTGAGCTGGCTGTCCACGGCAGTGCAGTCCGGCCACCATTCTCCTAGCCGCCACTGCCATCCTTCCTGGTTCCTTCCTACTCCTGCTGACGGCTGGACTCGGCTTGTGCTGCTCTGGCTCAGAGAATTTAATTAGGAGGAGGAACTGCAGTGCACATGCAGTATTGCGTGAAGGCATGCCTGACCCTATCATGAGATTTGATAGTGTCAGGCACGCCTTCACGCAATACGCCATGCACACTGCAGTTCTTCCTGTTAATTGAATTCTCCGAGCCAGAGCAGCGGATCCGAATGCAGCCAGCAGCAGGAGCAGGATACAATTTGGGAGGTAGGTAAGGCCTAGACCCTGTCCTCGGGACCAGTCGGTAAACTCTGCTTTACTGCAAGTGCAGAGTTTTTGAAAACTTCGCAAACTCCGCTGGCGGAGCAGAGTTAACTGTCCACCCTTATATATAGTAACCATTAATCTTCAATTTTGTTTTGGGACAATGTCCAAATACATTTCGTGATTTCATTTGTTGACCCTTAAGTGGCTTGTATTCTTCTATAGAAGAAGCCAAACCTACAGGCACATGTCTTGCAGTAGTCAGCATTGACATTGCACACCCATATTCTTCACTGTCGCTCGATAGTAACATTGAAGAATCTCTCGACGAAGAATTCAATGACAATCAGCCTTTTTCAATTTTGTACTTGCCTCACCTGATGATGCCCTTTACCTCGGTGGATGTGAGTGAAACGCATCTGGAACTTTCTGGCAGCCCATTTCTCTTCACAACGTGAGGCACTGGCAGACATTTTGTGTTCACGAAGTGATGCGCTTACTTTTACATTCTCACTGTGCAAACTATTACAAAATGATTCTCTTTCCTGCAGCCTTTACATATCTATCTTATTACTGGACATTTACCTTCATGCGGAAAGGAAAATCCACATCGATAATACACCATCCTTTTATTTGGAGACATACTTTGTGTCCTTCTACCTTGGGTTATTTCTTGCTCATCACATTCAACTTCGCTTCACTCTGGGCCCCTCTGGCATCCATGTCAGCATCTTGCTTGTTGGCATGTTCTTCTGCTCTGTATACCATGAGCACAAGCTCCAGACTGATAGTTTCTCCGAGCATTCGGCATCTGAAGGAATTTGAAAAGCTGCTTCTATGACTCTGAGATGAATGGCTTCTTCATCATTGAATCTGTTGAACTTACAGTGTTTGATGAGCATTACAAGTCTTTCAACAAATTCATCCATCGTTTCATCATCTCTCTGTCTCTCCGGCTTGAAGATGTACTTTTTATAGTCAACCTTCTGCATTGGATTGAATTTGATGTTCTACACTACTTTAATTTGACAGTATGAAATTTCTTCGCCTCTTGGTATTTTCTTTCTTCACTCCGTAACCTGCAACATTTTTTAGCTATTTGATGATCCTTTCCCACATTAAGAGGGTCAAATTAGGGTTTCTTTAAAAGGGGTCCGATGGATGCCTTTTTTCCCTGTGTTGCTGGGAAGCTGCCAGAAATAAGGATCTTGTTAAAAATCACAGTAAGATGGGCTGAAATAGTCTTGAATAGAGGGTGAAAAACCTGAGGGGGCCACGGTCCGAATGGGCACCCAAATTAAAGGTTTCAATGAGAATAGCTACCTTCTCTTCAGTAAGTGGGGTGAAGGTGGAAAATATAGAAGGGCATTGTCTTGACTTAGCTGGGATGGTTTCCTCAATCGTCACTGTCGTTGGTGATGGGTGGCTCTATGTTATCCAATGTTGAAGTAAATATTGTTTACTTTAGCCTGAATTAAATCTGCTATTGTGTTGCAAAGTTGCAGATCTGGGGTAATCGTGTGTTTATTGCAGAAGTTGGATGGTGACCTCACTGTGTTAAAAACCTCCTTTTTGGATTTAAAAGCTGATTTAATTTTAACTGTAAAAAATGTAGCTTTAGTTGGACCTATAAGTATTTTTTATTCTTTTATAAGCATTTTATATTTAGTTTTTTTCTCTGGACTGCAGTTCAGTTTCCAGAGCTGCTCCGGCTGCCTACATTTTTATTTAAGTTCTCTAAGCACCTGAGAATACCATGGTGCTGAGGGGGTCGGCCTATGGTTTGGCTTGAATTTTAGAGGAGCAAGTTGGGTAACTGCTGTATCTATCCAAGTGGCATGATTGGCAGATGCTTGCTCAATATCAGTGTCTGTATGAATTGCGGGCTCGGACTCACCCAGCAGATTATCTCATTTCAGATTGCTGATTTTTTTCCAGTGGAGGTATTATATCGCTGCTGATACATTGGAAGTAGAGGATTTGTTTGTGTGAATGGCTAATTTTTACACAATGGCCCTATGGTCTGGTCAGGCCAGTGGCACAATTCTTTTAACCACTAGGTCAGGATTATTTGCAAAATGCCTTCAAGTTTATGATTGGCTTCATGTGTTGGAGGTTTTAGTATTTGCAAAAGCTCAAAGCTCTGTAGGATATCCATCGGATGCTCCATACCTTTGTCATCTATGCGTCTAAATAGAAGTTCAAATCCCTTAAGTTTGTAAAGTTGGGGTATCTTACACAGAATCCCATGAATCCTTGCAGTGATTGAATACAATTTTCTCTCGGGTCTGGAGGGTGATAAATTAGGAGACTGTTGAAGGAAAAAGTACCATAAATGTTTATATTAAGCTTAAGGCTTTCACAGTTAAGATGCGAGAGGGGTTTGAAAGTAGCTTTGAAGTGGTTACAATAAATAATCACTATTTCACCTCCTCACTTTTATAGTCTGTCAACTTTAATTAGGTCATAACCTTTAGGAATAGCTGTTTTAAAATCAGACTCAGATGTTGAATCTTCCCATGTGACCATTAAGAAAGAGACATCTGGGTTTTCAAGCTCGATGTGGCTAAGAAATTAATCCTAAATTTCATAGCTTTCGAAGGCTGTGGTGGGTTTAAATGCCACAAAATGCTCAGGCAGTTGCCCCAAGGTGCCCCTGGAAATGTGCCCTTTGCACACATAAGACCAATAAGTCCATGTTAAAACTAGTTTATTCTCCTTCCAAATTATTTCAGTTGAGTTCCATAGCTTAAGCAAGCCCAATTTTTTGCACCATCTGTAAATTAATCTTAGACAAGGATCCTCCAAGGCATGGTCAATTCCTTTACATTTCTCAGGGTGTCTTTGTATTCAGCTAAGTCAGGGGTCGTCCAGATTCAAATCCAACATAAAAACGGTTATAGTTGGGCCAGGTCAGAGTGGTACATGGGGGTTGCTTGCTGGAACAGAAAACAATGATTTAACAAAGTTGTTCGCCACTACGGTAAGCTTATAAGTATCCGTGTAGCCCCAAACCTCTGCACCATACAAAGCCCCACTTTGGGACTTTGCACTGTAGGTTTCCATGGCACGAGAAATTGAATGTGTATGTGTATTCTTTTGAAAATTGAGTATAGCTTTTGATCTGTAAGATATTAAATTTGATTCTTTATTAATTCGGGGTTCCCACTTGAATTTGTAAGACAGGGTCACACCCAAATAGTCAAAGCTAAACATATGTTCCAATCATTATTGAGCAGCTCTTGTTACCACTCTTTCTGAGAACCATAAACTTAGTTTTTTGCAGCATTTAATTCCAGACCCCCGTCACTGCAGAACTCTAAGAATGTGTTTAGCAGATTTTGTTGACCCCCTCGGAGTTTAAGAAATTAATAAGGAATCATCTGCAGATAAAAGATTTGGGGTCAGATTTACAAGAAACAAACACAGCTGTAGAGATGCGCCTGTTTCCCTGCGCCAGCCTGCAATACCCTTGCGCCACCATGAATGTTTTGTATTTACAATACGGCACACCATGGCGCAAGGATTGACAGATAAGTCAGAAATTTTGATGCATATGTTGGCCCAAAAGTCATGCATTGGTGGAGTCGTGTCGCAAGCAAGACACAACTCCAGCAATGCTTGGGGAGGCCCATACTTATTGTACTGTGTGACTCCTTACTCCTGTTTCAAGCAGGTGGTAAGTTTTGAATCAGTGACATCCTAGAAGTGGCGCAGTGAAATCATGCACATTTCACTGCTTCACTCCTACAAGGTTTTTTTGCGTGGCATCACCCACCCTGCATACATTATACCTGACGCAGGTATAATGTGGCACAGGGCTTTACAACATCACGCATCTCCTTAGATGCGTCATGTTGTAAATCTGCTGCATTTTTATGCCACTTGTAAATCTGCCCCTATGGTTTAACACGGTTCAGGATGGAAGAGTTATTAGCACACTTTGTTCATTCCCTGACGACATTGTTGATTTATAAGGTGAACAGGGTAGGCACCAAAACACACCTCAATTGAACCCCTCTTGCACTTTATCGATTACCCTATTTCACTCACACTTATATGTGCATAATTCCTTTAATGCAATCAATTAAACCACTGGCAATCCCCATACTTGCTAGTAATCTCCAGTGGTTCTCCTGAGGAATAAGATCGAATGTGGCACGCAAATTGACAAAGGCAACGTAAAGTTTTATGACTACTCAATAGGGCATATTTCAAATAAAGGCGGGAGAACTTAAAAAGATGATCTAATATGCTAAGTTTAGCATGGAATCCTACCTGGATGGGCGATAATATTTTCTTTTCGTCCATTCACTCGTGCAATTTGTTTAAAACCTGCCAACAACATTTATTTGAATGGTTATCTAAAAAAACTAATAGGCCTGTCGTTTGACGGGCATCCAGCATCGCCCTTTTAGAAGATCGGAATTATTTGTGCCCCTCCTCCAGGTATCAGGGATCTCTTCCCCCCAGCTATTGCATCAGATGGAAGATTCACATAAGTAGCATACAATCAGGGTTCTGTTTTATATAGATCTCCTGGAATCTTTAATGCCTTTAAACTATTAATGGCAGAATGGGTGTCCTCTAAACTAAAAAAGATCTTATCAGTCTGCCAGTTTCCCGATTTTAGAGCATCACGTTTAGGGCACTCCCCTACCACATTAAGAGACTGGTTTATAGAGCAGTCCTGTGCGTGCAATTTAGTGAAATGTTCTTTTCATCTTTCTGATGGGATGTTCTTTCTTCTTGGGTTTGTACTTCCAATTGACCCATGTGCAGTGATATGCCAGAATGACCGGCTATCATTCACTTTAAGGGTCTGGGAGCATATCTTGCCAATCAGTATCCTCCAATACTCACTTAGCCTGATCAATTGTAGACTTGTTTTTCTGACGTGCTGTGCATCGATTGCAGCCCCTAATAATATTTTTTAGCGTTTAATTTGGCCAATTCTTTTTTTTTTTTTTCAAATCTTTATTTCGGCTTGACGCCATAAAAGAGCAATTTAGACATTACAATTCAATAAAAAGATAATTTCTTCCGGTTAAAAAATTTAAGAACATTCTATATAACTGTGCAACACATGTAGAAAAACTCTTGGAGCATAACAATAGAAATCGTATGGGACAGGAAGACACATCAGTAATTTCATAAGCAATTTCAGTTAAGTGGTGCTATAAAAAACCAAGTTCAAGTCCATAATTCAGGTCCATAGATAAAGAAAACACGGTTACAGCTGATGACCCATTTTTTTCCTGCGGTAGCAAACAGAAAGTAAAAATCTACTAACACTAAATGTTATCTGTTGTGAAGTGTTTGTAGTCAAAATTCTCAGAGCCTGACGGTAGGATCTCAAGCCTAATAATAGGCATATTGGTTTCATCCATCTTCTTCTTTCTTGGCCATACAAGGGACAGAAGAAAAGAATATGTTGCTCATTCTCTATTTGATTATTTTCGCAAAGTGGCCAATTCGCATTCGGACGAATACTGTTTTGGATCCTTAGAAAGGGATGATAATTTACAGCTGGACTCTTTATAAAACATTCAGTGTAATTTATTATAAAGACAACCATGAATATCTAAAAGTGGTGTAGCCTCAACTGGGGAATTCTCATAATTAGATAAACAAGCATTGGTATAGCCAATAGGCCTCGCCTTTGGGACCATATAAGTATTTTGCCAGAGCTTTTGGCTTTACAAATGTCTTTAAGCTATGTTTTAGAGCAGTGTGGCTGCTGTGCAGCATGTTGAAAAGTAATAATAAGGTGTCATAAACATTTTTGTTACTTTTTATATATCCTCCAGCCCCTCCTGTGAGGTGTTCGAGGCCGCTGCCTGCTGGTTCCTCCGTGCGTGCCCCGATTCTGCCTCTACCTGACTGCTTCGCCTCGGTGGGTCAGCTGTATCATTAATTCTCGCTACTGTTACTATATTGTTGTATGGGCTAATTGTATTGCACTGATTGTTTTAGTTTATTTTCTGTTTTGCTCTGTTTGGTCTGTTTCTCTAACTTCTCTGCCCCCTCCGCTTTTACCCTCCTTCATGGCGCTGCTGCCCCTGGTGGACCCTCCCTCCTGTCCATGCCCGTTTCCCTCCTCCCAGCTGCTCATCCCTCCCCTACCCTACTTAATGGCAGCAGCTGCGTGGTTGCGCAGCGGACGCGTCAAAGGCAAGCCCATATGTGCCCGTCCGTGAGCCGACCACGGCCAGAGCCAGGAACCCTGGATCTACGACCTTCCACAGCTACAACTCCGCTGCCTTCCTCGCACTCAACCCCGGAAGAAACAGCAACTGCCAGAAATCGGCTCTGAACAACACCCACGGCCAGTTCACCTGCCTTCACTGCTGACTATCCTTCACCATCAACAGACCCCTCATGATCGCAGAACCCATGTTGGACGCCCGCACCTCCAATGCCCTGACCTGCATCTTCCTCAAAGGGTGCTCTCTACACAGACACGCCGTAGAGTTCTGGGACTTACTTGACACCCTCTCACCATCTGTCGCCTTCTTCACAGAAACTTGAACCAATGCCACCTCCACCCCGACATCGCCACCACCATCCCCAACAGATATAAGATCCAAAGGACGGACCACCCACACCGGCTAGGAGGAGGACTCCCATCACACACAAGAGCTCCCTCCGACTCTCCACCTCCAGCACGAGCAACTCCCTCTCCAACACTGAGCACCTCAACGTCCGGATCCAGACCAGCCCCTGAACCATGCTGCGCAGGACCCTCATCTACAGGCCCCCCCAGGCCCGCACCCCCTACGCGACCACAATTGTCGACTTCATCGCACCCCATGACATCGCCTCCACAGACTACATTCTCGTCTGGGGCACAAAATTCCACCTCGACAACCTCAGCGACCTGACTCCACCACTCTCCCTGACAACCTCGACAACCTTGGACTGAAGCAGCTTGTCACCACCCACAGAGCCGGACACACCCTCAACCCCATCTTCACAGGAGGGACTAACATCCATTTCATCCACACCACGCAGCCCCTTTGGACTGACCAGCACTGCGTGCATTTCACCTTCAGCACAACCACCGCACCAAATCCCCCACGCCTGCCATGTAAAAACTGGAACAAGATCACAGAGTAACACCTCACCACCACCCTCCTCCTCGATCCCCCCTCCACCACGACCGACGCATGCTCTGCAGCCAAAGAAGTACACTGCTGGATCTCCAGCTGCGCTGACGAACTCGCACCCCTGCGCCACCCGACCAGAGAATGACCCCTGAAAGCCACCTGGTTCACCACCAACCTCCAGGAAGCCAGATGCTCCTGCAGACACCTTGAGAAACTCTGGAGGAACAGGACTTTTATTAAGAACAAAATCCACGCCAACGCCAGCAACACAAAAGAACTATGCAATGTCATACAGCAGTTAACCACACCCCCCAGCGAAGCCACGGATGTCACACTTTCCCCGGACCTCTGCAACAAGCTCAGCGCCTACTTCCACATGAAGATCATGGCCCTCTAGGAGAACTTCAGCGAACAGACCCCAGACACCACCCCCCTCTCCGTCACCAACAACCACCCCATGACCACCCAAGACACCGCCAAAACCATAAAAAATACCCACAAGGAGCCCCCATGGACCCCTGCCCGCCACACATCTACCACAGAGCGGCCGCCACCATAGCACCTGAACTAAGCTGGGCCATCAACACCTCCTTCAAAGCCGGCATCTTCCCCGACGGCTGGAAACAGGCAGAAGTTAAGCCCCGCCTCAAGAAACCCTTGGACGACCCGACGGACCTGAAGAACTACCGTCCCATCTCTCTTCTTCCCCTTCATAGCCAAAGTCACCAAGAGACTAGTCAACACCCAGCTCATCACCTTCATCGAAGAGAACGCCATTCTCAACTGCTCCCAGTCAGGATTTTTCAGCAACTACAGCACCGAGACCACAATCCTCGCTGCCACCAACGACATCCGCATGCTACTCGACCAAGGCCACACTGTGGCCCTCATCCTGTTAAACCTCTCTGCAGCCTTCAACACCGTATAACAAAGCACTCTTGCATCCACACTATATGATGCCGGTATATGAGGAACTGCCCTTGACTGGATCCGCTCCTTTCTCTCTGGCAGAACTTGAAGGATCAAACTCTCAACTTTCCACTCCGAGCCTACAGAGTCCAAAGGCGGAGTACCTCAAGGATCCTTTCTTAGCCCCATGCTCTTCAACATCTACATGGCCCCCCTCGCCACTATCGTCAGACAACATGGTCTCAGCATAGCATCCTACACCGATGACACCCAGCTCATCCTCTACCTCACTAAGAATCCCAAAGACACCAGACTCTGCTTCCAGGAAGGAATAAAGGACTTCACAGCCTGGATGAACAACAGCTGCCTGAAACTCAACTCAGAGAAGACAGAGGTCCTCATCCTCGGACCCTCCTCCACCGCCTGGGACAACACCAGGTGGCCTTCCGCCCTCGGGAACCCACCCACCCCATCAGATCACACCAGTAACCAAGGCATCATCCTAGACTCCTCACTCACCATGACCCTCCAAATCAACGCCATCTCCTCCACCTGCTTCAACTCCTTCCACATCCTCCGCAAGACCTTTAAACTTCAAACTCAACTCAGAGAAGACACAGGTCCTCATCCTCGGACCCTCCTCCACCGCCTTGGACAGCACCAGGTGGCCTTCCGCCCTCGGGAACCCACCCACCCCATCAGATCACACCAGTAACCAAGACATCATCCTAGACTCCTCACTCACCATGACCCTCCAAATCAACGCCATCTCCTCCACCTGCTTCAACTCCTTCCACATCCTCCGCAAGACCTTCAAGTGGATCTCCCCCGAATGCAGGAAGACCGCCACCCACGCACTCATAACCAGCAAACTGGACAACGGGAACGCCCTCTACGCCAGAATCAACAGGGCCCTGCTACACAAGCTCCAGGAGTGGACATTTCCCAGGGCGGATTCCCACCAATGGGAACGTAGCTGGACAGTTATATTCAGGTGTTTTCAAGTGCCTCCTGAAATCTACAGGCATCCGAAGAAGGCCCTCAGAGGCCGAAATGCATTATGCCGTTTTCCATTTAATGAAGTGTCTCCAATCTGTCCCCCGTGTGGCCTCCGCTCTTTCCTTTGGAGGAGGTGTTTGGATATTTTTCACGCTCGCTAGCAACGTGACACGGAGGCCCCCAGTTTGCAAGTTGGCCACGGACTCTGCTGGCAGCTGCCTAGGCAGGTTCTGTTGTTTCTCCGAGGGATCGGAATCTCTGTGGCCCGCCAATTCAATCCAGGATACCTGCAGGCAGTGAAACGTGGGGCGGGATGTATTTACACTCCTGCCTCTGCCTTCAGTGTTGCCCGGAGCGAGCGGCTGAAGTGATGTTTGGGGACTTAAGGAGACTCTGGGAGTTCATTCTACGCAGGCTACTGGCAATTTGAAGCACTATTGTGTGACCAGCTCTCCGCATTTCCACTGGGACAGAATATTCCCCCCTGCAGCACCTACTCAACCACAGGTGCATTTTGGGACCTGGAGTTCCTACGAACTTTTGGTCGGTGAGCAAGTATTTGGGAGAGGGGGCGTAGCGGATTCCCACCAATGGGAACGCAGCTGGACAGTTATATTCAGGTGTTTTCAAGTGCCTCCTGAAATCTACAGGCATCCGAAGAAGGCCCTCAGAGGCTGAAATGCATTATGCCGTTTTCCATTTAATAAAGCGTCTCCAATCTGTCCCCCGTGTGGCCTCCGCTCTTTCCTTTGGAGGAGGTGTTTGGATATTTTTCACGCTCGCCAGCAACGTGACACGGAGGCCCCCACTTTGCAAGTTGGCCACGGATTCTGCTGGCAGCTGCCTAGGCAGGTTCTGTTGTTTCTCCGAGGGATCGGAATCTCCTTGGCCCGCCAATTCAATCCAGGATACCCGCAGGCAGTGAAACGTGGGGCGGGATGTATTTACACTCCTGCCTCTGCCTACAGTGGTGCCCGGAGCGAGCGGCTGAAGTGGTGTTTGGGGACTTAAGGAGACACTGGGAGTTCATTCTACGCAGGCTACTGGCAATTTAAAGCACTATTGTGTGACCAGCTCTCCGCATTTCCACTGGGACAGAATATTCCCCCCTGCAGCACCTACTCAACCACAGGTGCATTTTGGGACCTGGAGTTCCTACGAACTTTTGGTTGGTGAGCAAGTATTTGGGAGAGGGGGCGGAGCGGATTCGCACCAATGGGAACGTAGCTGGACAGTTATATTCAGGTGTTTTCAAGTGCCTCCTGAAATCTACGGGCATCCGAAGAAGGCCCTCAGAGGCCGAAATGCATTATGCCATTTTCCATTTAATAAAGCGTCTCCAATCTGTCCCCCGTGCGGCCTCCGCTCTTTCCTTTGGAGGAGGTGTTTGGATATTTTTCACGCTCGCCAGCAACGTGACATGGAGGCCCCCACTTTGCAAATTGGCCACGGATTCTGCTGGCAGCTGCCTTGGCAGGTTCTGTTGTTTCTCCGAGGGATCGGAATCTCTGTGGCCTGCCACTTCAATCCAGGATACCCGCAGGCAGTGAAACGTGAGGCGGGATGTATTTACACTCCTGTCTCTGCCTTCAGTGGTGCCCGGAGCGAGCGGCTGAAGTGGTGTTTGGGGACTTAAGGAGACGCTGGGAGTTCATTCTATGCAGGCTACTGGCAATTTGAAGCACTATTGTGTGACCAGCTCTCCGCATTTCCACTGGGACAGAATATTCCCCCCTGCAGCACCTACTCAACCACAGGTGCATTTTGGGACCTGGAGTTCCTACGAACTTTTGGTTGGTGAGCAAGTATTTGGGAGAGGGGGCGGAGCGGATTCCCACCAATGGGAACGTAGCTGGACAGTTATATTCAGGTGTTTTTAAGTGCCTCCTGAAATCTACAGGCATCCGAAGAAGGCCCTCTGAGGCCGAAATGCATTATGCCGTTTTCCATTTAATAAAGCGTCTCCAATCTGTCCTCCGTGTGGCCTCCGCTCTTTCCTTTGGAGGAGGTGTTTGGATATATATATATATATATATATATATATATATATATATATATATATATATATATATATATATATATATATAATTTCTTTTAGTTTGTCTGTCTTGGTGCTGAGGTGATGCCTTGCTGATGCTGTATTATACTGACATGGTGCTGAGGTGGTAGTGTGCTTGTGCAGAGGTGGTGCTCAGGTGGTGCTCGGTGATGCTGAGGTGGTGCTTAGTGATGCTTTGGTGGTGCTAAGGTGACACTGCACTGGTGCTACGCTAATGTGGAAGTGGTGCTACACTGGTTCTGAGGTGGTGCTGTGCTGATGCTGTGGTGGGTCTGTGCTAGTGCTGAGTTGGTGCTTTGCTGGTGGTGGTGCACTGATACGAAGGTTGTGTGCTTATGCAGAGGTGGTGCTCTGGTGGCACTGAATGATGCTGAGGTAGTGGTGCAGCACTGATGCTGAAGTGGTGGTGCTGCACTGATGCTGAGGTAGTGGTGCACTGGTAGTGAGGTTGTGCTGTGCTGGTACTGAGGTGGCGCTCTGCTGGTGCTGAAGTGGTGCTAAGGTGGTGATGCGCTGGTGCTGCACTGATGCTCAGGGCATGCTAAGTTAAACTGCTGAGGTGGTGGTGTGCTTGTGCGAAGGTGGTGCTCAAGTGGTGCTGAGTGATACTGAGGTGTTGTTCAGTGATGCTGAGGTGGTGCTGAGTGATGCTTTGGGGGTGCTCTAGTGATACTATGATGGTACTCAGACTGTGCTTAGTGATGCTGCGCTGATGCTGTGGTGGGTCTGTGCTAGTGCTGAGTTGGTGCTTTGCTGGTGGTGGTGCACTGATACGAAGGTGGTGTGCTTATGCAGAGGTGGTGCTGTGGTGGCCCTGAATAATGCTGAGGTGGTGGTGCAGCACTGATGCTGAAGTGGTGGTGCTGCACTGATGCTGAGGTAGTGGTGCACTGGTAGTGAGGTTGTGCTGTGCTGGTACTGAGGTGGTCTCTGCTGGTGCTGAACTGGTGCTAAGGTGGTGATGCACTGATGCTCAGGACATGCTAAGTTAAACTGCTGAGGCGGTGGTGTGCTTGTGCGAAGGTGGTGCTCAAGTGGTGCTGAGTGATACTGAGGTGTTGTTCAGTGATGCTGAGGTGGTGCTGAGTGATGCTTTGGGGGTGCTCTAGTGATACTTTGATGGTACTCAGGCTGTGCTTAGTGATGCTGAGGTGGTGCTGTGGTATCACTGAGTGATGCTGTGGTGGCACGGAGGCATGTTGTACATGTCCTGAGGTGGTGGTGTTGCACTGATGCTAAGGCAGTGCTGAGTTGGTAGTTTAGGTGGTGCGACACTAGTGCTGTGTTAGTGCTGAGGTGGTGCTGCACTGGCACTGAGCTGTGTTTGAATCATTTTGAGGTGGTGTTGTGCTAGTGCTGAGGTGGTGCTGTAGTGTGGTGAGGTGGTGCTGCACTGGGGCTTAGTGATGCTAAGGTGGTGCTGTGGTTGTGGTGGTGCTCAGGTGGTGCTGAGTGACACCCAAGTTGTGCTGTTGCTGAATTGGTGATGAGTGAAGCTGACTGGTGCTGAAGTGGTGCTGGGCTGATGCTGAGGTGATGCTGCGGTGGTGATGAAGTAGTGCTGCACCGATACTTAGATGGTGCTGTGCTGATGCTGTGGTGCTAAAGTGGTGCTATACTGATGCAATTAATCAACATCATATTGATGACTGCCTAGGTTTGGCATGAGCCGAACCAGTGATCAGCAGGTTTCATGCAGAACTCTGCGAGAAGAAGTTTAACACACTGCTAAAAGAAATATGTGTAGTTTGCTTTGGTTTCGATCGTCCTATTCTAATAGACTTTACAACTTTGTAATGAGCTGCTCTGCACCTTTCCGGGCATTTTACTAACTGGTTCTAGCATACATACCCATCACCCCTTAAACTACACACTGATCCCCCGAGAAGCCTCCTATACTCACAGTGGGTTCAGAAGTTCAATACGACTTGCTGTCATTCTTCAATAACTCAGAAGGGAAATGCAATTGGCATTGCATCTGTTACAGTTAGTGGCAATATTTTTTACTATATTTGTGGTTTTTTTGCAGTAGAGTGATTATATTTGCATAGCACTATTGCCTTTGCCGATCTACACATTTAGGAATGCGACTGCCTGCTGCACATTGTGTCTGTGAGCTGCAAGTAATGAATAAAGAGCGTTGACTGTTTAACAAGTACCGTTCTCAAGCTTAAAGTTTGTTTTCAGGGAGCTGCGCCATACACTTTGATGAATTTACAACATTTGCAATTCACTAAAGAGCGGACAGTTTCGAGTAATACATCGTTTTAATGGGCCACTCAGGGCACAAGTCGGGGTACCACGCGGGTGGATGGCATCCCCCCACTTATTTTACAGGGTTTTCCAGGGTGGTCGCCGTCCCCCCTGCTCAATCAAAATGCCGTTCACCCTGCTCAATCAAAACGCCGTCCACCCTTCCCAAATAGGAGCGTGCACAAAGTCCACAAACAATGCATTTCCGGGTGGCTGGCTGAATCCGGAAATTTCTCGGAAAGCCGCCGGTCACCACCCCGGTCACCACGCCCCACGCCCCTGCACCTACCAGGTTCGCCGTTGCCAGGGTACCCACCAATAGACGCCGAGATCTTCAACCAATGGATGGGTGGGTCTGCAACTCGGCAGTCACGCCCTCCTGCAACATGCCCTTTATTTTTCGTGCTTTCATGCTTTAACTCCTTTGCTTTTTCGGAGTGACCCGTGATCGGATCCGGATATTGACGTGGCTGTCCTCCTTGCCTGCTGCCTGACCTGCCTCCGCCTCCCGCTCCAGACTTTCCTTCACTCCCTGGCCTCGCCTGCTGCCTGCCCTGCTCGAGACTCCACTCCCGGCCTCAGCTGCTGCCTGCCCTGCTCGAGACTCCACTCCCCGGTCTTGCGTGCTGCCTGACCTGCCTTGCTTGTTCCTTGGCATCTACACCACGTAGGGAAACGTGTTCTGCTTGGCAACGGTTTTAAGGTAAGTGTTGAAAACTTCTCTGTCTCCCTCCGTCTCTTCTCTGTCTCCCTTCCCCTCTTCTCTGAATCCCTTCCCCCCCGAAAGTATTACGCTATTCTGACTTTTAGTGGTGTGTCTGTGTTTATGTACTTTCCCAAATGTAATGTATATTATTTTTAGAAGTAATAACTGTATTTAAAAGCTACAAAACTGGCTTTGCCAATGCTTGTATAGTGAATTAAGCATGCTCCAGCATTTGTGTTATTGTCTATTTTGTGTCTCGGAGATCAGAGGGATACTGAGCTTCTCTGGTACTTTTTGTATGGTGGAAGAGAGGGGTGTGGCGCAGCTGTACCAAGCACAGGTTTCGGGTTGAAGCGGTTTTAGTACCAATGTGCCCATCTATGCCCCTCTGCGTTACATTTACAGAGTACAAGTCTGCTTGCAGGCAAGACATTCTTACACATTGTTTTATTTTGCTGGTGCAGGGAGTTGTGATTTATTCCTTCCTCTCAGAAATTTTTGAGAAAATAAACCCCGCTTTCAGAAAAATAAAAAACAAAAAATTGTGAAAAGTATCAGACGTGTTTTAGAGTAACAATGCAGCAGGATTTTTATTTCTGCCGTCGCAGAGGCGGCCCTCTATTCAGCTAGAAGTAGTGTTGGGGGGAAAGTCCTCTATCCCATTCAATTTTATAGGTGATGGGGGGCGTGGTTTAGAAAGCAGGGAGCCAGAGCCATAATCCCAGCTATTCCGTTTGACCAAAGTATGTGATCGTGGGCAGAACCAGGGCGTAACACCAGCTTCTCCCCATAGTGTGTAAATTTGGGTATACGAGGGTCCATTCCCTTGTTTGTAAAAATGTGAGCATTTAAACGCAGCTTAGTCTGTAAAGGAAGAAAATCTCAAAACGCATGTTAATTTTAAAATAATTCACTCATCACCTTGATGCTCACAGAGGCGATATTTCTAAAGGGGTCGACAGCTATCTGCGTGGGCCCCTTGAAGATACAGGGCTCTTGACTCAGATATAGCGCCCCTTGTTGGTATGTTTGCTCCAGTGCTATGCACAGTCCAGCGGGAGCAGTGCTGTTACAGGGGGGTGTTCTACAATAGTATCGAAGAAAACTTCAACAGAAGCAATGTGAGAGAGCAACTGAAATTATGCGATGTTGACCAAATTATGCGGCAAGGCTAAGTTATGCGACAACGAAACACAGGAATGTTGGTGATGGTGCCTTGGAAAGTGAACCATTGAGAAGTGCAAGAGCCTCTCCACTGGGTAGATTATTGTTTAGTTGTTAACCGTGACAAAGGCTGTAGAGGGGTTACTTTGGGCCAGGGGGTTGGCTTTGTCCTTGTTGGTAATCAGGAGATTCTCACTAGCAATATTGTGGCACTGGTGTGGTCGTCCTGGAAGAGATTATTCTGATTTTGGAGTTGTGCACACTGCTTTCTCAATGATTTTTCAGATCAACGATGGCTGTATTTTCTTGTGCCCATTTTATATGTATTTATCCATTTTTATTTTGTGCTTTGCGTATAAATGAGGTTGTCAAACTGTACATTTCCATATTTATTTAACTGATAGGCGAGCACTCATACTTTGCTGTTTGGCGAGTTTTAGCTATTAAGCTGGCAAATATTACATAACAATACATCCACTGTAAATACTAGCATTATACCATAAATGTATGTTGACATATGCCTTTATTTAAAGAAATGTCCTCCCGTTTTTTTATTTACATGCTGTCCAGCTGTTGGCCTATAATTTATGAAAGACAGCACAGGGAGTCACTTAAAAGTAGGACAATTTTCTGTATTTATTCACTTTTACAAATAAATGTAGACAGTAAACACATTATTTTCTGTCTGTATTTATCTGTAAAAAATCTGTAAAAACAAGGAGCCTTACACATAAGCATCCTTTACAAGCGCGTAACATAGCTTGAGGAACTGTATCTTTTTCTTTGCTCTTGACCAATGCTCCTCTGCACATCATGCATGGCCTTTCCATTTGACTTTCCTCTTAGTTCCCTTGTGGAATTGTCGTTAGGGCAAGGAAGCATGGATGTTTCTAAGTTTAGGGTTCAAAATGATCACTTTTGAAAGGTCTCCATGCATTCATTAAAGGCAAACTGGTTGATTGCTCATCGCCATGCAGATGATACTCAATCTAGAAAGGTAGATCCTACAGCCCAGCACAATAAAAGATATGCAGACGCATGGGCGTTTTTTAATTGATAGCTTTCAATGATATAAGCGGTCTCACAAATTTTTCATGGCAAGACATCCTGTGGCAATATAACATGTCCCATAATGTCTGCAATAACAGATGTACAGAGTATCAGGCTGAAACTGTACAGTGTGCACCTTGCATTTTGTTTCTCTCATGGTATCAGTGTATTATACTTATCAATACATTTAAATGTCGTGTTCTGGGTAGCGTAATAAATGTTATAGTTTTGATAATCACTATTGTAGTTTCTAGTATGTGATTTTCTTTGGCTTTTTTCAACACACAAATTCTCCTTTTGTTCATGGTCCCATGTTTTAGTATGCCTCGCTTACAGCACTTAATGGCTTGACTAATGTAGTTGTCCGCCAAAGTTCATCCACATTTGGGCTGCTAATTCCTCCATACAGGGACCTTAAGTCACAGGCTTAAGTACTAAGCAGCTTCAATTGTTAAATCTTGCACTATATGCAAATTATAGATCTGCCTTACATGTGATGTCACTTCCTGTCGTGATGTCACTTCCTGTCGTGATGTCACTTCCTGCCGTGATGTCACTTCCTGTCGTGGTGTCACTTCCTGTGACCACGCCTAACTTGGAGAGTCCCCCCACTTCTTTTTTTAGGACTTATGCCCTGCGGGCCACTAAAAATGAGCTGTCAAACTGCTAGTTATGATCGCTGTGGATATTGACCCATGTCACCTAATTATTTCATTCACGTTTCAGTAGACTTTTCTTCTGGAACACCAACTGAGAAGTCGGACACTATAAACCTCAGTGTTTCAATATTTACTGGAAAAACGAAAATTGTGCTACCTGCCCATCGCTTGGGCCTCACGAGGCTACATAGGAAACACCTATAAAATCAACAGTGTTTTTTCTCAGCATCAATATATTCTAAATACTTCTGAACGTGCAGCTCTTCAAGTCAGAGATTTGAGAATAAAGCAGGCAAGCCTGATTACAGTGGCCAAGTGCTCATAAATTCTAGTCATCTGAGAAAAGAATAACTAAAACATATTCCGCGGCTCACGACTGACATATGACTTTAGTTGCAGCTTTTACTAGCACGAGCATGGAATGTCATCTCTTCCGGAGCCAAAGTACACCGCAAATCTGTGAGCAGCAGTCCTCTCGTGGGCTTATGCGTTATAACACATGGCTTGCGGCACTCCTTTCTGTAATAGCTGGAGAAATATTTTTTTTGCAATACTATGTGTAGTTTTGATGGTACTTTTTTAAATGCTAGCTTCAACTATTCCCATCGGCGTTAATACAGCTTTAACTTTCTGGTGTGCAAATATTCTTTTCAAGCAATGAAGATGAGGGAAACATAAAAAAATATTAGCAATGACACCCATGCAAGGACCAAGTAGTTGTTTACAAGCAGGGTCAACCAGCACCATAGTCTCTCACCCCGGGACACAAAATGGAATTAGTGCGTCCGAACAATGCTGAAAACGAAGTAGCACAGTGAGCAGACAGTGCAGTGTGGCAGTTCAGAAAAAATTTGATCATGAATGTGCGGCACACTAAGTAGTCTAAAAATATATTTTTGTTAGGTAGCGTTATCAACTTTCAAATTATACCTCACTCTAGGCTAGGCAGCGAGAGCAGCAATTCAGTGGCCAGCCTCCACTTATGGTCGACTTGGATTTCCGGCCCAACTATGTAAGTGGTGTACAGTTTCAGATGCGAGTCCTGGCGCGAGTTAAACAAGCATTTGCAATGCAATAGGACTTGCATTTACGCATGACCTATTGCATTGCATCACGGACAGTGGGAGGGGGAACCCGCACAACGGGAGTGCGGGCGGGGCGGGGGAGTAGGGGGTGAGAAGGCACGGACAAAGTGTAAAAGTATCAAAATTAATGTTGCTGGAGCAAATTGAAGTCGTAATAAAGTACCTTTACTGTAGAAGAAATAAGATCTCATCCATCAAGTTGTATGAGTCAGGTACAACTGACTCTCTCTCCACTCCACAGTATTCTATCTCCATGGAGCTACTCAAGGAACAACAGGTTCACCAGTAACTAATCCTTAAAGGAGAAACAAAAATAAGAGAAAGACATAACATTTTCAAAAGATTATTTTCTAATATAATCATTGAATTTAGCTGGAAGTTAAAGATATTGGTCAAGGGGTGGATGGTCAGGAAAGCTTAAATAAAATTACTACTACTAAAGCGGATCTCCAGAGAATAGTAACACAGAAGGAAGTTAGCGAATACCAGGTTTCTAGGGCAAGGCGTTATGAAACAGGGGAGCAGGCAGGGAGGGCACTGGCACTGCGGATAAGACAAGAGAGGACTAAGAATACTATCCCCAGTATACAGGAAGATGGCAACGAGTATACCGAGCCTAAAGATATTCTAAGAGTCTTTAAGAACTTCTACCAAGAACTGTATGATGAGGAGGGTGGGACGTATGATCAAAGCCCGGTTTATGAGTATGGCGGTCCTGGTTTGGACGAACAGTCCAGAGAAGACCTTGATAGAGACCTGGTCCTGAGTGAAATAACTACTGCCTACTGCCCTGCAGGAGCTAGTTGCCGGTAAGGCCCAGACGGGATTCCCCTGGAGGTCTATAAATGCTTAGAAAAAGAGATCGCCCCTATCTTGCTTGATCTGTTTAACGGCATTTTGTGTACAGGTATAATACCGGACTCTTGGAAAGAGACTAACATCGTCATATTTCATAAGAAAGTTAAACCCAAAGAGATGCCAGGGTCTTATCACCCAATTTCGCTTATCAATGCGGACACCAAGCTATACTCTAAGGTCTGGGCTAAAAGATAGGGGGGGATCATTGGTCATCTCGTCTCCCCGTAGCAGCATGGGTTCGTGCCGGGTAGAGGCACGACGGACCATACTAGACGGGCAATAGCATTATTTGACGCCCATGGTGCTACTGGGAGGGAGATGGCCATGATCCTCCTCGATGCGGAGAAAGCTTTCGACCGCGTGGTTTGGGATTTTCTGTGGGTCATCCTGGCCGGTAGAGGCTTTGGTAGCAAATTTGTGAGGGCTATCAAAGCTATGTATGTTGATCCGGTGGCTCGGGTTCTTGTTATGGGCCAGCGCTCAGACGAAATATCAATTAAGAGGGGGACGCGCCAGAGTTGCCCCTGCTCCCCGATTTTGTTTTCTTTATATATAGATCCTTTTATACAGAAAATGTTATCCTCTCGCCAGATCATTCCGGTGGTGTGTAATGGCTTTACCACAAAATTGCTTGCTTACGCCGACGATCTGGCAATAATAACCACGGATCCTCACCGAGCTATGCCTATCTTGTCACAACTGGCCAAGGAATTCGGGTGTCAATCAGGATATCGGTTGAACGAAGGGAAAACCCAGATCATATGTACTAAAAATATTACTAAGACGGATCAAAGATTCGTAGATTCAGCTGTATATCTAGGGGTTAGGGTGAATGCCTCGGTGGATAAGATCATTGAAGATAACTACCCACCCCTTATCGAATCAATCGAATCCGACCTGAAAAGAATTGACGTGTTACATCTCTCTTTGATCGGTAGGGTCAATGCCCTAAAAATGACTATGTTCCGCAAAGTGCTATATCTGTTCAGGGCTATCCCACTGTTATTAGGAGAAAGTCTGATTAGGAAAATAGAAGCTACTTTTATAAGATTTGTGTGGCAATATGGCAAGATCAGGCGCTCGATTAACCATCTGTCACTACCATTGGCAAGAGGAGGCTTGGCTATGCCGAACCTTAGACTTTATAATTTGACGGGCCTCCTCACACAAATGAATATACTGCTGCAACTTGATCCCATGCCTTTGGAAGGCCAGGTTGAGAATCAGGGCCCCCATCTATTTTTGAGCTTTTGTTGGGGAGGAAGGCTCTAGGGTTGCTGAGGTGCAAAGTTGATCGTAGGTACTATAGGAAAGTTAGATATAAGATTATGGAAGGGATTTGGGGGACCTGGAAGGCCATTAGTAAAATAATGAATATCCCCGAAATCAATGTCAATACGAATCTGTGGAAATCCAGCCTCTTCCCCCACCTTGGCCAGAGCAATAACTGTATGGTTTGTAGGGAGTGCGGGGTAAGGTGTCTGGGGGATATTATGGTAGGCAATGATATTCTTAGCTTTGAGGTGATACAGCAGAAATATGGCATCCCTCAAAATCATTGGTTTTTATATGGGCAAATCGTTCAAACACTGCTGCCAATTAGACCAAGGATCACAGTGCCTCCAGGTAATTCAATGGTTGACTATTTAATTAGAGGGGGTAAAAAGATAAGAATTGTTTATAATCATTTGCTGCTCGGCCTTCAAGATGATTTGGAGAAAACTGAAACCACATTGGCTCAGAAGTTGGGGGTCCCTGATGTCGATTTAGATCTAGCCCTGCTCCTAAATAAGAAAATATTTTGGTCTTCAAATTTGAGGGCCTAACATTATAAGACCCTGTTTAATCTCTATTACACCACCACGAAACTGTATGGATGGGGGTTAAGAGAAGATGATAGATGCCCTAAATGTAATAGCGGCCCTGCTGATTTACTACACAAGTTTTATTATTGCCTCAATCTTGTACTAATTCGTAGGGAGATTACTCTGTTTCTGGAGGGGCTGCTAGGTCACAACATCGATCTATCCCCTACCTTCATTCTAATAGGGACGGATGACAAGCTAAAGGCGGGGAGGGACGCCCAAGCTTTTGTGTCTATCTCAGTCGCTGTACTACGAATCCTTAATACTGCAGGTTGGAAGGACACCACCGCCCCTACTTTTCAGATGTGGCTCGCCAGGCTACTGAGCATGCATTATATAGAGTCATGTTTATACGAATTTAAGGGCAAGAAATCTCAAGAAATGGGCAGAAATATTTGGGCACCCCTGAAAAAATGGAGGGATTCAAAATGGTAAATCTTACGATACATATTTATTTAGGAGTATTGGGCTTTACCTATTTTCGGGCCATCTTATTATTGAAGTTTGTATAAACTGTATGAGCCTCGACTTTTTTATACTATTGATTAATGCTAACTAATTTAACGTATATTAAGAATTTTTTATTTTTTGCATTTAATGAATTGTATATGTATTTGTTTATTACTGAAATACACCATATATCTCAATAAAAAAAAAGAATTAAAAAAAAGAATTTAGCTGGAAGTTTTAAAATTCTTCTACTTTTTTCTCTCAAAGAAAATGAAGGACACTTGTCACCAGAATTGATAGAGGCTTTGCCCAATTCTTGCTCCACCAAAAAAATATTGATGACAACAACCCTATTAAGATTCCAAATCCTAGAATTTTCAGTTTTAATTGCATTTGTGAGAACCTTTTTAACTTTATGAACTTTTTTATATAACTCAGAGGACTTGGCTCCGAAATGGTGCTCTAATCGTTACTAAACCTCCTACATTAACATGTGTTTTCTTAATACCTTTCGTTTTGTCAAACCTCAATTTACGTTCAAGAACTTTGTCAGCCTCTCTTTTTCTCCATAACACAAGAGAAGACTTATCCCTATTTCTCCTAGCCAACTTTTCATTCACCCAGAAAGGAGTAATGAAAGTATTAGGATGTCTGTTTTTAAGAAGAAAAGGAGTACAACTGGTGGTTGCATGAGGTGTAATTCTACACATTTCAACAATTTTGTTAACTCCTTCCTTCCAATCCATGTTGTTTTGTTTAGATAGCGAAATGGATTATTTAAGAACCCGGACAAATCTTTCCACCATTCCATTGCTTTACGGATGATATAATGAACATCGCCTATGCCTAATAGGAAATTTTTCTAAAAAATCACTCATTTCTTTAGAAACAAATTGTACTCCATTGTCTGTAAGAAGATATCCAGGGAGACCTTCTCTAGTGAAAACTTCCATAAGGAATGAAATAACATGTTTAGTATCAATAAATTTGGTGATCCTAATTTCAGGCCACCTTGAGAACCGGTCTATGAGAACAAATATGTAAACTTCACCATCTTTACACTTTACTTGACCCAGTATGTCAAGGGCTAATTCTTTCCAATGTGCATTTGGTCTATCCCTAATGACCATTGGTTGAACTCTTGGTTTTAAACACTTTTCACTTAACGTGCAAGGAATACACTCTCGCACAAGTCTTTCAATATCTAAATCCATTCCAGCCCACCAATAAATTGCCTAATACTCTCTTTAGTTTTGAAAATTCCTTGGTGACCTTGATGAGCTAGTCTAATCAATTCTTCGCAAAAACACCTAGGTGGAATTATTCTAGTTCCATGAAACATCAAACCATCAGACAAGGACAACTCACCCCTCACATTCCAATATTTCTCTGAAACACCTTGACCTTTCTTAAACCACCCATTATTAACAAGGGAGGATAATTCTTTGAGTTCTTCATCACTTTCACATTCTACTCTCCATATTTCCTCTTTGATGCCACCACACTCAATAGCGCATACCCATTCAAACTCTTCTTCATCTTCTTGTTCAACACATCCATCGTCTTGTTTGACCAATCTAGACAAAGCATCAGCAATACAATTACGTACTCCAGGTAGATATTCCACATTCAAATTGTATTCTTGTAAATCCACCTTGAAATTCTGCTCGAAATGGAATCAGTTCCTTTCCTGTTAAAAACTTCGACTAAAGGTTTGTGATCAGTTCGAACTACAGATTTGGTTCCCCATAAAAGATTCTTTAACTTCTTCATGGCTTAATGCACAGCTAACGCCTCCTTTTTAATCATGGAGTAACAAAATTCAGCTCCCCTTAGGCTCCTTGACAGGAAAAGAATGACATCTATTTAACCCTCACTTTCTTGATGAAGCACAGTCCCCAAACCTTTCATACTTGCATCAGTAACTAGACCTGATTTGACTGCAGGATCAAAACTCCTCAGTTTAGGTGTCTCTTTAAGATACCCTTTAATCTTGACGAATTCCGCTTCACACTCCTTGCTCTACACAAATTCTACTCCTTTACAAAGGATAGTACGCATGTGAACACATTTTTCTGCAAAGCCTTTGACAAACTTGCTGTAATATTCAGCCATTCCCAAAAATTTCATGAGGTCCTCCTTATTCTTAGGTGAGGCTAAATTTCTATAGACTTAATCAAATCACTATTAGGTTCAATTCCTTTACCCGATATAGTGTGTCCCAGGTAATCAATAGAAGCTTTCCTAAATTTGCATTTATCCATCCTAACCATGAGATTATGTAAGGTAGACCTTTCCATTACTTCCCTAACTCTCAAATCATGCTCAACCTCATCCTTCCCAAAAATCAAGACATCATCTTGGTAAATCTTTACACCTTTCTGACCTTTTAAAACTCTCTCTCGACTGCCCTCTGAAAGACAGACGCTGCATAAACTAACCCAAATGGTAAACGCTTGAACTGAAATGTACCAAAAGGAGTAATGAAAGAGGTATAATCTCTAGAACCCTCTACTAAGTTGATCTGATGGTAAGCTGATTTAAGATCGACTGTTGAAAATACCTCTGCCCCTTTAAGTAAAATGAGCATGTCTGCAATTTTTGGGAGGGGATATTTGTCTACCACAACCTGTTTATTAAGCTCTCTTAAATCAATGCATAGACGGAGACTTCTGTCCGATTTGGGAGCGGCTACAACCGGAGCCAACCATTGTGTACCTTCTACTTCCTCTATTATTCCTTCCAATTTGAGTTTTTCCAATTGATCTTTCATCTCCTCCCTTACAGACAAAGGAACACCACATACTTTACTAGTAAACAGAACAGCCCCAGATACTAATTTGATCTTATGAGTGTAATCATTCAAGCACCCTAATTCATCCCTGAAAACCTTTGGAAAAGACTTCTTTAACTTCAAGACGTATTCATCACCACAAGCTTGTAAATCAACTTTATGTATATTGAAATTTTCTTTTAATAAAATTGGTGGATCACTATTAGGATCCAGCATAACACCTAGATCCCTCTGATGTAACCAGCTCAATATACTATCTCCTTTGTAGGATACATAAACCTTTCCAGAAATATATCTTGCTTTATATTCAATTAGAACATTGAAATAACCCATTAACTTTATTGGCTCCCCACCATAAGAGTAAGGGTTGATGTCCGCCTTCAATAAGTTAATTTTGTCCATCAGATGATGTTCATAATTTGTTTTTGATACAATAGTAATTTTCGCACCAGAGTCAAATAGCACACCTGTTCCACAATTTTCCACCATCACTTCATCTATAGGACCTTTCTTTTTATCATTAGAAACTTGAGAGACAATCTGTCCACAATCTATATCAGAGTCTGACACACTGTCACTATCATCATTCTTGCACACCATATTGACTTTGGACTTGTCCTTTTTAAGCCTACAAGAGGAAGAATAATGTCAATTTTGTTTACACTTATTACATTTTGCTTTGAGTGCAGGGCATTTCTTATCATTGGCAAGAAAAATGGGACTCCCACACCTATAGCATTTAAACTGGAAATCCTGACTTTTGGATGTAAAAGAGAACTTTCTCTCTGCACTGGAGTTATGAAATTTCCTTTAGGTCTTATCTTTGGTAGCCATATTTCCTTTTCCATGTACTTTTACCACACGTACACTTTCACTTTTATTTTCATTCTTAGTTATCACTTCTACACACTTGAGCGAATGTTCAATTTGTTTTGCAACAACTAAAACTTCTTTAAGAGTAGGCTCATCTTTCTGCCATATGTCCACCCTAACTTTTTGCACATTGCACCCTTACATAAATTTGTCCCTAATTCTTTCTTCCAATAAACCTCCAAATTTGCAAGAAGAACCCAATTTTCTGAGAGCAGTGACATCATTCTCCACTGATTCACCTTCATTTTGAGTACGTCTACCAAAATGATAGCGCTCAAGAATAGTGCTAACCTTTGGTATATAATTACGATCTAATTTGAGTATAAAAATGTCATATTCGTTCAAGGTGGAGTCATCTATATCAGGTAGATGATCAAAAACTTCCTGATCCTCTGAACCTAAACAGTGGAGAAGTAAATCAGTTCCTCTTTCAGCGCTTAAATTAGTTCCGCAAACCTTGGCATATCTCTTGAATACCTTCTTCCATTTTTGCCACCGAATAGGTGGATCTCCAGGGTTTGATAGAAAGAATGGTGGAGTAGCAACATTCTGCATTATAATTTTTTAGAAAAACAAAATAAAATATTTGCTCACATGAAGAAACACATATGCAATGAATAAGCCTGGTCCAGAAGAAAAACAAAAAAAAGAAAAGAAAAGAAAAGGTCAATATAAAACAGTCCCAAAATTGTAAAAAGATTCTCATTAATTAGGTTCCCTAAAAGAAAGAAGTTCTCATGAATCACAGTGTGAAAGAAACTTCAATGTAGAAGGAATCTATCAGGAATCTCAGAGTGAAAGAAACTTCAATGTAGAAGAAATATCGAATATTCAACAATTTCTTCATACATACGCACTTTAAAAGGCAGAATAATATTCAAAGGCAGAATAATATTCTTATTAATTGCCCCCTAAAACACCTAAGACAATAAATATCAAAATCGAACTTAACAGAACATAAACATTTTAGGTAAAATGAAAATCCACAGGGTGGCGCTGTTGTACAAGATGTAAGAGAAATTGTTCTGTTTTTGAGCGAGTGAAGGAATTGAGTTTAAGGTTTATAATCCTTGTTCTTCCTTTCCTTATAAAGGTGAAGGGTCTTACTTGAATAGTTTTTGACAGTGATTGCGGAGCAGGAATCTCAAAAAAGCTGATGTCCTGGAATCTCAAAAACGCTGATGTCCTCACAGTCCGATAGGTGTTGGAAACTAGAGAGCAAAAATGTCTGTCACGTAATCGTGTGACGTCAGATTGTTGTGAAATCACTCGAGATACAGAAGCCTTTGCTGACCAAAACAGAAGTTTGTCAGGGCATTCGAAACGACGAACAAAGCTCCTGTGTAGATCACAGCACAACAATGGTTCTACACATCATTAACCCCTTCCATGCTCATGACGAGCTCAGCTCGTCGTCATGAAGCACACTGGAGCTGTGCTAATGACAAGGTGAGCTCGTCATGAAATAAAGAGATTTAAGAAATCTCAGCACAGGAGAAAAATACCCTTAGCATTGAAGGTGTTAAGGACTCCTCGCGGTGAGTTTAAAAGATGACAATGTTTATATAACATCAGGATGGTTTTGTAAAGGAAGTATACCCGTTTTCTAAAAGTTGATGGCAGAGTAACCGGAGTTTGAATAGAAAATTAAACAGTTTTCAGCGATAAATAGACAGGCTTCACAGATGAATTTGGGTTTAATGCAAACGTTTTTTTAAAGCTAGCTCAACAGAGGAAAAGCCCGTAGGGTTGAAAAGTCATGAATCCAAACAGCAATGTCAATGAAAATAGTAACCAGAGGGAAATAATTGACAGGATTTCACCACAGAGTAAATATGATTTTCACACATAGGCTGTACTCCAGGAGTCACCTCAAAAGTAAACCTTGTGAATCCTTACTTTGTGAGCATAGGTTAACATTTACCAACTATAATAGTAAATAAAGCCCACATCGATTTCTCCCAACCCTCCAAGTAACCTTTTTAAATTTAAGGGTGAGAAATGTGGCGAATGCTTTATGTTGATAAATACAAAGGGTTGTGAAAGGAGTTGGCCTAACGGCTAAGGCGCTCGACCTCAGCCCTGGGGATCTGGGTTTGAGTCTCGGTAACGACGCCAAAACCTCCTGTGATTCTGGGCAAATCACTTAATCTCCCCGTGCCTAAAAAACATGAAAGTGTGTGTCCTCATGTAAAAACGTAACTTGTGCTATGTAAAGCACTCTGATACCTGATTCGGTTCGGGTCTAGTTCGCGCTATATAAAACTCTACAAAACAAAAAAAAGAATTGTGACTCTAGTTAAAAGTAAACAATCACTTACAATAAGTGTCCAGTTGAAGTTGATTCTTGTAGATGTTGAGATCTTCTTTAATCCTTGTAAATTCCTCAAACCAATAAAAACATATTTCACTTCAGCTTCTCTATTTTGCACAGATGCATCCCACCCTCGTCGCCAGTGTAAAAGTATCAAAATTAATGTTGCTGGAGCAAATTGAAGTAATAATAAAGTAAGTTTATTGTAGAAGAAAGAAGATCTCATCCATCAAGTTGTATGAGTCAGGTGCAACTGACTCTCTCTCCACTTCACAGTATTCTATCTCCATGGAGCTACTCAAGGAACAACAGGTTCACCAGTAACTAATGCTTAAAGGAGAAACACTACTATGTACAAGAAAAATAAAGAAAGAAACACCACATTACTACACAAAGTAGTACTCACAGTCTACATAACACGTACCGTACCGTGAAACACTCGAAGTAAAGGGGCCAGTAACCATGGGAGGGTACAAATGACAACATGGCCATAATAAAGAGGGATTCATAAGCCTCATAATCAATCAGAAGGCAGCATTCAGGAAAGACAATGTAATGACACAAGCCAATTAAAAACATGAGCAGTGAGTGGGCGGAGCTTCCACTGCATACTCCATTTCTGCATTACTGCATGCCTCGCAGAGCGAGCAGCACATGCGCGCTGCCGCTATAGGCTCAACCTAAAAATGTATAAACCAGTGGCCAGTCTTTACCGTTCTGGACTGCCTGTATTTAAGCAGTTTGATAAACATGGGCCTGTTACCAATGTGTCATGCACACAGGGTCTCAAAAGCAGTGTGAAACAGGAAATACAGAAAACGTTTCGCTCCCTTACCTTCTCGCCTTCAGTTCTTGAAAACACGCAGTCTTCTATTTGCTAGGGAAAAGAAAGGCATTCTTTTAAGTGCTGCTGAGCAAGTCTCACACATTTTGCTTGAAATCTAAAAGCATACATTTAGAGTGGCTGTTCAGAGAAGACATTTACCCCTTTCATTTTTATGAGGCAAAACGAGAAAAGCCTCTCCATTGTTACTGTTTCCGAGAATAAAACGGATAAACTTTCCAGTTGTCGGTTGTTCAGGCCTGCAAAAAGGGGAACTTGATAAACTCTTACAGTCTGGGGAGAGGAAGTAACCATTTTCCAACATAAACTTCAGTGTGTTTGTGTGACAGAACAACAAACAGGGTATTTTCATCTCTTAGTGTGCTGTTTTCAGAGCCCCCTACATCATAGGAGACATGCTTCAGTATGGGTATACACCCGTTACAACGGATCTTTTACTCCGCAGACCCATTACAACGCGACCATTACTCCGCATACCATTACAACGCATTGCGCTGGGGGGCGCTCTAGGATAGGGAATAAGTATAATTTACTATCCAACACCTTCCCTAGGGTCCACGGGGACTGGAGTTAGAATAGTAAATTATACTTACCACTATCCAGCGCCCCAAGGCGCTATGCGTTGTAACGGTATGCGGAGTAAAAGTCGCGTTGTAATGGTCTGCGGAGTAAAAGTATGCGTTATAACGTCATACATCCTTCAGTATGCTGTGAATTATCAAAAGAGGGTCTTCTCTCCCCTTTAAATGGCAAAAAGAATTATTTCAGATAATGAACGTGGCGTGCTATCCTTTTATTTATGAGAAATATGAAAAAAAGATATAAATAAATTGCTACGGATAAATTACCTTAATGGTAGACTGTATATTATAATGTATATGGAAGTGAATATATATTGTTTACAAAGGTTCAACATAGGCTAGACACTCCTTCTGGAACAATGCAAGACTTATTGGCCTCCCAATAAAAAAAATATGTTGCCTGTGGTGCCAGAAAAAGTACTTAGGCCCAGATTTGTCATTGGGTGGCGTTGACCCTGGGTCATGCATGATGTTGCAAGGACAACGTAATCCTTAAGTCAGATTTAGCAAGCCACGCAAGGCCATCTTGCATGGCGTTGGGTTGCTTGGTAAATCTGGAGTAATGCAAGGCAGCACAAGTCACTGCCCTGAGTCAATCTACCCTCGTAAGGCATTCCATGGGTGGAACGTGGGTGTTTCCACACATCCCCCCATGGATTTTAGAGAATTCCCAGATTTATCAGGACTGGCAAACATGATAATGTGTCAAAATGCTACACCTTCCAGATAGAGGTGCAACGAGGAGAAATATCTTTATTACTCCTCATTTCTTTCCACTTTCTAAGTGTTCTGCATTCTTCAGCATACTTGGAGAGAGGAAAATGCCTCTCAGGTTTGTTTTTGTGCAGGCAGGTGTCCCTTCCGGCACAAAAATAATCCTGTATGCAATTCAGGCACCCTTGCACCATGGCATGAGGGTGGCTGTGTTGGTGCTAGACTGCAATGAGTGCACCAGCGTAAGGAGAGAGCAGGGATGAGCCATAATGAGCAAAAGCTTGATATCTAGATAGATATGGGGCATTCCTGCTCTCTCCATTTGAGCAGTGCTGAAAATTGTGTTGCACTGCATCAAAGTTTGATAAATCTAGCCTTAAATTTGCAACTTCCACCTACCATATGGTTTAATTTTCTTTCCCTGGTTAGTAGCACAGTAAGGCATTATCTCACTCACACTCCAACCTCTATTGTTGAACATGGTATTTAACCATCTCCCCACCCTTTGAAGTGCAGCACTTCTCTGTTCCCCAGATAGGTTTGCAGTATAGAAATACCACTACTTTGATACTTTGAAACAGTTTTTAATAACATACTTCATCTACAAGGTACAGTTATTTTATGTTTTTGGGAAGTTGGTGGAGACATATAATAACAGAGAATGCTCCTGTCAAGTTATTAATTGGGACTGTAATCCTTTAGGCAATTATTCTTCTGCTGCAATGTGCCTTTGCCCTGCACAACATCAACTAGTTGAAATAATGCCACCACTCTTGATTTACAAGAAGATTAATGTATCTTCAGTCATGATCTATGTGAAGCCTACAATTCATAGATAGGGCTGGCCAAAGATGTTATTCCGGCCGCATACTACGACAAAATCATAAACCTACAGAGTTGGTGAGGTCAACCTACGTTGCTCAATTGTGCCTGCTTCACCAGACTATAGTCATAACTGATGGGCTGATCGACCTCTCAGTGTTTCTGCTCCAGGCTGTCCTGTGGCCATAGGCAGTTGTTAAGGGAATAAAGATTCGGGGTTAGCTGCATGCAGCATTTGGCCCAGCACAGTTGCCCCAGACCTTTTAGCCTCCCAAAAACAGGAGTTCAAAATGACCCCAGTGCCTGACCCGGGAAACATCCTTTACGACGCAACTTTTACCACGCAGTACCTTTACAACGCAGGATTTACAACGCAAGTCATTACAACGACTTGCGCTGGAGGGAAGAGTTTAATTTACTATCCAAAACCTTCCCTACTATCCACGGGGACTGGAGTTGGAATAGTAGATTAAACTATTCCACTATCCAGCGCACCCCAATGCAAGTCATTGTAATGACTTGCGTTGTAAAACCTGCGTTGTAAAGGCATGCGTGGTAAAAGCATGCGTTATAATGACATACATCCCCTGACCAACAGCTGTGCGCATTAGGGGTTAGTGCCTGTAACTACCGAAGAGCTGCACATGGCTTTCTGGGCTGTGCATTTAGCTCGGGAGGTAAAGAGTCTAACTGTGCACTGCTACCCATCACTTTTTTTTACTACCCTCTCGAAGATTTGAAAAGTACAGTAGGGACAGGTCATGGGTCTAGCTTTTGACCACACCCTCCATTTAGTAACTGCATCTCCCAAAGTCAGCTGCTCATGAACTTCAGCACAGCTCCTAAATGTTTTTCCCATGAACTCGCTAATTCATAGATTTACTGCGCCCTCCATGTAACCATGACTATTTGATGTAGAAACTGGACATGGAGGGCCACTTTGGTATGTTTTGTAGTTCTAGAAAATAAACTACAAATAGCAATTCGCAACCTACCTTCACAATTCTGAGCCTCCATATTACCTATACCTATGTGTCTGCTGAATATAGGCATCTATTACTCTGCATTACTCATGCACACAATGCATGTGCTACACAGGCTGCATACACATACATGTAAAATATACATTTAAGATGTTAGCACTAGAGTGTGAGCTCATGGCTGTGGAACTTTACACAAGTGGGCCAGTAGACATCTAGCACAGTGAAGCAGATATAATGGTCTGGTCACAATGATGGATTAAAAAAACACAGTAGGCTTTCACCACCCCTCTTCATTCTAAACACATGGGAGGAACAATAGTCCATTGTCAGTGTTGGACCAGGACATCTTGGCAGGGTGATCCGCAGATTTTTTGTGTGTTTGTTGCTGTACCTGTTTTTGTTGGCATTAGCATTCTGAGCACTTTTTTCCTTGTGCTTGAGATCTCCCTTTTAAACATGGTATGCTCGGCCTACACCTGAGTGGTACATTAAATGTACGTATAAGTCCCTAGTCTATGGTACTACATGTACCCAAGGCCCGTAAATTAAATGCTATTAGTGGGCTGCAGGACTTTATTTGCTACCAACGAGGTAACTGATAAAAACATGCTCAGGCCTGCCACTCCACCATGCAGTGCAGTTTAAAACTGTCCTCCTACCTGACAGCAAAACTTTTTTCAGGACCTAAACCTTCCTTTTTATTAATTATAGTTCAGCCCCAAGGTAGGCTTTACCCAATCATAGGCCAGGGTGTATGGCATTTAAAGAGTAGGACATGTGTATTTAAGTTTAACAAGTCTTGGCAAAGCAAACGCCTAAAGTGGTTGTTAACTGTTATAGGCTATCACTTGTACAACACAGGCAATTACTTTCCATGTCTTTGACACGCATTTTTGAGCGTGCGTGTTTTTACCGCACATATGCATTTAAAACACATGCCAATACTACGCATTGTTTTTAGATTTAAAACCAATGTATTTGTGGAATGAGACCCCCCAACTTACTTTAAATGGGTGGTTTTGGCATGCGTTGTAAATGCATATTCACTGTAAAAATATGCGTGCTAAAAAATGTGTGGTAAAAGCACAAGTTGTAAAGGCTGTTTCCTTAGCCAATCTCTATCATGGGCTACCTTACAACTTAAGTTTGGGACCAGACAGGAAATGCTGTCTCCACTCAAATTAACCTCTTCGCTGCGGCGGACATTCCACCGTGGTTCTGAAAAAAATGATGTGTGCGCGGTTCGGACGGCCCCCGGCGATCCTCCGCACACGCCCACTGTGATGTCGAATGGCCCGGGGCCGTCCGACGCATGGAAAAGGTTAATTGTAATTTAAAATCCACTTTAATGATAAAGTCGGATATTAAGTCGCAGTTTTAAAAAGGTCACTGGTAAAAAGGAATGTTATAGTTATGTGAAAATTGCAGTTAAAACATACTGTTTAAATTTACATTTTCAGCAATTTTAACAAGCACCCCAGCCATTCACAGTGTTGTCATCAATTATGTAATTTCAAATCTTTCAGTGATGCTATCAATGATGTCTCAGAATGTCATGAGTGATGCAATATGGGAGGTAAAAAGCAGTGCATGGCAAGGGCATGAGTTATAGTTTCTTTATGGCAGAAGTTATAGTCACTTGACATAACTATAACTGGTGAAATTCAATGCTTTTGTCCAATTATTTTAATCGCGCTGAATTGTTCTTAATTCTCACTTTGACACTCAACATAGTAACTGACTCTGGGCGCAAGCGCAACACTGCACAGGAAGTAGGGGGTAGTGCTTGCAGCGTGTCAGGGGTCATGCAACCAGGCGGACCATAGAGTGCAGTAGAGAGGTAGAGTTAACCCTCTCTACCATAGAGGGCACTCAGGTCAGCGGTCTAGTTGTTGGCCCAGGCAACCAGAAAGCCTTAAATGAAAGCTGGGCAGTGGGCGCGCAGCGGGCATGCAGAGGAAGCATGCAGCGGGTGCACCAAGGCACGCCAACGGCAAGCCCGTCTGCGCCCGTCCACGCCTGACCAAGCCCAGGGGCCAGGAACCCTGCACAAAGTATGAGGATTAAGTACTCGGGTAAGGATCTTCTCAACCTGAATAAAACAAGGGAAGCCAGTTGTGAGAAATGATGGGAGGATGGGGAGGAACCTAAATTAATTACATCCTGTCCTAATTGTAAGTCAGACTCCTAGAGCCAAGACTGAACAAGACCGAGACACCCAAGGAGCCACAGGGCTGGAAGATAGGGATAATCAATTGTCGCTCCTACCTAAGCATAAAATTGAAATCCGCTTATTGTTAGAGGAGACCATCATAAATGCCCTGTTTATCACAGAAAACTGGCTCACAGAATGCTCTTCCCCAAACATAGCAATGGCCCTGCACCCAGGCTATA
Source organism: Lissotriton helveticus (assembly GCF_964261635.1). Taxonomy (NCBI): domain Eukaryota; kingdom Metazoa; phylum Chordata; class Amphibia; order Caudata; family Salamandridae; genus Lissotriton; species Lissotriton helveticus. The sequence goes on along the minus strand of NC_136067.1, from coordinate 1,066,387,089 downwards.
ACATTTTTAGACTGGAGCGACTCCAGCAAAAGTGGGAGGGTCTGGCGATTATAGTAAAAAGTGTATGCAAATGCATCACCGAGACCTTCCTGATGAAAGGGTGCAAATGACTCCAATTCGCAATATCTTTGTCACTTCTCAGGCCTTCTAATTTATAGAACCCCTGGACCTCATAGTGAGTTCCTAGAAGTCTTTCGGACTCACTTGCCAGCCTTACTTTAAAGAAAGCTAACATAACCATAATAGGAGATCTAAACCTACATGTGGAGGACCAGAACCTCCTTAGTGTGAAAAGACTGCATGCAGATCTTGAAGCTTTCCAACTTTCTCAGTTGGTATTGGGTGCCACACACTCCAAGGGACATATACTGGACCTAGTCATCTCAAATGACTCGAACCTCACAGTTGGACCCTTAATACAAGTCCCCTGGTCAGACTATCAATATATTCCTTTCTATATAGGGAAGAAAGGCAGCGCTCATCAGGGAGCGTCCCGGAAAGACGAGACAAAGAAAACGTGCTGAGCTAAGCTCAACGCCGAGGAGTGGGGGAATTCCCTAGAGGAAACAATACCCTCAACACTAATTGGCCAGGAATAGTGGAGGAAGCTTATGCAAACTTGGAAATATGGAACACCCCAATCCTTGGACAAAGTTGGCCCTAAAGTCACCTCAAAGCTAAAACTAGAGCCAGGGTGGAGGGTTGGTTTAATCCTCAATTGCTAACACTCAAGAAAAACTGTAAACAAAAGGGAAAGGGACTGGAGGAAAAATTATGACCCACAACAGAAAGCTAATTATAAATCAACCATCAAAAGCTACCACAACAGTATCAAGGAAGCAGGGGCAAAGTTCTTGGCGGGGAAAATTAAACTGGCTCGGAACACCTCAAAACAACTGTTTGCGGTAGTCAAGGCTCTAACCTCCGCAGCCCAGGATCCCCACCTCACAGAGGCTTCAGAAGAGAGGTGTAATGATTTAGCAAAATGTATCCTCTCTAAAATCACAAGCATAAACAGCACTTTTGGAGCTGGTGATGAAGACACCACAAGGGGGGACAAAATTCAGGTGGCAGAATCCCCACTAAACTCCATCACTAACCTTCCACCAGTAGAAGCAGGGGAGGTAGAACTATTGTTGGCTAAAGTGAAATCCAGATCACCATCTGACCCAGCCCCACCGTCCGTTCTTAAAACAGTTAAATCCGTCGGCCTTCCCTCATTAAACAAGATCATGAAACAGCCCCAGGAGACAGGCATAGTCCCTACTAAGTGGAAACATGCCATAATTAAACCCCTACTAAAGAAAAATAATGCAGTTCCAGCACAACTGGGGGATTACCGCCCTATATCATTGCTGCTGTCGAAGGTAAGTTACTAGAAACATGTTATTAAATCCCTATCTGAGTACCTTGAAACGAATCACTGCCTCCACCCCACCCAGATGCTATTCCATGCCCAACATAGCACCGAGTCCACTCTCTTGACAGTAGTGTAGGAACTGAGAATGACATTGGACAGGGGAAATTCAGCAGCCTTACTCCTCCTGGACCTGAGCACGACCTTCGACATGGTGGACCATCACACCTTGAGAGGCAGACTCTCGGCCATCGGGGTACAAGGCACTAAGCCTCAATGGCTTACCTCCTTTATGGAGGGAAGAACATACCAAGTCCAGAAACACACAAAGGTATAAGAAATAATGTCATTAAGGTGTGGGGTACCGCAGGGCTCCTCGCTAAGCCCTACACTATTTAATGTATGTATGGAGACATTGTCCCAGATTGCCCTCGGTTTTGACATCTCAATGACATCCTGTGCGGACGACACGCGGTTGGTGATCTCCCTAGACCCCAGAACCAACGGAGACTCCAATAAGCTAGCACCTTGTATGGAAAAAGTCATGGAATAGATGACGGAAAGCTGCCTAAAATGAAACAGGACAAGACGGAGCTAATGATCCTTGCAAATAAGACAGTCCCATGGCCTCTCATCAGCTGGCTGGACTGACTAGGTAGTCCACTCACGCCCAAGGATCACATTAAGAACTTAGGGGCATATTACTACGGGGCAGCGATACAATTATCGCTGCATTAGCGTCCGTTTTTCAGCGCAAAACGGTGATAATTATATCGCATTATTTACAAGGACACGCTAGCGCATGTTTCCTTGACTTAGCTCCCGTTTTTCACACGCCTTGCCTCGCATTGACAATGAGACGCAAAGTAGGCGTGGCTGTGAAAACAACATGGGAAAATATAGCGAAGGAAGCTTTGCGATATTAACAACGAGGCGTAGCGATAATTTCAATGGCGAAAACTCTGATTTAACTCAGGAATTTAACGTCTGTTAAATTCCTGACTAAGGCATACCCAACGAGGGAGGTGGATTGTGGGGCTAAGGCCACAGGGCCTATCGTCAAGCTTATGGCCGTTTTCCATGGAACATCGCTGGAAAACCAGCGATGTTCTATATTTATAGCCATAGCGCTAAGCGTTGATAATACAGCGCTAGCTTGGCGATATATTACAGTGACAGTGGTGATGATTAATTATCACTGGGGCTTGATAATATGCCCCTTAGGCTTCTGGCTAGAAAAAGACCTTCCATGAACACCCAAGCTAAGAAAGTGGCTGGCACATGTTTTGGACTACTCAGAAGTCTTCGGAAAATCCTAGACTGCATCTCAGTACAGCTTAGAAAGACTGTGGTCCACTCTTTGGTCACATCCCGCCTAGATTACGGAAACTCACTATTTCTAGGTGCACCGAAATATGTAACCAACAGACTTCAAGTGGTCCAGAATGCTGCAGCCAGAATACTGTGTAAGGCCTCAGCGCGGGAATCTGCCAAGAAGTGCCTTAAGGAGCTACATTGGCTGCTTGTGGAGGCTACAATTATGTTTAAGTTATTGACAATAACCCACCGTGCTACTCATAACAAAGGTCCCATAAAAATGAGGAACCTGGTTTCACCATATGTCCCAATTAGAGACCTTAGATTGAGCAGAGAAAAACTTCTAAAATCAATCTCCACAAAGAAAGTGAGGTGGGGGGAGATCCTTCTCCAACCTTGCCCCCAAACTTTGGAACACCTTACCGAAGGAATGCCGTTCCGTGGACAAGGAACTAGAATTTCGAAAATCGAAAAAAACTTGGCTGTTTAGGCAGTACTTCTAGTTATCTATTTAATCTGCATTCTGTCTCTCAGTGCTGGGAATCCCTTGGGCAGCTATGCGCTCTATAAGCCTAAATTAATAATAATAATAATTAAAACAGTATGTTTTAACTGACATTTTTACCTAATATTAGCATCCATTTAGGCTTTGTTTTTTTCAGTGAATTTCTAAGTAAAAAAAAAGTAAAGTAATATATTATTACAATTTCAAATTATAATTTGACTTAAACGTTTGATTTTTCAGTGGATGTCTATGTATTTTTTTAATATAAAGTAAGATGTCCATTGCTGTGCATGGCGTTGGGCGCAGGGCCTGGTCCAACCCTCTGCGAGTGCCTTATCTACCCGCTGTGCATGGCTTTTGGCCAGACCCTGTGCCCAACCCCTCGATGGCACTCAACCACCGCCTTGCACAGGGCTTTTGGCCATGCGAGATGTGGCCAAGCCCTCTGCCCAGCCCCTTGCAAGCTCCTTACCTTCTGCTGTGCACAGCCTTTGGCTGTGCGTAGCATGAGGTGGGCACAGGGCCTGACTTCAGTCAGGCAGACTTACTGACTTTGTCAAAAGGTCACAACACCAAAATATAAAAATTGGGCTATTGACTTTATCAAAGGGTGAGCATATTAACATATCTAAAGCAGATCCATCGTTTTGTCCAAAAAAAAATAATAACTTTCATGAAATGTGTATTTCACTAATTCATACAAAGCAATGTTTAATGAAAGTGATTTTTGTAAAAAATATTTAATAAAGTTTTAATAATAAAATGAACAACTCTGAGCATTTCTTTTAAAAATTCTTTTAAAAAGGCAAAAATGAAAACAACCACAAGAGGGCCTTGCAATCCAGCTGAAGAGCATAGAGCTACAGCTAGGATTGCTTTTGAAATATATGATACGTTCTCCTGGGGTCATGGATTTAACGACCGAGGAGACCTAGGGCCAGATGTAGGTAGCCCAATACCGGTCAGAAACGGACGAAAGTACCGATTTTCGGCCGTTTCCGACCGGTATTGGGCTATGGAGATGTAGGGGCTCAAAAAACATACAGATTTGGTAATTTTACAGAATCGGTAATTTTACCAAATCGGTAAAATTACCGATTCTGTAAAATTACAGAATCGGTACATTTTACAGATTCGGTAAATATACCGATCGGTAAACTTACAGAAGCTGTATTTTCCTATGTAGGTAGCACTTTTAACACTGCTACAGGGCTTTCAGGATTCGGTATTTACCATGCAATACAATTGCATGGTAAATAACGAATTCTTGTGTACATGCACATCTGTGCATTTACACCTGTGCCATGTGGCACACAGACATGCCCTAAGGGCGCACAAGCCAGTTACAGAGGTGCAACAGGATGTCAAAGTGACACCCTGTCCCCCTTTGCAATTCGGTATTTTTACCGATTCGGTAAATACCGAATCGGTATTTGCTATTGAATCCTATGGGCTTCAAGGCCCATAGGATTAAATAGCAAATACCGATTCGGTATTTACTGAATCGGTAAATACCGAATCTTACCGATTCAGTATTTTTACAGAATATTTTACCTACATAGCAATTACCGAATAGTAAATACCGAATCGGTAAAATTCGGTATTTACCATTCGGTAATTTGCTATTACCTACATCTGGGCCTGACTGCTTTTTTTATGTTGCTGGGGGGATTGCGCATCCTGCAGTGAAAAAAAATATGTTTTGTGGTACCCTGCCTCTTCTAGGGACACCATCAGTGTTATACCTGTTAGCCTTATGGTGGTCTCCCCCCAAACATTTTGCCTTCTCCTCTTCTGTTTGCTGAAATTCATTGTTTTGGGCCTTAGTATCCTGTGCAGTTCACCACTGCGAACCAGTGCTAAAGTGTTTGTGCTCATTCCTGTAAACATGGTAGAAATTGGCTTACACCCAAATGGCACTTATAATGTACTTATAAGTACCTAGTAAAGTGGTACAACATGTACCCAGGGCCTGCAAATTAAATGCTATTAGTGGGTCTGCAGCACATATTGTGCTACCCTAGTAAGTAGCCTTTGAAAACATGTCTCAGGACAATCAATGTAGTCTGTGTGTAGATTTAAACCTCCCATTTGAATCAGCAAAATGAACCCTTTGCCAGGCTTAAACCTTCTTTTTTAATGCATATACGCCTCTCTTAAGGTAGGCCCTAGAGAACCCTTAGGGCAGGGTGTAGTGGTTTTTTTTTTTTTGCAACTTTATTTATGAAGCATTTCAAGTGTACACTGGGACCTATCATGCAACAGGAGATAATATTACATTTTCAACATGCCTAAGGGAGTCATATATATTCTGCATTTGCAGGTTTATGTCAGGATTGCACTAACGATTAGTTACATAAGCCCTTTTATGCAGAAATGTACAAATAAATCCATGCTATGTAGTCACTCTGTAGGCAATTAGCATCCCAACCGACGAGTAAGCAAGCAGGCCGGAGCACGGAGCACGGAGCACAGAGCGGAGAGGAGAGCCGTGTCGTGCCGTGCCAAGCTAAGCAAAGCGAAGCGAGCTCCCCCTCCTCCTTCTCGAGGGACGTCGTGGGACGCAGGTCACGGGACACGGGCCACGGACACAGAGTCGAGGAGCTGTGGTTGCCCCCGCCTTACCTTCAGCTCTGACAGACGCTAACCAGCTCCACCCCAGCACCGCCTGTTCCGTAAGTGTTACGCAGCGCTTAAAGCACAAGTGACTTTTAAAAAGTGACTTTTAAAAAAATGAAGCCACAGCCGTGAATCACAGACTCCAAACACAGGGAGTGCGGGGCGCTGGAGGGGTGAACATAGCGGCAGCGGTTCTATTCAGGAGCCGTCCGCCAACTGCCAACTGTCAACACCCTCCCTCAACCTGAGCCCGCAGAGAGAGAGAGCACTCACAACAGCTCACAGTGGCGGTACTCAACGGCTAACTCAACGGCCAACGGATCAGAGGGTGAGCCCAACCTTGAGCCGGCAGCGCAGCCGGCAGCGCAGCCGGCAGCGCAGCCGGCAGCGCAGCGCAGCATAACACATCATCAGCACCAGGGAGAGCTTCTATCATAACTATCATAACTGCTACAACAACAGACAACAGACCCAGACCCAGCCAGCCTGCCAGACAGCCAGTCCCCCTGTCCCTGCCATTGGGGGGGTGGCTGCGGTGCAGTGCATTACTTTAGTAGGGAAAAGAGTCATACAGTCACACAGTCATACAACCATACAGTCATACAGTGATACAATCAAGAGTCTGGGACTGGGACTGTGCTTCCGCCTGACTCCGCCGCATCTGCCGTGATTATTCCCACTGCCCGTGGCGTTTACTGAAAAGACTGTGTGTACGGTTTACTGGGCCTTTTCCTCCCTCTCGGCTGACATCAGCCTCTAGCTACCATGAGATCAGGCAAAGAAAGATGGAGCACTTCTACAGTAGTGAGCAATCGGAAGAAGAAAAACAAGATACTCAAGGCACCCTCCGACAGCCATGAGAAATTAACAAGGCTAACAAAACCTGGTACAAGTCCAGAGGATGAAATTTTAGTTACTCTTGATACCGAAGCAGAGGGTTCAGTGTTAGGTCAAACAGACCCACAAACTCATAACCCACAAAAATCAAAAAAACCTCTCGTCCAACCGAAAATCTTCTCCAAGTTTGCCTTCGTAAAAGACGCTGGGGCAGTGCCAAATCACATGAGCACCACTCAGAAGGGCCTTCCCTCCCCTTTGCTTCCGGAAATAATCATTTTAACAAAACATGATGTCGCAGATCCGGCACGAGCCTTACCACCAGTATCGGCATCGGCGAGTCACCTGGACAACGAAAGCCCATCAAAGCCTTACAAGGACTCAATGCCCAATCCAACTACAGCAGCAAACAGTCTTCAATGCACTGAAAATGATGGAAGCAACCCCAGGTGGCAAATCAAAAGTTTTGAAGGGAACAAGGATGCGAGCGTGACAAGAGACTCAAGAGCAGTTGAGTTCGACGACCAAGTCAAAGAGATATCTCTCAATGAGTACTTAGAACATCCATCGTCTCAAAACTACTCATTCCATTCCACCCCAGCTAAAAAATCAGCGTTGGTGTCCCTCGATCCGGCTTTGGAGCTAAATACTTTACTTCAATCGAGCCATCCTGGTCCAAACACGATCCAGCATGCGACCTGCAAACTCCGCTGCTCTGGAGCCAAACATCTTACCTCAAGCCAGACATTCGGATTCAATTACAATTCAGTACTCGGGGTCAGCACCCGCAAATAGTGCAGTCTCAACCCTCCACTTCCTCACAGGGAGACAGGACGGTTGCAACATAACCAACGATCGAGAAAAAGGTGTAGGTTGTTGTTATATTTTCCCCTGTCCCCAGCGTGCATCTCGTGCTGCGCTCGAGCTGCCCGCTTACATTACGTGGCCAGTGTTCTATTCTAACGGCGGTTATTGCCCGTTGGATCCCGGTCCTGTTGGTCGGGTCTTTCTGCGCTCTACCTGAATAAACTCCTTCACTGAGTTAACATCCTGTGTGACTTCGTCATTACCTTTTACAACATTTTGGCGACTTGTGATCGAGGACGAAGACAGGAGAGACAACCGACGACGGACGTCCATGTTAAGGAAGGAAAATAGCGGAAGACCCGACCGAAGGAAAATCCCCGCGATCCAGTGAGAGAGATCGCTCAAAGTGTTGAAAATACCGTAAGCCTCATTTAAAGGTATGTGAAAAAATAACTCACCGGGGAAGAATACAGCTTTGGGTGAAGCGTGACGGAGCAGTAACTTTAAGCTCTTAGCCCGTCAACGCAAGCAACAGCGCCCCATTGTCGTCGTGGTTAAGAGGGAAATCACTTGCTGAAGCGAAAGGCAGCATTGGTGAGCCCCACCACTGGGACCAATTAAAAGGGCAACGCGCTCAAGGAGGTGGAGCACATATAACAAATTAAAAAAGATAGCGCACTCGAGATGAAGTGCATTTAAAACCAGCACAAAGAAGTGGAGTACTTTGGCTAACTGGAAAGGATAGCGCACTCGCGGTGAAGTGCATTTAGAACCAACACAGACAACTATTTGAAACGACATTTGCAAAATACAGACAACAGTGACACACTCACTTTAAAATACAGTGTGTCATATATTTGCGGGTTGAAACAACAGTGACACACACACTTATACGAAAGATCGCATGAAATCCAGACAACAGTGACACACTCACTTTAAAACACAGTGTGTCATACACATTACCAATCAAAACTGCAGTGGCACACACACTTATATGGGGGTAACATCTACCATTTAGTGTGTAAATTGTTTATCTTGCTGTAACCTGAGTTTAGCCATGAATGTAAGCAATACCATCCAAGCCCCCGTCCCTTTCTTGAGTGCCCCGGGTGAGCCATCCATGGAATGGGATGATTGGTGTGAAGCATTTGAAAATTACATCATAGCCCTAGATGGCACAAAGTTTTCTGCCATCAGGAAAAAGGCTTTGTTACTGGGTGCCTTAGGGAAGGAGGGGCAAAGAATTTTCAAATATTTACCGAATCCCCCCTTAGATATTGATGATGTATATAAGGATGCTTTGTTTAGATTGTACACTAGATTTGCAAAACAAGAAAATGTTGTAATGCGCAGACATAAGTTTTACACTGCTCCCCAAAGAGAAAATGAGACAATTGATGAATTTGTGTCTAGGTTGAGGGAGCTTTCCGTGAAGTGCCAATTTGGCAATATTCAGGATGAAATGATCCGTGATCAGTTAATTGTGCAGTGTCTGAGCAAAAAAACACAAGAAAAGCTATGGGCAGCTAAGAACCCCACTCTCACAGAGGCAATTACAATTGCAAAGGTTGCTGAGGAGAGCGACAGATGTATGAAGGAGCTTAAAAGAATACAACATGGGCATGCCAGCGGGCAAGATGTTGCAGTCCTGCAAACAGATAGTTCAGAGAGCATTAACCTACTACAAGGGAGACAGACAAATAGAGGGGGGAAGGCTACAACCTCGTTTAATAAGGGTGGGCAACCAAACAAATTCAGACAAGTCACGCGCTCATGCAACAGGTGTGGTAGCCCTTTTCACTTGGCTGACTCAAAAAAATTGTACAGCTTTGTCCAGAGATTGTTTGAAGTGTGGAAAGAAAGGACATTATGCACGCATGTGTAGGACAAATAGTTCAAAAAAGATTGCCATAGTGGAGAGTGAAACCACTGATGATGAGGCGGAGATAATGATGATTTCTGCTGGGAGCCAGGAATTGATGGAAGGTGTTATTTTGTCTCGCCCAAAAGCAGACTTTGAATTAAATGGGTGTGTAATAAATTTGATGGTGGATACTGGGTCATTATACACAATTATTCCAAAGAGTTTGTTTAACTCCTCTTGTAAAGAGTCGACTCTTGTCAAATCCGACATCACCTTGAGAGGTTATCAAGGGGTGAGCATCGGTGTCCTTGGGTTCTTTGAGGCCACCATTAAATTTAAAGGAAGAATTACCCGAGGGAAGGTTTATGTATCACCACACGGCCCTGCTATATTGGGATGGTTACATCAGTACGAGTTAAACATAAGGGTGAACCCGAGAGCAGACCCACCTGTGATGTGTATAGATAGTGACAACGAGTGTAATAGTGTTCATGGAGACTTAGAGGCTATTCTTAAAAGGCATGAGAGCATCTTCAGTGAGAAATTGGGGGAAGCTGTTGGCTATCAGCATATTATCAAAACAAAGAGGTGTGTTGCACCTGTAAAACACACTGCGAGGAAAATACCTACCCTTGCGTGCCATCATGAGAAAAGGAAAAGGTTTTACATGGGGAGCTGACCAAAAGAACGCCTTTTTAATAATCAAACAAAATATTGTGGATGCTAACATTCTCTCAAGTTTTGTACAGTCATTTCACACCATTCTCACTGTAGACGCAAGTTCGGTTGGGATCGGAGCTGTCCTTACACAAAAAGGTAATGGTAGACAGAACACTGTTGCGTTTGCTTCGCGTTCCTTGACTGAGACTGAAAGGAACTACTCGGTCATAGAGCGTGAAGCATTGGCGGCTGCTTGGGCCACTCGGTACTTCCGTGTGTATCTGTGGGGGATCACATTCACACTCAGAACGGACCACAAGCCACTCTTGAAAGTTTTGGCCCCTGGGGGTATTAGGAATTGCTCAGGGCGATTAGCGAGGTTAGCTGTCAGCGTCCAAGAGTTTACGTGCAATGTGGAATATCTACCTGGTTGGTGCAACAGTGTTGCTGATTGTTTATCGAGGTTGCCTGACACTAAGGTACTACCTAGAGAGTTGGTGACTGAGAGTGTGGTCGCGTTTTTAGATGACCTAGAGAGTGACTTACCTTCTTCCATATCCAAGGCAGAATGGATGCAGGAAATGAAAAAGGATCTTGTGATGGAAAGTTTGATCAGGATGTGCAAGGAGGGTGTATCTAGGCAAAGTACGGTCTCACCCGCCCTTAGGCCCTACGTACAGTTACAGGATGAAATTTCTTTACTGACTGAGTTCATCCTTGTGCGGGGTGAGAAATACATACCACCTGTTTCCCTTAGACCCCGTATCATTGCTTTGGCGCATGAGGGCCACCTAGGACAGACCCTTACTGGCAAACGTGTTAAGGCTGACTTTTGGTGGCCGGGAGTTGATGTACAGGTGAAGAGTTGGGTTGAGCAATGTCAGTCATGCAAAGAGTCGGAAAAGAGGCTACAGGTCCGTGCCAATAAGGGTACTACGGGACAGATCGTCTCGGACGATGGTGCGTGGCAGAAGGTCTGTGTTGACTTCATAGGACCTTTTCATGACCTGCTGGATTCAGAGAGGTTTGCTTTGGTGCTAGTGGACTCGACTTCAAGGTGGGTGGAGGTTGCCTTTATGAAGAGCATCACTGCTGAATCCACGGTTAAGGTTCTAGATGAAATATTTAGGCGTGAAGGGATCCCTTCGGTAGTTTTAACAGACAATGGCACACAACTTACCTCGGCAATCATGGAGAACTATTTTGTGTTTTTGGGTTTAAAGCACCTGCGCACGTCACTCTACAACCCTCAAGGGAACGGATTGTGCGAGAGGGTGAACAGACTTGTAAAAGGCACTATGCAACTTGCCTTGGCCGCTGGTCGGTCTGTGCAGAAGGAGATTAAAGAAATGTTGTGGGCATACCGTACAACTGTTCATAGTAACATGTCTAGTACACCTTTTGAACTCATGAGAGGGAGGCCTGCGGGTATGAAATTGATTCCCACTTGGCTACATGGGAAAGTAGAGAAAGATAGTCACTGTAAGTCAAGGAATTGTGCCCCCACTAACATTGCTGAAGGGGATTTGGTAAAGGTAAAACCTGGCGGGAATCAGAGTATGTTTAACAAGTTTAGAGGACCTTACCAGGTGAAGTCTGTGGCGGGTAATTACGTTAGGCTGCAGAATGGGCAAACTTGGAATTTGCGCAGGGTAGCACTTTACCAGAAAAGGGCCAAGCCAACCACTCATGTGCCTGTCACCAAAAAGGTTATTGTTGAAGAGGCTTGCAGACCAATTTGCAAAAGAGTTGCTCCTGCTTACTTAAAAGATTTTGTGTAAATTTTGCTCATCCAAGGAAGGGTGTGGGGTTACATAGCTTTATGTTACTTGAAAAGCTTATGTTCTGAGCAGTGCCATTTACAATGCTATTTACATGGTCATGGCTTAATTGTTTCTTTTGTTCTTAAACTGAAAACTACGTGTTATAAGCAATATCTTCATTTTGTGTTCTGCTGTGTTTTTGCTTAATTTACTTTAAGGTGCTTTCCCTTTCCACTGTTTAAGGAAAGGAGATGTGTTATATTTTCCCCTGTCCCCAGCGTGCATCTCGTGCTGCGCTCGAGCTGCCCGCTTACATTACGTGGCCAGTGTTCTATTCTAACGGCGGTTATTGCCCGTTGGATCCCGGTCCTGTTGGTCGGGTCTTTCTGCGCTCTACCTGAATAAACTCCTTCACTGAGTTAACATCCTGTGTGACTTCGTCATTACCTTTTACAACAGTTGTACTCAACAACCATCCACAGATCAAACCTCAACAACTAATATAAACGTCAACAGGGCTCAAACCAAAATCAACTCTCCAGAAAATAACTCTATTAACAAACAGCAGGCTCGGCACACAGGGACAGTTGGAACCAACTCATTCTCCCTGACAACTGAAGAATGGGAGAAAATGGTGGACACATATGCCCAGGGAAAAGGTGCTGTGTCACTTCATGACATAGAAAGTAAAACGGAAGATTCCCCAAAGGCTCTAAACACAGAAGAGAGTGGTCTCTGGGCATCACTGCTAAACACCATGAACCTCGCGACAAAAGCAATGGAATACCATTCGGACAAGATGGACATCCAACTAAATCTGCTAACCTGCTTAACCACCCATGTCATTAACATCGACACCAAGTTATTAGATTTGAACGAGCTGATCAAAAGAGTCCAATCAAAAACCACAATTAACCCGCCAAGCTGCACATGTTACTCAATCATTGATAAATTATCCTCCTTACCAGACGTAATGAGTGAGCTCCTAACAGACATAAAGTCTGTAAATAACTCCAACAGAGCAGCATGGGCAGCAGCAAGCGACGAGAGAAAAAACCCAGACTACGAAGCAAAGAAAAAATTCCAGCCGGTGATTATTCCCAACATCACAATGGACTCAAACAATCCACTTGACTACCCTAAGGAATCGAACGAACAGAACTTACAACAAACGGGAGGCACACCCAAGCTCCGGCAAGAAGAAAAGCAGCAGAGCACGACCAGAGAGCCGCCAGCTATCGTCGAAAGCGGGGAACATATGTGTAATAAACAACAGTCAGCAAAACAAAGAAGGAAAAGGAAGAGAAAGGGAGAAACAAGATAGGCTCTATAAAAACCTACTTCCTACAAGCAAATAAATCGGTGTCAGAATCAGAGAAGAAACAAGGAAGAACTAAGGATGAACCAAGCCAAAGGTCTAGGGAGAGCCCCTCACCCGCCCCTGCTCTTATGGGCCCAGAGGCAATGTCTGCCAAGAACAAACCTACAGAAGCTGAATTTATAAGGGGATCAGAAGAAGAAGGTCGAAAACAAGATGATTCGGGGGCGGTAAGCAACAGTGCAAAAAAAAACTTTTGCTCCAAGACAAGGGGGCTACAAATTGCGGACAACTTGGTCGCTCAATCAACTGGAGGCACTAACCCTTGTGATCCCGCCATCTGCATGGCCTCAACAGCAAGGAAAAAAGAACCCAATGTAATTTTTGATAAGGAATCACTGACCCGGAGAGAGCGAGTCCCAGGATCAACTCAAAGTACAGTCCTCGAACCAATACCTGGACAAACTCAGGAGAACAACAAGTATGAACCTCGTGACCCAATTGCCAACTCGGGTTCGCCGACCCAGAGAGAGCAAGGCTCTCAAGACTACAGCAATTGCAAGAGCACAGAACGGTTATCAAATACTGAACAGTGGCAGGAGGCTACCACCCACAAAGAGCACAAAATAATACTCTTCATTCCCGATTACAGATCCAAAGGCCGCGAGGACATTTTAAACCGTAGGAACATCCTACGAGTCCTGAACTCGATTACATCTCTAGGTATGCTAACTACCCAAGATTTGGAGGCTGTCGAATTTATCACGTTCAAACATCTATCAGAGCAGGAAATAACTAAAACAATCTGGAACTCAGGAGAATTGGCGAAAAAAATCTTAAGAGAGGAAAATCAACTAAAAGCGTGGGGGATTCGAATCAAACCGTACCTCAACCCCGGCTACCCAGTTCCATTACTCCGCAATCTCCAAGAAAATGTTAACTCGACTCTGAACAAACGCCGCCCAGATATACCCAAAAAATCTATACTGAGAGGAGCACGCGGAAGCTCAGACGAACGAAAGGCCGGTGTATCCCCTCCGCAAAAAATCAATGGTCTTCCGACCCCAAATCAAGAATGGGACTGGATCGCAAAAACAAATAACACCAGACAGTCCAGCCAATGACAATCTGTAGAGCGAATCAGAGTCCCCTCAAATACAAATCGGCCGCTAAAATTGTGTTCTTGGAATATAAACAGACTAGGAGCAAAAATCACCAATAAGGATCTATTGCTATATTTTCAGCAGTATGACTTAATCTTGTTACAAGAAACCTGGTCAGCAGAACCGTTCCATCTTCAGGGCTTTAAAACATTCCACCTCCCAGCAAGGAGAACCTCAAAATTCGGACATGAGAAAGGTGGCCTAACGACATACACCTCGATACAAACAATAAACTATGCAAAAGAACTGCTAAATAAAAACACTTCGGGAACTGAAAACGGGATCTCTGCAGTTCAGCTGGAAATATCAATACCGGGAACCAACAGGCAAGAACTAATCCTGGTCAATACCTATCTGCACCCAAAGGGGAAAAAAAACGGCGCTACTGCCCTGGTGGCAGAACTGAACAAATTAATAACGAAAGCGGAAACTTCGAACTTTATTGTCTCAGGAGATTTCAACATGTTCCTTTCGAAGTCATCAGGAAAGAATCATCCAATGGAAGATTATTTGCATGTCAGGGGGAACCCACCTCTGGAAGTGTGCCCCTGGGGCAAACCAACAAATGTATCAAAAAGCCTAATAGAAGACTTAACTAATCTGGGCCTGATTTCGATAAATGGGCGATCGCCGGGGGATCGTCCCCAAGCAGCAACTTTCAATAACTCGATCTCCTGCTCGGCGATCGACTACACCTTCTTATCTTTCTCACTGTTCACATTAGTACAAGACTTTAAAATTGGCATATCCGACTGCAGCGACCACCTCCCGCAAGAACTGACACTGAGGGCACAAGGGACAGTGCTAACATTTCCAACAAATGGCCCAAAGCTATCGACCTCAGTAAAACGCAATAGAATCAAGTGCAATACTAGTGACCCTGATCGATTAGTGAAAGAAGCGAAGATGTGCTGGGAAAGTGTCACAGCGCTGAACGATAACAAAATATTCGCCTGGGAGTCCTTCCTGAAATCCTTTGGCCTAAAGAATACCAAGTCCAACCTCTTTAAAGAAACCGACGTACGGACAAGCCAAAAAATATCGCCCCGCCCGACAAGTAACCTAAAAAATTATCCTCAGTCCTCTCTAACTCCCAATTTAAGGGCAATAAAAACAGCCATTAACAGAAGCTGCGGAAAGATGGGAGTGACAACGACTCAGTGACCAAACTGAGATCACTAAAGTGTAAAAAGAACAAAATCCTGTGGCGAATCAAGCAGGAAGCCACGGAAAAAACTTGAGCGAAACTGCTCTATGATTAAAAAAACAATAACAGTGCAAGATTCTGGAAAACTGTTAATAAAATAGATAATCCGAACGCCCCTGGAGTGAACTCCCACATCACAGAGGTCACATGGGTAAATTATCTGTTCAAACACTTTAACGGCGAAGTGTCAGGCACTGGCCACCGAAATCCAGAGTTCTGCCAGGCGATCGTGACGGCCTTAAAGCGTCCACTTGAGGAGACCAACTTCCCAGGTTCGATTGAGCAGTTGAAGGGACGCATTGCAAAAGGACGGAAGGAGGGAGCCCCAGGACCAAATGGAATCCCTCCCATCATCTATAAGCAAGATCCAACCTACTGGGCCGAACAACTGCTCCCGCTTTTCGTAGAAACCTGGAAGGCCGAACAATTTCCGTCCTCCTGGAAGGGTTCAATAATAGCACCAATTTACATAAAAGGCAATAAGAACGAGGCCAAGAATTACAGGCTCATAGCCCTTATAGATACAGACGCCAAATATTTTTCGGGGCTACTCTTGGAAGAACTTACCTCCTGGGCATCAAATAAAAAATTAATCCCTATCAATCAGACTGGATTCCAAAAAAATCTAGGGACCTCGACAAACATTCTAGCCCTCTCCCTGCTGATAGATGCTACAATCAAACATAAAAAACCATTATATGTGTGCTATATCGATTTCTCAGCCGCATTTGATAGTATTGACAGAGGGAAATTGTGGGCAAAACTCTCAAAGTGGGAGGTGGATCCCAAATTGCTGAATCTATTGATCTTACTGCATTCAGATACCTGGATCCAAATGAAACTGGGGGCCGGCAACTGTCTATCAACAGAAATTCCGAGGGTTGAAGCAGGGGTGTGTCCTCGCACCGACCCTGTTCAACCTTTTTATGTCTGACCTTTCCAAAGATCTGGACAATTGCAACCATCATGCCCCAAAGTTAGGGGGTCTTACATTGTCGAACTTATTATATGCGGACGATCTGATACTAATCAGCCACACCCCAGTAGGCCTGCAACACCTTATTAACACAACAAGCACATTTTCCGAAAACAATGGCTTAAATATAAATACGGAAAAATCGAAGGTGATGGTATTTAATCAAAAATCAAAAAGCAAGCATTTCAATGGTCTCTGCACGACATTAAAATGGAAACAGTTAAAGAATACAAATATCGGGGGATCATTTTTGACTCTGATGAAGCAAGGTGAAGAACAAGATTTTGTTCAAACTTGTGAAGTTAATCTCCCATAACAATAATTAAATTAATAAGCTTGTGGTGAATTTACTAATCAACTTAGTTTAAGAATACAATCATCAATACACGTGGGATAAACTAATGTGGTTTATGTTGCAAATGCAAAAGAAAAAAATAATAAATTTACCTTGTCTATTGTCTTTGTCAGTATTAAATGCGGCTGTTTAACTAATGGCATGTGCTTATTTTGTGTGCTTATGTTATGTCTTTCTGTGACAAAATCTCAAGGAGTTTGTGTACTTCCTAAAGGAGAGGTAAATATAATGGGGACGCATTTTAACTTGGCACGGAAATACATTCGCTCTGACCTGATCTTCACCGGCTCCTTTTTCCATCAACGCCCACACCTCGCAGCGCACAGTGAGGCGTGGGGGCAAACCAGGGAGACCTTCCAGCTGCAGGGCGGTTCCGGGTGAGAGGCGCTAGCGGGGCTGCGAGCGTGCAGGGACTCCAGGAACCAGGAGTCCCTGCGAGACCGAACTCCACCTTCCGGTCCGCTCTCCCTGCTGGCCCGCCCACCGCCCTACCGAGGACTCAAAACCTTCCCTCGCTATCTCACCAGCGGGACGCATTTTAACTTGGCACGGAAATACATTAGCTCTGACCTGATCTTCACCGGATCCTTTTTCCATCAACACCCACACCTCGCCGCACCCGCTTCGCGGG
Source organism: Lissotriton helveticus (assembly GCF_964261635.1). Lineage (NCBI taxonomy): Eukaryota > Metazoa > Chordata > Amphibia > Caudata > Salamandridae > Lissotriton > Lissotriton helveticus. The sequence continues at coordinate 1,066,369,710 of NC_136067.1, read as the reverse complement.
TGCCGCAGCGCACAGTGAGGCATGGGGGCAAACCAGGGAGACCTTCCAGCTGCAGGGCGGTTCCGGGTGAGAGGCGCTAGCGGGGCTGCAAGCGTGCAGGGACTCCAGGAACCAGGAGTCCCTGCGAGACCGAACTCCACCTTCCGGTCCGCTCTCCCTGCTGGCCCGCCCACCGCCCTACCGAGGACTCAAAACCTTCCCTCGCTATCTCACCAGCGGGACGCATTTTAACTTGGCACGGAAATACATTCGCTCTGACCTGATCTTCACCGGCTCCTTTTTCCATCAACGCCCACACCTCGCCGCACCCGCTTCGTGGGTGCCGCAGCGCACAGTGAGGCATGGGGGCAAACCAGGGAGACCTTCCAGCTGCAGGGCGGTTCCGGGTGAGAGGCGCTAGCGGGGCTGCGAGCGTGCAGGGACTCCAGGAACCAGGAATCCCTGCGAGACCGAACTCCACCTTCCGGTCCGCTCTCCCTGCTGGCCCGCCCACCGCCCTACCGAGGACTCAAAACCTTCCCTCGCTATCTCACCAGCGGGACGCATTTTAGCTTGGCACGGAAATACATTCGCTCTGACCTGATCTTCACCGGCTCCTTTTTCCATCAACGCCCACACCTCGCCGCACCCGCTTCGCGGGTGCCGCAGCGCACAGTGAGGCGTGGGGGCAAACCAGGGAGACCTTCCAGCTGCAGGGTGGTTCCGGGTGAGAGGCGCTAGCGGGGCTGCGAGCGTGCAGGGACTCCAGGAACCAGGAGTCCCTGCGAGACCAAACTCCACCTTCCGGTCCGCTCTCCCTGCTGGCCCGCCCACCGCCCTCCACGCCCCCTATATCTGATTACAACTTTCCCGCAGCGCGGGACGCAGCCCGGGGAAAGACCGGGCAAAGAGCGGGCCGTTTTAGGCCGTTCGAGGCCGGACAGAGCCGGGCCGGGCCACCCCCCTAATATCTAGCCCATTAATCTCTCCGAAAAGATATCCACCAGTATAATAATGTCTCCAAGGGGAACTAGAAGTAAGACTGCAGTAAAAAAAAGGACAACTAACTGGCCCCCTAGATAGCTTCATTATAAAGGCAAACACTTTCATAGATCAGAGTATATCTCTCATGGAGCGGAGAGTATCCCAAGACATTCTGGAGGCCCGACGATCCTCACTGGGACAACTAGCAACTGCCAGAACGCCTGCCAAAACGCTTGCTGCAACCAAAGGTCAAAGGCATAGCGAGGGTGGGATTAACAACAGACAGAGCCTCCCAAATATAGTTGATTTATCGGTGTCACAACTCTCAGAATCCCATATAATAGCCGACTCCGACCTAGAAAAACCCCCCGATTTAAACTTACACCCTACCCCAGAAGAGGTAAGACAGGCAAGAGGGAGGAGAGAGGGAGCCATAAAAAAGAGAAAAAACCACGTAGTTACAAACGAAACACCAATGAGTAAACAAACTACACCTGGAACAGAGGAAATAGGAAACATATTTAGTCCCTCCATGCTGGCAAACCAGAGTAGGCACACTGTTAGTATACACCATGATGCTTCATTCGCGACGAATATAGTAGTAGAACCTGAGGGCTCACCATCAAATGAAGTTGATAGTAACTGCAATCTAGATCTGCTGGGAAAAATCGAAATGCTTCTACCTCACTCTCTTTTACCCATCCGCGACACCCTAGCAAAATTAGAAAAAGCCGTAGCCGAACTTACAGCGTCGGTGAAAATCAATCCTTCAACTCACGCACAAGCTTCACAAAAAGCACACAAACCGGGGGTCCCAAAACCGGTAAATAAAATCCCAACGGCCCAAGTAAATACTTTGATAGCTGTGCCCACCACAGCCCCGAAATCTATAGCCACAATACCAACAAAGAACAAACCACCAGACCCTGTGGTCTCAACAATCCCGTCAGGAACAAATAGTACCCCCTGTAATGGCATTATCACAGCCACTAACAATAAACATCCACTAACCAAACAATCTCAGATACACCGACCGAGGGAAAGACAACAACAGGGCGAATCACGACCTGTAACACGGCCAGTAACACTGCCTCCAGAAGCGAGTCCCTTCGTCGCTATATTGACTGGCGTTCCAGAGCTGACAGACCAAAAATTTGAACCAAATTGGTCACTAAAAAACAAGACACAGCATTGGCTCAGCATAAATCGTCCGCCACCACCCCCCTATTGTTCCACTAGAATTCTGATGATCAGAAGAGCCCCCTGGGTCGACCATGGTAGAAAAACAATACATGGGGACTGCGTCCTAATTACCTTCGAGGACCCCAGAATAGTGGAACATATTTGCTCAGAAGATGACTACACTTCAAACGGGGGGTAGGATTAAAACGCCTTGCCTTCTTTTACCCACCCACATCCCAGGATGGTCCCTCGCAAACAGAGGGACCCTGGTACACAGTAGGTCCTCGTCATCGAGGAAGAGAAAGGGAAGAATGGAGAGGGCAAGAACAGTGGAGAAAATATAGAGAACCCCCACGCTGGGACAGTTGGAACGGTCTACCATTAGCAAATATGTATAGTGGTCTAGAGTGTGTCGACTGACCACCACAGCCCGGAGAACAGACACCTAAAACTCCATCTATCCCGCCAGCTCCACCTAACCCCTTAACCCCTGAAGATCTACCTATTCTGAATAAATTACAAACAGTAACAGCCCCCAACGTGGATCGGCCAACTTTGGGCGTGATCTCCTGGAACATCGCGGGATTACGACCAAAGCTGGAGGATGGAACCATCATGCACCATAGACACAGACACCAAATAGTCTGTCTGCAGGAGACATGGTCACAATCAGAACTCCATCTGCAGGGTTATAAGACATACTTTTCCCCTGCACTTAGGGGACAAAAGGGTAGACCAAAGGGAGGACTAAATATATACATAGCTAATACCGTCCAAAACACGAAAATAAAAATCATCGAACTAGAGCCAAACTTCCAGATTATAGGCCTCTCTTTGCCTAAAAATGAGTTAGTAGTCCTCGTTAATTTTTATAATAATCTTGAGGAAATACAGCTCCAGAGAGTTTTAGCCCACCTTTACGAAAAATTAACTTCCCTCAGGCAAAAACAAGGAGCAAGGGGTGCACTGTCTATAATCTGGGCAGGAGACTTCAATCTTCACCAATGCACCTACCCAGAACAGAAATGTCCTGGCATGGTGACAGAAGAAGGAGGTTTCCTCACCCATTTTTCCCACAATAATATGGGTGGTATAATGAATGATCTCCTATCAGATTTGGACCTACAAATAGCAAATACTCCGGATCATAGAACTAGCTTATTAGAACCGACTTTCATAGGAAGAGGTTTTAGCACTACGGTTGATTATTTTATAATATCAGCCAGCCTACAACCAAAAGTAAACAGCTTTGAAGTCTTACCAAACACCCAGAGTGATCACGCTATTCTGAAACTGGAATTGACTACAAATTACCAGCAATCTCTCCCTTTGATGATAGCTAGTGCACTGACCCAGGGCAATATGAACTTGGGCCAACTGAATGGGTACTCAATAAAATGGGGGAAAATAAACCCAGAGGAAATCACCAAAGACTTGATACAATCAGTGTACCCCCAAATTAAGAAATGCTTAGATATACGGACAGAAGATGAGCAACTACTAGATAACTTCGCCCAAATAATGGAAAAAGCAAAGTCCCTACTAACAGCAAAACATAAAACCGGATTATCACGCCCAAATGGATGGTTTAATCAAGAATGCACTCAGGCTCACTCAAAACTGAAAGTGGCATTAAACAAAGATGAAAGGGATCCTCATACTATATCTGCTTTAACAAAGGAATATCTCATAGCCAGGAAAAAAAGAAAAGCAGAATTAAAGCAAGCCCTATGGGATGAACTCCACGCTAGTGCACAGGAAAAGAACAGCCAGTCTTTCTGGAGAGTAATCAGAACCCCTTTTTTGGCTGACGACACAAACCCAAAAATTGAAGTCGCGATAGACGAGTCAGAATGGGTATCACATTTCTCAAAAATCTTCCAAAAACCATTCTCTGAGAAAGAAAGTGAAGACGAGAATCAAAAAGCTCCGCTGTACCCTATTCAACTAGACTTTCACATCTCTGAGATCCTTCTGGCCTTGAACTCAAGCAAAAACGGAAAAGCGCCAGGCCCGGATGGAGTCCCGGGGGACCTCTTTAAGTACAACACAGATCTTTGGGCCCCGATCATAACCAGGGTGTGCACGGCAGTAGCAAAGAAAGAAATCTTGGAATCCTGGACAAGGTCCGTTATGGTACCGATATTCAAGAAAGGCAACCGCCAGGACCCCGCTTGCTACCGCCCAATATCATTGTTGGATTCATTGGGAAAGATGGCAGGCAGGGTGATCCTAGAGCGACTTCAGGACTCGGTGGGCGAGAGAGGTACACTATCTGATCTACAATTTGGCTTCAGAGAGGGTTTTGGAACCGTGGAGCAAGCCCTCAACCTCTCTGTGATCCTTGGAAAATACATACACGCCAAAAAAGACAAACTTTATATGGTTTACGTGGATTTATCCGCGGCATTTGACTGTGTTTCCCATACCAAATTGTGGTCCCTCCTAACCCAAATGGGGATAGACCCGCCACTCCTGAATTTCTTAAGGGAAATGTACTCCAAGCCCTCTGCCAGAGTCCGTTTTGGCACAAAGGGAGAGCTGACGACGTCCTTTAGAGTGGAGCATGGAGTCAGACAAGGATGTGTCCTGGCGCCCTTTCTTTTCTCCCTCTATACAAACAACCTGGAGGTTGAATTGTTGAAGGGCACCCGGGACCTCCCAATGGCAAAACAACGCCCGATTCCCGCTCTGCTCTTTGCGGACGACGCTGTCCTCCTGGCACGGACCCCCTGCGAACTCCAAAAGATTCTGGATAGGTATTCTGAGTACATGGGTACCTTAGATCTTCACGTAAACGTGAAAAAGACTTGTGATGACGGCAGGTGCAGGGAGAAAACATCTGAAAAACATTACCCTAAACAAACAAAAAATAGACTCTGCAACAGAATATTGCTATCTGGGAATTACGATAGATAACAAAATATCCTGGAAAAAGGCAGTGGAGGCAAGAAAACACTGCTTCAAAAGAGCGACAGCGGCATTGGTGACATTTTCACAAAAACTGGGAAAGCGACCGCCCGCGGAACTCCTAACGATATATAGGGCCAAATGTATACCAACAGCCCTGTATGGAGCAAGTTTATGGGGTCACACAGACGTCACTTCTTTGCAAATAGCAGAAAACAACTTTTTAAGGTTTCTTCCGATGGCCCCAAAGCGATCCTCAACCTTTGCTTGTCACGCTGAATTAGGTGTTTCACACATTGAGGACCTCGCAAAAATCCAACCGCTACTTTTATGGCACCGGATCTGGTCTTCGGAGAAAAATTACCTTACTAAAGTGATCGTGGCAGACGCGATGTCATTAGATCATGCCCTGAAAATCAAATGGTTAGCCTACATCAGGAACTTTTGCATTGACCTTGGGGCAGAGCAATACTATTCAAACCCTGAAACAATCAGAGAACTTACTAAGAAACAACTGAAAACATTAGCCCTGGGACATCTGGAAAACCTGAGAGTACAATCTGAAGTAGGCAAACCGTCTGTGCAACACGCGATAATGGTCCAAACCACCTTTTTGATTCAGCCTTATTTAAAACTTAATATTGGTATCTTTGATCGCTTCTTATTGACAAGATTCAGACTAAATATGTTCCATAGTCTTGTAGCTTTTCCAACAGCAAATGTGTGGGACTTAAATCCACCCTTATGTCCCTGTGATGAAAAGTCAACACAAACCACCCTCCATACTGTTTTGTTTTGTAAGTTCTATCAGGAACATCGCAAGATCTGGCTATTGACTTTATTAAAATCCTGGGGCCTTAGACAAAGTCGTCCTGCCATGCTGTGCTTACAGCTTTTGGACACCGAAGCGACCTGTTACCATGTTCTCAATTTTTTGAAGTGTATACATAGACACAGAAAAAATCTCTAAAAACAAACTCAGCAAACAATGTATCGTCTTCTTTAGACGAGGAATTTACTGGTACATCTAACTACCTCGCACTTTCTTATATGAATTGTTTTACTAGGTATCAACACGCTTTTATGGATTCCTCTTCATATAATGCATCGTCCCTTTTAGATGTGGAACTTACTGTTGCATGTAATTACCTTGCACTTTTTTAAATGAATTGTTTTACTATGTATCAATATGCTTTTATGGATTTCTAATTTTGAAATTCCGAATAAAGAAAGATTATTATTATTATTATTATAATGCTGCTTGAGTGTGCTTTTGCTAGGTAACATAATTAACAGGATTAATTAGCAAAGGGGGTCGGTAACAGAATGGGTCTCAATTCTTTAATTAATTGATGTCATGTGTTTGTTTAATAATAGTTTCCAAAGTGAGGCCTAAAGGTGGTTCAGAAAACATGGCTGACAGAGCTGCAGACGCAAAAGCTTGTCCAGTGTGAAGACTTTACACATGCGTAGCTGTGAAGATTTTTACTGCCCTATCATCGTTAATTGAAAAAGCAGTTCTTTGGTTGAGTTGAACGTGCTCTCGAAGAAAAGGCTCAAGGACAGAAACTTAAAGTGTCTGCCAAGGTTAGGAAGTAAATGTTCAAAACTCGAGGAAAAGTAACTTTCTTGAGGGAGCTGAAAGATGTGGAAATGAAAGACAATAGGGCTTATGTGAAGCCTGAACTTGGTCAAGAAACGGAGATGACCTAATATTTTATCATGGACTGACACAGGACAGCCAATGAAAAGCTCGGATTTGCTTTAAAGAATGTAAAATGTAGAAAGATTAGCCAGAAAGAAAGGTATAAAACCTGACACTAGGAGCAGGGAAAAAGCTCGCTTCTTTCAAATTCCTGATTGACGTGACATGCTGTTGGACTTTTGGCGCACGTAAGGACAGCAGACTTTAAATGATGTTTCCTTTCTAGGTGGAGTGAGAAATAGACAGGGAATATATTTAGGGAATGGAAACTGTTATCCTATTAATATTTCATGTTTCTGAGCTTGCTTTGAAAATGTCAGTTTATTAATTAATTTCCTTATTAAAATGCTGCTTTATTGATTGCTTATAAAATAAAGATTCTAAAAAGTAAATGCTTGTTCTTTATGAAAAATAAAGTTAATAAAATTAGATTTGAAATGACAAACTGGTCTTGTTTATTCATGATCTAGTTACCATCAGTTGATCCAATCGCCTTGGTGATGTGATTATTAAATAATAACTGTTAAAACCATGGTAAAAATAGATAAACTGCAGTTGTATATAATTTTGTAAATAATATGTGAGAAGTGTTTAGTTAATCATATCACCTGATTCAGTCGCTCAAAAAGTGTCTCATTGGTAGTAGGGGCCTTTATATGTGTTTCATGATTGATGGTGAGTATTGAGGTGATAGGTAGTGTTTTTGAGACAGTTTTTCAAACTGAGCGCTGGATCAATTTCTTGGTAGCAGAGTTCGGTTTCTATGGTAATTAGTATGTTACATGGTAATACATAGGATTGATGTCTAAAACATGTTAAGTTTGTTCAGTTGTTATATGTAGTCGAAAGGTTTTTTCCAGCAGTGTAAAAATTCCTGGTTTATGCCGGCATGAGAAGCGTGACAGGTGAAGTTACACAGTGCATTTGTTCTGTTTCAAAATAGTGGTATCGCCGTATATCACAAGTGTTGTGGACGTACAGCACAAGTTTAGGGATTCTAGGTGTGTAAGGTAGAATGCATAGTGAGGATTGTCTATGAAATTGTAGCTTTCGAGTATAGGGAAATATGTCCTGTTTTAAAACTCACTGTGAAAAGAGTAGTAGAATTTATCTATGCTTGAGTGAAGGGTAAGGAAGCATCGTCTATCTTACTGGCGAGTGAGGATTTCTATTAGTGGGTTAAAGTCCTACTAAAGATTTTATGTATGCATGGATAGGGATTTTTCTGTATGGATGTGCGCAAATGGATTTGTAATATACGATCGAGTTAAACTATGAATTGTCTCTAAGGAGGTGTAAAATATCTCTGTATGTGCATTTAGAGAGAAACGAGTTCGTTATTACCTGCTAGAAGGGTAAAGTAGCCTTACTTTATCGACAAATTTAAATATTCTGTGAAAATAGCGTTGTCTATTTCACGCAAAAAGAATACTTGAATGTTTGAGAAAGCTATCACTTTACCTTAGTGAAACAGACAAATGGTTTGTTTTTTGTGGAGTTATTAACAGAATTCAATTGAAGGATTTGTAAATATGGCGCTTTGAATTTTTTTGTAAAGGAGGTGTTAGTAGGAGTGAGGGACAGAGAAGCTGCAGCGGTAGCATACGTCACAAGTGTCGCGCTGTGATTGGCTAACATACGTCACAGTATTCGCGCACAGATTGGTTCATGTGACTAAGGCAAGCTTACAGCTGATTGGCTCATCCTGAAAAACAGTAATTCTATTGGTTGAGCAAAATAGTGACGAAGCTTAACTTGATTGGCTTGTTGGTGAGTTTCGCGCACGGATTGGTTGGTGTTGCGGAAGAACAAGGAAGTTGTTACGATATTTTCCGAAATAAGGGAAATTGTTTAAAAACATGGATTACTATTACATGAAGGAGAAAAAGAAGCTTTCATGGTTTCAGAAATTGAAAAACAAACTTAAACCTGACAAGAAAATTTTAACGCTGGTGGAAGATTACTTCATAAGTACAAAACACCTGCAGCTTATATGTTGGGTGAATATGGTTATCATACTTGTCTTTGAATTGAGAATTGGATGAAGTATACTGAAAATGATGGTGTATTAGCATGGCCCGAAGATGGATCATTTAACATGGCAGTTTTGAAAAATGTAAGAGAAAAATTTATGAAACTCGTACCAAAGCCTAGACCTACTCAATTTGAAGCTTTAGTTGAATGGGAGGATGAAATGTTTCAATTTCAACGAGAGAGTAGAAGAATATCAAGGAGAACAGGATTAGGTCTTAATAGAGAAACACATGAGGATAGAATGCGTCGATGGAGAATTGCAGACATGTGTGATGGCTTGTACCCAGTGAGATTAATTGATGAGGTAACTGGACAAAAGAGTGCCCAAAAGAAAAATATATTAGTGAAGAAAGTGATTCAGAAGATGCGGTTTTAGAAGAAATTTGTACTAAAAAACCGCCACCTTATCAACCAGTTTGTTCATGGTCTTCTCCAAGTGCCCCTCCAAGAGAAATTATTGATGAGACATCTCCTAAAGCAAATCAGAATTATAGAAAACACCTGAAAGAGTAGAAACAAGATGTAGTTCAAATATATCAGGAGAAAATATAAATTTTATTGAAATGCCAGTTCAAAGAAATGAAACCCCAGGAAATGTGAAAAGAACAGAAAGGCATGAGGAATTACCAAATACCTCAGAATATATTTGTTCTTTGAATGAATTAATACAGCAGTTAACTAAAAGCATGGAAGCAGTAGCAGTACCTGTAACAATTGGACCTGTTCTTCCAGAATTTGATCAAAAAGAAATTAGGCAATCAGCTTTAACTGTTCCATTAAATTCAGAAATACAGAAAGTGACTGAAAATGTTTATTCAGACTTGTCTGAAATACATCGAGACAAAACAATGATGCCCGATTTAACTTTTAATCAAAGTTTGTCAAGTAAAACTCCATCTGATGCAGAATCTGACTCTGGAACTCCGGAAAAGTGTCTGAGTAAAATAGATTTAACACAAACCCCAGAATGTAAATTACTTGATGTTGCAAAATTGAAAGCAGATTTAGAGGAATTAATAATTGGAACGATTTGAACTGACAGTTTGAAGGCATATCAGGATGATGGATTATTATTTATTTGCAAAAGCATACCATGGAAAACGAAAAACAAATATGATCAATTAGAGGATATGGCTGCTGAATTAGAAGTAGATTTAAGTAAGCAGAAGAATTTGCAGAAAACTTATAGGGTGGATTTCTCTGAAAAAGATATTGAAAATATGAATACCTCAGAAAGAATCATTCATATAAAAGACTTAATTGTGATTTTGGGGAAATGGGGTGAATTAAGTAAATGCAGAGTGAAATGGACAAAGACAAGAGATGAAGACAGAACAAGTTTAGCTTTTCCTATCAGAGAAAAGAAGGAAGAAGTAATAAATGAATTTCCAATGAGAGAGATACCGGGAGGAGGGTATGTGCATGTCCCATGGACAAGACAGGACATTTTAATGTTTACAAATGATTTTCCTCGATTAAGAGAAAAACCTGTAGAATGGTATCGACAGGTAGACAGATTTGTGAAAGTTTCAAAAGTTTTGTGGATTGATCTTGATGGATTCGTTGACATAGTTGTCCCATCAGATCTTTGGGCAGAATGTAAAATTACTATAGATTGCCCTAGAGAAGAATACCCTCGACATAAAGTAACAGGTGCTCCTTCACCAGATGTAATGAGAAAGTGCGAACAGGTAATTGTGTTTTTGAAAAACAAGATTCCCCCAAAAGAGATAGATTGGGTTATAATAGATAGAACAACCCAAGAACCAAAGGAATCAGTACATTCATTTTATGAAAGATTACTGCTGGTATTTAAACAATACAGTGGTTATAAAAATGTAAGTGAAAAAGACATGAGCCATTTTATATACAGATTTGTATATGGCCTGAGACCTGAAATTAGTGAAATGGTAAGAACTGGAATATTTGTTTGGCAATCAAACACAGTAGATGAAATCTTGAGAAAAGCAAAATACTGTAGTGATGCAATAGATGCTAAACAAAATAAGTTAAAAGAAAAGGCTATGTGGGCTCAGGTAAAAGTGGCTGAACAACAAATAGCAACTTTTGGAAATAAAAATGTTGATCAGAATCAAGGGAAATTTAAAGGTAATTATAATAAACCAAAATTGATGGGAAATATAGAAGAGTTAAAACAGAAACTCCCATGTTTTAATTGTGGCGAAATTGGACACTGGAAGCGCGAATGTAAGAATCTGCCCAGAAATTATTTTAAAAATGCATCATGAAATCCACAGATGCAGAATGAGATAAATCAGCAGCAACAGCTACAGTGACAGGTAGTGATTCAGCAACATCGGTTACCACAACCGCCACTTCCAAACTAAAAACTGTGGCTAGGGTAACATGACTGTGATTAGTGTGGCAGTTGGCCTTTCTGTATGCCTCCTAGACAGCAAGACAAAGGGTGATTAGTTGTTGGCATGATGGGCTATCTTGCAAGGTGTGTGGGGCAGAGATGTTCCTTGCTCTTTCATTTTAAAGGAGCTGCCTCCTTACAATCACAAATAACTTTATGCTAGACTAGCCTTTTGTCACTCCAGACCTCTTTGAGCCTGGGCAGGGAAGAAGGAAATTTGAGACCCATCTTTGGAGAAAAAACTCTAGAAGTCTCTTCCATTTCAAAGCTGGTACCAGATGTAAAAATAGGACCCTCAGACCAAATCTCCAGTCACTCCTGGAACTGCAGAGAACCCCTAAAAGGACTGCCTTGTACATCCGAAGACTGCTTTTCTGCTTGAAGCCTGCTTTTTACCCTCAGACTGCTGCTTGAGGCCTGCCTTGCTGCTTGATCCCAGGACTACCGGAGTGACTCTATGGCTAGTTGGATAGTGTTTTGTTCTGAACCACAAAGACATAAAAAGCTCCAACAACATTGAACCAGCACCTGGACCAGGCCTTAATTTAAGTCTGCCCTTCAAGAGGTTCTCTCCAGTCCTGAACCCTTGGAAGTGTAGCTAAAGGTACAGAAAGAGGGTGCCCAAAATAGCCAAAAGCTGATAATTGTCACTCAAAAGGTGCTCTGAGGACTATCAGTAGACCAGGACGTACCTGCTTGCCAATCCGCTCAAGCTGCATCGCTGGTCAGCCCGACTTTGCGGTAGCTCTTGCCATGTTTTTCTCTGTATAGCAAATCCTTTTCTGAGGCTCAGTTTCTGAAGGGTATCCAGCATCCTGGAACCCTCTTTGCCTACAGTGTTCAGCTTTGTCACGGAGGAGATTTTCATTTTTGGAAAAAAATACTAAGCCTAAATAGAGAAATCTTCACTGCAACTTTGTCCAGTGGCTCCCCGACACCTCCTCCTTGGACACTGCCGGGTGCCTTGCCCTACTGACCATCACCTTCGCAGACAATTTTCATTCTAATATTATTCTAAGTCTAAATGTAAGTGGAGATTGGGTTCATCCCACTTTGTGAATCTGAACCGTTCTCCATTGTAGTCAGTCACAACTTTCGACTTTGCCCCGGTCTCGCACGACTAGATGCCCATGGTTGGCACTTTGATCTTTTAGGTGCTATAATTCAATATACATTTTTTTTAAATCATAACTCCGGTTCTATTGATTGGAGTTTTGTTGTTCTGGTGTCAAATTATTTATTAAATTGTTATCTTTTTTTCTATAATGGTGTGGAATTGTTCTTGTGTTGTGTTTTCACATTATTAATGTTTGTGTGCTCCAACATTTTTAACACATTACTTTTAAATTAAGCCTGACTACTTTTGTGCCAAGCTATCAGAGGGTTAAGCACAGGTTAATTGAGTGGCTTCTGTATTTCACACTGACAAGAACTGTGGCTTCTGCTTGAGAAGGATGTTCACACCCCCAATCAAAAATGCAATTTTCCTACAATCAGCCAGAACTGCTTATGACCTCACATATTACTGATAACATGAAGATGGCATCTAAAATGATATCACTGATGACTAGTGAATTTCAGTTATTTTTATTTAAAATGTTATGTTTAAACCTAACTATAACACATTCACCTTTGGGGTTTTCAGTGAATACATATATATACATATATATGTATCTACTCTGTAAAAAAAGCTGAGCTAACTATAACTTACGCCCCCGCAATGCACTCCTTATGACCTCACATGTTACATCCCTCATGACATGGTCAGTGACATCACTGATGAAATAATCTGCAGAGACACTCACACACCCACTCACACTCCTACACAACCTCTCATACACACATACACACGCCCAAGCAAGGACTCATATACACATTCAAAGACTCATACAAGTACTCATACAACCACTCACTCATTCTGAGAGCGGTTCACTCACCCACTCACTTACTCATACAGCCACTCACACAACCACTCACCCACTCATAGAGCTACTCATACAACAAGTCACTTACCCATATAGCCACTCATACAGCCACACATTCGCCCATACAGCTTCGCACATACCCTCTTTTTCACCCAAAAGCCACTTACACACACACTCACTCACCAATACAGTCTTTCAACACAGCCACTCACTCAGAAACATACATGTACTCGCACACCCACACAACCACTCAGAGGAGTTGGCCTAACAGCTAGGGCGCTCGACCTCGGACCTTCGGATCTGGGTTCGAGTCTCGGTAACGACGCCAAAAACCTCCTGTGATTCTGGGTAAATCACTTAATCTCCCCGTGCCTAAAAAATGAATGTGTGTCCATCCTCATGTAACGTAACTGGTGCTATGTAAAGCACTCTGATACCTGATTCGGTTCGGGTCTAGTTTGTGCTATATAAAACTCTGCAAAAAATAAATAAATAACCCATTCACACATCAGCTCACTCTCCCATACAGCCATTTGCACTGACACCCACTTTCCAATACAGCCACTCACCCACCAGCTCACTTGACAAAACACCAACTGAAACAGACATTCACTCACTCATACAGCTGTTTACACACACATTAACTCCCTCATACAGCCATTCAGACACCCACTCACTCACCCATATAGTCACTCACACAGCCACTCACTCACACATAGAGTCAGTCACCCAACCACTCATTCACCAATACAACCACTCACTCTTTTACTCCCTCACCCAGACAGCTATTCACACACCCACGTATACACCCATACAGCCAATCACACAACCACTCACACACCCATACAGCTACTCAGACACCTACTGGCACACCAAGGATACACACAGTCACACAGTCGCTACATAATATATGTTAGAATTAGTATCACTCATTAGTAGTGCACCAAATTTACTAATGTAACTTTTGTTGTAGGTTAGCATATATCTTTAACACTCATAAACTCTTAGAAAACACCCACACTCACTGGATGATGTCATCAGTGATGTCATTTGAGATGTCATCAGTGATGTCACTGGCCATGTCATGGGTGACGTGATATGTGAGGTCCTAAGCAGTGCATTGCGGGGGTGTAAGTTATAGTTAGCTCAGGTAAGTATAACTGCTGAATTTCTTTGGTTTTGTATGAGTGAAATCTGAGCCTAACTATAACGTCCCTATGACCCTTGTTCTTAAGTTAATATAGATAGATAGATAGATAGATAGATAGATAGATAGATAGATAGATAGATAGATAGATAGATAGATAGATAGATAGATAGATAGATAGATAGATAGATAGATAGATAGATAGATAGATAGATATTCACTGATTCACTGAAAGAACCAAAGTTTAAATCTAGGCATTGTAATAAAAAAAACTTGTTTTAAAACAAAAAATTACATTGAAGTTTCCAAGGTATAGTTTATTGCACTAACTATAACTTGCATCCCCGCCACGCACTATTTAGGACATCACATATTATATCACTCAGGCAAGTTTAATGCCATCATTGATGACATCACTGATAGCATGTCAAATGAGATCATTTATGACATCATGTTGGTACTATGGAATGGGTAGATTGAGAGAAAATAGACTATTACCATTGCGTTACTTTACCCCATGAGAAATCTTAGCAGTAACACTTAGCTCATAATTACGTCAGCATTAATTTTTATTTCAATAAAAAAATCCTTGTCCATTTAACAACTTTTCAACATGAAAGAAAGGACTTAAATGTGAGCATAGAAATGTTACCTAATCTACCAGGTCTTCAAGGAAGGAGTGTTGGGCTATTCCTCAGGCAGGAATTGCAGAAGTCACACGAGAGCTGGAAACCACTGGGTCTCACTGAGATCTACAGTTGGAAATCCATTTGTTGGATTTTATTGCCCTCACACACCCTTTCAGGTGTCATGCTTCATCATATGGGCTGCTCCTCGTTGGGTCGGCGGTGCAGTACCCAACAGGCCCACCGCTAAGAGAGGCACTTTACCGGAGATCTTTTATCCAGCAGCCGTGAAGTGCGGGTATTGGGGCCAGAAAAGTGTAGACATGGTGGTGAGTTTAAAAGGGGGCTGGGAGTACCCGAGATTGAGTTTATTCTGGGGGTCTCCTGCCCTAATTAAAAGCAATATAACCGGCACTCATTAAAGTATAATGTCTCCTATTTATGTGTCAGCTAGTGAACAATAATGGTAACGGTCAACATGTTTCTCGCGTTTGTGTCAATGAACTCGCGATTCTTCAGGACCATGAGGAAGGGAACTATCTACACTAAACAATTAGTTTATATGTTTTGTATATAGGTTCATCAAAACACAATGAAATGGTGTCTAATGTGTCAATCTACCTGCGATGAGCTGGATCTACCTGTATTGGAGAAACAAGGATGCATGCATTACAGGTTTATACATTGATAAATCATGCCAGACAGTGCCTGTGGTGACTTCAAACTAGATTTAGAAATACTCAGTGGTGTGTGCAACTAGCGCTTGAGCACAATAAAAGTACTCAAAACCATGGTGGTTAGATACCCACAGTGAGCTATGGTGGTTTGCATGCCCCTGTGGAATATAACTAATAACAGCAGAAGAATCGTATAGGACTCACCTAATAGTGTCAAAATTCCAGGCATCAACAGTACCCGGCGGTCAACACATCAGGCTTTCACTCCCATGTATGTTGTACTATACATGGAGGGATGGTTGCAATTAATAAAAAGCAGAACATAGGCTGGAAAAACAAATTGCTTCTGAAAGGCCTGTGGTGAAGATTTGCGGATTTGGGTAATCCTTGGTGTCTTTGGAATGTGGCGATCTACCAGGACAATATTGAATCTCTTTATGAATATGAAAGTTGCCCCAACGCATCAAAATCACCCAGTATTGTAATTACATATAACAAAACATTGTGGTAGTAATGTGTGATGCAGGTGCCATTTCAATCAAGTATATAAGGAACTTGTGTCCTTATTTGTAGCATAGTGGCATTTAAAGGTGCATTGTGCGTTCTCTATTACTATATTTAATTTGTAAGCAATCAGACCCTATTGGGCAATTTCTAAATTAGTGCTATATTAAAGAATATGACAGACACTCCAGGATAAGATGCATCATTATGTCTAATTACACACATATTCTCTAAAAATCCTCCTTCTCACAGGACCAATAGGACTACTCGCATATTGTACCATACAAGGACATTTCAAAATATAAATGCAATAGTCCGAAGTTTATATGTTTTTTTATGTTCATTTTTCTTGTTGGTAATAACTACTCTTTTCTGTTTTCATTCATTCAGCGCGCCTGACAATTCCCACATTTGCTGAACCCACCTCGCGTTCCTAATCATGTGTGGGCCTCTTTTCTTCAGCTGTGTACCAGCACATATTTTAAAGACCTCAGTTGCTGATACGTTATAGTAGCACATGACACAACTTTTCGGTTAATTATACTATTCGCTCTAAGTACATCCAAAACTTCAACACAATTTTTTTTATCTTATGTGACCTTGTGTTCAAAGTTGTGATGAAGCGATTTAAATCATCGTGAGCCTGTTTTGGTTCTTTCTTGTTATACAATAAAATTGTCACTAGTACTCAATTCCATTCTATTGGCTGTAGGGGTAAAACTTTTCTTGAGTGACCCTTTGTTTGAACCACAATAGCACCTTCTTCTCTTCTTCGTTATATAGCCCCTGTGCGGCAGAATCGCGAGTGGGCGGGTTTATGACGGCCCCCAGCCGTCATCAGCACACGAGCCCCATAGTGCATGGCGGATGGGGCCCGTCATCAGCATGCAAGGGGTTAAATACTCTTACATGTATCTCTTTGCATAATATGGGGCCGATTTAGAGTTTGGCAGACTGTGTTAGTACTGTTGCCATGGAAAGAGTATTCTGCCAGCCAAATTAAGAGATGTCCGCTGGCCCAGTGGACATCTCTATCATTTACAGGATCCGATGTGACATCAGTTCTTGTAAATGCATTGCAAGTGTGTCATGCGTCTCTGGCAACATGAGCATGGGAGTTTTCTCCCTTGACGTAGGAGTCATGGAGATGTTTTTCTTTTTACTTTCTCACGTTTTGGGAGGTAGGTTGTAAAAGTAAAAGCTGCCATGCTTTTGCCCACTCTAAATGCAGGTCCATGGCCAAAGCTCCGACTGTCCTCACTCTTCCAGACCGCTGGAGGAATACGGAGGGGGACAAGGAGTACTCTGCGCCGTCAACATAAGTTTGGTCTTTCCGTCTGTAAAATAAAGTGGGCAGAACTTCTGTTTGGGGGAGAGAGTACTTCATAGCCTTAGCAATGGAGTACCTCCTCTGACGAGGTCTAAATCAACCCCTAGGTTCCTAATTTATTGACTTTGACCCTGCTTCAACACCCTCTGCATGCTCCGAAAGATCTACAGATGGATCCCCACTGAAACCAGAAGGACAGTCACCCAAGCACTCGTCAGCAGCAGGTTAGATTACTGCAACGCCCTCTACACAGGAACCACGGCCACA
The DNA here is from genome assembly GCF_964261635.1 of Lissotriton helveticus. Taxonomy (NCBI): domain Eukaryota; kingdom Metazoa; phylum Chordata; class Amphibia; order Caudata; family Salamandridae; genus Lissotriton; species Lissotriton helveticus. Next base: position 1,066,352,060 of record NC_136067.1, on the reverse strand, counting down.
CTCCAGAAGAGACTCCAACGCATACAAAACGCCTCCGAATGCCTCATCCTCGGACTCCTTCACCACAGCCACATCACCACCCACCTGAGAGACCTGCACTGGCTCCCAGTCAACAAGAGGATTACCTTCAAGCTCCTCACCCACGCCCACAAAGCACTCCACAACACTGGACCGGATCACTGAAAAAATATAGAATACAAAAATATAGATGAAAAAAATATCGAAGAAAAAATATAGAAAGACAAAATATCGAAGTTCTATCTCCAAACAGGTAAGTACAAAAATATTGAATCAAAAAAATCGAAACAATATATATACTTAGTCAAAATATCGAATTTATTTAAATATCTTAAAAGTAACTTAAAATTAATTAAATAATAACTATAATTAATTAAAACATACTTAAAAATACTTAAGTAACTTAAACATTATTAAACAAATAATTTAAGTTAAAAAAATACAATTTGATTTTTTAACACATATATATTACCTACTGGCGGTCGCCAGTAGGTATATATAGTTAGGATTTTTTCCCTATGGGATTTTTGAAAATTCTATGTCTAATAACTTTGGCGTTTGTGGACGGAATTGGCTGACATTTTCAGGAAAATTGAACATTTTGTTTCTGAGCAGCCCCTGAAAATTTGGGGGGGGGTTCGTGAAGGGGGGGTTGATAAAAAAGGGGGGTCCCAAAACGTGTTTTTCCAATGTTAATTTCCATAGGGCGGTTGGCCTCACTTTTAGCCCGAACGGCTGAATGGATTTGCACAAAACTTGGCAAAATTGTAGGGACTGTTAGCCCGATGTGCCTTTGCTAGGTCTCAATATATGTGCTCCAGTGGATTTTGAGAAATTAACGTTCAAAAAAAGATATATATCTGTAAGCGAGCTCTGGGCAGCGCTCCGGTTCGCGTACTTTACGCGTAACGGAACTTCGCGAAGCTGATTGGCTCTCCGGTGTCTGTAAACATTCTAAACAGTCCGGAGCGGCCGCCATCTTGTCTCTCGGTAGGATCGAGAGACAAGAGGAGGCCAAAACAAAGGGGGAAATGACCATAAGTGGGCATAGTAGATCCTCCCTGACCCCCTAGGTTTGATGTGGAGGCTTTAAAAGGGCCGGGAAGCGTTCTGGGGAGCGTACTATAAGGAAAAAAGAATGATAGACTTTTCAAATACTGTATGTTAATTGATTGTTGGTTTTGTTGATTATTTTTTAATTTCTTTATTTTTTAAGCAATTATTTATTATTATTGTGATTGTGTTTCAAAATTTAATAAACTTTCTAACATTTCACTGTCTGAAATGTCATTATTTTCATTGAACATAGTTTGTAATCTCTGAGGGTGTAAAATGTCCTCATTTTGAAGGAGGTCATCTACTGCTTGCACACATTGCAGTAGTTCTTGGTCCCAAGTTTCATCCATAAATTCTATATAATTTGGATCAATTATTTCTTGGCTGCTCTCTTGCAGGACAATTTGAAATGAAACTTTGTGTTCACCTTCCATTTTGCCTGAAATTTGGATAAAAAAATATATATTAGTAGAGATAGGGCACTGTTGGGATTAATTTTAGATAGGCAGTTTTTATCAGTGAATTTCTCTTTGGGCAGTGTATAGTATCAGAGTGGAAGTAGGAATATAAAAAAGTGTATGTGATTTAACGTAAGTAATTTCATAATTATACAAGAGAAGCCTAACTCCATCCATAACTATAACAGAGAAGTCTATCTAAATCTATAACTACTACAGAGGGATAGTATATAACTATCAGAAAAAGTTTACCATATTAACTGATAGTGCACAATATACTTCAGTTTTTAAAATAACAACTTACCTTTACAAAGAAGTTGAAGTGATTAGTGAAAATCCAATTGAAATGTACACCAGGAAGTAGTAGTCAAAATGGCTGTGTTTCATTCTCTTCCTTTATATATATTCAGGTATATAACCAATCAAATGTCAGGTAAAAAAAGTAGAAAATGAAAGTAACATTTTCATTGGTTGTCAATTCCAACACTTCAGATGTGTTGTGTGAAGTAATTTACCTCACGGTATTTAGAGAGGTCTACAGGCTAAATGGCTAAATGGAATTTCAATCAAATTTGTGAAAATGATAGGGATTGGTATGTAGTATGAGGTAATCTATATTTGGTGAAAGTGTCTCCAGTCGTTTTTCTGTAAATTACTTTCCCACCTTTTTTGATGGAGCGCTTCCCGGGGAGCGACCCGGTACGCGAACTGGCGAGCGCCCCGGTACGCGAACCTGAAGCGTTACGGGAGTCCACCATTTTGTGTTTCGGTCGAATTAAGATACAAGATGGAGGGCAACTAATGTTTAGAATGGGTAGAAGGGGGCACGGTAGACTTATCTTGACCCCCTAGGTTTTGTGAGGGTGGCTGAGGAGGCCCATATGTGCGAAAAAAAAAAATTTTTTGTTAAAAATTTCGCGAGGTTAGCTTCCGGTTCGCGTACCGGGTAGCGCCCCGGGGAGCGTACTTTGTTGAAAATTAGTGAAAAAAGTTAGAGTAAAATAATAATTGTGAGTGATCAGATGTAGGGTAGCTCTGAGAAGAGCTTTTGGGTTTATGGTACATTTAGGTACTTATAAGTAGGTACCAATGCACAGTCTTAAATTCAGAATGAAAATTCTGTTGCCCTCATCTGAGAAGTGAACTCCATCTCCTCTGTAGATATCTTGCATGTAGTAACGCAAGTTATTGTTGTACACGGAGCCCATTCCATGGTCTCTCATGTAAGCTGAAACAGATTTGTTTACATGCTTCCTCGACTTCTCAATTTGTGGACAAAATTGGTTCGACCACCTCCATTTCTGTCTTTGGCATATATTTGAATATACCAAGGCAGTCTGAGGAAAAAGTGCCATTAATTGCTCAAAGGTGTCCTTTAAAAGCATTTCCAGACCTACCCCAGTCAAAGTGCCCAAGTCATTACCTCCACAGTGCACAATTAACAGGTCAGGTTTTGGCAAATGCATAAAGGTTTTCACCAATGGTATCAATTGGTGGCATTTTAATCCTCTGTGGCCAAACCACTTAATTTCCACATCTTGTAAATTGAGGTTAGGTAAATTTCTGTTATAAGCATACCTCTGAGCCCAGTAGATGTAACTATGTCCAACAATCCAGACAGAAAACATGGTGAGAGAAGGTTCTCCTGCAGTCAGATGAAGTGTGGCAATGAAATGGCAGTTGAAAAAATAAGAGTTTAAAATGAAAAAAACAGTGGAGTTTCTGTGTTAATGAAGCAGTAACAGTGATTGGTGGATTTTGATTGCTGAAAACAGAAAGTTAGGGTGCATGGATGAGTTCTTTGAAAGATGTATTTTGAGTGGTCAATAAAAAATCATTAAATGAAAGATTGCACTGGATATGCAGGTGCACTGAGAGTTCAGAGTTCAATTGAAACATTGTTGTGTGAACTTGCAAACACCAGAGGTCTTCCAAGAGGTGGTTGCTATGCAAAAAAGGCAGAGAGGGCAGAGGGGGGAAGGGTTTTGATTTGAAAAAAGTGAGGGAAGAGTTTTGATTGGGTGACATGAGAGATATGTGTGAAGAATTACAGCATTTCTGTGCTTTTCATAGCTGCAGACTCTGGAGTGCATACCTTTTGCTCTGCTAAAGACAAAGTGGTGTGTTTCTGAGACTGTTTTGAAACTCATAAAGTATTTGCTAAGGTGAGAAAAGATTTATTTAATGTAGATAGAGAATAGTGTGCTTTAAGGAGAAAATTATGAAGAAAGTTGTGTTTTTAAAATGTTGCTTTGCCTCAAGTGTTTTACGAATAGATTTTGTTTCTTTGAGAAAATGTAATTGGAGAAAATGTGAAGTATTAGTACTGACAGGGTGTTTTTGTGCATAGGAGCTGTGGAGTGTTTTCAAATTATGACTTGAAAATCGTTTTTGAGGAAAAGGAATGGTTTTAAAATTTATGACAAGGACATAATGGTGTATGCTTCTTTATAAGGCATTTCAGTGTCTCTGATGTTATTTTTCCCATTTCAATGTAAGACCTTTCCCTGTGGAGCAAATTGCTTGTAAATATGCTCCCACCTGTGCATGGCAAATTTAGATTTTGATTGCTTGCATTACATAGCCATGTAAAAAGTGACCCAAACATGCTGCAAAGGCAATCAAAAAACACTTTCATGTGTCTTAAGGACATTTTAAGTCATTTCCCCATGTGGAGTGTTTTCAAATTATGACTTGAAAATCGTTTTTGAGGAAAAGGAATGGTTTTAAAATTTATGACAAGGACATAATGGTGTATGCTTCTTTATAAGGCATTTCAGTGTTTCTGATGTTATTTTTCCCATATTAAATTAAAAGACTTTTCCCCGTGGAGCAAATTCCTTGTAAATATGCTCCCACCTGTGCATGGTAAATTTAGATTTTGATTGTTTGCATTACATAGCCATGTAAAAAGTGACCCAAACATGCTGCAAAGGCAATCAAAAAACGCTTTCATGTGTCTTAAGGACATTTTAAGTCATTTCCCCATGTGGAGTGTTTTCAAATTATGACTTGAAAATCGTTTTTGGGGAAAAGGAATGGTTTTAAAATTTATGACAAGGACATAATGGTGTATGCTTCTTTATAAGGCATTTCAGTGTTTCTGATGTTATTTTTCCCATATTAAATTAAAAGACCTTTCCCCGTGGAGCAAATTCCTTGTAAATATGCTCCCACCTGTGCATGGTAAATTTAGATTTTGACTGTTTGAGTTACATAGCCATGTTAAAAGTGACCCAAAAAAGTTGCAAAGGCTTTAAAAAAACACTTTCATGTGTCTTAAGGACATTTTAAGTCATTTCCCCGTGGGCAGTGTTTTCAAATTATGACTTGAAAATCGTTTTTGAGGTAAAGGAATGTTTTTAAAATTTATGTGCGCCATATGCCCCCAAATTTCTTTTTCAGGAGTGCAGCAGGGTGTTCTTGAGACACCCCTGCACCCTTGGAAAAATATCTAATTTGCGATGAGCTAATTGCTAATCGCAAATTGCACCTTCATTGCTATGGGCCTCCTGGCCCATGGAAATGAATGGGTAATTTGCAATTAGCAATTTGCTCATCGCAAATTAGGAATGGTAAAGAATCGCTATTTATTCCTTAAAATTCGCTATTTAGGAAATGCAAAATAGTTTGATGATACATATGGCGGTTCATCTCTAACAAGATAAGAAGCTTAGGGATAGATTTATGATGACTGGCGCAATGAGGTGGACATCACTTACTTCATTGGTAGGCATTTACATGTATTATCTCCTCTGTATTCTTCAACAAGCGTAACTTTGATCTGCAACTCTGAGTAGGCCTCACCTTAAACAAACCTCTGGATAGGCCACACCTTATCGTCATCCTGAATTAATCATTTAAAATGCTAGGGACAGATTTATGATAGGTGTATGCCTCTTTTGCGCCACTGTGCGTCACTTTTCTGATGCAGCGGCGGTGCAAAAGATTTGCTATGAGGCGACAAAATTACAAATTGATGCATTTAGGCAGATGTGTCATGCTGTAAAAAAAACGTGCCACATGAAACCGATGCAGCAGTGATGCAAAAGATGCACCATGTTGCAAGACAGGCCTCACTTGGGGCCATATGTATCAAGCTAATTAGCATTCGCAAAGGCCGAAATTCAGCGAATTTCGGCCTTTGGGAATGCTAATTAGACAAATGGTATGTATCAAACAAGTTTGATGCAAAATAAGGAATAGCAAAATTTGCTATTCCTTATTTTGCGATTGCACTTAAGGATTTGCAAATTTTGCGATTCCTTAAATGCAATGTATCAAACAAAAAATATGCTAAAAATGCCATTAAGGATTTGCAAATTACCACCAACTTCTAGTTGGTGGTAATTTGCGAATTCTTTTCAAAAAGCTTTTTTTCCAAAAAACAAAAGGTGGCATATGACGCCCATACATGCCCTTAGGGCATGTATGTGCGCCATATGCCCCCAAATTTCTTTTTCAGGGGTGCAGCAGGGTGTTCTTGAGACACCCCTGCACCCTTGGAAAAATTCCTAATTTGCGATGAGCTAATTGCTAATCGCAAATTGCACCTTCATTCCTATGGGCCTCCTGGCCCATGGAAATGAATGGGTAATTTGCAATTAGCAATTTGCTCATCGCAAATTAGGAATGGTAAAGAATCGCTATTTATTCCTTAAAATTCGCTATTTAGGAAATGCAAAATAGTTTGATGATACATATGGCGGTTCCTCTCTAACAAGATAAGAAGCTTAGGGATAGATTTATGATGACTGGCGCATCACCAGGGATGTGCCAGTCATCCTGCGCCGCTGTTCCGCCACCCATGGTGTGCTGCATTTACAATGCGGCGCACCATGGGGCAAAAACAGCACAGATGCGTGACGCATCTGTGCCGTAAAGGTGGCGCATTGCTGGAGTTGTATCGCAAGTGCGATGCAGCTCCAGCAAGGCTCAGGGGTGCCCCATCTCCACAATGCTGCGTGAAGACCTATGCCTGCTTCAAGCAGGCGCACGGTTTTGACGCAGCTTTGTCCTATCTGATTGTAAATGCGGCACACCAGGGGTGGCAGAGCAGCGGTGCACGTTAACTGGTGCATCCCTGGGGATGTCCCAGTTAACATAAATCTGCCCCTTTACATTTAAGTATGTGCAGGGGACACAGAGTCGGTGAGGCTTATCCAAGGTTAAGAAGAGATGAGTCCTGTTCACTGAAAAATTGGACATAGGCTTCACCTCCTCAGCATCGCTGGACATGGCTAAATAATAGCTGCAAAATATTACTCTTGTTAAACAATTTTACTATTATAATCTCTGAGATTTGTCTCTTACTCTGCAACATCTCATTGTTGTTATCTTTCTTTAAAGATAAAGACAACATCAACATGAGCGACAATCAGCAATCAGTTGATTTCGACCTCATCATTGAACTCGTAATTGAAACATCAGTGGATGTTGATCCCTTGGATGATTTAAATCCTGAGGATGAAGAAGAACATGATGAGGATGCAGATTTGTCAGAATTGTATGACATAGGATGGGAAGCTGACGTGCTTGAGCCTATGGAACTATAAACATTTATTTAAAAAAATTATAATAAATAAAAAGTAAAAATGTAAACCGTTTAATTTAAAAATAAAGACACCTTCAAAAACAGGTTATGTGTAGTGTCTTCAATAAAATATTAAAATATGCTCATAAAATTAGATCAGATTCACATATAAAACAGCACAGGTAAAATGAATATAAATTCCATTTCTTTTCTGCTATTTCTGTATTCTAAATTTGCCAAGCACTAAAAAATCTTCTATGTAAAAATGTCAAGTAGTGTGTTAAGGTTTTTGATGACTGTTATTGATTTACTGTTGGGTAATAGTGGTTAATAACATTTTTTATTATATTTTACCACAGATTCAACTGCAGATCATTTCAAGATTTCAGCATGCCAACTAAAGAAAGACTGAGAAAGGCTGCAAAACGTCAAAGACAGCAGGTCAATGAAAAAAGCAGCAGTCCTCTAACAAAAAGATTTGTCAAGTCACCAAGAAAGCACCGGGTAAGAGTACAAAAACATTCATAAGAAATATCTGTAGTAAAAAAAATATTACTACAGAAAATGTTTCAGTCCAGAAAAAGAGAAGCAATTCAAACGGAAAGGAAAGGCCAAAGAAAAATGTTACTGCTAGAGCAAGAGATAACTCTGTGCATGATAGTAGAAGGAAACAACAGTTTAGGGACATTCGTAAACGAATGTTCCGCAACAGGATAATTGGCAATTTGTTAAAAAATATTAAGAAAGGTCAACAGAAAGTGGTTTTTTATAAGAGAAAAAAAATAGTTGAGAAAGTTATTGATCAGGCATTTGAAATTAAACGTAAGTTATTTATTTTGATAATCAATAGAATTAGGAAGCTAAACAAGGAAATGTATGATTTCAAAAGAAATAGTAGATGGAAGAGAATAGTTAATCGTAGTAATTTTTGTGAAGTTTCTTCTGGAGAATGGATGCATAGTTCAAGCTGTGAGGCATTTTTTAATGAGGAGAGTTATTTCCAGGATAATGATTTGGTGCATGCAGTTGACACCAGTGGTCGAGCTTATGAAGTGAAAGATGGTTGTCCAGTTGAAAAAGAAAAACTTGTGACAACAGAGATAGAAGAGGTGTTAGGTAATGAGGTTTTAGGAAGACGTCCTAAGGGTCCTGTGTACACCTGGAAGTGTAGTAGTATTTGCAGTGTGCGACAGGATTCCATCAATTTGCTTTGTGATTTTGTACGGTCATTTAATAAGAAAAGTTTGAAGCAGAAAATGAAGTTGTTGCAAGAATTAGATCCTTGCAGAGTGAGAGAAGTGACAGGTTTGCATGGTCATTCTCTGGCTTGTCTTTCCAGGAGAGTATGCCAGAGTGTTTTTCATCATTTCAGGATGCTAGCAGTGCATCATAATAAAGTGAGGAAATTAGTTAGAATGTTGTATTATGCTAAGAGTCCAGCAATTATGCTTAAACAATTATGCGCTGCTCTTTTGCATGGTTCTGAAATAGATGTGATAGAATATATGTGAAGAAATTGAGTTTTGTTACTTTGGAAGTAAAGAGGAGAATGTTGAAATTGACCCAGAAGAACAGGGTAATGTGGAGGACAGTGTACAGGTTTCCAGTACAGATAATTTCCAGAGGGAAATTGCGACGTTTGAGGTGAAATCAAGTGAGAGGCCAAATTTCACTTGTGTGTGTTGTCGACGCACTTATTATAAGAATCAGACTAAGTTAGTGGATTTATATGCAAAAAGTGAAAGGGAAAATAATAGTGAATGGAAGGATTTCACAACATACTTGATGGTAGAAAATTGTTTTGATTTGGGATTGGATCAACGTGTGTGTACTTATTGTTGTAACAAATTAAATCAAAACCAGATGCCTGCTAGAGCAGTTCATAATAATCTGGAATTGGTTGAGATTCCTTCTGAATTGAAGGATTTAAATACTTATGAATCTATTTTGATTCAAAGTATCCATCCCTTTCAGGCTATTGTAAGAATGGAGCCAAAGACAGGGAAATTGCCTCCATCAGATTTACAGAGAGGATTAAAGGGAAGAGTTGTTTATTTGCCTCTAGATTTGAAGAAAAACATTAACACAATTGGAGTAGAAAAAGTGGAAGAGGAACCTCTGGTTATCTTAGTTAATGGGGTTCCGACAAAGAATAAGAAAATATGGCAAGATTTAGTGGATGTTAGGAAAGTTAAAAAGGCAACATTGTATTTGAAAAAAAATAATAAATACTATAAGAATGTATATGTTGCAGAAGAGGAAGTAAGTGAGGAAGAGGATAGCGATTTGTGTGCTGGTCAAATTGAGAAAGTAGAACCCTGTACTAGTGAAGAAATATATGAACATTATAGTGTTCATCCTTTGCATTCCAAGGAAGTCATGGGGAATGCTATTGAGTTGTTTCAAATGAAACAAGCCAAAGGGAGTCCCATTAGTGTTTGGGAGGAAAGTTTGGAAGCTCGGTGTTTCCCACAGCTTTTTCCAACAGGTCAGGGAGGAAGATATGATGAGCGACCTCATCAAATTCCTGCTTCTGAATACCGGACTTTGCGATTTTATGCAGGAGATGCTAGGTTTCGACAATGCATTCCCTATTTGTTTCATCTCCTGTTTGAAAGCGATCTGTCTGGACTGTCATATGCAGTGAACCACATCTTGAAAAGTGGTATACACATGCAAAACATCTCGGCAAGTGACTTTATGGATAAAGTCAATGTCCAAGACAGTATTTTGGATTCTCACCTGATTTCCACAAGGTGCCTATAAACAAATGAAGAAGAAATACTCTAGTATTTCTTCTTCATTTGTTTATAGGCACCTTGTGGAAATTTATTGTGATGTCTTTTTAATTAATTGTTACAATGTATTTTATGTCATTGAGTACTGTTTACATATGAATTTTAATAATGTCTATTAAAAATATGTTGAATTTTTACGTATGATTATGTTATCTTTGCACGCCAGGTCCTAGCTATAAGTGGGTATCATTACTTGTTGTCTACTACTAAGACTGCCTAGGATTTTTTGCACACACCTGTGGCTCGGTATGTGACATCTTACATCACCAAAAAAGAGAAGACAGAATTGAAGGATATGTGGGAGGACATTTCCCATGAAAAGAGCCTCAGCAAGAAGTTGTACAGTTTCAGTCTGAAGATGTTGTCGCATCGAGAAATCGGAGCTTACGAATGTTCTGACCGGTTGTCTTCAGCAAGTCGCTATGCCAAGTCCAGGAGTATCGTTTGGGCGAGTCTTGGTCTTGCTGCAACGCGTAAACGAGTTCTGAAACCTGTGCGGGAAATTGAGTATTTGGCGGAAAAGGAGCCAAACAGTACCGACATTTTGAAGACCAACATGTTTGATACATATTATCCAAATCGAAGCAGTCACCTCGAGAATGTTTGTCTGTATGAGGTTCTTCAAAATTACATATTCAAGAGGAACATCAAAGAAGATACTGAGAAAGGAGTGTATGCTGTAATAGGAAGTGAGGGATGTCTGGTCAAGCAAAGAAAATGCCACTTGGTAAACCATCGAAAATTGAGTGGCGAATCTCCTGAAAAAAAGGAGTTTTTCTATTTAGCACTTTTGCAACTTTTCAAGCCTTGGCGTGCAGAAGAGGAACTGCTTGGAGATTTCCTCCGTAACGAAGACTCTTTCAATGCTGCCAAGGAGACCATAGAATGTCCTGCTTTTCCCAAATATGTAGAAATGTTGAATGCAGAAATTGAGCAGGAAGCAACGATTGCAGCCGAGATTGCCAGAGACAGTTCTCAGGACAGTCAGAGTTCTGCTTCATTGAGTCAGGATCCACTAGGAGGACCTGTTATCGAAAATGAAGCTGCCACTGCTATGAATGAAGTGGAAAGAGCCATGGCACATGCTCAGGAGGATGGGGTTAACTTAGAAGAGTTGGAAAGACAACTCAACGTTGAGCAGAGGAAAATATATGACGAAGTTACCATGCAAATTGATCATGGATTAAGTCATGACAAGAAAGAGTGCTCATGTACGTCGTTGAAGCCTGTCCGACAGTACGTGAGTGGAGAAGCGGGAACTGGAAAAAGTTTCCTTATTAAAGCAATTTCATGTTATTTGCAGGAAAGGACAGAGTCATCGCTGTCTTGTGTTGTCACCGCTCCAACTGGACTGGCAGCACATAACATTAAAGGGATTACTTTACATCGTTTACTGATGCTGCCAGTGGAGCATGACAACAAATTACAATATCACAGGCTATCTGGAGATGCTTGTTGTGAAGTTTCAAGAATCTTGAGGAAAATGAAACTTCTTATTATTGACGAAGTAAGCATGGTTTCCAATGTCATGCTTGCCTTTGTGCATTTGAGAATGCAAGAAGTTCTCAAAACAGAGTATGATGTGTTATTTGGTGGCAAACACATCATTGTTTTCGGAGATCTTCTGCAGCTGACACCAGTGAAAGGGCAACCTGTGTTCAAAATGCTCACGCATGAAGATACCAGGAAGTGCCTAGGGAGCATTGGCAACGTCAATATATGGTTAAACTTCAATTATGCTGAACTGCATGAAAATATGCGTCAGGCGAAGGATGAAGTTTACAAGACTATTCTACAAGATGTTAGAATTGGAAAAGTGACCGAGCATGGGAAAGAAGCTTTACATGCACGATTACTGTCAAATTTATATCCAGAACAAGATGTTGTGCCTGAGAATATTTTTCAGAAAATTACTGAGAAGAAATCTGGAATATGTTTGATGCCAACTCTTGCAGAATGTGCCAAATTCAACAACAAAATGTTGCATTTGGAAAAGCAAGAGATTGTGAAACTGGAAGCTATTGACAGAGTAGAGCATATGGGATCAACAATTATTTTGTCTGAGAATTTGAAAACAAAATTGGATTCATTAGAGAAGACTATATCTAAAACTGCAGGTTTTGAAAAGACTCTGAATGTGTGCTTGAACTGCCGTATAATTTTAAGAAGGAATTTACATGTTGAAAGAGGTCTGGTAAATGGATCAATGGGTAATGTTGTTGATTTTGTAAAATACAGAAATAGAGATGGAATTGAATTTTTAAAAATTTAATTTGATGGCATTGAGGAAGTACAGCTAATTGGTCGTTGTTCTGCTAGATTTTTGCTTGTAAAAGACTTATATGTTCGCCGTAAGCAGTTTCCTGTTTGCTTGGCATATGCGGTGACAATCCATAAATCGCAAGGTTTAAGTGTAGACAGTGCACTGGTGAATATTGGCAGTTCTGTGTTCAAGGAGGGTATGGCATATGTGGCATTGTCACGAGTTAGAACTTTATCGGGATTGTACTTGATTGAGTGTGATGTCACAAACATTTGTGCGGATCTAGATTGTGTTAAGGAATACAATAGGTTAAGAAGAGAGTATGCGCCACATTTGCCTCAATATCCTTTGTTTGAGAAACGTGTGGTAGGCCGGAAACGAAGAAATGTGTCCAATACTGGGGAGGTTGTAGCAAAAAGACGAAAAGTCGATGAGCCTGAAATTATAAGCAGAAACAAAAAGGATTCTGTTGAAGATGTTGTTGGTTTTCAATTTGAAAACAGTTCTGGTGTCAACTGCTATGCTAATGTAGTGGTTAATGTTTTGTTTTCTCTAGAAAATGTAAAAGAAGAGATTGTGGTCAATTCTGATCAAAGATTTTGCAGTTTGTTAAATTCTGTGTTAGAGAAATGTAGCACTGATAGAACAAAAATAGAAAGTGTGTCTGAAATTCGAAATCTGTTAGACAGATGTTCAGGCCAAACACAATTCTCTCAAAATATTCAGCAAGATTGTCAGGAGTTTTTAATGTATATGCTTGATGTATTGCATGCTGAAGGTGTAGATGTAGATCACCTGTTTGGGCTTTCTTATCAATGGCAGCATGACTGCGAGAACTGTAGGGTATCAAGTACTACTAGTGTAGACTCAGAAAGATTTATATATTTAACTTTGCCAGACAGTAAATCAGTCTCTTTTAATAAACTAGTAAAAGCAGCTGATCACAACATGGAGTGTAGCCAATGTAAATCTGAAATGATGTCCACATTATTTATACGAACATATGGCCAGTATGTTATTTTAATGTTCCAACGATGTAGGCCTGATGGAACAAAATTGACAACTTTAATTAAAAATGTTGTGGCTTCACAGTTGTCAATATCAGGAAGGACTTTTGTAACTGCAGCAATTATATATCATGACTGTCCTTCAATAACATCAGGACATTACACAGCTTATTTAAAGTCTAGAAATGGCTGGTCATTCTGCAATGATTCTGTTTTAATTTTCAAAAAAAAATTGCCGTATGACCTTAAAAACTCTTACCTGGTGTTTTTAAAACCAAATTTTTAGGGGAAGAATCTCGGGATGTGCTCTGAGGAATTTCAAGAAGTTCTAATGGCTCCTACACGATTTGGCCTTGAGGATAAGTGTAGTACAGAGACATAACTTCTTACCATAACACTGGACGTCATGGAGAAATAACTGCACTTTGAATGAATTCAGAAAAACTGTTTCTTTTTATAAGCAAATTTAAGCAGCCAATCAAAACATGGAGTAGAGGGAATGTAAGTCTGCAATGCTGTCTACTGTTTTATATTGCTTTGTGATTAAAAGTGATGTAGAGAATTAAATAATTGTAGTAGTCATAGAGATAGTGTAAGTCTGCTTCAAAGTAAGCAGTATCAGTGTCATAGGAAATGTAGAACATGAGTGAGCAAGAAAGGTAAGATATTAGTAATCCAGGATTGTGAAAATGATCTTCAACATTTTAATTCTGAAAGTTGCGGAAATACAACATGACGGGATTGGCTTACAAGAATTCCAAGAGTTATAAATGGCTCTGACACGATTTGGCCTTGTGGAAACGTGTGGTAGAGAGCGAGAAGTCATTTATTGTATGTAACATGTTTTTCAAAACGATGGAGGTTTTCTTTCAGAAAGTGGCGGTCTGAAAGTAATAACAGCACAACAGAGTGTTAACTGTTCATAGGACATCCTTCGACGTCATGGAAAGTAAGTTAACTTTAAGGAGTTCTGAATTCTGATTTGTTATGTTGTATGGGTTTTTTAAACACAATCATTTTGATTGTGTTTTTTTTCCCCCGCTGTTATATGATGAATACCTTCAAGTCACGGTTTTTAGTGAAATTTGATACATTCTGAGAACAGCAAAAATAAACCATTTAACATGTATAATTAATTCTGTACTGTTTGCATTTATGATGTACATGTAGAACTGTGTAGGAGGCATGGAGAAGGTGAGGCTTCTGTAAGTGTCAAAGTTGTTGCATACAGTGCTCATATTCTACGTAGTCTTTCATATGATAGACTACATTTCCACAATGAGATACCTAAGCAAAGGAAACACAGGTGATATGATTGTGGAATGAGCAAAAAAAATTGCACGTTTTTCAATTATATTACCTGTGTTTCCTAACATTACACATCACATTGTGAAGATGAGGTTTAGGCCTGTTCCTGGAGACAGAGGAGGTCTGACATTTGTTCAAGAGTGTAGTGGACATGACACACTTGGTTGGTAGGCCTGCACATGTATTTTCTCCTCTGTATTCTTCCACAAACCTAAATTTCATCTGCAACTCTGAGTAGGACTTACCTGAAACAAATCTGTGAATAGGTTACAGCTTATCGGCATCTTGAAACAATGATTTAAAATGTTAGGGTCAGATTTATGATGGCCGTGCGCCTCTTTTGCTCCGCTGTGGGTCACTTTTGTGTAAAAGATGCACCATGTTGCAAGATAGGTTTCAGTTCATCTCCAGCAAGATACCATCAGTTTGAAATGTATATAATTAGCACTGTGTAGGGGGCATGCAGAAGCTGAAGCTTTTGTAAGTGTCAAAGTTGATGCATGCAGTGCTGCACTTCTGGGTACTGTTTAATATGCTGCACTACATCTGCACTATGAGATACCTAAGCCTAGGCAACACAGATGATGTGATTGTGAAATGAGGAAAAGAAACTCCACATTTTTCAATTACATCACCTGTGTTTCCTAAGTTTACGAATGACATTGTGCAGATGAAGTTTAGGTCTGTCCACGGACACAGAAGAGGTCTGGCCTTTGTTCAAGAGTGAAGTGGACATGACTTACTTCATTGGTAGGCCTTCACATGTATTATCTCCTCTGTATTCTTCAACAAGCATAAATTTGATATGCAATCCTGAGTAGGCCTCACCTTAAACAAACCTCTGGAGAGGCCACACCTTATCGTCATCCTGAATCAATCATTTCAAATGTTAGGGACAGATTTATGATAGGTGTATGCCTCTTTTGCGACACTGTGCGTCACTTTTGTGGTGCAGCGGCAGTGCAAAAGATTTGCTATGAGGCGACAAAATTACAAATTGATGCATCTAGGCAGATGTGTCATGCTGTAAAAAACCCGTGCCACATGAAACCGATGCAGCAGTGATGCAAAAGATGCACCATGTTGCAAGACAGGCCTGACTTCATCTCCAACAAGATAAGAAGCTAAGTCTTCTGTAAGTGTCAAAGTTGTTGAAAAACTGTTTGTCCTTCAATCTTTTCCCTTGTCTTTTCTAATTTTTAAATACGTTTTAATATTTTTCAAATGTTTGTTCTCTCTTTCACAGATTGAAAGTATAAAAACAAAAAGTGAGTAAGTTAACGACAATTATAAGGTAAATGTTTTGTACTCTTTTCGTTACATTTCTATCACATTCACCTACTAGTAGTTCGACAGCTTCATTTCTTTAACCCTCAGTTTCCTGCCTTTGCTACTTCCCTCATTCCTTTCTCTATTACCTACTTACTCTACTCCTTCCACTCCTTTTCTCAGTCCCTCTCTTCTCATAGTTCCTCACTCTTGTTCACTCACTCCGTCTCTATTACTCTTAGTGTCTTTGACTGATCACTCTTTCACTACTTGTTCATTATGCTTCTTCTGTGTAGTTGAAGCACACTAAGGGGCATATTATGAACACAGCCAATAAAATTATTGCTGTTTTTATTGGCAGAAAACTGTTGCAAAAGTGGTTTTAGCTGCAGTTTTCCGCCGCAAAAGCAGCTTTAGCGACACATTTCTGCCGATAAAAGCTGCAAAACTTTTATTGCCTATGTTGATGATATGGCTCTATGTTATTTACATTTCTTTGCTGTTTCAATTAATCTTTTTCTGTTATTTTTTCTTTTCTGTTTTCTATTTTTTCTCTCTGTTATTCCACATGTTTTAATCTGATTTTGAACATTCACTCACATTCTCCAAGAAACTCTTCTTTGTTATTGTTCTACTCTCTTTTTTTTCTTTCACTTCCTTATCTATTTTGTTTTTCACAATTATACCCTCTTCCATCTTTTCTTCGGTAAATAGATCTATTAAACAGTATCTCTGGTTTACTCCCTATAGCTGTCTTTCTTTTAACATTACTCTCTGTTTACTTCCCTTATACTTACTCTTCTTTTTAAAAAAAAATAAAAAAATTTGGGTTCGCTCCCGGTTCGCGAACCGGGAAGCGAACGGGGAAGCGAACTAAAAGAAATAGAGCATGCCAGAGTGCTAAACATTCTAGCAATTTTTTTTTGAAAGGGGAGGTAGTTCTGAAAAGAACTTTTTTTAATGTTTTTGTTGTTTTATATTTTTTTTTTTGAACATTTTTTGTTTTTTTTGTATTTTTTGAACAGTTTTATATTTTTTTTGTTTTTGATGGAGGGGAAACAACAAAAAACAGGCATTGAAAAGGGCTCAACAGGAGCAAAAAAAAAAATTACTGTCTGGGGCGGTTAGGGCAATTGTGATTTACATAAGCTAGGTTGATTAACGTAATGCTCATGTTACCACATGACAGCAATGCACCGCAATACATGCAGGTAAATTTCATATGAGCAAAGTTCTCCTGTATGTTTGGCACGGTTTCCCGTGCCTCTGCTCCTGTCAACGATATCAGTGATGTTGACCTGGCCACAGGAGTTGTTGTTGGGTTATCTTGCATGTCACGTATCTCTGCGTGGCTGTAGTTCAATGGATGCCACCTGGTCATGTGACGATGCATTGTATAGTTACCGAAGCTATACTTTTTATCAGTGCCTCTAGATAACCAGTCTTTGCAAATGAGGCAGGTGACATACCTAGCATTTACTTTCTTCTGCCCTCGAGGAAGTGAAAAAAACTGCCAAATAAAGCTGGCTTTCCGACGGGAAACCCGGGGCACCTCTTGTAAGAACTGTGGACCTTCTGTCTCCTCTTCCTCTAGTTCATCCTCTTCCTCCTCTGTGTTGCTGAGGAACTGGGGAGGTGGTCCTCTCTTCCCATGAGGAGGTGGAGGTGGTGGTGGGGGTGCACCAGCTGAAGCAACTAATGAAGCCATTGCTCAACTATCAAAAATGGTCTTCCTCTCACAAAGATGAAAGTCAGAGTGAGGAAAGAAGGAGGGGTTTTCATCATTTGGGAAAAACAATAGTTCTAAACCAATGAAAAGTGTTATTTTTAGGTCACCTGACCTAGCCTTACATCATTATGAAACCAAAAGTGAAATGAACCAATGAAAAGTTTTATTAACAAGTAACATGACCTCTTACGCTTAAGTTACGCGCTGCGGAACGCGCCCCGGATCGCTTCCGGGTCGCTGCGCTTCGCGCCTCGGTTCGCGCTCCGGAGCACTTCCGGGTGCGCTAACGCGGCGCGTCATAAGACGCATTACGCGGCAACGCGATACGTCGCGGTTTCGCGACGCGCCGCGGATCGCTTCCGGGGAGCTGCGCTTCGCGTCTCAGTTCGCGTACCGGAGCACTTCCGGGTGCGCTAACGCGGCGCGTCATAAGACGCATTACGCGACAACGTGATACGTCGCGCTTCCGCGACGAGTCACGATGTTGATTTCTAACGCGGCAGTTGCGCTAACGGAACGTTTACCGGTTCGCGGACTGGGTCGCGGCATCAAGATGAGCTAACGGGAAGCTTCCCGGTTCACGAACCGGGAGCGAAAAAAAAAAAGTATTAAAAAAAAAATTATTAATAAACATATAAAATATATTTTTGGATTTAAAGAAGAATACATTTTACAGCTACAGATATTAGCTTTTAAAAAACCAATGAAATTCACTGAAAAACCATAGGTTATAGACCATATATAGTTAGGAATTAGCATTTACAAAACCTTGAAAATTCACTGAAAAAACCATAGGTTATAGACCATATATAGTTAGGAATTAGCATTTAAAAAACCTTATTTTACTCACACAAAACCATTGAAATTCCATATATAGTTAGTTGTACTAACTATATATCGCGCACCCGCAATCCACTGCTGATGATGTCACATATTACATCATTCATGACATGGTCAGTGACATCACTGATGACATCACTGATGCCATCTCAAATAACATCACTGATGACATCACTGATGACATCTCAAATTACATCACTGATGACATCTCAAATGACATCACTGATGACATCACTGATGACATCTCAAATGACATCACTGATGACATCTCAAATGACATCACTGATGACATCACTGATGACATCTCATTTGACATTACTGATCACATCATTGATGACATCATTCATGTGATAATACGATGAACCTCTTCAGACTCTAATATAACCTTAAATACACTCAGTGTAAACAGACACTCATAGACTGTCACTCATCCATGGAGTTACTCAGACACTTAGTCAGTCATGCAAAGAATCAATCACACCTCCATTTCCTCAACTATACAGTTATACACACCTTACTTATTCAAACATATACTAAAACATATTTACTCACTTATACAATCCTGGATACAAGTTCACAATGATCCATACAGCCACTCACACATTCACTGGCTCTTATGCACAGTTATTTATATATGTCAACTCTCACATGTACTGTATTTTACATATGTACTTACTTTAACATGTAGCACTGAGATATCCATTCACTCACCAATACACTCATGCACACAGTCAACTGCCCATACAGCTGTTTCCACATGCACTTTTGAACCCATACATCTAGTCAATCAACTGCTCACACATCTATGCAGAGAGTCATACACCTCCCAGCCACCCACACACACACTCAGTCTCCCATACAAATGCTTGGGCAACCAATCAATAACCCATATAGTTAATCATATAGCTACTGATCAACACATGCAGCAGTTTACAGAACAACAGACATAATGATGCACAAATTAAGACAGTTTAGTCACTAACCCATGCACTCAGTGAGACACATTTAATCAGTCACTCATACAGTCAGTCATGCCCCTACTAAATCCTTCATCAAAACACTTATACATCCACTCATTCTTCAATATGTAAGACATATTTTAACTTTACAGAATTATACAGTCACTGGATGTAGTCATCAGTGATGTCATCAGTGATGTCATTTGAGATGTCATCAGTGATGTCATCAGTGATGTCATTTGAGATGTCATCAGTGATGTCATCAGTGATGTCACTGACCATGTCATGAATGATGTAATATGTGACATCATCAGCAGTGGATTGCGGGTGCGCGATATATAGTTAGTACAACTAACTATATATGGAATTTCAATGGTTTTGTGTGAGTAAAATAAGGTTTTTTAAATGCTAATTCCTAACTATATATGGTCTATAACCTATGGTTTTTTCAGTGAATATATATATATATATATATATGTTAACATAATATTAATTAAAAATATACAATATTTTTACTGTAGTATAGCGAGAGGATAACATTTACTATTACCACTCCAGCAACTGCAACAGTAGGGTAAACGTTGGATAGCGTAGTGGTAAAAATTACTATTCCCATTCCAGAGAGTGCAACAGTAGGGAAAGCATTGGATAGCGTAGGGGTAAAAATTACTATTCCCACTCCAGAGGGTGCAACAGTAGGGAAAGCGTTGGATAGCGTAGGGGTCAAAATTACTATTCCCACTCCAGAGGGTGCAACAGTAGAGAAAGCGTTGGATAGCGTAGGGGTAAAAATTACTATTCCCACTCCAGAGAGTGCAACAGTAGGGAAAGCGCTGGATAGCCTAGGGGTAAAAATTACTATTCCAACTCCAAAGGGTGCAACAGTACGGAAAGCGTTGGATAGCGTAGGGGTAAAAACTACTATTCCCACTCCAGAGGGTGCAACGGTAGGGAAAGCATTGGATAGCGTAGGGTAAAAATTGCTATTCCCACTCCAGAGAGTGCAACAGTAGGGAAAGCGTTGGATAGCATAGGGGTAAAAATTACTATTCCCACTCCAAAGAGTGCAACAGTAGGGAAAGCGTTGGATAGCGTAGGGGTAAAAATTACTTTGCCCACTCTAGTGAGTTTAACAGTAGGGAAAGTAAACATTTAATATATCAATACAAATAAATTAAATATCAATATCAATAAAAAATTAATTAAACTAAATTACAAATTAAAAAATATGTAATAATTAATCAAATAAAAATACAAATACATATTAGTTATTAAAATTAATTTCCTATTAATACAAATTAATTACCAATTAAACATTAATGAACAATGAAAAATTAATTAATTACAAATTAATAATACATTACCAATTAATTCAAAATAAATACCAATAAATAAATTAACATACTTAATTAATTAAAATTAAATTACTTCCCACCCTATTCCCCTATAAACCCACAACTCGCTACAGAAAATAAATAAATTAAATTAACATAATTATCATTTAACCAATTAATACAAATTAATTACCAATTAAAAATTAATTAACAATTAATTCTAAAAAAATACCAATAAATACATTAACAGATTTAATTAATTACAATTAAATTACTTCCCACCCTATTCCCCTATAAACCCACAACCCGCTATGGAAAATAAATAAACAAAATTAACATAATTATCAATAAATCAATTAAGAAAAATGAATTAACAATTAAAAAATAATTACCAATTAAAAATTAATTAATTACAAATTAATAATTAATTAACAATTAATTCAAAATAAATACCAATAAATAAATTAACAGATTTAATTAATTACAATTAAATTACTTCCCACCCTATTCCCCTATAAACTCACAATCCGCTACAGAATCAAATTACACACAAATTAAATAACATAAAAAAATACACTTATAAAAATTCGATATATATTAATTACTATATTATATACTTCGATATTTCAACTTTCTATATTTTAAAAATCAATATTAAATTGCTTACTTTCAAAACAAATTTTTCACCTCTATATTCTGTCCATTCGATATTTTGTCCATTCTATATTATTACTTCGATATTTGTGTCATTCTATATTTTTGAATCGATATTATGTCTGTATACCCACTGGACCATCATACCTTAACGAACGACTGTCTTTCTACACCCCGAACCGCCATCTTTGCTCCGGCGACCTCGCCCTCGCCTCCGTCCCACGCATTCGCTGAACGACCACCGGTGGCAGGTCATTCTCCGACCTCGTCGCTAAGACATGGAACACCCTTCCTGCCCACCTACGGCAGACCCATGACCTGCTGACCTTTAGGAGACTCCTCAAGACCTGGCTGTTCGACCAGTAGCTGCCCCTCAGCGCCTTGAGACCCTCACGGTGAGTAGCGCGCTCTACAAATGTCTTGATTGATTGAGACATGAATATCCAAGTAGTCAATTTCCCCAGAGGTCAAGGATGAAACATGCTTGCAGAGTCCACAGGATTGCTACAAGCAGGTATTCACTGCAATTAAGGCAATGCAGCAGCTGGGTTGAGATCAACTGCAGGCCTTCAGCAAGCTGAGGTATTGCGAGAGAGGCTGCTCCTTCCAACGAGGGCGCTTCTGTTATGTTGGTTAACAGCAGTGGCGTAGCAGGGGGGGGGCGGTCCAACTCGGGCGGTACAAGCTTTGAGGACCGCGGCCTCCCCCAAAACCATTCCCATGCTCTTAACTGCAACTGTCGCGGAAATCACCAGCACCCCCCATCCCCACCCTGCCCCCGCTCTTACACATGGTCGTGGGGAGGCAAATGCACGGCCGCCTAGGGCAGCCCTGGTCTTGCTACGCCACTGGTTAAAAGCATGTGAGCAGCGCCAGGATTGGGTCAGGGAGTTTGCTAGTGCCCGCACTGCATTCAAGGAAAGAAGAGGTCCGGAGCGGAGGATGTGTATGGTAGATGCTTTAAATTAATTTTAATAACATTTTATTTGCGCCCCTCCCCCGTAAATGCCACTGGCCTTGGTATGCTATTTTGTTTCTATATGTTTAATATATTTCAACGTGTACCTTGAATGGGTTGTTTCTGTGTGTGCAAGCACTATGCAAATACCAAACATGTTGACTTTGCCACTCCTTACTAATTTGCCTGCAAGGTGTCCTCTTTTGTGGTTGACTAGTGATTAGCCAAGTCTGACAAAAACGTATTTACAAGGAAACACGGGGGCATAATATCAAGTACTGTGATAAAATTATTGCCACTTTAGCGGCAGGAAACTGCAGCTAAAACAGCGATAATGGGCTTGATAATATGCCCTTGTGAATTCCCATAGCAGCCCAGGTTAACACCAGAATCTGGGCTGCTATTGGAATTCACAAGGACATATTATCAAGCCCATTATCGCCGTTTTGGCGGCAGTTTCCTGCCGCTAAAACGGCGATAATTTTATCGCCGTTCTTGATAATATGCTCCACGATGCATTAAGTATGAAGGACATTTATTCCACAGTTTACCATATGAGGAAACTTCTTCAAATACACCATTGAAATCGAATGTATGAAATTTTGCCACTAGGTGTCAGCATAAACTAGAGTATACATCACAGGTTTTTTCTGTTAACGGTATGGTGAAAGCAAAAGAACGTTTCACAGCCAGTGAAGTTAACGTGCAAACAGGAAGAACGGAGGTGTTATGATGAGTTCCTGCCAAGTGTGAAACTGTCTGGTTCATACTGGACCTTGCAAAACAGATCTTTCACACAGACTTTCAAGAAAGAAATTGAAACAGGAACTGGCAAAAGTTTCTTATGGTGCATGCTGAGACAAAGACTCTCACAAGCACCCAGAGGCTATAAAAGCAAATATGCAAGGCACGCACGTACCATAGGGAAACACGTACAGAGACACACGTGCATGTGACATGCAGGGGTGCATAAATACACACACAGAAATGCATGCAAATCTGAAAAGAACCTGTCACGCATAGACAAGATACATGGGTACAAGGGAATTCATAAACATCACAAATAAAACCATAATACCTGCAAAGCCAAGCGGTCCGACCACTTCTAATTATGAGATGTTATGGTGAAAAACCTCAAACCTGTTTTCAAGTGTGACAGGTGTGACTGCAATACATTACAAAATCATAAATGCACTTTTTATTCTGAAAAAAGAAACCAAGCAACCACAGGGTGGTTGAACAACTGATTTCAAGTTAACGCAGCAGGGACCTCATTTATGAGGCCATGCGTCACTTTTACGCCGCTGGTGGGTCACTTTTTGTGACGCACCAGCAGCGTAAAAAATGTGTCTTGTTGCACCAAATTTACAAAGTGACTTTGTAAACCCCTGCGCTACATTATACCTGCGGCAGGTATAGAGGCAGGCGTAAGACTGACGCAGGCTCTTTCACATGGGACTTGCCCCATGTGAAAGGACACATTGCTGGAGTTGCGTCACTTTTGTGACACACTCCAGCAATGCGTCACTTTTGCGCCATGCAGATACGTCAGAAATACTGACGTATCGGTAACTCCTTGCACAATGATGCGTCATATTGTAAATATGACGCATCATTGGCGTCGCAAGGAGTGCGCAATGAAAAGTGACGCATCGCTGTTTTGACGCAGCGATGCGTCACTTTTCGTAAATGAGGCCCCAGGTGCGCTGGCAAACCCTGCGGAAGTTCTGGTGGGGAATGAACAATAACGACATGGTAAGTTTATTTTTAATCTCGTTGTATTTGATATGAGTTCAAAGGCAGAGGTCAAGAATCATGCAATGTGTTTTGACAAACTGCTTCTTATTTAAAATGAAGACTGTTGATAACTTTTCCTTTCCTTGACTTCTAAGTGGGGATTTTTATAATGTCAACCAATCTTGCTGGGGTGCAAGAAGTATGAAAGGAATGGCTACAGGATGTCAATGCAAGTTTAGGCCTATTTTAGGAGGCAACTCTAATTGAGAATGTGCTCTATTGAAAAGGCACTACCCCACAACATCATCCTTTATTGCATTTTTAAGGACAATACTCTCCATAATGCACCACTAGACATGCACTACTCGTCCAACATTCTTTGTGTATCTTTCATTTGCTGCATTTGTGCAACACCTAGACTGGTAGACAAGCTATGTATGGAATTCACTTCCACAGGAGATTAGATTTACAGCCTCAGAAGCAACCTTCTGAAAAAAATTGAAAACTTGGCTGTTTAACGAGTGCGATTAACCTCCTTTTTCTCTCGCTTCGCCATGTCTCATGCCTAGCGCTGGGAAGCCTTTGGGTAGCCTTGCGCTCTAAATCCTCATAACATCATAACTGGTATGCAGTTGGACATGTTCCACCTGTTTCCAATGGACCTGAGGGCAGATGTCTCTGTCTTGACATGGCAGGGTTGGCCTTTAGCATGGGCTGCCACAAGAAAGCCACTACGCCTAACGTGGAGCTGAACTCTATTCAGGACAATGAGGGTAGGGGATTACAAAAAAAAAAATAACAGGGTGACCTCCATGAACCGTAGATTATTGTAATTTCTTTAGTAAGTGCGACATGCTGTCCTTTTTCTGCATGTCACTATTTATGATTTTCAAATCTGTTTGAAATTAAAGAAACAGACAGATTCCCACCGTGAAATAATGGTAATTATCCAAAGAATTGATTTGAATTATACATTTTGTGCATGCACAAAAAATATTTCTCACAACATGATGACACTTACAAACATTTAAAACATTATCCATTCTTGTTTGCTGACCAGTTCCCAAAGGTGTTTAAACAGTATTTATTTTGAGGTAGAAGTCCCTCTTTTGAATGGAGGTCCCCTTCCTAGGTGCTATATGGTGTCCTCAGGCACACAATTGCACTTGAATCTCTTGATTATGAGGCAGTTTGACACTCCTTAGGTAAAGCTAACATGTTTCGATCTCTGTGGGGACATGTGTTTTACAAGATCTTCATCAGGACTGTGGCTTTTGTTTCCGAGACAAGTTGGGTATGGCAGATCCCTTGATTTTGGGGCTTAGAATTCTACTTAGTCTGCAAATTATACATTGTAATTGCTATTTCATGTATCTTTCCTCTTTTGCAAAATGCAAGTCTCCTGAGTTGGTTTTTCAAACTGCTCTGTTTTTCGTCTGCGCACACTACTGCTTCCTTGTAATGGTTTGGCAGACAGCTCCATTTTTGTCTGGCTGCCTATTAGCTATATTTGCAAAAATAACAATTGATGGACAGAATGCAGAACAATGTCATACATTCACCCCAGTACAGAGATATGGGCCTAAATCCATTGTTTTTTGCTCACCATGCCATTCCAGTTTGGACCCAGCCATATGCAAATCAGTCTTAACATTGCGCCCAGTGGGAACAGTCCAGCCGAACTGCCAGGCCAGGTCCTCCGTGGACTGGACACAAGCATCCTAGGTGGGGTTTAACCCCTTTTCAGCCAAGATAGCTTTACTCCAGTGGAATGGAGAACGCGGGACCCATGTCATGGCATACCTGTCCCACTTGGGGTGACAAATGCAAAAAGAACAATTTATGGACAGAATACAGAACAATGCCATACTTTCACCCCGGTACAGAGATCTGGACCTAAATCCATCGTTTTCTTGCTCACCATGCCATTCCATTTTGGACCCAGCCATATGAAAATCAGTCTTGACCCTGCGCCCAATGGGAACAGTCCAGCCCGAACTGCCAGGCCAGGTCCTCCCTGGGCAGGAAACAAGCATCCCAGGACCCGTTTCGGGGTTTTACCCCTCTTCAGCGAGGATAGCTTGACTCCAGTGGCATGGAGAGCACGGTACCCACGTCTGGGCATACCCGTCCCACTCATGGTGACAAATGCAAAAAGAACAAATGATGGACAGAATGCAGAACAATGTCCTACATTCACCACAGTACAGAGATCTGGGCCTAAATCCATCGTTTTTTTCTGACCATGCCATTCCAGTTTGGACCTGGCCATATGCAAATCAGCCTTGACCCTGCGCCCAAGGGGAACTGTCCAGCCCAGCTCGAACTGCCAGGCAGGGTAAGTTGGCAGGGTATGCCCAGACGTGGGTCCCTTGCTCACTTTGCCACTGGATTCAAGCTAGCCTGGCTGATGAGGGCTGTTAGCCTGAAATCAGTTTCACCCCTCTTCAGCGAGGATAGCTTGACTCCAGTGGCATGGAGAGCACGGTACCCACGTCTGGGCATACCCGTCCCACTCATGGTGACAAATGCAAAAAGAACAAATGATGGACAGAATGCAGAACAATGTCCTACATTCACCACAGTACAGAGATCTGGGCCTAAATCCATCGGTTTTTTTCTGACCATGCCATTCCAGTTTGGACCTGGCCATATGCAAATCAGCCTTGACCCTGCGCCCAAGGGGAACTGTCCAGCCCAGCTCGAACTGCCAGGCAGGGTAAGTTGGCAGGGTATGCCCAGACGTGGGTCCCTTGCTCACTTTGCCACTGGATTCAAGCTAGCCTGGCTGATGAGGGCTGTTAGCCTGAAATCAGTCTTAGTTTGCTTGTTTCTGGTCCAGGGAAGACATGCCTTGGCAGTTCGGGCTGGACTGTTCCCATGAGGCACAGGGTCAAGACTGATTTGCATATAGCTGTGTCTGAACTTGGGTGACAAAGTGAGCTAAAGAATGATGATGGATTCCACCCAGATCTGTGACTGGGGATGAGTGTCTGAAAAGTTTCAGCGCTCCATCCATCATCTCTTTGTGTTCGCTTTGTTCTCCGTAAGTTGGCAGGGTATGCCCAGACGTGGGTCTCTTGCTCACTTTGCCATTGGATTCAAGCTAGCCTGGCCGGTGAGGGCTATTAGCCGGAAACCGGTCTTAGGATGCTTGTTTCTGGTCCAGGGAAGACATGGCTTTGCAGTTCGGGCTGGACTGTCCCATGAGGCACAGGGTCAAGACTGATTTGCATATAGCTGTGTCTGAACTTGGGTGGCAAAGTGAGCTAAAAAATGATGATGGATTCAACCCAGATCTGTGACGGGGGTGAGTGTCTGAAAAGTTTCAGCGCTCCGTCCATCATCTCCTTCTGTTTGAGTTATTAGCTATTTTTAGCAATATATAATGTTCAGATGGTAGACTCAATAGAATCCCAAGTCCCAAAATCGAGGGAACTGGCAAACCCGACTAGTCTTGGAAAAAAAAGGTGGCTCATAACCAATAGATTGAAACTCTATTGTGTACCTGAGGATACCATATAGGAACCTCCCTTAAAAAGGACGCTGTTACCCAAGACAAAGACTCTGTTTAAACACCTTTGGTAATCGGTCGGGGGTTGAGAATGGATAATACGTGCTAAATGTTTGGAAACGTCATCTTCACCTTCTTCATGACATGAGAAGCATTTGTTTATGCGTGCACACTGTAATCTCATTTAAAGTGTATGTTTTATTGTTTTGTGATTTTGTTTAATGTCATTAATACAGGAATTTTTCATACAAATCTTAGCTTTGGCTAATTACCATTATTTTACTGTAGATACCAAGCTTGTTTCATGAAATTTCAAACGGAGCTAAAAACAATTACAGACAGTGCTATGTTGAAAAGGGTCCTTAAGGCAAAGTTACTAATGGAATTTCAATAATCTAAGGTTAATGAGGATCTGCCTGTTTCTTTTGTAACCACAAAAAAAGCTGCCAGTTACATGGAGTGTGTGTAGTCTGTCTAACTGGCTCCTTGTTGTGGTCTGTCTGCTTAAGCACATTCACAGTGGCAGGCCAAACAAGACGCTGCACAGGCCTGCCTTTTATTGAAATGTGGCCCTGCCAATGAACTGCCAGAATGCCCCCTCTGCCATTATACATAGAAGGAGAGAAATGAGTGTACATCAACCCCTGGTCGTATAAATTTAAACGGCCCAAGAGTCCAAATTTCAAAATAAGGAACATAGAATGTTGAAACGAATTACAAAAAAGAATACAACATATCCCAAAAATGTGTTCCATAAATGAAATCCTAAGTATAGATTTAATAGGTATTTATCAGAGAAGCAGAGAAGGGCACTTTATCAGGCAAATAAGGTAAGGTGCCAACTACAGAAAAAACAAATAAAGTTCTTTGAATGGGAAAATGAGATTGCTTAGGCATACAGCCTTTGCACTCAGGCTGTGGAGACGAGCCGAGATGAGAAGTCAGCAACCATCTCCTCTCTACCCCCTTCTCCCTTAGGCCTCTGTTTGGGGCCAGTAAGGGTACCCATGGGTCCGCTCTTTATAACCATGCAGTGTGGCAGGCACCATGGGGTGCCTGCCACAGGGTGCAAGGTTTTCCGCAACCACCCCTTCAATCAATGGAAGCCTGTGTTGTCGGTCGGAACACAGGCTCCCATTAAGGTCAATGGGAGTCTGACTGAACTGTCTTCGGAAGCATCATAATCTGTTGGTCGGATTCCCTGATTCAGATTATGTCAGAAACAAGTCTGAGACCGAGTCGGTCGAAATGCTTTCCAACCAACATCGTAATGAGGCCCATAATGTGCAAAACAAATAAGATTGAAATGTGGGGGCCTTTCAGCCTTACACGTTTAAAAGTTGACATTCAAGATGGCAATAGGACTATGGCTATATTTAATTGTGTAACATGTTATCTCAGGTGATGCTCATAATGGCTAAATGCAGTCACCTACAACAAATGATATGACTGATATGCAAAAGTTATTAAGCAATGTAAATCCCAATTTGCAACTCATTTATCCCTTTGTAAGTCACAATTTTTCTTTTCCAGTTCTATTTCCCCCTTCCTTTGACTTCTTCTTTCCCCTTTCTTTCTTACTAGCAAACATCAAAATCACTTATACAAAGCAAACAAACAAATTAAGCAAATGTCAGTAATCAAACTAGGCCTTAATATGCCACCCAAGATTCCACTATGAATGCTTTCAAGCCAGCTACTTATAGCACAGAGCACTTTTCCCAAGGTTTCTAAAGAACTTGTTGATTCCAAATCTTCAAATTCAGGTTTCAAGTCAGAAATGTTCTTAGGAAATTCTTCTATTGCTTTACTTCTATGTCGGGTATGTAAGCACAGCAATGCTGCACCTTTAGCATCTTACAAACTCCACCTTTATCTCAATCAGTGTTTATGAATCATGGCTACTCACCCATGAGGGTCTCGAGGTACTTAGAGGGGGATGGGGTGGATCTGCAGTTTAGTCGAAGAGCCAGGTCTTGAGGTCCTTCCTGAATTGTGGCGGTTATGGTGATTGCCTGAGGGCAGAGGCAGGGAGTTTCAGGTCTTCCAGTGAGGTAATTAAAGATCTTACTCCAGCCATAGTTGTGTGGATCCATGGGAATGTGGCCAGGGCAAGTTGTGAGGTGAGAGGATGCCTGGTGGGGGTATAGAAGGAGAGGCAGTGGTTGATGCATGCAGGTTGGGCATTAAGGAGGGCTTTATGGGCGTCCATGAAGAGAGCTCTTTTGTTGATAGGTAGTCAGTGAAGGTCTCTCAGGTGGCTGGTGATTTGGCTGTAGCATGGAATGCTCAGGATGAGTATGGCAGAGGCATTCTAGAAGTTCTACAGTTTATTTTGGAGTTTCTGGGTAGTGTGTATTGCAGTATTTTAGTCTACTGGTGACGAGCACATGGGAGACCGTTTTTCTAGATTTGGTGGGGATCCATTTGAAGATCTTACAAATCAGGTGGAGCGTGTGGAAGCAGGAGGACGAAACAGTATTGATTTGGTTGTTCATTGAGAGTGTGGAATCCAGGATGATACTAAGGTTTTGTCCGTGGGTGTGTGGGTGTCCCGAGCACTGTGGGCCACCAGGCGTCATCCCAGGTGGAAGGGCTGGAGCCCAGCATGAGGACTTCGGTATTGTCTGAGTTGAGCTTGAGGCAGCTGCCCTTCATCCAGGTGGTGACTGCCTTCATTCTGTCTTGGAAGTTGCTCGTGGGGGCTGTGGGTCTGTCTGTGAGGGAGAGATTTGGCTGGGTGTCTTCAGCATAGGATACAATCTTGAGTCTGTGGCTTCTGGCGATGGCTGCATGTTTGGCCATGTAGATGTTGAAGAGGCTGTTGCTCGGAGAGGATCCCTGAGGTACTCTGCAGCTGATCTATGTGGGTTCTGAGTTGAACGGGGGAAGTCTGACTCTCTGTGTTCGGCCAGTGAGGAAAGAGCAGATCCATTCTAGGGGTATGTCACAGATGCCGGAGTAGTGGAGTCTTGCACAGTGGGTGAGCTGGGAGATGGTGTCGAAGGCAGCTAAGATGTCCAGGAGGATGAGGGCAGCTGTATCGCCCAGGTCGAGGAGGGCTCAGATGTTGTCTGTAGCTGCGAGGAGAATGGTCTTAGTGCTGTGGTTGCTTCTAAAGCCCGATTGGGAGAGGACCAGGATGAGGTTCATTTCGATGAATTCTGTGAGTTGAGTGTTGATGGGCTTCTCAATGGCTTTTTCTGAGAAGGGGAGCAGAGAGTTGTTCTGTAGTTTTTTAGGTTTGTCGGGTCGACAGAGTGTTTCTTCAGAAGGGAGTTTATCTCTGGTTGCTTCTAGTCATTTAGGAAGGTAGCGGACTCGATGGAGCAGTTGATGGTGCAACAGAGTTCGTGTTTGATGGAGGTGCCAGCTCTGTTGAAGAGCTGGTGAGCGCAGAGATCCGAGGGGGCTCCAGAGTGGATGCTGTTCATGATCGGGGTGGTCCAGTTAGGCAAGGTCTGCTGGGGTCTGGAACCATTAAGTCAGTGATCTCGGATGGGGTGGGTGGGTCTTGGGTTTCATAGCTATTAGATCTCCTTGATCTTACAGTGGAAGATGGTGAAAATGTTGTCACAGAGGTCTTCAGAGGGGGGAATGTCTGCCGTCTCTGTGCTGGGTCTGGCAAACTCTTTGACACAACAAAGAGTTCTTAGCTGTTGGGTGCATTGGCATTTATCTATTCATGGATGGTTGCTTTCTTTGTTGCTCTGATGAGGTGGTGGTGTTAGGTGACAGCGAATTTGAAGGCTGCATGGCCTGCCATGATCTTGCTGCTCTTCCATTTTTCATCTGTAGATGTGTCTGGACTTCTGAAGGGCGGGGGATAGCTGGCTTTCTTGGAAGGCTGCTTGCTTGAGGGTTTCCTGAAGAGAGCCAGTGAGTTGATGCAGTCAGCAATCCAGCGGTGGAAATTGAGCTCTGAGGTATTGGTATCCGTGGATGTTGGTGGTGGAATTTTGCTGAGGGAGGTGGTAATTTCATCTTCGGTAACCTTGTTCCAGCTTCTATGAGGATCGCGGTGGGCGAGGTGGTGTATGGTTGGTTTGGTGAAGGAGAATCTCTTTAATATATCTAAAGCTAGTTGATCTTGCAAAATCATAGCTCTAAGAGCCACTAATTCTGAATACACTGCTAAAAAAGCACCAGAAGTATCAGTTGCTAATTTATCCACTACTGTAGAAAGCTTACTAATCTTCTCATCATTTAAGACTACTCCTACTCCAGGAATAATGGCACCAAAATATCTCCCACTAAATGTGAGCCATCATTAGTACTACCTCTAGTACTACGGGTTAGACTTTTCTCAAAAGCCTTTATACTATTTACATAACACATTTTTGGGAACACTAAAGCTAAACAGCAGGTACTTTCCAAGTCAGCAGGCAGTTGAAAATAAGCATCTAGTCTGCCTATGAAATATACTCCGTAAATAACGGGATCCTCTTCAATAAGAATCTGAACTGGCCTTTCACAAATTTCAAACGTGTGCCCACATTGACTTAATAGAATGCGTCCGTTTCTAGTGAATTTTCATCTTTTCAACATGCACAGCTTTCCTTCTAGTCTCCTGTATAGTTGCAATCAACAATACACCCTCTTTTCTTCATACTCATCTACATTCTTTTTCTATAAATTCTTTAAAACATCTTCTCTTTCGGGTGCCTTATAAATTACATGAGTTCTTCTTTCTTCTAAAGACTGAATTAATTTCTTCTCTAGTGGACTCATGGAGTCTGTGGCTTCTGGCGATTGACTCATGTAACAAGTCAAATTGCATTCATATGCCTTAAAAGTGTCTATTCTACTAAGGAATCAAAAGAACTACCAAGCAGGCTCTGACTCCTTCACTTGTGGGTGAGGTTCAATCATAATTGAAAAAATAATACTCTAAATGGCTCTGCTTATAAAAAAAGCTAAGCAATATACTACACGTGATTCCATTTGAATGTGGAATATGATGATAGGTTACATCTTTGCTAGCTGAAGTGGGTAAGTGTGTGCAAATCTAGCAGTCCTTGGCATCTAGGACATGTGTGTATTCGCGCACTAATCTAGAATAAATATTTAATGTGAAATCTCCCTCTGATGCATCTAAATATGAAGCCTTAAGTTTAAATTGATCTATAGAATGAGCAGGGGATGTAAGGGGGAACCTAAGGGTACCTGTATTGGTAGAGGTACTCATGACAACTAAAATGGTTATTAAAACTAGCACAACAACTGTTAATGTCACAGCAATCGCTATTCTACATCAAATCTTGGTTAGGAATCAGGTGTTTTTCTACAGCCAGACCTTGAGTGGAATATAGCATCAAGCACATATGTAATATTCTGCCATTGGTTCTACTTGTGCAAATTGAGCAAAACTTGTTGTTGTAAATTGAGGTTATTTCATTTAGCTTATATGCAGGAGTCTTCTTGATATCTTCTCTAACCGTGCTCTATCTTTTTCTAAAGTGACAACCCTCTTTTTCTACTGCAGCCGTAGCCCTTGATAATCTTCCTAATTCTTTATCTCGCTATCTATTTATTTTTCTATTAAAGCAATAATTGTAAAGTTCACTTGAAAGTTAGTTCAGTTCAGACACAGTTCATCAATGACATGCAAGACTAATTTCAAAATCAATCAAATTCAGGAGTTAATCACATTTACTGTTGTAATGTATCAAGTGGACTCAAGTGGTTCTGTTCTCAGTTTATTCGAGTCATAGATTATCGAATTGTACTCTCTCTGTGTAGTAAGTTCACTCAGGTGCTGAATATCTGCAACAGTGTACTCACTCTCTTTGATTGTCTTAGTGTCTGTTGGTCTACTTCATCATAACTCACACCACTTGACTCTGTTTCTTTAATGATGGTTTTTGGCATGCATTTAACTAAAAGACTTTGTGTTGTTGGTGATAAGGATCATGCAGTAGAGCCTTTGCCACTTCGCCTCCAAGCATGACTTATGAACGTGCTACTTCACCAGAACCCAATTGCCAGGGCTAAGGCTGTAGCATTGCTTTTGATCTGAAATGGGAGTTGCAGCTCCACCCTGGTTGGAGACAAAATGTACTACATTGGCCAGTCCTTTGCAGTAGTCGAGAATCATGTCATCTGTGATATTTACAAAAGCTTTTGCAGGCATAGCAGGCGGTCTAATGGAACATCCCATGAACATTTCATGAGGAGAAAATCCTGATCTTTTGTCAGAAGTACTGGGCAATTTAAAAGAAGTGGACACACACACTTTGGCTAGACGAGACTTCAGTGTCCCATTAATCTGTTCGACAATACCCGAAGCTTCTGGTC
The DNA here is from genome assembly GCF_964261635.1 of Lissotriton helveticus. Classification (NCBI taxonomy): domain Eukaryota; kingdom Metazoa; phylum Chordata; class Amphibia; order Caudata; family Salamandridae; genus Lissotriton; species Lissotriton helveticus. Next base: position 1,066,318,328 of record NC_136067.1, on the reverse strand, counting down.
TGAAACTACAGTTTAATCGCTGTTCCACTTGCAGTACCACACACAGCATTTTAAGGATCTCCTTGGTATGAGTCCCTCTGTCTGACTCCAGAGAAATTGGAAATCCGAACTGGGTATGAATTCTCACAACAGCAGTTTGCCTACAGCGAGACTGTCATTCCCCCATGTTGGGTAGGCTTCCACTCAGCAAAAAAATGCACACTATCACCAGGACATATCTCAGGTGGTCCGAGAGACAACAAGCTCTGATAAAAGTGACTAGTTCTGCTACTTGGGAAGATGTGACACCATGGAGTCAGAAGGCTTCCACTATTTCTGAACTATGCAGACAGCATAAGCTGCTCTCAAATCCCTGTGTTGTCTCTTGAGCATGAGCTATCAACCACATTACATAATCGGGTCATCAAGGAGTTCATCCTTAATATTAGGTCTTGGCTTGGTACACAAATCTGTGACATTGAGACATTCATGTTCAACTGCCTCCCCATCAACTTAATTTTCAAGCAATGGTAACAGTGGAGCTAGATTACTTCAGTAGTAGTCTTTCCTTTTTCACCCTTGTTGGTGCAGCATGTATTATGTAATTCTAGACACGTGCTTCTGGATTCATTCCTTCATCAGTATACAGCAACAAGTCATTTTGGGGGTGCTGGAAATGCTGCCAAAGGTCTTCTTATGTCTCTGTATTGGTTTTCCCGAAAGGGGTAGCTCTGGGAGCAAGTAGCACCAGTAACTAGGAGAAATGACACAGGATGACCATTCACCTCACCTTCTACAAATAGACCACTATGGTCTACCTCTAGGACTGCACCAAGACCACAATCATGCTCTCCTCTCAGGCACCATCATTGTGAATGATCAAAGTCAAAATTCTCATTCTCAAACCTAATGCAATGTTCGGGGGGCATCGCTAGACATCCAATTTGTCAGATGCTGCTGAACTAGGCTCCCTTCCAGTCTGTATCATCTGCTTCAATCCAGTGTGGAACCCCCCCATGGTGATCTCAGTGAGATGGTGCCAACCTTTGGAGTGTTGCCCGACCCGGGGGACCAGTGTGTGGATTTCACAAGGGCTCTGAGATGGGCTTTGGAGTGGCTGGGGTGCGGCCTGTCCTGCTAAGGGCTGGAGGCTGATAGAGAGGTCTGGGTGTGGTTCAGGCATATTCTTAGCCCTTGATCTCGGTGTGGGCTCAGAGGGCCCATGAGGGGTTAAGTGGTGCTTGGGTCCAGCACCGGGCCAGCTGTGAGGCATAACATTATGTGGGCTGTGGAGAACAGGCCATAGCACCTGGTTTGTGGAGTTGGATGAGGCCTGCAACCTCTAAGTTGGTGATGGCTGCTCGTGTTGCACCAAGGGAGGAAGGCCCTAGTGGTCTGGGGGTATGACAGGCTGCACCAGAGCCCAGTGGATTGTGCATTTGTAACATCCCTCATACTGCATCAAATGAGACATTAGGGGGACACTGTGGGTCCCATCCTTGGGAGAGACTGTGCTCTGTATTCTTCCCACACCACCGTTGCCTTGTGTCACCTGTGCCAGACTGGTCATGGGGGCTTTGGGGCCAGCAGTGTCTCACTTGGTTTGGACTAGGTGGTGGAGTTGCTCTACCTCTCTGCGTGACGCAACCTTGCAGAAGCCTATTTATTAGGTTCTGGTGGTGGCTGCTCGTGCCGCTCATGGGCTGTTGGATCCCATGCCCCGGGGGTCTGATGGGCCAATTGAAGGCTCTGGGTGGGGAGTATTGAACATCCATGGACTGTGTGGTTAAAAACTCATGTTGTAGCTGCACGTGCCATCCTAGGGGAGGTGCCACTTTGTCTCTTTCCTGGGGGTCGGCGGGCCGGCATTGGTGGGTGCGTTGCCTCATTGGAGAGTCAGCAGGGAGGCCAATAGACACCACGATGGGGAAGAATCAAGGTGTCAAGCCCTTGACCAGCTGCAGGACACTGGAGGTAACCCCGACGGAACTCAATGAATCAACACCGGCCTTACTGTCCATTAACCAGTCACAATAGTCAAGCTACACTGTGCAGATACTTTCATCTATTGGGAATTTAGAGAGGCACGGGAGCACTGGAGATACCCTGGGTGTGGAAATTAACTGGCCGCTCGAAAACCAGAAGAAATTAACCAATAGACTGCAGCGAATAGAAACAGCTATAAAAGAAAGAACCACTCAAATAAAAGACCTCACCAAACGCCTGTGCAGCCCTACTGAGCACATTGGGATCCTAGATGACCGCGCAGAAGATGCGGAGGGGAGGTTGAGATGAAACAATCTCTGAATCATTGGCCCACAAGAGAAAGTTGAGGGCCCCAACGTCATGCAATATCATGCAATATATTAAAACATGGCTTTGTTCTCAGGCATGCTCTCAGGATCTCTCCCCAATATTCACTGATGAGCAAACGCACATGGTATTCTACCTTTACTTCAGGGTCATTACTTCGTATTACCATTACTACGCATATTTTAGTTCGCAGATGCCATTACTTAGCATGCATTTACTACGCATGTTCTATTACTTAGCATGTACTTACTACGCATAATGGAGTTACTGTGCAAATTAAGTTGCGTTTATGTCTTGGCATGCTGGCTTCATTTTAGGGGTCAGGGTGGGTTAGGGTGTTGGGGGTAATTTTAAGGTTCAGTGTGATTTTAGGTTTTGGGTGACAAAATCTCCAGAGCTGGGTAACTCTTTTTCTATGGAAGAATCCTAGCACTATCTTTGCTTATTACCACTTTCTCCCTTTCTTTCTCATTAATTATTATTTGGCATATTTTCATTTATTCTCCAAAATGAATGAATAGTCAGTATGCAAAATTAATGGTTTAATCTCACATCGTTTTGTATGTAAGAAGACAAGATGTATTATACTTATATTCCAGCCTGAAAAAGTCTTTGAATGGATGAAACACATGTAAACTGACTGGTGATCTATGCTGAACAACAATGGATAAACCAACAGTTGAACAACAATTGATGGATTCTTATGTTTGTCTCTGTTTCGAGAAGAAAGATTATTGACTTCCGATTTGTGACACTAAAAGAGAAATCTTGATCAACTGCATTTGTGTTGTGAATCTATCCATGACTTGATGGCTAACTACTTATTCAAGAGAATGCTTAATACGGTTCTATATATATATATATATATATATATATATATATATATATATATATATATATATATATATATATATATATATATATATATATATATATATATATATATATATATCCCAGTCATCCATCCAACTCCAAGGAGAAAGTGGCACGTACTCATAGTCGGTAAGTATAAGGCTAATTAATTTTGTTCAGGTCTCCCACGACCCCGCAAAGATATATATATATATATTACCTACTGGCGATAGGTATATATAGTTAGGATTGATTTCCATAGGGAAATCGCAACATTCTATTGGGAATAACTTTGGCGCCGGTTGAGCAATCTGCCTGAATTTTTCAGCAACTTTGCATCGCGGCGCTTCGGTCCTTCCCTGAAAGTTTGGGGGGGATCCGTCAAGCGGGAGCCGAGATAAAAGGGGGGTCCCAAAACGTGTTTTCCCCATGTTAATTTCCATAGGGCGATCAGTCGCACTTTTAGCTCGAACGGCTGAATGGATTTTCACCAAACTTGGCAAAATTGTAGGAACTGGTAGCCCGATGTGCCTTTGCTATGTCTCAAGATATGTGCTCCAGTGGATTTTGAGTAATTTAGGTTCAAAACAATTTATATATCTATAGCAGCTTACCGGTGAGCTTACCAGTACACTTACCTCTAGAGCACGAGCTGCATTCTGATTGGCTGCCAATGTATGTCAACACTCCAAAACAGAAACTGTTGGCAGCCATCTTGTGCCTCGGTAGACTGAGGCACAGGAAAGCAGAAAAACAAACGTGTAGAACTCAAAAAAGGGGCAGGGTAGAAGCACCCCGACCCCCTAGACCTGCTCAGGGGGTCCCACAAGGACCCCCAAGGCAAAAAAAAAATATATATATATTTTTTTTAAATCGCGGGGTACGCGCACGGTACGCGTGCTCCGACATTTACAAAAAAAAATTATTATAATTTTTTTTTTTTTGCCTTTGGGCTCTTTGTGGGACCCCCTGAGCAGGCCTAGGGGGTCGGGGTGATTCTACTCTGGCCCCTATGCGAGTTTCACACCTTTGTTTCACTGCTTTCTTGTGCCTTGGTTCTAACAAGGCACAAGATGGCTGCCAACACTTCCTGGTTTTGAGTGTTGACAGATAGTGGCAGCCAATCAGCATGCCTTCTCGAGAAAGCTGCATGGTCATTGGCTGTCAACACTTCTAACCAGGAGGTGTTGGCATCTATCTTGTGCTAGTGTTGACAGACAGTGACAGCCAATCAGCATGCCTTCCCGAGAAAGCTGCATGCTCATTGGCTGTCAACACTTCTAACCAGGAAGTGTTGGCATCCATCTTGGGTCTTAATAGACTGAGGCACAAAAAAGCAGAAAAACAAACGTGTAGAACACAAAAAGGGGGCAGGGTAGAAACACCCTGACCCCTTAGGGTGCTCAGGTGGTCCCAGTAGGATATTAATATATTTAAACGTTATCCGCTAATAGAATTAGCATTTAAAAAACCTTTGAAATTCACTGAAAAAAACCATAGGTTTCAGGCCATATATAGTTAGGAATTAGCATTTAAAAAACCTTTGAAATTCACTGAAAAAAATCATAGGTTTCAGGCCCTATATAGTTAGGAATTAGCATTTAAAAAACCTTGCAAATTCACTGAAAAAACAATTATGTTTCAGGCCTTATATAGTTAGGAATTAGCATTTAAAAAACCTTTGAAATTCACTGAGAAAACCATAGGTTTGACACCAGTTATAGTTAGTTGAACATTTTACTCATACACACACACACCCCACACACATACCCCACATACACACACCCCACACCCACCCCTCCCACACACACCCCCCACACATACCTCACACACACACCTCCACCCACACCCAAACACCCCACACACCCACACCCACACACACACCTTACACACCCACACCCCCACCTACACCCACACACCCCACACACCCCTACCCACACACACCTCACTCCCCCCCACACACACACACACACACCTCACAGACACACCCCAAACATTCCCCACACACACCTCACCCCTCCCCCCCACACACACACCTCTGACACACACCTCACACACACACACACACCACACACACCTCACACACACACACACACACCCACACACACTCCTCTCACACAGACACACCCACACCCCCCCACACACACCCACACACACACACATCCTACACACACACCCCACACACATACCCCCCACACACACACCCCACACCCCCCCACACACACACACCACACACACACACACACACTCATTATTTTTTTATTTTTTTGAGGGGGTGCCCCACACACATACCCCCCCACACACACACCTCACACACACCCACCCCCCCCACACACCCCCACCATACCTCATACACCCACACCTCCACCCACACCCAAACACCCCACACACCCACACCCACACCCACACCATACACCCCCACACCCCCACCTACACCCACACACCCCACCCACCCCCACCCACACACACCTCACTCCCCCCCCACACACACACCTCACAGACACACCCCACACATCCCCCACACACACCTCACCCCCCACACACACACACCTCTGACACCCCCCCCCCCCACACACACACACCTCACACACACACACACACACCCACACACACATTCCTCACCCCCACACACCCCCACACACACCCCCACACATCCACACACCCACACACACACCCCACACACACACACACACATCCTACACACACACACCCCACACACATACCCCCCCACACACACACACACACCCCACACCCACCCCCCACACACACACACGCACACATACACACTCATTATTTTTTTTCTTCTTTTTTTGAGGGGGTGCGCGCCCCGGTGCACGTATCGGTACACGTACCAGTACGCGTACCCTGGAGAAAAAAAGAAAAGACTGAGTTTTTTAAAAATGTAGCATTTTTATATAAATTGGAAGTAGTTCTGAAAAGAACTGTTTTTTTATTCTTATTGTTGTTTTATATTTTTTTATTGTTTTTTTGTACCCCGCGACTTTAAAAAAATATATATATTTTTTTTTCTTGCCTTGGGGGTCCTTGTGGGACCCCCTGAGCAGGCCTAGGGGGTCAGGGTGTTTCTACTCTGGCCCCTTTGCGAGTTTCACACCTTTGTGTCACTGCTTTCTTGTGCCTTGGTTCTAACAAGGCACAAGATGGCTGCCAGGGACACCCAGTATGCAAGGGGAATTAGTTCTCCCTCTTCAAACATGCACGGGGACTGCTTTGCAGAGAGGTGTAAAAAAGGGTGTGGCCTCATTACACCTCTATGCAATGCAGCCATCTGGCGCATACTGGAGGCTCCTGGTGGGCTAGTTGGCCCCCAGGGACCCCCATAATGCAAGGGGAATTAGTTCCCCCTCTGGAAACGCGCCAGGCGGCTGCGTTGCAGAGAGGTGTAACAAGGGGCATAGCCTCATTACACCTCTGCAATGCAGCCCCTTGGCGCATACTGGAGGTTCCAGGTGGGCTAGTTGGCCCCCAGGGGACCCCAGTATGCAGGGGGAATGAGTTCCCCCTCGTCAAACATGCACGGGGGCTGCGTTGCAGAGAGGTGTTAAAAGGGCCGTGGCTTAATTACACCTCTCTGCAATGCAGTCCCCTGGTGCATACTGGAGATTCCTGGTGGGCTTTCAGGTCTTATATAGTTAGGAATTAGCATTAAAAAAAACTTGAAATTCACTGAAAAAACATAGGTTTCAGGCCTTATATAGTTAGGAATTAGCATTTAAAAAACCTTTGAAATTCACTGAAAAAACCATAGGTTTCAGGCCATATATAGTTAGGAATTAGCATTTAAAAAAAACCTTGCAAATTCACTGAAAAAACCATAGGTTTCAGGCCTTATATAGTTAGGTATTAGCATTTGAAAAACCTTGGAAATTCACTGAAAAAACTATAGGTTTCAGGTCATATATAGTTAGGTATTAGCATTTAAAAAACCATTGAAATTCACTCAAAAAACTATAAGTTTTAGTGGTGTTATAGTTAGCTGGACATTTTACTCATACAAAACCATTGAAATTGCTCCTATATAGTTAGTTGGACTAACTATATTTCGCGCACCCGCAATCTACTGCTGATGATGTCACATATTACATCATTCATGACATGGTCAGTGACATCACTGATGACATCTCAAATGACATCACTGATGACATCACTGATGACATCTCATTTGACATCACTGATCATATCACTGATGATATAATTCATGTGATAATACGATGCACCTCCTCACACTCTAATATAACCTTAATATAACCTAGGTCTACACACACATCCACTCATTCACCCATACAATCACTCATACATACAGTCACTCATCAATACAATACTATCATATGCACTTATACACCTATAGAGACACTCACACACTTTCACTCATCCATGGAGTTTCTCATATACCTAGTCAGTCATGCAAAGAATCAATCACACTCCCATTTCCTCATCTATACAGTTATACACACAACACCTTACTTATTCAAACATATACTAACACATACTTACTCTCTTAAACAATCACTGATACAAGTACACATTGATCCATACAGCCACTTGCATAATCACTGGTTCTCATGTATATGCATTTATATATACCAACTCTCACATGCACTGTGTTTTACATATGTACTTACTTGGACATGTAGCACTGAGATATACATTCACTCACCAACACACCAATGCACACAGTAAACCACCCATACAGCTGTTTCCACACCTCCCAGTCACCCACCCACAGACACAGTCTCATATACAAATACTTGGGCAACCAATCAATGACCCATATAGCCACTCATATAGCTACTGATCAACACATACAGCTTCTTACACAACAGCAGACATACTGATGCACACATTCAGACAGTTTAGTCACTAACCCATGCATTCAGTAAGACACATTTAATCACTCACTCACTCATACAGTCAGTCACGCACCTACAAAATCCTTCATCCAGACACTTATACATCTACTCATTCTTCAATATGTAAAACATATTTAAACTTTACAGAAACACACAGTCACTGGATGATGTCATCAGTGATGTCATCAGTGATGTCATTTGAGATGTCATCAGTGATGTCATCAGTGATGTCACTGACCATGTCATGAATGATGTAATATGTGACATCATCAGCAGTGGATTGCGGGTGCGCGAAATATAGTTAGTCCAACTAACTATATAGGAGCAATTTCAATGGTTTTGTATGAGTAAAATATCCAGCTAACTATAACACCACTAAAACTTATAGTTTTTTGAGTGAATTTCAATGATTTTTTAAATGCTAATACCTAACTATATATGACCTGAAACCTATGGTTTTTTCAGTGAATTTCCAAGGTTTTTTAAATGCTAATACCTAACTATATAAGGCCTGAAACCTATGGTTTTTTCAGTGAAATTGCAAGGTTTTTTAAAATGCTAATTCCTAACTATATATGGCCTGAAACCTATGTTTTTTTCAGTGAATATATATATATATATATATATATATATATATATATATATATATATATATATATATATATATATATATATATATATATATATATATTTATATATATTACCTACTGGCGGTCGCCAGTAGGTAGTTATAGTTAGGATTGTTTTTCATAGGAAATCTGCAACATTCTATTGGGAATAACTTTGGCGCTGAATGAGGGATCTGCCTGTAATTTTCCTTAACTTTGCCTCGCTGCGCTCCGCTCCTTCCCTGAAAAGTTTCGGGGGGATCCATCAAGCGGGGGCCGAGATAAAAGGGGGGTCCCAAAACGTGTTTTCCCCATGTTAATTTCCAAAGGGCGGTTGGACTCACTTTTAGCCCGAACGGCTGAATGGATTTCCACCAAACTTGGCAAAATTGTAGGGACTGGTACCCCGATGTGCCTTTGCTATGTCTCAAGATATATGCTCCAGTGGTTTTTACGAAAATTAACTTTGAAAAAATATATATTGGGCAACATTGGGCTATAGATATGTTAGAGCCCAAATGTAGCCCAATGTAGCCCAATGTAGCCCAAAGATGGCCACCGGAGACAAAAAAAAACAAATGTAGCCCAAATATCAGCCAGATGTAGCCCAACTATAGCCCAATGACAGAATGTCCCAGAGTGTTCTAAAGAACAACTAGAGCGCTAACAGTCTTACTTCTGACAAAAGTATGGAACACCTGAAGTCATCTTGATTGGAATAAAGTGGTAACACTTAAAACATTTAATTTGCAAAGGAACAAAATGAGGGGGTTCATTTTGCCATAGAAATTATGATTAGTGCTGAAGAAAGAAAAATTAGGGCACATTTTGAGTGACTTCTCAAATCCTCTTATATTTCTTTAAAAAAATTCTGATATGCAGTCTCCCAAGATGGCCACCAGAGACAAAAGAGCCCAAATGTAGCCCAAATATCAGCCAGATGTAGCCCAACTATAGCCCAATGACAGAATGTCCCAGAGTGTTCTAAAGAACAACTAGAACGCTAACAGTCTTACTTATGACAAAAGTATGGCACACCTGAAGTCATCTTGATTGGAATAAAGTGGTAACACCTAATACATTTAATTTGAAAAGGAACAAAATGAGGGGTTTCATTTTGCCATAGAAATGTTATATATATATATATATATATATATATATATATATATATATTCACTCAAAAAACTATACGTTTTAGTGGTGTTATAGTTAGCTTGACATTTCACTCATACAAAACCAATGAAATTGCTCCTATATAGTTAGTTGTACTAACTATATTTCGCGCACCCGCAATCCACTGCTGATGATGTCACATATTAAATCATTCATGACATGGTCAGTGACATCACTGATGACATCTCAAATGACATCACTGATGACATCACTGATATATATATATGCACGCTTGTAACCGGCTCAGCACCGGTTGGTAAGGAGGCACTCACTCATGCAGGAATTAGTTTAAACCAACAGCTTTATTTTTGCTTCCTCATCTTAACCCAATGCGTTTTGCCTTCAGCTGAAGGCTTGATCAGGTTGAGCAAGCCTTCGGCTGATTTCCTGCTTGAGTGAGTGCCTCCTTACCAACCGGTGCTGAGCCGGTTACAAGCTTGCATCTACAACGACTGGTTTTGTCGTCTTTCAAGGAGGTGCACCTTGCCACAAACAAGAGCGCCAGCGCTCTACCCCAGAACCGCAACGTGAAAGCATATATATATATATATATATATATATATATTTATTTTTTTTCTTACTTTTTTTTGGGGCAATTATTGTTTGAAGGTTGAGTGGAACATAAGATCGATTCACTGGGAATACATCCCTCATATAGTATAAAAATAGAAGTTAGCAAATAGACATGATACTTCTTAACTTTCATAAATTGCCTTGGGAAAATCCATTGGAAATGCTTTAATTTGATGTGTAAAGCTATTGATGAAATGTTTGTCAGTTAATATGTTTTTAATGAGCACTTAAGCACTTTATATAGAATAACGAAAGCTTTAAAAGTTAAATGTAATGTAAAATTACACACTACAAAATGGCTGCCACGTTGGCGATTGAATACCTCTTTGATGTCAATGATTTGTGTAGTGGCCAATCACTTTAAAACGGCGCATTTTTTCACTGACAAACTGACACTGACGAAGCTAGAGTAGCGAAACGCGTCTGTCAGGGGTGACGGGGGGTTTGCATAAATCGGATTCCAGTGTGCTCGCCTGTTTCTAACGTGGATAAATTGGAAAGTTGTGGAGTTGTAGGCGCCTCACCAGCGGTGGCGTACCAGCACCCGGGAAGTGGAGGAGCGACGCGGTGAAAAGGACCTGTGCTTTAAATTCTTATGGCCGTTAGCCCCGAGGCATATAGAGCAACGGAGAAAAGGAATTGGCGGGGTGTGGATTTCTGGACCCGAAGCTGACTTTTATCGATACCGGACACCAAGCATCTGTGAGCCAGCAGGAGGTAGACGTCGGCCGGCGGAACCGAATGCAAGCACCGGGTGCCGTGAGTGAACCGGCTCACACATTTAGTGTGTTTTTTGAAATTTCCTTGCTCAAGCCTCATCCCGTAGGAACCGTAACCCTATGCAAATCCCCTAAAAGTAGTGAGAAATCACCGCCCCGTATGCAAAGAAGCAAAAAGACTTTTACACTTCAAAAAAATTTAACATTTAAATGATGGCGGAACCTGAAGACATAACGGGTGAAAGAGAGTCCGCAGCCAATATAATGTTTAGATCCTCCAACGACCGCCCGACAAGTACTGCCACTGCGGAGACAACGTCAGTGACGCACAGTCATTTAAAAACACTGTTCTTGAAACTTAAGAAATTAAAAGAAAGAGAGGTGCGAAAATGGTGGGAGGCCACCTCGTTACAAAGATACATAGATTGTAATAGAGTACCAAGAGGCCTCCGAATTTTCCCGGTCCCATCGTACGAAAATCCAGACCCGGCACTGCTGAAAGACTGGGCGGAATACACGGCTGAGTCATCTAAGGGTATGGTACGACTACTACTTAGATATGCGTGGAGTGATCACGACAAATGTGTAAAAGAAATTGCGGAAGTGGAGGAGCAGATCGCAAAAGAAAAAGATCAAAAAACCTGTGAGGATCTAAGAAACACTCTAATGAAGAGAATTAAAGAATATGAATTGGGAATACGGAAGCGTAAACAAACGAAGTTCCAAAGAGATGAACAAGATTATTTATCTGGCAGAATACTGACATTTGCTAGGAAGTTCGATGCCACCAGAAAAAGACTAGCACAGGGGATGGAAACTGTAAACAACGCGGACACAGAAGAATCGGAAGTGTCTGACGGTGAACAACCCTTGGCTCCAACAAGAAAAGAAACCCCAGGCGCAGAACCTTTTTTAGGCGAATATCAAGTAATCAAGGAAACACGCCAGAGGCCGCAACAAAGAAATCATCCTCCTTCGGTGCAATCAAATCAAAAAGGAGGACAAGGTGGGGTAAAAGGGGCAACAGGCGGTATGCAAGCGATAGCCTCACCCAGGGTGACTCGCAGTGCCTCAAACCGCAGGAGAAAGTGACATTGACAGAAGAGAATAACATCATCAATTTGTCAAAGAGAGAATTAACAATTGATGAAATCAATGTCCTAAAGAAAGGATTGAGTTTCTGCCCTACAAGTGAATATAACATCGTGGACACGAGAATTGATTTTTTTAGGTACATTAGGAAGTTGAAGTTTAAGAAAATCTTCCTCCTACATCCAAAAGACGAGCCAGTTACAACATCGATACAAAGTGAAAATGAAGAACAAGAGATTTTAGATCCTAACTCTCTGGCGAGCATGCTGCTAACTCCAACACAAGAAATCCTTAGTGAAGCAGCAAACTTACAAGATGCAAATGTACCAATTTGACAAACACGAGATCCTAGCAATATGAAGAGCAAATCGAAAAAACTGCCCATTGCTCCATATGACGCAATAGACGTTTTTAATGAGGCAGTACTTGAGGACTTGGAGAAGTTGTCAAAAGAAAAAATAAACATGAAATCATCGAATATCTCGAGGAAAGAGTGGGAAGCAATAAAATCTCTCAAAGAGGACAAGACTATTGAAATAAAGCCCTCAGACAAGGGAGGCAATATCGTGATTTTCAGCAAAGAACATTATGAACAGGAAGCACTAAAACAACTTAAAGATAAAGAGTGCTATGTCCCCATCCAGAGATCTGAATATGCTACTAGCATCACGAAATATCAAAGGATGCTATGTGAATGGAAGAAGGAGGGCATGTTCAATGAAGAAGAGTTCCGATATCTGCATTGTGATTCACCTGTTATTCCCACCTTTTATCACCTTCCCAAATTCCTCAAGCACGCCAAAAGACCGCCCGGACGCCCGATCGTATCTTCGATTGGGAGCCTGTTGGAAAACACGTCTAGGTTCATAGACCAGTATCTCGCTCCTTTTGTTAAAGATCTCCCATCTTACGTGAGAGATACACAAGACTTTCTCCGTATTATGGACAACATTGCCTGGGAAGAAAATTTGTTATTGATCACACTAGATGTGGTTAATCTCTACACATGTATAGACCATGAAAAAGGCCTGGAGGCAATAGAATGGATTTTGGCCAAAAAATTGGAAAAATACAGAACCCATAGTACAATGTTACTTGAAATGACATACCATAACATCTTCTTATTCTCTAACCAACTATATAAACAAATAAGAGGGACCTCTATGGGCTCGTGCTTCTCCCCCAGCTACGCAAATGTATTTGTTGGCTGGTGGGAGAAGCACGATGCTTGGGCAGAACAAAATGAGATCTGGACTGATAACATTTTAATGTGGACAAGGTACATAGACAACCTTTTTATCATTTGGCGCGGTGATCGGACCTCGGCTGAGGATTCTATCACCAAACTCAATGATAACACTAAAAACTTGAAGTTCACTAGCACTATAAGTGCCACGAACATTTGCTATTTGGATTTGGAGATCTATGTAAAAAACAACACACTCCATACAAAACTCTACAGAAAGCCCACTGCAGGCAATGCTATTTTGCATGCAGCTAGTTACCATCCGTGCAGTCTGGTGAGAAATGTTCCCTATGGTGAGCTATTACGCTTAAAAAGGAACTGTTCTTCGGAAACTGATTTCCATCAAGCAAAGTCTGAGGCCAAGAACAGATTCCTCTTCAGGGGGTATTCAAAAAGCCTGTTAAATCAAGCGTCCTCAAAAGTTTCTGAAGTAAACAGGAGGGATCTCCTGATACCAAAAGAAGTGCCTAAAAATAAAGATGATGTGAGAATGATCACCAGATATAATACAAAATCGGGTGATCTGATTCATGTCTTGAAAAAACATTGGCACATTCTTAAGACCAACAGCGTTCTTAAAAAACACCTAACGGAACAACCTCTAGTAACTTACCAACGCTGTCAGTCATTATCAGATCACCTTGTCCACAGCCATTTCTCAGTCAAAACAACAAAACCAAAAACTATGTCTGCCCTGAAAGGGTTTTATCCTTGCCTCCACTGTAAAGCCTGTAAAGGGAGTAGAAAAACCTTGGAGTACCCGAATAGAACTGGTGAAGGTAGACCTAACAGAAAAATTACCAAATTGCTAAATTGTAACTCTGAATTCACTATTTATTGCTTAGAATGTCCCTGTAAGAAGAGGTATATAGGGAGTACCATCAACCCCACTAAACTTAGGATCTTAGACCATATGCGTGCGGTTACTAATAAAGATAAATCCTACCCGGTAGCACGCCATTTTTCTGAACATCATCAGAGTAACAGAGATCTACTAAGATTCTACTGCATAGATCAAGTCGAGAGACAGGAACGTGGAGGAAACAGGGAAAAAGCACTTAGAATCCTGGAGTCTAAATATATAATTGATTTAAAAACTATGACTCCGTGGGGTTTGAATAATGATGAGGAACTGTGGGTCCACCTCTAGGGGACAAATACATGGGATCATGTAATAGGTACCACAAACACTGATACTCCAAAATGAACACCTAGGAAATATAGAACTCCCTCAAAAAAACTGAAAAATGTGGACAGTCCGCTATCACTTAATAATGAATAAACAAAAACAAATATATGCCCATGCAGGGCTACAAAACAGGACAGACACTGGGCAATTATTGTTTGAAGGTTGAGTGGAACATAAGATCGATTCACTGGGAATACATCCCTCATATAGTATAAAAATAGAAGTTAGCAAATAGACATGATACTTCTTAACTTTCATAAATTGCCTTGGGAAAATCCATTGGAAATGCTTTAATTTGATGTGTAAAGCTATTGATGAAATGTCTGTCAGTTAATATGTTTTTAATGAGCACTTAAGCACTTTATATAGAACAGCGCCTGGTTTTAAAAGCTTTAAAAGTTAAATGTAATGTAAAATTACACACTACAAAATGGCCGCCACGTTGGAGATTGAATACCTCTTTGATGTCAATGATTTGTGTAGTGGCCAATCACTTTAAAACGGCGCGTTTTTTCACTGACAAACTGACACTGACGAAGCTAGAGTAGCGAAACGCGTCTGTCAGGGGTGACGGGGGGTTTGCATAATAAAGAATTTTCTAAATCGGATTCCAGTGTGCTCGCCTGTTTCTAACATGGATAAGTTGGAAAGTTGTGGGGATATATATTTATATATATATATATATATATATATATATATATATATATATATATATATATATATATATATATATATATATATTCACTGAAAAAAACATAGGTTTGACACCAGTTATAGTTAGCTGGAAATTTTACTCGCATAAAACCAATGAAATTCCCACGTTATAGTTAGTTGGACTCACTATAACTTGCGCGTGCAATGCACTGCTGATGACGTCACATATTACATCACTCATGACATGGTCTGTGACATCAGTCATGACATCACTGATGACACTATCCAGTGAATGTGTGTCTTTTTAAAAAATAAATATGTGTTATATATGTATATGTAAAAGTTGATGGAAGAATAAATGTTTAAATATGTGATTACTTGGATGTTTTTTAAAAAAAAAATTGATTGGTTAACTGGTTTATTAAGTGTATCTTAGTGAATACATATATTAGAGAGTAATGTTTAAATATTTACATATATGTATTAGTGTTTCACTTTGTGTATAAGTGGTTGCATGGGTTGGTGAGTAGCTACATGTGTATGTATATGGGTTATTAGATGTTTTTGTTAGTATCAGTATGAGTGTTTGTATGGTTTGGTGGGGGTATTACTTAACACATAGATGCATGAATGACTGACTCTCTCTTTGTATGTGTTTTGAAGACAGCATATGTGCAGGACTGTATGGGTGGAGGGGTGTGTATATGTTTGTGTTAGTGAGTGAATGACTGTCTCACTAGTGTCTTTATCAGTAACTACATATGTTTTAATCTAATATATGTGAATATTGATGTAAATAAGTGAGCATATGTGAGAGAAAGAGATTGTAAGAGTTCCTGTTTAGATAAGTATGTGTTTCTATAAGTGATTGTTTAAGAGAGTAAGTATGTGTAAGTTTCCATAGAAGTAAGGTGGTTGTGTGTGTATAGCTGTATATGCAAATAAATGGATGTTCAATAGTTTATTTGCATGTGTGAATATCTGTGAGAGTATCTTTTGGATGACTGTCGGTGTGTAACAGGATGTATAGGTGTATCACTACATATCATGAGTGAGTATATGTACGAGTGACTATATAGAACTGTTGATCAATGAGTGGATGTGTATATAGATGGTGGAATTATTGAATTGGTTGTTGTAACTGGTATGGGTATCTCCATTTTTTGGAAAATTTTAGTTTCTATTTTTGAATATGTGTTTCAAGGGTTACATTACAGTGAAAAGAGGTGTGTCACTCTGTCACAAGGATGGTGTCATCAGTGATGTCATGACTGATGTCACTGACCATGTCATGAGTGATGTAATATGTGACGTCATCAGCAGTGCATTGCACGCGCAAGTTATAGTGAGTCCAACTAACTATAACGTGGGAATTTCATTGGTTTTATGCGAGTAAAATTTCCAGCTAACTATAACTGGTGTCAAACCTATGGTTTTTTCAGTGAATTTCATAGGTTTTGTAAATGCTATTTCCTAACTATAACATGTGTAAAACCTATATTTGGGCTACATTTGTTTTTTTTTGTCTCAGGTGGCCATCTTTGGGCTACATTAGGCTACATTGGGCTACATTGGGCTACATTGGGCTACATTTGGGCTCTAACATATATATAGCCCAATGTAGCCCAATATATATTTATCCAAAGTTAATTTTCTCAGCAACTCCTGAACAGATTTACACCATTCAAAGAAAAGCGTAATCTGCGAGCCGGACTCTACCTTTCTACCAAATTTCTTATAAATCCATTCAGCCGTTCGAACTGTAGCCGTGTCTAAACGTCCTATGGAAAATAACATGGGGAAAACACGTTTTGGGACCCCCTTTTATCTCAGCCCCCACTTGACGAATCCCCCCCAAACTTTTAGGGAAGGAGCGGAGCAGGCCATCTTCTTTGAGAAATTCGCAAATATTCGTCCACCGGCGCCAAAGTTATTCTCAATAGAATGTTGCGGATTTCCTATGGAAACTAGGTCCTAACTACTGTCATTGGGCTATAGTTGGGCTACATCTGGCTGATATTTGGGCTACAATTGGGCTCTTTTGTCTCTGGTGGCCATCTTGGGAGACTGCATATCAGAATTTTGTTAATGAAATATAAGAGGATTTGAGAAGTCACTCAAAATGTGCCCTCATTTTTCTTTCTTCAGCACTAATCATAATTTATTCCAATCAAGATGACTTCAGGTGTGCCATACTTTTGTCATAAGTAAGACTGTTAGCGCTCTAGTTGTTCTTTAGAACACTCTGGGACATTCTGTCATTGGGCTATAGTTGGGCTCTATCTGGCTGATATTTGGGCTACATTTGGTTTTTTTTGTCTTTGGTAGCCATCTTTGGGCTACATTGGGCTACATTGGGCTACATTGGGCTACTTTTGGGCTCTAACATATATATAGCCCAATGTAGCCCAATATATATTTTTTCGAAGTTAATTTTCGTAAAAACCACTGGAGCACATATCTTGAGACATAGCAAAGGCACACCAGTCCCTACAATTTTGCCAAGTTTGGTGGAAAACCATTCAGCCGTTCTGGCTAAAAGTGAGTCCAACCGCCCTAAGGAAATTAACATGGGGAAAACATGTTTTGGGACCCCCCTTTTATCTCAGCCCCCGCTTGACGAATCCCCCCCAAACTTTCAGGGAAGGAGCGGAGCACCGCGAGGCAAAGCTAAGGAAAATTTCAGGAAGATTCCTCAACCGGCGCCAAAGTTATTCCCAATAGAATGTTGCGATTTCCCTATTGAAAACAATCCTAACTATATATACCTACTGGCTATCGCCAGTAGGTAATATATATATATATATATATATATATATATATATATATATATATATATATATATATATATATATATATATATATATTCACTGAAAAAACCATAGGTTTCACACCAGTTATAGTTAGGAATTAGCATTTAAAAAACCTAATAAATTCACTGAAAAAACCATAGGTTTCACACCAGTTATAGTTAGGTGGAAATTTTACTCGCATAAAACCATTGAAATTCCCACGTTATAGTTAGTTGGACTCACTATAACTTGCGCGTGCATTGCACTGCTGATGACGTCACATATTACATCACTCATGACATGGTCAGTGACATCACTCATGACATCACTGATGACATCTCAAATGACATCACTGATGACATCATCCTATTGACAAAGTGGCAGACCTCCTATCAGCATAAAATAACCTTTGACACACACATTCAAAAATAGAAACTAACATTTTCTTAAAAAAGGAGAAACAAATACCAATTACAACAACTTATTAGGTAATTCCAACATCTACATGCCTAGTGATGTTGCACTACACAGCATATATGGTTTTGCAGTTTTGTTCTTAGTTTTGGTCAGGCACTGTTCCATAGTCTGACGGGCAGTTGATCAAGGGGAATTGCCACCAAACAGGGAAGTCCACCTATATTCGGATGCACTCTGGAAGCAGCTTCATTCAAACAGAGAGCACAAAGGCGACTACCTTGGGGAGACCCCCCGTTCCCAAGACTGAACTTCTTCCACTATGAATATAGGCTATGTTATTATAAGTAACTATTTGATAACAATGTAGAACATTAGGGGGATAGGGCACTAAGGGAACGCTGCAGAAGCTTATCCCAACTGAGGCAGAGGGATGCCCAAATAGTATGCTTGTAGGAAACAGCCTGACTGAGAAGGTGGAAAGCGCCTTGCACCATTGCTGGAGAGCTTAAATATATTATACAACTTATTCAGCGTTTGCTCGAGGTGCTGCCATCTGGCTGGAAACAGACTATCCAATATTTGGTGGAGGACACCCGTATTGATCCAAAGGGTTGGTATGTTCTGCTCAAGGGAATGTTTGATGGAGCCCCGCTCATTTTGGGCTGGCAATACACCCCAAATGCAGAATGGTCAATCTTCTTGGAAGAGGTCTCTTGGAGGCTGGACGATTGGGCCACCCTGCCTGGCTGCTGGGTGATGATTTAAACTCACACTAGATGTCTCACTGGACCGTTTCTACCCTCAGTTGCTGGATGTAATGCTAGGGCACTGTGGTCCTGGGTATTGAACTGGGGTCTGGTGTACCCTTAGAGGGGCAGAAACCCAGATATAGCAGACACCCTCTTCTACTCCCCCCATTGTCAGATTGGACTACATATATTGGGTTCCCTCTCTTTCAAAACAGAAGTCTATCAGGTGGCATATGTAGGGAGTCACTATCAGACCATAACCTCCTTGTAGTAGTTATTAAATGGAGACAGGTCCCCACCTGAATAACCACCTGGAGACTCTAGCCACAATGGATGAATCATCCTGTTACATGACACACTATAAGCAATGCTATCATAAATTATTTCCAGGACAACTAGGTTAGGGCTTCCTTCCCATTGGTGGAGTTGGAGGCCTTTAAAGTGGTGGTCAGGAGGACATGCTTTCATGCCATTTTTGGAGCCTTCTCAACCCGCATCTCAAACTTAAAAGTTGCAAAGGCCTCCCCTATGGAGATTAACGAGCCAGGGTGAAAAACCTTGCAAAAACGCAGCGATTGAAGAAATCAGCCCTGGTGGAGCGTCTCCACTGCCTAGATTACAATGCTTATGCAGAATGCTCCCATGCAGAAGGAGACCCGGTTGGTCGATTGATGGCCTGGCTCATTAAACTGGCTCAGTCACTCACCACAATACTCATACTTTGAGATTCATCGGCAGGAGATGCTCACATGCAAATTGGGGTAAATATGACATTCTACTACCACTATACAGCATTATACTCGGACGACCTTCCAATAGACCCAACGGAACTTAATTCAATACTCTTCCGTGGCCCTATCTCTGTAAAGCCTTGAATAAATCCCATCCATACCCGGCCCTAATTGGTTGGATTAAGCTCCTAAATCGGTCCCCAACAGCAAGGGCTATGAAGGGGAGACATATCTCGACCTCTTATGGGGTGTGCCAAGTAACGCAACAGGGGTGCAGCCTCTCCCCTTTGCTATTCGCCATTGATATTGAACCCTTACAGATGAATTTGAGATTGAGTGGCCCTCCCTGGGGAATGTATGATGATGCAACGCATACCATCACAACGCGGTATGTTACATCGCGGTCTTGACAACGGAAGTCGTTACATCGACTTGCGCTGGAGGGTGCTGGACTCAGGAATAGTGTGAATTACTATTCCAACTCCAGTCTATGTACAGTAGGGAAGGTGTTGGAATGGTAATTCACACTATTCCTTAGTCTAGAGCGCCCTCCAGTGCAAGTCGATATAACGAGTTGCGTTGTCAAAACCACGATGTAACAATACCGCATTGTAATGATTTCGTGGTACAGGATGTCTCCCCTTCCTGGGGCATACCAATGGCCAGAACGATGCAAGCAGTATCCCTATATGTGGATGACATGTTGATCTACGTGCATGATATCAAAGCAGATCACACTCCGCTCTCCAATGTGCTACATGCTTTTGGTGCCATCTTCTGCCCAATGGTCAATCATAAGTACCATGAATTCCCCTTGACATGCGTTACTGCTCAAAGGTCAGTCCTCCAGAGAACACAACCCAAACCATGGGCCTTGGTCACCTTTTGTATACCATGCATCTGCAGATTTATTGGAGGGAAACCTGGGTAGGGCTTTGAGATCCTTGGGCACACAGGTGGCTTTCTGGACCTGGCAGCCCATCGGTCCCGGGCCATATTACCCCTTCTTATTTTGAAAATCTCCTCTTGCTATTGTGCACGGCAGTTTGATATATTATTAATAACCCTCATATGGGGCTCGGGTAGACAAAGGATCAGTCTGCCATAACTAAGACTGCCACATGACAGGGGAAAATGTGGAGCCTATAATTTCAATGGTTATTATTTTGCCGCCCAACTTCAGTGACGTACTGAGGAACTGAACTCTGAATTAGGCCTAGTAAAGTGTAGTGATTCAATTAGATATTAGCGTGATGCATTATTACTTTAGTGAAGAAGCCCGAGTATTAGCAACCTCACACATATACCAGCTGAGGAACTAATGTATGCCTTATTGCGTTCATTTGCCTTATCGCGAACAATATAAAGTAACTCGACCAGCGCCATTTTGTGGCCTAGTCTGCTTGCATCAGTAGTAGAAACCTACCATAGCATTTAGAAAAGTCTTTCCCTCGAGAAATAGGCTGACACATGTAGCTAACTGTTGCTTCTGCACGTTAGGCCTGTCAAGGTTGTAGGTGGGGGTAGAATGGATAAGCACATTCCAGGAGGTGCTGTGCGGATACTCCTAACTCTGGCAGAAGGGAGTCACCCTCCTCGACCTTGCTATAACGAGCTGAACTAAACTGAGACCGCTTTGTGTTCCATATATGGTCTTTCCTTTGCACCAACCTGTATCAACTTGTATTTTTCCTTCTTAGGTAACGGTTTCGAAATGTTATAGTATATATGTGATCTGTTGATGATGTGAATGAATGAATGAATGAATGAATAACTTTATTGTGTGGTTACTTAAAACCATTACATTAAAACCAAGGTATAAAATTACAAAAGTTAAAAAAACCACAAAGTTTCTGTAGGCAAGCATTTGTAAGAAGTTCCCAAAGTTCATAAGGAAACACGCGGTCGTGGACCTGTGGGGGCCACCAGGTGTCCCACGACAAAGTCTCTATTTCTGCGTGGCCTTGGCAGCTATCAGCTCGAGCCGAGTCTGTTGTATAAATTTTCCGAATGAGGCCATCTGTTTTACTATGCTCAAGGTGTATAGATGATGGATTGCTTCCTTGGCTGTTCGTGTCCCGGCGTCCCTAAGAATGGGCCTAAGGTAGAGGGTGCGGGGTGCACGTAAGGCGGGGCAGCAAAACAGTAAGTGGGCCAATGACTCTCGTTTATATTTGCAGAGTCTGCAATCCCGAACTCCTGTGCCTGCATTTTCCGGATGATATAGTTCGTTGAGCGGCAGGGGGTGCAGTCTGTAGGCGAGAATCTTGTGGAGAGCTGGAATGCCCACGGCCTGCGTGAGATGGTTTCGAGGATTGTGCGCGGTATGTGGCAAGCATAAGGACTCGTGGAAGGCTCTTTTCGTGAGGGACTCCAAGTCCAACTCCCGAGAGCGTGCGCGCACTTGCCTCTTTATCGCATGTTTGATGGTCGTGTAGTTGACGAGGTCTGGGTTCCACGACTCGATCGCCAGGTTCAATTACGTCATGGCAGCTTCGATGGTAGCTGACCAGGGGTTCCCTGGTTCAGTGAAAATATGTTTCAGGACGGCCTTCAGTGTGTTATCATGTGCCGCTGTTGTGAGGTAATAATATTTACTTAGGGCTGCCATCTCTTCCAGAGTTTGTTGATTAAGGGAGAATTCCAGGCGAATTAGAGTGTTTCTTGTGCATTTCGGCAGGTGATACAGTCTCTTGTATGCCCCACAATGGATTTTTTCCAGCTCCTTATTCAATTTGCCTGGATACGCCTGTTGTGCGTAGTTAAGGGCCGGCATTAACTTGGCCTTGAGGACTCTTTGGATGGCCGTTGCTGATGGACTGTGTATAAGGGCTTGTAGTTTACATAGGGCAAAGGTGATGGACTTACCTTTACCCTGTATTTTCTTTAAGTGGGTACCGCACAACCCCGATTCATGGAAGGAGACCCCTAAGTATAAGTATTTCTGGATACTGTCCAAGGTTAAATGGCCGAGGCTCCATTTTGCTGTTTTTTTTTTGGAGTGGTGCCCAAAAATGACTATTTTTGATTTAGTCGGATTTGCTACCAGCCTGTTTTTGTTGTTATATATTGCCAGGGCGGTGAGTGCCTTTTGGAGTCCTGTTTTTGTGTGATCCAGAATTACGAGATCATCTGCGTACTGCATGAAATGTATTTTGGTTGTCCCGATCTTTGGTGTTGCTAGGGTGGCCCCCAGCAGGGCTGTCTCCAGGTCTGCTGTGTATAAATTGAACAGTAGGGGCGCCAACACGCACCCTTGTTTTAAACCGCGATTCGTGTCTATCTTGTCAGTTGCAGAGTCGTTTGAAAGTTTGATTCTTACCCAGGTGTTTTGGTACAGAGATTGTATCGCTCTTAGCAGGGAAGGATCGATGTTCCAATGGACCCGCTTTCTCCATAAGATGGTGCGGTCTACTCCATCGAACGCAGCAGAATAGTCGATGAAGCAGGCGAATAAGGGGAGACTTTTGCACAGCCGTGCTCGATTGATTAGGTAAGAGAGTGCTGTGATGTTGTCCACAGTCGAGGACCCTGGTCTGAAACCGTTTTGACAGAATGGTAGGAGGTTTTCTTCGCTTGCCCAGTCTGTAAGGTCTTTCAAGATGGCGCTTGCGTAGGCTTTGCCCTCGATGTCCAACAGGGCGATCATGCGGTAGTTTGTTGGGTCTGATTTGGTCCCTTTCTTATGAATTGGGTGCAGGAGCGAGCCTCGCCATGAGTCAGGCACAGCCCCCGACAGCCAACAGTCAGAGAATAAGTAGGTCAGGTTTTCAGACCAGAATTCGATGTTTGATTTAAATAAGTGGCCTGGTAGACCATTGGGGCCCGGTGCACCGTTTGCTCTGATTTTTTTTAATATTTTGAACACTAGAGCTTTTCCGGGAGGGGATGTTGTGTTAGTAGTTAAAGCCGGGTCCAGTTTTTGTGGGGTCGTGTTGTGAGGCTGGGTAGTTAGTCCTTCTTCCTTGTAAAGCGCTTTTACATGGCAGACCCAGACAGATGCCTCAAGGGAATTTTCTCTATGATTTGTACCTCGACCAAGATGACTGATGTAACTCCAGAACTCTTGTGATTTTCCAGGGCTCAACAGATCGGAAATTTTCATCCACTGAGCCTCGCAATGATTACGCTTTGCAGCCCACACTTTTATGGAGTGGCTCTTTGCGACCTCTTGCAGTTGGATTTTGTTTTTGGTTGTGCGGTTTTTACTGTAGGCTTTTCGTTTTTTGTTTAAATCCTTTGCACTGGTTTTAATTTCTGCGTTGAATCCGAATGTAGTCGGTGGATGCCAGTGGGTTGCTCTTGGTTTGTCCCCACCTCCCCTGAGTTCTGCCGCTAGGGTCAAGGTGATTCCTTCCCATGTAGCTATTATCTCCTGGTTGTGTTTGCGTGGGGGCCAGCCTGCCCACGTGTTTGCCCAGTTGTTAAAGGTTGCTGTGGCTACCTGTCCCCATTTTATTCTTCTGGGCAGTTTTGTTCATTCTTGGCCGTCCGATGCCCCCACGCATGTGAGCTGATATTGTGATTGCACCAATAAGTTCATGGTTATTGTTAGGGCTGCGTGATCGCTATCATTACGTTGGTGAACCAAGAAGTTTATCATTTTGTCTTGCAGGTTATCGCTTAAGATGATGTAATCGATCGTCGTTTGGTTGTTGTACGTGTGACCGATCAAGGCTCCCGGGGTGTTCTTTAAGAGCAATGTGTGGGCCGTCGCCAGTTTGTGAGAGTTTAAGAATTCATTCAGTACGTCGGTCCCCCCGCGATGTTGTTTTTGCTTGGTTGAAACCCCTATGTTATGAATGTTAAAGTCACCGACGATGATGCAGTCTAATGATGGGTGGCCTAACAGTAAAGTTTCTAATTGATTTGCAAGTATGAGCGAGTTGGATGTGTTCTCCTGCGAATTATGGTAAATGTTGATTAGTAGTATTGGTGGAATTCCGTTGGTGGAGTGGGGGAATTTCAGAATACCCGCCTGTAGAGTGTCTGCTAGATTATGTAATTCCAAAAATTCTATGTTCAAGGCGTGTTTTATGTAGACGCACTTTCCCCCTGATGGTCTTCCGAATATGTTGGGCTTTTTAGCCGCTTTACTGTATTCTGCATATCCTCTTAGCGAGAGTGGTTGGGTCAGCCAGGTTTCCTGAGTGCAAATAATGTCAGCTTCCTCCAAGAATTTCACCGCAGCTGGGCTTAGTAGCAGCTTTTTGAGTCCTGAGACATTCCACGTTAATATTTTTAGACTCTCGGTGAAATTCTCTTTTTTCTTTAGATTTTTTTCTCGCTCGCTAGCAGCATGTTGGAATGTTCGAGTTAATTTTGCGAGGCGAGCTCTATTAGGAGCTGGGATTCAGTGCAGATGACAGCCAGGACCAGTTGTTGCATGAATGACCCCTAGTTGTGCACAACCGTTTTCCTTGAGTAAGGTCTGTTGTGATCTTAATTGGGGTGCCGTTGATTGGGCTGTTGTTTATGCTACCTTTGCACCCCTGGAGGACGGGCTCAATTTTTTGCCAATGGGTGGAAGGAGCGTTTGTAAGTGTAGAGTCAACCATGCCCTGTGCCTGCTTGACCGGCTTAGAGTGTAGGATCGACGCTTTTAGAATTGAGGGATATTTTTGGGTCGGCTTTGCCTTTATCTTTATGCCCCAGCTTTCTAGTAGTGGTTGTTGGCTCCTCAGTGCCTCCGCCAGGTCTGGTCTGGTGAAAGTTAATTCCGTTGTTTCATTTTTTTCTTCTACGTCCGGGAGCAGGAAAGAGATGATTTCAATGTCTTTGGTTTTTATACCTTCCAATCCCGGCAGATTTGCACAGAGTGTTAGGAGGTTACTTCGGTTGAGGATGTCCCATTTTCCTTGCGAGGTGTATTCTGGGTATAACAGTATTTTCCGGTCCTCTACATTTGCTTGGCTTGCACTGGCCTCTTTAAGCCAAATTTTGACCTGGGTTTCGATTGAAGGTATCAATGTCAAGCCGGGCTGGTGAGAATTTGTCTGCTGGTTTGGTCCTGTTGTCGGTTGAGGTGCCTCCATGGGCGTTGTACTGGGGGAGCAGTTCTTATTCCATTGCCTATCGACGGCTTGCTCCGGCTTAAAGGGTGTTGGCCCGTAGGGGGCGCTCTGAAAATCTCCGATGGTGACATTGATCATTTTTGGGTTATCGGAGGCTAATGCTTTGCTCATTGTAGACTTGGTTTGCGCTGGGTTCTCAAAACTTGTTTGGCGAGGCTCCTGCAGGTGTTGCGTGGCTTCATCATGGATGGTTACCTGCGATTCATGCGCATGCTTTTGTGTTATTCGCGCTGTCGCAGATTGAGAAGCCACGGGCGGAGCTAGCAAGCTTAGGTCCTGGGCTAAAGTAAAGGTGTGTACATTTTCAGTCGATGGTCCTGTGACTTCTGCTGTATGCATGGGGGCTGCCAGGTTAGATGTTTCGTCTATGATGATGTTGTCAGGAGGCTGCTTGTTAGGTCGTAACCAATTGTGAATAACGCTGGTGGCGTATGCATTATTTTTCTTCTCCTTGTTGAGTTTTCTTAGTTTTTTCTTGTTTTTCCTTGACAGGTTTTGTGACTCTGGGCTGGACGGCTTGAGGGTTAGTTGGTGGACCTGACTTTCAGCCTTCGTCAGGGTTGATCTTGTGCCGCCGGCAGAGGGCGAGGCCAAGGGTACTGACTTTTCCGAGCTACTTGGGCAGGGAATGGCCGGGCTGCTACCCGTGGAGTGTGCCAGGGCGGGGCCCTGTGTAATTGAAGGCGTGCTCTTCAAACCGTTTTTTTTGTTTGCTTCACCCTTGAGGTCCTCTATTAGTGTATTCATAATATTTGGAAGTTTTTCTAAGCTGTGCAGAATCGGGCTGCAACTGCATGACTCTTGTTTGAATTGTGTGCTGTCCTGCGCTCTGCGTATCAGGGCGTTCAAGTTGTCCAGTTTTGAGTCTATCCCCGAGATCAGATTTGCCACTATTTGTAGAATGTTGATCTGCACATCGAGCTTGTCCGCGTGCATTATCGCTGCTCCTGTCATTGAGACAAGGGCTTCACTGATTAATGATAAATGGTTAGTGTTTGCAAGGCCGCTATCAGAGGGCGGGGATAGGGCCGTTTTATCATTTTCTGGGAGGCCCGATCTAGGTAAGTTCAGTAGGGGTTTTGGGGTCCTGTCGAATAATTGACGGGTTACACCTTCCTTAAGGCCGGAGAGTCATAGAACAAGTCTGTGTGCATCGATATGGTGGGGGGGGGGGGGTTGTGCCTCCTCTCTTGACGGGGTAGGAACTGTCTGAAGTGACATATATACTCGCTGTGGCTGCAGAAGGACTGCTCCGCTGGCAGTCCGCTGAAGAGGGAAGAGTCTGGGCTATGATGTTTGGTTGGGTGGGCCCAGGTGCCACCATGTCCAGTATCAAAGGTTTAGGGCGCATGCCACTCTGGGGGGTAAGTATTGTTGGTAAGAGGGGTATCCTGTTTGCCCGAGGGCTTTCAAGTGTTGCATTCAACTCTTCTTCCTCCGTTACTTTAATAGTAAGCAAACTGTCCGAAGTCCTGGGACAAGTGGGGGTGGAGGATGTTTTGGGGTTCAAAAAACTTCTTATGTCTCTGTTCCCAGCGGAGCAGTTTGAGCGTTCTTTAATGCTGAGCCTGGGCTTGTGCACGTTTGGGTTCGGGGAACTAGGAGGCTTCCCCCTGATGTCAGTCGGGGGGTGGGTTGGGAGGGGAGGACCTGGCAGTTCCACATTGAAATCGGTGTGCTGTCCCGGGAAGGTTGGGGTTGCTCCAGTCGCTCCCGCTGCCCCTGCATGTTCCTCGTCCCAGGGCCCTGGGCCTTGGTAAGGTCCCCCTAGCTCTAATACTGGAGGGTAAAATAGCTTCGCCTTCCGTCTCTTGGCAGAGCTGTGCGGCCGGGGCTTCTCCTGGGGTTGGATTAGAGTAGAGTTTCTGGTCCTCATTTTAGGGTTGGCTTAGGTGATTTGCCGGCTCCTGGGTTACTGCGACTCGATTGGAGGGAACCACGTGAAGAATGGAGTCTGTGGGAGTCTGTAGGAGTCTCCTAGAATCTCCTGCTGAATAAGGAGCTCTGGCCCCCCCCTGATGATGATGCTGCTGCAGAACCGGTGCTTGTACTGGTGGGCGAATGCTAGATGCTAGTTGTAGTTTTGGCGTTTGATGTTTGATGTTTGGGGCTCTGACTTCTGACTCTGGACTCTGAACTGATTGGTATGCTGGTACTGCTGAGTGCACGGTGCTACACTCTCACCGCGCTCTTGGCCCGTCAACACAGGGGGCGGGGATCCCCCTAGCCTCCTGGCCCTGTGGGGGAGTTAGGAGGAGTTGTGAGTCCTGTGAGTCCTGTGCCTGGCCTCTGGGGGCAGTCCTGGGCCTCAACTGCACTCCCACCTGATGCCCAAGACCCCAGGCGAGAATCTGGGCAAAGTCCGCTCAGGAGAGTACAGGCGGTGGGGGGGCTGCGTTGCTTTTCTTGGCGTCGCCTCTTGCTTCTTGCCTCCCGCTTTTCAGCGGGGTCCGCCGGCTGCAAGAAGGGGCCTCACGCCTAGCGCTGATTTTCGCCTTGGCCGCTTGACCGCTTTAAGTTGATAGGTTGGTAAGCTGGTAGGCTGCTCGCTTACTTGCTGCTTCACTTGTGCCTCACTTGTGGTTATTTGGATGCTGTTTGCTGCCGCTGTTTGCTACTCCACGGCTGGCTGTCTTTCGCTTGACGCCGGGGGGGGGGCGAGCGAATGTGGCAATATTGGCGCGGTGATGGCGATTAGCGATGATTTGCGGCAGTGCGGCAGTACCGACTCTCTAGCGCCCTCTAGTGCTGTTGCCTCCTTTCCTCTTCCTTTTGCCTTCGTGCCCCCCTAAGACCTCTTTGGAATTGAGGTGCGGGGATTAAGGGCTTTAGCTGACCAGCAAGGATTTGACTACAATGTGTAGCCTGGAAGCTCCAGTCAGCCCTTTATTTATTAGATGGATGCAGTCCTGTGCCACCGGCGATTTCCCGTAGCTTTAATTCAATTGTGCCTCAGTTTACTGTCCGAGTGGGAAGGTTTCCCCCCCTCTTGCCGCTTTCCCCGCACACCTCTCCCGTGCCTTGTGCCCCGCAGTTGGAGAGCAGAGGGGGAGTAGGCGGCAGAGGTAGGGCGTGGAGGTAGGCTATTGTGCAGGAAACCCAGAGTCGCAGAAAGTTCCAAAGGCACACGGTCTCCTTCCTCTGGCTACCGCTTTCGGCCACCTTCTCTTCTGCTTCCACTGGCCGCTTCACCTTTGGCCCTGTCTCTCCTCTAGATGCCCTCCCGATGCAGCAAGCAAAGCAGCAAGGCGGCAAAGCTAAGAATGGCTCCCCGCTCACCACTCACTGTTGCTCTCTGTTACTCGCTCCCCCGGCACACTCACCGGACTGCGGACTGCAGAGCAGCAGAGCAGCAGGGCAGGGCAACGATGTTGATGATGTGCCAACAGTCTTCTCGGCGGACCTCGAAGGGTTAGGTCGCGAGAGGCTCCTCTGGCAGAGTTTGTTTGTTTAATAAACGATTGAACCTTCTACACTGCCAACTGACTGATTATTAGTAATTGGTGTTAGGGCTATTTGTAAGTATAGCTCTACTGGGTTTGTAATTATTTTTCGGTACTTCAGTTGGCGACACCGCCGGGACTCCGCGTTGGGGTCGTCCCTCTGTAATCAGAAAGGAACGGGACATTGGAAAGGGTGATCTTGATCGGGGGGGCAGGATCAACCAAAGATTTTGGGGTCTGCTCCGTTCTCCCGATCGAGAGAGAGCCCCAGCTGCTAGTGACCCCACGCCGGAGTCCCTTTTGGGTGTAACCCGTGAACTGACCACTTTGATCTACAAGAATTGGCAGTGGAGAACGCGCAATCGGACCTGAGTGCACCAGGTGAGTGATTTGTCTTGTCTTGTATTGGATATCCTTTGGATTTGAATTTGGAACTTGGAATTTGGTGACTTCTGGTCACGGAGAACTCGAACATAGGGTCTGACGGGGCAGTAATGAGACTGCACAGGCAGACGCCTCTGTTTTTGATTTTGGAATAACTAGAGATTGGGACCAGACGCCTCGGTGTAACCTGTGGGACAGGTTTACACCCGGCCGGACAGCTCTCGGAAATGCTGGCAGCTGAAATTGGATAGCACTCGGACAAATCTGGAGCGGTGCTTGAAAAAGCGGGCTCAGCCAGAACAGTTCGGGGGGTGAACCATGAATGTTGCCAGATGGTCTGCAGGAAGGTCTGTGGTTTGAAGAAACCTGTGTGGCCATCTCTAGGCAGTCTAAGGACAAGACTGTTTGATTTTGTTTCTTGGGTTCTCCTAGTTTAGGAGGTTTTGGGAAAGAGTTCTCCATAGGTGGGAGTCGACGGGCTCCACCTTTTGTTTGGAATAAGTTTGTTCGTCCTTTATGTTAATGAAATTTGTGGACAATTTGTTTGTGTAAGAATGAACACGATTGAAAGCATAACCATGTGTATGAGAGTATTGTAATTAACTTTTTTTTTTCCTTTTCAGCTGGAAGTCATTACAATTTAGAGAAAGGGCAATGCCGTGTTTTAGTATGTTGTGCTTCGGCTGTATTGGCCAGGGAGTTACAAGACTGGATGAAAGTCACCAAGCCCCTCCAGAGGGAACTCCCAGCCATGATATGTACTGTAAACATGGCATTGGTCCACTCTTATTTAATTCTCTATGGAATAAGTATAATAAAGAAGACGTGGAATTACAGTGGCCAAAGACAGGATCTTTTGATGAAAAGAAGATCCAATATTTACAGGAGCTTCTATTTGCGAGACGCAGCAGACAGTCTATGTTTGATACTGTTAATAAATGGCAGAAAGAGGCAAAGCGGAGACACATACGGGCCAAGAAATTAATAAAGATACAGCAAGGACAGACTATAACTCAGAAAGCCATTGCTCATGATAAAAATCAGACCGAGCAAAACATCGAGTGTGCAGATAGGCAGTTTAGGTTACAAGTAGATAAGAGTTATGTGACCCGAAATGAGGCGGAAGATGAGATAGAAGAGTTATTGAATGTGCGCCCCCCGACACCGTATGCGCCTCAACCCATATATCCTGCTGTACCACTTCAGCCAGCTACCGCCTCCTTGGCGTCTGCCCCAGAGGCAGACGTGTCTCTTGCTCCCTATGGTACGACCCGTACCACTCCTACCTCATCGAGGGACACGGCCACCCTTATTCCCGATGCACAGCAGTCCTCGGGTTTTTCCCGGGTCGTTTTAGCAACCCCCAGTCCCATATGGACATCTCAATCAGCTAGTACGACCCCTGAGGACAGGGATCGTACCCCCTTGTGGGATTTGGGTGGAATGAATGCTAGACAATTGTTTACGAGAGCCTCATTGGGCTATAGTGAGAAGGAGGCTATAACAGAACAAGTAGTGAAGTGGATGAGGAAGGATGTCTACACAGTAGCCGACCTGTGGAGTACCATAAAAGATTTCAAACCAGTCATGCAACAACATGCTTTACACCAAATGTCTCGATACCTTATCGATGCATGGGAACAATGTTTCCAAGATGGAACAGCCCCTCAAATACTGTATGATATTTGGGACCGAGCTCATAAGTTCGATCTCAGTCTGATAGAGGTATACAGGAATGTAGAAACGCTAGTGAGATACCGAGGTAGAATGTTTGTGAAATGTCCCAATTGGAATTTTCAGCATCCCATGAGGGAAGTGCATCCCATTTTTCATCCTGAGATACCTGAACTGCGTGATAATACTGATCAAGTCACAAGGGCCCGAGTGGATGCGCGGTTTCAGGAACAGTGGGTCTATACGCCTTGGAAACGAAGTGAAGTGCTTGCACTTAAATCACAGTTGCCTGACCCCTGTAAAAATCCCACCTCTTACTATAAGGTGTTAACTGAAGCCGCAGCGTCGGCCGTAATGACTTTAGCTGATGTTGAATTGTTTTTGGGGTTCTTGGTCCCAGTAGATATATGGCGACAGGTTCATGACTCCGATCATGCAGAGTTAGGGGGAACGTGGACTCAGGCGAAAGACTGGGACCGGGACCGCAAGCCTGGAGACAAGCCCAGGGATGAGATTACTACTCTCCCCGCGAAAATATTTGCCTATATGCACACGTTGATTCCCCCACGCAAAGTAGACTGGGATAAATTGACTGCTTGTAAGCAAAAGAAAGATGAAAGTGTTTCTGATTTTTTCACTCGCTTCGAGGGCACTTTCATTGATTTTAGCGGACAGGACCTGGCCACGGAGGGCGAGGTCCGGTTGTTTGTAAATCCTTTTGTGACTAACTTGATACCTGAAGTCTCTGCTCGGCTGCAAGCCGCAGAGAGTACCTGGACGACCTCTACCCCCTCTGCAATACTAAGTATGGCCCAATATTATGAGCATAGGGAAAACAAGAATAAGGATAAAGTCGAGAAAAAGACTAAGGACCTTAAAACTCGGGTATTGTTACAGCAAGTCATTCGAGGCCAAGGAGGAGGGAGAGGAGTATGATGGCACGTGTCCAGAGGGGTGGGGACAGGAAGAAGCTCAGGCCCGGCCCAGTCGTTAGGACTAAATCAGTGTGCTTATTGTAAACAGGAAGGACATTGGAAATCCCAGTGTCCGCTACTGCTTGCTCAGAACGGAGCTGTCCGAGGACGGGGACGTGGTCGGAGTGGTCCGGACCGGAGCGATATGCGTAGAGAGGACGTTGCTCAGGACAGGTCTGAACGAAACCAGTTTGATAACCCTTACGGTAGGCAATACTTTAATGAGGATTATACGTTTGGTGATCCGGGCGGATTCACTCATCCATAGGACAGCCAGGGACCGAGTAGGGGCCAAGTGTCGATCCCAGTCAATCAGCAAGGACCCTATGTCAAGTCAAGTCAAGTCAATGCCAGCTTTATTCGATTAATTAAATTCATAAAAGCAATTCCATCACATATATAAAAGTGGCAATTCATTTGTTAAAAACAATTCATATAAAAACAATTGGGTTTAAAAAGCATTTAAGAGAACAATTTCATATATTTACATGGGATAGAACAATTCATCGGTAGAACTACTGGTTAGTAATTATTATCACATATCAAGGAACATTTAGCTTCAGTTTTTTAGACTTAATACGCATAGCAGCAACCAAAAAACTTGCAACCCCAAATATTACTCTGATGCTACTCAGGAGCTGCAGGTAACGGAGAGCGGACGGATTTGCGCAAACCCTGCTTCTCTCAAAATAGGTAATAAAAACTGTTTCCGACATTCCTCATAATGGCCACAAAACATAATAAAGTGCATCAGGGTCTGTTCAGAGAAATTATCACAGCTACAGGGGATAGATGGATCTGACTTTCCCCATTCTGGATAATTCCCCAAGGAGTATTGAATGATATTAAGTCTAAATCTCACCAGGAGATTACGATGGAAGGGCCGGGTCACAATAATCAAGTAGGGTTCCAATTTCGGGGTAGTCTGAAGTATGTAATTAGCTCTAACTCCCGGTTTTTGGAGCTCTACTTCCTCCTGTTCCATCTCCCTACGTCCCAAGAAATTGTTCTTAATCCATGATACATCACCCCTCTTGATGGTGCTCGGGCGAAGTATAGTTCTGGCCTTCCCAGTTTACAAAAAATATTTTTAATGTAGGCCAACCCTGGGATTTTGTTGACTTTATCCAGTGCCAAACAGTATGTGAGAATAGAGTGGTTTAAACTGATTTCTGAGTTCAGCCAGGTCTTGGCCCAACAGATCAGAGGTACCAGCTGTAATTGGTCACTGATGAAGCCAAGGCCCAGCTCTGTGTGGACTGAAAGTACTGGGGTTGATTGGGGACCACTAACAAGGATCTAAGGAACTTATTTTCCACCGCCTGGAGTTTGTCTTGTGGTAGATAGCCCCATAGGGAAGCACCATACCTTGCTATTGAAAGGCTTTTTGACTTGTAAACTGTCAACAGTGCTTCTACTGGGCGCGATCCCAATCGTTTCGCAAAACTCAGTAGAGCAGAAGTTGATCTGGTGACAGCTAAGCCTTTAGCATTTAATTGTGGCCTCCAGGTGCCCCTTTTGTCGAACAAAACACCCAAATAGGTAAAAACCGGTACCTTAGCGATTTCTTCGCCGTTGCATAGAAACATTTTTACCTTTACACATTTTGAACGTTTCCCTGCAACCATAGCATGCGATTTTTTGTTATTAATCTGTAGATCCAAGGAGGACATAAATACCCCAAAATCGTCCAAGAGTTTCTGTAGCCCCACCCCGGTACGGGCCAGCAGTACCGCGTCGTCCGCGTAGAGGAGTACCGGAACTGTTTACTCCTCCACACGAGGGACGTCGGATGTGGACCCCTTCAAGGTTGATTCGAGGGAATTTATATATAAGGTGAATAGGAGGGGTGTCAAAATGCACCCCTGCGTTACTCCTCGTTTCGATCTAAAAAAGCTAGTAGTTCCCCCCTCTCTATTGGTTCTAATAGAGGCACGCAGATCTTGATGCAGTGCCGCTAAGTAATTCACCAAAGGCGGGTATATCCCTATATTGATTAAAATCGCCCAGAGTTTGGAGCGATTGACCAAGTCAAAAGCCGACGATAAATCCATAAAGGCCATATATAACTGACCCTCCTTAGCCAAGGTATATTTACTAATTAACAATTGGAGGTTTAGGCATTGATCAAGAGTACCTCTTTTGGCCCTAAACCCGTATTGTAATTCAGAAAGGACCGTCCTCTCTTCCAGGTGTTCACCGAGTCTCTGCAGAATGACTCTGCCCAAGATTTTAACGGCAGAGTCAATCAGAGAGAGATCGGCCTGTAACAGGCAGGGTCAGGTCTTGAGCCTTTTTTAAAGACGGGTATTATAGATGATGTAGCCCAGGATGAAGGGAACCCCGAAGTAATTGTGGAGTTGAATACATTTGTGAGTGTCTTAGTCCAAAACTCCAAGGGGGTCCTATAAAGGTCTGCGGGCACACCGTCTGGGCCCGGAGCCTTATTTTTTGTCATCTCTACAATGGCCGTTTGTACCTCCGCTTCCTTGAAACATAAAGGAGGGGCTGCTCCATTTTCTGTGGAGTTCACCGTTAAAATGTAATCCTCTGCACTATTATATATTTTACTGAAATGTGCGACCCATATGTCATCAGGGATCACGGAGTCCAACACCATGTTATTTGTACCGGAGAAATAGGGGTGGTTAATTACAGCCCAGAATTTAGAGCTATCTCTAAGTACGTCAACCGACATGAGGTTTTCCCATGCCTCCTTTTTTATGCATTTTTTACGGTTGGCCATGGCTAGATTATAGTTTTTTCTAAGTACAGCCACCAGCTCCCGATTTCTTGGATTTTGTTTTAATGCATGCATAAGATCTTTATGGGCTTTTGAGCACGTCTCGTCAAACCACCTTGGTTGGTCTGGACCATCCCACTTTTTATTACGCTTCAGGTCAAGTTTAACTTGAGCACAGGTAATGGTGAAAGAATTTAGGATCTCTCCCATCCGCCTGATTGTCTAGGCATATTGCCATGTCTTCTTTTACTTTGTTCTCTAATTCCTGCATAAAAGTGTCTGGGACCACCTTGGCCCAATTCAGCCTCCTCCCCTGGTCTTTAGAAATAAGTTTGTCAGAATTACATTCCTCATTATCCCTCTGATTATCTGCGTCCTCCCCCTTGTGTAGGGACAGAATCAGGGGGTTGTGGTCGCTAAAGGCTGAGGTTGCGACCTCAATAGAGGAACACACCTGGACTATACCGGGGGAGACGAAAATGTAATCGATTACAGTCTCCGCCTCTATACCTACAAAGGTCGGAGCCCTTTCCTCCCCTCCACTTCCCTCCACTTCATATAAATTAATGTTTGCAAGGAGTTCTTCCAACAACTCACCCTGAGGCGAGTGTTCGAAGTGAGTGGAGATTGAGCCAGGTGGGCCTATGTTTAGTTTGGCGAGACAGTCCCAGGCGCAGGGGTGTATGTTAAAATCTCCCATTAAGATTATGTCGAATATAGCATTTTGTGTTGACTTGTAATGATCTAAGAAAGAGGCCAGTGTATTCAGGTGTATATATTGTGTATCCTTCTCTGGCGCATTATAAAAATTCAGAATTTGAATCTTTGGATATTTAGGACGGCTCCATTCTAATCCTTGTAAATTAGCTGAAAGAATCCCCAAATCGGTAAATGAGCCTGGGAGTCTAAGTGAGGTTAAGATGCATAGACCACCTCTGGGTCTCCCTCCCAGGCCTGGGGTAACCTTAACTTGGAAGCTACAGTAACCATCTAAGTAAAATAGATCACTTGTGACCCAGGTCTCTAGTAGAGCAATGATCTCATGTTGTCTCACGTAGTGTAACCATCTATCATCTTTTACTTTCTTACCTAACCCAGCCACGTTCCAACTAATTATTTTGAACAAGGAAGGGGGTTGCGGTTGAATAGTCTGGGTGATACTAGGCGTGTTAACATTCTCAGTGGGTAGTTGTCAATCATTTATATTCAGACTAGATAGGACAGAAAATCTATTTGTTAGTGTTATTTCAGAATTA
The DNA here is from genome assembly GCF_964261635.1 of Lissotriton helveticus. Classification (NCBI taxonomy): domain Eukaryota; kingdom Metazoa; phylum Chordata; class Amphibia; order Caudata; family Salamandridae; genus Lissotriton; species Lissotriton helveticus. Next base: position 1,066,281,822 of record NC_136067.1, on the reverse strand, counting down.
ACTCCTGTACCAATCTTGTCAGTCGTGCCTGTTTATGCTGCCCTCAGGGATGCCTGTTGTAATTGATACGAATAGTTTTTAGTATTGTTAACATTCAGGGTAGAACAAAGAGTCAGAGGAGCTGTATGCCGACCTGCTGTGGGTTGCGGGGAAGGAGGTGGATAAAAATAGCCCAGAGGGAGTGGCCTGATGCCTTGACCATCAAGCTCTGAGCCATCCCATAACAAAGTGTCCCCAATATTTGCTCTACTGAAATTAACAACCACACAATCTCCTGGAATGGTCTTTTTTTGTTTCCCCACCCACTCAACCCTTCTGGCCGCGATGATACTTGTGGCAATATCAATGCTCCCACTACTAAACTGGGAGCACCACCTTTTAGTTCTGTCCAGAAGATCATTCTCATTTTCCACAGCACCATTTTTTAAGGATGGAATTCCAGACAGAACCACCACTAAAGGGGCAGCTTGTGGGGGAAGGTGTAAAGTGGGTAATTTTGAGGTGCGGAAATCAGGGATGTGTCGAACTTTGCCTAGGGACCTTACTTGTGTAACCTCATTGGGTAAGAGATGGCGTTGAACCCCCGGGGTGGAATCTAACCTCTTTGCTTGTTGTTTGAGGCAGTCCTCACCCAAGGGGGTCTCCGCATCTGTACCCTGACTAGACACCCTAGCTTGGTTTACACATAAGGCATGACCATCAACGGAACCTATAAGGTGGGCCCTTAGGTCCTTCAAAAAATTGTCAATGTTTTCGCATTTCTTGACAATATTTGCGACACAAAGGTTCAGGGAGTCCACAATGTCTTCGCCATTGTTCACAAGTACAGGCTCCAAATGGGATTCAATTAGTTCCTCCATCAACTCCGAAACATTTTTAGGCAGCCCAATGTTCGATGTAATGGCCACACCCCCATTGGTCTGGTTCGGGGGTTTGTTCCTTTTGGTACCTTTCTTAGTCATTTTTATGTTTTCATCGCATGTCCTTGTCACCCTCGAGCTGGCTGTTTGAGAAGTGTCTACAGAGCCGGGTTATCCTGGGCACCCTGGAGCGAATTAACTACATTAATGTCTGGCTCTAGGGGGATGGAGGGTGCAGTACCTGGAGACATTTCAGCATTCAGAGTGGGCACAGCGTCTGTGAGTAAATCAAGTCCCAGTTCCTTCTCTACGTTTGCGATTTGATCATTTAAAGCCCCTACGGCAGAAGTTAAATAGGAAATAATAGACTCCGATTTTCGAGGCACCTTGGCCTTCTTACCTTCCCCCTCCCTGGAGATTAGTTTACGCTTCCCCATCTTGGAGCCAAGGGGGGGTAGCCCGACCCGACCACTGCTGGCCCCTGATGGCCACAGATGGCCCGCCCTCTGCCCGGGCTCAACGCGGGAGGTGCTGCTGGTGTTTAAGCGCCTCCGGGCGGAAGCAGCAGGCGTGAGGAGGCGGCGTCCCGGTCTGGCAAGGGACGCTGGGTAGTGTAGTCCCGCAAGGCAAGGCTCGTCCCCACTCGGCGGCCGGAATACTCGACGGCGGCGGGGGTAGCTGATGGCAAGTGTGAGCCCCCTGCGTCAATGCTGAATGGTTTCTTACAGCAAATGCCCCCAAAACGAACAGAGGACTCTATGTGAAAGGGGAATTGATGGGGACTTCCGAGAATTTTCCAATTGACACAGGAGCAATGAATAGTTCTGTTGCTCGATCACTGGTTCCAGGGGCGGCTCTGTCCGGGCAAAATAATGTATCCGTGGGATTTTCAGGAGTTCCGGTGGTAAGCCCCATCTCTAAACCCCTTCCATTCACTATTGGCCCCGCTACTATTGATTCCCCCTTTTTGTTGACTTCACATTGTGTTGAGAATTTCTTAGGTCTGGATATGCTGAAGAAATTACATTCGAAAATATATTGTTCCCCTGATGGTGTTTACTTAACAATACAACCCTACACAGAGAATATGAAACAATGTTTTGCTAAAAATGATCCCCTTCCACCTGAGTTTGATGCTGTCGCTGCCACCCTATGGGCCACCGGGGATGCGGATGTCGGTAAATTAGACATCCCGCCCATCCATATTACGTTGATAACTGGTGTGAAATTGCCCCGTATACCGCAGTATAAGATTTCGCCGGCGGGCAAACGAGCCATGCTCTCAATTATTCAAGACTTAATTGATAAAGGGGTGGTTGAGGAAACGGCTGCCAATGTCTGTAACAGCCCGATTCTCCCGATTTTGAAGAAATCCCTCGAGTCAGGACCTCAGGGAAATATTGATGCGTATCGTTTTGTCATTGACCTGTGGGAAGTTAAAAAGATTGTAGTACCACAGTATCCTGTAGTGACCGATATCACCACTATACTTACAATGATCCCACCAACGGCCCAATATTTTTCAGTCATCGATTTGAAGAATGCCTTCTTCAGTGTCCCGATCCACCCTGATAGCAGACAGATCTTCGGCTTCTCGTTATCTGGCCGAAGCTTTAGATTCTGTCGTGCACCTCAAGGCTATACTGAGAGTCCGAGTATCTATAGTCAGGCCCTTAAGGCCCTGTTGGATGATTTAGTTTTGCCCGCAGGCAATGTACTTTTGCAGTATGTGGACGACCTGTTAATAGCGTCCAACACTGAAGCAGGCTGTAAAGACGCAACTGTTAAATTACTGCACCATCTGGCGGCGAAAGGTAATAAGGTGTCCCAGTCTAAGTTTCAATATTGTCGACAGGAGGTGACCTACTTAGGTCATCTACTATCGAAGGAGGATAGGCGTTTGACTCCTGAACGTATTACTACTATCTCTAACGTGTCTGTTCCTTGCACCCAATGTGAAGTTAGTGCTTTTCTTGGCATTACCTCTTACTGTCGCCATTGGATCCCTAATTTTTCTCTTCCTGATAAACCTTTGTTAAATTTAACCACTAAAGATGTGCATGAACCTCTTCCTTGGACTGACAAATGTCAGCATTCTTTTGACTCTTTGAAATCTGCTCTCTGTTCTGCGCCCGGCTTGGGTACTCCTGACTACCGTAAACATTTTGTTCTATATGTGCTTGAGGTCGACGGTTGCTCGCTTTCAGTGTTAACGCAAGTATTTGGTGGCAAACAAAGACCTTGCACTTACTTCTCGGCGACATTGGATAATGTTGCCAGAACGCTTCCTAGCTGTCTGAGGGCCACTGCAGCTGTCGCGGTGGCCATCCGGCACTCGGAAGGGCTCATTCTAAATTCTAATTTGACAGTGATGGTACCGCACGCAGTAGATGCATTGCTGAATAAAATTAAAATGCAGCATCTTACAAGTGCACGCCTTACCGGCTATGAATTGACATTGTTTTCTCCACATATTAAAATCATGCGATGTGCCACGTTAAATCCTGCCACATTGCTACCTCTCCCTTCCAATGAAACGACAAATGATATACATGATTGCATATTTCGGACTGAAGAAGAAACGAAGGGGAGGATTGTCCTCACTGATATTCCTCTATCTGACCCCCAAGGGGAATTATATGTGGACGGGTCTTGTTTCAAGTTAGCAGATGGCACAACAACAGCTGCATATGCAATCACCAAGCTGAAAACGGTAGTTGAGACTTCTCGAGTTCCCTATCGATCAGCTCAAGCCGCGGAATTAGTAGCATTGTTACGAGCCTGTGAATTAAGTGAAGGACTCGAGGTTAACATATATACAGACAGCCAGTACGCCTTCGGCGTGGCCCATAGCTTTGGGCGGCTGCGGAGGGAACAGGGTTTCCTCACTTCCCATGGTCAGAAAATACAGAATGGTCCTTTGGTGTTGCAATTACTTGCTGCTCTCACCTTGCCCAAGAAACAAGCCATAATCAAATTCAGCGCCCATATGGCGGTGGTGGATGAAGTGGGCGAGGGGAATGCCTTTGCTGATCAGACTGCTAAGCAGACGGCTCAGTCCATGTTATCAGTTATGTATGTAACAACCTAAGGAAGATGGGTGGAGGAATCTAATTTGTTCAATAGTACTATGGAAAGCGTGGTAGAAATACAGAAGGAAGCCACCCCAGCTGAAATGACGCGGTGGGAGCAGGAAGTGGGAAGGTTGGATGAAAATAACTGTTGGGTTGATTTAACAGAAAAACAAAGATGGTTGCTGCCCAATGCTTTGGTACAAGCAGTTGTAACTATGGCCCACCGTCCCGCTCATATTGGAGCAAAAGGTATCTGTGCCCTGTTGGACCCGGTATGGAATAATCCCAACATTCAAAGGATGGCTGTCCATTTGGTCCAATATTGTATGATTTGTTTACAACATAATCCAGGAAAAGGGGAAAGAGTGTTGAGTGGGAATTTTGCACCCCCGACTTTGCCGTTTGAAGTGCTTCAAATGGACCATATCCATATGGAGCGCATCAACAACTTAAAATATGTTTTGGTAGTGGTTTGTGCTTTTAGCAAATGGGTAGAGGCTTATCCAACTAAAGACAACACCGCTTTGGCTACGGCAAAAACTTTTATCAAGGAGTTTATCCCAAGATATGGAGTGCCCGTTTGATTTGGTCTGACAACGTGGGGCACTTCCATGGGGATCTTGTCAAACATATTTGTAACGGATTACAGATGCGACAGAAATTGGATGGCAGGCTCTTATGTACAGGAAATGAGTCTCACAGCCCCCAGGTAAGGAATGGCACACTGGGTTATCTCATATTTCTGGGTTCGAGACTCTGAGGGGATGTGTCACTATTGCTGCACCATGCTCTTGAAATTTTGAGGAGGGGCTCCTTGTAGACTAACGAGACCTGAACTTATGCTTCAGCTGTACCCCTATATGTCCTCTCCCATAGGGGTTTAGCTCTGGGTTATCTCTTATTCTGGCTTTGTATCAGTAAAAAGAAACATGGTGCACTGGGTTATCTTCTATTTCAGATGCAAGATGTAATATTACATCAGTTTCTGCATGTTTGAAATGCTCACTTTAAGTATGTACGTGGGTTGCTACCCTATTATTGTATATCTCTGAAACACCAATATGAGTATGTTGGACCCAAACTAAACATAAGGTTATGCTGAAATGGGTCTGATTGTGGAAGTCATTCAGGTTTTCTCTTGGGGCTTGATTCACACTGAATCAATCAATCAGCATTTGTAAAGCCAAACAAAGTCACACTAGTGGTATCTGGGCCAATAGCAACTCACTTTCTTAACAAGTGGTGGGCGGGGGAAGGAGGATGTGTGGGGTTTGGGTTATAATAAATAATTTAAAAAACACTTACCTGCGGCGCAATGCTGGCAGCCAGCTCGGAATTCTTCTCCTCGGGGTCCCTGCAGGCTGCACAGGCTCCTAGAGGTCAATCAAGACACTGCTCTCATGAGAGCAGCACCTTGATTGGCCTGAGGGGGCTTGTTTAATGCTCGCTCAGGGCCTAGGAGCCTGTGCCCCTACTCCACCCAGCTATACAGCACAGCTCAGGTGGACAGAGATCTAAGTTCGCATGACGGTTTTGACGGCATTAAACAGCTGGCCAAACCCTCATTACGCACTTTACAGTGTGCACTCCTCTTCCCCTGAACTCCTCATGGCCCGCCAGACTTGGGGGCCTGCAGCAGAAAGAAAAACAAAATGGTTTTATTATCATTTAATTTTTCCCATTTCTGTCTGCTGCCTGGCACTCAAGCAGGGAGGTCGAAGCTCCTTCGCCATAGCGGAGGAGCCGCTGCTGATCTGGGCACTGTGTCTCCATAGAAGAGACAGATCTTAAGTCTCTTTATGAAGTCTGCCAGAGAGGTGGCTGTACAGAGCTGAAGGGGAAGGTTGTTCCAGGTCTTGGCAATGATGTAGGAGAAGGAGAAGCCACCGCTGTGGCTGAGATGGAAGCAGGGGGTGCACGAGTGAAGAGGAGCGCAGGTGTCTAGAGGGTTGGTGAAAGTTCAGTTGATGGTTGATGTTAGCAGCTCCTATGCCATTGAGGTCTTTTTAGGTGTGTGTGAGCATCTTGAACTGGTATCTCTTCTGGATGGGGAGCCAGTGGAGGTCTCTTAGGGGCGGTGGGCGATATGGGTTAGTTTGAGGAGGTCCGGGATGAGTCTGGCTGCGATGTTCTGTATGGTCTGGAGTCTTCTGAGGAGCTGGGTGGAGATGCTTGCGTATGGGGCGTTGCTGTAGTCGTGGCAGCTGGTGACAAGGGCCTGAGTGATATTGGTTGGGATCCATCCGAATATTCTACGGAGCATGTGAAGTGTATGGAAGCAGGAGAATGCGACTGCCTTGAGTTATTGTTTCATGGTCAGTTGGCTGTCAATGATGATGTCGATGTTGTGTGCATGGTCGGTTGGTGTTGGTGTAGGTTTGAGTTCTGCAGACCACCAGCTGTGGTCCCATGCAGGGGTGTTCTTCCTGAAGATCAGTACTTCTGTTTTGTCAGAGTTGACTTGGATACATTGTCTCTCATCCATTTGGTTACATTGGTTGTGGTATTGCAGAAGTTGGCATTGGCATTAGAGGGTTCCTCAGTGAGTGAGAGGATCAGCTGAGTGCTGTCTGTATAGGAGATTCCACCAACATTTTCCACATATGGCTAATTCTGAACATGAGGTTGCTAATATTCCGCAAGGGCTTTTGAGTTTATGGGACTTGCATCAATAGGGCTTGTGAGTGATTTAAATTTTGCATTCTCTAGACCACGACATTGTGCATTTGTAAAGGACTGAGATTTTGCATTTGACCATCACTGACTACACAATTTGGGTTTTGATGGCAAGTCCGTTTCCACTCGCCTAACTCATTACAATAATGACAGGGAGTTGATTGCATAATTGTCACAATACCTACTCCCAAAATCGAATCAGCCGGAACACAGTGTCCCCTACCAAGTGAAACACCATTTCCACCTTGCCCCATTGGCTTCCTCTCCACAATCCTACACTTTGTATTCCACTAACATTTTCTACATATATATGATTCTGAAATATTTTCTGTTCTAGCTTTGTCTGTGGCAACATAAACTTCTTCTTAAGTCTCCTCTGTTTCCTGCTCATCACTACAGTACTTGGCCTATTTCAAACTCTCGTCCAATGGTTTGGATTGCCAACAAATCACATTCAGCTGGATATGCATGCTAATCTCCAGGTGCAATCCAAGAACGAACTGTCACACCAAACTTTCCATATCTCGCTTTTCAGGGTTCTCTTGACTGCTATGTTGCTTAAACACCTGGAACAGCCTTTGATTATAGACATGCACTTATTCTTTATCTTCCTGAGACTTTCTGTTAAATTTAAGCCAATCTATAATCCTTTGCCGGGATCTTTCCCTTCAAAAATGTAATCACCTCATCAAACTTTGACATCACAGATGGTGCATGAATCGGTGGTTCCCTTGGGGGTTCTGTACGCGGCCACTGTACAGATATCTTACACTCAGCCCATGAATCAATCGGCACCACAATGTCAAAAAAGATTTCTAATCTGTCCACAAAACCTTGAAAATCTTAGCAAACCTGTCAACCTGGGTGTACAATTGGAATGTATTCTGCCTCAATTTTGGGAAATTGTATGCAAATGATGCAAGATCACCTCAACTCCATGGCGCATAAACATACCCTCCACCTGGCACCTCTCTCACAGAAAACGTGTGAGAATTATTCACATCTAGGGTGTTGGAGGTGTTGGAGGTGGTTTCCCATCCACCCATATACTACTGTTTGCTTCTTTTTCTTTTCTTGTTTCTTCGCCCACTGGCTCTCCAACCAGTCAACATCATTCCATTTTCAAATGCATTTAAGCAATTCCGAAATATATAACCTTATCCCACAAGATCACGCAGTGACAATCTCATCATCATCTACTTAAGCTCTTTAATTTTTCTGAAAAGTAAGACTTCTAGAAAGAGCAATGCAATTCAATTTATTTTTTATTATGATTTAGAATTCCGAGGAATTCCACATAAAATACAAAACATCATTTCATACATGAAGAGATGCAAAACCTAACATTACAAATTCAATATTTATACTAAAATACATCCAGTTAAAAGTAAACAATTTCTTTTATTCACTAGTCTAAACACTACACTGGTCAACATAATTTCAAGGCAGATGCGCTTGCATCTGAAACAGACTTCTTTCGGTTAGAACACACTGTGGACTATCACAAAAACCTACTTAAGGAGGGCACACAGAAGAAATAATATACGGTTGTATTCCAATATACAAATATCAAATAACTCAAACAATAAAAGAGCCTCTTTTAGGGAAATAATCACGGTTTAATACTGGCAGCAGGAAATTTTTATAAAGTGCTTGAAAAAGTGCTAATGCATTAAATATCCTCTCCAGGAAATTTTTTTACCAATAACTAACTAGCAGCGATGTATCTCAGGAGATACACAAGGTAAATCCTATATCAATAAAAAAGTGCTAGTGCTCTGTGCGATTTTTAAGGAGAGTATACTACTAGCAGCAAGACATTTTTATAAAGTGCTTGGAAAAGTGCTAATGGATTAAATATCCTCTCCGGGACATTTTTTACCAATAACTAACTAGCAGCAATGTATCTCAGGAGATACACGTGGTAAATCTTATGTCATTAAAGAAACGTGCAAGTGCTCAGTGCGATTTCTTAGGAGAATATTTTCCAACCTCCCCTAGCAGCAGTATAAATGCAACAGGCAAATGTTATCTAATTAAGACAACTAACATGTCATACACAAGTGCAAGTGCTCTTTACGATTTTTTAGCAGCAGTATAAATGGTTTCACATAATACTATTAAAAACATACGAATCACCTTAACGTATTACTTTCTTAAAAAACGTTTAAAAATTCTTTAAAAAAATTTAAAATCTTAAAACACAGCAATTCGGATGGAGGGAACAGAAGATAATTGCGGGCCTGTTCTGCTGTTGAGATGTTATACTTTAAAAAAAAACATTCCTTAAGTATCTGCGTCGTATTGAGTGAAGTGCAGGGCACAGAATCAGAACGTGATTCAAATCTTGTATACCGCAATTACATAGGTGACAATATCTTTCATTTTTGGGAATACCCTCCCAGGAACCTGTTACAATTCTCAAGGGTAGTAAGTTCAATCTTAGTAACAAAATCACTCTACGAACTCCATGATTCAGGTTCCATAAGACATACGGCTGAGGATTTTTAACAATGGAGCTCCCAACAATGCAGTCCATCCTTCCGTTCAATGAGCATCATTTCAAATCTCTTTCACGTGAAATCACGTATATAGTTTTTTTTATTATATGCTTTAGCGATGTTTTATCTAAAACTGCTGCCCCTTCAAAATCCAAACAAAAAATGCTTAAACCCTTTAAATAATTTCTATAAATTGCACTTTTCCTCAACATGTTTACAAATATTTCCCTGTGCAGTGCTACCCTTAGTAAGTTGTCCTGACCATTTATCAGAGCATTACACCATCTTAAGCAGGCAGCCATTGATAACACATATGTTGAGAGAAGGCCAAATTCGAGCCTAATAGCCGCGATTGGCGCAGCATAACTTAGATTACATATTTGGCGCCAGATCTTTCCTTCCACTTTCTCAAAATTTGCCCACTCACACTCATCTGTTGTTTCACTAGCATAATTCAGAGTTGGAGGGATCTTTATTTTATAAACTGTAATGATGTGCGAAAAATGTCTTTTCCCACATTGCAAATACAAGCGATTAATTGCAGAGGCTTGTGAGATAGCTTTACCTTTGCAGTGGTCCATGTGACTTTTAGCAGAACACCTATTAGTAAATATTTTTCCTAAATAAGGATAACATTTTACTACTTCCATTTTTTCATTTCCCAGAACCATTTCAAATTTTTTCTAACCCTACAACCTTGGTAATTAAAAATCAAAACTTTGCTCTTTGAAATATTTATTTTTAAAAAATATTCTTCTGTGTACCTGACCAATTCCGCCAATCGTCTCTGTAACCCAATTGGAGTTAAGTCCATTATTATTGCATCATCTGCATACAACAGACAACTTAATTTAAGGTTACCCACTTGGGGAGGGTACCCTTTACTCTCTCCTACCCGACTCGGCAGGTCATTAATGTAGATTGAAAAGAGTAAAGGGGCCAGAAGGCACCCCTGCTTCAACCCGTTGTGTGTACATATTTTCTTTGAGAGGCCTTGAGTTCCCCCTAACAAGACTTTTGTCCACGTCGAGGAGTGGAGTGCAATTATTAATCTTAAAAGGTTCCCTGGGATCCCCATAGTGACCAATTTCCTCCTCAGCGTCCCCCGATCTACCCTGTCGAACGCTGTGGAGAAATCTATAAATGCTGTATACAACGGGATCCCCCGAGGTTATTTTTCGATTAGAGTTTGCAGGACAGAAATGTTATCTAGTGTACCACTATTCTTACGGAACCCCGATTGTTCCAAGGGGATGTAATTATTTCTGAATACCCACTCTTGCAAGAGTCCAAGGATACTCTTTGCAAACAGTTTCCCCGGTGCATCTAAAAGGGAAATTTGCCTAAAACTGGCCGGGGAATTTTTTGGGCCCTTCTTATATAACGGGACTATTATACTTCCCTTCCAGGAGTAAGGGATGTCCCCGCTGTTATAACAATGGACAAACAAGGGATGTAAAAATGTTGCCCAATCACCACAGTCCTGTTTTATTATTGTGATGTATTCCTATAGGTTCTGTATCGATCCCCCTATTCCTGACCCTGTTCTGGTTAACAATTAACTAGCAGCCATCCCACGATGCAAAAACCGTTATCTGATTAAGCCACACCACGGCACAGGAACGCGTTATCTGAGTAGGTCATAACGCTTGCCATCTAATTAGGCAAGCACTATTCCTTCAGCCCCTGATAAGGCATACGGAGTTCTCAAAACAAATCAAACCTATGACAACCTGGGAAAATCCCTACGGCCATTGTTTTGATTTCACCAAGAACTTCAGTAAAGAATGTGCTAACGATCAGTTCGTATGACATCCTTATTGACGTATCTATGTCCATCCTTACGTCAATCTCGGCACCTTACAGGTATAAATATTACCGACATTGCCTTAAGCAAACACACGCGGTGGTGACGAGATCGGAGCAGCGAGACTTGCCGAAGAGGCCAGCACAGAGCGGACCCCGCTGGCGCTGCCCCGCCTTCCTGACGCGCTGAGAACGAGACGCTGCTTTCTCCTGCCGAGAAATCCAGCTCCGGCGCTTCCAAGCAGCCCTTGCAGGCAGCCTGGAATATCGAGACCAAAGACGAGAGATACCAGCCCTCAACCATTCTAGATCTCAGGTACAGAACTGAATAACCCCTTACAGAGAATTCTTGAGTCAGTCACTTGGCAAAACAAACACAACTTAAACTGCTACTTATCTACTCCCGCCCACGTATTAGGCTTAGGTCAGGTACACCGGGGTAGGCGTAGTTAGAAGCACCAGTTGAGTACGATTAGTCAAATGTATATATGTATGTATCCATTTTATCCATTTTAAATATCTTATGGCTTAGAAACCATATCAATGCTTTCACAGTATTATTTTATACTTCTGCTTTTATTGTATGCACTTTACTTAACCATAAGTATTGCAATAATATCGATTAATTTCTCTTGTACGAGAAAAGAGACTGATCAATAAATAACATCTTTTATTGAACACGCCCGTCTCTTCCTTTTCTCTACAATCTGGTGAAACTAAGAATGCACTGAACTGACTAAGTAAAATAAGTTGTCTTTTGTTTTCACACGACTCTAGAGATACACTCTTGATTAGGGGAGAGCAAAGTTGTCATGTTCTATGGTTGTCAGAAACTAAATCCCTTCTTGTCTATCCAGGGAGGTTAAACTCCTCCTTGCCTATTCGAGAAAGTTTCTAGTGAACTCTGAGCTAGCTGGCAAACCCAAAACTTTAAGTCTAATATCGTCAGTAGAAGACCTAGTTAACCTCCGTCCTAGGTCTATACTATTGAAGGTATTATTCCAATGCGCAGAGCCTATTGGGATAATAGGAACTACACTACATGGCGCCCAAACGTTTGGAAAGGCGATAAAACTAACGCAAGACATTAGAGTAACTCAGTCGTGCTTTTTCACACAGAACCCCTTTTTTTCCCATAATACTCCAAAGACGTCTGGAGTGGGTGAAAGGTCATATCCGCCAAACCTCGCAGGAGGAGACTCCTATGTATGGTTCTTGGTTTAGTCAACGTTGAAGGATACACTGTTCCAAAATATTGTGCATCTAATCTTTGTTTCCATAAGAAACCTGATCTGCAAACAAACGGAATAACCTTCCTGTCGGTAAAATGGTAGACAGTGAAGAAGAAAGAGAAACAGCTAGAATGGCAGCTGAACTAGAAGCAGCTGATAATACTATGCAAGAAGCAGACCCGGATATAATACTCATCCCGGTCAACAAAAGGAAATCTGTAACTTTAAAACTTATAGAAAATGGACTGACACCTAGAGGTGGCACAGTCATATTCGTAATAGAGGCACACGAATATCGGCAGACAGAGGTATTCTATTCATGGATAAACTTTCCAGCAGCTAATGCTGTAACAAAGGTCTTCCACTATTACAAAACAGAGGAACCTCCTGAAGAGTACATTCCTTTCGAGGAGGTGGAAGTACCACTCAAATTCCAAGAGCACCTGCTCTTGTTGAATGGCGCCCTAAAACATAATAATCACATCACCAGGCTCGGTCCACTAGGTAGACCAGGAGCAACGTGGCCGGTCCTAGCCGGATACACACCACATCCAGACATCGAAGGGATGTCTGCAGCAGCTCTTTTAGTACAACTAAAACAATTAATAAAAGTACATAGACAATTAGTCCAATATGTAATGCGGACTTCAACAATCCAACCGGCAATCAAAATTCCACAGCTGACCCCTCATCAGGGGAACACAAATAAAATTACAACACAGAACATACAGTCCTGTCTAGGTAAAGTACCCGCAAAACGGGAACAAATACCTTTCTGGCTAGCACAAAAAATCACTCAAATAGAGGCGGTGTTTCCAGACACCACTCCTCTTGAGAAACACAGGATTCTGACTATCTGTCTTCCAATGGGAATCGCACCACACGTGGAGGACTGTGACACTTGGGGTACAGTCTTTGCTTCCATCTACACAAAAACACATGGTGTACCATCCATGTCAGTAATACCAGATGTGCTAAAACAAATTCAAGATGAATATGGTCCAGAACCCGCTTTAACTCTTGGTATGAAATTACTGAAAGACTTCAAGCAGGTCTCGGCTATATTATTAGCCAACATAAAGGGAGAAGCAGCAAACGTGGCGATCCGCCAAAGGTTAAAAGAAACAGATATAGCAGACCAACCAGCTGAAATTGCCAGAATCATAGAAAAATCCTATGAAGAACTAGGAAGAGATAGTCTGGGTGGAATACCGGTGAAACCACAACTGATTGAAAGTCCTGAAAAAATATTTATTAAAAATAATTTTACAACACAAAAAAAGAGCTGGGAAGGAAATATACAATCCTATCCTAAAGAAAAAAGATTCCAGACCAGAGGAAGGTCTCCTCGGCGGAGAGAAAGATCTCCTGACCAAGGACGCAAGTCTCCCCAAAGGGAGCCCTCTGTGAAAAAATACAACCTTAGAAATAGGGATAATATAAAGAAACCTGATAGATATCAAGATAATGATACACGTCCCTCTCAATCTTTTCAGACTTCCTCGCAGAAATCGGAAAGAAGAGGACGATCAGAACACAGGGAAGAGCACGTCAAGTCCAAAGACAAGGAACCTGCTCATCCAAATAAAAAATTACAATTTCCAAAAAAGAAGGTAGCCAGCATTAAAGTAATCAATAATGCCGAGAATACTGAGGACACAACTGAAAAACGGAGAATGGGCTCAGACAATGCTAGACAGCGCAGCAGAAGTGAGCATAGCTCGCAAAGTCCTTATGAATCATCTGGAGACAGTGGACACGAATGAATATATTCAAGTGGAAACTGCAGACACCAGAGTTAGCAAACCTCACAAAATATATGAAATAACATTACGTATAGAGGGGGAGAAGACTAGAAAAATAAGGGGTCTATTTTGGGATCCTCTCTCCCAGGGCTATGACATCCTTCTAGCTGAACGAGACTGTCCACCCGAGTTTGTCAGGGAGTGCCCTCATGGCGAAGAAATAATTATGCCTGCCTTCTCAAATCATATTCCAATTCATAAAAAATATACACTTGCAAGAAAGTGGGCAGTAGCTCTAGCTCCTGCTTTATATAAAAATCATGTAGGATGGGATAAGGACTCTCCTCCTCATAAAATCCAGTTAAAATCACAACCTACTGCACAAAGGCAGTACCCAATTAAGCAAGAAGCTAAAAAACAGGTAAAAGAGATCCTAGATCAACTTGAATACCAGGGGGTGATTGAAACTTGCACCTCACAAATGAACAACCCTTTGTTTCCTGTCTCCAAACCAGACAACTCATATCGTCTAGTTTTGGATTACAGACACCTTAACTCATGTTGCAAAACTTTTGCAGTGCAAAACTCGCATAGTGCTGCACTAATGAACAACATAGTGCGCAAAAAATACAAAACAACATTAGACATCTCTAATGGATTCTTTTGTCAAAATATAGCACCAGAGAGCAGATATTTGACTGCGTTCTCGGTAAATGGCTTGCAAAAAAGTTTCTGCCGTTTACCCCAGGGGCACAAGAACAGCCCAGGATTATTCTCAGCGAGAGTAACAGAATTACTACAAACATATGATGACGAGGCATTATCCTATGTCGACGACATTTACCTAACAGATGATGACTTGGATACTCACTTGAAGAGAGTGAACACCATAATACTTGGGTTCGCAGCAGAGGGTTACAAATTCAACTTTAAAAAGTAAAGAATTGCCCATCTGACAGTCCTGTTTTTAGGATATGAATTATCAAGTGAAGGCAAAAGCCTGGCTGACAATTTCCTAGAGAAATGTGCTGTACTCCAAACACCTAGAACACTAAAAAACCTACAATCAATTCTAGGCTTCCTAAATTTCGGAAGAACATACATTGCAAATTACGCAGAAAGGGTAAAACCCCTTTATGATCTAATAAAACCAGATTTTAAAAGAATCAATTGGACTCAAATACACACAGAAATTTTGAGATCCTTACAAACAGACATGTTAATTAAAACAAAATTAGAAACACGTGGCAACACACGCAATCTTGTGATTCGAGTCATCCCAGGAAGATGCGGATTCACATACCTGACCTCTAATGAGGGAGAAAAGGTACCAATTGCATACAAATCACACTTGTACACAAAAGCTGAAATGAAATTTAGTCCAACGGAAAAAATTCTGACCGCGGTACAGACTGCTGTAGCAAAGGAACGGGCCCTAGCACAAGGTAAACGAATAATCATCGTGACACCGATACCAGCCCTGGAGGCGGTAACAAAGGCAAGCATTCCGAATGCTAAAGCACTTCATCCAAGGTGGATACAGTGGGCTAATTCTCTTGCTGCAACAGACGTGGTATACGAATTTGATCCCAACTTAAAAACACAAGAATTTCTCCAATACGAATTCGAATGTCCTCCGCCGACCGAAATTCTGCCTCTAGAACATTACGGCTGTATAATATATACAGACGGATCAGCACAACCCGCAGTGGGGGGTAAACAAGCTTACAGTCCTGCGTGCGCGATTGTTAAAGGTCGCTGGCACGAAGGGAAATTTAAACCAGCGGTCACTAAAACACAATCTCTAGGAGATTGTACAGCTCAGCGAGCTGAACTACTGGCATTCAAGATGGCGCTTGAAAATACCGATCGAGAATTCCCCACACTCATAGTGTGCGATTTGTATTATTGCGTTCAGTCTTACAATGAATACTTGCAGATCTGGCTTCAAAATGGTTTTAAGGATGCAAAAGGAGGCACAATCAAGCATAAAATGCTCTGGGAACAAGTAGTTCTTTTACAAAAAGAACTACCGAAGACTCACGTGATACATACACTGAGTCATCAGCGTTCACGTTGCAGGGAATTCATTGGCTGAGACAGCCACAACGGTAGCAACTGAATCGGCTTCCGTAGTTAGAAAAAAGCGTGCAGTAAAATACATTGACGGTGAAACAGTGCTGGCGGTGAAAACGTCATCAAAAGGCGACTGCTCAGCGCTACCGATCAACTATCCACTCAAATATACATACATGATCGATGCAAACTCCATTCCTTTTGCTCGAATCCCTGGAGTGGGGGATAGAGTAATTCCAAACACGGACAGGAGAGGCTTGTTAATAGCAGACGCACATATGGGTGAGGGTCTCAGACACCTCAAACTAAAAGATTCTCTGGAAGAATTACAATCAAAGTACTGGTGGCCAGGCATGAGCCTGCAGCATCACATTTTTGTAAAAAAATGCCCTGACTGCAACAGAGAACGCAGTGGCGAGAGAAACGGTATATTACCATGGCGTTTCACTCCAGAATGGATCAACAATAAAAATTAATGCGTCCAATTAACATATAAAGACTATTTTCCACTTGTAATGTAGACCCCAGCACTCGGCTGACGTCTGGACTGTTATAAAAAGATTTGCGAGTCTATAATGGCATATATGCTAGAAGCATGCTACGTTTGGCTAAATGTTTTTTCCTCTTGCCCTAAAGTGCGTGGAAGAACATGGCCAAATGAGCATAGCATAGCGGGACTCTTCTCACTTCCTACCTGAGGGAACGGGATGGTGTAAAGAAAAAACCAAAGGCATAAAGTAATCTATAACAGCGAAGGTATTAGGTTCGGGAGCTGGGTGGGTCAAACATCTAATAAGTGTCCAACATAGTCTAAACAACCTGCCAAGAAATTCTCTGAGGGGATTCAGTCCGTACGAATTATTGTTTGGGACTAGAATGATGGTCTTAGATCTTGACAGTCAGACTTCAGTGGTTAAAGAAAAAAGCTTTGATATCAAAGATCGTTTGGCTATTTTACAGGACTTAAACGAAACAAGGAAAGACCTGAGCAACATAAAGTTGAAACAACAGCCAACAACCACTGAAGAAAAACCACCTGTCCCAGCAAGACCTGTCTGGATTCCAAAAGTCGGGGATCTAGTCAGAGAAAAGATCGCGGTAAAGAAGGAATTTGGGCCTTCTTACAGAAAAGCAGTTCCTGTCTTGTCTATCAACGGGACAAGATCAGTAGTACTACCGCCCCTTGCTGGTAAAAAGGAGAAGAGAGTTGTATCAATCGACCTGGTAAAACCACAATCATGTGGCCGATAACAAACAGTAGGCCAAGTGGACTCCCGATAAGTAGTAGAACACCAAGGTTTGCTACAAACACAGAGGTTCAATCTAAGAGGCTACTCACATTTGAAATGCCTACAGAACAACGACAAGGACTATGCAACAATGCTATGGAACTTAAACCTCTGACAACCCAAATAAAAACATTTAGCAGAGACACACCAATCTACAATGAAGTAACAAATGACAATGCTGCTGCAACAAAAGACACTAATAAAGCAAACAATAATCCTGAAGCAATTGGAACAATAGGCAGAACGGCATCCGGCTACTTCATCAACTTCAATGATTCATCTGAAGATCTGAGTGAATCAAAGGAACAGACATCAACAAAAACCTTTAAAGATAAAGCTAAGGAACTGTTTAAAGAACTGAAAGAAACCTATCTGATTTCTCCATGGATTGAATTCTGGGTGGCCTTAGGTGCACTTATCCTCATACTTTGGCTCATCATGGTACTATGTTTGGGAAATTTCATTGAGGGAAAATATGCTAAAATGGACACAGCAAGCCAGAAAATCAACTTGGTCCTCAAACCACACATGTCTTCACACGTCGAGAAAAGAGAACTTTCTTCAGTCAACTTCACAGCCAATTCTATACCCGGTGGGGTGGCATGGGACAATACTGATTATGAAATCTATGGTCCGGTTGAAATCCTGAAATATCCACATCAAATCAAGATCTCATTGAGTGACTTTGTAAAACCAAGCTCATTTGCTGATGATTGGGACTTTGAAAGTATTAATGATATGATGTCTGATCTAGTGATGTCTGCTAAATTTACAAAACATGATTATTTGCAGGGTTCGTCTAATTATGATAAGATGTTCTGCTACAATCACTTTGGTAACCATTATCTGCATAAATCTGCACAACCTAGAAATGTTTTAAATTATAATCAATGGGAACACTGTGCAACCCCTCCAAAAGGTAGCTCAAGAACTTTTTATGACAAATATTCATATTTTTCAGGGTTCAACACAAGTAATGCAGAAACATTTTATTTCAAATTGTCAAATAAGACAGGTACGAAGACCATGCTTACAAACACTAAATTGATATATTCAGACTCATTTTTTGAGCAAATGAGTACATTTGTTTTTGATTATTGGGACAAAAATGTTGAAGTAAAAAGTGTTTGGGGTACAAAAGAATGGCAAGTACAAGGTATAGAATCATTGTTCAGAGCCTGCATGATCCCAGAACAAATTATATTTTTGAATGACACTATTCAACAAACTACCTGTCTTGGCCTAGCCAACATCAAAGACTTAAACAAACCGTCTATTCCAAAGCCAACAATGAACAGTAATAGCTCTATAGATGAGGAGATAGACGTAAACCATATATTAAGCCAAAACAGAACACATCCTGATTGGAAACAGTGGTTGATCTGGCCCACAGATACTAATAACTGTCAAGACAGATTCCTGAACAAAATACAGGGGTTCACATTGACCAGGCCAGACCCTAGATATTCCCAAAGACAACACCCAGGGATAATTACCACGTACTGTGTGGGCAAGCTCTGCCTTCAATGGCTACAAACATCCACACTGGCAGAAATTAAGCAACACCTAACTTTACTTACTGATGGTGCTGACTTGCGTGATTTCATTATGGGACCGCGCAAAAAGCGTCAGAAACGCTTCATAGCAGCCTCTGTATATGCAGCTTATAACGAAGTCTGGAAAATAACTCAAATTGAAACATCAGAGAGAATACGGGAAATTGACCATATTAATTTGGAAAGATCACTTTCTGTAGTGGACAATGGGTTAATGACTCTGTCCTCCAGAATATACTCTTTGGACAGCATTGTGTCTTCAGCAATCGACATAATATCGCAAGACTTACTGTTGTTACAACACGGTCAGTCCCAATTGCGTTCTATTGTACAGCTTGGCTGGACGTTACAAATTCTGCGTTCAGGCTATGTGCCTTGGCGTTTAATCAACACAACGTCACTATTCAATATCTTTAACCTTACTGATAAACAAATCAGTATGGCACAGAAGGGTGCTGATTATACAATCCTGAGCATTGAGAAACTCGAGAGATTACCAGTGACAATGTCAGAACGACCTGTCAGTGAATGGATAATACATGGGATAATTAATATTCCAATATCTACTTTCAGGTTTCAATACTGCCAAAAATATATACAGGCTGGCATGTACGAAAAATTGGGAAAAGGGTACATTAAGTCAACATGGAACTTGCCCTATTCACATGCATGTGTCAGTAATAAAGGCCAGAAAGTGTTTCTTAGTGGCAATAATTGTGCGATGTCACTAAGCGGTACACTTCTGTGTAATGGTATTAGTTTACACGGAGCCTGTGAAGGGTCCTCAAATAACCTTTCATGCCACCAGCTAGGCACACCTGCAACACAAATAGAACCATTCTTTAGGAGACTATCGAACGGGAGTTACATTGTAATTGTAGACCGCAGATGTTGTAGTTTGGTGCCCGGAATACCTTATCTCATAACTACGACTGCGAAGGTCATGTGCTGTGAACGAGTATTGTTCCCCAGCGCAATGCCAGACAGGGAGGCAAGGGTATGGCCGAATTTGAAAATTGCTTCTATTCGAATTGATACTTTAAGCAGAATGAAAACAGTGCTCCTTCAGACGCCGACCAGGCTCACGTCATCAAAAGAAACGTATGATCTCCAAGTTGCAAGGACAACGGCAGAGATTCATTCATTTTTATCAACTAATTCCCCCATACATTTCGCAGAAATCCTGAACGAAATCTTAAATATTTCTGATACCAGTGGAGTCTCAAATGTATTTAAGACAGTGTTTTCGGGGGCTTTAACACCATTTAAAGCCATTCTGGGTATTTTTCCAGACTTCGTCCATTCCATCTTTGGTGGACTTCCTCTCCTTTTGGGACTAGTGGCAGGAATCCTATTTTTGATCCTGTTATTTCGCTATGGCAGACCGTGTCACAGACAAAACACCTGCGACAAGGGAAGAAACAATCCTAGCCATTGGATACCGGGACCGGATATCTAAGATCCTTGGGCTATCCCGGCTTAGAGACCTGAACATGACTTGGTTTCTTTCATTTAGACCAATGTGGCAAAGATGTGTTTTACCTGTATTAAGGTGCTTGCTATGCGGAGAAGAATGCGTGTTGGACACCTGTCTGACGTTACAATCGGATGCGCCAATGGATGCAGAAACTTTGTTGGGTCCGGTCACGGCTCATGCATTGTGCTGTCCCCAGCGGCTACCAATCCTGATGACGGCATTCGTGGAAACTTCACCACTACGATTGAGGGGTAGTGAGGTTCAAGATGAAAGCAGCATCGATCAGGTACGACCTTCTGTCAGCTATGCTGATCAAAACATCAATGGAGGCAATCATGCTCATGAATGCATGGTGACCACTTTTTCAGAGTTAGTGGACCTTTCACAGGAAGCTGTTGACAGCTTTTTCGACAGTCTAAATGATATGATGTTCTCACCAGAGCAGAAATATTGACTTTTGAGCAAGCTAGCACGCGGCGTTCCAAACACCATGAATTTGGCCTTCAACTTTAATGATAAAGTAACGTGAACAATTTTTTCTCCAGTCTACGGACAGCAGATTTTTTCACAACCCCCAAAATATTTTTATGGTTTTTTCGGGACACTTATCTTCTGCTTAAAGTAGAAACTATTCTTAGAGAACTAAATTTCTATTTTAGGAACTTTAGAGACATTAGCTGTCTTCTGGCATGTTCATGGATATTTTATTTTGTGATGAAATGGTCTCGCATTTTTTCTTCAGTATTAAGAGCCATTTCATGTGTTATTTTCATATCTTATTAATAATGATGTATAAATATGCGTGATTAATTTAGCATTCCTCTACTGCTTATGTGCATATAGTGCATATGATTATATTTTTCTCGTGTATTACATAATTTCGAAATGCATATGGATGTATTTTGGGGTGGTACGGTATACACATACGTCACTGTATATTTACTATGCCTAGATTTGTAAACATGGACATAGTCTGCGTGGAGTGGGTGTGATGTATTCCTATAGGTTCTGTATCGATCCCCCTATTCCTGACCCTGCTCTGGTTAACAATTAACTAGCAGCCATCCCACGATGCAAAAACCGTTATCTGATTAAGCCACACCACGGCACAGGAACGCGTTATCTGAGTAGGTCATAACGCTTGCCATCTAATTAGGCAAGCACTATTCCTTCAGCCCCTGATAAGGCATACGGAGTTCTCAAAACAAATCAAACCTATGACAACCTGGGAAAATCCCTGCGGCCATTGTTTTGATTTCACCAAGAACTTCAGTAAAGAATGTGCTAACGACCAGTTCGTATGACATCCTTATTGACGTATCTATGTCCATCCTTACGTCAATCTCGGCACCTTACAGGTATAAATATTACCGACATTGCCTTAAGCAAACACACGCGGTGGTGACGAGATCGGAGCAGCGAGACTTGCCGAAGAGGCCAGCACAGAGCGGACCCCGCTGGCGCTGCCCCGCCTTCCTGACGCGCTGAGAACGAGACGCTGCTTTCTCCTGCCGAGAAATCCAGCTCCGGCGCTTCCAAGCAGCCCTTGCAGGCAGCCTGGAATATCGAGACCAAAGACGAGAGATACCAGCCCTCAACCATTCTAGCTCTCAGGTACAGAACTGAATAACCCCTTACAGAGAATTCTTGAGTCAGTCACTTGGCAAAACAAACTTAACTTAAACTGCTACTTATCTACTCCCGCCCACGTATTAGGCTTAGGTCAGGTACACCGGGGTAGGCGTAGTTAGAAGCACCAGTTGAGTACGATTAGTCAAATGTATATAAGTATGTATCCATTTTATCCATTTTAAATATCTTATGGCTTAGAAACCATATCAATGCTTTCACAGTATTATTTTATACTTCTGCTTTTATTGTATGCACTTTACTTAACCATAAGTATTGCAATAATATCGATTCATTTCTCTTGTACGAGAAAAGAGACTGATCAATAAATAACATCTTTTATTGAACACGCCCGTCTCTTCCTTTTCTCTACAATCTGGTGAAACTAAGAATGCACTGAACTGACTGAGTAAAATAAGTTGTCTTTTGTTTTCACACGACTCTAGAGATACACTCTTGATTAGGGGAGAGCAAAGTTGTCATGTTCTATGGTTGTCAGAAACTAAATCCCTTCTTGTCTATTCAGGGAAGTTAAACTCCTCCTTGCCTATTCGAGAAAGTTTCTAGTGAACTCTGAGCTAGCTGGCAAACCCAAAACTTTAAGTCTAATATCGTCAGTAGAAGACCTAGTTAACCTCCGTCCTAGGTCTATACTATTGAAGGTATTATTCCAATGCGCAGAGCCTATTGGGATAATAGGAACTACACTACATTATGGCTACAGGGACGTTATTCAGCCCCATTGCCCCAGAGTATCTTGCCCCTTTAATGTATCCTTCAATTTCCCACCCTGTTGGTGCTCCTACATCACCCACCATTACTAAGTTATTAACAACCCCCTCAGACTGATCACCTAGATGATTGGGGGCATACAGTTGGGATATATAAATAAACCATTCTGATTCTGGGATCAGTATGGGTTGTGATTTTTCTCTACCATCACAATACTTAGCTATCAATGCCCTGTACTTTCTAGTATCCCCAGATAGAGCCACTTCCTGTAGATTGACCCATTTTTTATCTTCAGCGGCCCTCCGATCGGACGCTATTTTCCTTTTCCGAACCTGTTTTAATCTGTATATCTCTTTCTGCCTTAGTAAACTAGGATCTCTAAATTGGGCTCTAATCAACCTATTTATCTCCTTATTCAGTTTTTTAATTTCCCGGGAAATTATTACTATAGTGGGGCCTCTTATACCTTGCTTCTTTCTTCCCAATTTTTTAATTGTAGCCAAAACTCTTTCATACCTCACAACCGGGCTCTCCTGACTTAGCCTAAATGCGATATTCCTAAATACCCTCTGAAAGTTTGGAAGTGACTTATATTACCAACAAGTACAACCATTGTTTCGAGAGTAAGTTACATTATCATTCCTCTGATTCCAGAGTTCAGGCTTCTCGATGTTTATAACAAAATTTGGCACTAGAATGTTATGGTCACTCATCTTAGTGGGGAGCACCTTAAACTGTGTACACGCCCCAAACAATTGAAAAGAGACTGCCATATAATCAAGTAAGGAGTGGCCATATGTCCCGTGAAAGGTGTAGGCTGCAGGCGAATCCTCGGGGATTCTGCCATTTAAAAGTACAAGGTCAAGGGGGCATATTATCAAGGGGGTTTATCTCCGCTTTTTTAGCTTTAAAAGCCAAGAAAGCGGAGATAAAATGATCTCCCTATTACCTAGTTGTCGCTAACACCAGTTAGCAACAGCTAGTAGGAGATAGCGACCATCTTGGGCCCCGCTTTGCATGTCAGTGATATTTATCACTAATGACATGCAAAGTGGGCGTGCCAAGATGTTAGCGACTGGAAACAGTCGCTAACATCGCTATCTCCTATTACCAACTTTTGGAGATATTTGTGCTATGCGCGAATATCTCCAAAAGCTAACACC
This sequence comes from Lissotriton helveticus, assembly GCF_964261635.1. Classification (NCBI taxonomy): domain Eukaryota; kingdom Metazoa; phylum Chordata; class Amphibia; order Caudata; family Salamandridae; genus Lissotriton; species Lissotriton helveticus. The sequence continues at coordinate 1,066,258,006 of NC_136067.1, read as the reverse complement.
TGCCCCTGAGCAGTTCTTAGCCATGTTATCCAATGGTAGGTGGATAACATGGCTAAGAGCATTAGCTCGGTAATGCATGAATATTGCTTACTTTTCAGCGATATTCATGCATTTTGGCCGATTTTTATCGCTTAGGAGATATACCTTGATAATAGCAAGCTTCCTAAGCGATAATTATCGCTAGTTGTTGGTAATATGCCCCAAGGTTCCTAAGATTTTGCAAAAGGGAAAAGCCACGTTTGTCAGATTTTAACTGGGCCGGGAATACTGACTCTGGAATAGACCAGACCTCCTCCAATTCCAAGTTGGAGAAAGACGAGATAGAGCTGTTACATAACTTAGCGTTAAAGTCCCCTACCATCATTATACGTGCACTTTCTTCCATATTACCTAAGCTTTGCACGAAAGTGCAGATGGAGTCGACCAGTAGGTTAGATACCTTCCCTGGGGGTATATACACATTTACCAAGAACAAAAACATCACGTGCCCCAAGTTATCCTTTCCTATTTTTAGCTTTGCACGAATGCAGCAATTAGAAGGGTGTATATATATCACGGGGCCCCATGCTATATCACAACTTAGCAAAATGGCTAGACCTCCACTTGCATGCCCCTTTACAGATTTTTTTGCCGGACTGCAGTACACATAAAAATTCTCTAGCTGGAACTCTTCCCTTGCCCACGTGTCCTGGAGACAAATTATCTTGGGGTCTAAGTCTACTAAGGATTTAAGCTTGTGACTCGCTTTTCCTAGCCCCGCCATATTCCATGATATAATATTCCCCAATTGGCTACCCCCGCTCTATGGGCTTTGTATTAGATGTTTTTGCCCCATTCAAAGTACTTGCAACCCAGCTCCATTTTGACACCTCATCTTCTCCATCTACTCTAGGGGCCTCCTGAACCTCGGGAACTGAAAACTTAATTTCTCTTACGCCCGTTTTCCTTCCTACTGTTATTTCCATGTCCTCAAATTTTCGATGTGTATTTATACCCTCATACTCAGTGAATCCCTTCCCTTGCAGCTGATAAGATGTTCCAAGGCTTTTGGATGGGGCGCCATTTGAATCAGCACTGATAAAAACATCTATTCCTCTTATCCTGAAGCCATCAACATTTGCTAAAACGAGTGCTGACACTACCCCCGATGTAAAAGTGGCTTTAGTTACATGGGGTGCGCACCTTAAATCTAAGTGTACCAGTTCAATATCTTTACTGGTAATTAGCCTTAGGTCCTCTATTTCAGATATAATTCTGAGGAGGGCACTTCTATTCAATATCATTGATTCAGCATCGAAGAGAGGACTAAAAGTTAAAACCTTATTCACTTGCCCAGCACCTATGCCAGTGTACCTAGTTATATTATTATCTTGCAAACCCCTAGGGAAATCACCATTTAAGTTGCCCCCGTTTATTATTATTAGCAACCGTAGTCATTCTCCAACTATCTCCCCCAATCTTGCTTAATTCAGAACTCATTAGGGGCAAATCAAGCCCACTGGATTCATGTGCAGTACCTCTTGTGACTATTACGGAGCTTTTTATGTTGGCCAATTTTATTCCTGGACTACGACGACTGCTAGTACCCCTACTTATCCCGCCTTCATCCTCCCCGTCTTTGTTCATAGTAGCATTCAAAATAAAAATTGGACTATTCGGCTGAAAAACTTTTTCCTGCCCGAGATTCAGACTCTCATTCATTTTGGGTTGCACCACGGGTATTGTATTCTTTTCATCAGGGGGGGATATATTACTATTTCCCTTTTCACTTGCAGGTTGGAACCGCAGTTTTCTCTGCTTACGTTTCGGGAACCGACGATTCTTCATCTTCTTCTTCCTCCTACGGCCATTTTTGGCATTTTCCTTACTCACTAATGAGGCCTCCCCCACAAGTCCACTCTCTAAGATGTTAACTATTTCGTCGGGTTGCTGAAGTTTGAGTTCTTTTGACTTAATCTTATTAAATATTGGGAAAACACGCACTGAGTTTAAGACTGGGGAAACCTTTATATTTACCTTTTCCCCTGGTGTAGGGACCTTTACACATTCATTAGGGTTGACTTGATTCAGGCTTAAAATTAAATTTCTTTCAGGAGACATACATTCAGAGCCCACAGACAGTGCTTTTGGTTCCCACACCACAGAGTCTATATCGATGTTGTGCATTACATTATGCGTTTGACATGCTTTACTGGGTGCTGGGAGAGCCCTTCTCGACAAAATGGGGCTTGTCTAAAGTGTTTAAGATCTAAAACCCCTCCCAGTATAGGCGTGAGGACTTCCAGAATGTGATCGGAGTTTAAGGTACTTTTCTCCAGCAGAGACAAAATTGCGGAGAGGATTTTTTCCAATTTAAAAAGGAAGTCCATTAACCCCTTTGACCCTGCATTCTCATTTACAATCAATGAATTCAAGGAATTCCCTGCCCTTTTGTCACCTGTCACTGATATCTCTTCAACTGAAAAATCTTGCAAGTCAGCAGCTGAGGATACATTAGTAGGTATACTACTGTACATGATTGGCATATGTGTTTGGACTCCTAATCGTGACGGATATACTCCTATATCCGAATATAACTCTAGGTCCAACCCCGAGGTACCGGAATTTTCCAGCTGCTTCATCAGTTCAGCATTTTTTTCTCGTTGGATAGCAATGCCCGGTAGAGTAAAATCCTCTGTTTTCGCCTGCCCATTGAATAAGTTGGGTTCCATCCGCCGTTCTATCTAAGGAGAAAGATCACTTACTTTTATCGATAGACAGTCCGGCACTGACCTCTGAGTTTCTCCTACATTGTCTTTTGAATTATCAAAGAGGGTTAACAGATCTGCTGATGGAGATAATGGAATAAATTCCTTTTTTTCAATGTCCTTGTCCTGAGGAACACAATCTACCTCGACCCTCGATAAGGCTGTTTCCAATTCCATTTCCGAGGTATTACCCTCCCCTTCTGCTTGCCGGACATCAGTTGCTCTTTCAATTAAAGGGGGTACCACATCACATTCACCCCCATTGTTCTGGCGTATAGTTACAACTGGGTAAAGCGCCTCTGGTCTTATAGATTGACTCTCCACCCTATTTTCTGCTATTACTTTGGTGACCATTGCTTCCTCAACTGAATTCCCCTTTTTTTCTTCTTCTTCATTTTTTTGCCCTATTACGTGCTTAGAGCTTCTTCCCCCTTTAGAAAACATTGATTTTACTGATGGATAAGCCTTCAGGAGCATACGATGATCACCGTTTCTCCGACGACGAATAGTTTTCTGTGGTTTTAGGGACCTTAAAGAAGAACTCTTGTCACTCAGATTACTACTTTCTGGAGTTACTGCTCATTTTGCTTTTAGCTGTGAGTGCAGACGCCTAACTGACATTAGCATTGCCTAAGAGACTTAAACACCACTTAGTCTTGGTGTTCGTCCAGTTGTTAATGGGGAGAGGGTGCAAGATGGTGACGATTAATAAAATAGGATGAAGATACAGCTGTGAATGAAGAAGGAGTGGGAGGATTGACTCCGCGGATTCTCACACGCCACCTTGCCCGAGGCCTGGGCGATTCAGCAGCGGCCCAGCCAGAACCGCACGCCGACCCCCGTCTGGCAACCGGGACTATGGTGGCCGTAGCAGTATCTGCGAATCGGTGAAGAGGCGAAGGGAATGACGGAGCAGCAAGTCCAACTGTCTGTAGTTTACGAGGGCCTAGCAATGCTCCAAATGCTTGGCTGCCCCAACTACTTGGCTGCCACTCACTATTCACCACTTCTTCCAAGTGCCTGCCCACTCGCCTACTCAGCTGAGACTATTCTCCGCTGCTCTCCAACGTCCAATCTATAACTCGGACCTAGGATGCCGCTGCTAGCCAAATCACCAACCACCTGATGCTCAAGATTCAATGCTCGATCAAGTGTATGGCATTCAACGCCTGCTCTTCGTGCCTCCTGCAACCTTTCCCAAATTCATACCAAGAGGCTCCTGCCACGTTCAGCTCCCGCCACGCACGCCCTTCGAGCCCCCAGTCAAGGTACCTGCAAGGTGACTGCGGCAATAACAATGGCGGCTCACATAAAGCCCCCGGCACCCACTGCGGTCTGGTTCTGGTGTGCACTAGCGTTGCGTTGCGTCCTGACCCCACTGGAAAGTGGCAGAACCCCCAGCGGCGGGGGACCGGAAACCGACCCCCAGCCCGGAGCACACACAAGGTCGAGCAGGATGTCCACAAAGCCAGGGGCCAGCAACAGACCCACAGAGGCGTAACCAGGGACTGTTCAGGTGCGGGCAAAAAAACTCACAGACCACTCAGTTGGGTAGTAGCCTCGCTAACCAGTTCTCAGGCTCAGGCTATGCACACCTCTTCTATTTTCCTCTATTCCTTTACTCAGGCCCACTGTTAGGGGCTCAGGGCTCAGGAGCGCAGGGGGTCAAAGAATTACACTCTCCCCCCGTGGTGCTCACAGTCACAGATCACCAGGCTGCCTTTCCCAGTTCAAAACCCACTCAGGTATAACGTTCCAAAGCAATAGCACACTCCCCCCTGTGGTGCTCACCGCCACAGTTTTCCCCTGGCCGCCTGTCCCATCAGCTCCAAAAACCGCTGAGGTGTGTTACTCCGTGTGCATTGCTCCAATGACCAGTCTCCTATGCAGCCCCTCCAGAAGCTTCACGGGGCTGCATGGGGTTCCACGGTGGTCCGGCGTTGTTTTCGGCGGCTCCTTGGCTCTGGCCGCACTCTCTGCTCTCCACCCCACTCTCTGTTTACGCCGCACGCCGCACCGCCGCACTGCCGCCGGCCATCAATGCCTCGGGCTCGGGCTCAGTCTCGGGCGGGAGAGGGTCGCCAACTCTCACCCAGCAACCAACTACCGGCAACCGGTAATCGGCAATCAGAAAACGGCAGAAAACGGCAGTCGGCAACCGGGAATAGGCAATCAGAAAACGGCAGAAACCGGCAGTCGGGAAACGGGAGTCCGCAGTCCGGGAGTCTCAAACCACAGGTCAGTCCGCCTACGCCTCCGCTAGCCAGCCGCAGAACTCGCACATGCGCAATCACTGACTCTGTTCAGACTTTAATGCATCTAGAAAGAGCAACATCATATTTGTCTGCCAAATCTGAAGCTCGTGTTACTGATACTGATTCAAAAGTGAAGGGACTAAACATCCTCTGATAATCTCGTCCAATTCTATCTTCAGCTTTGGTATATTTGAGGGTCTAATTTTAAGCTAACTCATAGATAGTGGCTTGGTCTCATCTGTCCTTCTACTCTCAGGAGACTCCTCAAACCATGGAGGGAAAATTTCAATATCAAAGTGTTCCATCCCACTTTGGGCAATTGCTGTTGTGAAGACAAGTCTCTCTCCTTTTATTAGGGTTTATTAATTTTGGGATGGGCTCCAGTCAGTTTTTAATTTGAGCCTGTGGTTTCCAATGCTCAGTACCAGCACGTAATCAACACCAGCACTTGAGACCCAGTTAAGGACACATAGGGGGATATTCTCAAGAACATGTTATAATTATTGCAAATTTAGCTTAACACAACTCTTCATATCGCAGTCTATCGCGGGAAAATAACGCAGTGTTAACTAAGTATTCACAACACGGCGGTACCATGCGATAGGCGTACAATAACGCGTTAAATTTCCGAGATAAAGTCGACATGACGCTGCAAAAATGCAAAACACAAACACAAAAAAAGTTGCGTTGAGGCCAGTTGCGATACAAAAGTCAGCGAAAACCAGCGACAGGCCTGCAATTCACACACGTCAGGCGGGAAAAATCACCATAAAAGAAGAAAAAAAAAACAGACAAACAAATGCAAAACAACAGAGAAGCTCAATGGATTTTGCCGGAGCACGTACGGAGGACAACCAGAACCCCACAAGCCCGCTGGAGGACCAGCCTGGGACATCGGGGTCAGGGAAGGCCAAGGAGAAGAAGAGTAGGAAGAAGCGGTACAGTCCGCAGGAAACCAGGATCCTGATAACGGAGGTGGTAGAACAACATCAACAACTGTTCATCAACTCCACTGTGTCATTGACAACAAAAACTGGACTATGGCAGTCCATCGTGGACAAGGCGAATGCAGTCGGAGTGCTGAAAAGGACAATGGAAGAGGTCAAGAGGCGCTGGAATGATGTCAAGCGCAAAACAGAGCTGAAAGTCGCTAACAACCGTAAGGCAGCAATGCAGACTGGAGGTGGGAGTCCTGCGCCACAGGAGGAACTGGTGAGAGATGGAGGAAATGGTGTCCACAGTCATCTGTGGGGAGACAGTTGCAGGAGTTGGGGGACCGGACACTGCTCAACATGACCGGACACAACAGCACCAGGGTGAGTAACGACCAGGGACTGGGGGGACAGGGGAGATGGCCACAATGGCACACATGCACAATTAAGTAGAGCAAATCTGTGGACAAACCTTTACACAGCCCCCAACTCCCACCAAGAGACCAATGTACCCAAGTATGCAACATCTCAGCACTGTATAAGCACAGAAGTCAAAGGCACACCGCATGAAAGGGATAAGGGGCAGCAAAATCAGAGCTGCAGGGACGACTCCCCCGAAATGCAGCACACCCACACATAACGTGCAGAGCACATCAACATTGACAACAATGTGGTACAAACCGCAACACGTCCACAACAGAACACAGGACACAAATGGTGCCGCTTGTGTGTAGAAACTGGCCAAACACATTTGGCATTGCAGGGAAATATGAGTTGATAATGTACAAGTACAAAAACACATCCGTTATGTTGTCGAAATGTCCATTGCCCCCCATCAAATAGGCCGCTCCTCCCAACAGCCACAATGTACACAGTCATGCAGTCTGAATGAAAACATGTACAATGCGAAAACATACATGCAAACACATTGGTAAACTGCATATCCCCTTTACATTGCAGAGGGAGAATCAACATCTCCTGCAGAGCAGCCCAAACCTCTCTTCTCTGATGATGTCGAGGACCACCACAGCTTTGACTCTGATGCCCTCCAACAGCTCGAGAAAAGCCTCCGCAGCCCACCTCCAGGAGCAGGGCAGCCCAGCTGCTACGAGGTGACCCCACCGCCTGCACAGACCACACAGCAGGCAGCACCCACCACCACGGCTGCCTCAAAGAACGCCGTGTGTTGGGGTGCCAGGAGAGTCTGGCTGAATGGGTGCGGGTGGGCTTCGACAACATTGCAGACAAACTAGATGCCATACGTGGGTATCTAAGTCCCATCAGGGACCACTCACGGTCCCTAATGGACACCCACAGTCCGCTCTATGCTCTCCAATGGACCATGGCTGACATCCCTGAAGCCCTGACTCAGAGACTAGAACAACTTTCCAGTCAGAGTGGCTCTAGCGGTGTCACCCCAGAGTTGGGATACATGTGGTGGTCAATGGAGACCATGGAATGGACTCAGGCGGAAAGAGCAGCTGCCACAGCTGCACACCAGTGAGAGGTGGCTCGGTTTCTCATTGACCTCAGGATCATCCTCATGGCATTGCTGACACGAGGCCTTTCGCTGATGCATGCTGCTGCTACCAATACATCCACATCTCCGCCCCCTGAAGTGACAGTGCCACACAGTGCGGCAGACATTCCACCTCCTGCCCCTGAGGTGTCACTGTCACACAGTGCTGGAGACAGAACACCACCACCCACTTGTGAGGCACATGAAACAGCAGAGGACGAAGAAGCGGATGAAACCGCCTTACTGGTAAGAAGAAAACTGTATCATTCATCTCCGCCATATGGCCTTTTTCTGCTTGGTTCTGCATCACCACCTTCCACTGTCCCCCAATACACTCTGCGACACTCACCTTGGACCTCGACATGGACTGCCATATTCTGTTTGATTGCCAATGACATAGCAATCATACTGCTGACTGAACTCTTCCTCTTCCTTTGGACTTGTCATTCCCTGAAGGACTCTGGCTGGCCCTCCATGGGCCAACATTGTAAAGTGGGGATGGTATGGCCCTGTACTGCTCCAGCTGCAACACTCCTCTGAATGTGCATTAAACATTCATAATCACACAGATGTGTTGTGTCTATGATCTTTCAAGTGTCCAAGTATAGAAGAATGTAGGCTCAGTGATTCTCCCTTACTTCCATGTTGCTCATGTTGTTGGACTTGGGTCAGAGGGTGACACATTGTCGAATGCAGTCCGGGTGGCGCTGACACAACAACAGGGACACACGCATTAGTTACTTCCTTGTCCAGCGCAGTACGGAACCACGGCCAGATCCCCGGGGTCATTGTTCAAAACCTTATGTTGGACTGGCATACGCCAGGCCAGCCCACTCCGCTCACGCTCACAGGGGTGGACGACAACACTACATGTGCCAGGTCTTCACTGTAGTGATCTGCAGATCACAGGTCTAGTTGTCAGCATGCCACAGCGACTCCCTCATGGCTGGTTTACACCCACACCACACCCATCCAGCACACGCGTCAGAGGACATGTGACCCTGCCAATAAACAGTGCCGGGCACACGTGCTCAACCCCATTTCCACTCTCTATCTGGGTGTATCTGGCCTAGGGCCCTGCAACATCACATTCCCCAGGGCCGGAGGAGACATGCTGTCGTCCGCGACACGATACTCAATCATAGAGGGTCCATGACTTTCGGGGCACAGCCTTGGTGGCACCGGATACACTGCAGCCAGCACAGGCACACGGCCACGGGACGGTGACTTTTGGTTCACTGAGGTAGGGGCCCCTTAAGTGCTGAGTCGGTGTGCAGCCTGCGATGAAGCCCCATCCTGGTGGTCCGGACTGATGACAATCATTGTGATCCCTGCTGGACCGCAGTGTAGGCCTGAGCCAGGGGCCAGTGCATGTCTACTGCCACGACCCTGAATCAAATGTCCGCGGGACCCTGGCTTGGGGCTTGCACCGGCACGTGGTGGGCCCTCTTTGCGACATGCCAGTGGGGGAAGGTGTGAAGTGAGGTCCGGGTGCCCAGGGGTGGGCTTGCATCACTGGTCGGTGGGAGGGGCTGGGTTGCAGCTGCCTGGGTGTGCAGGGGCAGGCATGCACTGCTGAGTGGCAGGAGGGGCTGGGGTGCAGCTGCTTGGGTGCGCAGGAGCGGACAGGCAATGATGGAGTGTGCAATTGTATGTACTTTGCCATTCATGTATCGGGACTCTGTTTCAGATGAGGGACCTTGTGACCTGCACTACATACCGGTACGTGGTTGGAGACACACCAGTGGTAGCAGGTGAGCAGGGAGGCCTGGGTGTGCAGTGTCGGCACTCTTTCTCCCTGTCTCTCTCTTCTTTTCCATGTGTCTCTCTCCTCCTCTCTTTCCATCTTCCTCTCTCGCCGTTTCTTTCCGTCTTTCTATCTCCCTCCCTCTCTTTCCGTCTTCCTCTCTCTCCCACTTATTCTGTCTTTCTCTCATCCTCCCTCTCTTTCCGTCTTTCTCTCTCCCTCCCTCTCTTTTCATCTTCCTTTCCCTCCCTCTCTTTCTGTGTTTCTCTCTCCCTCCCTCTCTTTCCGTCTTCCTCTCCCTCCCTCTCTTTCCATCTTCCTCTCTCTCCCTCTCTTTCCATCTTTCTCTCTCCCTCCCTTTCCTTCTCTCTCTCTCTCGCTGTCTCTCCTCTCTCCTTCGCTCTCTCTCTGTCCTTTGGTGAGAGCATGACAAACCTTCATATCTGGTATTTTTGCCTTGCAGGCTGTGACCTACAGATTGTCCCGAGGAGAGCCGCCATAAGTCTTCATTAATGTTCTTATGAGTTTTTTTAATACATTTTCCTTTGGTAATTCAAAGGTGAATGTTAATATTTTTTTACGACACGTGCATGTTACCTGTTGTATTTGTGCGACATCAGGCGGATTCTTTGGTACATGATTTCGTGAAGTTCATGTCGCATGTCTTTGCTTGGGGGGTTGCCAGGGAGGGTGCTTGGGGGTCCTGCGGGTGGTGGCGGTGGGTGTTGTGGCCCTCTTGGGATTCTGGCCTGCATGATCAGTGGCTCCATGGCATCTGTTGCCCTTCAGGTGTGGATCTGGGCTGGGCTCCCTTTTCTGGTGCAGGCTGTCGTCCGACTTTACACCAGGACAGAGCAGGTGTTAGTTTCCTGCTACTAACACGCCTTATCACCTGTTTTGTTATCTTATCGCCGATCTGGCTGGTTGTTGAGAATGTTGAGGAGTGGTGGTGTTGCGGCTTTTTGCGCTGGAACGCCTACTCTGCATCTCATTAGCATTAGTTGTGTGGGTCATCTGTAGCGATGTTTTTTGCGGCTGCTATCGCAGGTAAACTGGTGATATGGGATGTTAGCACCAGCTTGTGAATGGGGCGATACATCTATCACCACTTTGGCTGTGATAAAGTACCATTAATACAGCGAAAAATCCTTGAGAATATGCCCATTAATTTTTGGTGGGCACAGGGATCTTTAGTGATTCTCACAGAATCAAAGGATGTTGAGCCGATGCTGAGACTCGAACCAGGTTCCACAGCTCCGTAGTTGGCAGCTCTGGCCATTACTCAACATCCCACACACTTGTAGGATTTGTTGGTTCTTCATTAGGTAGCACTAACAGGAGAAATAGGCTAGTCAAAGCTGCCTCCTGACAAGAGCCTGGGCACTTCTTTTTTTTTAAATTAACCGCTAGCTCCAAGCAACAGTCTGTTTATTCTGTGATGTTAGGATAAACCCTCTTGTGGCCACTCCTCTTCAAGCTCCTGGAACTGCAGGAATCAGGACACAAGTCACTTGGTCGAGTAGAACAGGAACAGCTAAAGTCTGAGCTAGTATGACTTTGGGTATTGGAGCAGGAATAGGTGCAACAGTCGTAGGAACAACCGGGGCAGCCACAGTGATAGCTGTCTCAATAGGTGCAACTGCAACAGGAAGAGTTGGTGGTGACCCTCTAATCTGAGTCACAATTGGGTCAACAGAGGCTGTGACAATAGTACTACTACTAACTGAGCACTGTCTTGATCTGTGGACTGGGCAGCTTAAGGTGGTGGACGTGAGGGCAACAAGAGGTCTAAGAAATCATCCCTAGAGTCACAATCAGTGCTAGCCTTCTTTGCGGCATCAGCATCTTTGTCTCCCCATGTTCTTTTCTTTTTAGGCTTTTCACTCATTAAGGCAGGATACAGCCTAGTTTCCTTAATTACATATTTCCTTCACCTATGCTGTTCTTCATCCCACTTAGCATCTGAGTAATTACGCACCGTTCCCTTAGCTCTAGGCTTGCATTTCTCTTTCTTTTTGGCATGTACAGCACACTCCCAGGCACCCAAGGCCTAATAATGTGCGGGTTTGGGCAGAGATTTCCTGCCATACAGTACTACACATTAAATGTGCCATGTGGAGGAAATTGTAATGGTCCTTCTTTCTCGAAGACCTTATGCCATTGATGAGGCCACAAACGTGTGAAGTCCTTTATTTGTCACCATATAATCATCTGTGAAGCTTCCTCACCCTCACTGATGGAATCTCAAACTTCACCCCTCATAAAATGTCTAAGGGCTCTGAAACATTTCATGATTACATTGATTAAGCAATGAAATGAACAAATCTCAATTCAAATGTCCAGAGTTTCAGTCCAAATCACAATTCAAAAAAGATCAGCACTTCTATCCAACCCCAAAGCGGTTCTTTACTCCGTGGGCCTATCACAGCATGGCAAAACAACCAATCTCATTGTGACACTTCACACCAACAGATTTCTGAAGCATACCTCACTCTTTGCAGTGGTACACCCTCCATTACAATTTTATGTACGACGACTTCTACAAACACTAAAGCAAGCACAGTCAACAAATAACTTTTGTCTACTCCACTAACCAATCAATCACTCACATAAAAATCAGCCAGTAATAACATTTTCCAACTTCCGTGCACACACAAACACACACACACAAACTGAATCTCGACCATTGGGGAATCACCATGACTAATGCAGCTATCCCCCTGCACAACAGGGTCTACCAGCACTAATCACTATTAGTGCACTCACAACAATTGGTTACAGTTCCCTGTCTCTATTGTGTGGTCAATTGTACCTCACAAACTGACACCACAAAACCTAGCAGACAAGTTTAACCAAAATATACTTCTTATCTACCATGGGATCTTGGACTCCGATTAGCCCAATAACAACTTCAACAGCTCAACATCGAGTACATATACACATCTACACAACTAGACCATGAACATCACCACAATGCAAAACGTACATCATGAACACAACACCGTAAGCTAAATATAAACAATTGCAATGCACAACCCTATTAATGCTCACTCATCCACCACTGCAAAAGAAACCAAAACTGTCAATCTTCAAGCTGGGCCATGGACTTTCAGGGCATTGATGATTTGAGCTGGAGCAAGGTCCAATCAGGTCTATATTTGCTAGATCTTTCTAGCTCCTTCCCTCCAGTTACATAACCCTCCTCCTGCTACCACTCAATATAGCAGAGGTTTCAGAATCTTAATCTACGTGTGTAATCATCATACAAACCCTGCCAATATGTTAGTTGATGTAGAGATGTGCTTAAGAGCTGGCTTTTAAATACATTTCCATAACAAGAAGCAACAACAAGTATTGCAATGAGTTTAAAAGGATATATTAGTTTAAATTAGTTAAAATTGAGTCATTAATACATTAAGGATTCATATTTAAGCATTACTGTTACAAGTTTAAATGGTTTGAGCGTTAACATTTCAACTAAGGAAAACAGAACATTAACAAGAATTACATAAAGAATACAACAAATCCAGAAATTGTGTTCCTTAAAGGGAATCCTCAGTCTCGACTATGTAGGTATAAGTCAGAAAAAGGCATCTGATCAGAAAAATAAGGTAAGGTGTCATCTTCAGAAAAAACAAAGAAAGGATTCTGCAAAAGAGAATAAGACTGCTTAGGCTTAAAGCCTTTTAACTCGGGCTTTGGAAATCAACAGAGGTAAGGAGGGTGTTCTCAGCAACCATCTGCTCTCTAATCTAATGAACAAACACTATTTTTATTTAAGAAAGGAATTAGTTTGCAGCATTACGGCTTGTTCTTTCTCTCTGTAAAGTCTCTCAGTCATATTACTCCAAACGCTTGGAGCTGGACCACTCCCCCATTTCTCAAGGCATCACAACAGTCATGCATGGCTTTGTCCTTGAATTGTCACACTGGACAGACTGTTGAGTACAGTCAGCTCTTCCCACGAGTCTCTCCCCCACTCTGGCATCTTCTTCATTTTGATGAGAACCTCACTATTAGTCGTCTAATACATAACAATAAACTATTCACCAGCTAGCATAAGGCATCGTGGAAATAAACAGCATCTGCAATGGAAAAACATGGCATGCGAAGCAAATGAAAATGAAATGTGCAGGCCTTTCAGCTCTTAAATGTCTGAATGTCGACATTCAAGATGGCAACAGGTCTGTAGTTAACTTTAGTTATGCAAGATGCCAACTCATGCTGCTCATAATAACTAAATGCAGTTACCTACTACAAATTATATGATTAAAATGCGCACGTTATTTAGCAATGTAAATCAAATTTTGCTCAGAAATTAGTTCATTATGCTAATTTAAATTGCACTGTCCCAAAAGCTACAGTTTGGGGTCCACTGGGCCTCTGACCATCCTAGGCCCTGGTGCCACAACACCTGCTGCACTATTGATAACTATACACCTGTTAAATGCCACAATAGGTGAATGATTTTGGATTTTACAGCCTTTTGTTTTCAAGGGGAACTTTTATTGTATTTTCCATGAATTTCCTTTCACTCTGAGGGCTGACTTTCTTCAGAAGACCTAGCAAATTATCAGACCAATAAGGAGAAGCAACATTTGTTCATTTTCACATCAAGCGGTTCGCTAATTGTTTCTGGTATTTATTTATCATTGAATCTATAGTGAACAAAATCTCTGCAAATTATTCTACAATTTACATTTGATGTAGGTGGTGTTGATACATGTGTATAATGTCAAAAATGATATCAATCTTTCTGTTGCACCTTTTCGGATTTCACGCTAACTTCTGCTTCTTATAACTAAATAAAAACTAAAAATAAAAGGGGAAATCTTTTTATATATTTTCATTCAGTGGTAATTACTCTGGGCCGCATTCTAGTGCATTGTTTTTTGCTCACTGTGCCACTGGAGGTGGGCAAGACAGACATGGCTTGAGGATGGCTCAATTAATTTGTGGGTCTTGCCCAGCCCTTCAACCACTGGGACTGATGAGTTAAAACAGAGACCAGTCAAGCATGACAGGCACTGGCCTTCACTGCACAAGTGCTGTTTTAAAAAGACAGAGAAATGATATCCACTTTTCAGCAACAATGTTTGCTTTGGAAAATGTCACTCAACGCGGCCCCAGCCAGCTCCCCATATGCTGCGGGAGCCTACGTTGATCCCATAGGTAGCAGCTATTTATTCTGCTCCTCCGGAGCAATTTCTTGATCTGTTTCCCTTCCTGCATCAGTGTGGCCAGGGAAACAGATCAAAAGTCTACTCCCAGCCAGCTCTTGCCCGCTGGGAGCATACTTTGGGTTTGCTCCCGTTTGGTGGGAGTTTTGAAAATGTTGCTGCTAGTCAGGAGAAAACATAAACTTTTCCTGGCTGCGCCAGTACCGGCAGGAAAACGGTTGTGACTCAGAGGTGGGCTTCCTGGGACACAGCATGTGAATCGGCCTGTGGGATGGGGCGGGCACCCTGGGTATTCCTACCCTGCCCCCTTATATCATTTAAAAAAAATCTTCAGGACAAGTGACTAAGTCCCCACATCCTGTAATGGCTGACGGTAACATTTTACCCATGTTGCTGGCAGCTAATAAGAGTGCTCGCTCCTGCAGGAGACTGTCTCCAATGCGAGCAAAGGGGCCCAAGGAAAAAGGCTCCCTGTACCAATCAGAATTTTTTTTTAAATTGTGTTCAAGGGACTTTCATGAGAGCCTCTCGAACCCAGCCATCCAGCTATCCAAATATTTCTTAACATTCAATTTCTCAAAAACTACTGAATGGATTTACGGTATAGAGTCAAAATATCGAGTCCATAATATTGAGTTAAAAATATAGTATGGACGGGGCGTGGCTTGGACGCCGAGGAAGATGGCGGTTTAGAGCGTCTCTCCTCCCGTCACGAGCGTCTTTACCAGGAATTGGAACGCCTTTATGTGCCTACAGCTGGGATGTGACCGAAGATTCAAGCATCGGATCACTCCCTGACTGTAATGAGCTGACCTGCGTGTCCGGGACTACAGCGGATCGAGAGCTGCACCGAGTGAGGCTTCAGGACGTCCATGGCGGCAGCGCGACTGAGGGAAGGAAAGCGGAGCGCGCTGCGGAGCGCAGCAGAAAACCAGACATCCAGACAACACAAGAGAGACTGAAGTAGGTGGGCACGTCTACAGAAATTGGCGCACCGGGGCAGACAGCTGAATTTACCGATCGCACGAGTACAGTGCGATCGGCCATACCGAGACTTCCCTAACCTTTACCAAGATGGCGGCCGCCACTCGGTAATGCCTGGAAGACCGAGGCAAGTGTCTTTCCTCACTAGCTCTGCCCAAATCAGCCGGGTTTGAGGCCAGGCGAACATTGCTGGGAACCAATCCGACATGTGGAGAAGGAATTAGTCACACATTCCAGTTCTGGCCAGGGGGAGAGGAATGTTGCTACGCTGTGTACCTGGTGTGCATACCATTACTCTACAAAGCATCCCCTAAAGGTTACAATGCACGAGCTGCTCACGTTGTCTCATCACACATGAACCTGGATTGCTTGGCATCAACTCACAGTGGGCTCCCTAATGCTCCAGTCTCAACAATCACCACGTGCACTTAATGAATGAATAGATGGGACGCTCTGTTCCTCAGATGCCTTTTGCGAAGTGTTATTACTATCAGTGACCTGGTTTCTGGCTGACCAATCTCCTATTAGGCTAGTGCTGTCTATTTTGTGCCGCGTGAGTGCCGAAGGGAAGCTTTCAAGTCGCTGCCCAACCTTCTAAGCATCCCAGGAAAGGATCAAGTGGTCGCAATGGGTACCAAAGATCAGGGAACCCTTAAGAGACTTAAAACAAACAACTCGAACCCGGGATCACCAGACAAACCAAGGAATGTTCCTACAGACGCACTAGACATGATATTGAATAGGCTAGACGAAGTGAAGGACCTAGCCAAGGCCACTAAGGAGGAAGTGGTGGCGATCCGTCAAGATATCCGAGATACTAATGCACGCCTAACAGAAACAGAATCCCGGATCAGTCGCTTGGAAGACATAGAGGCTAAAACTACAACGGCTCTGAAACACCTACACATCTCCTCTGACCAGACAACTAGACGACTGGCCGAGTTGGAAGACAGGAACAGGAGGGGGAACTTACGCATTTTTGGAATTCCGGAAGGGTCAGAAGAATCGGAAAGTTCATGCATTAAGTTCTTGGAATCCTGGTTCACTAAAGCCACGAACATGACCTTTACAAACCCTCTTGAATTTGACAGAGCGCATAGAGTCCCAGGAAGAATCACTAAAACGCAGAGAGGACCAAGGCCCATCATATGTAAACCATTACGCTACCAGCACGTGGAGCAAATCCTAGCCTTCGTGCGAAAGCACAACCATATTCTGTGGAAAGACTCCAAGGTATACATTTCTCAAGATTACAGTAAAGAGACCATGGAAATAAGGAAGGCCTTCCTTGCCCTACGTCCGCAACTGTCAGTGAAGGGATACCAATTTGGGTTTGTGGGCCCAGCGAAGTACAGGGTGACAATACGAGGATCGTCTCACTACTTCACGGACCCTATGAAGCTGAAACGTATGCTTGAAGACGTGGAAGAACGAGATATGGAACGCGACATGGAAACCAATAATCCGAATGGTCTAACAGCCTCGGCTTCAGCTTCAGGATACAAATGAACACGTCTGGGTTTTAGTACTCCCATCAAGCTCTCTATGCTCTGTTCATGTTAAAAGCCTACTGGTCTTGTCTGTTGCTAGGTTACTACATGATGAGGCATAAAGTTTACGGAAGCCTCTTACACTGGGAAATTTATGATACCCTGAAATATGGCGTAAGGGGTTGAACTAAAGCTCAGGAAGTTTCTTCACTTTACTTCTCTCGTTTTGATCTGGCGTGGACCTGCTATTACTGGTCTACACTTTTTTGAATTGAGCAGACCCCGGTACACTGGCAGGTTACTCGGAGTAGACCGGATTACGCTCCGGCAGCATTGAAAACTCTCTGTTTAAGGGAATGATTGTTAATGATCTATTGTTTTTGCTTAGGTTACTCACCGCTGATGCGTTGACTTAGAAACTGCTAACCATTACGAGCCTTTAATGAAGGATATGATGCTATAATATCTTACAATGGGCCATGTTGTTGTATTATCAAATTTCTGTTCAGTAACCATAGCCTAGTGGGCGCTCAGGAATTTTTTCCGATTTATAAGGAACATACAGTGGAAGCGTGCTATTGATTGCATGTTGGCTCAGCCACACCATTTCATCGTTCCGCTGCTTGCGTAATGTTTGTATGCACTTTGTGTTATGCATAATAGTTCCAATGTCTACGTGACTAGTTTAGACGGGAGGGTTACTGCGGTTTTCCTCACGTCGCCATGCTTCTGTACTACAGTTGGGGTGGGTGGGGTGGGGCGCTGTGGGGGATTGGGGGGGGTGGGTGTTGTGTTTTATGGTCCGTATTATTTTCTCTTCTTTTTCCTTCATTCTATTCCACTCTTCTTCTTCTACTTTCTGTGCCACTTCTCTCTTTTCTATCTCTTCTTTCTCTTCCTTCTCTTCTGGTCTGTCTCTTTATTCTTGATTGGACAAGTTGTATCATGCATATGATGTGTTTGTATACTTGTACTCAGGCCACTCATGCTATATCCCTAGGCACCCGAATGTGTATTCATGATTGTCGAACGTTTTCCATCATATGGAGCAAAACAGTGTGTTCTTTACATAATACACCGTGTAGGATGTCTTTCCTTGGTTCTCATGGAATAACCATGATACATATACTACTGTAAATGTCACATCCACCACTGTCCACTCCACTTGGTACAACCTCACTTGACCGATTGAAAATTCTGTCCATGAATGTTAAGGGTCTGAATCAGCCCGTTAAAAAACAAAAGATATTAGACTATCTGCGTAGGCAGAAGGGGGACATTGTTCTGCTGCAAGAGACCAAATTAGATGTTAAACAATTCTACACTCTGCGCAACAAGTTTTATTCGGAGGTTGTAGGATCTAGTGCACTCGGTAAAAAGAATGGAGTTCTGGTTTTATTGTCAAAAAAGTCCAAGGTAGAATTACTGTCATCCTCATCAGATGAAAAAGGTCGCTGGGTCACGGTGAAACTCTCTAGGGATAACACGGAATTCTTTGTCACTAATGTTTACGCACCTAACACTAATGATTTAGAATGTTGGCAGGATTTAGTCACGCAGATTGCAACGATACCCGATACGGCGGTACATATAATTGGGGGTGATTTTAATCTTCCACTTGACCCAGCCTTAGATAGGGATTCTAAGTGTGCATTCAAACCCAACAAGTCGCATAATGCCTTCATTAAATTATGTCAACAATTTCATTTAATTGATGCTTGGAGAATTCAAAACCCTACAGATAGGGATTACATACATTATACTTTTATTCGACACATGTATCATAAAAAGTACAAACATATAATACACACACAATTATAAAACCAGTTCATCATTTACAAAAATACATATAAAAGTTATGTGGAAAAGTTGACTTTAAGAGACATTTTTCAATAGCTTTGTCCTAATAATCCAGGCACATGATAAAAACTTTGCAACCCCACAAATAATAACCATAGAAGAGGTGTTGGAGGTAAGGATACGCAGAGCTGATTTGTAATCCCTAACACCAAGGTTCTTTAGTGCAGGTTTTAACCATTTGTTCCTAGGTAGGCTGTATGCCTTACAGGCAAAAAAGAAGTGGCCTAATGATTCTTCGGGATTTGAACAACCTGGACACTTTATATCCTCTTCCCTCCTTCTATTCCATCTAGACGTGAAAATTTTGAGGGGCAATGTTCCATATCTAAATTTCAGATATAGAGTCCTTTCCCGAGGAATCTGAATAAAATCCAAAAACAATTCCAGTTTTAAAGTGCACTTATGGGTCAAAAAAATCTCAGTCAAATGTCCCCAATTTGGGTTCTGTAGCGCCTTGGCTTCAATCCAATCCCAGTATAATTTTTTCACCACTTGTTTTGGTGGGGGGGATTGGGAGACCCATGCGTCACTTAAACCCACACTGGCTACAAGGTGTTTTAAGACGTTTAGCCACTTGATTTTGCCTGAAGTGTTTAGTTTTAACATTTCATCTAACACTATGGCATAGTTAGCTAATTCGGGAGTCCTCAAACGAACCCAATATAAAAGGGGACGGAGCTGGAGGATGTCCCGAATAGACCTCCTACCCAGATCTAAAAATAAAGGTTTGAGTGGGGTGGAAGTTGGAAGTGATACCAGGTCCCTCAAAAACTTGTTCTCCGTTAGGACATGATCATTAGAATTCTCAATGCTCCATAATTCCGAGCCATAAACAGCTGAGGCAATTGCTTTACCCTCATAAACTGACAAGGCAGGAGCAACTGGCCTGCTCACAGAGAGACGTTGGTTTTTAAAAATAGTGCCGCAAACTCTTTTAAAATTTAAAATCATTTTACATATATGGGGTTCCCACTTCAAGTTGTTGTTAATCCTAACACCAAGGTAATCAAACTCTTCGACCACCTCGAGGGGTGATCCATTCAAAGTCAAGTGGATATTCCTATATTTTTTCTTGGCGGTCATAACCATTAGCTTAGTTTTGGTTGTGTTTATTGTAAGTCCCCGTTCCAGACAAAAAACACTAAACTGGTCAAGAAGGGTTTGGAGGCCTGTGGGAGTTTTTGATAACAGAAGGGTGTCATCAGCAAAGAGGAGCGATGGCGTTTTCTCCCCAGCTATAATGGGGGCGTCTGCCGGTGTCTCTTGCAGATGTTTCACCACCCCATTTATAAAGAGGGAGAACAAAGTGGGAGCCATCACGCACCCTTGCCGCACCCCTCTGTTGACAGGGATACTCTTTGTAAGTTGCCCCTGCGTCCCCCAACGTATCCTAGCATAGGTACCCTCGTGGAGTTTGATAATAAAATTTAACAAGTGGGATGGGAAGCCCATATCCAATAGGACATTCCATAACTTAACACGGGGTATTACATCAAATGCAGTTTTTAAATCTATAAAAGCCAGGTAAAGGCTCCCTCTGGCTATTGACACTGTTTTCCAAAAAACTGCACAAAATCTAAAAACTTGGTCAATTGCTCCTACATTACTTCTGAATCCTGCCTGAAAGTGGGACAAGATATTTTCTTCCATAAGCCAGCCCTCAATCCTATTTACAATGACCCTACCAACTACTTTTTGAATAACATCAATTAAACTAATTGGTCTGTAGTTGGCAGGGTCCTCTCTCTCGCCTTTTTTAAAAATGGTAACAACTTCGGCACCTTTCCATGAGTCAGGTACTTGGTGGCCCAGGTGAATAAGGTTCATAATGTTTACAATAAAGTCAGCCCAAACCATTGGATTTTGCAGCAATAAATCACCCGGTATTCCGTCCGGGCCAGGTGCCTTACCCGGTGTTATTTTGAGGATGGCTTCCTGGACCTCGCGGGGCGTGAACGATGCATCTGTAAAGCCACCGTTTAGTTGAGCCAAACAACCAGTATCTATTGTTGGAGGTGCTGACGCAACTTCCGAGGAGCCTACGCCATATAAATTAGAAAAGTGAGAGTGCCATTGGCACTCAGTTATATGGTTTGGAATATGGTCAGCTCCTCGTCTATCAAGGACATTTATCAATTTCCAAAATACAGTGGCGTTTTTCCCATGGGCCGCTTCCTTGAGTGCCTGCCAATGTTCCTCTTCCCAATCTTTTTTGGCTTTCGCAATGCTAGTGCGATAATCTCTTCTAGCTGATCTGGCTGCTGGTGCATCCTTGTTTTTTATAGCTAGGGAGATGGCTTTTCTTTTTTCTCTTCAAGAGACAGTATACCAAGGGTTCCCCTTCTTTTGGGAGAGTTTAATCAATGAGCAACCCTTGTTTTTTTTAGAGAAAAACGTACTGATCTCCCCTATTAAGTCTTTATACTTAACTGCCAGCACAGACCCCTGCAGCTGGGCGGAAGTTTGGTTCACTGATGCCAGAGCACATGAAGCAGCCAAAACTAGAACCCTGATGTTCTCGAGTGTCCCTTCATTACACCTAACCACATTCCATTTAATCCTGCGGTTACAGTTAGAGGGGACTAGTTCTTTAGTAATCAGCTCATTTGGGGTATCTTTGCCAATATTATCGCCCCAGAACATGCCCATGCAGAGAGGATTATGGTCACTATCGATCCTCTGATTGACCTCCATATCAACAAGTTTGGCCCATGACCATACATCTAAAAGGATGTAATCAATCCGTGACGGGCAGCCTATTCGATTAAAAGTCATAGCGCCCATACGGTCAGATGTAGTGCGGCCGTTAAGGGCCCATAAGTCGTGGGCAGACACCAGGGCATTTAACTGAATGGCTCGAGCCGACCACTTCTTAATTGGGGCCAGTGATAAGGATGGAATAAGCTGGTTCCCTAGTTTATTTTGAGAGTCGTCCTCATCAAGAGGCTCAAATGTACAATTAAAATCACCTGCCACTAGTACTGAGGATTTAGAGGGGAGTGCTGAAAGCCTATTGTCTAACATCTCTAATATTGGTGAAGATTGGCCCCCTGGGAGCCCCCTGGCATAAATGCAGAAAAGTTCCAAAACATTTCTGGCAGACTGCCTTTTAACAGTTATGTGGAGTATATCATTGGAAGGGATATATTTAACAGTAACCTCACAGTTCAAATCTATCCTAATCCAGATGAGTAGTCCACCCGATGGGCGCCCCCTTCCATGCTGTGTTGCAGGGACAAAGAATGTGGAATAACCATGCTTGTGTTCTGGCTCCACACACCAAGTTTCCTGGAACATGCAGATATGGTAGTCTTCTAAGAATTTGTTCCATGCCGGATCAGGCAGATTCTTTTTTAAGCCCGCTATGTTCCAGGACAGGATTTTAACAAGGGAAGGGGACAATGAAGCTGTTTTCGGGGGAGCCTGAGAATCAATACCCCCTGCCAGTGGGTCTAGAATAATGCTATCCTGATCGGGTATTTCCTCCCTAGTAATAACGATAGAACCACTATCTATGGGAGCAAGTACCCCACTACCGTTAGCATCTTCAATACACTGAGGTGATGGTCAGTCCACCTCTTCCAGCCCACTAAAACGATTGTAACAGGGGAATAAGGGGTAGTTTAGCTGTGGGCCCCACCCTTCTCCGTTAAACTGGGAATCACCCTTCCACTGATGCCCCTTCCTCCTATGGACTAGATTCCATCCTTCCTCTGCAACCATTCCCCACTGTTGGGGGTTCTGATGGTTGAATGATGCGTTCCCATTACTACCTCTCCCCAAACCTTTCTTAGCCGGCCTCAACCAACTCCATCTAGCATCCACATGGCCCTCTTGCGCATAGAAAAAAGACAGGGGTTTGGCTAATACCACCGACTTGTTATCACATGGAGGGAGGGAACAAATAAATTCTACCAGTCGTGGATCCTCAAACGTGATAACGACACAATCGCCCTTTATACTTTTCTTCTTCCCACCTACCCAAGGGGCCCGTTCAACCATAAGTATGTTCTTATTTAGGCCAGGTGGTGGAGGGTAGTTTTTGTCAAGCCAGTGGCATATTTTATTTTTAAGCGCCCAGAAGGGCTCAGAGGTGGACGTGGGCAGCTCGGGAATCCCCGTCAAAACGACCACATGCGGACATGCATCAGGAGGTAGATTGATGTTACGTCGCGTGGCAGTTTTTCTGGACTGTATCTGGGGAATAATAGGAGCTGGGATATTGGGTGCCTTTCTAATCGCTGCGCTAGGAACATTCCTATTCGCTGCACTCGGGCGTGTGGAGGTGGAGGGGTTAATGTTATTCAGTGTATTAGTTGCCGGCTGAGAAGTGTTGGATAAACTGGTTGTGGGAACCGGAATACTCCCCATGGGTGGATTTGGGTTGGCTGGCCCAGTATTAGTGACAGGCGGTAAAACCACCGAAGTACAGGGACCAGGGATAATCAACCTAGGGTCTTGCAACGCAAGAATAGTGGCAAGTTGGTGCTCTATCTTAGAGAGCCTAGTCTCCAGAGGCGAGAGCAATGATTTTAACAAGGTGGACATAGAATCCATTAAAGAGTCAAGCCCATCCCCTGAATTGATAGATGAATCATTGCTTCCGCTGATGTCCAAAATACTGGCCAAGCTGCTATCATGCGTTATATCATCCGGAACCCCTAGAGATAATAAATGAGGAGTGGAATCCAATGGGTCAGACTCAGGATGATCAATGGGAGCCTGAGAGGTCCCATCAACGACCAGCACCACACCTAGATTATCCCCCTCAGAGTTAGAAGCCATCATCCCTTGTGAAGTTGTGACGGGGTTAACAGTTGGAGGATTTATTAAGTTCGGGACATTTGAAACTGACATATTAGTAACTGACCCACCCGCCTGAAAAGAGTCAGTATCACCGTGATTAACTATCACAGGAAGATGGGGGATGTTGGAAGGTAATGTACTCATAGCGGGGGCATTAATGGGTAATGATGAGGAACAGATGGCAGGAATGGAATCATCAATGGGCATCCCAACAGGAAGAGCAAGGTTGATTCGACCTTGGGGCGGGGAATGAATCAGAGCTATGTTGCCCAGTGATGACCTTTTCGCTTGTGCAAGATCCAGCGAGACCCTCCTTTCCATTAGAGAAATACCCTGGTCTATCAAAGAGTTCGTCCGAGAGATGAAATTATCTAGGGTGCCAATAACTTTTTTGGTTTTGTCGTTGCCAGCTCTCTGGCTCCTAGTTTTACGGGTGGACATCTCTAGACAGGGCAAAAAACAACTGGGGGTAATAAGATAATACTAACAACTAACCCCAAATTGACAATAGGCACAAAATGAGCAGATAAGAGTACACAGAAAGTAGAGTAACCAGCAAATAGAGAATGTCCAATTGACTTAAGCGTATAATCAATAGTCAATTTAATTACGAAGCTAGGATGCAAGGGAGAATAGAGGTATGGCCAGGCCAGGCACTGCAGGCCACGGAGGGCCACAGAGGGCCCGCCCTTTGCCCGGGCTTAGCCCCGGGCGCTCCCGCGCAGCGTAGGGTTTCCAAATTTATAAACCTGGAACCAATGGGACGGAGTGGGGCGGGGCGGTCAGGGAGAGCGGGGCCAGGTGACTCGGCCACTGACACCGGGACTCCTGGGAAAGCGAGTCCCGGGTCGGGCTCGCAGCCCTGCCGCCTCACACAACCCCACAGGAGCAGCTGAAATCCGGGGAGAAGCAGGAATGTCAGGCAGGTGGGCAAACGAAGCGGGACCCGCGGAGCGGGTACCGCGAGGCGTGGGAGGGTGAGCCTGGTAGCTTGCAGCAACGCCGGATCCAAAGTCAGCAAAGGAGTGTCCCACGAAGAGAAGTTCCTCACCTCTTTTCACCTGCTGCAGCTGGGGCGGGGCGGTCAGGGAGAGCGGGGCCAGGTGACTCGGCCACTGACACCGGGACTCCTGGGAAAGCGAGTCCCGGGTCGCGCTCGCAGCCCTGCCGCCTCACACAACCCCACAGGAGCAGCTGAAATCCGGGGAGAAGCAGGAATGTCAGGCAGGTGGGCAAACGAAGCGGGACCCGTGGAGCGGGTACCGCGAGGCGTGGGAGGGTGAGCCTGGTAGCTTGCAGCAACGCCGGATCCAAAGTCAGCAAAGGAGTGTCCCACGAAGAGAAGTTCCTCACCTCTTTTCACCTGCTGCAGCTGGGGCGGGGCGGTCAGGGAGAGCGGGGCCAGGTGACTAGGCCACTGACACCGGGACTCCTGGGAAAGCGAGTCCCGGGTCGCGCTCGCAGCCCTGCCGCCTCACACAACCCCACAGGAGCAGCTGAAATCCGGGGAGAAGCAGGAATGTCAGGCAGGTGGGCAAACGAAGCGGGACCCGCGGAGCGGGTACCGCGAGGCGTGGGAGGGTGAGCCTGGTAGCTTGCAGCAACGCCGGATCCAAAGTCAGCAAAGGAGTAGGGATTACACATTTTACTCTTCCCCTCATGATTCATTCTCCCGCATTGACTACATTTTCATTACACAAAATGGCGTCGCAAGGATAGAGGATACATCAATTGAACCCAGGGTACTGTCGGACCACTCATGCATATCTCTATCCATCAGTAACACCAAACCATCACCTAAACAAACGTCTTGGAGATTCAATGAAGAAATCCTACACAAAGAACAATATAGAGCTGAGATTCTGGCAGCTATTAGATCTTATTTGGAGATTAATGCGAGAGGGGACACTTCAGACCTAGTGCGATGGGAGGCTCTAAAAAGTACAATAAGGGGGTGTGCATCAAAATCCGTTCAGCAATGAACAGAAATTGTAATGCAAAGCTGGAAGGGCTGGAGGCTGAGATAGCTGCCCTAGAGAACAAACACCAAATAACAAGGGACCGGGAAACGCTAAACATCATGACCAACAGGAAATACGAATATAACAAACTAGTGAGCGAAAGGGCGGGGGTATGGCTGGATAGGAAGCGAAGGTTTAAGCTATGTGAATCTAATAAAGCCGGTAAGAGCCTGGCGGCATACTTAAAATTCAAAGTGCAAAAGAATGCTATTAATGTTATCAGGGATTCGGCGGGAGTTGCTCACTCGGACCCCCAAAAAATTACTGAGGTCTTTAAAGACTTCTACGAGGACTTATATGCTAAAAACGAATTGGTAGCTGGAGATAAGATTCAGGAATACCTACAGGAGTGTGAACTACCAAAGTTAAAACCTGAACAACAACTTAGTCTTAATGAGCCGATCTCAGCCAAAGAGGTGCAAACAGCGATCAGGGGACTGAAATGTGGGAAAGCACCGGGGCCGGATGGCTTTACGGCTAAATTTTATAAAAGCTTTGCAGCGAATTTGGTTGATCCTCTTTTGAACCTCTTTCATGAATTTACGGAGTCGGGGGAGGTGAAGGGCACGTTGGCAGAAGCGACTATTGCAGTTTTGCCTAAGGACGGCAAGGACCCGTCATTACCAAAGAATTATAGGCCGATTTCCCTGATTAATCTGGATTGTAAAGTGCTAGCCATGATCTTGTCAGCCCGGTTGCAAAAAGTCCTCCCTACCCTCGTACACCCGTCTCAAGCGGGTTTCTTAAAACATAGACTGTCTAGTGACAACACTAGAGTACTAGCCCATGCCCTAGAGAAAGCAAAACTCTTGAAAACTCCCACGGTAGCTGTCACACTAGATGCAGAGAAAGCCTTCGACAAGGTAGATTGGTCTTTCTTGAGGCAGTTTTACACAACTTTAATCTAGGAAAGACGTTTACTAAACTTGTAATGGCTCTGTATGCCGGCCCTACTGCTAAGGTCAGAGCGGGTGGTTCCTTCTCTTCCTCTTTTTGTTTAAAACAAGGGACGAGACAAGGTTGCCCGTTATCACCATCTCTGTTCTTACTAGCAATAGAACCCTTCCTGTGGCATATTAGACATAATGACGCCATTGCTGGGGTCCCATTTGATGACTGTACTGTGAAATTGACTGCATACGCTGATGATGTGCTGATACTAACGGAAAAAGCTGACGAGGCTATCCCGGCCTTGATGAACACAATTGAGGGGTTTTCTAGAGTATCAGGATATAAACTGAATAAAGATAAAACAGAAGTTAAGTTACTAAACAACATCGGGGGTAAAGAAATCCTGGGATCATCCGGTCCCACTTGGCAACCAAAAGCTTTTAAATATTTGGGCCTAGATTTCGAGAAGGACTTGATTACAACTCTGAAATTAAATGAAGACTTAACGTTGAAAAAGATATCCACGCTGCTAGACAGCTGGTCACCTAAATGTTTGTCCTGGTGGGGTAGGGTTGAGACTCTTAAAATGATGTGCACGCCTCTAGTCAACTACCTAGCTTGCATGCTCCCCATGACTTTTTCAGAAGAATTCATCAACAAAGTGGACAGGTTGTTCGGAGAGTTCCTGTGGCGAGGGAAAAAAGCCAGGGTATCACTAAAAAAGCTGCAACTAGCAAAAGAAAAGGGCGGCCTGGGCCTGCCCTCGTTCAGGAACTACCAAACAGCCTTCCTCTGTAAGCAGGGAGCCCTCTGGCTGGTTGATGGTACATCCTACACTCCAGTATGGCTAACTATTGAACGTTCGCTAATGGCACATGCACCCCTCTCGGCTCTCCTCACCATGGACTTGGCCCATGTACCCCACTCCAAATACATCCTACTTAATACCAGAAGAGCACTCCTCCGACTCGACCAGTCCCATAAAACTGCCTTGGTGGTCAAGAGATCCACCCTGCTCTCATTATGGCATAACCCTATGCTCCGGATAGAAGGGAAGACCCTTTTCTGGGAACTATGGGCTGCAAAAGGTATACACATAGTGAATGACCTCTATGATAATGGTAGGCCCCTACCCTTTTCGACATTGCAAGAGAAATTTGATTTACCACCCATAGAATTCTACCAGTTCCTGAAACTAAAAGCTGCTATCTCCAAATGCTCCCTCAATAAAGACTCGCCCTGGCTGGTGACCCGCCTCCGAATAATGTACCATGCTGATCATTTTGTTTCCAGAATATATAAGCTACTCCTCCCCCTGCCCAAGAAACCACATAGGATGACCGAAAGTAAGTGGGAGTCGGAGCCTAACTCCACAGGCATTGTGTTAGACTGGGAGGTGATACACAACACTGCGCTAACAAACAAGATATCCCCGATCCTATGTCAAACGAAATATATGTTGTTAAATAGAGTGTTTTGGACCCCCCAGAGATTGTTTAAATGTAAACTGAGGGATACGCCTAACTGTTGGAACTGTCAGGAAGCACCTGGTGACTTGGCACACATGCTTTTTAATTGTTCCCTATTGCGACCATTTTGGAGTAAAATATTTACATATATTCAACAAGTACTTGGAATCACACCTACCCAAGAATTTATATACGTCATTTTGGGTCCTCTGGAGGCGCAATTGCCGGACATTCATGACAGACAACTGCTTGATATTATGCTGACATTGGCGTGCAAGGTCATACTTTACAAATGGAAAGATTTTGCTGGAGTCAGCTTCAAAATGTGGCTAGAATGGCTCTCCTTCTTAAGAGGGGCAGACAATCCTGCGCTACAGTCAGCCACTTGGAAGCCTTCGAACTCCAAACTCTGGTCATCCCTGGATGCGTCATCCTCCCACTTTGAACCCCCGTGAAGCGCATCCAAACAGTTAGCTTCCCAATATAGGATCTATATAGAATTTGGTGTGTTTGATTATATATGCCTACTGTATATTTCCTGTTACGCATGCAGCGTGACAGGTCTGGGTAAACCAGTTGCTATTGCTCTATGGATACACCTGTCCTCTTTCTTCTCTCTCTCTCTCTCTCTCGCCTCTTCTCTCCTCTCCTCTCTTCCCTCTTTCTCTCTCCCCCCTTTTCTTCTTATCCTTTCTTTTTGATTTGCTTTTGATTAGTGTAAGCGTCCTTATGCCAACATTTTTGTCCATTTGTACACTGTAAGACTTATTGTATTGTCTTTATTTTCATCTTTAATCTTCAATAAAAAAGATTTGAATTAAAAAAAATATATATAGTATGGACATAATATCGACTAGACATAATATATTCAACAAAAATATCGACTAGAAAAAATTAATATCGAATAGAATGGACATAATATCGAATCAAAAATATAGAATGGACATAATATCGACCAGACATAAAATAGACAACAAAAATATCGAATTTAAGGTAAGTTAATATTATTTTTAATTGTTTGTGTAATATAATTCTGTAGCGGGTTGTGGGTTTATAGGGGAATAGGGTGGGAAGTAATTTAATTATAATTAATTAAACATGTTAATTTATTTATTGATAATTATTTAGAATTAATTGTTAATTATTTATTAATTGGTAATTAATTAAAATATAATTGGTAATTAATTATAATTGATTAATTGATAAATATTTTAATTTTAGTAATCTATTTTCTGTAGCGGGTTCTGGGTGTATAGGGGAATAGGGTGGGACGTAATTTAATTATAAATAATTAAATACGTTAATTTATTTATTGATATTCATTTAGAATTAATTGTTAATTAATTATTAATTGGTAATTAATTAAAATATAATTGGTAATTACAATTAATAGATACATTTTTTAATTGTAAATGAATGTATTTTTTTTGTCTTTTTTTTTTTTCCTCATTTGCCGAACCCTTGTGTGTGTTTGAAGAAACCACCAACCACCATATTGTGCTAACTTGTCCTGCCCACCAGGAAACTATAGTGTGCATCAGACAGTTGCACAAAGAGAACAGATCTTAGATTGGCGGAAGAAGGAGAAAATCACACACAAAGAGGGGAACCTTTAGAAAACTCCATCTAGGCATAATTCGGCCTGTTGGACCAGAGATTCGGAGAAAGACCCTTGTTGTAGGTCCATGGAGCAGGGAAACCGGCATAATCATAGGACCCGGGGGAAAAAAAAAAAAACCCGGAAACCTACTTCCACTGTATCAAGTATTCCCAAAAAGCAACTCTTTTCCTGCTGCAGGATCTGGCCAGGTCTACTTTAGAAACTTCATATAGGGACGATCACCATCCTGTATATGTTGGAGGGGCTGTATCCACCCAAAACCTACAGATCGGTCTCCTTGCCATTAAAATTGCAAAAAACAGGAAGGATCTGGCATGCCCTAAGATGTTTTCATCAATCCCGAAGATAATCAGAGGGAGAGTGCTACTCAAAGTAATATTTTGAATAGAAGAAAGGGCATCCATCACCTCTTCCCAAAAACGGCTAATGGCTGGGCACTCTTTAAACATGTGCACATCTGAAGCTTCTGCAAGATCACATTTGTTACACTTTTTACCTGGATGGAATTTGGCAAATTTTTTGGGAGACAGATATGCCCGATGTAAAATAAATAGGTGGTTTCATCTCAGCCAAGCTGCCTTCACAATTTTATACAGTAAACTAAAAGAGTTCTGCCACAAATGCTGACACTGTTCCCCCACATTGCTACCCCATAGCACCTCCGGGAGGTTGATGTCATCATCTATCACCTCCAGGATCGCCCAGTACCAACATGCAACCTCCTTTCCCGCCCCTGGTCTTGTCACCAATAGATGTTCTAAGTTACTGTAATTTCCCAGGGGGGCTCCCTTCCTTATCAATGCCTGAGCCCAACTGGTCAATTGTATGTATTTAAAGTTGGTTAACCTTGGCCCGACTCTCTCCCGCAAAGCCTCCCAAGGTAACAGTGAACCTCCTGCTATCAGTTCTCCCCAGTTAAGGATTCCGGCTTCCTTTATTGAGCATGCCAGCCTGTCTTTAAGACACAAAGGGGTGCCTGGCGAATCCCAGATGGGGGCTAGGTTGGAAAAGTAGCTCATCCCTGTTCGTCTCCTAATTATGGACCAACTACTGGCCAATGAATGAAGAGTTTTCAATTTTATTTTTTTAAAGAATTTCTGGTCCCCAAACTTAAACAGAAAACCGTCAGATGAAAGTTCTGACCCCTCCAACATAGCTCGAAACATCCTCCCCCTAGGGTTATCCACTGGTGTTTTTAGAAGCATTCTTGAAAAAGATATTTGGAAAGCCCAAGCATAATATTGGATATCTGGAGACGTTAACCCTCCATTTTCTCTCCTTCTCCTCAGTTTTTTCCAAGCCAATCTCGTGGCTCTATTCCTCCAAATGAAAGAGTTTATTTCTTGTTGACATTTAAATATTTGTTTGACGTCGAAAGCCATAGGGATAGAGTTAAACAAGAAGATATATTTAGGCAGGATGGACATTTTTATAAGATTTGTCCTCCCATAGATAGATAAAGGGAGATAGTTCCTTGCCTTTAGTTGTTTTTGACATTCCTTATGTACTCGCTCAAGATTGTAAGTGGCGATTTTACTTATATCTTGGGTTATTCTGATGCCAAGATAACGCATAGAGGACCCTACATCCACCTGAGTATTTGGGATATTCCAAACCATAATTTCAGTTTTTTCGGAATTTATGTTGTATCCGGAGATTTTACCGAACTCCTCAGCCCTCCTGATCACGGAAGGAAGGGCCAGATCTAAATTTGATGTCATTATGAGGATGTGACGGCATATAGAGCTAGCCGCTTTTCCCACCCTCCAAAGCTAAATGGTGGTATATTAGCCTCCTCTCTAAGAATTTGTGCGAAAGGTTCAATATATAGGTTAAAAAGGAGGGGAGAGAGCGGGCAACCTTGCCTTGTGCCTCTTGAAATTTCAAAAGGCTCTGTTAGGGAGTTAATTACATAAAGCTTTGCCGTCGGGGTCTTATATATGAGTGAAATCATACGGCAGAAATTTCCGGGCAGATTGAATTTCTCCATGACTGCAGCCAAATAGGACCAGTTGACCCTATCAAAGACTTTAGTCGCGTCCAGCGTAAGGACAGCCAAAGGCAGAGAAAAAGTGGTAGCGATGTCAATCACCCCAACCAGATCTTGCGTGAGGTCAGCTAAGTATCTGCCCTTAATAAAGCCCTTTTGGTCTTCATGAATTAAAGAGCTCGCCACCCTCCCCAGCCTGCTTGCCATAATGGCTGCAAAGATCTTATAATCGCTGTTGAGGAGCGAGATCGGGCGATATGACCCACATTCTTTCGGATCTTTCCCTGGTTTAGATTAATTTATTGTTAATAGGTAATTAATTAGTATTAGTAGGTACTTTTATAATTAAATAATTTTAATTTGTATTTATAAATAATTATTTAATATATTTTATACAATTGTTAAATATTTTAATTAATTTGTAATTGGTATTACTATTTATGTTATTTATATTTATATATAAAGTATTTACTTTCCCTACTATTGCACTCTCTGGAGTTGGAATAGTAATTTTTACCCCTACGCTATCCAATGCTTTCCCTACTGTTGCACTCGCTGGAGTGGGAATAGTAATTTTTACCCCTACGCTATCCAACGCTTTCCCTACTGTTGCACTCTCTGGAGTTGGAATAGTAATTTTAACCCCTACACTATCCAACGCTTTCCCTACTGTTGCACTCTCTGGAGTTGGAATAGTAATTTTAACCCCTATGCTATCCAACGCTTTCCCTACTGTTGCACTCTCTGGAGTGGGAATAGTAATTTTTACCCCCTACGCTATCCAACGTTTTCCCTACTTTTGCACTCTCTGGAGTTGTAATAGTAATTTTAACCCCTACGCTATCCAGCGCTTTCCCTACTGTTGCACTCGCTGGAGTGGGAATAGTAATTTTTACCCCTACGCTATCCAACGCTTTTACTACTGTTGCACTCTCTGGAGTTGTAATAGAAATTTTAACCGCTACACTATCCAACGCTTTCCCTACTGTTGCACTCTCTGGAGTGGGAATAGTAATTTTTACACCTACGCTATCCAACGCTTTCCCTACTGTTGCACTCTCTGGAGTTGGAATAGTAATTTTTACCCTACGCTATCCAACGCTTTCCCTACTGTTGCACTCGCTGGAGTGGGAATAGTAATTTTTACCCCTACGCTATCCAACTCTTTCACTACTGTTGCACTTTCTGGAGTGGGAATCATAACTTTAACCCCTACGCTATCCCACTTTTCCCTACTGTTGCACTCTCTGGAGTGGTAATAGTAATTTTTACCCCTACGCTATCCAACTCTTTCCCTACTGTTGCACTCTCTGGGGTTGGAATAGTAATTTTAACCCCTACGCTATCCAACGCTTTTCCTACTGTTGCACTCTCTGGAGTGGGATTAGTAATTTTTACCCCTACGCTATCCAACTCTTTCCCTACTGTTGCACTCTCGGGAGTGGGAATAGTAATTTTTACCCCTACGCTATCCAACGCTTTCCCTACTGTTGCACTCTCTGGAGTGGGAATAGTAATTTTTACCCCTACGCTATCCAACGCTTTCCCTTCTGTTGCACTCACTGGAGTCGTTACAGTACATTTAAACCTCTTGCTATCCTACGGTGAAAATATTGTATATGTTTTGTTAATAATATGTATATATATATATATATATATATATATATATGTATTCAAAATAAATTACTATTTTTAAAGTTATATTATTTATTTTTTAATGTTATGTTTATTTAAGTATTTTAAATAAGTTAAAATAAATTTTATTTATTATTATATTACTTTTAAATTACTTTTAAGACATTTAAAAAAAACAATATTTTGACAGTCTATATTTTTTACACTCGATATTTTGGAGTCGATATTTTTGTACTTACCTGTTTGAAGATAGGAAGTCGATATTTTGTCAGTCGATGTTTTTACCTCGATATTTTGACATCTCAATATTGTGACTGTCGATATTATGTCAGTGATCCTGGATGTACACCTAATGACAAAAAGAACACTTTCTGGACCAAGATCTAGCTATCGGCCAAATTTAGTATAATTCCATGTTGCGTTTTGGGTCTTCCTTTTACCTCTAACCCCACTTGATGGACCACCTCGAAACTATGCATACAGAGATACTCATAAAAGAGCACTTTTTTGGAAGGTTCTGTTGAGATTTATCAAACAGTGCCAAAGTTATGAGCAAAACAATAATGGCATTTACTATGGAAACACTGGCCTAACTATAACTACCCATCCAGGGGTTTGCTGCCAGCGGGTAACTGCCTGCTGGTAGTTGGACGCCAACCCCATGCCGCATAACACAAAAGGTCATGCACAGAGTGGAGTTTGCTGTCAGCGGGTTGCCTTTGTGTATGGTAAAGGCCATTCCTGGTGGTGTGTTGGCTTAATGTATAGTAATATAAAACTACTTTACTATAAAAAACGGCTGAAAAATCACTGAAAAAACATGAGTTAAAGTAATGTTACAGTTAAATGTGATAAAAAGTTCTGTTTTTGATTTTAAAAAACTTAGACATTCATTGAAAAAAGCAAAGTTTAAAGTAACTTCATAGTTAGGTGAATATGTCAGAGGCAACTTTAATGTTTTGAACTAAAAGAAAAACACAGAAATTCACCAGTTATGGTTAGCTGAGGTAACTAGAACTTGTGCCTCTGCCATGCACTGCTTATGACCTCACATATTACATCTCTGATAACATATAGTATGACATTATTTATCACATCACTGATAACATCTCAAATTACATCAATGATGACATATCCGGATGACACGCCTGATGACAACATCCAAACCTCTTTTGTACACATTACTCTATAAATTAGCATGGCATTAGAGGCCTGAAAGTAAGTATGAAATAGCTCAGAATAATATGAAGCATTATTAATGCCATCACAGATACAACTACCATAGGTGTAAAAAGCAATCGTTATGTGCAACATTGACCTTATATCATACACTTCAAGGGTAAGCTAGTTTACATTTTCAATCAGTCACCTGATGAATGTGATCAATCTAATCATTAAAACTGAATCATTTTGTATCTTTGTCATTGTAGCAGCAGGATTTATTGTACTTTGTTCCCCAGTGCATTTATTTAGTCTTACTCCAAGGCTGAACTGGAGTACATTTAAGATTGTTTTTACACTTTTAGGGTTGTATTAATGTCAAAAGTGTAATTTGTAATGGTCTTGCTCCATGCTCTTTTTAGCTTTCGGGTATTTGGTTTGTGTTAGCAGGTCCCTCCTAACAATCTCCTTAAATTTCCCATAACCCCATCCAATTTTCAGTAATTCCCTATATTCCCACCACTCCTCCAGTCCCTTCCACATTTACTACAAAGTGGTATACTTACGTGTGCGAAGATCTCAGCATAGAGGAGATCGGAGAGGCGGAAGCCCTTAGCCGTAGGTTTGTGAATTATATTTTATGGCATGTGCGTAGTGTTACTGTAATCTGCCCTATTACATAACACAGTGCACCATGCACTTTTTGGGCCTTAAGTCTTCAGATACTGCTTTACAAATTGGAAATATTTATTCTTAATGGATGTTTCTGATAATCCCTTATTACCTTATTCAGGCACAGTGAAAGATGTATGAGTTTATACAATTACTACTAATGTGTAATACTTATTCAGAATGTGTATCTGTAAGAGTTCAAGATGCGTAACTATGCCCATTCAGGGAACATAAGCCCGTCTCCTTTTTCGACTGAGCTGCATAATTTTCAGGTCAAGCCTGGGCAGAGCATGCACTGCGAGGCAAGCTGTATTGAGGAATTGAATAAAAGCTCCCCCCATTTCCCGTCCATCTTTTCAATTGGCTTTTGTTACAGTCCTTTCAAAATCGTTGCTTTTCATTTGTAAATAGGCTTTCTAGCAGCTCCTTGGTACTGCTACTTATGGTCTTACACTGTCTGCTTTGTGTAGTCGGAGAGCACTATTTTCTTTAATGGTTTTCCCCTATTCCACCCACGATGTTGCCACCAGCTTTCACACTGTTTTTAATAATGTATTATATTTTTGATTATTAATGTATTTATTTTAATATGCTGCGTGCTCTGCTTTCATTTTAGCGGGCACACTGTTTTATTTATTTAATTTGCTGTGCAATCCGCTTTCACTTTAGCTGCCACCCTTATTTATTTGTTAAACTTACAGCGCGGTACGCTTTTACTTTAGCGGCTGCCTTTCTTCATTTAATTAATTTGCATTGCAGTCCACTTTCACTTTAGCGGCCCGCTACAGAAACGTTTTTTTTTAAGTGAAAGTGTCCCATACCGCGCTTTCACTTTAATGTTGCCTGCGCTCTTCATTTAGACGCTGCTCCCTGTAACCTGAATACAGTGAGCAGCGTCTAAAGAAAGGGGCGCGGCCACTATGAAAGTGGTCTCGCATTTGCGATAGTTTGAGCCACCAGCATTAGAAAGAACAATGGGGCATATTATTAAGAACGGTGATAAAATGACTGCCGCTTTAGCAGGTTAACACCAGAACGTGGGCTGCTATAGGAATTCACAAGGACATATTATCAAGCCCATTACCGCCACTTTAGCGGCAGTTTCCTGCCGCTAAAGCGGCGATCATTTTATCGCCGTTCTTGATAATATGCCCCAATGTCTTTTTTATATGTGTTGATTTTTAAAACACATAAATAAAAAGGCATTGTCATTTACAATGCCAATAGCTTAAACTCTCGAAAATGCGAGACCTGTTGAGTTAAAAATTATTCTTTTGTGTACTGTACAGACATGGAAGGATAATTCAACGGTGCTGGTTGTACACTCCCTAACTGTCCTGGTTCCACCAGAGATCACATGTTGCATGGATTGCTGCCACGTTTTTGTGAGGCCCACAATTTAATGAACTGAAAAAACAGCTCACAATTCAAGAGTGAATTTATCCTCTAACCATATTGCTATAATTGTAAATACTCTGCCAAAAACGATCAGCAGTGCAGCTGCGAATATGAGCAAGTTGATGATGGCACATTTTGTGTTAATTGCTCCCAAGTTATTGTTGGCTCGGAGAAAACTGCTATGCCTAAAGGCGAACACATGCAATTAAGATCTTAGCTGCAGCTCTGGTGTTTTGGATGGAAAGTGTATGTATGAAAGCAAATTAGGCCGGATTAACATTATTTCTGAATAGTGCTGACTACTTAGAAACAGATTGTGAATGTAGAAAACATGGTTTAAAATGAGAAAGTGTATTTTTAAACGGAAAGCAAAAATCAGGGCATTTTCCCTCCCTTGTGAATCAGAAGTATTGAGATATGCAGACGAGCTTCAAATTTATGGTTCAAATGTGGTACTTGGGTCAGTAATGTTGGCGTCAGCATCATAACACTAAACACTTTTTACTTCAGGCTTAGGGCTCTCCTTTAAGAAAAGATTTCAGAGTAAATACAATATATTTCACTTTGTCACACTTGGGGTTAATAGACCTGATAGGACATGTCAGTTCAGATTCAGCCTTCTGGGGCATGCTTTGGGATATTGTGCATCCCAAAACACATTGTGACAGTTGCACTGCTGGCAACTTCAAAATTACTTATACAAAGTGTTCATGAGACATTTAGGCCCTCTTTCCTAAGAGCAAGGTCGGAAAACGACAGGAAATGGTGTTGGTAAACCCCCATTCATTAGCTATGTTTCTGTTCATACTGAACTTACCAGCACAAAACACCTTTACACAGTTTACAGGATCGGGTGATCCGAAGAGATCTCTCTTGTGGTTAGATGGAGAATACCTCATGTCTAGAATCTATAACACACATCATGTTAAAACTGCAGCTCACTGTTCTACATGTTCTCCTAATTTCAAGCCTCATCAAACTCTCTTAGCGTTGATTTGCTTGGGTACACAGTGCCAAAAAACCCACAGAAACAAATTGGCTGGCTGTATAAACACATATGTAGGAGAGAAACTGACCAAAGTGTCTGATTATCCGAGTGCCACCTTAACAACAAATTAAAAAAACCTACATTTGAGACATACCCATCATCATTGTTAGCAGCAGAATATTATTTTAAATGTGCTATATTTGGGGAGGAAATCTCGTCACAGTGCATGGTGAATAATTCAGTTACAACTTAAGAATGCAGATTGTTTACTGGGGGCACCATGAGTTTATTTTAGCAAACTTCCTTTATAATGCAAAGAGCTTACGGAATAAAATAAGACTTCTGAGGGCAATTGTGAGTAATAAGCACTGTCCTACATGCAAGTTCAACATACTTATCCCTACTCCATAAAATCATAAGATCCCTAACTCTAATGGTCGCAATCCTTCCAGACGGTAAGGGCTCTCTCCATGCCTCCCTCACCCCCTTTAACTATGGGCACACAGCTACATTTATATATCAGTGAGAAGCCCAAGAAAGATTTGACTGCAGATACTGTGAAGTGGGTGGTTAATATTGTGACTCCCACGTGCTCTCTGTGATATGCCCTACTATCTACTGGACAATCAACCAATATTTCTCACATTCTGCCTTCCCAAAATCTTCTCACTAAACGCTCATCCTCACTTTCTTCCCTCAATCGTTTCCTCCTCCTCCTCCCTTCTCTTGCTTGCCATTATGTTCTCCTTTCATTCATTCCATAACTGCTTACAAGAGGCTTTATTTATTCTCTCCTTTCTCCTGGTCCTCCTTTCAATCTCTCAAACTAGCCAAACCCTAAACACTTTAAGGTAAACATGTGATGGTTTCAACAACTACTATAAGCAACATAATATCTTAGGACAATTATTTTTTGTTTTTCTACAGAGCACTACTAGGTGTGAGAAAGTGGATTAATAGGTGGGTGGATGGTAGTCCACCACAAGTAATTACGTCACTGTTCTTGTTAGGTCTATTAAATATTTCAGTAATTTTAACAGAAGCTCAATCCCTGTTAGCTATAGTACAGAGCAGACAAGCTTATTTTAAGAAAAGATATAAAGCATTTATAAAGTTCATCTAGTCTCATTAAAGAGTAGAAGCAATGGATTTTGTAAAAGCTGCAAGCAATTCTATTAGTTGTGATGCAGCAAAACCCACTTATCGATAATTCAGTCAGAATATTTTCTATCCCTGTGGGAATCTCAAGCTGATGGTTTTAAAGTAGGTTGTGATCTTCTAAGAAGTCAAGTGTTTGGATGAGAGTCACTCATGCAATCTATGTCCTAAGAAAGGGTAATTGAAGATTGATCTTACGTTAGAATCGGCAGCTGGAACATGATTCTTCATGTTTTGAGCCACCACAGCACCGAGACCGCCCTCATTGCATCCACCGACGACATCAGGACCCTGCTTGACAACGGGGAAACAACCTTGACCTCTCAGCCACCTTCGACACCGTCTGCCATCGCACCCTAACAACCCGCCTCCACAACGCTGGGATCCATGGAAAAGCCCTGGACTGTTTTACCTCGTTCCTCTCCAACAGGACCCAGAGAGTCCGCCTCCCTCCCTTCCGCTCCGCGGCCACCGAGATCATCTGCGGCGAACCCCAGGGCACTTCGCTCAGCCCAACCCTCTTCAATATCTATATGAGCCCTCTCGCCGCCATCACACGCAAACACAACCTCAACATCATCTCCTAGGCCGACGATACCCAGCTGATACTCTCCCTCACCAAAGTCACAGCCACCGCCAAAACCAACCTCTAGGAAGGAATGAAAGATGTCGTGGAATGGATGAAGCTCAGCCGTCTGAAACTGAACTCAGACAAGACGGAGGTCCTCATGCTCGGACCGTCCCCATCCGCCTGGGACGACTCATGGTGGCCCACAGCGCTGGGCACAGCACTGACACCCACGGACCACGCACGCAACCTGGGATTCATCCTGGACTCCTCCCTCACGATGACCAAGCAAGTCAACGCCATCTCATCCTCATGCTTCAACACCCTGCGCATGCTCCGAAAAATCTTCCGGTGGATCTCCACCGGAACCAGAAAAACTGTCACCCAGGCCCTCGTCACCAGCCGAATGGACTACGGGAACGTCCTAAATGCAGGAACCACAGCCAAACTTCAGAAAAGACTTCAAAGCATACAGAACGCTTCTGCATGACTCACCCCCGACATCCCTCGCCACAGCCACATATCTGCCCACCTGAGAAACCTGCACTGGCTCCCCGTCAGCAAAATGATCACGTTCAGGCTCCTCACCCACGCACACAAAGCGCCCCATGACATGGGCCGCCTCACGTTCCACACTCCGACCCGCCAACTCCGCTCCGCCAGCCTCGCCCTCGTCACCGTCCCACGGATTTGCAGAACCACCACCGGAGGAAGAGCGTTCTCCTACCTGGCCTCCAAGACGTGGAACTCCCTCCCCGCCCACCTACGACTGACCCAGGACCATCTCACCTTCAGGAAACACCTCAAGACCTGGCTATTCGAGCAGTAGCAGCACCCCCCCCCCCGCCCCACTTCAGCACCCTGAGACCCTCACGGGTGAGTAGCGCGCTCTATAAATGTACTGATTGATTGATGTTCTGAAGTGGCTCAATGGGCGATTGATACGTTGGAATAATAGTTGCATAACCATAAATAGTTATTGTTTAGGGCCCTTGCAGAGGTCATGACAATAGTACTAGTACTCTCCCATCAGAAGTGTAGGTCTCTTTAAGGCACTGTTGATATTCTGGATGATAGGGAGAATGCTGTTACTATGATTAGTACAAGAGGAGATAAGATTATGTCCACATTCTGGCTAATTATATGCCTAGGGTTATAGATAAGTTCTAAGAACTTGAGAGTATCTAAATAAGTTATGAGGGATCTTGGTAGGTGGAAGTTAGTCAAACCTATGTTCAAGTCATGCAGAATTCACAATTTAATTTAGTGGTAATAGTAGTTTATTTATTGTTTGCTGTGTGAAACATTTTTTATCATATATAATACAATATGGAATGAGGGAAAGCAATACCATATAATAACAGTAGAAACATACTTTAAATGATTAATTTAGATGAATACAATAAAAAATTATGAAAATGAGAGGGTGTGAGGTGGTTGTGTCTATGTTACAGGAAACTAAGTATTGTCAGTCTCAGCTCGTTAATTCCATCACTTCCCTGAATTATGTAACATGTCCTTCAAAATTCCTTAGTTACATCCAAATTCTAACAATGTTTTCAATGGTTGTTTTCAGTATCCTAATAAATTATATTACCCTACTAGCTACCTGATTTATTTTGTTACTAAAACAAAAGTGTACTGCTTCTCTAATCATTCATATACTAGTTTTGTAAAAAAAAGTAAGTGTAAGTGTTTTTTAGGTCACACCTTCGAGACCTCTTGTATATACTTTAGTATATACATATTATATACTTATATGTGTATTTACTTAGTGGGCTCTGGAGATCAGCCCTAGGACTTGTCTCCTTCCCCTTAAGGACATTTTTTTAATGTTCAACTACCTCTATTTAACTGTCTTTATAGAAAGCAACCAGCAGAGGTCAGTAAAATACCAGAATTGCTTTCTACTTCTTTCTATTGTCCAGTTTGAAGGCAACTGTTTTCCCCTGTTATGGTATAAGATAAGTGCAGTTTGTGCAATAGCTCAAAAGAGACTGTAGGACATACAATCCAGACATGCCCAAATGTATAAGTTCCCAGAAGGAACAAGCATTTGCAAAGCAATCGGTCTCACCTTTGAGACCTTATATGTATTTAGCTGTGCATCACATTAGCCTGGGTGCTGAAACATCTACTGTTCTTTAACATGGAGGGGAAGTAAGCACCAAACTGTGTGACACACCAGGTATGGGAACACATGGAGAGAAATATTGCCTTTCAGCGGGAAATGGTGTAGTCCAAAGCTCTGTTTTTAATATAAAATCAGGGTCTTTGGTGATCATATCACTGAAAATACAAGATTTGAAAAAAATATTATTGTCTATGGATGCTCGTGGAAGACAATTTCTATGGACTGGAATCTAGAGAATGCTAAAGTGATTCTAGTATTTTGCAGACCACTGCTGGTCGTTTTCTATCAAGACAGTTAAATAGAGGCAGTTGAACAGAAAAAAAGTCCCTAAGCAGATGCAGACAAGTCATAGGGCTGATCTCCAGAGACCACAAAGTACATACATATATAAGTATATAATAAGTATATACTAAAGTATATACAAGAGGTCTTTAATGCTCAACCTAAAAATGTTGGAAGTAATGTCAACTTTTGAATAGTAAATCTACCAACTATACTTATAGGAAATGTATGCCAGTTTCTTAGCTTCTTACTAACATCATGAAGCAGAGTACCATAGTTCAACCTAAATATATGTTTAATCTGGGAAGTGGTGCAAATTTCCAGGTAAGTCGCTTCGGAGCATACCCCTGCTACAGGCCTATCTGGTTTAAAATGTAAAAGCACCTGTGTTTTACTAGTATTTAACTTATACCCAGAAAAAGAACCAAACATTTCTGCTTCATTTACAATTGTTTCTAAAGAAGCGGGCGGATCCGTTGTAAAGATGGCAATATCATATGCATAAGCAGTAACTTTCAGTTCATTAATTCCCAACTGTAAAGGTGGTATGTTTTAATTAACAAGTAATACCCACATGAAAGGCTCAATATAAAGTGCAAACAAAAGTGGGGAAAGAGGACACCCCTGACGGGTGCCTCTGTTTATATGAAAAGATGTAGATTGAGTACCTGCATAGCTCAGCTTAGCCTGAAGCATGCGGTATTAAGCTTGTATCCATGTAACAAATCGGCCCATCATTCCAAATGAGGCAAGAATAGGCCATAGACAGCTCCAAGCCACAAGGCCAAAAGCCTTTTCCCTGTCTAAAAGTATCATACCGAAATTGCTAATTGACTGTTTAGCATAATCAATAGCCATTAGTGCTGTATTAGTGTGTGCCGTAGTACCTCGACCTATTATAAAACCGCATTGTTGGTTTGGAACCTAGCCCGGTACCAGACTAGCCAAGTAATTAGCCAAAATGGTAGCGTATATTTTAACGTCAGCATTGATAAGAGATATCAGACAATATGAGATACATTCTTCAAGCGGTTTGCCTTTAAAAAACAAATATATGATATCTGTGGTATCCCAGGTTAATGGTGTTATTCCAGTATCGCTGATCTCTGGCATAACATTGTTTAACAGTGGAAATGTAATACTTCTGAATACTTTATCAAACACAATAGGGATTGAATCCTCCCCTGTTCGTTGTCTGAGGGTAGTGATGACAGGACAACAAAAATCTCCTCTGGTAAAACTTCAGTAGACAGCTGGGCAATGGCATCTTCTTGTAGGCGTGGGAGCACGGCCCGCCCTAAATACTTAGAGAATTCCTCTATATTTATTGGATCTGATTAAGCATAAAGAGTTTCATAAAACACTATAAATTGTTTGAGTATAATATGAAGTTCAGCATGGATTATATTATCCGTGCTATGGCCTTTATTACATTTTTAGCCTTTTGATCGGCCAAATGGTATGCAAGTATCTTCCCC
The DNA here is from genome assembly GCF_964261635.1 of Lissotriton helveticus. NCBI lineage: Eukaryota > Metazoa > Chordata > Amphibia > Caudata > Salamandridae > Lissotriton > Lissotriton helveticus. Next base: position 1,066,215,020 of record NC_136067.1, on the reverse strand, counting down.
ACCTGTTCACCATATTTGTACTGAGTAGAGCAATATTTGTTATGGCAAGCTGCTACCCTCTCCTTTAGTGTCCCCCCAACTAAAGCCTGCGCTTCCCACAACGTCAACATAAAATTGTGTTTGTCTAGTGTCATTTTGTCTACCGGGTGCCTCTGGGCTTAACCATTGTGAGGTGATACATAGCCGGATCAATGAGATAGCTATGTACAAAAAGGCTACGCCTTCAGAACCCATTATCATCATCTGCGGAGAGCTGGTGAGCGGGATATTAAGCGTAGAATTTATGAAACGCTCCACATCAAATAGAAATTTGTGGATTTTCGGGCAGGAATAGAACATGTGTATAGATTCAGCTGCATGTAGCCCACACCTCGTACAGCTGTCGCCCTTCCTACCCCCCATTTCGCTATTTTGGAGGCGTATAATTAAGATCGAACATTGCCACATAGCTTTGCATCCGGAGACTACCGGAAATTAAAATGAAACTGGCTAAGTCCAGTGCCAGCCTGATATCTACACCAGTCTTCCCAAGTTTACCTTCCCATTCAACATTTTGTACCTCAAGATCGTCCGAAAAGTCAGACAACAGGTGCTGATAATTTGTACCAATTCTGGCCTTCTTTTTAATAAGTTCAAATGTAATTAGTTTATCCAATATTGTGGGGGGTTTACGTAGGTATTTATCAATGAAAAGGAAAGAAAAAGAACCAATTTGCCCACCCACAGCTAAATCGCCTATGGCCTTAAGACCCGATAAATGCCATCTAAAAGTGGTCTGGTCCTGAAAAATAGAGGGCAAGAATTGGGCGGCTTTGAACGGTGTATAAGTATTAACATTAGGGATAGACAATTTCTGCCAGATTTTCTGCCAAACTGAGAACATAGCTACAATAATCTTGAACCTAGTCTTCTTGAAATAGCTCGGCTCCAGAACTTGCATCAAAATGCCCTCAGTGGCCACACCCAGGCCGATCTCATAGATGGTAGGTCTATTAGAAGGCGGAACCTCAGCAGTATCTCCCAGCAAAGGTAAGCCTAGATGTTGCACCATAGCAGACGAATAGAATAATACCAGATTTGGGACCGCCCAGCCACCAGGGTCCCGGGAGAGACACATCCATTTTGGCAGCCCTACGCGAACGGCGATAGCCCCAAAGAAACCTATAACAGATCCTTTTGGTCCTAATAAAGCTTACTTGTGACAGTTCCAATGGAATAGTCCTGAATAAGTATAAGAACTTTGGGAGAACCAGCATTTTAAGAACACTGCAGTGACCACATAGAGAGAGATGCAGATGATCTAACCGTTACAACTTAAGGTTCACAAATTCCACTACCGGAAGGATATTCAGATCCGGGATAGTGTTGACAGCAGCAGTAATTTTAACCCCTAAATAAGTTGCTTGGCTGACCACCGGGGCATCAGAGGGTCGCATATTTGCTGATTGTACGACCTGCATTTTTGAAATGTTTAACTTATAGCCTGAGACCCGACTGAATTTTTCAGGACAGTTCTTTAGGGCAGAGAAGGCAGAGGGAACATCAGACGTTAAGACAACAATGTCGTCCGCATAGGCCAGTGTCCGATACTCCGTATCATCGATCCTAATCGGTAATATCTCCAAATTTTCTTCAATTTTTCTAAGGTATGGATCGATGTACAGAGCAAAAAGCAAGGGTGAGCAGGGGCACCCTTGTCTAGTACCTCTACTAATAGTGAAATACCCTGACTCCTGACCAGAAATAGGCAATGCTGCAACTGGGGAAATATACAGTGCTTGGATAGCCTGAATAAATTCGACACTGAAGCCCTTCAAACGAAGCACAGCCCAAAGGAACTCCCAGAAGGCCCTGTCAAACGCATTCTCGGCGTCCAACAGGATCACACCGATGGGAGAAGCAGTAACCTGGGCCCAGTCCAATAGGGCAATTACGCGCCGGACATGGCCCGCCGTGTCCCTGCCCAGGATAAACCCATGCTAACGCAGGGAAACCAATGGGTGATCACCTCAGCGAGCCTAGATGCTAGAATTTTGGAATATATTTTGCTATCACTGTTTATCAATGAAATTGGTCAAAAAGATGAGGGACTAAGCTCGGGCTTACCTTTTTTTTTTAACAGAACAATTGTGGTTTGGCGCCATGAGTCGCCGCCCTGTGCAGCCCTGAGAACAGATAAGAAATCCTGACAAATCTCTGCGAGAAACGTCCTGTAAAATTCTAGAGGAACAGCATCTGGGCCGGCAGCCTTTCCATTAGCTAAAGATTTTACTGCCAACTCAACCTCCTCCCACGTAATAGGGGCAGATAAGATCTCATTCTGTTCGATAGTAATTTTGGACGTAACCATGTCCGTAAAGAATCCCTCAACCAACGCCTCAGTCAAGGTGTCCCCAATACCTTCAGTGTAAAGTGCTGTATAGAACCTTTGGAACACATCGATGACTCCTGCCTGTGTGTCCTGGACCGCCCCATGCTGATCGTGGATTTTAATGATACGATTCTGTAAGCCTTTCTGTTGGAGCCTCTTGGCTAATACTCTGCCTTGGTTTTCACCATATTCGAACATCTTTGTGCGATATTGGAGATACTTAGCAGCAAGGTCCTGCCCAAAGGATTCCAAAAGTTTAGACTTAACTAGAGCAACCGTCGCTGGCTCTCATCTATATTGAGGCCGTCCTTAATTTTACATGTAAGTTCCAGCTCTGCGAGCATGAGCTCCTTGATACGGCTCTTCGCCTGCTCTTGCCCTGTCTTCCACCGATAAGAAGCAAAACTTTTGGTTTTGCCACGCACTGCGGCCTTTAAAGCATTCCAGACCATAGAGCCAGATGCGGTCCCCCTATTGATATTTAAAAATTAAATTAACCACTTTCGCATGTTGACCTGATAGGCCTGGTCCAGCAAAAGTTTTCTTTTGAAAGTCCATGATCTAGAGGCTCTGCCTGAACGAGACCAAGGGCATACCACAATCAACGGATTATGGTCCAATATGATTCTCGGTGGAGCAGAGATAGAGGCTACTTCGGCCGCCTGGTCAGACACGAAAACATAGTCCAAACGGACCATTTTATTATGGGGGGGCAGAGTAGTATGTGTAACCATTATCATGTTTATTATGCTGAAACCGAAGATCAGTCAAACCATGTTCTAGAACTAAAGTCTGTAGAGCCTTCAAGCCTCTAGGCTTCCTACCGCAATACCTTTGTTCCCCTGCCAAATTAAAGTTGCCAGGCTGATTAATATTCATGTCCCCACACACAAACATCGGAGAGGGCCAAGCTGCTAATTCTACATTAAGATATTTCAACACTTCAGGATCTTCTAAATTTGGCCCGTATATTGCACAAATTGTTAATAGTCTAATATCAATCACTATTTCGGCTAAAACCCATCTGCCCGCACTATCCTCTATTACCTTAGTACAGGCCCCAACCCCCCGCTTCAACAGGATGGCCACCCCTCTGATCAGAGAGGTCTGTCTTGAACAAACAATTAAGTCGTATCCAGGTATTTTCAAACACTCGCGCTTCCCCCACGGTATGTGCGTCTCTTGACATCGTTCAGGCCACATATGATCCATGTGCTTAAAGAAAATGTACCCTGCCCCATCAATGCTTAACAAATAATCTGATCTCAGCTGTATACCTTTTTGCTTTTTAATCAAACACTCTGACATATAACAAACTTGACCCATTTTAAGACCACAACTATAATATAAATCCAAAACCTTAGTGAAACCCCCATCCCTCCCACCATGCCCTACCGCTACCTCCAACCCCACCCTTAACCCCCTTACCCACTTAGGCCCCCCACCCCACCCACCCCCACCACGCCCTTGGAAGGCAACAGGACCGAGGTCCTTGTGATGGAATGAGCTGATTCACCCGTTCTCCCCTAGATCCCTCACCCCGACATAATTACTGGCTGGGGGTTAGAGACGATTGCAACCCAAAAGGAAATATAGAGAAAAAAAGGTAACTGCATAAGGATTAGCACCCCTAGCAATCGACTCGCCCCCATCTTTGAAACGGTAGCCCTCTGGGATAATATGAAAGTGGAGCATACAAACCCCAGACTTCCTTGACTATATGGAGCCCAGAAACTCCCTCGCCTGTATTTCTGAGAGGAAGAATCTAGTCTGTTCCTGATATATTATTTTCAATTTAGAGGGGAAGAGCAAAAATGCTTGGGCGCCCTTTGTCTGGAATGGAGATATTAGCTGGTGGAGCTGCCACCTCCGCTCAACTGTTGCTGGGCAGAAATCTGGCTTGACAAAGAACTCACAATCTTTCCCTCCCCTTTTTCTGTCGGGTCTGGCTAAATCATAGATCTTCTCCCTCGCCCAAAAATTGTTAAGACAAATCAAAATTGCCCGGGGCCTGTCCCCGGCTGTTCCAGATTTTTGTCTCTGCCTGAAGGGAAACCGATGTGTTCGTTGCACCTCGAGCCGCCAGTCCCACTGCTTTACTTCTGGGAAAGCCTCAGAGAAGAGTTTGACGACAAACTGCCTGGCATCTCCCCCCTTGCGGCCTTCCGGGATTCCTAGGATCCTGAGATTGTTCCTCCTGGCCCTGTTCTCTAAATCCGTCAGCTTCCAAAGTATATCGTCTTTTTGGGCGCCAATCAAGTCAGTTAGACCCTTCTGAGTTGTCAGGGCATCCTCTAAGTTGGAGATCCTCTCCCCAGCCTCCCCGATTCTGGAAGTGATGTCAGAGCATGTTTGGCAACTCTGCGGATTGAATTTTGGACCCTGCGACACACCCCCTGCGTACGAATGCTCTCCTGTCTGGATTCCTCATGATGAGCCAAGATGGTCTGGTAGATGACAGAGAGTGTGATCTCTCCCGGGGGCACCTCCAAGGGGTTGGTGGTGGGAGCAGGGCCCTTGGGTGAGGCTGAGGCACTGTCCCCTAAGCGGGGTTGCGCGGAGAAAGAATAGTCCCAAGACAATGAGTCAGATGAGCCTACGTCCTTGCTTAAAGCCCCTTGATCTTTTGTGCTAATAGCCTTACGAACAGTACGAGGGCCACATGATGAGGCCTCGTCGTTGAGAACTTCATTGAGCCGCCAATCCCCGTTGTCACTGCCATCGTCAGTCTATTCTCTATCCTGGTCAACATCCTCGTCCGCTGATGAACCATTGTGTTCAGATAGAGAATAAAATGTGTCCCCCCCTTCGGGCTCCCTGGAGGCTCATTAGCTACAGCAGAACAGGCGGGGACAACCATTTGTTCAGGGATGCTTACAGCAGCTACAGCATCAGTTTGTACTGGCATCTGAGTCAGAGAGTGAGCAGAGATAGATGCACTTTCAGTTTGTTTGTCTACAGCTCCCATAATTCCGTTCTCTGGGGAACAAAGCACGGGTTGAAGTGCTCTGACTTCTAAACCATCACAGTTGCTGGCAAATGCTGGGCTGAGAACGCTGTGCCCCTGTAGGATAGGTTGGCCCTGCTCAGATGAGAGCGACAGAGCGGCACCCCCACATGTAGCAGAGATGCCCAGAGTACATACAAGAGTCCGGGAAAGTGCGAACAGTTCTTAGCGGCCGCAAAGGGGCATCATTAACTACTAGTGACATTCGGATGTTCACGTTTGCCGGTCCCGGCATCAGCAGAGGCTTTAATCTTTCCAGCCTGGGTTTTAAAGATAACAGGTAAAGTCTGTTTTGTCTTAGGGCTGGAAACAGGCGCCGCTTGGTTGTTGCTCGTTTCTCCCGCTGCAGCAGCGTCTCCTCTTTGGGCTAAATATGGTACCTTGCTTGTATTATAGAGATCTGTGGGGCTGTTAACTCGGGCTGCGGAGGATCAGGTCTTTGCGGGGGCATTTTTAACTGGGAGTTTTGGAGCCATATTGCTGCGGCTCAGCCTCAGGGAGCTGCGAGAGCAAAGATATGCGGTACGGTAAAGGGCCGCTCTAAGCCAAAACCTTGATGCGTTGCTGGATACAGTATCCGAAAGAAACAAAACAATCCTAATCATGGCAATCAGTAACTTGCAGTTCAACGGCAGCTTATAGATCTTGCACCAAAAGTCTCCCAGTCCAAGTGCCCCCAGCGGCTTTGAAGACTTAGAGGGGGTGAGTCATCCAGGAGAGAGAACACACCAGCTCACTCGGCCGAGTGCTCAGCCACCATCTTGCCTCGTCTGGGCTCAGATTTTATATTGCAATTTTGAAAATGTCACTTTTAGACCGTTTACATTCTTCTTTCCAAATGTTTCGGATGCTCTCTAGGTGTTTCCAGCTGCCTAGGCCTTTTAATGTTTCCACCATTAAGAATGCATATTGGGCCCAGACATTAGACAATCAGACCTGGGTGTAACTGGTGAAAGGTCCTTCCTGACAGGATGACTTGGTTGGAGCTGTACCCTGACCCATTTACACTTGAAAGGGATTTGCCTTCAGTGCACACAAAAGAACGCGACACCAGGCCTGCCCTGCCTGTTGTCACCCCAAGAGCTTGGAGCCCTGTCCAAGGGAAGGGGACGAACTTTCTAGAATTAGTCCCCCAACACAAAGGCTGATACCAGATATGAAATCAGGACCTTCAGGACCCTTATTCAGTTCACTCCTAGACCTGCAGAAAATTGAGAAGGACTTTCCTGCTGCCAGAAGGACTGCCTTGCTGTTTGAAGGGCTGTTATTCTGCGTGAAGGACTCCCTTGCTGTCTAAGGACTGGGCTTGCTTGCAATAAAACTAGGCTACCCACAGGGACTCCAAAGATCAGTTGGCAAACTGCCTGTGTGAGCTAGAGGTACACAATATGCTTCTAGTGGCCTCCCAGCAACTGGGTCTGCTCTGACCTTCCTGCGCCTGCCTGTGACCTGCTTCTGGATTCTATTGGAGTGAGGCATGATCCCCAGGTCGTAGACCCTTGGCTGGCATCAGTGGAAGCTCCTCCCAGAAGAAAAAGATGAAAATCCGGAAGTTGAGCTCCTCGTGGCCTGCTCCAATGTGAACAGAACTCTTTATGCCAAACTTGAGAGAGTAATTCTTCAACGGACTAACCTGGTTCCTGTATCCAGCCCGCATTCTGTTTCTTGAAATATAATCTATAATCTATAATCTATAATTCTAAATTGGTTTGGGAATGTTCTTGTGTTGTGTTTTTACTTTATTACTGTTTGTGTTCTGCATAAATATTCACCCACAATAAATATCCATCCCCAATAAACATTTTACACATTGCTTCTAAGTTAAGCCTGATTGTTTTTGTGCCATGCTCCTAGAGGGTTAAGCACAGGTTAGTTTAGTAACTTTTGTGGTTCACTTGTCGTGTATTTCTATAGGTTCTGAATCAGTCCCCCTATTCCTGACCCTATTCTGGTTAAACTAACTATCAAGTTAACTAACAGTCAGCCCATGAGGCAAGAAAACCCCCATGATGCAGATACCGTTATCTGACGCAGTCACACTACGGCACAGGAACGTGTTATCTGATTAGGTCATAACGCTTTAGATCTAATTAGACAAGCGACATTCCTCCAGCCCCTGATAAGGCATACGACGTTCTCATAACAAATCAAACCTATGACAACCTGGATAATCCGTGCGGCCATTGTTTTGATTTCACAGAGAACTTTAGTAAAGAATGTGCTAACGAGCAAGTCGTATGACATCTTTATTGACGTATCTATGTCCATCCTTACGTCAATCTCGGCACCTTTAAGGTATAAATATTGCCGACCTTGCCCTATGCAAACACATGCGTGGTGACAAGACGGAGCAGCCATACTTGCCGAAGCCGAGAGCAGAAGCAGACCCCGCTGGCAGCAGCCCCGCCTTCCTGACGCGCTGAGAGACGCGCTGCTATCTCAAGCCGAGAGACCCAGCACCGGCGCTTCTGGGCAGCCCTCGCAGGCAGCCTGGAATATCGAGAGCAGAGAAAGAGATACCATTCCTCATTCATCCTAAACTCCAGGTACAGAACTGAATAACCCCTCACAGAGAATTCTTTAGTTATTCACTTGGCAAAAACAAACTTAACTTAAACTGTAACTTTCTATTCCCGCCCACGCATTAGACTTAGGTCAGGTAAACGGGGTAGGCGTATTTAGAAACACCAGTTGAGTACGTTTAGTCAAATGTATATGTGTATGTAAATATATTTTAATCATTTCAAACATCATATGGCTCAGAAACCATATCAATGTTTTTACAGTATTATTTTATACTATTGCTTTTAATGTATGCACTTTACTTAACTATAAGTATTGCAATAATATCGATCCATTTCTCATGTATGAGAAAAGAGACTGATCAATAAATAACACCTTTTTATTGAACACGCCCGTCTCTTCCTTTTCTCTACATTCTGATGAGACTAAGAATGCACGTACTGACTGAGTAAAATAATTGCCTTGTGCTCACACGACTCTTGAGATTGACTCTTGATTAGGGGAGAGCAAAGTTGTCATGTTCTATGGTTGTCAGAAACTAAATCCCTTCTTGTCTAATCAGGGGAGTTAATTCCTTCCTTGAACATTCGAGAAAGTTTCTAGCGAACTCTGAGCTTAGCTGGCAAACCCAAAAATTAAGTCTAGCATCGACAGTAGTAGACCTAGTTAACGTCTGGCCTAGGCCTTTACTGCTGTAGGTACTATTCCAATGCGCAGAGCCTATTGGGAAAATAGGAGCTACACTACATGGCGCCCAACGCGTTTGGAAAGGGCGATAAAACTAACGTAAGACATTTAGAGTAACTCAGTCGTGCTTTCTCACTCAGACCCCTTTTCCCAAATACTCCAAAGACGTCTGGAGTGGGTGAAAGGTTATATCCTCCAAAACCTCCTATGTATGGTTCTTGGTATAGTCAACGTTGAAGGATAAACAGTTCCAAAATATTGTGCATCTAATCTTTGTTCCATAAGAAACCTGATCTGCAAACAAACAAAATAACCTTATTGACAGTAAAATGTCTGACAATGAGGATGAAAGAGAGGCAGTTAGATTAGCAACTGAACTCGCAGATGCTGATGCTACCATGCAAGCAGCAGACCCGAATATAACACTCATTCCGGTCATTAAAAGGAGATCTATAACCTTAAAACTTATAGAAAATGGACTGACACCTAGAGGTGGCACAGTCATATTCGTAATTGAGGCACACGAATATCGGCAGACAGAGGTATACTATTCATGGATACATTTTCCAGCAGCTAATGCTGTAACAAAGTACTTCCACTATTACAAAGTAGAGGAACCTCCTGAAACGTACACTCCTTTCGAGGAGGTGGAAGTACCACTCAAATTCCAAGAGCATTTGCTCTTATTTGATGGCGCCCTAAAACATAATAATCACATAACCAGGCTCGGTCCTTTAGGTAGACCAGGAGCAACGTGGCCGGTCCTAGCCGGATACACACCACATCCAGACATCGACGAGATGCCTGCACCACAGCTGTTAATACAGCTAAAACAATTACTAAAAATTCACAGACAATTAGTACAGTATGTGATGCGGACTTCTACAATTCAGCCAGCGATTAAACTACCACAGCTGACCCCTCACCAGGGGAACACAAATAAAATCACACCACAGAACATCCAATCCTGCCTAGGTAAAGTTCCAGCTAAACGGGAACAAATACCATTCTGGTTGGCACAGAAAATCACCCAAATAGAGGCGGTGTTTCCTGACACCACCCCGCTGGAAAAACACAGGATTCTGACTATATGTCTCCCAATGGGAATCGCACCACACATTGAGGACTGTGACACTTGGGGTACAGTCTTTGCTTCCATCTATACAAAAACGCACGGTGTTCCATCCATTTCGGTAATACCAGATGTGCTAAAACAAATTCAAGATGAATACGGTCCAGAACCTGCTTTAACTCTTGGTATGAAATTACTGAAAGACTTCAAGCAGGTCTCGGCTATATTACTAGCCAACATAAAAGGTGAAGCAGCAAACGTGGCGATCCGCCAGAGGTTAAAAGAGACAGATATAGCAGACCAACCAGCTGAAATTGCCAGAATCATAGAAAAATCCTATGAAGAACTAGGCAGAGATAGTCTAGGTGGAATACCAGTAAAACCGCAACTGACTACAAGTCCAGAAAAAATATTTTTTAATAATAATTCACCAAAAAAGAACAGGGATGGAAACAAACAATCCAATCCTAAAGAAAAGAAATTCCAGTCCCGAGGAAGGTCTCCTAGGCGAAGAGAGAAATCTCCAAACCAAAGACAGAGGTCACCGCAGAGTGACCCCTCGAGGAATAGATATAACCTTAGAAATAGGGATAATATTAAAAAACCTGATAGATATCAAGACATTGATACACGTCCCTCTCAATCTTTTCAGAATTCCTCGCAGAAATCGGAAAGAAGAGGACGATCAGAACAAAGAGAAGAGCACGCCAAGTCCAAAGACAAGGAACCTGCTCAACTAAAAAAGAAATTACAATTTCCAAAAAAGAAGGTAGCCAGTATCAAGGTAGTTAACAATGCCGAGAATACTGAGGACACAACTGAAAAACGGAGAGTGGGCTCAGACAATGCTAGACAGCGCAGCAGAGGTGAGCATAGCTCGCAAAGTCCTTATGAATCATCTGGAGACAGTGGACACGAATGAATACCTTCAAGTGGAAACTGCAGACACCAGAGTTAGCAAGCCCCACAAGATATACGAGATAACATTACGTATAGAGGGAGATAAGACTAGGAAAATAAGGGGACTATTTTGGGATAACCTCTCCAAAGGCTATGATATCCTTCTAGCTGAAAAAGACTGGCCACCAGAGTTTGTCAGGGAGTGCCCTCATGGCGAAGAAGTAATTATGCCTGCCTTCTCGAATCAAATCCCGATTCATAAAAAATACACACTTGCTAGAAAGTGGGCAGTGGCCTTAGCACCTGCTTTATATAAAAATCATGTAGGATGGGATGAGGATTCTCCTCCTCACAAAATCCAGTTAAAATCACAACCTACTGCACAAAGGCAGTACCCAATTAAGCAAGAAGCTAAAAAACAAGTAAATGAAATACTAGATCGGCTAGAATACCAGGGGGTGATTGAAACTTGCACCTCACAAATGAACAATCCTTTGTTTCCGGTCTCCAAACCAGACAATTCATATCGTCTAGTTTTGGATTACCGACACCTTAACACATGTTGCAAAACCTTTGCAGTGCAAAACTCACACAGTGCTGCACTAATGAATAACATAGTGCGCAAAAAATACAAAACAACCTTGGACATCTCCAATGGATTCTTTTGTCAAAACATAGCACCAGAGAGCAGATATTTAACTGCATTCTCAGTAAATGGCACTCAAAAACAATTCTGTCGGTTAGCCCAGGGGTACAAGAACAGCCCGGGGGTATTCTCAGCGAGAGTAACAGAATTACTACAACTATATGATGATGAAGCATTATCTTATGTCGATGACATTTACTTAACAGATGATGACTTGGAGACTCACTTGAAAAGAGTGAACACCATAATTCTTGGGTTCGCTACAGAGGGTTACAAATTCAACTTTAAAAAATCCAGAATTGCCCATCTGACAGTCCTATTCTTAGGATATGAGTTATCAAGTGAAGGTAAAAGCCTGGCAGACAATTTCCTAGAGAAATGTGCCGTAATCCAAGCTCCTAAAACACTAAAAAACCTACAGTCAATTCTAGGCTTCCTAAATTTCGGAAGAACATACATTGCAAATTACGCAGAAAGGGTCAAACCCCTTTATGATCTAATTAAACCAGACTTTAAAAGATCCAATTGGACTCAAACACACACAGAAATTTTGAGATCCTTACAAACAGACATGCTAATTAAAACAAAATTAGAAACACGTGATAACACACGCAACCTTGTGATCCGAGTCATCCCAGGGAGATGCGGATTCACATACCTGACCTCTAATGAGGGAGAAATGGTACCAATTGCATTCAAATCACACATGTACACAGAAGCTGAACAGAAATTCAGTAATACAGAAAAAATAATTCCTGCAGTTCAAACCGCAATAGCTAGAGAAAAAGACATAGCTGACGGTAGACATATCACAGTCAGAACAGCAGAATCAGCCTTTGAGGCACTAACAACACCGTGTAATTTACCAACAACAACATTGAATCCGGAATGGATACAATGGGTGAATTCAATCACAACGGACAAAGTATACTACTACTTTGATCCAGAACTAGAAGAATTAAAAAATCTAAAATATGAAAAGACGTATCCTCTGCCAATCGACATTCTGCCTCTACGACATTACGCCTGTGTAATCTATACAGACGGACATGCTCAACCCTCCGTTTGGGGAGAACAAGCATACAACCCCACATGTGAGATTACAAAAGAAGTGTGGCGCGGAGGTATATTAAAACCTCTATTAACAAAATCACACTCAGTAGAAACGAATTCAGAACAACAAACTGAAATAATCGCATTGAAAATAGCGCTAGATAATGCGGATCGCGAATTCCCGACACTTATAGTGTCAGATTCATATTACTGCGTCAAATCTTATAACAGCGATTTGCAGACATGGATTCAGAACGGTTACAAAGATGACACAGATGCACCAATAAAGCAGAAAATGCTCTGGGAACAAATAGCTCTTTTACAAAAAGAACTACCAAAGACTCATGTGACACACTCACTGAGTCATCAACGTGATGGCGTTCACGTTGTAGGGAATTCATTGGCTGAAACAGCCGCAGCGGCAGCCACTAAATCGGCTCCCGTAGTTCGAAAAAAGCGTACATTAAAATACATTGACGGTGAAACATTGCTGGCGGTGAAAACGTCATCAAAAGGCGACTGCTCAGCGTTACCGATCAACTATCCACTCAATTATACATACATAATCGATGCAAACTCCGTCCCTTTTGCTCGAATCCCTGGAGTGGGGGATAGAGTGATTCCAAACATGGACAGGAGAAGCTTGTTAATCGCAGACGCACATATGGGTGAGGGTCTTGGACACCTCAAACTAAAAGATTCTCTGGAAGATTTACAATCACGGTACTGGTGGCCAGGCATGAGCCTACATCATACCATGTTTGTAAAAAACTGCCCAAACTGCAACAGAAATCGCAGTGGGGAGAGAAAAAATAAAATACGGTGGAATCTGACTGCAGATAACATCACCAGTAAGAAGAATGGCTTGCGATTAACATATACAGGCTAGTTTCCACTTATAATGTAGATCCTCAGCACTCGGCTGACGTCCGGACTGTTATACAAAGATTTGCGAGTCTAAATGGCATATACGCTAGGAGCATGCTACGTTCGACCATTGTTTTCACTCAGGCAATCCAGCCTGGGGGGGAAACATGGCCAAATGAGCACAGCCCAGCGGGAATCTTCTCACTTCCTTCCTGAGGGTACGGGATGGTGTAAAGAAAAAACCAAGGCAGAAAGCAATCTATAATAGAAAGGATATTAGGTTCGGGAGCTGGGTGGGTCAAACATCTAATAAGTGTCCAACGTAGTCTAAATAACTTGCCAATAAATTCTCTGAAGGGATTCAGTCCGTACGAATTATTATTCGGAACTAGGATGTTGATCTCTGACCTTGATAGTCAGACTTCAGTGGTAATAGAAAAAACCTTTGATGTCAAAGACCGTTTGGCTATTTTGCAGGACTTAAACAAAACAAGAAAAGACCTGAGCAACATACAGTTGAAACAACAGCCACCTACCACTGAAGAATCACCACCTGTCCCAGCAAGACCTGTCTGGATTCCAAAAGTCGGGGATCTAGTCAGGGAGAAGATCGCGGTAAAGAAGGAATTTGGGCCTTCTTACAGAAAAGCAGTTCCTGTCTTGTCTGTCAACGGGACAAGATCAGTTGTACTACCGCCACTTGCTGGAAAAAAGGAGAACCGAGTTGTATCCATCGACCTGGTAAAACCACAACATGTGGCCGATAACAAACAGTAGGCCAAGTGGACTCCCAATAAGTAGCAGAACACCAAGGTTTGCTACCAGTACAGAGGTCCTAACAAAGAGGCTCATCACATTCGAAACGCCTACAGAAGAACAACAAGGACTATGCAACAATGCTATAGAACTAAGACCTCTGAAAACCCAAATAAAAACATTTAGCAGAGACACACCAATCTACAATGAAGTGCCGAGTGAGAATGCAAGAAACAAAAATCCTGAAGCAATTGGAACAATTGACAGAACTGCATCCGGGTACTTCATCAACTTCGATGATTCCTCTGAAGGCTTCAGTGAATCAAAGACACAGCCATCATCAAAATCCTTTAAAGACAAAGCGAAGGAACTTTTGAAACAACTGAAAGAAACATATCTGATTTCTCCATGGATTGAATTTTGGGTGGGTTTTGGTGCATTTATCCTCATACTTTGGCTCATCATGGTATTTACTTTGGGACGCTTCATTGAGGGAAAATATGCTAAAATGGACACAGCAAGTCAGAACATCAACTTGATCCTCAAACCACACACATCTTCACAAGTCGAGAAAAGAGAACTTTCTTCAGAACTTTCTTCAGCCAACTTCACAGCCAATCCGATACCTGGTGGGGTAGCCTGGGACAACACTGACTATGAAATTTATGGTCCGGTCGAGATCCTGAAATATCCACACCAAATCAAGATCTCCTTGAGTGATTTTGCAAAACCAAACTCTTTTGCTGATGATTGGGACTTCGAAAGCATTAACAACATGATGTCTGACTTAGTAATGTCTGCTAAATTTACAAAACATGATTATTTGCAAGGTTCTACAAATTATGATAGTATGTATTGCTATAACCATTATGGTAACCAGTTTTTGCATAAATCTGCACAACCTAGAAATGTTTTAAATTATAATCAATGGGAACATTGTGCTACACCTCCAAAAGGGAGCTCTAGAACCGTTTATGACAAATATTCATATTTTTCAGGTTTTAACATAAGTAATGCTGAAACATTTTATTTTAAATTGTCAAACAAGACAGGGATGAAAACCATGATAACCAACACAAAATTGATATATTCAGATTCATTCTTTGAAAAAATGAATACTTTTGGATTTGATTATTGGGACAAAAATGTTGATTTGAAAAGTGTTTGGGGTACAAAAGAATGGCAAGTACAGGGTTTAGAAGCTTTGTTTAGAGCCTGCATGATCCCAGAACAAATGATATTTTTAAATGACACTGTTCAACAAACCACCTGTCTTGGCTTAGCCAAAATCAAAGATTTAATTAAACCGTCTATTCCAAAGCCAACAATGTTTAGCAATAGCTCTGATACAGATGAAGAGATAGACGTAAACCATATATTAAACCAAAACAGAACACATCCTGATTGGAAACAATGGTTGATCTGGCCCACAGATACAAATAACTGTCAAGATAGATTCCTGAATATAACACAGGGTTTCAAAATGACCAGGCCAGACCCTAGATATCCCCAAAGACATCACCCAGGGATAATAACAACCTACAGTGTGGGCAAATTATGCCTTCAATGGCTACAAACTTCCACACTGCCTGAAATTAAGCAACACCTAACTTTACTTACTGATGGTGCTGACTTGCGTGATTTCATAATGGGACCACGCAAACAGCGTCAAAAGCGTTTCATAGCAGCCTCTGTATATGCAGCATACAATGAGGCCTGGAAGGTAACTCAAATTGAGACAGCAGAAAGAATACGGGAAATTGACCGTATCAATTTGGAAAAATCACTTTCTGTAGTGGACAATGGGTTAATGACTCTGTCCTCCAGAATTTTTTCATTGGACAGCATTGTGTCTTCAGCAATCGATATATTATCGCAAGACTTACTGTTATTACAACATGGTCAGTCACAATTGCGTTCTATTGTACAGCTTGGCTGGACGTTACAAAATCTGCGTTCAGGCTATGTGCCTTGGCGTTTAATCAACACAACGTCACTATTCCAAATCTTTAACCTTACTGATAGACAAATCGGTATGGCGCAAAAGGGTGCTGATTATACAATCTTGAGCATTGAAAAACTAGAAAGATTACCAATGACAATGTCAGAACGGCCTGTCAGTGAATGGATAATCCATGGAATCATAAATATTCCAATCTCAACCTTCAGGTTTCAATACTGCCAAAAATATATACAGGCTGGCATGTACGAGAAATTGGGAAAGGGGTACCTTAAAACAACTTGGAACCTGCCCTATTCACATGCATGTGTCAGTAATAAAGGACAGAAAGTGTTTCTTAGTGGCAACGATTGTGCTATGTCACTAAGCGGCACGCTTCTGTGTAACGGAATTAGTTTGCATGGAGCCTGTGAAGGGAATTCATACAACCTTTCATGTCACCAGCAAGGCGCACCTGCAACTGAAATAGAACCATTCTTTCAAAGACTCTATAATGGGAGTTACATTCTTATTGTAGACCGCAGATGCTGCAGTCTTATGCCCGGGACTCCTTATCTAGTAACTACAACGGCGAAGGTCAAGTGCTGTGGACGTTCTTTGTTCCCCAGCTCCTTTCCAGACAGGGAGGCAAGGGCATGGCCCAGTTTGAAAATTACTTCTATTCGAATAGATACTTTAAGCAGAATGAAAACAGTGCTTCTTCAGACGCCTACAAGGCTCACGTCATCAAAAGAAACGTATGATCTACAAGTCGCAAGGACGACTGCAGAGATACATACATTATTATCAACTAATTCCCCCGTACATTTCGCGGAAATCCTGAGCGAAATCTTAAATATTTCTGATACCAATGGGATCTCAGGGGTATTTAAGACAGTATTTTCGATGGCATTAACACAATTCAAAGCCATACTGGGTATTTTTCCAGATTTCGTCCTTTCGATTTTTGGCGGACTTCCCCTGATCCTGGGACTAATTGCAGGAATCCTATTCCTAGTCCTTATTTTTCGTTATGGCAACCCATGTCACAGATCAAACTCTCGCGACAATGGAAGATACGATCCTAGCCATTGGATACCGGGACCGGATATCAAAAATCCTGGGACTCTCCCGGCTTAGAGACCTGAACATGACTTGGTTTCTATCATTTCGACCAATGTGGCAAAGGTGTGTTTTACCTGTACTAAGGTGTCTGCTATGCGGAGAAGAATGCGTGTTAGACACCTGTCTGACGCTACAATCGGATGCGCCAGTGGATGCAGATACACTGTTGGTTCCTACCAAAGTTCACGCTTTGTGCTGCCCTCAAAGGCTGCCAATCCTGATGACGGCATTCCTGGAATCTTCACCACTACGATTGAAGAGTAGTGAAGTTCAAGATGAAAGCAGCATCGAACAGGTACGACCTTCTGTCAGTGATGCAAATCAGAATGTCAATGGAGACAATCATGCGCACGAATGCATGGTTACCCCTATTTCCGACTTAGTGGAACTTTCCCATGAAGCTGTTGACAGTTTTTTCGAAAGCCTGAATGATATGATGTTCTCTCCAGAACAGAAATAGAGACTTTTGAGTAAACTCGCACACGGCGTTCCCTGAATTCGGCCTTCAACTTTTAAAAATAAAGTCACATGAACAATTACAATCCAGTTCACGGACAGCAATTTTTCAGCAAGCCCCTAAAATATTTTTCTTCGTATATTTTTCCCGGGACACTGATCTTCTGCTTAAAGTAAGAAACTATTCTTAGAGAACTAAAATTTCTATTTTTAGATACTTTATAGACTTTAGCTGCCCGCTGGTATGTTCACAAATATTTTATTATGTGATGAAATGGTCTCGACCTTCCTTTCTGTATAGCCATATTAAGAGCCATTTCATGTGTATTTCTCATATACCAATAAGCAATAATGCATAAAAATGCGTGTTTACT
Source organism: Lissotriton helveticus (assembly GCF_964261635.1). Lineage (NCBI taxonomy): Eukaryota > Metazoa > Chordata > Amphibia > Caudata > Salamandridae > Lissotriton > Lissotriton helveticus. The sequence goes on along the minus strand of NC_136067.1, from coordinate 1,066,197,244 downwards.
TTTGCATTTAATTCATAGCTTAAGTGCATACAATATATATGACTGCAATTTTTCAGTATATTTGAAAATTTCGAAATGCATTTATGTATTTTGGGGTGGTAAGGTATACACTATACTCTATAGTATGTTGTACTATGTTATACTATGCATAGATTAGTAGATATGACCATAGTTAGCGTGGAGTGGGTGTCGTGTATTTCTATAGGTTCTGAATCAGTCCCCCTATTCCTGACCCTATTCTGGTTAAACTAACTATCAAGTTAACTAACAGTCAGCCCATGAGGCAAGAAAACCCCCATGATGCAGATACCGTTATCTGACGCAGTCACACTACGGCACAGGAACGTGTTATCTGATTAGGTCATAACGCTTTAGATCTAATTAGACAAGCGACATTCCTCCAGCCCCTGATAAGGCATACGACGTTCTCATAACAAATCAAACCTATGACAACCTGGATAATCCGTGCGGCCATTGTTTTGATTTCACAGAGAACTTTAGTAAAGAATGTGCTAACGAGCAAGTCGTATGACATCTTTATTGACGTATCTATGTCCATCCTTACGTCAATCTCGGCACCTTTAAGGTATAAATATTGCCGACCTTGCCCTATGCAAACACACGCGTGGTGACAAGACGGAGCAGCCATACTTGCCGAAGCCGAGAGCAGAATCAGACCCCGCTGGCAGCAGCCCCGCCTTCCTGACGCGCTGAGAGACGCGCTGCTATCTCAAGCCGAGAGACCCAGCACCGGCGCTTCTGGGCAGCCCTCGCAGGCAGCCTGGAATATCGAGAGCAGAGAAAGAGATACCATTCCTCATTCATCCTACATTCCAGGTACAGAACTGAATAACCCCTCACAGAGAATTCTTTAGTTATTCACTTGGCAAAAACAAACTTAACTTAAACTGTAACTTTCTATTCCCGCCCACGCATTAGACTTAGGTCAGGTACACGGGGTAGGCGTATTTAGAAACACCAGTTGAGTACGTTTAGTCAAATGTATATGTGTATGTAAATATATTTTAATCATTTCAAACATCATATGGCTCAGAAACCATATCAATGTTTTTGCAGTATTATTTTATACTATTGCTTTTAATGTATGCACTTTACTTAACTATAAGTATTGCAATAATATCGATCCATTTCTCATGTATGAGAAAAGAGACTGATCAATAAATAACACCTTTTTATTGAACACGCCCGTCTCTTCCTTTTCTCTACATTCTGATGAGACTAAGAATGCACGTACTGACTGAGTAAAATAATTGCCTTGTGCTCACACGACTCTTGAGATTGACTCTTGATTAGGGGAGAGCAAAGTTGTCATGTTCTATGGTTGTCAGAAACTAAATCCCTTCTTGTCTAATCAGGGGAGTTAATTCCTTCCTTGAACATTCGAGAAAGTTTCTAGCGAACTCTGAGCTTAGCTTGCAAACCCAAAAATTAAGTCTAGCATCGACAGTAGTAGACCTAGTTAACGTCTGGCCTAGGCCTTTACTGCTGTAGGTACTATTCCAATGCGCAGAGCCTATTGGGAAAATAGGAGCTACACTACACACTCAGATAAGGATTATGGCTGTTGACTGAGTGGGGCTTCTAACTCCCTCAACCATGAACATCATTTCTTACAAGTAGCAAACCAGAAATATTGAAAATCAAAGTTTTTCAATGGTGCCAATATTTCATAGGAATAATGCCATGCAATGAAATATTTATTTTACATAATGCATGGAAATGACATGATACCATTTAATAATGCCTTACCACCAGTGAGAGCACACAGGCTTTTATTGAATACTACCACACAAGAGTATCACATACTTCATCATCATCATCATCAAGGTTTATTTGGCCACAAAGGCCATTGAAGCACAATAAAAACACAGTTTAAAACAATCTGATCACAATAAAATCATGCAAATATCAATGATTGCCCATATTTAAACGAAAAGTATATACTTAAAAAAAAAATGTAGAATCTCTGTGAATTACAAACTTTTATGATAGCTTTTTGGGCTCACATATAACATTCCTTACAAACTCTTAACCTTTAGTTAAAGTGCATATCTCCTAATAAGTTTCAGTGCTTTGGTAATATAATTAAACACTGAGCAGCATATAGTTTAGGACTCCAAGTGCTGGAGGAAACACAAACACTACTGAATATTATTAAAAAATTTCCCTCTGAAAATGGGACAATGAAACCGTAACCTGAGAAAGGAATATAGCGTGCAAAAGAGTATATAGTGCTTTGTTGATTGATATAATTTCCCATAACACCGACAGTAAGGTAGTGATGGACACCAGGTACCTGGCAATAGGTAAACCACCAAAAAGGGAATCTTGTTCCTGCATAACCTAGTCAGGAAGAACCTTAGCTCGGATTCATTGATAGGGCTCCATACCTTTAGATGTAGAGAGTGGCACGTATGATTGAACCGTGACCAGGTCTAATACCTTCATGAGCCTAGCTTTTCACTATATTCAATATATTTTTCTTTTATTAAATCCTTTGCATTTAAGGATATTTTATCTGGTTCTGCAAAAAAGTCACTCAGTCCTAGTCACAAAAAGTGTTCCTAATGTACTTGATCCACGGCATTGCAATCATATTACTCTGCACGAGGCAATCTTTTATTATATTATGGGTGAAGCCCAGTTCCTGTGTGTTAATTGAAACACAGGACCTGGAGACAAGGGGCGGTTTAATTCAAAACTGGATAGCTTTATTCATCATCAAATGTCCACATGCCTAAATAATATTCAAACTTCGATGCTCTTTAACTCTCTACCCCTTAGAACTCTAAAACATGACTTTTATCCTACTCATCCCTGCTCTCTATGGTCCAGGCTTTTCCACCTTTCTCATTATAACTCTAATTTCTCCATGTCATTGGTTAGGAATCTACTGCACATCTCGTCTCTATTTACTACAGTTGCTCATGTCTCTTGTTTGCTTCGTTTAAATATTCTAAATACCCAACCTTTTCTCAGCTTCCGTTTCCTGAAGCTACTTCCTCTAATATGCAAACTTCTCCAAGTTTTCATTTGTCCAACTACTAATTCTACTTCATCCCTCATTATGTTTTATATCCCTGTTCAATTCTCCTCTCTCTATAATGTGTCTTTCGATCTTACTTTATCTGCTCTACTGTCTGTGCTTCTACTTTTGATGGGTGGTGATCAAATGGTAATATCCCGCAAATCATCATCATCATAACTTTATTTGGAATCTTTTATCGATCCATAAAAGTACATAAGATGAAAAAAAAAATGTAAACACATTGTACATAACAATAAAATCCCCTTCAATGGCTCCAGAGCATCATACATACAAGTTAGATTAATTCAATTGATTGTTAAAACTTCATAGATAAATTAATCTTATTTTAAAAGTAACAATCAACCTAAAATCATTCTAAAATCAGTTCAGTTCAGTTCATGAAGCTTTTATTCGGTACAAATGGATGACCATGAAAGCACAAGGTAAACAGTAAATACATCATGTTTAAAAAAAGATTAAAATACAGAAGTTTAAAAAATCCATAAATATGGTACATTAAAAAATCATATTTTTCCTGGAATAAATACACTTATTTAAAAACGTTGCAGTATAAAAACAAATATCTGCTGATTGTAAATTTAAAATCAAACCTATGGCTTCCTTAACTGTACGTGCACCATATTTGTTAAACATAGGTTTCAAAAACATAGTGCGCTGTTCCCTGTACAGTTCACAAAACAAAAGAAAGTGCTGAGTGCTTGGGTAGATGTAGAGTCACACATACATGGTCCTGTCGGATGTTTCTTAATCTGGGGATGAGCCACTAAATAATGTGCCATCCCGAACCGCAACCTTGTGAGTACAAACTTGTGTGATTGTTTGGTTACCATCAGGAGATACAATGGAAACACTTCTCCTGTGACAAATGAGTTATAAAACAGTACAGTAGATAATGATCCAGAGGCTAATTTACGCTTTCTGTCTGCAAATCCAAGAAAGGTATTTTTCATTTCAATCTTAGTAATATTGGATACTGCAGATGGGTCATTAACAATATTAACACCATAGATTTCCGAAAAACAGACAACAACATATTTAATCCATGGGATCGCTAAAAATGTGTCCATTAAAAGGCAATCCTCAATAACTGATCTGTTAAAGGCCTTCTCTTCCCTGAGCCAGATGGAACGCCAGACCATCAAAGGCCTAAGGGATAACAAATCACCTAAAAAGTGGATATTAAGCTCTTGGGGGCATATTATCAAGGGGCTTTATCTCCCAATTACCAAGCTGTCGCTAACACCAATTAGCGACAGCTAATAGGAGATAGTGACCATCTTGGGCCCCGCTTTGCATGTCAGTGATATTTATCACTAATGACATGCAAAGTGGGCGTGCCAAGATGTTAGCGACTGAAAACAGTCGCTAACATTGCTATCTCCTATTACCAACTTTTGGAGATATTCGCGCTAAGCGTGAATATCTCCAAAAGCTAACACTTGCCCAGGAGCAGTTCTTAGCCATGTTATCCAATGGGAGGTGGATAACATGGCTAAGAGCATTTGCTCCATAATGCATGAATATCGCTGACTTTTCAGCGATATTCATGCATTGCGGCCGTTTTTTATCGCATTTGCGATAAACCTTGCTAATAGCAAGGTTTATCTGCGATAAAAATTGCCGATTTGCGGCGATAATTTTTGTCTCTAAACAAGTTAGAGATAAAAATTATCTCTATTGGTTGGTAATATGCCCCTTGGTGGGTTAATTCATTAGAGGTTGAGACAGGTAGGCACAGAAGCTTTTTTAAAAAAAATGTTCTTCAATTTGTAAGCTGTCATGCCGGCTATAGCCCCATATGCCTGCGCCATATAATGCGATAGACACACACCTAGCCTGATAAATTTTAAGCATGTCTGAGGTGCGCCTCTCCCCCACTTTTGAGGCAAATCTATAAACACCATAGGCATTCTTGGCCATTTTATTCCGGATATTGGTGAATTCGCTGGACCATTTCCTGTCATTTGCAAAGGTAATTCCCAGATAACAAAATTTGTCCACATGTTGAACTTTTTCTTTATCTATAAAAAAGGCATTTGGACACTTCCTTTTTTTCCCACAGGTCATTATTACAGTTTTCCCTTTGTTAATCACCAATTTCCTTGCTTTAATAAAGGCTGAGAAAGTATCCATTAGGCGCTGTAATCCTATCGGCGTTCTTGATAGTAAAACAGCGTCATCAGCATATAATAACACTGGGATAGGGTCGCCATGGATCTGGGGGGCATCAGCCACAACCTTCTTTAAAACATTATCAATCCCGTTAATAAATAAAATAAAAAGAAGTGGGGCCAAGACACAGCCCTGTCTAATTCCCCGCTTGACGTCAAAGTTCGGGGTACATTCCCCCCTTTTACCAAAACGAACACAGGTCTGCAGTTTGTCATATAATCTAGCCAAAAAGAATACTATACCCTCTGGGGCACCTAGATTGAGCAGGGTGGTCCACAAGGTGGAGTGGTCCACTAGATCGAAAGCACTGCTCAAATCTGCAAAGCAGAGGTATAGGGAGCCCTGTTTAGCCTCGGTGTACTTCCCGATCAGCAGATCCAAATTGATGCACTGATCGAGAGTACCCCTACCCCTTCTAAAGCCATATTGGCTATTAGCCTGAATACCCTCCTGCTCAGCCCATTCCTCCAATCTTACTAGCAAGACCCGGCTCATAATTTTAACCGACGAATCAAGGAGGGATATAGGGCGATAGTTTTTAGCCTCTGACCTGCTGCCTTTTTTATAGATGGGTACAATAATTGATTGTCCCCAGGTAACAGGTGCATCACTACAAACAGCAGCATTAAAAACAGATGCTAACAGAGGTCCCCACAATTTGGGTTCAGTCTTATATACATCGATGGGTACCCCATCGGGGCCCTGAGCCTTACCTCCTTTACTAAGTGTGATACAATGTTCTACTTCCTTGGGGGTGATGTCAAGCGGCACCACATCCCACCCCTTGGGCTCCACTGCCACTGTTCTATTTGTGTCAAACATTTTGGAAAAGTGAGTTATCCACCCCTCACTAGATACGGTGGAGGTTAGTTCTGGGGTATCGTCCGCTTTAAGTAATGAGGAATTAATTGTTGCCCAGAACAGGGTGGTGTTCGATGTCTCAGCAGCTAAATTTAGTGAATCCCATGCCTGCAATTGGAGTTCCCTCTTCCTCACAGTAAGAGCGCATTTATATTCCAGTCTTGATTTGGCAATTAAAACAGGATCCCTAGGTTTAACCGATAATGCCAACTTCAGCAAAGTTAAAGATACTGTACAGTGATGATTAAACCATCCTGGATTCTTCCTCGATAGAGTATTGGCTTTCCCGGTGAACTTCCTACTAATAGCTAGGTTAATACTTTTAAAACACAACAATACCCTCTCATGATCATTAACATTTGCTAAAATGTAATCAATTTCTGCAAAGCTCCCCTTAATAATACAACTAGATAAATCCCCGGCTTTATCCCCTGCCCACCTGAGTCTGACACCATTAATCCTATGGGGTTCCAAGTTAGAAACAGTAGGTCCCACTATAAGTGACTTATCCGCCCAGAAAGTAGTTTCCATTGTAATACAATTATTATCACTGGTATTACAGACAACTATTTTTGGGGTGGCGCAACAAGAAATCACATTGGAGGATATAATCACATGGTCGATGACCGAACCTCCTAGACCGTTCTTAAATGTAGGAACAGTTAAACCATGTTCATCTTTGCAGGGTTCCAGGATTTCCAAATCATAACAGCTCATTAAATTATGCAATTCATCTCCGTAGCTGCCATGGCTAAAATGCGGAGGATCCCAGCCATCGTTAGTTGTAACCCCGCAAATCCCCAATGTTGAATGTTCACATAACTTTATATTGAAGTCACCAACCCAAATGAAGTCAAATACAACCTTAGAATCTGCGCATAGATTTTCAAGGGCGTCAGCTAAATCATGTACCACTTTGGGCCTAGTATTGTCAAAAATATTATTATAATAATTGATCAATATAATGTTTCGAGCCCCAGTCTCGACAAGCCAAAGGATCTGCCCATGAACACCCATTTGCAGGTATTTTTTCACCACAATAGGGCGTAAAATAGATATTAAAACCACAAGGTCCCCTTTAGCTCGCCCTGGGCCTGAACCATAGGCAGGTAGGTTATAGGACTCAAAGCCCTCGTAACTAATCTCCTCCCTGCTCCATGTTTCCTGGAGACACAGGATATAATAACTATTAACAAAATCAATCCAGGCTGGATCCCTCTCCATTGACCTAATCGCTGCCACATTCCAGCTAGCAAGTGTAACTCCCTTCAAGCTGTGACCACCGTGGTTGATCTCCCTTCTCCTACAATCAGCCAGGCCACAGACTTCAACAGTGTTACTAACACCCCTGTTGTCCTGGACTACATTTGTACAGTCTACAGCCTCATACCCTTGGCAGATTACTGGCTCCAGGTAAATAGGAACAGAATTATCGCTTTTTCCTTTTTCTTCACCTTTATCATATTCTCCCTGAGCAAGCGACAAATGAGGCACAGGGAGTCAATCATTACAATCTAATGAACTAAGTGCATGGAATCGATTATGCATTGGTGTCACAAATGCAGGCCCATGTGTCGGTATAAATAAACCATTCCTATTACTAGTACTGGCCTGATGGGAAGTATTAAGGTGACAATAAAAGAATGCGAGAGAACGTACACCCACATTATGGTCAAATACAGGCAAAGAGGCCGCCCTTAGGAGAACAGTGGCTGCGTGTTGAGGGTGCTTAAAATTAACTATGATACAGTCACCTTTACTGCTTTTCCTTGAGCTTCCGATCCAATTAACCCTCCTGGTAGTTAAAATTTGGTCACAATATTCGGTAGGAAAACCACACTGCCTGTTTAACCAAGATACCGTCTTATTTTTTAGGGAATCATGTGTTTCTTCAACGGTATCATTTGCTACCTCAGGTACATTGGTTAATACAACCACATAGGGAGCGCACTGTGGTGGTAAGTTAATGGAACGCTTGCGTCTTACCTCAGTCCAACCCTCCTCTCTCTCCTTTCCCTTGGTTGCCTCAGCTGCGGACCCCTGGATAACGGGGGCTACCGCTTGCTTTGGGTCAATAGACGGGCCCTCTCCGAATAATAAACCCCTCCCTGGCCGAGCTACCAAGTTAGAACCAGCGGCTTGTAAGGTCACCAAGCCGCCGCTGCTGCTACCTTGCGCAGTCGTGGGGTTAGAGACAGCTACCTGGGCGAACGGCAATGCTGTGCCAGGGCACGACATCTTGGTTACAAGGTCTCCCAGTCTCTTGACCTCTAAGGCCATTGTATTAATTTTGTCTACCAAGGGTTTAATAATCCCATCTATTTTAGTTTCTAAGAAACTTACTAAAAGGTTGAGTTGGGTAGTGTCTAATAGCACGCTATCCTCACTGTCCCTATCTTCACCTATTTTGATGGTCTCACTTGAGGGAACTACTGCCTTTTTACGGGGTATCCGAGCACCACCCCGCTTAGGTAGGATTTTTCTACATGCCCTGACTGCTCTAACAACAGGGGTGATAGGGGTGGCTGGGGTGATAGGGTGCTGGGCGCTAATGTCTTGTAAATCTACATGTTCGATTAGAGGGATATCTTGTTGCACCACCAAACCATCCGGAGTTATATCCAGATTAATCGGATGATTAAATACCTCCCCATCAGTGGTAACAAAGGTTGTACATGGGGATGAGGGTGGCGGGGAATTGTTAAGACCCAGGGATATCCTCCTATCGCTATTTATTTTACTAACAACTTTCACGAGGAAATTGTCCATAGTTACCGTTGCAGGGGCCGAGGGGACCCTGTTTTTAGACATGTTGTTGATTATTTATTTTAGAAAATATCTAGAGGGGGAACAAAATATAACAATAGAATTATTTTAGCATGAAATGTCCACATATAAAATAGACTTTTTCCTAGATGCAAGATCTTCTATATCATGGAGTCTCACTATACCGTGAGGTAGTCCCGGTAAAACGTTGAGATGGGAATTGGTCCAGGGGTCGTGGCCCAGCCCTGCCTCCTCCTGCCCCGGACGGCCACAGACGGCCCGCCCTTTGCCCGGGCTTAGCCCGCGTGCGTACCGCCCCGCGGTAGGCGTTCCTCCGCTATGTAGTGCCTCCGGCCGCAGCCAGGCGCGTCAGCGGTGCGCCGGTAGTCCCAGGGGCACCTGGGTACTGGAGTTCTAAGCCGTTGCCCTCACGGCACTTGTCGGCGAGCAGTGAGCCCCACGGCCGTTTCCCTCACGGCAGGAGTGTTCGTCGTGCAGGTCCGGAAAGTCCGGTGATTGAAAAGCACCCCCCATTCTAAAATCATATTTCAGTTGACTTCATAAATTAAATCATCTAGAAATGCAAGGGATTTCCTTACTTTTATAGCCCGGCCTATATATCCTGCAACAGCTCGACAAGCGAATTCGTTTTCAAGGGTACACATAAATGTTCGCCTTATATCTCGGTAAAACTTGGCATAAAGTGCAGTGTATTTAGAAGGTTGGACACCCTTGTGATTTGATCGACTGCTGCTGAGGGCTGAGGGCTCTGTTAGACACGTTTTTGCTCCACAACTTGCGGAACCCGCTCCGCGAGACCCGCAGCGCACCTGTGCCACCCAGAAAGCTTTGACTCTGCTGCGTGTGCTGGACTAGGGCTGCGAGCGAGCGGGGCAGGACTTCCAAGACCAGAAGCCTCTGCAAACCGCGCCTCACGACACCTGGCCGCTCTCCCTGTCCACCACGCCCCGCCTGCAATCTTGAAAAGGCTGGGGAGGAGGAATCGACGCGGGACACCCTTGTGATTTGATCGACTGCTGCTGAGGGCTGAGGGCTCTGTTAGACCCGTTTTTGCTCCACAACTTGCCGAACCCGCTCCGCGGGTCCCGCGGCGCACCTGTGCCACCCAGGAAGCTTTGACTCTGCGGCGTGTGCGGGACTAGGGCTGCAAGCGAGCGGGGCAGGACTTCCAAGACCAGAAGCCTCTGCAAACCGCGCCTCACGACACCTGGCCGCTCTCCCTGTCCACCACGCCCCGCCTGCAATCTTGAAAAGGCTGCGGAGGAGGAATCGACGCGGGACACCCTTGTGATTTGATCGACTGCTGCTGAGGGCTGAGGGCTCTGTTAGACCCGTTTTTGTTCCACAACTTGCGGAACCCGCTCCGCGGGTCCCGCAGCGCACCTGTGCCACCCAGGAAGCTTTCACTCTGCTGCGTGTGCTGGACTAAGGCTGCGAGCGAGCGGGGCAGGACTTCCAAGACCAGAAGCCTCTGCAAACCACACCTCACGACACCTGGCCGCTCTCCCTGTCCACCACGCCCCGCCTGCAATCTTGAAAAGGCTGGGGAGGAGGAATGGACGCGGGACACCCTTGTGATTTGATCGACTGCTGCTGAGGGCTGAGGGCTCTGTCAGACCCGTTTTTTGCTCCACAACTTGCGGAACCCGCTCCGCGGGTCCCGCAGCGCACCTGTGCCACCCAGGAAGCTTTGACTCTGCTGCGTGTGCTGGACTAGGGCTGCGAGCGAGCGGGGCAGGACTTCCAAGACCAGAAGCCTCTGCAAACCACGCCTCACGACACCTGGCCGTTCTCCCTGTCCACCACGCCCCGCCTGCAATCTTGAAAAGGCTGGGGAGGAGGAATCGACGCGGGACACCCTTGTGATTTGATCGACTGCTGCTGAGGGCTGAGGGATCTGTTAGACCCGTTTTTGCTCCACAACTTGCGGAACCCGCTCCGCGGGTCCCGCAGCGCACCTGTGCCACCCAGGAAGCTTTGACTCTGCTGCGTGTGCTGGACTAGGGCTGCGAGCAAGCGGGGCAGGACTTCCAAGACCAGAAGCCTCTGCAAACCGCGCCTCACGACACCTGGCCGCTCTCCCTGTCCACCACGCCCCGCCTGCAATCTTGAAAAGACTGGGGAGGAGGAATCGACGCGGGACAACCTTGTGATTTGATCGACTGCTGCTGAGGGCTGAGGGCTCTGTTAGACCCGTTTTTGCTCCACAACTTGGGGAACCCGCTCCGCGGGTCCCGCAGCGCACCTGTGCCACCCAGGAAGCTTTGACTCTGCTGGACTAGGGCTGCAAGCGAGCGGGGCAGGACTTCCAAGACCAGAAGCCTCTTCAAACCGCGCCTCATGACACCTGGCCGCTCTCCCTGTCCACCACGCCCCGCCTACAACCCAACGGCCCACCTATCTAAGACAAGGTCATCACTCGCGGCGCGGGAGCGTCCCGGGAGAAGCCCGGGACAAGGGCGGGACCGTCTGTGGCCGTCCGGGGACGTACGAGGACGGGACAGGCCACCATATTTTGACATCTGCGTCGGACCCCAGGAAACACGGAGAAAAGCAGTAAATCTCCAATGTAGGTCGCGGAAAGAACTAACAGTATTACCGTGACCAAGACACAGGTATCGGAACAGGGAATAGTCACTGACTTTCGTGATTTCCAAATCTACATCTCCAGTAGACTTGTAACAGTCTCTTAAGATAACTTCAAAAATTTTACCTATTGGAGCAAGAGTAATCTCACATTCATCAGTGGATATCCAGGCAATTTCAATGGCATTAAAAAAGTTACGATCACGCACAATATTTATGAGACGTATGGGCACTGAGGAAGCAGTCAGGAAATCCTCCGATAAAGTATTAAAGCACGGCCAAATATCTAGTACCCCGGCAATTAGCAAATACTTTTCTGCTCTATCACCGAAAAAACAACTATCTACTATCAACTCTGAAGCAGGAAACAACTCTGACCTCATGGAATTTAAGGAGGAAAAACAGTCTCCCACTTCGAACCAACAACGCGCACACAACTTAAGTGATTCAGATTCCGAGGGTAACCAAAAGAAAAACTCATTAACCGAGGATCTACAAAAATTGGATCACGAGGTGTCTCACTCTACACCCCTAAAGCGGACAAAACCTCTAGGTAGCCAAACCTGTTTTGAAGTCTCTATGTGCAACAACACGAAGTCAGCAAATGATAAATCGGAATTACCGTTAATTCAAGAAAATCTATTTATCAGCTCTCCGGAAAAATCACTTCATCATCATTCTGCACATGAGTCTTTCCCAGATCCTTTTTACCCAAACCTAAATTCTGCAAATCCTGCAACACCTATGTCAAAAGCACTTTTTTCCTTGCAGGAAATACTGGAATCGGTCCTCACTCATCTAGGTCACATCTTAGCAAACTCGGATGATACCCTCGATGTTCAAATAGGTATACTTAAATTTTTAGTAGAGGAAAAAAGGAAAAAAAGACTTAACTAATGCAACGAAAAAACAACAAGAATATGACAAAACGTTATATCTGGAAGGTCACTTAACAAATTGTACTACAAATACTCAGTCTCCAAACAAACGTGATACAAGCACACAAACATCTGAAGTAGTAATACTCGAAATAAAAACAAAGGAATCAAGAAGAAATAACAGATCACCAATTACATACTCACTTAAGAAGTTATTCAGAGAAGAACCAAAAAATATAACCAAACACTACTCCATTTTTTCGAAATCTACAAAAAAACTGATTTACACCAAACCGGGTGTGATAATGATGCCCAGGCAACAACCATTCAAAATGATCTTGAAGTAGACCACAAGGATGAGACCTCTAAAACAAATGGAACCTTAAGTGCAAAGGGGAATAAAAGGAGAAGAAAGCCACTAAGAAGAATTCACAAAAAAAAGTGCGCAAACTCAAATTCCAAAAACCAACAACTCCGACAAAAATTGTAGAGGGTAAAAATGCTATAATAAACTCTAATACTTCCATACTCGAGGTACCTTCAGTTAATCAAACTAGATTGAATGTGAAATCTTTGAACTCAAAAGCAGATGTATATCTTCCGGTTTCATCACTTCATAAAACTGGGCCGATAACTGATGGAGTAGGAGAAAAAGACATCAGCAAATCTTCGCCTGGGGTAGAAATATCATCAAAGCATCTTATAATTGAAGAACTCTTCCCCACAGACAATGTGCCACTGAATCGAGGAAGAATAATCAATCTTCTTCAACAAATATCTTCCCTACATTCTCTTACAAGTAATGAAATAGACTTGGTGACTTTCCCGAAAAAAGAAAATATCAAATTAGCGCTGGTATCATTCTGGTCACCAGTACTTCCAGGGATAATTCTCAGAGAGAAGGAAATATTACATAAAAATGGCTACGATGTAACTGCAAGAATAGAACCCAGGAAAAACATATATAATAAAGGATTCAACGGCCTATTTAATACTGTTACACAAAGCAAAAGTCAGCATAATAACTTCACTAATTGGGAAGAGTCTGTACCATATGTTTTGGGAAATGACACCCTAAAAATCCAAGTGAACAAAGGTGAAAGGACAGTATGGAGTCATGATTCAGAAGGAAGCGATGTCGAAAAAACAATAAAATCTTGGGCTTGGATATCGGAGACACTAAACAGTAAAAAAATCATTAATCACCAACAATATTCTGTTTAGTAAAGGCTTGAGCATCACATCATGGAATATGGCCGGGAAAACCACTAACAAAATGACCGTTGCCCCAAAAAATCATCCAGATATCCTGGCCCTCCAGGAAACTTGGGCAACAAAAACCTTTTGCCAGAAAGGATACTACGTCTACGACATCCCTGCAAAGAAATCCAATCGGGGCCACGCAAAGGGTGGACTGGCAATCTTGCTAAGTGAGGAATACTTATGGTCTCAAGAAAATATCGAGACAAAGTCTGAAAACTTGCAGTGTATCAAGGTGGCATTGAAAACACAATCTACCACTTCCCGCAATGCAATATTGCTTTTTAACATTTATGCCCCACCCGGCAATATTCATGATGCCCTTTTTGGTGAGACAATGGAAATAATCAGCCACAATGTAAAGTACAAAGTTCCCCAGACTGGGTAGAGAGGAGGTAGAGTATGTCGATATGTAGTGTGTACAGAGAGAAAGAGAAAAGCCAAAGAGGGGGGGGAATCCCCTTGTTGGGACTAAAACCCTCACACACCTAGCAAGCTAGATGTCATGCTTCATCATATGGGTTTGCTCCTCGCTGAACTGGCGCTGCAATGTTCAGCGGGCACCCTCAAGGGGGCTCTTTAACGGAGATCTTTAATCCCTGCCATATGGTGCATGCGGGTGTGTGGGGAAGAAAAGGGTGTAGTCGTAGGAGGTGAGGTGAATATAAAAAAGGTGGGTCAGTCCACAATAGAATTTATTGGAGTGGCTGGCGCCCTTGGTAAAAAGGTGGGAGGGGAGATAGTTGCTACTGGTTTATGTTGGGCAAGATATCTACAACCCCCTGGTGTGGTCAACATGTTTCATGCCTACGCGGCATTTCATCAGGACCCAGAGTGGGACGTACTACACAGTGAAAATAATAATATAAATGTAAAGGTTAAAAAACTGTAGTCATACAACCTTATGCCAAAAGGTCATAAAGGGGCAGGTAAGGAAATCCTGCTCGGTATGAGTGACCCTAAGGGAGATCGTGAGATGCCCCGCAGTCTGCTCCAGTGGGACCTGCACGTAAAGGTCAGGAACCCGGAAAGTGTGCGGTCGGAGCCGCTAACACCTACCCCCACCGTCTGGTCAGGACAGAGCAGCTGGAAATAATCAGTCATATACTTGACGATCGCACCCACATGCCATATCTAATTATGGGCGATCTGAACGGAAAAATTTCAAATAGCGAAATTGGAAAATGGGCTAATTTATCTAAAGAAGAATCACTGGAAATGTCCTTCCCAAAATTCCCTAAGGGTAATAAATCGGATAAGAGAGGTAGGTCGCTACTATCATTACTACCAAGTATAAATGGGACAATACTTAACGGCAATACGGAAGGTGACATACCGGCATCATATACCAGACGGGGAAATGGAACTTCTTCTACTCTCGACTATTTAATCTGTGGGATGGATATAAAGGAGTCAGTTACGTACCTGTATATCTACTTTACAGAAGAGAGCGACCACGCTCTTTTACATTTAACTACCCTCTGGATGGCCTATACCTCCTTTACAAACCAGCCAACATTTTATAAATCTACAACTGAAGTTAATATCATCCAGAGGCGGATCTTTTGGAATTCTTCCACTTTGGACAACATAACTACACTGGTCGCTAATACTCAATTGTTAACTAACATCCATTCAGATGACCCCATTACGAATTTCGAATATATAGTCAATAACCTTAAGAACGCGCTCATAAATATATCACAACTGGCCAGTTATGGAAAAAGCATAACCACCAATAAAAATAAAAATCGGAACTCGCCTGCTGCAAAAAAACTTAATAGACTCATTCGAGCACAACATTTGAATTTCTCAATAACAACTAAGGCAGAAATCAACAAACTAAAAAACCTAATATGAAGAGAGAAAAATAAGCACAAAAAACTGCTGCAGGACCGCAATTGGGATGATATCCAAATAGCAGCTAAACATCACAATCAGCGTAAATACTGGTCTCTAATTGCTAAAATGACTGGATCGAAAAAGAAACTTGAAGCTATCCCAGTCTCGCCAGAGGACTGGGAAATATACCTGCACGACTTATATAAACCAAACCCATCTCACCTTGAAGGGAAGGACTTCGATACTATTACGGAAAGGAATGACATTAAAATCACTAAGACCTCGTCAATTTCCATCGCAATGCATATCAGAAAAGTGAGAAGCACTGGCGCTTCAGGCCCTGACCAAATTCCCATCAAGGTCCTCCAAACAGACCCCAAGGAGTGGAGCCAGATGCTTTCTCCCCTTTTTAATTACATCTTTGAAACCGGAGAAATACCGAAGCCTTGGCAGGGAAGTACAATCATTCCAATATACAAAAAGGGGAACAAAAACATAGCCAGTAACTATCGGCAAATAGCACTGATGGATGCTTCTGGGAAAAATTTTGCCGCAGAAGTATTAGATCGATTAAAAACTTGGGCATTCTCGCAGGGTCTAATACCAATGTTTCAGGCAGGATTTCGACCCAACCACTCCGTCATTGATAATATAGCAACACTTCAGACCATTCTTGACAAATATACAGTAGGGAGATCACAATCAATATATGCAGCATTTATTGATTACTCTACTGCTTTTGATCGGGTGGACAGACCGACTCTGTGGAACAAATTGAGGAGGTTGGGTATCCCCGAACAATTGCTCCGGGTTGTTGTTAATCTCCACAATA
Source organism: Lissotriton helveticus (assembly GCF_964261635.1). Lineage (NCBI taxonomy): Eukaryota > Metazoa > Chordata > Amphibia > Caudata > Salamandridae > Lissotriton > Lissotriton helveticus. The sequence goes on along the minus strand of NC_136067.1, from coordinate 1,066,180,956 downwards.
AGACATGGTGCCAAGTTCAAATGGGGAGCGAAAAAGGTTTGACTAATATAATTCGCACGTCCAATGGCCTCAAACAAGGGTGCCTTTTAGCACCGATTTTATACTCACTGTATCTTAGCGACCTACCCCTTCATCTGCAACAAGGCTCCAGTTTGCCCCCAAAGATCGCTACACTAAGCATACACGCCTTATTATATGCTGATGATATAGTAATGTTGGATCTTACGCCCTTTGGATTACAAAGACTTCTCGACATTCTACACAAATACTCGAAAGATAACTTTTTAATTCCCAACCTAAATAAAACAAAAGTGGTTTCATTCTCCGGTCAGAAAAAAGGTGTAAAGTACTGTTGGAGTTTGGGCGGAGAATACATAGAAGAGGTCGAGGAATACACATATTTAGGTAGGATTTTTTCAAAGAATCTGAAAAATATTAAGCAAATCAATCATCTAAAAGGGAAATCCGAATTACACGCTGGGGCCCTCTCGAGACTGTATTCGGCCACTGGGAATAGGCATTTTTCCACATTATTAAAAGTGTATAGAGCAAAGATACCTCCTGTTTTATCGTATGCCACCGAACATATTGCTATAAAACAGTGGTCCTACATGGATCTAAAAGAAGGAAAAATACTAAAGAAAATCTTGAAAGTCTCTGCATCAACACCAGTGCAAGCGCTAAGACTTGAATTTTCGATCACTAGCGCATATGCTACAGCGGTAGCTAACATTATCAGGTGGGCTTATAACCTCCTTCACGCTAAAGAAGGCTCCTTACGATTTATGTTAAAGATTGAGACTTTTGATCAAAATGCTTCACACTCTACATTCTTTAGAAATATGACAGTGGCATTTCAATTAGCTAAAATTAATTCTGAAATTGTGTTGACTTGGTCACCTTCACAACTCAAACTTTTCCTAAAATGTTTTACCCCTAAATTGAGTTTCGACCTTGATTACTCCCATTGTAGCAATTTATCTCTGTACAACCCTTACACCGAGTCATTGGAGTATAAGCAAGATCAACCATACTTAGGGTTTTCCCTCACTCATGGCGCAAGGAGAGCAATCACAATATTGCGTTTGGGTATTTTACCAGTGTCAACCTTTACCTCAAGGTGGTCTCCAGGCAGATCCCCGCTATGTACTCTCTGTCATGGGGGAAATCAGAACATCGAGCACCTCTTATTCGTATGCCCATATGCTAATGTAGTAACAGCACGGTTAAGATATCTAGACCCTATATATCGGAATTGTAGAATTGTTACTGCAAAAGAATTGCTACTTGCATGTAAACAGCCTCCCAATGAATTTGTTTGTTATAATTTTTATAAATTTTTTAAAACCTTTTTTGACATTATATTGATTTGTAAAGAAAATTGTTGTTTATATAATATTTGTGGTCCTCAGTTGAGTACCAAATCAAAGAAAAAACTTTTTGACTTTTGACTAGAAGGTTGGACATGTGCTGGTGTGTTTTACATGTCCTGATATCAAAATACTTCCAATTCTGTTTTTCACTGTTGCAAGGACTATCTCTCACATAGGTTATCATTGGAGCTGCCTTGTACCCTCTTACAAGTTTAACTCCCATTTATTAAGCGATAGAGATTTGGAGTTTGGGGTCCATGTACTCACAATTTAAAAAATGCATCTTTTAGTGATGTTCATTATTAAATTGCTTGTATGTAAATGCCACTTTTAGAAAGTGGCCATGTTCTTGCTTTACCATTCAGTGTCTCTGCCTGCCTGTAGAGTCCACATCTGAGGGAGGGTGACAGGTGGGCTGTTCGTACATTTACTTTGGACAGTCACACAACGGGAGCTGAGGTGTGTCCTGCATATCTTCATGGCCCATCACCAGGCTGATAGGTCTTCCTGAGCTAGAGTGTCGGGAGGAGTTCTCACTGACAACTGAATAGGGCTGTATCTATCCTCACACAAACCAGTCTGCACCCCCTGTAGTGTGCTTGGAGCCAGATCAGGGAAAGGCAGGGTCTTGTGCACTACAAAGACTTTCCTTTGAAGTTTGCCTACTTCAAAGGGACAAACTGGTATAGGTTCTGAAGCTGTGACACCATAACTTCAAAACACCTCTAGACTATGAGGACATTCTGCCAGGAAGAAGAGTGGATGCTGTAGGAGGGGAACTGCCACTTTGCTTGTTGCTTTGTTATGCTGGCTTGCTACTTGCTTTGTCTGTCCTGGAAGTGAAAGGAATGAACTTTGCTTTCTAAATCTTGCCTGCCAAGGTTCTTCAAGGGCTTGTGTGTGCTTGCTTCCTGTATGAAATTTCACGGCCATCAAAGATTTCTTCTGTGCCCCATAACTTCTCTGCTGAGATTCTGACCTGCCAAGTGGTGCCAATTCCAGTTCTGGGCACCTGGGGGTGGTTTTGCTCTGAAGCACTCCAGAAAATCCACACATCGACCTCCAGTGCCTGTTTTTCCTGATGCACCACTGTTGTGTGCTTAAAAAGCCAATGCATTGTCATGATGCAGCCGAAGAATCAATGCAGCGCCTGCCGTGTGATTGAAAAATAGCTTCAGCCCAAGTCCTGAGCACTCTCAACGACGTCCGTGGCACCCACTCTGACTCGAATGCAGGCCCTGCTGTGTAGCTGAAGAAATCAATGCATGACCTGCTTGATGGCTGAAAAATCGATGCAGCGCCTGTTTCCCCTCTGCTGCAGTGACCCAGCCTGTCCATATTTCTGATGTATCGCACCTTTGCACCAAGTTCTTCACCGACATTGCCCAGCAGTAAGGAACTGCCTGTCTGAAGATCAATGCCTTGCCCCCCGCACAATAAGAAATCAACACATCCCCTCCCCTGACAGTAAGGAATCAACGCATCACCTCTCCTGCACTGCAGTAAGCAATCAACACATCAGCTCCACTGAGAGTAATAAATCAATCCATCGCTTTGCTTTTCCAGTGCCTCATCTCCTCTGTGCCTGTTTTTGTCTTTGATTTTGACATCTCAGGTACTTTATGATGAAAGGGATGCATCCATAGTTTCCTATGGACTGAACTATTTTGAATATTTAAAAGTGATATCTTTACTTGTGTATGATTGATTTTTGTCATTCCGGTCTTGTTTTATTCAGATAGATTATTTTTCTAAAATAGTGTGGTGTCCTTTTGTAGTGTTTTCACTGTGTTAGTGAGTGTATGTATAAATGTTTTACACATTGCCTCCGAGATAAGCCTGATTACTTGTGCCAAGCTACTTAGGGGTGAGCAGAGGTTATCTTAGCCATGTAATCACCTTACCCTGCCTAGAATTAGGGTCCCAACTTGTACAGGGTGAATGCCACTGCCACCTAGAGACCACCATTTCTAACACCATTATTGTGGGTGATTATCTGGTCCAGAATGGCCGCAGCGGGCACCTGGCGTTTTCCCGGTGGGCAGGAAGGGTGGGGGCGATCTTTTGAGTGGTGGAGAACGTTTTTGTTACTGGGGTCTGGTTTTGCACCAGTGCTGCAGTATAGGCCCCCTTTAACAAAAGCAGCAGCATTGCTTCTCACTAGCAGCCCACCTCTATCCCCCCTCCCCGGGGACTGTCCAACTGAAATGCAAGGGTTTGTTTGTGTTCCCAGTCCGGCCCTGGTGATTATTGTGATTACCCCTGGAGTTATCTACCTTTATTTGCCATACTGAATTGGGTTTGGGATATACTGTGGATTTAATACATTTGACATCCCTTCTTTTATAGGCATGCATTTAAAATAGCAAACCAGATTTTCCCAGGAGATTATACATGATCTCTTAAGTTTTGACAAATTTCTTTGCCTTAGAACATTACATTTGTTGACATGGAAACTGCTATCTGAATATGTGTGACTATCCTGAGGGCACCAGTAGGTCTGTTAAGTCTAACTTCAAGGAATTACTTTTATCTCACAGACCATTGTCTAGTAAAGAGAAGGAAATATGTAAGGCCTCTAAGTGGGCTTTCTGGCTCACAAATAATGGTGTATTGATTCAGTTTTCTCTTCATTTAGTTAATAATGTTTACGAACAGAACGTACAAGGTTTAAAGTAGATTTCATACATCTTTTACTCTCAAGTCAAATTAATTTGTATTTGTGACTCACGCTCATAACAGACAATGATGCATTTTATGTTGTTCTAAGATTTTCCTAGGTCAAGATTTTGAAACCATTATTGTTGGAGCAAAATGTTAATAATTCTAGAGCTGTTTTTTATATTTACAAATGCTTTCTTCTCCAGTAGGACTGTTTTGTGTGAGCACGTTTTTGAAATGTTCTCTCCATAGGAGATCTGCTCGGCAATGTGATCTCCTTTAACTTGATGTAAACTTATTTTCTTATTGTATCATGGATGTATTGTCCGGTGTATTATCTGATGTATTTCTTGTATTATTTTTTGTTTTATAAAATATTTATGGCAAATTAAACTATTTTCTAGTGGCATTTAAGACTTATCCATTGTGATAGGCATAATCGGTGTGTATCAGAAAGTCATGTCATGCGCAGTACGCCACACAGTGTATTTCTGTTAAATATCAACTCAAAAATATCAACTGACTATAATATTGTGGTCAAAATACTATTATTAGGAAATCATCATGTGTCAAAATATCGAAGCTAAGTATTTCTCTATATTACTGTTTTACTAACATATCAAAGTTTAAAATATTATTACGTTAAATTTTTCTTTTTTATAATTGTGTTTGTGTATTTGGTCATTTTTTTACTTATTTTATAAGTTAATGTGAATTTCCTTTTAATTGTTGTAGTTATGTCTAATTATTTCATGTTTTGGCATTTATTGTTTTTTAGGTTTTTTGTTTTAAATTACAGATTCCATATTGAATATTAATTGAGTAATATTTCAATTATGTTGAATATTAATTGAGTAATATTTCAATTATGTTACATAATTAATTGTTATTTATGGGTTTAATTGTTTAAGACTAGTTTTAATTCAGCATTATATTTAAATTTTGGGTTGTTGGATTTACCCGGGATTTGCATGTGTAACTTCCTAAATAACAAATATGTTGAAATGATAATAATTGATTAATCATGCACATGTTTTAACAGGAAATTAATTTTGTGTTTAATTCACAAGAAAATGTACCAATAGCTGATCACATATTTTTTAAAGAAAGTTTACAGATTTTTTTAATTGGGTTCATAGCAGATTTAGATTTAGTTTTGTGGGAGAGAAGGGAAGATGGAGGATTGACTCAGCCGCAAGGAGCAGGCTCCCAGGAGGTCTCCTGAATGTTAGCTATCTCTCTCTTGCTGAATGTTATTTTGAGTAAGAGTTAAAGCACCACTCTCTTCTTATCCATTTTAAAAAGGCAAAATTAAAACTTTAAACCTTTAGGATGTTCACTTGCCTTTGATGATTCGGCCCAACGGTCAGCTTCTCTTCCTCTCTGGGAACACCCGGAGCTGCATCCTTCGACAGGCCAGTCAGCGGTGCTGTTCGCTCTAGTGGCCAGCCATGGCTCCTGCTGTTAATTCCACAATGGAGCCTACCAGCGGCGCAAGTAAGGAGAATACACCCAGAGTTGGCAGACCAGTAATGAAATTACTGCTGTCCAGGAAGGCTGTGGATTTCCTTATAGCTGCCCCAGAAGTTGCTATGGCTGAGATTGTACTGGAGGCGGTACAGCATGGGCTTGGGGGATCGCCCGACATTACCTGTGAGACAGTGCCGTTATCCCCTTCAAAAAGCATGGCTGCGTTACACCTCGAGGGGGTGATTCCACTTGCGCCAGCGAGTATGCGACTGCCCCAACTATCCCAGTCAGAGGTGAGTGATGCCGCTGCTGTCTCCATTGGTTCTACAGGCTCACATGTAACTCACATAATGGTCTTACCTGACTCAACTGACAATAAGAGAGTTACCCTGCAGCCTGCAAGTGGGTTAATATCTGGGTTAATAACTCTTGAAACTATCGAGCAGGTGGGTACACCCTCGCTAGAGCTTTTGCAACCTTCATTCCTGGCTGACTCACCTATTTTGGATGGTGATAAACTTTTCAATGAGCATTCTATGGAGCAGTCTACTACAGCTGATATGTTATCTACTTCCTCCTCACCTATGACGAATATAGATGATTCATTCAGTCACCTACCTGAGGATGCTGTCAATCTCTCACCCACCAAAAAGAAAAAAACTTAAATTTAAAACTATTTAACCGGCTAGATCCTTTAGAAAATCTACTGAACCTTTTAGTAGTATACATCAACAAGGTAGTGCACCAGCAACAGCATACTCAAAAGCAAGGACCCAGGATAGTCCTTTACGCAAATGAGTGACTTCAAAGGGAGAAGTAAAAGCCATCATTTTGAGACTATCTGGTTCTGGGCAGGCTCCTGCGCTCATCAATGGTCAAAGTATTTCTTCCTCTCAAACTACAACTAGTGTTACGGAGCACCCATCAAAAGATATTACGCTTATTGGGGGGCTCTCCATTTGTTTGTCCAGCTGGTGCTATCTCACCTGTAAAGGAGGTCTCCGTGTCTGTGAGCAGCTCTTTAGCAGTAAATACAGTTTACTGCTGCATCAGGAGTGGCGCCAACATCAGAGCCTTCGCTAAGTTCAATTTTGCAGGCATTATCATCACAAAGAACTAAGGCGCAGGAGCACTATATACAGCTTAGGGCAGACAATGCCATGATTCAGCAGTCACTAATCACAGTAACCAGCAAGCTGTCTACACTTACTAACGAGGTGATGGAGTTACAGCAATGCCTGTCTGACAATGAGGATGCGATATCACATTCTACCAATCTTGTCCGCGACCATGACAGTCAACTTATAGCCTTACAAGGGAAAATCGAAGACTTGGAAAACCGGCAACGCTGGAGTAATTTGAGAGTACTCGGGGACCCGGAAGGTAAAGAGGGCTCCGATCCATGGGCTTATATTGTTCAGCTATTTCAGAAGGCCTTCCCTGATCTTGCTGATTGGGACTGGGACTCTCAAATTCAACGAGCCCATGGGCTGCCGATTTTTCTTAATCAAACAGATCAAACCAACTTACGTCGCCCGCAACTGATCCTCATCTATGTAGGTAATTTCCTACTATATCAGGCTGTTGTTATCAAAGCTTGACCTACTACACCGATGGTTGTTGAATCATTTTCTATTGTGGAAAGATCGAATCTATGTAAGATTACGATGGAAAATGGGAACCGGCTCGACAGAAGGTTATAAAGGACGGCCGCTCACAGCTCTATTCTTCAGACCAGGAGGCAAAGTTGTCACTTTTTAGACTGCAGCATTCTAAATAATGAAATGAATGGACAATATCCAGTGGTTTTTTTTTAGCCATTATGGTTTTTTTTGGTTCTTCTTATGACCTTTGCCACCTGAGTGGAGTTTTCTTTCCTTCTTTCTTGCCTTTTAGATATCTTATTGTATTACTAATTGTAGTAGGGAGGCTCTCGGAGGCACTGCTCCTCTAGGCTGTCTTAGATGGACAGCAGGTTAGTGGGGGTGATTCCTTTCCTAGAACACTGGGCGGGTGGGAGGGGGCGGTCCCTGACCTTAGGGTTGTGGTTGGGGTTGACTTTCAGGGGGTTCGCTGGTGGAATACAGGAGGGTATTGCGGGTTTCAAAATACAGGGGGTACAGATTGAATCAAATGTAAATATTTGATAAATCACAATGCTCAATGTCTTTATGCAAGCGTTTTTTTTCTTCTAATGCTTGTATTTGAAACTTTTTTTTCTCTAAATTTCTTAAGGGATAACGTCTGTGGAAAGGCAAAAGCTATGCATAGTCCAAATTGTTATATGCCTCACAAGGGGGATAATTAGATGCATCAGCTGGAATGTAGCTGGGTACAATTTGTCACCTAAACACATACTGGTTAGGGAAGAGCTTAAGCTTTATAAACCTCATTTGGTAATTCTTGAAGAGACACATTTGGCTTATAAGGATAGAGGCTTGCTCAAACAACTAGCTTTTGAAATAATTGAATGTACTTCACAGGGTGCAGCAATTAGAAGGGTATCGATCCTTAAGGATAAGTGGCTATTCTGCAAAAAACTCAAAAGCGCTTCCGACTCAGGCAGTAGGTGGGCCATTGCACAACTTGAAATTTAATTAAAAAATTTACTTTCTGTGAAGTGTATGGTCCAAATTCGGATGATCCCACCCTTTTTAATACATTAATGATAGAATTTCTTGGCTGGCAAGGAGAAATATTTATTATGGGGGACTTCAATTGCACCTTGAACTATGATATTGATTCAACTAATAGGTCCTCCTTTCCAAGAATGCGGAGGGTTCGAGAGTCAATCTATGAATTGGCCCAGCTTCATGGTTTGTCAGACTTATGGCGGACACTACTTCCCACTTTACCGGGGTTTAACATATTATTCTGCGCCCCATTTATTTATTTATTTATTTAATTGCTTATATCGCGCTAGAATCGACCCATGAGGTATCTCCGCGCTTTGCTCGCAAAAGTTCTAAAGTATATTGTCTCTGCGGAAAACCACAGGAAGGGTTATGCTATCTGAAACAGAAGAGTTTTTAAGGCCTTCCTAAAACATAGATGGTTATCGTTGTGTCTTAGGTCAGATGGAAGTTTATTCCACATGGTTGGGCCTATAAATGATAGGGCACGTCCACCTTGTCTGACTTTTTTTACAGTGGGGATTTCCAGTAGACATTGGTTGCTAGAACGTAATAAGCGTTCAGGTTTGTATATCTGAAATTTTTGTGCCAGATATCTGGGGCCTTGCCCATAAAGACATTTGTGCACTAGGCAGCAAATTTTAAATGTGACACGTTGTCGTATGGGCAACCAATGAAGGTGACTTAACAGAGGTTTGGACGGAGTCCTTGCGGGAGCATTTAGAATTAATCTGGCCGCCGTATTTTGGACCACCTGCAAACGATTTAACGCCTCCTCGTTTGCTGATATGAGGAGGCCGTTGCAGTAGTCTAGGCGACTTATCACCAGTGCCTGTACAAGGGTCTTCTTGTGATTGTCAGGCAGCATAGGGAAAATTTGCCTTAACTGGCCAATTGTTCTAAAACAGGCTCCTGTAACATAGTTAGCATGTTCCTTTAAACTCAAGTTCTGATCCAGTTTTACCCCCAAGTTCTTAACAATTGGCTTTGGGCATGGGACGGGGCCAAGATCTAAAGGCCACCAGTCTGGAGACCAGAGCATGCTAGCTTTCCCAAATAGCATTACCTCGGTCTTCCCGACGTTACACTGGAGGCAGTTGGTAGCCATCCAGTGGGACACTGCTCTCATGCCCTCGGCAAATTTGTTCTTCACATCGGGCGTAAGAGAATTGAAAGGGAAGAGCAGCTGGGTGTCATCAGTGTATGACACTGGTGTGAACCCAAACCTTCTCACAATCGCTGCAAGGGGGGCCACATACACATTAAATAATGTGGGGCTTAGACATGAGCCCTGTGGCACCCCCTTAGTGAGTACCCTCGAGGTGGAACGATAGGGTCCCATGCTAACAGATTGTGAGCGGCCGGAGAGAAAGCTCTCCAACCAGGACAGTGCCAATCCTCCAATACCCACTCTCTGCAATCGGCCGAGAAGAATCTCATGAGACACAGTATCAAGAATCAAGTATCAAGAATAGATTTGATCTTCGTCAGTAATAGTATTTTATAAACAGCTCAAATAGAGGTCTGTCCACGAATAACTTCTGATTATAACCCTGTTTTCACCAGTTACCAACAAGTAGTTGAAGATAAGAGTAAGCAATCTTTTTCATTTCCTAGATACTTGTTGACTGATCTGTAATTCGTAACATAAACTCGAGGGGTTCTTAGTGAGTTTTTACGATCCAAATTTGACACTGCTTCTCCTTTCATCGTATGGGACACAATGAAAGCTTATTTAGGGGGTAATACTCAACAGTACATTTATCACTTAAATAAAACAGAATAGTGTGGAGTCAACTTGCAATACATTTAAAAGATTAAAAATTATGCACACGGAGGAACTTATGTCTAGCGGCCCAAATAGCGATCTAATATATGCTTCTCTAATAAATATGCGCTTACTTCTGAGCAGGAAGCTCAAAGAAAAGACAGCAGCCGCCTTTAACAAAAATAATTCTTATCAATATGAGTATGGGGATCAGGTTGGGAGGATTTTGGCATACCAGATTGAAGATAAAAAATCTAAAACACGGATAGACGCAATAAGGGGTAGAGAGTTTGCTGATTACATACTTACCCTGATTCAATTCTAGAGCAATTTACCCAATTCTACACAAGCTTTACACTCTGTCCGGTAACATACATAAAATTGCACTGGAAGAATACTTACAAGTTGGTGATCTCCTATCTCTGAGTCTGGAGGCAGCTGATTTTCTTCACTAACATAATACTGATAAAGAAATACCATCTGTCATAGTCGTGCTGCTATCCGTCAAGGCTGCTGGGGATGATACTTTGCCAATAGAATTTCAAAAAACCTTTAAAATCTCTATTCTCTCGTTACTTCATGATATTATATACCAGATAGGGGAATGTATGTAAGCTCCCAAGTCCTGGAATATGACAAACATTGTTTTTTTCTTAAAAAGGGGAAATCTGCGTATGATTGCGAGTCTTATCGCCCAACATCCCTCATTAATTCCATTGCAATTTTTTTTTACAAAGTACTGGCTAACCGGCTAGTGCCCTCTATGCTGGATCTTGTATCTGATCAACAGCATGGCTTCATAATTGGTAGAGATACTACTGCTCATGTTAATACAGCCATAACAGCGTTCAATATCGCTAACAGGACCTCTCACAATTTGGGGATGGTCCTTGTAGATGCTGAAAAAGCATTTGATTGCGTCGTGTGGGATGCATTATGGGCAACAGACCACAGGCTAAACTTTCAACTAACAACTTGCACTCTGCTCCTTTTCCGATATGTAGTGGTACCCAGCAGGGCTGCCCACTTTCCCCCTTGAGGTTTGCTTTATATATTGAGCCATTCATTAAATCACTAAATCGGAACACTCGTATAACTTCATTTAACAATGGGATGTGTCAACTTGAGGCTATTGCTTATGCTGATGATATTGCATTTTTTACACCTGACCCAGCAACAGCATTGAGTGCAATACATGAAGAAGCAAACATTTTTGGTCATTTTTCAGGGTATGAACTTAATTCTCATAAAACTAAAATTCTCCCTAACTTCAATTTGCCTACACCTATAACTGGTGGCCGAGCTGTCGCAACTTACTTGGGGGTTTGGATTGCTGCTACTATCGAACAAATATGGAAACTTAATCATGAACCATTACTTCATTTGGTTATACAAAAATTGAAGAGCTGGATTAAACTTCCAATAATTATTATTGGTAGGTCCAATATAATCAAGATGACAATCCTGCCTAAGTTTTTATATTTGTTCCAAGCTATTCCTATAGGCGTCCCTAACAATTTTTTCCCAAAATTGAAGGGTGCTATCAACAGTTTTATTTGGGGCTATAAGCAAGTATGCGGAGCGATACGTTTCCTTAACCTTCCCCATAAGCTGGGTGGATTACAACTTCCCGAATTTATACTTTACTTTATAAAAGGGTCCGCTTCATGACCATTAGGGACATGATGCTTATATGGCACGAAATCCTTGATAATTGCTCACTTACTCTCGAAGATTTTATAAAACATAACCGCTTTAAACTATGGAATAATCCAACTCTCCCAAGCATATTTCATGATCTTACTGCTTGTAGTTGGGCAAGGTGTGGAATTGAACAGCTAGGCCAGCTTTATGATCTCAACAGTTTTTGTACCTTCGCATTTTTACAATCTGCCTTTGCCCTTCCACAACAATCTTTTTTTAAATATTTGCAAATTAGAGATTATTTTTTAAAACGACAATGGTTGCAACTTCCACATTCGCATGAACTGCTGACACACTTCTTAAATATTTCGCTTAATGCCAGAATTAGTTCAATATATTTACAACTCTGCCATTTCAGGTGTGATGATACCTGTAGTCTGGCTTCCAAATGGAGTCAGTCATTAGGTATTATTACGGATACTTCTGAGATTGTTTCTGCTTTGGACACTTTAGATAATCCCACCCATTCTATAAGTCTGAAGTTGCAGCAATTCCAAACTATCTGCATGCTTTACTATACTCCTGAAAGGATTATTAAATGGCAACAAAAGGCACAAGGGTCTGTGGGAGATGGCGTAGATAGATCATGTTGCCCAAGGTGCGGTCTTATGGCAGCTAACATTCTCCAAATGTTCTGCACTTGTCCTATGTTGTGTGAGTATTGGGAGAAGGTTACACAATATATTGGTCAACGTTTGGGTTATAATTTCTCTCTCACTAATAAAGAGATCGTGTTAGGGTTTAAGGGGAGTGATAATCGTGCCATGAGAAGCTTCTTATCAATTGCACTAGTTGTTACCCGTCTTTGTATTGCGAGAGCATGGATCTTGCCTAACCCTCCTATTTTTTCTGAATGGTTGGCTCTCATGAAAGACATATATGAGAGGGAACGGGCACTGGCCAGAACCAGAGCTATATGCTCATTGCAAAGATTTGACTGCATATGGGAATTTTTTGTGTGAATCGTGTGATTCCCTAGACATATACAGTTATTCTCCTTTTTTCTTTTTCTTTTCCTTCCTTGTTTCTTTTACTCACTTGCTTGATATGATTATCTGCTATATGGATGCAATTAATTGTTGTTCTTATTTGTTTACCTATTTATTTTGTTTGTACCCTCTGTATCTAAAAATAAAAGATTTAGGTTTGTGAGTTCTATGTATAATACTGAGGAATCCTCCTCATTTTAGTAATTCTGTTCAATCTTACATGTATTTGAAAATAATATATTTTTCCAAACTTTAGATGGTCTATTATTTTTTAGAATTGTATAATTTAATTTTTAAGTAATATTTAATGGCTACTTACAGTATTTGTAAGAAGTGAACTTGAAACCCCCAGACATATGCACTTTCCTCAATGTTTGTCGGGCTGGAGTTAGAAGAGTATATCAGACCCTTGCCCCAAATAGAAGTACTCTCCTCAATGTTTATTAGAATCGAGTTAGAATAGTAGATGCGCCCTTACCCCAATATGTGCAATTTTCCCAATATTAGTTGGACTGGAGTTTACATCATAATTCTGACCACCAGCCCAACCTCTCAAATATTTTCACTTTCACCAACATTTGTTGAATAGTAATTACAATACAAATTTGTATCCACCCCCATATACATTATCCCCCCACAAGTGTTTGCTGCGGTGGAATTAGGATAGTAAATCGTACTACTCGAGGCTGGTTAAATTTAAAAGCAGTGGGGCTTAAACAGCTGCCCCAAATAGGATTAAGTGAGTGAGTGATGCGTGCAAGTGATGCGTGCAAGTTCAAATAGGCATATTTGGTAGGGTGACCAGCCGTCCCCGTTTTGCCAGGACGGTCCCCGATTTTAACCAGCTGTCCCAGCAAATTTCAAGAAATGTAGCTCATGTCCCCGTTTTTGGAGAGGGTCGACTGAAAACGGTGGGAGGTGTTTTTTATGTTTTACAATGCAGGGATACTTAACAGTTGTTTCAAGGAAGCAATTTAATTAACAGTCAAGCTACTGGGCTTAAAATTTGCATTTTATGTATGTTCTTACTGCCTGTTCTGTAATTCTCTGCTGAGGAGCGCTCTCGTCGCTTGATGTAAAATTGTAGTCCTTCTTCTATTTTTGTGAAATGTCCCGGTTTTTGGCTTTAAAATTCTGGTCACCCTAATATTTGGGGTTCTTCAGTGCAACAATAATGAGCACTAGATCTGCAAAATAATGCATGCTACTCAAGTTTTCTCCAAGAAATCAGCTAAAAGAGTACAAGTGTTAGGCAATTCTGAAAGAGTACTCTTGATAACATTGAAATAATGTATAGCTATGTTTATAATATCAATAAGCGGTACAAAAGGGGGTGGTGATGGACAGAGCATCTGAATCAATCAAACACTCACACCCAGTCAAAAGATCTGGGTTTAATCCATCACCGTTCTTTAGCCCACTCTGCCACCCCAGTTCAGACATGGCTATATGCAAATCAGTCTGACCCTGTGCCTCATGGGAACAGTCCAGCCCGAACTGCCAAGCCATGTCTCCCCTTTTATACCGCTTTTGGCCGCCATAAGTGTGGCAGGGTATGCTCAGACGTGAGTCCCTTGCTCACTTTGCCACTGGATTCAAGCAAGCCGGCTGAAGACGGCTGGAATGCAGGAAACCGGTCCTCGGAAGCTTGTTTACGGTCCAGGGAAGACATGGCTTGGCAGTTCGGGCTGGACTGTTCTCCGGTGTTTGTTAGACTGGGGTTACATTAATAATAGTAAATCTTACCTCCCTACAATTTATACACTTTCTCTAATATTTTTTAGATTAGTTAAGATAATATATTTGGACCACACTCCTGATGTTTGCAGTTCTCACAATATTTTTTAGACTAGAGTTGGAAGAATAAATTTAGCCTTCCTCCAATGTATGCACTTCACCCATTTTTTGTTGGATTTTAGTTTGAATACTAAATCTACCCCTTCCCCCCTATTTATGCACTTTTCCAATGTATCTAGTCTTCAGTTAGGATAGTAAATCTGATCCTGCCCCCCTTCCCCTCAAATATACAAACTTTACCCAACAGTTGTTGAACAGGAGCTACATTAGTATATTCCTCCTGCCCCGTGTATATGCACTTTCTTCAACTCAATGTTTGTTAGACTGAAGTTACAATAGTAAATTGCACCCCATGTATGCACTTTACGCAAAGTTTGTTGGATTAAGTTTAAGATAGTAAAGCTGACCTGTCATCATTTATGCACTTTCTCTGTTTGTTGGCCTGGAGTTAGAATACTAAGTCTGACCCACTCACCAATTATATGCACTTCCCTTCAGCGTTTGTTGGATTGGAATAAAAGCAGTTAATCTGATGCCCCCAACCCTATGTATACACTTTATCCAATGTTTGTTGGACTGTTGTTAGAATAGTAAGTCTGATCCCTTGGTCCCCAAATATATGCAATTTAACCAATATTTTTTGGACTGAAGTTTGAATAGTTAATCTGACTTCCATCACGATGTATGTACTTTCTCAAATGCTTATAGGACTCGAGTTAGAATAGTAAATTTGGCACAGCACCTCAAAAAATATATGAGCTTTCCCCTGACCTCCTACCATGGATGCACTTTCACCAATGTTTTTTAGATTACAGATAAGATAATATGATTGCCCGGCCCCCCCCCCATGGATGCACTTGCCCCAATGTTTGTTAAATTGGCGTCATAATAGTGAATCTGCTGCCAATCTATGTACATTCTCCATCTTTTGTTGTACTAGATTTAGAATAGTAGGCCTGCCCCTCTCAACCTCAAGTATGCATTTTTCCATCACCTGAGAGGGTTTCCTGGTGCTGAGCAGGTGTAGTGTAGCCTTGGATAAGGTGTTGGATGGAATAATCAAAGAGGAAGGTCTTCACTTCTTGGGAAACTCAAAAATCAACACAGATGCTCTGATGTGTAACAGCAGGTCATTCAATACTTTAGAAAGGATGTACAAGAAGGCCTGACTGCCGGATCTGCGCATGCCTGGAATGTGTCCTAATAGGAATCTGGCTGATCGGAGGAGTCTGGTGTGTTCATCAAAGGAAATATGGTTGTTTAGGTATACAGGGTCAGTGTTGTGTGAAGTTTTGTGAGTATGACTGGGTGGTTTGCCTAATGTGGCGAACAGGCTGTTGCTGGTGCCCAACTTGCTTTTGACAAGGGCGTGATTGACTATTTTACAGATGTTCGTTTGCAGACATTTGAAGATTTTCCTCAGCATCTTCAGGATGGGGTCATCTCATTGACTTGTGTAGTCATGGCGAGTTTGCTGTCAATGTTGATCCCAAGGTTCTTGTTGTTGCTGGCGGGAGTAAGTGTGGGTCCTAATTCCACTGACCACCAGGTGGAGTCCCATTGTGAAGTGTTATTGGTGAACTCAACTTCTGTTTTGTCTGTGTTCAGTTTGTGACAGTTGGTTTTCACCCGTTCAGTGACTTTGGTCACGCAAACTGTGAACATGTTCCAAGTGTTGGGGGTCTTGCCCGAGTGGGAGAGTATAAGCTGAGTGTCGTCGGCATAGGAGAGCATGTTGATGTTGTGGGAGCAGATGATGCTGGCCAGTGAGACCCTGTTTGTGTTGAAGAAGGTTGAGCTAGGAGAGAATTCTTGCAGAGCATCACAGATAAGGTTGCGTGCATCCAAGGAGGATTGGGCACGGCTGACTGTCTACCAGTCAGGAAGGAGGAGATCCAGTGGAGGGTGAGTCCTTGGATTCTATTCTCATGCAGGTGTTGGGTGAGGGATGGTGGGATACCATGATGAATGCTGCAGAGTGGTCCAAATGAATGCCATGTGTCCTCTCTCCAGAATGACATGGAAGTCATATGTGGCCATACCGAAGGCTGTTTGAATGCTCTAGTTAGGTCTGGAGTTGGTCTCAGTCACATCAAGGAGTTAAAGATCGCTGTGATGGTCGGAGAGGCATCTGTTGATGAGTTTACCTAAGACTTTGGCTGGGTAGTTAGAATAGTGGATTTTGACTCTTATCAAATATGTGCACTTTCCTCAAATCAACGTTTATTATAATGAAGTTTGAATAGTAAATCACCCAATGTGTGCACTTTCACCAAAAGAATGTCAGACTAAATTTAGGATAGTAAATATGTCCAACTTTTATTTTTGCACTTTCCCCAGTGTTTGTTGGACTGGAGTTAGAATACTAAATGATAATACAACCTGTCTTGCACCCGTAAAAGTCTAATTTCCCAAATACAGCTACACTTTGCATTAATCAGTTCTCTTAAAATGCAAAAATGTAGTCAAATTGGTTGTCCCATACATCTAACTGAGGCACTTTAGGATATAGACCAGGGCCGGACTGGCTACCGGGCAGTTAGGAATGCTGCCGAGCTGCTGCCTGATTTTACTGCAGTAGAGGCTGATTTCCTCCATGGAGACCTGCGTGTGCTGCGAAATACTGAAAGCAAAACGAATTTCGTTTAGCTCATGCAGGTCCCCATTAACGAAATCTCCCCCCAGCTCAGCAGCATTCCTAACTGCCCGGTAGCCAGTCCGGCCCTGATATAGACTGCTGAATATGAACTGAAGAGGAGAAGGAGGGAGAACATAAACAGGCAGAGGGTCACCATGTGCCAATAAAGTTCTTAACTTTTTCACTACTTTGAACCATCACAGAATCACTACTGGATGCTGGGGACCTCGGCCTGAGCAATTTCTACAATTGGTACCTCAAAATAATACACACAAATACAGAAAAAGGTTAATCCAATACAGAAATAATTACACTTCATTTCATTCACAAACAAGATGCAAAAATCGAAATTTTAATGGGAACACTAAAGCTTTTCGAAATTTGGGTTTATTTTTAGAAGACATAGCATATTCTTTTTGTTTGCCCTGCACATAAGGCCCCTCGCCATGAATGGCTAAAGCCAGTTTGTGCTAAAATAGGAACAAGATCTTGCCAAACGGCTTTGTGTATTTTAAAAACTGATACCAGCGAAGTCATAGTTATTGCTATGGCTAAATTCTGGTGCTGGACGTGGGCCCCTAGAAGGAATAGGATGCAAGGCATTATGTAAATATGTAGTTATGTAGTTATGTAATTATGTAACTATGTAGTGGCGTAATTATGTAATGATGTAATCATGTAAATGACTTCAATGAGCTATGGTGCTTTCTAGTCTTCTCAAATGTAACTTGCTTATAAGATTGTGATCCTTTTAACACAAATCTGCGTAATTATTGTTATTCCTATCTTTCCAGGAATTACTATTAGTTTTAAGACACAAGGTTTTATGAGATGTATTACTAGTCTGTTTCGTTTTAATGGAATTATATTGAATTTTATCTTGCGACATCGTAATTGGTTTTAATGCGTTACGTTTTGATTTTTCTTATTGCTGTTTATATGTGTCTTTTATGATTGCTTATGATCGAATAAAGACTAATTGAATACGACATAGCAATATACTAGGGGGCATATGACCAACAACTAGCGATAATTATAGCTATGTTGGCTTAGCGGCAATATTTTTATCGCCGAGCTGCGGCGATTTTTATCGCTTAGGAACCTTGCTATTATCAAGGTTTATCTCCTAAGCCAGTGGTTCCCAAACTTTTGACTCCTGAGGACCCCCATTGAGTCACCACTGGAAGCCGGGGACCCCCAAGCAATTTGTATGAGTTAAATTTCAAATATTAACCCCTTGCTTGCGGACGGCCGCCGGCCGTCCGACGTCATGGTGGGCGTGTGCGGAGGACGGCCGGGGGCCGTCCGAACCACGCCCACGCTATAAATCACCCGCATTCCGCCGCGGTTAAAGGGTTAAAACAGTAATTCAAAAACAATACACACGTGTGCACACAAAACAAATACTCAAAGTATTTAGGGGCGGATTTACAATAATGCCTCCGCCACCATTGATACGCCGCATTTACAATGCTGCGCCTCATGGGGCAAAAAAGCACAGATGCATGACGCATCTGTGCCGTAAAGGTGGCGCATTGCTGGAGTTGCGTCGCAAGCGCGACACAGTTCCAGCAATGCTCTGAGGGGCCGAATCTTGTTAATGCTGCGTCAATCCTTACGCCTGCTTCAAGCAGGCGCAGGGTTTTGACGCAGCATGGGCCCCAAAGTGACTGAGTGAAATCTTGTAGATTTCACTCAGCCACTTTTAGGAGGCGTTCCTGCGCCGGAACGCCTACTTCTGGCGCAGGGCTTTACAACGTGGTGCATCTCTCAGATGCGTCACGTTGTAAATACCCTGCACCATGGCGCATCTTTTGCATCGCCGCTGCATCACGAAAGTGACGCAACGGTGGCGTAAAAGAGGAGCAAGGGGCTTGTAAATCTACCCCTAAGGATTTTGGGGCTTGATGTACGACCATTTCATTTAGCGCCTCACAATTGGCGACACATTGCAAGTGGCAAATTGCGAGTCGCTAAATGAAATGTACAACAGTGTGTTTAACTCTGTTTCGGATTCCCAATGGGGTCGCAAATTGCAAGGTTCATTAATATTAATGAGCCTCTCGCAATTTGCGAGCCTATTGGGAATGCCAGCCCACCTAGGTATGGTGCCTGCTGGGCTCTGCAGGCCACCATGTCTGGGACTGCTTTTAAATAAAGCAGTTTAAAAAAAAATGCAGCCCATTTACCATGCATTTAAAAAAAAAAAAAAAAAAATGAAACGTTTTCGTTTCTTTTTCTAAGGGCAGGCAGTGATCCCTGGGACCACTGCCTGCCCTTAAAAAATAATTTTGCATGCATTTGCAAAGGGGAAGGACCCCTTCCCATTTGCAAATGCATTACCACGTACTTCAAGTAAGTGGTAATTGTGAGTGGTTTGCGACCGCAAAACATTTGTACATGGTTTTAAGACTCACTATTTGGAAGGGAATGCCCCTTCCAAATAGCAAGTTGCAAAACCTATTTAGCGAGTCGCAAACAAATTGCGACTCGCGAATTAGGCAATGTACATGGCCCAATACTTTTTTGCGTGTGAAAGCGGGTTCACAAACCCGTTCACGAATATAAAAACGGATCTTACATCTGGCCCTTAGTATTTTATATTGAAGTAATAGCCCCTCTGTCACATGTATTTCATTTGTTTTATAGCATCTCTCATACCATTGTAGGATGTCTTTACATCACACACATATAGAGACATTGAATCGTACATGTAAAACAGTGTGTATATAAAACGTTTAAAGAGTGTTTGGTCTGGAAAAGCACAAACTCAGGATTCAGAACATAACACAGTGGCTAGCACTGACTTTAACATTAAAAATGTATTTCCACCCAAATACATCTTTTTAGCAGCATCAGGATAATTAATAACTGGGAAAAAACAAGTTACTAACTGGTACCATGCAGTTTGCAAGCTGCTCTTTGATGACAGTTTATAGGTCCCTCTGCCACATTACGATTGTTACTTATGAAGTGCACAGTAACAAAAGAATCTCTGTGACAAAAGCAATGACCACGAACCTATGCACATAAAATGCTGCTTTTTAAAATGCATGTTGCACCTTCTTTGCAGTAGGCACATTAACCCTCTGTGCTACATTAGTTAAGTCAAAGCTGCCACTAAACAAAACTCTCCTCACGCTCCAGCAGGTACATTAATCACTGGCTTTATCGTGACACTTTTATTGCTGCTGGAAAGCTGCTAATTATACAAGAAACTTTTCTGTGCTTTTAAAACTGTTGCCTGCGGACCCCCTGGGAATGTGTCACGGACCCCTGGGGGTCCGCGGACCACAGTTTGGGAAACACTGTCCTAAGCGATAAAAATCGGCCGAAATGCATGAATATCGCTGAAAAGTCAGCGATATTCATGCATTAGCGAGCTAATGCTCTTAGCCATGTTATCCACCTACCATTGGATAACATGGCTAAGAACTGCTCAGGGGCAGGTGTTAGCTTTTGGAGATATTCGCGCTTAGCGCGAATATCTCCAAAAGTTGGTAATAGGAGATAGCGATGTTAGCGATTGTTTCCAGTCGCTAACATCTTGGCACGCCCACTTTGCATGTCATTAGTGATAAATTTCACTGACATGCAAAGCGGGGCCCAAGATGGTCGCTAACTCCTACTAGCTGTCACTAACTGGTGTTAGTGACAGCTAGGTAATAGGGAGATAATTTTATCTCCGCTTTCTTGGCTTTTAAAGCCAAAAAAGCGGAGATAAACCCCCTTGATAATATGCCCCTAGATTCTAGCAGACGACTTTATCGTTTATGTTCCTAAGTATTCTTTCTTTTTGTTACCCCATGTTAATGCTTTAAATGAGGGCACCGATCTATCATACAATTTCTTTTCGCCTAACTTGCGCTGCTTCCATGACTCAAGCTAAGGCTAAGTGTTCCAACTTAAGTTTCATAGTCACCAATTTCATTTTTTTCCATATTTGCAAAACATTTAAACATTTTCAATTTCTTATTTTGTCTTTTAAGTATATATTCTTTACTAATCTGCTAATATTATTTAATTCTGTAAAGAGTTCCTGAGGTCAGCTGACTCATTTTGGCCTTCAGCCCTTTCGAAGCCTAATCATGATTATTACCCACAACCCCATTCAGCAGTTTTCACGGGCCTCAGGAGTCCAGGGACCTTCGGTGAAAACCCTTGGATGCAGGACGGATAGCTTCCTTAGTACGGTACTGCTAGATATTTTAAATGAACTGTACGCACTGAAGAAACATAAACACAGAGGGGTCAGGCGCTACTAAGACTGGTCAAGCGCTCACTGCAGAGCATCTCCTACCGCCTGGAACATATCAGGCATTAGTTGCCATGGCTACTGGTATATTACAGGGTTCAGATTCATAGGCACACCGCCAATTCATATCTGCAAAGCTCTCACCCATCCATCCATATATATATATACACTTAGCAGACAGTGCTGCAGAGTGACAAAGTTTGAAGGCTTGCTTTTAGATCATTGTCCCTTTTCTGAATAAAATGTTTGTGTTATTGATGACACAAACATCCTGAGTTATCCACCATCTGCCACACAAAACACCTAAAGGGATAGGCAGGGACAGCATTCTTTTAAGACACAGATTTCGTGGCTTCCGAAGTAACATAAAGCTAAGAAACTTAGGCAGAGCCCATACACAGAAATATTCACATATACAGGTAAACGCCAGTGGCTGGCAAGACGGGAGCTCGGCAACCGAAGGTTGCTTGCTCTGGAATACATACTAACAACATGTCTATGCCATTCCTGCACAGATGTAACCACAGGTTTGTTTGTTTTCCAAACGATTGCATACATCGTGCTTGCAGGCATCCTCACACCTTCCTTGCATCCAGCAACAGTGAGGCCGATGATTTGTCAAAGTGAAAATAGGAAAACAAAACGCATGGTGGAGCAAACATTTCGATAGCTAAAAATCAGATATGCCTGCACAAATCAGGGAATGTACTGCATTTACAAAATATCCAACGTTTCTGAATAAAACAAAAAAGTGAGACGGGTGGGTTGCTTGAATTAACCTCAGCAACAGGTAAATATTATGGGCAAAAATGCAATGCATCATTCTTTTGCCCACTATGCCTCCTTATTAAGCAACCATACACCAACCAGTCTTGGCCCTGCTCTAATGGGAACAGCCCAGTCCAGACTGCCTGGCCAGATCCCCTTTCAGTGGGAACACTTGTAACCCCCAACGGGTTCTTTCCTATTTGGATCTTGTTAATAGGGTGTAGCTTGAGTCTTGTGACACCCAGGGGCATAGCTTCGAGAGGGGCAGCGTTGTCTGTAAAATCCCCGAAGTATATGCATTTTTCGCTTGGTGGTCTAATCTGGGTGCCCTGAGTTGGGTCTACTATCTCTATGTTAGTTTTTCTCTTTTTGAGCCAAGAATTAAAACTAAACAGGGACCTTTATGGTTTTTCTCTTTGTGAGCCAAGAATGTAAGACTAAACAGGGACCTTTCATGAAAACGGTAGAGAAGGGGTTATATATATATATATATATATATATATATATTGTGTGTGTGTGTGTGTGTGTGTGTGTGTGTGTGTGTGTGTGTGTGTGTGTGTGTGTGTGTGTGTGTGTGTGTGTGTGTGTGTGTGTGTGTGTGTGTGTGTGTGTGTGTGTGTGTGTGTGTGTGTGTGTGTGTGTGTGTGTGTGTGTGTGTGTGTGTGTGTGTGTGTGTGTGTGTGTGTGTGTGTGTGTGTGTGTGTGTGTGTGTGTGTGTGTGTGTGTGTGTGTGTGTGTGTGTGTGTGTGTGTGTGTGTGTGTGTGTGTGTGTGTGTGTGTGTGTGTGTGTGTGTGTGTGTGTGTGTGTGTGTGTGTGTGTGTGTGTGTGTGTGTGTGTGTGTGTGTGTGTGTGTGTGTGTGTGTGTGTGTGTGTGTGTGTGTGTGTGTGTGTGTGTGTGTGTGTGTGTGTGTGTGTGTGTGTGTGTGTGTGTGTGTGTGTGTGTGTGTGTGTGTGTGTGTGTGTGTGTGTGTGTGTGTGTGTGTGTGTGTGTGTGTGTGTGTGTGTGTGTGTGTATATATATTCCCCCCCATTTCAACTCTACTTAGAGTAGTTTTGGCTGGATGTTGATGCCCAACAGACGCTCGTGTATTAACTCAACCCACTCTCCTGACGCGGCATGGTGCATACTGTCGCAAAGTTACCCACCTTCATTTAAATCCTACAATCCTATAATCACTTCAGACAATGTGCACCAAAACACACAGAATTCTCGTCTCCTTAACTCTACTTAGAGAATTACTGTCTGAGCGGGATTCTACAAAAGACGCACGCGCAATACCTCAACCGTTCCCCAGACGCGGCATGGTATATTCTGTCCTATGTTACCGACTTTTACTTTGAAACGGTAATCCCTACAGCTTACTAGGACAGGCACCAGGACAATGGTTGATACCCCGTATGATCCTTTAAGTCACCAAAGCCCGCTAGTGCTGTACAAACAAAGACTATAGATGAATGAGTACGTGCAGCAATCACAAATATCAAAACCACTAAATAAACTTGGTAACGCGCGCAAGCACTTACACAGCGGCATAGGTAGACATATGATGGACGGGGTAGACTCGAGACGGCATGTTGTGTCCAAGTATACACGCAGCCACGAGTGGGAAGGTGATACGAGCATGAAACAGGCAAACCAGATGACCTACTCGGTCAGGTCCTTTTCTTAGGAACATCTATGGCCACAACACGGGGAAACTGTAGCAAAGTGTGTCAAAGTTTTATTATTTTTTCACTAGAATTCTAACAAATGCCTCCAATGATACCTAAATGTTAGCTGTGATTTTCAACATGCTACATGACGAAAAGGTTGCAAACACCATTTTAGTACACATATTTGGGTGACTGTAATGTATTTATATTGTGTGTAAAATATTTCTGATGTAATGTTTGCCATATGTGTAAAAACTGTGAAAAGACTATCGTCACAATACAGGTTTTTGCCTTTAATGTAACCACGGCAACATCTGGTTTGAACCTGTATGCTAATTGACAAACACACCCATGGCACTCTTAGTATAAATTGAGAAACCAAATGTAGATGCAGATGTAGTGAACAAGGCGGCAACGCCGAAACGCGTCTGAGCAGATACTGATCTAATAAATCGAGTTTGGATTCAGATTCATGGTGTCAGCGCCTTCTTTAAACCGGACAAGTTTGGCAAGATTGAATATATAGGGCGCAAGTCCTTTGGCCCAACGCTGACCCTCCTCGCTTTGGCTGCTCTGTGTAATGAGGACACCGGCTGGTATTTCTTCGAAAAAAGACACACAGAGCCCCCCAGAACCTGCAAGAGTCTAGAAACCAGAGTGACCCGCCAAAACAGCAGAACGCCATCTGTCTGGAGATCTACGACGGCTGGAGAGTAGTCGAAAATTTCCAGGTAAGACGGCTGAAAGCTGGAAGTAACGGGAAGCGGGTGAGGAATAGAATTCGGTTCATGGGAGAGGGAGACCCAGTGTATGACCAAATACACACGTGGGCAGTGAATCTATGCAAACGAAAGATATTGAACTAAACACAATCAGTATGTCTGCCGAATGGGAAAAGGAGAGAGAGGAGGCTGCTGTGGATGTGTTCACAGACACGGATAAAGGCACGAGCGGCAAAAAAACTCCCAGCGCCCAGGCACAACCTACTAGTCTGGATGAAACACGGAAACTACTTATTGAATTGGAAAAACTGCGCAAAAAAGAGACTGGCAAATGGTGGGAAGTGAAATCACTAACAAGATACTTAGAAGTGGGAAGAATCCCTAGAGGCCTAAGAGTCCTAGTAGCCCCAACATATGAGGACCCAGACCCAGAAATGCTACAAATGTGGGCGGAAAATAGCGCCAAATCTTCAGAAAACATGCTGAAAATTCTAATCCAGTTTGCAGTCAGTGACAGACAGAAAATGATAAATCGTATCAATGAAATAATGCAACAACTTGAGCAAAAACCAAATCAAGACGAAATTACTAAGAGTCTAAACGAAATTAAAGAAAGAGTTCTGAAACTGGAGACAGAAATAAAAGAACGCAAAGCAACTAAATTCCAGCGAGACCGCAATGACTATTTAAGCGGGAGGATCTACACTTTTGCCAAGAAGTATGATCAAATAAGAAAACAATCTCCACCGAAACAACAGACAAGTGGAGCCAACGTAACAGTGGAACAAAGCGAGTATGAACTAAGTTCAGAGTATGAAACAGATGGGGAGACATGTACAGGCCCACCACCAACACCTGCACAAGAATTGGCTTTTTTAAGACTGCAGCGCCTCAGAACACTGAGGCCCCGGTTTCCATCAAAGCAAGATTCGGGCGCAGACAAAGGGAAATCGAACAACAAAAAGCAAAAACAACAACAAAAAGCAGGAGAAGAAAAAACAGACGGTGGAGAAACACAAGGTCAAAATCAAAAACAGAACAAAAAACAAAACAGACGCTACAGACGGCGTTAATGACAGTACAAGATAAAACAGATAACACAGTCATTAATTTAACAGATATGGAATTCAACACACATGAACTTGAAATTTTATCTCTGGGATTATCGTATTGCTCCAACACGAACTTTGATTATGCCCAAACGCGAATCGATTTGTTCCAATATGTCCGAAAACTAAAATTGCAAAAGTATTTTGTAAACACCAAAAAACGACCGATCTCATCAAAACCGATGGAAGAACATGCTCAACAACTGTCAGTGGCAAATATGGAAGCTCTACAGGATCTAATAGATCTTGAACTGCAAAACACAGAGGAAGAAATAACACCCAGTGGGGCTGCAATAACATCAGAAATCAACATTTGTGCTCCGGTTAAGACGAATTTCAAACCCAAGTCTCAATTCATGCCATTAATGGGCAAAGACAACCTGGATTTATTCTCTGACAATGTAATTAAAGAACTAAAAAACCTGTCCATGCAGAGTACAAAAGAATATTGGCAAGAAAATCAAGACCACAGAAGAAAATACAATAACCTAATGACAAAGATCAAATCTAGATCAGATGTGGTAGTCAGATGGTCTGACAAGGGGAGTAATGTTGTACTGTGGCCCCTCCAAATGTACAATCATGAAGCCATGATTCAACTTCAAGACAAGGAATGCTATATGAGAGTGAGTCCCACCCACAATGTTGGTGTACAGGAAAAGTATCACAACGAGTTGTACAGATGGAAGGGAATGGGCCTCATTAGCAAGGAGGAGCTAAATTACCTCAAGAATGATTATCCGATAACACCCCAACTTTACTTGATACCCAAAGTTCATAAAAACGAACAAACACCACCCGGAAGGCCGATAATATCAGCAATTGGCAGCCTTTTTGAAAAAACGAGCATTTTCATTGATTCCTTCCTTCAACCAGAGGTCAAAAAACTGCCAGCCTACATCAGAGACACAAGTGACTTTCTGGCAAAAATCTTTGATGTTGACTGGCACGAGAACTATAGATTCATGACACTAGATGTCCAGTCACTATACACCAGTATCAGACACCGAGACGGCCTCAATGCAATGAAATACTACCTTGGAAACAGACCCATTGAATTATATCAGCACACAAAAATGACACTGGAAATGGCAGAGTGGTGTCTCACAAACAACATTTTCATCTTTGACAGACTCCACTATAAACAACTGCAAGGCTCAGCCATGGGTACTTGCTTCTCCCCCAGCTATGCGAATCTACACATGGGCTGGTGGGAGGAGCAGGTACTAGGAGTCCAACATAGAGACATTATGTCAGACAATGTAATAATGTACAAGAGGTACATAGATGACATTTTTATTCTATGGCAAGGTAGCGCTGAAGAAGCAGAAAGATTTGCATTGGCTCTAAATGAAAATGTATTGAATCTAAAGTTTACATGTAACACAAATGCTACCAGTATTCAATTCCTTGATCTAGAACTGTATGTACAAGATAACAAAATACAAACACGAACATACAGAAAGCCTACCGCAGGGAATGCCCTACTACATGCGCACAGCTTCCACCCTACACCACTAAAACAATCAATTCCCTATGCTGAGTGCCTGAGAATGACACGGAACTGTAGCACCGATGAGGGACTCTCTGATGCTAAACTAGAGTTATTTAAAAGACTCAGGAAGAGAGGATACACTAACAGCACTTGCTAGAGGGCGGAAGAAAAATGCAAAGGTAAAAATAGAAAAGATCTAATTTTCCCAGAAACTGCAATACAAACAACAATTGAGCCTAATAAAAAAGATCCTCCGAGATTAATAACTGGTTACAACAGATATCACAGCAACCTACGGAAAATCCTGACAAGACATTGGCCTCTAGTTCGAGGGGACCCAAGCATAGGTGAATCAGTGGGCACCAGTCCATTAATAACCTTCAGAAAGGCAAAATCCATGAGGGAAGAACTAGTGTGTAATGCGCCGGTTCTCAAAAAACCCAAAAATTGGTTGGATTCCCAAAGGGGCTTCAAGAAGTGTTCAAAATGTAAAGCTTGTACCCACGGGGTGAACACTACAAAAATACAAGTCCCTTTCAGGATTAAACCTTACATGCTGAGAGACGCATATACATGCAAAACAGACTTTGCAGTCTATGTACTGTCATGTTCATGCGGTAAAAATTATGTAGGTTCCACCATCCATCCAGCGCACGTACGGATCTTACAGCACTTGCGAGCAATCGCCAATAATGATCCAACTTACCCGGTGGCCAGGCATATACATGAGACCCATAACGGTAATGCCAAAAATATCCAGTATTTTGTAATCGACAGCATTCCCAAAAACATAAGAGGGGGGAACCGCCCAGTAGCGCTACGCCGCCTGGAGTCGAGGTACATTATACTCTTAAACTCCAAGATCCCATTCGGCCTGAATGCGGACGAAGCCCTAAGTGTCCATTTATAAAGATGTAATTTAACACACCCACATGGCATTTCCTTTGCCCTGAGTACCATTCAAAAGAACATCTGCAGTTCATCTACTACACGTATCACGGGGTTATCACGGGCATACTAAGAGCACATCTCAGACCCACACCGGTGTCTGAGTACACGGCACTCCTCACCCCCTTTTCCAACCTCACAGACACTTAAACACTTTGAAACATATACAATTAGGGTGTTTTTCCCCCCCATTTCAACTCTACTTAGAGTAGTTTTGGCTGGATGTTGATGCCCAACAGACGCTCGTGTATTAACTCAACCCACTCTCCTGACGCGGCATGGTGCATACTGTCGCAAAGTTACCCACCTTAATTTAAATCCTACAATCCTATAATCACTTCAGACAATGTGCACCAAAACACACAGAATTCTCGTCTCCTTAACTCTACTTAGAGAATTACTGTCTGAGCGGGATTCTACAAAAGACGCACGCGCAATACCTCAACCGTTCCCCAGACGCGGCATGGTATATTCTGTCCTATGTTACCGACTTTTACTTTGAAACGGTAATCCCTACAGCTTACTAGGACAGGCACCAGGACAATGGTTGATACCCCGTATGATCCTTTAAGTCACCAAAGCCCGCTAGTGCTGTACAAACAAAGACTATAGATGAATGAGTACGTGCAGCAATCACAAATATCAAAACCACTAAATAAACTTGGTAACGCGCGCAAGCACTTACACAGCGGCATAGGTAGACATATGATGGACGGGGTAGACTCGAGACGGCATGTTGTGTCCAAGTATACACGCAGCCACGAGTGGGAAGGTGCTACGAGCATGAAACAGGCAAACCAGATGACCTACTCGGTCAGGTCCTTTTCTTAGGAACATCTATGGCCACAACACGGGGAAACTGTAGCAAAGTGTGTCAAAGTTTTATTATTTTTTCACTAGAATTCTAACAAATGCCTCCAATGATACCTAAATGTTAGCTGTGATTTTCAACATGCTACATGACGAAAAGGTTGCAAACACCATTTTAGTACACATATTTGGGTGACTGTAATGTATTTATATTGTGTGTAAAATATTTCTGATGTAATGTTTGCCATATGTGTAAAAACTGTGAAAAGACTATCGTCACAATACAGGTTTTTGCCTTTAATGTAACCACGGCAACATCTGGTTTGAACCTGTATGCTAATTGACAAACACACCCATGGCACTCTTAGTATAAATTGAGAAACCAAATGTAGATGCAGATGTAGTGAACAAGGCGGCAACGCCGAAACGCGTCTGAGCAGATACTGATCTAATAAATCGAGTTTGGATTCAGATTCATGGTGTCAGCGCCTTCTTTAAACCGGACAAGTTTGGCAAGATTGAATATATATATATATATATATATATATATATATATATATATGTGTGTGTGTGTGTGTGTGTGTGTGTGTGTGTGTGTGTGTGTGTGTGTGTGTGTGTGTGTGTGTGTGTGTGTGTGTGTGTGTGTGTGTGTGTGTATATATATATATATATATATATATATATATATATATATATATATATATATATATATATATGCAAAAATGGAGGCCAGAGGGGACATTCAGAGGAAAGCTTTATTTTAAGGACGCATCAGTAAGTGGTGGCGAATGCATTTCGGCTATATTGTTGCCTTCTTCAGCGCCCTGCACTCACGAGTGTTCAGCAATTCGCCCAATCGCACTGCTCCTCCTGAAATAATGGTTGCGTCACTGAGCTCCTCCCCTAGTAATTCGCTCACCTGTCGGAGATCGTGTCTGAGTATTCGAACTCCAACTCCCAACATGCGTCATGCTTATGCACGTGGGTTGCTGGTGTGGGGTGCACAGAAACCTTGAATGGTCCCGGCTCAAGTGTCCAAATGCAGGCTATGGTGGCAATCACTCATCTCCTGCATCCCGAAGCAAAAGCGCCTCCAATTGTCCCCTCGGACTGCTGCAGCCTTGTAGATCTGAGCGAAGAATGTGCGGGTTTGTGCCTGTGAGCAAGGCGCAGGTAGCGCTGAAATGCGTAGGCCTATTGATTTTATTGAACATCACAATGTCTGGCTAAAAG
Source organism: Lissotriton helveticus (assembly GCF_964261635.1). Classification (NCBI taxonomy): domain Eukaryota; kingdom Metazoa; phylum Chordata; class Amphibia; order Caudata; family Salamandridae; genus Lissotriton; species Lissotriton helveticus. The sequence continues at coordinate 1,066,150,929 of NC_136067.1, read as the reverse complement.
AATAAAAGAATGCTGTGGAAAGTGACAGAATTCGCCTGTTTTTCAAGTACGTTCTTGCAGGGGGCAACTTCTTTTTGGACAATTATTTCTGCCGGTCCTGGCCGAGAGAACTTCACTCCCACCCAAGCAAAGGAAATGGTGGGCTGCCTCACGCAGACTGGCTGCGTTCGAGCATGGCAGGTCAAACAGCTTTTAAAATACGCCAGAGTCTGTTGCTCATAGCTCACTGGAGAGCTTTAATTACACATGTTTAAGTTGGCAGAGCGGAGAGCCACCAAAGGATTTTCTTTTAAGGAGGGAGTACTACCAGTCCCAGAACTCTGTTAAGAAACGACCACCAGAGTTATGTTATGTTATGTTATGTTATGTTAATAACATTTTTATAGCGCACAGCTGCCCCAGTCAAGGGGCGTCCCGGCGCTTCTGGTAAGGTCATTACACACAACACATCAAAACAGTGGGAGAGATATACTGAAGAAGAGTTTAAAAGGGATGAGGGAACAAATGAATTTTAATAGCTTTCATAAAGCTCAACAGCTCATCAATTTCTCGAATGCGGGAAGGTAAAGAATTCCACAGCTTATCCGCCAGAACTCGAAAGGAACGACCTCCGGCTCTACTCAATCTGAATCGAGGGATCACAACCAGATTTTGGCCCAAGGATCTCAGAGCGCGCGTGGGAACATAGAACTTCAAGAGATTATTAAGAATCGGCGGGGAGGCCATCCTGAGAATCTTGAATGACAGACAAAGGGTCTTAAAATAGATCCTCTGTGTAACCGGAAGCCAATGGAGCAAGCGGATGGTGCTCTCAGCAGAACAGAGGACACGCCCACCAGAGGGTATAATTCACCAGACAATATAAATGAATTGACTCGTTTTCCCTCCTTTCCTCCGCCAGCCGACTTTGATTTGTGCCCGTGACCAATGCGCAGGTAGCGCTGAAACGCGTAGGGCTATTGATTTTATTGAACATCACGATGTCTGGCTAAAAGAATAAAAGAATGCTGTGGAAAGTGACAGAATTCGCCTGTTTTTCAAGTGCGTTCTTGCAGGGGGCAACTTCTTTTTGGACATATATATATATATATATCAAGGGAGCTTGACTCCCGAAAGGCGTTGATGGATGTAATTTGAATAATAAAAGCCTGAATTAACGATACTCGCGTACGAGTGCCGGATGACTTCCTTAAAAATTAAATGATTATCTTATCTTGAATATATTTATATATATATATATATATATATATATATATATATATATATATATATATATCCACGAAACAACCAACTCCTTCTGGATCCCCTGCGACCCGTGAGAGGTGGCATGCACGCCGGCGGAGTAGCCGACACATTTCTGCTTTCTTTGCTTCAAAGTTCATAACGCACGCTCTCAGGACAAAAATAAGGTGAATAAACAGCACTATGGAGATTGTGTGGTGACCTTATTTTTGTCCTGAGAGCGTGCTTTATGAACTTTGAAGCAAAGAAAGCATATATATATATATATATACATATATATATATATATATAAATAAATATATATATATATATATATATATATATATATATATACATATTTATATTTATATATATATATATTCACTGAAAAAACCATAGGTTATAGACCATATATAGTTAGGAATTAGCATTTACAAAACCTTGAAAATTCACTGAAAAAACCATAGGTTATAGACCATATATAGTTAGGAATTAGCATTTACAAAACCTTGAAAATTCACTGAAAAAACCATTGAGATGTCATCAGTGATGTCATCAGTGATGTCACTGACCATGTCATGAATGATGTAATATGTGACATCATCAGCAGTGGATTGCGGGTGCGCGATATATAGTTAGTGCAACTAACTATATATGGAATTTCAATGGTTTTGTGTGGGTAAAATAAGGTTTTTTAAATGCTAATTCCTAACGATATATGGTCTATAACCTATGGTTTTTTCAGTGAATTTTCAAGGTTTTGTAAATGCTAATTCCTAACTATATATGGTCTATAACCTATGGTTTTTTCAGTGAATTTTCAAGGTTTTGTAAATGCTAATTCCTAACTATATATGGTCTATAACCTATGGTTTTTTCAGTGAATTTCAATGGTTTTTTAATAGCAAATATCATAAGCTGTCGAATGTCAAGTACGTGGTAAGTAAAAACATTTTCGTGTTTATGCACACTGATCTGCTTTGAATGCTGCCCCCCCCTCATTTCTATTAGGAGTACTCTCTCTTTGCAGATAGTGAAAGGTAGTTAACGCAGGCCTTTGCCCCCGTTGTAATACGTCGTGCCTGCTTCTCTCTCCATTTGATTGATTGTTATCCAAGCATTTACTGTTTTAGAATTGGTTCTCTTTGGTTCATTCTCTATTTACAAACAAACACAGAGTCGCAATACTCTGTTTAGTCTTTGCAGATAACGAAAAATCGTGTAAAAAAACAAAAGGAATCGAGCAAAATCAGTAGGCCACTAATGGGATCTCTTTTTGACCTTGCTAAAATAGAAACATTAGGAACAACCCCTCATGACAAATACGAAACTAGTGAGATGAACTGAACTCCACACCATGATGGCTGCAATACAGCTCGGCTCCGCCACCCACCCCGCCCAAAATAACGATAAAGAGCGGCTGCCATGATTGCTCGCGGAATGGCCATGACGGAGCTACGAAATGGTGGTGCTCTCATGCTAACCCCAGCTTCAGTCTGAAACATCCAGAAACACTGTAGACTACCAATTCGATCAGTTCCGGTAGCGCCCCAATGTAACCCGGTAGAGAAGAACTAGCCCTCCCCTCTTTGACTGATGGTTCTTGTTGCCTGTCCCTTCTGTTGTCATTTAACAGAACTATTTAGCCTGCTGAAAGGGGTTGTGTTCCGACCGCTGGTTGGTGGAGACATTTTGACTATATTCTGGACCTGCGTTGTCGCGTAATGCGTCATATGACGCGCCGCGTTAGCGCATCCGTAAGTCATCCGGGGCGCGACGCGCAGCGCGTAACGTAAGCATAACAGGACATGTGACTTGTTAATAAAACTTTTCATTGGTTCATTTTACTTTTCTTATTCTATTGATGAAAGGCTTGGTCATATGACCTAAAAATTACGCTTTTTATTACTTCCGAACATTATTTTTTCTTAAATATATGTTATAATGTTCCAGGCTAATGTACTTTCCCGGAAAATTTACAACTGTCCTGCAAGTAAAATATATTCTTTTTTCGAGAAAAAGGGCGTTTCTTCGTCCCATGACGGAGCCGTTGAGCAAAAGAGGGTCGACCTGCTGTCTTAGTCGCCGATACGCCTGAATATGAGATTCTTATCGATCACTTTATGTTGCAGGAGTAGAAAACACAACAGCCCTTGACCATTTATCTTTACTGCGTTCCTGCGTATTATACCTTTTACCCTTCATGTAATTGGTCTGCTTTATTTCACTTGCCTTTTAATGATTCTAAAACAGTGACTATTATTAAAATCTTTACCAATGTATATACTACTACCATGTTTTCTTTTAAAAACCTTTATTGTGAAAATTTCATTATACAAATACGAGCCTATAACCACGTGGGCCGGCCACGGAGCAAACTGTAATCGTATATGATGAGTAGACATTTACACTGTAGAGGAACGTAACGGGCGGGCCATTAGGTTGCAAGAACTAAGGTGTCTAACAGTTGCGGAATCGGTGGACGTACATTTTATAATTAAAATACGACAGGGCCAGTTACAATAAAATTATTTAGATATACATTTGCGGGCAAGTACCATGGGTGACGTTAATTCGAACTTTCAATAGTACAGTAATCAATAACACATCAGAACTTAATATCAATAGGGATGTCGAAATATTCAATCAATTCTCGTCCCCGCCCGCCATGTGCTTCAAAACTGCATACGTATCTCGTGATTTCAAGGTTCTGCAACCAGTACACAACAAGGAGTTACGAGTCCCATTTATTCCGGCGCCATTTTGGGCGAGGACGGGCAGGTCCAGGATATAGTCAAAATGTCTCTACCAACCATCGACTATGATGATGTTCATATGCTGTATTTATTAGAGTAACACTCATCTGTCCACATGAAATTAATTTGCCACAATCTAAACATGTCATTTTAATCTTTCCAAAGTTCTTCTAAATATTTGGGACCGTTTCCCTTGCCTCTGATGCTGTCAGTGCCACTTCTTTGATGAATGTACTGGCAGGTCGGGGGTTCTCCTCCAAATCTCTCTTTTATGCAGCACTATAATTAATTGGTGCCACCTCTCCATATGACGATGCATGGTATAGTTACCATAACTATATTTTTTTTCGGTTCCTCTGGAGAGTACATCGTGGCAGATGAAGCGTGTAACGTACCGGGCATTTACCTTTTTTTGCATGTAGAGGAAAGGAAAAAAAAATCGAGGGTCCGAGTTCTAAGGTGTCCCAGGGCCATTTTAGTGGACCAGGCCCAAATCCAAAGAACAGGCCGCCATTTTGAGAGTCCTGTTGCAGCCGCCTGTCGCTGTAGCATCAAGAGCGGCCGAAACTCAGCTGAATGGCAACTGAAACGGTAAAGGGGCGCCCCACTACAGCAGACGAGCCTCCACCTAGGAAGGCCCGTTCACGCCGCCTCCCCCCCCCCCTTCGGGCACCCCACGCCGTTATTCGGAGCAGTATTGTAGGATGGCCACACCAGTGCGGCAACTTGCTAGACATCACCTCGGTGGTAACCGAATCTCAGCGCCTTGTGGTGTCTTCTATTCAGAAAATATTGTTGCGCTGCCTTTGGCCCCATTCGCACATCGGTCCGCTACTGACGCCATCTCACAGGCTAATGGGGCGCCCCACGCCGACTTTCAGCATTGTAGGATGGCCACACCAGTACAGCAACTTGCTAGACACCACCTCGGTGCCATCCGGATCTTGGCATCTCAGCGCCTTGTGGTGTCTTCTAGTCAGAAAATATTGTTGCGCTGCCTTTGGCCCCATTCGCACATCGGTCCGCTACTGACACCATCTCACAGGCCAACAGGGCGCCCCACGCCGACTTTTACCATTGTAGGATGGCCACACCAGTGCGACAACTTGCTAGACACCACCTCGGTGCCATCCGAATCTTGGCATCTCAGCGCCTTGTGGTGTCTTCTATTCAGAAAATATTGTTGCGCTGCCTTTGGCCGCATTCGCACATCGGTCCGCTACTGACGCCATCTCACAGGCCAACGGGGCGCCCCACGCCGACTTTCAAAATTGTAGGATGGCCACACCAGTGCGGCAACTTACTAGACACCACCTCGGTGCCATCCGGATCTTGGCGCGTTGTGCTGCCTTCGGCCTATTCGCACATCGGTCCGCTACTGACGCGAACTCACAGGCCAACGGGGCGCCCCACGCCGACTTTCAGCATTGTAGGATGGCCACACCAGTGCTGCAACTTGCTGGACACCACCTCGGTGCCATCCGGATCTTGGCGCGTTGTGTTGCCTTCGGCCTATTCGCACATCGGTCCGCTACTGACGCCGCCTCACGTGCCAACGTATTTTCTCCGCATTTTATACCCTATGCCGCATAACAGGTCATGTGACTTGTTTATAAAACTTTTCATTGGTTCATTTTACTTTTGGTTTCCTAATGATGGAAGGCTTGATCATATGACCTAAAAATCACACTTTTCATTGGATGAAAACTTTTTTTTTTTCCCAAACGATGAAAGCCCCACCTTGTTTCTGGATGTTTCAGACTGAAGCTGGCGTCACCATGAAAGCACCACCATCTCGTGGCTCCGTCGTGGTCATTCCGCGAGCAATCATGGCAGCCGCTCCCCACCAGAAGCCTGCAGGAGTCGGGGGCCCCCAAAACTTTTGTTGAATCCTCAAGGCGGAGGGGACGCTTTCGAGAATGGGGTCCAAGACCTAGCAGACAAGCGTCCGATTTCCAAGGTGTCCCAGGGCCATTTCAGTGGACCAGGCCCAAAAAGGAAAGAGCCTGCCGCCATTTTGAGAGTCCTGTGACAGCCGCCTATCGCTGCACCGCAAGAGTGGACGCAACTCAGCTGAATTGCGGCTTTTGACACAGTGGACCAAAAGCGGACGGAATGGCAACTGAAACGGTAAAGGGGCGCCCCACTACAACAGACGAGACTCCACCTGGAGAGGCCCGTTCACGCCGCCTCCCCCCCCCCCCCGGGGCGCCCCACGCCGTTATTCGGAGCAGCATTGTAGGATACCAAAACCAGTGCGGCAACTTACTGGACATCACCTTGGTGCCATCGTTCTGCTGCCTTGGAACTATTCGCACAACAGACCGCTACTGATGACCCACCCCCCGCGACGCCCCACGCCGGATACCGAAATCAATGCGGCACCCAGGCAACATCACCTGGGTGCCGTCCAGAAATCTGGGCGTTGTGCTGCGTTGGGACTATTCGCACAACCGACGGCTACTTCCTTCTTTTTCCCTAAAAATGTTTAAATGTTTTTACTGTTTTTGTTTTGTTGTATATATTTATAAGTTATTAAAGTTTTATAATCCTACTACTTTGTTGGAGTGCTATATAGTTTTTAATGTGACACATAATTGTAAAAACTTTGATGTACAAAGAGTCATCCCTGGAATCTTCCGCTTCAGGCTCGGTCCCCTCCCCAATCACAATACAGGATGGTTTTCAGATAGTAGGAACGCGTGTGCTGTGACGGATCTCATCGAGTGTGGGCCTTGATCTACTATAACTCCTTTGCAGAGGGGTGATTCTTTACAGCTGGGGCCATAAACTACATCTGCAGGGCTAGCTGATAGCCTAGGACCGGCCTGGACAATCGGACACAGAGGAAAAGGAGTGTCAGAGGGTGCGGTAGTGAATAGGGCGAAAGGGAGGTGTCGGGCGCGCACAGGGTGTGATTCTCAGGGAAGAGCAGCGCAGATGGGGGGAGGTTTATTACCCATGCATAAGACAGAGAGCGGGGGTGACCAGTGCCTGGGGGAGATGCTTGCGAGGGTGGGGAGTCATGCTAAGGATCGACAGCGTGCAGAGAGTGGGTCTGGTCAAGGCATTAAAAATGACTGCCGTGCACGACAAAAGTGTGGCATTTGAAAAAAGGCAAGATGGCGCAGACAATGTTTTTCAACACTTCCTGATTTCCTTCGAATCGAACGTTAACAGACGTTGGGGCATATTACCAAAGTTAAGCGATATTTATCCCTAACGATGCTTAGCAACGAATTTTTTACCGCTAAGCATCGTCAGAAATTATCGCAGATAAACCTTGCTATTATCAAGGTTTATCGCAAATGCGATAAAAAACGACCGCAATGCATTAATATCGCTGAAAAGTCAGCGATATTCATGCATTACCGAGCTAATGCTCTTAGCCATGTTATCCACCTCCCATTGGATAACATGGCTAAGAACTGCTCAGGGCAGGTGGTAGCTTTTGGAGATATTCGCGCTTAGCGCGAATATCTCCAAAAGTTGGTAATAGGAGATAGCGATGTTAGCGACTGTTTCCAGTCGCTAACATCTTGGCATGCCCACTTTGCATGTCATTAGTGATAAATATCACTGACATGCAAAGTGGGGCCCAAGATGGTCGCTATCTCCTACTAGCGGTCGCTAACTGGTGTTAGCAACAGCTAGGTAATACAGAGATAATTTTATCTACGCGAAGCAGAGCGCTGTTACAGATATATATCTTTTTTTGAACGTTAATTTCTCAAAATCCACTGAAGCACATATATTGAGACCTAGCAAAGGCACATCGAGCTACCAGTCCCTACAATTTTGCCAAGTTTCGTGCAAATCCATTCAGCCGTTCGATTATTATTATTATTTATTTTTTTTGCCCCGCGGGGCCCTTTTAAAACCTCCACATCAAACCTAAGAGGTCAAGGAGGATCTACTATGCCCCCTTATGGTCATTTGCCCCTTCGCTTTGGCCTCCTCTTGTCTCTCGATCCTACCGAGAGACAAGATGGCGGCCGCTACGGACTGTTTGGAATGTTTACAGACGCCGGAGAACCAATCAGCTTCGCAAAGCTCCGTTACGCGAAAAGTACGCGAAGTGGAGCGCTGTTACAGATATATATCTTTTTTTGAACGTTAATTTCTCAAAATCCACTGGAGCACATATATTGAGACCTAGCAAAGGCACATCGGGCTACCAGTCCCTACAATTTTGCCAAGTTTCGTGCAAATCCATTCAGCCGTTCGATTAATATTTATTTTATTTTTTTGCCCCGCGGGGCCCTTTTAAAACCTCCACATCAAACCTAGAGGGTCAGGGAGGATCTACTATGCCCCCTTATGGTCATTTGCCCCTTCGCTTTGGCCTCCTCTTGTCTCTCGATCCTACCGAGAGACAAGATGGCGGCCGCTACGGACTGTTTGGAATGTTTACAGACGCCGGAGAACCAATCAGCTTCGCTTCAAAAAGCTCCGTAACGCAAAAAGTACGCGAACTGGAGCGCTGCCTGGTCCGCTGTTACAGATATATATCTTTTTTTGAATGTTAATTTCTCAAAATCCACTGGAGCACATATATTGAGACCTAGCAAAGGCACATCGGGCTACCAGTCCCTACAATTTTGCCAAGTTTCGTGCAAATCCATTCAGCCGTTCGGGCTAAAAGTGAGGCCAACCGCCCTATGGAAAACTCAATGTTAAAAACACGTTTTGGGACCCCCCTTTTTTCTCGGCCCCCCCTTGACGAACCCCCCCCCCCAAATTTTCAGGGGCTGCTCAGAAACAAAACGTTCCATTTTCCTGAAAATTTCAGCCAATTCCGTCCACAAACGCCAAAGTTATTAGACATAGAATTTTCAAAAATCCCATAGAGAAAAAATCCTAACTATATATACCTACTGGCGACCGCCAGTAGGTAATATATATATATATATATATATATATATATATATATATATATATATATATATATATATATATATATATATATATATATATATATATATATATATATATATTTATATATATATCTGGTGGCTGAACCAATACCGGCTTCCTTGATTGTCCAGACTGTGTGATCCTAGGCAAATAGTTTATTCACAGAGCCTCTTTCTGCTTTATTATCAGCCAGTCACAGAACTTTATTTCGCATCCATTGAAATGCATAAAAGTACAGAAATAATACAATTATCTTAATAAAATATACATGTCTACAGTTAATATACAGTTCATATATTAATTGATAAAAGGCATGTTAAAAAAGCCGAAAATCATAACGACAGGTAAAACTTGTTATACATTAATCAATATTGTATTCAAATATTTAAATATCAATCAGAATAGCTACCATCGCTGCCCGTACAAATACCACAACACCAAATATGTGTGTTGGCACTTTAAAGCAGCCAAAAGATAAGATGGAAGAGCATAACATTTCAATTGTTCAATACAATTAGTGCTGGCCTTCATTGTATAAAATTATATTTATTATATTTATGTAAAAAGTGAACAGTGAACCTTCTCCTTTGTTGTCTGTATAGGAAATAGAAAAATAGTATATGCAAATTTGACTGTGAGGATCCAGTCACTAGGACGGGGGGTACAATTGGTTCAGCTAATGAATGTTGGCAGGGATACCAAGCGTTACCGAGATATAATTTAAACTGAACCGTATCAAAATATACAGGTGCTGCGGATTGTGTACTAAGGACAAATATGGCTGTGCGCCATACTTCACAGAAGGAAGCACATGGTACAAAGCTATGGTACTTTTATCTTCATTTGTAACCCATCTGTCAGCTATGGACTTTGGCAGAAGGATTTAGACTTTGTAAAGCTAGCACATAGCAGCAGACTTTAAATATGTTCACAGAGACCCAGAGCTGACTGGGTTGTCTCTACATAGTTCAGTCATTGAATACTATGTGCATATTCCATTTTTAGCAAACCCTTAATACTGCTTGGTTAAATTTAACACTATCCCTTTTCCATATTGAATGCCATAATAACAAGGGAGCCAGTTTAATCTTGTCTGTGAGATATGGTAAACCCAGCTCATTATGACATATATAGTTTGCGCAGCCGCAAGGCACTGATAGTAATATTTTACAGAATGCGCACTCAGCAAGCCGCAGTGATTCTACATCCACTATACCTCAGATAGCTGCCCCATATGTGACAATGGCTTTTGCTTTGGCTTGATAAATCTTTAAAATCTCCAGGATAGTTTTGATCCTAAATTTTTTCAAAAGCTAAAAATTGCAGCAATGCTTTTTTTCCCCAAAATTAACTCTGTTTAGCACCATGTATTTCCAATTTAATTTACTGTCAAATAATACCCCCCAGTATGCACATTTTCCCACCACTTCTACCCTTCTTTTACCTATGTAAAATCTAGAATATGCCCCTGCAACTAGCACAAATTATTTGGACTCAATTACGTGTAAGTCCAAATTGGTCATAAAGCTTGCACACTCTTCTATGAGTCTCTGCAGTGCCAAGGGCGTTCTGGCTTCCAATTTATTGGTATAAAGGGCAAACAGGAAGGGAGCAAGGGCGCAACCTTGTCTCACAACTTTTTCTATATTAAATGATGATGTACTCTCCCCATCCCTTCCGTATCGGACACATGCAGTGGTGCATATAGCTGCCTTATGAATGTGATAATAGGTAGGTCCAATCCCATACGCTCTATAATGACACATAGTTTACTGTGGACCACGCAGTACAATGCAGCAGATAGGTCCATAAAGACAATACAAAGTTGGCCTTTTTTTGTAGTTATGTACTTAGCAGCCACCAGCATCAGGTTCAGGCATTGGTCAATTAAGCCTTTGTCCTTCCTGAAAATGTACTGTGCCTCAGATAGCACTTTCTTTTCCCCTACCCATTCTTCTAACCTGTTTAATAAAAGTTGCCCCGTCAACTTAGCTGGGCAGTCAATTAAAGATATTTGTCTGTCATATTTTTGGTTGGATTTGTCCCCCTTTTTAAATATTGGTACAATTATTGAGTGTTTCCATGATATAAGCGGGTCCATTTTGGCCTATGTATTAATAACATTTGTCCATAAAGGACCAGCAGCAGCGTATTGGTTAAAAAAATATCAACAAGAACCCATCAGGGCCAGGAGCCTTTAGGGAACATGACTGTGCCAAGGCTTGTTCTACTTCTGCAACTTCAAAAGTCAGATGGGGGATGCTTTCCTTCATCAAGCTATCTATATGATTTGTAATCCCGTTGGTGTTTCGGAAAATATCTTGAAAGTTTGTGCTCCATCTATCCTCCTTGAAATGCACATCTAGCGATAGTTTCCCCTGTCTTTCAAAAACGGGGCATTTACTACCTTCCAAAACCCTTGTTTATCATTTCTCTCAGAAGCTTGCAGTAGATTCCCCATGCTTCCTCTCTTAGAAATTTTAACCTGGTGTCTCTTACTTCCTTGCATCTTGAATGTAAGGCCTGTACAAGGTGAACGTCTCTTGGGACCAAACATAGAGCTTTATACAGACTAGCTAGGATCTTTAAGCAGCAATTTCTGTCAAACCACTGCACTAGCTAGCACTCTTTTCTCAAGGATGGGTGGGTTAGGTGCACTTGAATCCATTCAAGATTTCCTTAAACACCCCCAACACCTGTTTTGGGTGCCACTATCATCCAAACAGGTCATAACCTCAAGATGTTTACATGTAAGGACTAATGTGAGTAGCTCCGCATTATCTACTTTTCCAACTTTAATATATAACTATTTTTAATAGTTAAAGCAGACTTTGGAAATTTCCCCTCCACTGATTTGAAATATCATCACCCATCTCAGGTCACAAGTAAAAGGGGTATGATTACTGAAATCTGTGAACATAACCTGCATGTTGTTTATACTATCAGCATTTCTGAGGCCACTATGTAGTTGATTGTGGACCCTTTGCCTGCACTTTCAAGGGTAATATCCATTACCCCAGTAAGCAGATCTATTGTGTTACCAAATCCATGTAATCAAAAGCCTGTTTAATACATTCCCATATAGAGAATGACTAAAGTGGATAAATGGGTCTCCATTATAGTCCTCTACCCCACAAACCTGTTTCGCTACTATTCTCCAACTTTTGATATTATATATGATATTAAAATCTCCCATCCAGATAGTTTCAATGGCTTACAATGTTGGTAACTTTAAAAAAAAGGAAAGCACAGAGAGGCAACACAGAAGTAAGACAGCACAAATGCTAAACAAAACAAGATCTCTCCGGAATCTACAATGAAATTAGTCAAGTTTTTTTAATAGTTGCTTGAATCAAGACAACGAAGCACCGATGCAGCCAACATATTTTGCCCTGAATAGGGCTTCCTCAGGGCAATGAAAAACCGTACTGCGATTAATGGTATGTTCTCATAGGTATGCTGATGGTGAAGAGATCCAAGATACTGTCAGTAGAGGATTTAGGTATCTCTTCTGGATCACCTTTAGACCCTCTGCCACAAAAAATTTGGAAGGAGTTTGGAGCAGAACTGTTCCCTACACTCCTTCTTATTTGTAATCAGGCTCTTCTTAGCGGAGTGGTACCGGCCTGTTGGAAACAGGCACTGGTGATACCTCTTTTAAAGAAGTCTACATTGGACCCAGCCTGCCCTAAAAACTATAGGCCGATCTCCCTGTTGCCTTACCCAGAAAATATTGTAGAAAGTGTGGTAGCAGATCTCTCTCAAAATATTTGGGAACCAATAAGATCTTAGAGCATGTGCAATTTGGATTTCGTCCTGCTCATGACACTGAGACTGCTTTAGTGACCTTGATGGATGAGCTTCGGATGTGTGCAGACAGAGGTCAAGCAGCAGTCAAGCAGCAGTTCTTAATCTGCTCAACCTGTCTGCCGCATTCGACACAGTCAACCATGCTATCCCGTTGAGTAGGCTCAGGGAGGTGGGAGTAGCAGGCTTGGCCTTGAGCTGGTTTCAATCTTTCCTCTCAGAGAGGAGACAAGCGGTGGCCCTCCCCACCTACCAGTCTGACTTTATTAACATCGCACATGGCGTGCCTCAGGGTTCTGCAATTAGCCCAATTTTATTTAATATCTACATGAAACCTCTGATTGCTGTTATAAGGACGCATAACATTAACATCGTAAATTATGCGGATGACACTCACCTGATTCTCTCCTTAGAGGGAGAACAGTCGACATCTCTGGAAGTGTTTCATGATTGCCTGCGTGCCACAGCTCAGTGGCTGTGGGAGAATACATTGCAATTTAACACTGATAAAACTGAGGTTTTCTACTGCTCAGTGGGGAAGGTCCCACCAGCGTTGCCCGGAAATTTTTGGCCTCTAGTTACATCTACTGTACTGAGGCCTGTTGAGAAGGTACAAAATTTGGTCATTATGTTTAACAACAAACTGGCTTTGGAGTCACAGGTTAACAAAACTGTGGGAAGCTGATTCGCTGTTATTAGAGTTTTGCGGAAGATTTTTCGTCTGCTGCCTACTCACGCACCAGCACTGGTAGTACAAAGTACTATATTAAGCAGATTGGATTACTGTAATGCGCAGTTGTTGGAGTCCCCAAGATATCTAATAGATAGGCTCCAGAGGATTCAGTCAACAGCAGCCAAGCTAGTCTTGGGGAGGTCCAGATGTTCCTCCTCTTCGTCGGCTTTGGCGGAGCTGCGGTGGCTCCCGATAATGCAAAGAATTCAGTTCAAATCCCTCTGCATAGTGTTTAAGGCCCTGCATGGGCTTGGACCAGTACCTATGCAGAGGAAGTTTTCTTGGTATGTAGCTGAGAGAAGCCTTCGTTCCTCCTCGGACAGATTGGTTAAACTACCAAGATTCAACAAAACAAAATCTGGTGGCAGAGCCTTCAGTGTCTCTTCCGCCAGAATATGGAATAAACTCCCACTAGAGCTGAGACAATTGAGGGATCTTCTCCCTTTCAGGAAGAGACTAAAAACCTGGCTCTTCCCTAATGCATAACCTGTTGTCAGTTTCCCATGTATCATTACTCTTAACGTGCATTTTTGATGTTAGCGCCAGGATGCCTGTTAGGTGATAGAGCACTTTATAAATGAGATAAATAAATAATATTCCACTGCTTTTTCCTCACTGGCAGAACCCAAAGAATCAGACTACCACTTTTCGTCTCCGAATCCACAAAAATCAACTGCGGAGTGCCCCAAGGATCATCGCTCAGCCCCACGCTCTTCAATATCTACATGGCCCCCCTTGCCACCATCGTCAGACAGCACAGACTCAGCATAGTATCCTACGCTCATCCTCTCCCTCACCAAGGACCCAATTACCACCAAACTCAACTTTCATGAAGGAATGAAAGACATTGCATCCTGGATGAGCAGAAACTGCCTGAAGCTCAATACGTAGAAGACAGAAGTTCTCATCCTCGGACCCTCCCCCTCGGCATGGAACAACACCTGGTGGCCTACTGCCCTCAGCAGCCCCCCCACACCTACAAACCACGCCCAAATCCTCAGCATCGTACTCGATTCCTCCCTCTCCATGAGATGACAGGTCAACACCGTCACCTCCAGCTGTTTCAACACCCTCCGAATCCTCTGAAAGACCTTCAAGTGGTTACCCCCTGAATGAAGGAAGCCCATCACCCACACACTCATAACCAGCAGACTGGACTACGTAAATGTCCTCTACGCCTGGATCAACAAGTATCTGCCCTGCAAGCACCAGACCATACAGAACACCGCAGCCAGACTCGTCCTCTGCATTCCTTGACACAAACGCAGCACTCAACACCTACAGAACCTCCACTGGCTTCCCGTTGAGAAGAGAGTCACTTTCAAGATACTCACCTATGCCTACAAATGCCTCCACAACACCGGACCCCAATTGCTCAATGAGAGAATCTCCTTACATGTACCCAAGAGAAACCTCCAATCTGCCGAACCCGCCGAAACTCTGTGCATCCGCAAAGCCAGAACAGGTGGAAGAACCTTCTCCTACATCGCAGCCAAGAACTGGAACGAGCTCCATCTCAACATCAGGCATGCCTCTTCCCTAAACATCTTCAGGAAGATGCTCAAGACCTGGCTTTTCAACTGAACAGAGCTGTTTACACCCCCCCCCCCCCCTCAGCGCCTTGAGACCCTCACAGGTTAGTAATGCGTTTACAATTCCCCTGATTGATTGATTGATTGATTGAGAGTTGCTATTTGAAAATTCACTTTATTTGAACCCAAGATTTCAGAATTGAGGTGTTACAACCGAGTTCTGTTTTAAGTTATCGGTAATTGGTGTGTAGAAGGAAGTGCATGGAGTTATTATATGACCCCATGTCACATGGACATAATTTTTTCAGACTTGAAATTCCCTGTCACAAAACATTGTAACTTGGCTATACTGGGAACTAGTCCTGGTGCATATGTTTAAATAGACCACATATTGGAAAGTCTGACAGAGTGTAACACAATAGGTCCTAACGGAGTGAGAGCAATCTAAGCCATTTCTTTATTTTGAACTCTAGTCAATGGACCGTTGTAGTAGCACAAGGGGAATTGCAATTAGCAACAGTTTAAACCTCGAGGAGCAGTGTGATCATTAGGACCACACAACAGTCAGAATTAGTAAATTGAAGTTAAAAGGCTTATTACAAAGTCAAAGCCAAACTGATATAAATCAGTCTCAAGAACATATTGTATTTGTATTTATAGGTATTTGTATAGCGTGACATTCATCCCAAGGGACATCACGGTGCTAAGACTGAGCAGAGTGAGGTGCAGGTAAATGTAAGAGTACTATTTGAAGGGTCAGTATCTAGGGAACAAAAAGGTTTTCAGCTTGTTCCTGAATATTAGGTAGTCTTCTGTCAGGCGTAGGTCGAGTGGGAGTTTGTTCCTTGAGGACAGCTGCTGGTTTTGAGAAAAATCGGTCACCCATCCTGACTTCAGTCATACTTTTGACTGTTGCCAATGCCTGATCGGTACAAAAGGGGGTGGTGATGGACAGATCGCGCGAGGGTACATGAAAATCAAATTTGCCTTGCAAAATATCTGGGCCTTTCGTATGTAAAGTTCTATGTGCATAGCACATGAGCTTAAAGCTGGTACTGGCAGCCAGTGTAACTCCGTCATGCAGAGGGATGCTAAGCTGTATCTACTTTTGTTACAGATCAGTTTATCAGCAGCTTTTTGAACCACCTGGAGTCTGGTGAAAAGATAGTCGGCCATTCCCACATAAAGTTCATTGCCATAGTCTAGCCTGCTCATGAGAAGTGCCTGTGTCACCGTTTTCCGACAATTTAAAGTAATGCAAGGAAAAAGTCTTCTAAAGAATTTTAATGTGGCGAAGCCTTTTCCGCACAGTGTGCGTACTTGATCCTGCATCGATAAGGCATAATCAAGATGATACCCAAGTTCTTTGCAGCCTGCCCAACACCCGGGGCCACCAACTACTGTCCCAGATTGCATGTGCGCCACCAAAAAGCAAGATCTCTGATTTTCGGGCATTTAATTTTAAACAATGCCGGGACATCCAACCTTCTATTTCCGTAAGGCAGTGGATGAGATTGCTTTTAGTATCAGCTTTAGTCAGCCTGTCAAACAGGGGAATCATCAATTCTGTATTATCGGCATAGAAGCATATGTCAAAACCCCATTTCCTGCTGATGTCTGCCAGGGAAGAGACATATTTATTTAAAAGAGTGGGGCTCAAAGTAGCTCCCTGTGGAACTCCATAGTCAATTTTTTTGCGGTGGAAGAGTAGGAACCCATTTGGATTATTTGGGTTTGATTTTTAAGGAAAGACACAAACCATGCTAGGGCTTTTGAGCAGAGCCCTTTTTCATGGACGTTTTGTAATAGTTTGTTGTGAGATACAGTGTTGAAAGCCGCAGTAAGGTCCAGAAGGATCAATGCTACAGCTCTACCTTGGTTGAGGTTGACCAGTGGCCTGATATTATCAGACACAACAAGCAATGTGGCCTCAGTGCTGTTGTTGGCCCTAAATCTGGTTTGTGAGGGACCTAGTAAATTATTGGTTTCAATGAAAGTGGTAAGTTGTCTGTTGACCAATCTCTCCAAGACTTTGGACAGGTATGGTAGTTGAGAGATTGGCCTATAGTTTGTTGGGTCATAAATTTCAAGGTCTGGTTTCTTTAGTAGGGGAAAGACCACTGTTGTTTTTCCATACATCTGGAAAAGATGCAAGGTCAAGGGATTGGTTGAGAGCTTTGGTGACCTGGGGGCATAATACTGGCACCAATCAGGAAAAAATGAAGTATGGGCAAGGATCTAGTGGCGATCTTGCCTTGACCTCTGTCATAGCTTTAGCCACCTGTTCTTCTGAGAAAAGCGTCAGAATGTCGAGGTGAGCATGGGCTGCGGGATGAGGTGCTAAGTTTTCCCAGACCGTATTGTCATCATCATTGGGATTGTTAAAGGATGCATAGATGTTGTCACCTTGTCTATAAAGAAGTTGTTAAGTAGCTCACAGTTCTCAGACGTGGGTGCCATAGATTGAGACAGAGAGGTAGGCATGCAAAGTTCCCGAATTACTTTGTAGAGTTCTTTGGATGAACTACCATTTTCTTCAATCCTTTTTGTGTAGTACTTTGTTTTGGCATGGGAGCAGGACGTACGGGAATGCTAATGGCCCACCAGCCTCCTGGGGGACCATGCCAGTAAAAAATCAAGAAGGGTCCCAATCCTGCAGAGGGGAGGCAGTAAGAACGGGGAACCCAACTTCCTTCTGGTATTTGCATATATGGGCACCTACATACGGAGACCGAACAGGCACTGTGAGAGAGGACATTGACTGTGGTATTAATGGGGGGCACCAATATCAGCAGGATAAGGTCGCGAATGGCCCAGGACACTATGGGAGCCCGAGGATCTCCTCTCCCTCCATCAGCATAGGAGGTATGGGGGAGGTAAGCACAGAGAGTCAATATGCCTGCTGCAAAGGACATGTTCCATTTAAATCCCAGAACTGCATTTTATATGCAAAGAAAGCTTGGGAGGTGACCTCCACTCCGCTCACGGAGTTTGCGGAATTTTTCGCACTCTGCGTTATGCGGAGCTCGCAGGGTTCTGAAAAACTCCCCTCGGCGTACTGGAGTTTTTTTCCTCGCTTGCGTTTGTCAACGTCAAGTTGGCAAGCGTGTAGGAGAGTAGGATCTGCTTACTATGGTTACCCCCACTTTTTGCTGATGTTTCACTGTTTTTTTACTTTAGTCTGGCTGGGGCCCTGCTAACCAGGACTCCAACCTAGCTGCTTCCTCTCTAAAATGATTGTCTGTACATTAGGTACACTCCAGTTTGGTTACTGGGGTACCCTTGTGAGTCCCTGGTATATGGCACCCTAGGTACCAAGGGCATAGGCACCCCAAAGGCCTACCAGGGGCTGCAGCATGTATTATGCCACCCATTGAAAGCCTTCTAAAACGACACCACAGGACTGCTACTGCAGCCTGGGTAAGGTGGTGCGTGCTCCCCTTACTAGGATATAGGTTACCTATATCTACTTTTAATCACTGACACATATAAACCTATCAGTCACTCCTATGGCAGGCCTTGTCAATCCTGAAGGCAGAGTGCTTGATTTTGTGTGTGAGGGTGCCCATGCATGAGCAGGACCCCTCTGCAGCTTTCAGAGCCTATTCTCTGAAGCTGTTCTGTGATGCAGCCAGCCCATATACTCTTAAGTGCATTGTAACCTCGTGGTAAATGCTAACTTTGGAATGGCTGCATGGAAATATGTTGTGTTTGGTGTCAAACACTTTTGAATCCTACGTCCCCCCACCAGTCCTGGCAGCGGGGGTAGAATTCCATGCTTCTTGAGGGAGAGACATGTACACACTGGTCTGCCCGGTAATAGTTTAAACGAGCCCCAGCATCACCAAATGGATGCTGCAGCCACAGACATGCATCTGACCTTCTGCTGCTGGACAAAACTCCTTCAGGGAAGACCTGGACAATAGGTTTCCTGTCACAGGGAGGTGTAACCACCTCCCAGACAGGCTTTAGTGTATTGGGGCAGGGTGGGGGCATTCTGAGAGTGCCAGAAAGTCTGGGGGCACATTTGGTGTCCCTGTTCATAGTCCAGTTCAAACCGGTAGCAGGGACACTCACCCTTGCTCTGATGCGAAACTGAACAAAGGAAATGCTTGTAACCACCCCTCTTTACAAACCCTCCCATAGGTGGGTCCCCTGAGTATGTCCAACCCCTTTTCTTTGTATAAGTAAGGGTTCCCTGGCAACAGGACTTTGGATTACACCTGGATGATACTAATTTCTGGAACTTCTATGCTCTTCTAACAATTAGAGGATGGCAGAATCTCTCTTGGGGTCAAGGAGTGACTCCCCTGTTCAAACAGGCACCAACAAAGCATTTGCCAGTCTGCATATTTGAAGCTCCCACCAGACTCCAAAGTACCTGCAGCCCAGGAAGAGGATTCCCAGACTTCTCAAAGGCCAACCCGAGTCCCCAGCTAAGCAGAGACCCACAGCCCTCACAACTGATGTGGATATCGTGCACATTTGCTAAGTGCATTGACTTCCCAATCTTTCCCGAAGTTGTGCTTTAGGTTACTTGTAGCCCAAGTCCTGAGCATCATCTGCACTGAAGATTGTGGGCCTACACTCCACAAGTGTTCCGTGAGCCTGCTTCTTGCATTTCTGCTTGAAGCTCCTTCACGATCCCTAGTCTGTGGACTGGTGGGTCCCCACAAAGATAATTCTTATTTTCCTTGAGATTTCCTGGATGCTCCAGACGTGCCCTGACTCCCTACCAAGTGGTGAGTCCCTCAGATCTTGCTGTTCTGCACCAAAGCCCATCTCTGCTTTCTGTGTGGGTTGCTGTTGCCAAGGCTTGTTGGGTCCAATCTGGAAACCGACACTGCAGCACTCAACATCTTTTGTGGGACACCTTGAATCCGGGACCTGGTTGTCGTCGATGCCTCCTGGTCCTCATGGCTGAAGAGTCAAGCTTCACTTCCTTCACCTGAAATCACCCATCAGTGGGCATCCATCTATCGTGCTCCTGATCACTGACTAATGACCCAGACTCTCTCTCCTCTGATTTCAGGTTCTTCACATCTCCGATCCAGGCTTGGATCACTCCAGACACTTTCCACTTGGACGCCAGCAGCACTTTGCCGCAGATCGCCATTGAAAACTACGCCGAAACCCGACACGAAAAGACACCTATGCACCCGGCTTCCCTGGGTGAGGTAACTCGAGTACTCCAGTGCTCCTGTGGGTGTTGACTCTAGAACCTCCTAGTTCTAAAGGGGTTTGATCCAAGTCCTCTTGCAAGTGTCCTTTATCTCTAAAATTCCAACCGCAACTTTCCCCATAGAAGTCAATAGTGATTCGCTGCTGTGTTCACTACCTTGGGTGGTTCCTGGTGGCCCCAGCGGTTCTGAAGGCTCTAGTCCTTGTGTCTATGCAAGTCATGGTCCTTATACCACTTTATTGATATAACGTATATTGTACTAATTTACTGTGTGCTATTACGTTTTCCTTGTGTACATTTGTCTCTAGCCTCATAAAGAGACTAGAGGGATGTGTTTAGAATAAATACATATATTTTATATATATATACCTGGCGTGGTTCTCCTTTCATTTTGTCATTCACGAGATTATAGACAAGCTGCTTTACATTCCTCCAAGACTTAGCCTGAAGGCTGCTCTCCACAGCTACCACTAGTATAGTTATCTATAAAGGTTGTCTTTAACCTAACATCAATAAGGGGTTGATTGGACTGGTGCAAGGTGCCCCCTAGAGTAGTGGACAGCATATGCCAGACCAACTTCTCACAAAGCGCAAGCGAGGAAAATCCACCTCCCGATAGGAGATCTTTCCTCGTTAACATTCTTCAACATCAAGTTGGCATGTGCGAGCATGGAAAATCAATCTCCCTAGGAGATTTCTCAATGCGGGCAGTCAGATTTCTCATTGCAAGAGGTCGTCTATGCTCGCGAGTGCTCGCGTTGAGACACCGTCCATTCACGTTGAGAAAAATGCCTCTCGAGTAAATATCTACTCGAGCGACAGAAAGGAAGCAGCACCCACTTGCGCTGTGCATGGTGCCGTTCACGATGATTGCATAGTGAAGATAAGCACCTGGCACTGAAAATAACCACGAACAGCATTTATCTAACACACTCCTCCACTTGCGGAGATCCGCAAAGCGCAGCAGAGTTCTTTTTTGCACGTAGCGGAGTTCCGGATAGCGGAACTCTACAAACTCCGCCCAGGCTTAATGCAATGCTCAGTGGGTTTTTACAGAGAGCCATTTGTGACTGTGCAGTTCATAAATAGCAGTCCTAATCTAGCTCAGTGTACTATTAACTACCATCAAAGAGGTACATGCAAACTGCATGGTACAGGTAAGAAAGTAGTGTTCTTTCCCAGTTTTTCACTATCCTAATGTTGCCAAAAAGGATTTGTTTGGGTAAAAATAAATTATTAGTAGTACAGCCAACTCTAGTCACTGTTTTACGTTTTGAATCTTGAGTTTGTGCTTCCACAGACCAAGCACTCTTAAAAATGGCTACCAGTATGGATGACATGTGAATCATGCATCTTGTAGTCTCCTTTGTCTTATATAACATTTCCTATACACTAATTTACACACATATGATTAATTATTTCTGTATGTGTGTGTGATGTAAAGTGATTCAACCCCCTGCACCGGTATGAAAGTCACTATACAACAAATAAAATACATGTGAGTGGGTGCTATGGAGAGATGAGGGGGTAACAGTGAGGGGATCATTGAAGGGACCCAACAAAGATTCCTGTAACATGGTGCACTGTAAGGTGACCATTTACTATACTTTAAAAACAAATACAATTGAATATGTCATAAAAATGGGTTGTAGATTGCACCAGTGTGCCTCTTTGTCCTAAACTTTATTGGGGGAGAAACCCTCCCAAACACCCTTGTAGTGGTCAGGCTCGCTTGCTGTGCCCACTCACTACGCACCGCACGGGGGCTGGTCTGACAAAATTTGCCAGGGCTGCTTTGGGTTCCCTATCCTGCCCTGTCGGCAAGACCACATCCTCTCCCACTGGGTGTGTAACAGCTCCCTTTATTCAATGAAAACTTACGTCTGAGTCACAGGAAGCCATATATTTTCATAGGGAAACAACCGTTAAAACGCAACTTTTACAACGCATTACCATTACAACGAAACTTTTACAACGCAAAAACTATTACAACGCATGTATTTACAACGCATGTTTTTACAACACAGGTACCTTTACAACGCATACCATTACAACATAAGTATTGGTAAGTATATAATTATATTTAAAATGTTATATGTTTGGGTTTTTTTAAGGGGTATTTTTAGGGTTCAGGGTCAGTTTTCAGTTTTTGGGTAGAGGGGTATTTTTAGGGTTCAGGGTCAGTTTTCAGTTTTTGGGTAAAAGGGTATTTTTAGGGTTCAGGGTCAGTTTTCAGTTTTTGGGTAAAGGGGTATTTTTAGGGTTCAGGGTCAGTTTTCAGTTTTTGGGTAAAGGGGTATTTTTAGGGTTTAGGGTCAGTTTTGGGTTTTTGGGTAAAAGGGTATTTTTAGGGTTTAGGGTCAGTTTTGGGTTTTTGGGTAAAAGGGTATTTTTAGGGTTCAGGGTCAGTTTTGGGTTTTTGGGGTACAGGGTAAAAATAAAATAAAATTAAATTTAAATTTAAATTAAATTATTTAAATGAAATTTATTTAAATGGGTTTTTGGGGTACAGGGATATTTTTAGGGTTAAGGGTCAGTTTGGGGTTTTTGGGGTACAGGGGTACAGGGTAAAAATAAAATAAAATTTAATTTAAATTAAACTATTTAAATTACATTTAAATTAAATTAATTAAATTAAATTAAATTAAATTAACTTAAATTAAATTAAATTAAATTAAATTAAATTAAATTAAATTATATTAATGTCAAATAATTTAAAATAACAAAATTAATATATACTTACCAATACTTACGTTGTAATGGTATGCGTTGTAAAGGTACCTGCGTTGTAAAAACATGCGTTGTAAATACATGCGTTGTAATAGTGTTTGCGGTGTAAAAAATGTGTTGTAATGGTATGCGTTGTAAAAGTATGCTTTGTAACGTCATACATCCATTTTCATATTATTATATCTGAGCTTGGACTTTTTCCAGACCGAGTTATTAAGTGAGTAAGAATCAAGTTATAAGGTTGAAGCCTCTGCAACACAGCTGTTCGGAGAAATAAATAAAAACTTCAACGTAATGCATTCTTCACATTTCTTCTTTAAGAAACACCATGGCCGGACTGGAGAGGGTGGGGGCCAGTTTTGTGACAGGGGGCCGGTTCTGTTGCTGGGGCTGATTGGCCATGTGGAACCGACCCCTGCGTGAGTCAGAGACAATCATTGCATTAAAAACAGCAAGGTATTACCCTCGCTTTCCTCCTTTCATTGTATTGCTTCCCTGTGGGTTCAAAAACGAAAAACACGTTTGCTGGAAACGTCTCTTTTTCTGACATTTTAGATTTTCTTAGTGTGCAGCCTTGGGGTGAAGAGAGATAACATATTCAGAATATTAAAAATAACTAACTAACAAACTAAATCAAGACAGGGTGGTTGCAACGAGGCCAGATCGATTTATTCACACCTAAAACCATTAGCGCCACTTTAAAATGTATGCTGTTGAAGCGCTACTTTTGTTTTCTCATCTCTCAACATTGCTTATCCTGGGTGGGAAAGTGCACTACTTCTGGAGGTACTGAAATACCTGCTTGATGGGTGAATTGGAAAACAAAATATGTGCAACAGCTTTGTGTTCACAAACGTGGTCTTTTTAAACCATACTGCTTATGTTTTGTAAGGATATAAGCAATGGGCATTGAAACGGGTCCCTTCTACGCCCTGTAATCATGGCCTTAACTTTTCAGGCAAAAGCACTCACTAATTTCTGAATAATGAGTGTAAAAAGATAAGGGTAACCATGTTGTTTCCTATTTACATTTCACATGCTTTACTTAATCTTGTATTCCCTATGAGTGTTTGCTTTTTCTAGAATGTTGTTAATTTTTTTTAGGCAGCATATTGCTCTTGTCTAGTGAGTGATTTGAATTGAGTCACATCCAGGTGTTTATAGCGGGTCAGTGCAGTGCAAGTTTCTTTCAGTGGGCCAGTATGGTGTTCAGTGGGGGAGAGTAGGGGGCACTGTGGTCAGAGCAGCTGAATTTAGAACTATAGAACCAGGTTCAGCCTTCCTGACCAGTCCACCAGACCACTCTCCTGAGGGAACACATTTCCATGCTAGACCTTAGAAGGCCCACAAGACCTTAAAAGTCCTGGTGTCTTAGCACCAGCAGGTGGACCCTAAAAGTGGCAAGTGTGGGGAAACCTAGAAGGCATGTCCGCCACAATTCATTCTGAAGTTCACCTTCAGTCTTGCAGGCAGGCCTCTGGAGCAGCACACCATAGAGTGACAGTGACTCTTTCACTGAGGTCACAGGACCCTTGAGCAGGGTGGCTCTAGGTCATTGCAAACGTACCAGGCACTGACCAGCCGCGGTCTGAGCAGGTAACAGCAGTGGGGCAGAGGGGCCGGGTAAGGGGTGGATCTCGAGGGATGATGCAGAGGGAAAATTAAATAATTAATGTTCCCTCTGCATTGTTCCTCAAAATCCCCCTTTACCAGGCCCCACCACCCACCGCTCTTACCTGCCCGGACCGCGGCTGGCTGACTCCAGGTGGGGGCGTTGTGTTTGCAAGTTTAATATGGTTTTAAAAGCACTTGCTGCCTCCTTCCTGCCCGCCAACAATTTTCGGCAACAATAAAAATGTCATGATAACTCCAGTGATTCATGTTCTTAGTAGAGACAGAAGGTGTTTAGTCTAGTGGACGTTTTGACTCATGAAAAGAGGGTTAATGTGCCTGCTGCAGTACCATACAGATCACAAAGTGCACATAATGTAAATAGTGTAACTGCAACAAATGAAACTGGTCCTAGGATGCTTGTTTCCAGTTCAGGGAGGACCTGGCCTGGCAGTTCAGGCTGGACTGTTCCCATTGGGCACAGGGTCAAGACTGATTTGCATATGGCTGGGTTCAAACTGGAATGGCATGGTGAGAAAAAAAACAAAGGATTTAGGCCCAGATCTCTGTACTGGGTGAATGCATGACATTGTTCTGCATTCTGTTCATAAATTGTTGTTTTTGCATAATGCAAATAGGTCAGTGGGTTGCTGATTTTGCCAGAGAGGCCCTATTATTACTTGCAGTTAATAAGTTAAAATCCTAACATAGAACAGTGAGCTATTAACTGTCATGTAAGAGCTGCATGCAAACTGCAAGGTATAAATTAGAGTGTTATGGTTTTTCCCCAGTCTTTGATTATCCTAATGTTACAAAAAGGGTTAATTAGGGTATAAATCGATTCTGATTGTTAAAGAGAACCCCCAACCATGGTATTACTTTTTAAATTATGAGTTTGTGTTTCTCCAGACCAATCACTATTACGCTATGCTGTTTACCAGTATGTCATGTGACACCTTGTAGTCCTTTTTCTTATGTAACATTTACTATACAGTGATTTACACACGTATGATTGATTGTCTCTGTGTAATATGTGTGATGTAAAGCGCTTTGACACCCTACACGTGTATAAGTGCTATGTACATTTTCTGATACTTTATTATTTTGACATTTTTACACATGCTAACAGCCTCTGCAAAGATTTTTACTTATTAGTACCAGTGGAACATACAACTGCAGCAGTGAGAAAGGTGACCAAATCAATCTTTTCACGGGGCCCTCCACTTCACAGCAGCGCAAGTCACATTTCTTAGTAACTTTTAATACGTTTGAGGTATAAACAATTTATTAGTTAAAATCGTCAGATTATGCAGCAGATGATGTGTTATGTGGCAAATATGACAGAGCCATAATTATGTGGAAAACATTTGCAAACTAGCATATTTTGCCATTCATGTTTGAACTGCTCTTGTGGAAAAGGGAGAAGAAGGTCTGATGACAGAAACTCCATGGTTGGGAGACAAAAGGCTTGCGATTCCACTTTTAAGGATATTTGGGACCTTCTATGATTTTAAACGTATCCCACTATGTGAATGTATTTTAATGTCAATAACTCATACTAAACCTTAAATAAACACGTGTATCCATTGGTTAAATTAAATAACGTAATAAGCTGTAACCAGTTAGTGAAATGGGAAACAAATACTAAAAATTGGGATATTTCGCTCTTTTTGCCACAGCTCTTACTCCGCCCACTGACCCAATCCACGGGTTATTCCCGCCCTCTGATTCTCCGCCCATAGTTCCTCTACTTTTTTTCCCCCACATCGAACACTGGGTGGTGGGCGCTGTGCGGCACTGTATGGGGGGTTGAGACTGGGCCTGAGAAATGAATTAAAGGCAAAAGGGAGCAAAAGGGGCCTAAAGGGGCAAGGAGCAGCAGGGCTAGGCCCCGGCCCAGTTCTGCAGCGTAGTGGTTTTGTTTGTTGTGAGCAGAGGCAGAACGAGGTGGTGGCTGGCCTCAGGCTCTTGGCCAGGCAGGCTCTGATTGATGACTCAGGGAGCGGCTATCCCGGACCCCGATCCTCCATGTAACTTAGCCAGCCATGAGCCATCACCACCCCTCAGAGGTTGAAACATGCTAGAAGCATCAACCTGGAATCCTGGAGGACCTCGAGGGCATGTGGTGAGCTGTATTTCGGCTAAAGCCTCACTCAGGGCTTTTCCAGAACTCATTAGAGAATACATACACAGCAAAACTAATTGGCAAAATGTATATTGCCTCACTCAGGGGAACCTAACTGGTCTTCTGATACTTTAAAAAAAATGATTAATATTATGGGACTTTTTTTCCTCAATGAACTGAGAAATTCAGACATTTCCCTTTTCAAGAACCATTCAGTGAGTGCACCCTTATGGCAGAAAAACTCACCCCAAAGGGCACCCAAATCTTGCAGTTGCACCAGACCGCTACAAAGATCAGTCATTCTGTATAAAAAGTAAACAAAAAATACCTTAGCCCACACACAGCATTGCTGCAAATGTTTAAAATAAATAAAGTGGGTGTTCACTGTCCTATATTGCTGCATTCACCTCAGAAGTGCAGTCACTGACCTATCACAGTTATTACACCCTGGCAGTGACGTACTGCACCAACAAAAGAAAATCAGTCCTCTTTAGAAGTGTTATTTTCGCTCGCACTAAAGAGTAGCAGCTCTTTGCAAAAGTGTTGGTACCAAAAGGGTTGAAGTACACATTGTCTTGGACACTTTTTACTATTGTCTTGTACAATTTTTACTCTGAACCTTTGTACAATTGTTTGAAGTTAAGTGTGTTTGTAAATGACTTTATGCTATTTTATATGAAGAATAAAGTGGTTACATTTAAATTCATGTTTCGTGCTCGACATTTCATTTTTAAGTGTTCTCTGTAGGAATGTCTGTGATTTATATCCTAGTGCTCCATAAGGTAATCATTTACTATGCTTTAAAAGTTAATACAATCTAATATGTAATGAAAAATGTGTTGAAAATTGTTTTGTTTTGGCCTTTCAGTCTCAAAGTTTCTTGGGGGGACAACCCCCAAACTCCCCCTAGTAATGGTTGCTCACTGCACTTGCTCGCTACACACCATGTGGGGGCAGGTCTCACTTTTACTTTGTTCGCTCTGATTCACTACTTGTGTCTATTTTTGGTGCTCTCTGAAAGAAGGTCTATGGGTGCATATGACTTGGTGGTTAACCTGGTGCTCTTTAAGGTCATCATCTACTATTTATTGTGCTTTAAAAGTTGATACAATTGAATATGTAATGAAAAATGTGCTGTAAAATTCACCATTTTGGTCTGTCTTTTTCCAATTTTTTCTTGGGGGAAGAACCCCCCAAACCCACCTAATAGCGGTCGGGTGCACTCGCTGCTCTCACTCACTATGGGCCGGATGGGGGCTGGTCTGGAAAAATTTGCCAGGGCTGCTTTCAGTTCCCAGTCCGGCCCTGAGAAACACGTCAATGGCCAAGCGTTTCACAGCTTGACATTCACTTTTATTTTCAAGGATAATATGAGGACATTATTTTGGGGTCATGGAAATCTTTTCCTGCCTTAGAGTAGAAAACTCGGGCTAAAAGGTATTCACACTAAAATCATTATTTTAGGGTGAGGGACAGGCAGGGAAATCAATAACTCATGCAAGGTCGATATATGAAAGTGTTTTTTTACCTTTTATTCTCCTGATTACTGTTTTGACACAACCTCTTCTATTAAGTTTTAATAAAGAAATGAAAGTGAGAAAAATATAAGAATTGTCTACGAGGATTTAAGGGGATATTTACAAGTAAATGCCAGAGCGTGGTGTAACGGCAAATTTGGCAACACCCTGCTCCTTCATTTTTAAATTGCAGGGGTGCATCATATTTACAGAAATACAGTACATCCCTGCATTTCCACTTGCGCTGGCGATTAAAAAGCTGCCTAGCGCAAGCGCAGGCGCCCTTGCGCCATGTTGCAAGGGTGCCTGCACTGCAGGGGCAATTGTTTATGTGCAGGAAGGGACACCTTCCTGCTTATAAACAATCAATAATGAAATGTTGCTCTTTCTATGTATAATGCATTCTGCAGCATGCATAGAAAGAGCAAAAAACGAGGAGAAATTAATAATTTATATTTGTATTGCCATTCTAAGACCATGTATTACCTGGCATTCGTTTTCGGGGCTGCCCCCACCTTGTAAATCTGGGGCAGCATTAAAAAGCAATGGGAGTTGTGGTGGAATGCCCACAGCAACACCCATTGCCCTCCCCTTTGCCCCAGCAGACTGCGGTAAGGGGCATATTTAAAAGGCGGCCTGAGGCAACGTTAAGTGGCTCAACACCGCCTTGTAAATATGCGTAATGGCGCAATGCCACCGGAGAGTCCAAAAAAATGACGCTCTGGTGGCATTAGGGGCTTGTAAATATGCCCCACGGTTTCTAAACGAATTACACCAAATGTAGGTAGAAATTAAAATATTGGGAAATCAGGAGCTCTGTGACACAGAGCTGGGTAGTTTGTTCATGTACGCCTCCTAGTGGACCCACCAAACACAGCTTTCATTTTTTATGCCATATCATTGGCTTGTCTCACTCATTTCAGTTTTAAACAAGAGACCTAAACTAGGACTTTTCATTTCAATGATCAAAAGTTATCAGACCTACAACTATTGTTGTATAGCTCTATGTCCGATAAAGATATAATCCTATTCTTCTGCACAAAGTTCCATTACTATTAATTTGACCTAACAAAGTGATATTGTGTCAAACCACGAACCATGTCATCAGTTTTTGGAAAACTGTCATAAATATCTGATTTGAAGATTTCGCCTCAGAACATAGAATACAGCAGAAAAATGATGATCTTGGACTATGTACTATTTTAATACCTTTACTGCCTAGTGTGTATGTACATAAGAGTGCCTTCTGTGTGTCCAGCCTGCTGGAATTCTAACTTATGACCTGTAAGTAATACACAGATGTCATCAGGTAAGACTTATTATATTCGGTACACAGTCTAAATATTGATTCCTAAATATCGACCTACAGAAATATCGAGTTGGAAATATCGAAGGTATAGAATATCGAGGTCAAGAATATCGTTGGACAGAATATCGACCCTAAGATAAGTAATATCATTTTTTTTTATATCGATGTAAGTAATATCGAAGTTAGTAATATCGATATCAAATATATCGATGTTACTAATCTCGATGTTACTAATATCGATATTTGTATTATTGTTATGTATTTTATTATGTATTTAATATGTATGTGTTATATGTTTTTTGTTAAGTATTATATTTGTTTTAACTTATATGTGTACTATTTTTATATATTAATATTGTTATTTTTAAGTCAATTTTATGTTTTAGTACTGGAACGGGTTGTGGGTTTATAGCATGGGTACTCGCAAACTTTCTCTCGGGGGCCAAATTTACAGTGTGGTTTGTGTCTGAGGGCCGCACCGGTGTGGGCGGGGTCAGTGGGGTAGGGGGCGGGGCTAGACTGCCAAAAAAAATTGTGACCATGAGGTTGAACACAGGTCCCTGCAGCTGACGCCTTCGTCCACTGAGCCACCAGACCTGACATACATACATCTCTCTCTCGCTCTCTCCCTCTCCCTCCCTCTCTCTATCTCTCTCTCTTCTCCCTCCCTCTCCACCTGTCTTACTCACTGTCTCTTTCTCCCTCTCTCTCTCCCTCTGTCTCCCTCAGACTGTCTCACTCCCTCTCACTCCCTCTCTCTCCCTCTCCTTCCCTCTCCCTCACTGTCTCCCTCTCGCTCCTTTCCTCTCCCTCACTCTCCCTCCCTCTCCCTCCCTTTCCCTCACTCTACCTTGCTCTACCTCCCTTTCCCTCCCTCGCTCTCCCTCCCTCTCCCTCCATTTCCCTCCCTCACTGTCCCTCCCTTGCTCTCCCTCCCTCCCCCCTCACTCTCCCTCACTCACTCCCTCCCTCACTCTCCCTCCCTCCCTTTCCCTCCCTCCCTCGCTCTCCCTCTCTTTCCCTCCCTCCCTCGCTCTCCCTCTGTCTTCCTCCCTTTCCCTACCACCCTCTCCCTCCCTCCCTCTCCCTCCCTTTCCCTCCCTCCCCCACTCACTCTCCCTCCCTTTCCCTCCCTCCCTCTCCCTCCCTCGCTCTTCCTCCCTTTCCCTCCCTCCCTCACTCTCCCTCAGTTTCCCTCCCTCCCTTTCCCTCCCTCGCTCTCCCTCCCTTTCCCTCACTCTACCTTGCTCTACCTCCCTTTCCCTCCCTCGCTCTCCCTCCCTCTCCCTCCATTTCCCTCCCTCACTGTCCCTCCCTTGCTCTCCCTCCCTCCCCCCTCACTCTCCCTCACTCACTCCCTCCCTCACTCTCCCTCCCTCCCTTTCCCTCCCTCCCTCGCTCTCCCTCTCTTTCCCTCCCTCCCTCGCTCTCCCTCTGTCTTCCTCCCTTTCCCTACCACCCTCTCCCTCCCTCCCTCTCCCTCCCTTTCCCTCCCTCCCCCACTCACTCTCCCTCCCTTTCCCTCCCTCGCTCGCTCTCCCTCGCTCTCCCTCCCTTTCTCTCCCTCCCTCTCCCTCCCTCGCTCTTCCTCCCTTTCCCTCCCTCCCTCACTCTCCCTCAGTTTCCCTCCCTCCCTTTCCCTCCCTCGCTCTCCCTCCCTTTCCCTCCCTCCCTTGCTATCCCTCTGTCTCCCTCCCTTTCCCTCCCTCCCTCGCACTACCTCGCTCTCCCTCCCTCTGTCACCCTGTGTCATCTCACCCTGCCTGTGTGTGTGCCCGGGCTGAGACAGCTTCCCGGGCACACTTAAAGACCATTTGCATGTTAATGAGGCTATGTTATATTTCACCTCTTAGCGCTTTTACAGCTCCACTCTATCAGTGGAATGCCGGGCCCCCACAGAGCAGTAGAGTCTCTCAGAGTCGCACGCAGTCTTTACAGACACTCTTTAATTATTATTTTTTTAAACACGGGTACGATGTCTGCTAGGTCCGCGGGCCGCCAAGGAAGGCTTGCCGGGTCGCTGGCGGCCCGCGGGCCGTACTATGAGTTCCCGTGGTTTATAGGGTAATAGAGTGGGAAGTAATTACATTATCCTAAATTAATTATTAATTTTTAGGAATTGTAAATTAATTTTAAATAATTTTTGCGCTTAAGTTCTGTAGCGGGTTGTGGGTTTATAGGGGAATTGGGTGGCAAGTAATTTAATTGTAATTAAGAAATGATTTATTTTTATTTATTGGTATTGATAATTATTTTATTTTTAATTAATTTTTAATTGACAATTAATTCTTTTAATTGGTAATTAAATTAATTTTTTTAATGGATAACTAGGGGCTGATTCCGATTCGGTAAACTAATCCGTATGACGATTCGAATCCGTAGCCCTTTCCGTACGAATCGTACAATTCCGTCCGAATCGCGTAGTACGATTCGTACGAAAAATATACGACCGAATCGTTGCGAACCGTAGGAAAAGCAAGGGAAAATCCGTACGACACGGACCCTCACATTGAACGTACGAATCGTAAACATGCTGTACGATCCGACAAGTATGATCCGGACTGGGGATTGAGCACGCGATTTGTACGGAAACGTCGGGTATGAGCGATTCGTACGGAGAGCTACACAATCACATACATACCGTGCAATGGGTACAGTTTGTAGGGGTATGGTTCGTACACCCCATGATTGCAGGGATACAGTTCGTACAACCCATGATTGCAAGGGTACGGTTCGTAGAGGTACGGTTCGTACACCCCATGATTGCAGGGGTGCGGTTCCCTGGGGTACGGTTCGTACACCCCATCATTGCAGGGGCACGGTTCCATGGGGTGTACGAACCGCACCCCTATGAACCGTACCCCTGCAATCATGTGGTGTACGAACCATACCCCTGCAATCATGGGGTGTACGCACCATACCCGGGGGGTCCATTCCGTACGCATTACGAGGCGAAATTAGCTTTTCCGGACGTTTTCAGCTCCTGTAAGAAAAGAGTCGTACGGAGTGGGGTCCACACGAATCGTACTTGCTGGGTTGTAAAAGCTTGCTGGGATCTGTACGGACATCGTGTACTGCGTGTTCCGAGTGCGATCCGTATGGTTTCTTGAATCGTACGGTCTTTTGTACGATTCGTACGGAGAACTGCATTGAGTACAAAACGTACTACATCGTACGTACGGGAACGGTCCTGTGTACGAATCGTACGGGAAAAACGCTCCAAACGGCGAGTCGGACTGGATTTTACCGAATCAGAATTGGCCCCCTAATGTTTGTAATTGGTTTTTTTTTTAAATTGGTAATTAATATTTTTAATTGGTAATTAATTTTTAATAATTGGAAATTCATTTTTATTAATTGGGAATTATTGTTTCATAAAACGTATTTTTTGGTATAAAAAATATTTTATTGTTTAATATTTTAAATTGTTAATCAATTTTTATTAATGAATATGTTTTTGTTGTTCAATATTTATTAATTGGTAACTAATATTAATTAATTAATATGTATTGGTATTTATTGTTAATTTATTGTTAATTCATTATTCAATTGTAATTATGTTTTTATTAATTATAATTGGGTGTTTGTAAATGATGTAGAGTTATTTAAAAATTAAATTATTAACTATTTTAAATACAAAAATTATTTATAAGTCTGTTATATTTAACTTCTACGCTATCCAACGCTTACCCCACTGTTGCACTCTCTGGAGTAGGAATAGTAATTTTTACCCCTACGCTATCCAACGCTTTCCCTACTGTTGCACTCTCTGGAGAGAAAATAGTCATTTTTACCGCTAGGCGATCCAACGCTTTCCCTACTGTTGCACTCACTGGGGTGTGAATAGTATTTTTTCCCCCTACGCTATCCAATGCTTTCCCTACTGTTGCACTCTCTGGAGTGGGAATAGTAATTTTTATCCCTACCCTATCCAACGTTTTCCCTACTGTTTTCCCTACTGTTGCACTCTCTGGAGTTAGAATAGTAATTTTTACCCCTACTCTATCCAATGCTTTCTCTACTGTTGCACTCTCTGGAGTGGGAATAGTAATTTTTACCTCTACGCTAGCCAACGCTTTCCCTACTGTTGCATTTTCTGGAGTGGGAATAGTAATTTTAAGTCATACGCTATCAATCAATCAATCAATCAGAACATTTGTAGAGCGCGCTACTCACCCTTGAGGGTCTCAAGGCGCTGAAGGGGGAGGGGTGCTGCTACTGCTCGAAAAGCCAGGTCTTGAGGTGTTTCCTGAAGGTGAGATGGTCCTGGGTCATTCGTAGGTGTGCGGGGAGGGCGCTCCATGTTTTGGCTGCCAGGTAGGCGAACGATCTTCCTCCGGCGGTGGTTCTGCGGATTCGTGGGACGGTGGCGAGGGCGAGGCTGGCAGAGCGGAGCTGGCGGGTGGGAGTGTAGAACGACAGGCGGTTGTTGAGGTATTCGGGGCCCATGTCGTGGAGCGCTTTGTGTGCGTGGGTGAGGAGCCTGAATGTGATCCTCTTGTTGACGGGCAGCCAGTGCAGGTTTCCCAGGTGGGCGGATATGTGGCTGTGGCGAGGGACATCGAGGATGAGTCGTGCGGAGGCATTCTATATGCATTGTCGTTGTTTCTGAAGTTTGGCAGTGGTTCCTGCGTATAGGGCGTTTCCGTAGTTCAGTCGGCTGGTGACGAGGGCTTGGGTGACCGTCTTTCTGGTTTCGGTGGGGATCCACCGGAAGATCTTTCGGAGCATGCGCAGGGTGTTGGAGCATGATGCCGAGACGGCGTTGACTTGCTTGGTCATCGTGAGGGAGGAGTTCAGGATGAATCCCAGGTTGCGTGCGTGGTCCGAGGGTGTCGGCGCGGAGCCCAGAGCTGAGGGCCACCAGGAGTCGTCCCAGGCGGACGGGGATTGTCCGAGGATGAGGACCTCTGTTTTGTCTGTGTTCAGCTTCAGGTGGCTGAGCTTCATCCAGTCTGCGACGTCTTTCATTCCTTCCTGTAGGTTGGTTTTGGCGGTGGCTGGGTCTTTGGTGAGGGAGAGTATCAGTTGGGTGTCGTCGGCGTAGGAGATGATGTTGATGTTGTGTTTGCGTGCGATGGCGGCGAGGGGGCTCTTGACGATGTTGTAGGGTCGGTCTGAGTGAGGAGCCTTGGGGTACGCCGCAGATGATCTTGGTGGCTACTGAGCGGAAGGGAGGGAGGCAGACTCTCTGGGTTCTGTCGGAGAGGAACGAGGTGATCCAGTCCAGGGCCTTTCCTTGGATTCCAGTGTTGAAAAGGCGGGTTGTTAGGGTGCGATGGCATACAGTATTGAAGGCTGCCGAGAGATCTAGGAGGATGAGGGCGGTCGTTTCTCCGTTGTCCATCAGGGTCCTGATGTCGTCGGTGGGCGCGATGAGGGCCGTCTTGGTGCTGTGGTTGGCTAAAAATCCAGACTGGGATGGGTCGAGCGAGTTGTTTGCCTCAAGGAAGGCAGTCAGCTGTTTATTGACGGTCTTTTCGATGACTTTGGCCAGGAAGGGAAGAAGAGAGATGGGGCGGAAGTTCTTGAGGTCTTTGGGGTCCGCTGTGGGTTTCTTCAGCAGGGCGTTGATTTCTGCGTGCCTCCAGCTCTCGGGGAAGGTGGCTGACGCGAACGAGCAGTTTATGATGTTCCGGAGATGGGGTGCGATGATGGTGTCGGCTTTGTTGAAGATGTGATGGGGGCATGGGTCCGAGGGGATGCCGGAGTGGATGGAGTTTATGACGTTGGTGGTGTCTTCAGCGCTGGTGGGGGTCCAGGTGCTGAGGGTGGCGGTGGGGGTCGCTGGTTCGGTGACTTGAGTCTGGGGTCCGAAGCTGTTGGGTATATCTGCGATCTTTCGGTGGAAGAACGTGGCGAGGGAGTTGCAGAGTTCTTGTGACGGTGTGATGTCGTTGTTGCTGGCGCTGGGGTTGGAGTTGGAGAGCTCTTTGACGATGTTGAAGAGTTCCTTGCTGTTGTGAGTGTTGTTGTCTAGTCGCTCTTTGAAAGATTTCCTTTTGGTGGTGTGGATCAGCTGTTGGTGGTCGTGCTAGGGGGGTTCTTCAGTGGTGCGAGGTCGTCGGCGCAGTTGGTGATCCACTGTGCGAGATTGCGGGCTGCGTCGTTGGTGTCGGCGGTGTCGACTGGCGGGTTCTGGCTGAGGGATGAGTGGAGCTGGTCTGTAGTGATTTTGCTTCAGCATCTGCGGGGAGTTTGTTGCGTGCGGTAGTGGGCTGTGTTCTTTTTGAAGGTGAAGTGGATGCATCTGTGGTCGGTCCAGTGTAGTGTGGCGGAGCGGCTGAAGGATACGTGTTTCCTGACGGAGAAGATGGGGTCGAGCATGTGGCCAGTGATGTGGGTTGGGCTGTTCACCAGTTGTTTGAGTCCGCGGTTGGCGAGGTTGGCGAGCAGTGTGGTGGTGTTGTTGTCGCTGGTTTTTTCCAGGTGGAAGTTCAGGTCTCCAAGGAGGATGTATTCTGGTGAGGCTAGGGCGTGCGGGCTGATGAAGTCGGCGATGGTTTTGCTGAATTGTGTGCGTGGGTCCGGGGGTCTGTAGATGAGCGTTCATCTGAGGGTGGTCTTGGGGTCGGTGTGAATCTGGAAGTGTAGGTGTTCGGTGGCGGAGAGGGTGTCTTGAGTGTTGGTCGTGATGTTGATGGTGTTCCTGTAGACGATGGTGATTCCTCCTCCTGATTGGTTGACACGGTTCTTCCGGGTGATCTTGTAGCCATCCGGGATGGCTATGGTGATGTCGGGGACCGAGGAGGCGTTCATCCAGGTTTCCGTGAGGAAGGCGACGTCCGGTGCTGGTGTGTCGAGGAGGTCCCACAGTTCGACTGGGTGCTTGTGGACGGAGCGGGTGTTGAGGAGGATGCACTTGAGGTGGTTGTTGTAGTTGTTCTTACTGTGTCAGTGGGAGGTATGCAGGTTCAGCAGGTGTATTTGCAGGCTTGGCAGGTGAAGGGTCCGTGGGTTCGCTTCAGGGTGGCTCGGTAGCAGGCAGGTGTTTGTCCGGCGTTGAGTGCGTTGAGGGTGACGGAGTCGTATCTCAGTCGGGTGCGGCGGGGGCCAGGGGTTCTGGTGCTGGGCACGGTCCAGGCGTGGACGGGCGCAGACGGGGTTGCCCCGCTGCGCGGTCACTGCGCGGTCGCTGCGCTGCCTGCATATGAGGGGTAGAGGGAGGGAGGAGCAGCTGGGAGGTGGGAGCGGGGTGGCCAATGGGGGTCGAGGGGGCGGGGCCACAGGGACGCAGCAGCGGGAGGAAACCGGAGGGGGAGACGGGGGTGGCGCGGAAAGGGGGCACACAGAAGAAAAACGAGCACAGGGGTCAGGGGTACAGAAGGCAAGAGTGGCACCGGGGGGCAACAGGGAACAAAGCAATAACAAAGAAACAATCAGGACGAGCAAAGACACAGTACTTAGCCTGGAAGGTGGCTAAAGTGGCAGCAGGAGCCGGGACAGGCAAGGGGCACACAAAGACGAGCACAGGGGTCAGGGGGGTACAGAAGGCAAGGGTGGCACGGGGGGGCAACAAGGGAACAAGTAAATACAGAGAAACAATCAGGACGAGCAGAGCAGAGGGCTAACAGTGGCAGCAGGAACCGGGACACACAGGGGGCTGCGTGGCGGTGAGGGGAGCGACCTACCTGGTGGCAGGATCCAACGTTTTCATTACTGTAGTTTTTTTTCTTACTTTGAATAGTAGTTTTATTTATTTAGCTACTTAATATTTTTTGTATTATTTTAGATAATGTAGGATATAATTCATTTAAAAAATATTGAAAGTATATATTTTTTTATTTATTAAACATAATTATTTACTTTTTATTTATTTTATTTTATGTGTGTAGATGTATTTGTAATTTATAATACTTTTTATTATTGTATACATTATTAAAATAATGATTAAAAGGTATTATTAAGTAAGTATATATTATATTTTTATGTATATGTTTAATTAATGTGTTATTATTATATATGTATTATTTATTAATTTTAAACATTATTAAATATTTTTAACTATGTTAACTTTATTTATAAGTGATATTTACTTTATTTTACACATTTTGTAACAAAAAAAAACAATATTTTTAACTACGCTATTTTTAACATCAATATTTTTGTTTCGACATTTTTGTACTTACCATGTTGTAGATAGGATGTCGATATTCTTGCCTTTGATATTCCTGCGTCAATATTTCTTGTAAGTCGATATTCTGTCATTGATTCATTATAATCACCATTTGATCTATAACTTTCATAGGAATGGTAAACATAAATAATTCAGTATTGCTCAGATGTGGGTCTCGTGCACACTGTACCACTGGAACCGAGCTATGCCCAGCTGCTGAGCCCGAATAAGGGCAAAACCGGTCCGGGGTTGCCTGTGTTTTGGTTCAGGGAGGACCTGGCCTGGCAGTTCGGGCTGGACAGATCCCACTGGAGCAGGTTCAAGACTGAATTGCATATGACTGGATCCACATTGTGTTGGCAAGGAGTGCAAAATAACAATGGACTGGGAGGTGGCCCGAGTTATTTGCAGTGGTTGATATCAATGTAGGCATTCCACTGATCACTTGTTTGTATACTCCAGTTGTCCAACTAGCAAAAATTCTGGAAACAGAACGAAACTGAATAGGAAAGGAAGGGATGCAATGCTTAATGGGAGCTTTTACTGGTTATCTGCAACAGGCAAGATTGCACTTATTTTTTAACCGAAAATCACATGGAAATATTGAAACACGGATGAGATGATAAAACCTCGCACATGACAGTTTGTGATTTAGTAATAAAATGTAAAGTGATAAATAAGGTTCTCGCAGAGTTAACATTGTAACGGACATGATTGCAGGAAAAGTTGTTTATTTACAAAGATCCCCTTGTAATAAATCGAAAGTATGGCTCTGAAGTAAGCATTATCCATTGCTTTATTCAGCATTTGGATTCTGAAACTTGAACTTCAGTTTTTATTTGTTACTATAAGTGGGAAATAACAGATTGTAGGAGCTAGGATGCTACCCTGAGTAAAAAATGTGAGCATATGTGTCTGGAAGTAACTTTGTAGCTGGGGCTACACAGTTACTGGGCTGACCCTGCAGGAATGAAAAACAAGCATTTGCAATGCAATAGGTCTCTCATTTACGCAAGTTTGAGCTATTGGCATTGTAAATGACAATGCCTTTTATTTATGTTTTGGGTTTTAAAACATACATAGAAGGCATTGTCATTTACAATACTAATAGCTTAAACTCTCACAAATGGGAGACGTATTGCGTTACAAATGCTTGTTATAGCAAGGCAGCCCAGTGGAACTTTTAAGTGAGAAGCAGATTTCTACATTCCGAAACATGGGTACTTTGACTTTTCCCCAGGGTGACAACAAACAGGTGCCTATTTTTATGTGAA
The DNA here is from genome assembly GCF_964261635.1 of Lissotriton helveticus. Lineage (NCBI taxonomy): Eukaryota > Metazoa > Chordata > Amphibia > Caudata > Salamandridae > Lissotriton > Lissotriton helveticus. The sequence continues at coordinate 1,066,112,099 of NC_136067.1, read as the reverse complement.
CCTAAATCAGAAAACGCACCATATCGGAAGATGGGTTAGTGTGAATAAATAATTTATTTTTGGAAAAAGCTGTTGGAAAACAACAGCCAACTATATTTTGTGGCTTAAAATGTGTTGAAGGGCTGCAGGGAAATGTAGGGGCAGATTTATGATGACTGGCGCATCCCCAGGGATACGCCAGTCATCCTGCGCCGCTGCTCCGCCACCCATGGTGCGCCGCATTTACAATGCGGCGCACCATGGGGCAAAAACAGCACAGATGCGTGACGCATCTGTGCCGTAAAGGTGGCGCATTGCTGGAGCTGCGTCGCAAGCGCGACGCAGCTCCATCAAGGCTCGGGGGTGCCCCATCTCCACAAAGCTGCGTCAAGACCTACGCCTGCTTCAAGCAGGCGCAGGGTTTTGACGCAGCATTGTCCTGAAAGTGACTGAGTGAACTCTCATAGATTTCACTCAGCCACTTTTAGGAGGCGTTCCTGCGCAGGAACGCCCCCCCTGCGCAGGAACGCCTCCTTATGGCGCAGGGCTTTACAACGTGACGCATCTCCTAGATGTGTCACGTTGTAAATAGGGCGCATTGTTTGCGCCGCCGTTGCGTCAAATAAAGTGACGCACCGGCGGCGCAAAGCCTTCATAAATCTGCCCCGTAATATTTATTTTTGCCAAAGAAAGCACGTTTTACCGTTCACTCCTTTGACCAGCACTGTGCAGTGCCAGTCTTCACTCATTCACATAACCCTTGTATGGCATTTTTACTAAGTAATGATTGTGGAGAACAGAGAGGTGTGGCCAATGTTATATGTTTACATTTTTTAATGCCGAATGCTATCACCACCTACAGCAGTTTCCCTACTGACAGGCCGAGGGAGAAGCGACACGAAAGCTGAAGATTTCTAAAAACGGATAATGTTAATGTCGAGCACAGCACTCCCGGGTCTTCCTCCGCACTCTCCTGCTCAAGGGTGAGGTCAGAGGCGAAGTGCCAGGAACAAGTCTGGATTACATGGGACAGCAGTGGCGCAGGTAGTGCTGCCTAAAGTGTGTGTGTGCAATGGGCTGGGAGGAGTGGAGCAGAACATACACTGAAAACATTGCCTCAATTTAGTATACCTTTAAGCCCAGCAAACAGCAGCACTGCCTGGTAGTACAGAGATTGTCCCCGAGCATCTCAGTATCTGACGCTGCGTCATGAAAACTGAAGCTCGTGGTGCACCGGAAGCAGGAGCTGGACCAGCTCAGTGCAGCAAAGGGAGCTCACAAGCCATGTTCTTATCTATGTATGTATGTATGGTTCTTTTCTACAAATCCTTGAACGGGATGGGACCATCTTACCTCAAGGAGAGAATCAGTCCTTACATTCCAACCAATACTCTTCATTCTTCCTCGACTCATATGGCAAGGGTCCCCCGAATCAATCACCTTCGGATGGGTGGGAGATCCTTTGCATATTTATGTTCGAGTGCTTGGAATAGTCTCCCTCCCTACCTGAGGATGATTGACAGCCAAAACTCAAAATCCATATTTTTAATGCATAGTCCCCTGGCCTTGTCTGTCCCCCCTTGCCAGCACCAGGACACTCTTCGGGTAGCCTTGTGCTTTATAAATCATTTTTAACATAACATAACGATGTCAGAGTAAAGTGAGATAATCAGATAGAAAACAAGATAAATAGGCATACCCCATATTACAAGATACAGCTCAGCATGCGAGGAGCTATCTCTACGTAACTGCTGACCAAACAAGCCCACAGCGACTCAGAACACAAGTACCAGTATTCCGAGCATACACAAATGTTAAAAAAGAGTGCTCCTCAAATGGGAAATTGGCAGAAGCAAACTGACCCATGTAACAGGACCAGTCACCCTTGGCGTGAGAAACTACCCAGAGGAGATACTAATTACACCAATTGATCATACAAAAGAAAGCCACTTGGAAAGGCATAAAACAGTTGTGGGTGTGGCCAAACCACACAGATGGAATACTGCATTCCTCGCAGAGCAGCGCATGTGCGCTGACTCTATGCTCGAACAAAAAACAATATGAATGTATTGAAGACAAACTATTGGGCTTATATCAACAAAAAACATATAAATTGTACCTCACAGCTAATATTTATATGTTCTTTGTTGATATAAGCCCCCTAACTAATGATTTTCTTGAATATGAATTCTTACTGTTCTTTGAACAATACTTACATTTAATACAATCTCCCTTAGCCAAGAGCTTGAACTTACAATTCCTCTTTGGGACTCTCTCATTGAGATCATTCACCCATAAGTAGGGCAAGGAACAGGAGTCCTTTGCTTGCCCTATATGTCGTCTGTATGATGATAATGAATCGCATTATTGTTTTTCTGCTCAGAGTACTGAAATGCTCCTCGCAATTGGTTTTGTCCCTTGTGTCGTGATATGGGAATAACCAGATACCAGGTATCTATCAGGATTTTACAAACTGACACTTCTTTTAAAATTGTACTAGCTGTAAGCAGATGTTTGGAGGCCACTTGGTATAAAAGAGGAAGAATTTTAAAAGCGGCTCTTTAAGGATTTTTATAATAATACACACTTTACATTTACTGTGCCACTAACTTTAGAGATGAGATATTTAGTTTGTTATTGTACTTTTGCTATTCGTTCATAGCTGATGATTGCAAATGCACTGTTTCTAGAGCACCGGTCACTTTCCCCGGTTCCCCAGTTTATTTGAAAAGGCTTGATAGCTTCTTTTACAAATGTTTTACCATGCATATGCAAGGTCTGGTTTCAGGCACCAGGGAAACATCCAGAAAATCCACCAGAATAAGCATCAAGCAACCGACATAGATGACCCTAATGTGAACCTTCCAGAAGACAACCCTCTTCAAATTAATCTTCCTGTTCGTGCCTATAAGAAATTAGAATGCGACATTTGTGAACATTCTAAAATACCTTCTAAAAGATGGCCTCATCAAATTAATCATCTGCACCTGTTCCTTGCTATAAGCAATTAGAACGCAACCTTTGTGAACATTCTAAACCGTCCAAACTCCTCCCCTTCACTTAGCCTCTTTGCCTGCTACTTACCTGTTTCCCGGCTTCCAGAATGCTGTCCTACCAACTCCCTTGATCTTTGCCCGTTGACCTCACAACAAAGAACGTCCTGCATTAGTCTAGCACCTGGATGAAGAAAAGAATAATCGGAAAAGGAGAGACGCATTAACAGACTTGATTTTACTACGCGCTGAGCTCAGTCGCAACATCGTGGTGTAAACAAAGTTAACAAGTGTTTTTGTTCAACTTGTACATACTGTTATCAGGGCTCTGCCAGAAAGGACTTGGGTGAAGCTTAAAGGATTTATGCAAAAATCATGCTCACTACGGTTTCGAACATTTTGATAAAGGAGCCTCTACGGTTAATCTAAAGGAACACAAAACAACAACAAAACTAAAGGTTGGTTGAGATTTGAAAAGTGAGTTAATACAAGACTAAAGCCTTAATACTTGTATGTTTATAGGTACCCTATCTATCCGTACCATTCAGCAGACTGATGTGGAGGCCTGCTAAAGTGTTGCTGTTGAGTAGATGAGTGGACTCTACCGCTCTCTCCATCCCAACCCCCTGGGATTTGCCACCCAAGCTGTGTCCCCCTCCTTTAAACCGTGGGCAAGTATCAGGAGGATTCAGGAACTAGCATCACCAGCTCATTGAAATCATCTGGAATTCAGGTAGGTGGCTTATGACACAAGTCTTCCTGTCAGTTGAGCATTGATCCCAGAATAGGGCTTGTTGCCATAGTCCAACTTGCTGGTGATGGCTTTGCGAGTGTTGGTAGGGAGCAATTTGAAGATCTTCTTGATGATCTTGAGTGTGTAGAAGCAGAAGATGGCACTCAGTTGGCCTGTCATGGTAAGTTGGCTGTTGAGTACCATTCTGAGATTCTTTGTGTCGGTTACTGGGAGGGGTTGGGCACAGTCCGGCTGGGTAAAAGTGCAGTGTCTGTGGCAGAGATTTCTACCTCTGTTTTGCCTGTGTTGAGCTGGGGGCCGTTGGTTTTCATCTATCTAGCAACTTGGGTCATGCAGCTGGAGAAACTGGTCCTGATATTTGGAGTCTTTTTGGAGACGGAGAGTATGAGCTGGTTGCTGTCAGCGTAAGATATGATGTTTATTCTATGGGTGCAGATGATGCTGGCAAGTGGGGCCATGTAGGCATTGAACAGAGTGGGGCTGAGAGAGCCTTCTTGTGGAACCACAGATAATGTTGACAGCATCCAAAGTGAAAGTTTTCAGGCTGACCAGCTGGGTGAGGCCTGGGTGAGGCCTGTCAAGAAGAAGTAAATTCAGTCTCATACACTCATTGGATAAGAATAGGATGGGAGATGATGTTGAAGGCTGTAGAAAGGTCCAGTAGCATGAGAGCTGTGGTGTTACCTCTTTTCATGATTATATGGATGTTTTCTGTTGCTGCAATGAGGGCAGTCTCTGTACCATGGTTGGGCCTGAATCAGGATTGAGTGTTGTCAAAGGGATGGTTATCGTTGAGGTACGTGGCCAGGTGTTTGTTTATCATCTCTTTACATTGCTTTTGCTGGGTTAGGATAGCAGGCAGATAGGCCGCAATTGGCTAGCAACCTTGGGTCTGCAGAGAATTTCATGAGGAGGGTATGAACTGTGGTATGTTTCCAGGCAACTGAGTAGGTGCTATGATGAGTGAATCATTTAGGATAGTGGTGAAGGCTACACTGATGGGGTCTGGTCCGTTGATTTAGACGTGGTGAGGGCAAGGGTGCACTGGAGTGTAAGTACTGCTTAGCCATTGCAGTGTCTTGAGTGGTGATGGCTGACCAGGTATACAGGGTGGTCCTCTGGGTTTTGGTTGAGATGGGCAGGTAAGCTGTAAGGGTGGAAGGGGACCAGCTGGGCCATGATCCTCTCTAGATGCTAAGGATCTTGATGCTAAAGAATAGGGACAGCTGGATGCAAAGGTCCTGACAAGGGGGGGTTACACTGGTGAAGCTGGCTGCTTTCGGTGTGGGTGATAAACACATAACAATTGGTGCCTTTGATTTGCTGGCAACGTCACAGAGTAGATGTGTAGGTGCTGTTTTCAGTGGCATCCTGATATTATCTCTATCTGTGTTCAAGTTGCTTGCAGTGGCATTTGGTGACCTTGAGCTTTTTTCAAAAGTGGAGCTTGCTTGCAGTCTGGTTATTGTAGCTTTGTTGGCTTGAGAGGAGCCGGGGTGTCTGCGCAGGCTGTGGAGATCATTTATGGTCTATATCCCAACATAACACTGCTGGCGATGGTGAAGTAAGAGTTTCAGCACCTAAACATGGAGATAATTTATGGTCTATATCCCAACAAAGCAGTTTTTTAAATCTTGAAAATAAGCCACAATACCATTGCAAGAGTCTTGGAAGAGCACCACCTTTCTCGTTTCAGCAAAAGGATTGTGAAGTTTGTCGGAGCATTGCCGGAAATTATCGCTGAGATAACTTGCTATTAGCAAGGTTTATCTCCAAAGCGATAATTTTTCCGGCGACAGCGTGAATATCGCTGAGAATACAGCGATATTCACGCATTAGTGACAAAATGTTCTTAGCCATGTTATCCACCTCCCATTGGATAACATGGCTAAGAACTGGTCTGAGCAGGCGTTAGTTTTTGGAGATATTCGCGCTTAGCGCGAATATTTCCAACGCTACGCCTGCCTTGTTATTAGGCGATAGCGACGTTATTGACTGCTTTCAGTCGCTAACGGGTTGGGTACGCCCACTTTGCATGTCATTAGCGATAAACATCGCTGACATGCAAAGCGGGCCCCAAACCGCTCGCTATCGCCTATAAGCTGTCGCTAACACCAGTTAGCGACAGCTTGCTAATGGGGCGATAGAATTATCGCCGCTTAGCGGCCGAAAACGGCCACTAAATCGGCGATAATTGTCTATCGCCCCCCCTTGGTAATATGCCCCCTGGTGTTTGGTGGTGGAAGTTACATTATCGCCCTCCTCTGAACTTTAAACTATTTAGACTTTATAAGCAGAAGACTTATTTATGCCACTGACCTACTATGGCATGCGGATAAACATGGAGATAATTTATGGTCTATATCCCAACAAAGCAGTTTTTTAAATCTTGAAAATAAGCCACAATACCATTGCAAGAGTCTTGGAAGAGCACCACCTTTCTCGTTTCAGCAAAAGGATTGTGAAGTTTGTCGGAGCATTGCCGGAAATTATCGCTGAGATAACTTGCTATTAGCAAGGTTTATCTCCAAAGCGATAATTTTTCCGGCGACAGCGTGAATATCGCTGAGAATACAGCGATATTCACGCATTAGTGACAAAATGTTCTTAGCCATGTTATCCACCTCCCATTGGATAACATGGCTAAGAACTGGTCTGAGCAGGCGTTAGTTTTTGGAGATATTCGCGCTTAGCGCGAATATTTCCAACGCTACGCCTGCCTTGTTAATAGGCGATAGCGACGTTATCGACTGCTTTCAGTCGCTAACGGGTTGGGTACGCCCACTTTGCATGTCATTAGCGATAAACATCGCTGACATGCAAAGCGGGCCCCAAACCGCTCGCTATCGCCTATAAGCTGTCGCTAACACCAGTTAGCGACAGCTTGCTAATGGGGCGATAGAATTATCGCCGCTTAGCGGCCGAAAACGGCCACTAAATCGGCGATAATTGTCTATCGCCCCCCCTTGGTAATATGCCCCCTGGTGTTTGGTGGTGGAAGTTACATTATCGCCCTCCTCTGAACTTTAAACTATTTAGACTTTATAAGCAGAAGACTTATTTATGCCACTGACCTACTATGGCATGCGGATTCCAAGCTATTGAATAAAGACTCCAATATGTAGGCATCTAGTGACATACAAGGCTTCGAAATCAGGAAAATTGACATGAAAGCCAAACTGGAATGTTTGTCAAGGTAAATAGAGGTAGTAATCGAATGGTCGGGGTGTGGGAGTTGTCTTAATTCATTGAACCAAAATGTGACCTAAAGCCAGCGACTTCTCCTCCAGTATGGTGGAGGACATTGCCCCCCCGTTTGCCAGCTGGGGGAAAAGAAAAAAATTATAATAAAATAGTATTATTATTATTGTATTTTTCCTTTTGACAGAGCCTAGTCTTTGGGGGTGGGGCCATGCCATGCCAGGTACAGAAGGGGAGTGTTAGGCAGCACTGCTGTCAGTGCGCATCACGGTTTGGTCAGCTGTCTTAAGACGGGCAACCCATCATGCACATTGACATCTCCCCAACCCAGGCTGCATTGCCGGGTGGAGAGAACAGCAGGCGTAGGCTCCCAGTCTCCTTTGGAGTGGAAAACACGCCAGCTCAAGCCAATCCCAGTGCTTTACTCATACTGGTCGGCATTACAGAAGTGTTGGGATTGGCTGTGGGGAGTGTGGAAGCCTCCTCACGTACACAGAAAGAAAGAGAAGAAGGGTAGAGCGGTGATCAGCGAGCAACAGGTACGCTATTTTCTTATTTTGTTGCTTATTTTGTCGTAGGTCATTCCCCCTGCCCCATATCCCTCCCCCGCCCCACCACTCTGCCGCAAGAACAGCCTCTATTTCCCAAAGCTTAACTTTTTCAGAACATCTTATGTGAAATGTATACATCTCAGAAATGTACTAGATATTCTATGACTTTTTTAGAGGCAGTTGTGGTCAGCTCCGATGTCACACACTCTAATTTGAAAGAATACAGACTTTCACTTTAGAACAAAGAACTATGCCTAAAGTTCAAGAAATCATGCCCACTCAAACTATCAAGACAGAGCATACAGATTACAAAGAGTACTTCAATTAAACATGTATTACTTGCTTATAGACCAGATAGAAAATCTGTCTCTTAAGTCACCCACATTTGACAGGTTCTTATCCCTGACAACTGAACTATCACCCAAGTACAAAGATCTTAGGGACTTGGCCATCTTACAAACCCCTTAGTAATACAGATGATACAGCTTCAAGGCTAGGACAGTAATGCTATCATTCAGGTCACTCGCATCAAACAAGTTTAGACCTTTGACAGCAAAGATGTTTACTAGTTTACAAATACTTTAAAGGTTCAAGTATCTGACATTAAATCTGTCCTTCATATTGGAGAGATCTCAGAGTATTGCAAGGCCCTAAGCAACACAGACTTACAGGTTCAGGGCTAGGACAGTAAGGTTGTCATTCAGGTCACTCAAATCCTACAGGTTTGGATCTCAGCTGAATTCCAATCTGCTCTTCATGTTACAATGTTTTTATAGGATCAGTTCTCTGACTATCGAGTGATCACAACAAACACAAAAGGGGGTGCTACTGGTCTGGATAGGCTAGAAAGTGTCTGCTTTCTCATGAGGAGTGTGTGTACAGACTGAAGAGTGAGAGGTAAGAAAACCATTTGGGCTGATGGGTTTTCTTACCTCTCACTCTTCAGTCTGTACACACACTCCTCAGGAGAAAGCAGACACTTTCTAGCCTATCCAGACCAGTAGCACCCCCTTTTGTGTTTGTTGTGAGTAAGATTAGGGGATAGGGTGCACTTAGGTCTTTAAATTATTTTCCCCTTTAGACCCTCCTTCACGTTGTGTTTTTCGTTATCGAGTGATCACGTCATTTAGATATTACTGGTTCAGGCCAATAAGAACATATCTATATGTTAGGTTAAAGAAATGTTGTAGACTGGGAGCCTGATAGAAAGGGTATCTCACAGTGTACAGAAAACATCCATGTTTAGGCCTCTGATGACAAAGGTGCCCTTCAGGTTACAGAGATCTACCATCCTCAGGCTTTACACAGAGTAGTTACCCCACAGGTTCCTCGATCTTCTTGGGACAGGCCTCTTACTGCACAGCTGCCTCACACCATACACAAATATTATATGCTCTGATAAAACCCACAGGCTCAGACTTTTGATGATAACGCTGCCCCTCGAGGTATACATATTTGAAGAATGGTGCCTTTGACAGGAGAATTCAACTTTATCTTAATCACATCTTACAGGTTCAGGCATATTACAGACGAATTTCCCTGTAAGGACAGAGGTCCTACAGGTTTAGGTGTCTTAGAAGCAGCAACATCAGAAATAACTCTATTTATATTCCTTTCAGGGACACGGTCGCACAGCTTGTCGTGTGCTGATGATTTTTTCATTACTGTTCATTCAGGCCTAGAAACACAATATAGCTGTCACTCGGTTAGTAGAATCAGCCAGATATTAGTCAAGGATTTCTTTTGATGTCTTAACTTCAATAGGACAGAACATTCTATTTGATGGTTTCTCTGCACTGTTATTGTTAGAGCAGTTACGTTTAATTCTAATCAAAGAAGCAATATTCACATATTTACAAAACACTCTACAAAAAGGCTTGTTTTGAAAGGTTTCTCTGTCCTTTATCAGGGATTTTCAGTTGATGTCTTTTCAGTTGATGTCGGAGGAAATCAGCCATTGTTTTGCTTATCCTAGGTTAAAAGAGGACACCGAGGCCCTCACACGGTTAATACCGGGATATAATGTAAATATCCTGCTAAGAATTGCAAGTTCTAGTATGTAATATGTTTGAGAGATGATCTCGGGGATCAGGCATCAAGCTGTCTTTGTAAAGGCTCATTGAAAATGTGAGCCTCCTTACAGGATAGGCTTCAATAATAACTATGTCAGAAGTTACAAAGATTTATCAGCATTTGGCTTTGGACTGCAAAACAATCTCTCAAGTTACACAGCTCTTACTCTCGGGTGTTAGTCTCATTCAGAATCAGCATTGCCAATGCCAATAGGTCTGGCTTATAAATACACTGTCCAGCCAGCCCTAAAAAACACATGTAGGGGAATGGCTGTCCTCCTTCAATTTTCAGATGTTTCCTGAGAAAAAACATTGTAAACTATGTTATCTAAGACACTTTAATAGCATTACAAAGTAGTGTGTGTGCCCCTGGAAGTTCAACTGCAGGTAGCAGGATACATAAATAAAATACTCACAGCTATGTGGAGGGCAAGCACTTTCTTTTGTGGAAACACACAACTTCTGCCCAATCACAACTGGTACACCTGTCTCCATACATGCCTGGGAAGCCAAAGCCTCTCTCCTAGTGGTTCTCACATAATTGTCGGGTGACAGCTGTGTTGTCAAGCCAGACCATAAAAACTATCCATCCATTGACACAAAACTAACTGGGTGATACAAAAGGAGGGTCCTAGGATGCTTGATTCCGGTCCAGGGAAGACATGGCTTGGCAGTTCGAGCTGGACTGTTCCCATGAGGCACAGGGTAAAGACTGATTTGCATATGGCCATGTCTGAACAGGGGTGGCTTGGTGAGCAAAATAATGATGGATTAAACCCAGATCTATGACTGGGGGTGAATGTTTTGCCATTGTGCAACATTCCGTCCATCATCTTGTTTGTTTTGCTGTTCACCCTATGTGGGAAGGATATGCCCAGACGTGGGTCCCGTGCTCACTGCACCACTGGAGTCAAGCTATCCTGGCTGAAGACGGCTTATAGCCAGAAACCGGTCCTAGGATGTTTGATTCCGGTCCAGGGGAGACATGGCTTGGCAGTTCGGGCTGGACTGTTCCCATGAGGCACAGGGTCAGGACTGATTTGCATATGGCCATGTCTGAACTGGGGTGGCTTGGTGAGCAAAATAACGATGGATTAAACCCAGATCTATGACTGGGGGTGAATGTTTTGCCATTGTGCAACATTCCGTCCATCATCTTGTTTGTTTTGCTGTTCACCCTGTGTGTTAAGGATATGCCCGGATGTGGGTCCCGTGCTCACTGCACCACTGGAGTCAAGCTATCCTGGCTGAAGACGGCTGATAGCCAGAAACCGGTCCTAGGATGCTTGATTCCGGCCCAGGGAAGACATGGCTTGGCAGTTCGGGCTGGACTGTACCCATGAGGCACAGGGCCAAGACTGATTTGCATATGGCCATGTCTGAACTGGGGTGGCTTGGTAAGCAAAATAATGATGGATTAAACCCAGATCTATGACTGGGGGTGAATGTCTTGCCTTTGTGCAACATTCCGTCCATCATCTTGTTTGTTTCACAAAACTAACTGGCTCAGTCTTCGGACAGCAAAGCTACCTCTGCACTACACAGACCCTACAGTCTAAGACCACAGACTGCAACAAAACAATTATCCTTCTGGTTTAACAGACAACAGAGGCTCACACTACAGAATACCAATCTTGCAGTTTAGTTAAAAAATAGACTCCAGCATCTGACAGTAAACTATATCCTCGAGTTACAACTTCTTGCAGGCTCTGCCATTTGCCAATAAATCTATCCCTCCAGTTTCAGAGAAATTACTTGCTTAGTGTTCAGAGCAGATTGCAGAGCAATCCCTCATGCTGCAAAGATCTTCCAGGTTTCGAACAGCAAACGTTTGGCCCAGATCTCGTAGAAAAAATAGAGATAAACTAAATGTCAACAAAATGGTTCTAAATACATAGAACAGTGCACTAAAAAAGATAACATCCAAGGCTGATATTCCAAATGCCTTGAAAAGTTAAATCGCAACAGTGTAACGTTTCTTCATGTACATGGAATACCAATAGTCAGTGCTTAATTTGAGCTGGTGTTTTCCGGTGCTTGGCACCGGCACTTAATTGTCAGCTCTGGCGGAAGTGACAGTTCACCACATGGTGGCATTGTCTGTCAAATTGTGAAATAAGCACAACAACAATGTTTAATAAGTCAATATACATCAAAAAGGAATAACACCTGCTGCTCACACCATCACCATCATTATTGCTGTGGGTGGACTAGAATAGTTTGGATTGTCACACTTTTAGTAGTTTGATGGTTATTACTTGTGTTGGTTCTGTCATTTGCAGCCCTGTCAGTGGCAATGGGTGGTGAAGGGTGCAGTAGCCTCCCGAGATGGGCCCTGGCACTTTTACTTTTATTTTACAAATTAAGTACTGCAGCTAGAATAGAGAGCATCAGCTTTGGAAATGTGGGTGTTGCCACATGTCACAGCTGCTACCCCTGGTTTGCCCTTCGACTGTTACGGGCCCTGCGACCCTGAGTCAGAGGCCTCTGTGTAGCACAAAGCACAAAAAGCAAATTCAGCTCTTGGAGAGCTTTTTTTTTTTAACATATTTCAGTTGCCATACCTTCGCCTGCCATCTGCCCTTGAGTAGTAAGAAGGAGTCTATAGCAAGTGCAATGGTCGGAAACGGCTATTACCTATCAACTTCTTACCTGTCACCTAGTCCTTCAGCAGCCTCCTATTGGCTAATCAAAATGTAGGGAAGTAGGGATAGTAATTTACCTCCCGCTGAACATCACCAGGATGTGCAGGTAAAACACAACCTTTACAATTGGCACGTGTTTCAATTCAATTCACTAGTTTTTATTGAGCGCACGGCTACCCGAAACGGGCTTCCCAGCACTGAGCCCTTACTTGAGTATTGAGTGTTTAGGCATAAAGATGGGTTTTAAGTTGATTTCTGAAGCTTATTAAATTGCTGTTTAGTCTAAGGTTGGTGGTAAGGAGTTCCAGAGTTTAGATGTGTCATAGGCAAACAAACGTCTCTGGATCTCTTAATTCTGGGGACGGAGAGGAGATCTTGGTTGGGTCATCCGAGTTCTCTCTTGGCACAATTAGGGTTGATGAGACGATGGATGATACGCAGGCCTACTTTATGCCTTGCACAGTGCACAATGCAAAGTGCTCCGAACTGGATTCTTCTGCTTATTGGCAGCCAGATTGAGTTTTAGGGATACCCAATAGTATTCGAGCAGCAGAATTTTGAATAATTTGCAGTTTTATGATGACATACAGTGGGCTGCCTAAATATATGGAATTGCTATATTCAAGGCATGATAGTGTTACACCCTGAACTATTATTCTGCACACATCCATTGGAAGCCATTTAAGATTCTTCCTCAGTGCTCTGAGAATGCCAAAACGTTTTCCTTGGGAAGGCCTGGTAAAATGGCTATCCAGTGTGACACCCAGACTTTTCACTTCTGGCTTCAGAGGTGGATGATCATGAAACAGTCATTACACCGCAATACCTTTACAATGTGGTTGTTACAACTACTTCCACCAGGGGGCGCTGAGGTATTAGAAATGAATTCAACACCTTCCCTACTGTTGCGCAAACTTGAGTAGGAATAGTAAATAATACTATTCTCAAGTCCAGCGCACCCCCTTGTGGAAGTCGTTGTATAGACTGGCGATGTAAATGCATTGCGTACTAACAACGCGGTAATTGTAACAACTGTGTTATAATAGCACGCAATGTAATACATTGCGTAGTAAAGTGCAATATTCCACCTAGAGACGAGGGCCACTTAAGTTGGTCTCGTAGTTATGGGTTTCTGTTGACCACTGGGACTTCAGTTTTGTCCCCTTTTAAATGAGATGAATATTTCTGATTTGTGTTTTGGGAAGGATCTGCAATTGATTAGGAACATGTGCCACAGATGTCCTGTATTACTGTGTGCATTCTGATTGTGATTCCTTTAGGTTAGGGATGGGTTACCTAGCGTCTTTAGTTCAACAGGTCTAAAAGCAATATTACAAGTCAGACACTTACTAGGTAGATTTGAAGGGTCAAAGGACTGACGGCAGGCTTCATTAGCTGAGCAGTTGAGGCAAATTCTAGCAGCCATTTATCCTATCTGAGGTTAACAGGGCAGGGGTCCTTGCCTCTGGTCCCAGCCAAATGCGGATGGCACAGATGTGCTTGCCAGTTGTGCGTCCAAACTCCGGCCCTCATTAAATACTGAGGCTGGGGCGGGAGACTAGACCACCAACCACTATGGCATCTGTTTGTAGGATCGCAGATGTTTAACTGGTCCTGAACAAGGCCAGAAACTGGAGATGCCCCTGTAAAAAGCCCCAAAGTATTAGTAATATATAAAGATGTTTGCAAATGAACCCCCCCAAGTAGCATTAGATTAGGTGATTTCCTTTGTAAAAAGTTGGCCTTGAATATGAACAACTATCGCAAAAGCAACTTTGAGTTGTGTGCAAATGATCAGAGTGGAATTAGCCGATTTAGTTTAAGTGAACGTGAAGTAAAAAGTCGCTATCAAAACATATGCAACTTAAACCTTCAGACTCCCTCACAAGCCTGGATAGAGCTTCAACACTCCATCGCTCATTAAATATTATGCCGGGGTGGGAGTCTAGACCACCAACCAAGATGTTGTCTGTTTGTTGGATCGCGGATGTCTAACTGGCACTGAAAATGGCCCGAAAGTAGAGATGCCCCCTGAAATTCCTCGAGGCACAAGTAATATATCAAAATATCAACAAATGAGTCCCACGAGCATCGTTTGATTAGGTGATGTAAAAAGATAAGCCTCCCATTCTCGATTCCCTTAGCATGCCTGTTTTAAGTGGATACCAGGATGGCAAGGAGTTAGCAGGGTGAACAATGGAACCAATGCAAACAGAACAATTGATGGACAGAATGCAGAAAAATGTCATACATTCACCCGAGTCCAGAAATATGGGCCTAAATCCATTGTTTCTTTGCTCCCCATGCCATTCCAGCTTGAACCCAGCCATGTGCAAATCAGTCTTGACCCTGCACCCAATGGGAACAGTCCAGCCTGAGCAGGGAAACAATGGAACCAATGCAAACAGAACAATTGATGTACAGAATGCAGAAAAATGTCATACATTCACCCGAGTCCAGAAATATGGGCCTAAATCCATTGTTTCTTTGCTCCCCATGCCATTCCAGTTTGAACCCAGCCATGTGCAAATCAGTCTTGACCCTGCACCCAATGGGAACAGTCCAGCCCGAGCAGGGAAACAATGGAACCAATGCAAACAGAACAATTGATGTACAGAATGCAGAAAAATGTCATACATTCACCCGAGTCCAGAAATATGGGCCTAAATCCATTGTTTCTTTGCTCCCCATGCCATTCCAGTTTGAACCCAGCCATGTGCAAATCAGTCTTGACTCTGCACCCAATGGGAACAGTCCAGCCCGAACTGCTGGGCCAAGTCCTCCATGGACTGGAAACACCCATGGGTTTTGATGTAAGTTACATTTCATTAGTGGGCTACAGTGCACATTCTACCACCTACTGCAGTGATGCCAAAAAATAGACTACAATTGTAGCCTGGTGTTTTTAAACTGCCACTTCGACCTGTTTCAATAAACCCTTTTGGCAGGCCTAAATCTTCCTTTTAAACACTAATACATCACCCCTAAGGTAGACCTTAGTTCCCATAAAGGCAGGGTGCATGGTATTCAAAAGCAGGACCTGTAAAAGATTAATGTTCAACATATCCTTCCAGTGAAAAAGCCTAAAAGCAATTTTGACTGCAGCAAGACTGGCTGCTTCCATGGGAAAACACTGGGGGACATTATTACACTGTATAATGATAGCTTTGGGTTGTTAAAAACTAGAAAAAGCATTCAAGGACTTTTTTTCTAATCCTTAAACACATCCTATTTAATGGTAATGTTGAATTTCAGCGAACTAGTAAAAAATTATTATTTTAGAACGCTCAACTTTTCTCTGCCTAATGCATATGAGGCCTTTCTGCAAGTATTTCACCTGTCACCTTTCAGATGGCTCCCCTGTAGTGAGGTGTGAATTGCTCCCAGGAGAGGGCTGAGGGACGTGGGTGTAGAGAGGTGTTGTCATCAATTGAAAAGATGACCTGGGATCTGGGACCAGTCGCTCAGTGGGTTCAAATATGGCCTGCCCTGTCACATGCAGCTTTAGCTCACACAACTACAACTGCCTCTATATGGTTCATTAAGTCAGGCTGGCGCTAATCCCTGCAAGAGGGAGAACTGCGACAGAACTGGTTTAGAGTGGCCAACTACCATAGCTACACCCCTAGGTGGGCACAGGGAGCTATGACAACATACAATAAATATTCTGCCATGTTGTATTCAGGGTGTGCACTACATTGTTTAAGGAGTTTTGGCAGCAGCTGCCCCCAGCCTGACACTGGGGACATAACTGTGACATCCTCAGTACCTTCCTCAGAATACTGCTTGACCTGAGGAAGGTTCAGAAGAGGATTGTCCTGCTGTGAAGACCTGAGAAGACAGGACCTGCTTCCCTTGTACCCAAAACCCCTAGAAGTGACTCCAAATGTCATAAGGCAGACCTCCTGTTTGAGCAAAAGGGACCCAAAAAGCTTCAAGATACCAATTTCCTACAATCCCTGCTGTCCAATTCCCAGACTGCAGGATCCACGGTCGTGCACTGGCCCATGTTGCGTTTGGAATTAGTTTTAACCCTCAAAATGGTGCCCTCATTTTCCTGGAACCTTGGCTTGTGGTTAACGTGTACTCCTCCTGCCTAAACCCAAAAACCTGAACTAAAAACCATTTTGCTTACCTTCTGCCTGGGAAACGGCTGAGAGACCTGAAACAACCTGCCATGCCAATCCACTGAGGGCGCATCGCACCTGGGATTGAGTTTGCAGCAGCTCCGGCTACGTTCTTCTCTACATCAGCAAATCCATTTCAGCAGGACGCTGTCAAGCACCATCCCTTGACGGCAAAGCCTCTTTAGCTATAGAGTGCAGCTTTGCTCAGCTGAGGTAATCTGACTTCCAGAAAAGTTTCTAAGTCTGAGCATAGAAAGCTTCACCAGACAGAGCCACTGCCTGAATCTGATTAAATTTGAGGACTGTTTGGATCCAAAAGTTTTAAACTTTTACCACTCTGAGCTTTAACTAAATTCATTGACAGTTTCACCAATACCTCACCCTCAGCTCCCCATCAACAGCAAGACCATATTTGGTCACAGCTTGCTGCCTTGGTCCTCTGAAAACTCCTAATTCCAAGCCTTTTTCAAGTCCAAAGGTAACTTTTTGATGAGGACAAACCTGGCCCCTATATCCAACCCCCACTCCATCGTGGTCAGCCTTAACTTTCAGGTTAGTGTCTGTTCTGTTCAGATGACTGCTTTCTTAGTGTCTAATTATTTTTTACGCTATTCTTCTAATTTAAACACAAAGATTTCTCTGGTTCCCATTATTGGATTTTTGGCATTTTTGGCTCATTTTATTTATTAACATTTTCTCCATGTCTCTAAATTGATTTGGGATGTTTCTTGAGTGTGTTTTGACTTCAGTACTATTCTTCTATGTTAGCAGTTTTATTTTTCAAAGATACCACAAACGTGAGTCATTAAAAACAAAGAGTTCTCCCAGAACTCCCCACCCGCCCTGTCCCCACATGTATATCGGGGATAAGTGGTCCAAAAGGAACAGATATCTTGTTCACTAAGGGTATCCTTGCCCCGTGCATCCTCATAGCATCAGGGCTCAGAGGTTGATATCTGTAACAACAACATGATTACAAAGCAGTTGACTGTCTCTGTCAGTACATAAACAAGTTCATGTGTTAACAAGTAGGCCTGTGAGAGCCCCAAATATCCCTGGGTCTCTGTGTTGGTGGAGGGACAGTATAATAGAATTCCAATCATTCATTACAGAAGTCTTAGGGCCTCATTAGGATGACGGGCGGACTTTGCCCGCCCGTCATCCCATCGTAAATCGGGACCGCCCACCAAAAGGGCGGAGGTCCCGTTGGTGCTATTAGGATGTGCCCGCCACAGTGGCGGGCACATCCTGTATTTTCAGCATTGTGGCGGGCGGTGCTCTCTGCACCGCCCGCCACAATGCTGAAAATGCACTTTCACATTGTCATTTACAAAGCGGCAGGCACCGCGCGGTCCCTGGAGCTTTGTAAATGACAATGAAGGGGGGGTACCAAAGGTACCCCCCATGTGCACCCCCCACCTGTACTTTACTCTGGGGGCCCGTAGGGGGCCCCCAGAGTGAAGACCGCATGCCTTTCTGCCGCTGCGGAAAGGCACTGAAAACCATGCTTATCAGAATGAAGGAAAAGTAATAAATTCATAAGTTGCCTGTGGCACAAGAACACAAAAATCATCATGTAATTAGAAACACATCTGAAAGATATACAGAGGGTTTTGCTATGTACTTGTTTGTATGGAAGGTCACAATCTTGTGTGTCTGCTGCAATTTGTTGCAGTGGCGTAACGAAACTTGAGGACCCCCCTTGTGAAGGACATGAAGCCACCCCCCGCCCACCAACTATTACTTTGCCCCACCACCAGAAAATCTGGTATATCTCGACTTGAAACCTCTAACATTTGTTGAAATACCTCTACATTTTCTTGCTCAAAGTTCCTTCTAATAAGAAAGTGAGAAACACTCTTAACATATAAGCTACGCCATTTGTAACATTATTGTCAAGAGCAGATTATTTAAGTAAGACAGCAATAAGAACAATTCCAAGAAGCTGTCCTATTATCTTGGTAACTGCCTATCGCTGAAGAACAAAGAACAACTACATAGGGTCTGAATTTGAATTGACATTGATGGAAAATAACATGAACATCTGAAAGACAAACCCAAACCTGCAATTTCACAGAGTCAACTGACAATATACACAGGTAGTACACAGGACATAACTCAGTATCCTGCCATCTCCAAGAGAAATAAACTGGTGTGGATTATATGCATGCCACACAATGCACATGTCGGGTGTTGTGCATGATAATAACCACTCTCTAGTATTTAAAATGAACATAGGAAGCAATTTCATTTTCTACCAGCAAGGCTTTCTTGGTAAGCAGGACAAAAAAAGGCAGGTAGATGAGACTGAGGGGAAAAATGATTAAATGCTTCAGAACATTGATGCAGATTTTTTGTTTGTTTGTATTTATCATGTCTGTAGTGTAAATAAGGCTAATTACAAGATTTAAGGCACACAAGGTACAGACAAGCGCAAACACATCATGTAAAATAAAAACAAACCATATTAGCAAGTACCTAAAGACAGAATCCATACTAATTGTAGTTGGTGAAGCAATGGAAAAAGTGCAGATACTTTCCAACTACATAATACAACAATCACCTGTTCAGTAATATACAAAAATCAAGTGTGTTTTGTAAAACAATTCGCTTTTCTTCTTGTATCAAGGTGAAAATACTTTCTAAGTGCATGATAAAAACAAGTCCAGCAGAATGCGAAACTTAAGCAAGGTTAGTCAAAAAATTCATCCTTTGGTTTGTACACGAAGGCACAAATATTTGACATGTCAAACTAGTTTAATCAAACTATGCATCCTTTGGTTTGTTTATGAAGGTGCAAATATTTCAAAATGAATGGTAACACAATAACACGTTCAACAGCATGAACAGCAAACCCTTTCGCTAACAATTCCCTTTTTGAAGGCACAAATCTTTCAAAGTAACTGGTTACTGGCTAGCGTATTTGACACCCGAGGCCTTGGAGAGGATGTACCCTGAAGCCGAGAATAAGTGTTTTAGATGTATGGCTGATGGCCAGGTAGGGTGGCACCATATCTTCTTCGCTTGCCCACAGCTTGAATCTTTTTGGAAGGGGATATTTGCGGATATTGAACAGGCCATCGGGAAAACATTCTTGCCTGTGGTAGAGGTGGACTTGTTTGGTATATGTAAGGATAGGAGCAGGTTCAACAAAGCTGAGGAAGTTTTTATATTCATATCATGTGCAGTCGCTCGATCTTTAATACTCCAAAACTGGAAATCCAGGGAGGTTCCATCCCAATTAAAATGGTTTAATAAAATGAGGAGGACCTGTCATTTCGAAAAAGCCTATGCTGGTAGGGTGGGAGCTATCGGGAGATTTGAGAAGAATTGGTAATACTTCGGGAATCTAGAAAAATTGAAGGGGGGATGATTCAAAAAAGGAATTTGAGATCAGATAAGAATGTTTTTATTGTTATCAGCCGTCTCATCTAGGAATTCAATATGTTTTCAAGCACATTTGCGCTTTATTTGCTTTTCATGCTGATTTGCACTATTATGGCACTAGCACTTTTAAGATTGCACTTTATTGCATTTTTTGCACCTTGCTGTAGCACTTTGATCTTATAAATTGCGAATTTTGCCCATGATTTCTTTGGAATCCTTAATGATAATATTGGCTGATTATGTTTCGATGAATTTTGCTCCCCTTTTTATCTCTTTTTAACCTCTCATTTAAAAGTAAAAAGGTTTTTCTGAAATGTATTGAAATGTATTGATATTGAAATTTAAAGTGGTTTGTTTTATACCTATTGCTCTGTTCAATAAAAAATTATATATAAAAAAAAGTAACTGGTGAAAAAATAGCATGTTCAGCAGCATAAAAATCAAACCAGTTTAAGCAAATAATTCCCTTTGTTGTAGGCAGAAATATTTAAAAGTGACTAATGAAACAACAAGATCAGCAGCATAAAAGTCAAACCAGTTGTGATGAAAACCTCATGTTTTAGTTCTGTTTGCTCACATAAACGTGGTGAATTTAAGAGAATCTGGGATACAAGGGCACCCCTTCAGCACAGGAAAGTCAGAATAAGGCAGACATGTTTACAAATTTAAACTGGAGCTCCAACAATACTGTCACCCTAACATCAGAAAATATTTTTTAGGAAGCATTTCATTCAGAGACACCTCAAATACTATGAATTGTCAGAGTACAAATATCACTCTGCAGATCAGTGGCTTGACATGGAGTGGAATCACCCATGGATAACCACTATGATATAGTGCTTTACAAAAAAACTCAGAAAAGAAATAAATACAAACAAATAAGTATATGTCTGATTTCAATAGAAGACTGTATATTTAATACAGGGGGTTGGCGAACTCACAAAGCAGTTACATTAAAAAGAACAGTGTGTGTGGTTTGCCAAACAACTCACAGCAACAGCAACCCTGAGATATACCGTTACCTGCAAGTTTTAATTGTGACTAGACTGGACATCATGAACAGCACCACTAAAATACTAAAAGAGTCAAAGAGAGAATATACTTATGGCCCACACACTGCATTTTTAGACAAAAACACCCAGTGTACACAAAATGACCAAGCTACAGCTTTGGAGCACATTGCATAATGCGGTAGTAGGGTGATACACAGAGACCCTCACACAGCATCATAAATAACATAGGCAAAGTACAATGCACTTTTTGGAAGGCTGGGATGAGAATTCTCAAATTTCTGCACACAAAAGCATAACACACTTCCCCTGTTAAGGTGATATGCCCAGTAAACACCATCCTCAGGAAAGGCACAATGTTATGGATGTCATGTCCTGCCTTTAACAAGACAGACCAGACAAAGCACCATGGGCCTTATTTATGAAGGCCTTGCGCCGCCGGTGCGTCACTTTTAACATGGGAAAAAGTGACGCATCGGTGGCGCAAGGCTTTCATAAATAAGGCCCCATGTCTGCATGGACATGTAAGGAATAGCTTTAGATTTCTGATCCAATTTCAGCTATTTCATGTTCTCTTTGTTCAGGTCACAGACAGTGCAGAGACACACTAGTCCAAATTCTAAATCTGTTTACATCTAATATTTAGGCATTGTGACGAGTGTTTTCAATATTGTACCAAAGCAGCAGCTATTCAATATTATTGCGAATTATCTCTGTGACACCCATATTGCATGTGTGAGGTCCTGTTTAAATGCCTTTAAGAGATTCTCGCACATCACCTACATTAAGAATAATTTCGAGGAAAACGGTATTTAAAACTATATGTTTAAGTATTATTCAAATTCATCAGGGCAAGACTCTGTGACTCTGCAGAACAGAGCTGAATCGATCAGAGTGCACCCTGGAAGGCTAGGCCTTGGGCTGGAGCTCATTTTGCCCATCTCATAGAACGTCTATGGATGCATGTCTGAAGTACAAACCATATAATCCTTTTTGCCCCCGTACCGAAATCGGCCCTTGAAGTGGCTCTTTCCACACTCTGTTCTCTTTGTACCCAGTTCCACTCAGAAACCTGATGCCTAATACAGGAATTGAGCTGACCCTAGGTATGGACGTCGCTGTACTTCAGTTTTATGTGTTCAGGTCGTGACAGTTGTATCCACTCCCTGCTATCCTTCATTCAGTATTAATATTAGTGTCAAGCTGTTGAAAGTTTGACTTCCTCAGTTCTGAAAGAAAACAACCCACCTCCGCTAGTATCCAGATTAAAATTTAACCTGGCCTGTATAACTTCCGAACCGATACATTTTTCATAACCTTACTACTCACACTCCACCTTAAAAATGTCAAGGGGAAGAAAGCACCCAAAGAGCAATGATGTAGTTAGACTGGAGTCTAGAATGTTCCAAGCGCTCAGTCCTTCTCTAGCACATTTCCTTCCATCCCTCATTTGTTTCCTTCTTCCACTCCCACTTCTTTTGTCATGCCTTCTCTCCTTCACCCTCCTTTTCCATCTGTAATCCATTGTCCATCTTCAACTTTCACTGTGCCATGCAGGTGTGCAACGCCCATTGGACTCAAAGGGCTTCAGCCCCCCAACCCTCACCCCCCCCCCTCCCCTCGTGTCTAGCAGCCCGGGATGAGACAGCTTCCCGGGCACACACACAGCTGCACCTGAGCACTTCACAGGTCTTTTAAAGACCTTTTGCTTGTTTATGAGGTATTGTTGTTGTTTCACCCCTTCTAAGAGCCCCTGCAGCTCCACTTTGCCTATTGCTTAGAGATTCAGCCCCCCGACATTTTTTCTTAGCCCCCCCCCCGAAATGTTGCACCTCTGGTGCCATGCCTTCTCTCATTCATCACCGTTTTCTCTCTCCAAAGCCCACCAAAACGTATCTCCCCATTCCACCAGCTTTAAAACAACCAGATTCTGCCTACAGTAGTTTTCACTGACAACTCTGAATAGTGGCAGGGCAGGGCCAGGTTCGGTCTGGTCATGCAGTTTTCAATTCCACTGCACAGTGGGTGCATGACCAGGGCCGGACAGGCTACCGGGCAGATTGGAATGCTGCTGAGCTGGGGACTGATTTCGTTAATGGGGACATGCGGCTCGGCAGCATTCCAAACTGCCGGTAGCCAGTCCGGCCCTGTGCATGACCCACCCTCTTGTGCTCCACCCTGAAGACCATGGTGCGCGTGGTGGTCACTGCACAGAAGCAGCGAGCAGGCAGCTCTGTGTGCGTGCCTTCCTTGCATAAATGTGAGCATACGGAACTGTGCAAGTGCATGGCAGCGTGAGTTGCAGAACATTTGTCCCAGGCACAGGGGCATATTACATTAATAATGGCCTGCCGCCCAGGCATATGGCAATATACATACAGTAAGTGCGGTGCACTGGCAGGCAATTAAAACTTGCAGAGACTGTGCACAGATCTTCAGTTCTCGTGACAGTGTCAGTGAGACTGCTGCTGCTAATAATATTTAAACTATTTGGCCCGCCAGCGTCGTCCCCCAACCCTGTCCCAGAATCAGAGGCTCTGCTCTCAGCTCGGTGTCAGAGCCATTTTGCATTTGTAGTGAGAGGGCCAACTGGACCTCGGGGGATCTCTGGACCTCGGTGCCCCCTCCCCCACAACGCGAGGCCTGCTGCGGCAATTGTAATGCCAGTGATGCACTTCTGTTACCATTAGTGATGTAGAGATCTCTTGATAGTTAAGGAAAAAAGTCATACGGCTGGTAGGTGGATTGTTTTGACCCTCAATAATGGCTAAGAGGTCTTCACTGTGGGCAGCCACACCGGTGATCCATCTATGGACAACCTCTACCCAAATAGGCAGTGCTTTAAATGGGCCGGTACTCGCCGGTACTGAGTACTGGCACTTCCGAATTTTATTGCCGTCAGTACAGGCACTTCTCTAGAGCCAGGGAGAGTACCGGTACCCTGATCCACAGCACGGCAGGCGCAGGTTAGGTTTCTCCTCCAGGGCAGGGCAGAGGCCACTCTGCTTCCGAGGAGCTGGTAATTAACACGGCTCTGAAGCAGCCTTTTGCAGATTTGCTGGCGAAGATTCCAGCAACGCCCATTTGAATGGGCCAAGCTGCAGGGGGTTGAGAGGGCTTGGGTCACACTGTGTTAACAGGACAGGGTCTCTAGACAGACCCTGCACTGTGAATCAGGTACGAGAGACCATTCCGGTAAAAGTGCCATCATGACTTTAATCTTGTGTAAGGAGTTATTCTTTTTTTTTTTTTACAGAAACACACTTCTCATGTGTTTTAATATGTAATGTAATGTAATGTAAGGGGTTATTTATATCGCGCAACTATCGCTCCAAGGAGCATCTTGGCGCCCACTTGTATGGCTGATCAGATAGAATTCTTACACTAGGAGTCTGGCAGTGGTGTCAGGTAGAGTAAAGATCCAGGTTTTTAGTTGTTTCCTGAATTCAATTTCTCTATCCAAGGCTCTTATGTGGGTGGGGAGTGTGTTCCAGGCTTTTGTGCCTAGCACCGCAAGGGACTTACCCCCACGGGTCTTAAGCCTGAATGGTTGAGCTGCCAGAAGATTGGCGTTGGTCGAGCGGAGAATTCGGGTTGGATGGTATCTGATGAATTTTTTCCGCAAATACAACGGTCCTAGTTTATGAATTGCCCTAAAGGTGATGAGCAGGATTTTGAATAGAATTCTTTTAATAATAGGTAGCCAATGTAAAGCCTTAAGGGCTTCCGTCGCTGATGATCTCCTGGGCCACTTTAATACAAGTTTGGCCGCCAAGTTCTGCACCATTTGGAGCCTATAGGTAACCTCCTTGTTGGTACCTGCATATAGTCCATTACAGTAGTCAAGGTGGGATGTAACCAATGCCACCACTACTGTTTTCCTGGCCTCCAAGGGAAGGAGGTCAAAGAACTTCCTCAAGCTCTTTATAACACCAAAGCACGTACCTGCCACCTTCAGTGCCTGCTGCTTAAAGGACAAATTCCAGTCAAAGGTCACTCCCAGATTGCGGGCCGTGGTGGCAGTATTGGGTGGTATTTCTGCTTTTTCAGGCCACCACAGTCTGGGTATGAATTCATTGTTTGGGCCCATCGGTATTATCTCCGTCTTCCCGGTGTTACATTTCAAATGGTTAGTCCGCATCCATTCAAAGGTTGCCGTGAGGCAGCCCTTGAGTTTCTCTTCCCAGACCTGGTTGTCTTTATCCATAGTCAGAATCAGTTGCGTGTCGTCGGCATAGGCTATAACTTCTATGCCAAACGATGCAATTAAACTGATCAAGGGTGCGGTGTAAACATTGAACAATGTCGGGCTAAGACTGGAGCCCTGAGGTACTCCTGTCGCGAGTCTTCTCTCCCCAGATTGAAATTCTCCTAGTGTCACCACCTGTCTCCTTCCACTCAGGAAGTTCTTGAGCCATTCAAGTACCACACCTGTGATGCCAAAGGTTTTCAGACTGTCTATCAAGATGATATGTGAGACCGTATCGAAGGCCGCCGATAGATCTAATAAGATCAGGACGGCCTTCTTCCCTTGGTCTAGGGCGGTACGGATGGTATCAGCGGTATGCAAGAGAGCAGACTCCGTTGAGTGCTGCGCTCTAAAACCAGCCTGGTTCGAATGCCATACTTCACTCTCCTCTAGGAACCTGGTCAGTTGTTGGTTGACCATAGACTCCGTGATTTTACATAGAGCAGGAAGTAGTGAGATGGGACGCAAATTGGATAATGTAGTGGGGTCAGGGAGCTGTTTCTTTTGCAGGGGTCTCACTGCTGCAAGTTTCCACTCAGGGGGGACATTAGCTGTGGCTAGGGAACTATTTACAATGTCGTTAATGACTGGGTTGATAACCTCCACAATAAGATGCAGGAGTTTAATAGGGCAGGGGTCGAATGGAGAGCCTGATTTAGTGCGGAGTATAGCTCGTCGAGATTCCTCTAAACTGACCGGTTGGAAGCTCGCCAATTGTTTCTCCACCAGTCTCCCCTTTCCATTAACGTCATCACCGGCCGGGCTGGGGATTACAAAATCCTTTGTCAGGCCATGTACTTTTGCTTCAAAGTACTCGGCGATAGCCTCGCACAGAGTCTCTGATGGAGGAATTTCTTGTGTTAGAAAGTCAGGTTTATTAAATCCTCTGACTATGTTGAAGATGACTTTCTGTTTATTGTTTGCAGCCTCAACCGCCTTGCAATAGTAAGTTTTTTTTGCCAACTTAATATGTTCATGATATTTTTTCTTTGTGGCATTATATTTGGTGCGTTCTATCATGCAGTAGTTCTTACGCCATCTGCGCTCTGCTCTGCGCAGTTCTCCTTGTCCTTCTCCTTGTCTTGTTTTGAGGTCCTGGTTGAACCATGGGGCGGACTGCTTCTTTTTTTTCCCTTTGGTCTTCCTGATGTTTCCCTGCCCTCCCATTCCTTTTAGCACATTCATCCATTCCTTGAACGTATTAGGGTCAGTATTCAATGATCCTATCTTATAAGGTCTACATTCCGTTGCCAGTCTGGCAATGTCTGGGTGGGCCATTAGTTCCTTCCACTCTTCGTGGGTGGACTGACTTTGTTGATCGCGATTTTTGCATTTCATATTATGTTCAAGCGTGAGAGTAAACGGTAAGAGCGCATGGTCTGTCCATACCTGAGGTTTTGGATATTCGCATCTTAGAGTGCTTATGTTAGTCGCGATGCAGTCAAGCATATGTCCTGCATCATGAGTGGGCTGGTTACCATTAATGACTAAGCCAAGAACTTCCATGGTCTCCCTAAAAGATGCAGTCGCATTATCAGATCTGTTCTCTAGGTGAATATTTACATCCCCTAGGACCGTGAAATTGGAGTACTTTAATACCAAAGGGCTAAGTGCTCCTCCCACTGTTTCCAAGAAACCCTTACAGGATCCTGGTGGTCTGTATATCAATGCCCCAGCAAAGGTGAAGGTATCATTGATTTTTATGCAGAAGCCCATTCCTTCTGCCTCTTTAGGTTCCTGCAGCTCTAACACTGAACATGAAAGAGTGTCCCTATAAATAACAGCCACTCCCCCTCCCCGTTTTTCTTCTCCTCTGTCTTTTCTAAGTATAGTATAACCTGGTGGCAGAGCCTGTACCACATCTGGGGTGCAGCCTGGTTTCAGCCAGGTCTCTGTAATACAGAGTAAGTCCAGATTTTCATCAAGTATAAGATCGTATATATACTGGGCGTGTCTGGGCATTGATCTAGCATTAATTAGGCCTCCGAATAGGAGTTTCCCTCGGGGTGTCTTATCAATGATGTGTGTCCAGGTGAAGGCGTGGCCACAGCACTGGCAATTTGCAGGGCCGGACCACACAGACGGATCCATCTTGTGTTTATCACAATCAGGCTCATATTGTAGGGAAAATAACTCTTGCCTTGTATATACCTTAATTTTAGGTTTTGGGTTAGCATACCTTGCCGTTGGCCCGTCCGAGGCGCGGACGGGCGCAGACGGGCCGGACTCTGGCTCGACTCCGGCTCTCCTACGGCGCTCCCGCTGCGTGTTACCGCTGCGCGTGGTCATGGCAGCTTTTTATGCACACCTCGTGCGCCGGCCTGAGCACTAGAGCGCTCGTCAAATGGCGGCGTCACAAGTGCCTACCTCCCCCCAAGATGTCTGCCGGGTATGTGGTGGTACAGCTAGTGGCCCGCTAAGCAGCGGTGAAGTTGCAATAATTTTTAGAGTGCAAGTCGGCCTAAGCAATGTCAGGTAAAACCAGGGGATAACAATTAAATAATAAAAACAAAAAGTGACAAAACGGGAATTTTTAAAAATGACAGTGAAAATTTCACAAAGTCGAGCGCTATATCACACAAGTGCCTCAGCTGCCTAGCGCAATATGCGCTGCAACTGCTCCAGAAGTAATTATGTATGATCATATTTTGCCCTTAGCCCCGCCCCTAGCCTCCCCCACTTGCCAAACCTCTATTTTAATTAGTACCTGCACTCATTTTTCCCCATTTAAAGCACTGCAAATAGGCAAACTCCTTCTAGAGCTGTCATCCTTTCAGCCTCCACTAATTCTAAGCTCTATATAGGATCAAAGATTGGCCACGCAACCTACTTCTCAAAGAGTGACCCATAGGAGCAAAACAATATTACTACTCCAGGGAATTTTGAATTGCACATATTTAGCTGGGATGCACCTGTATACCCAGAGTTTCATACATTTTGGGCAGGAATACCAAAGTCAAGCGCTACTAGATTATGTTTTATACTTGGGGAGATTGAATTATGTCGAGGGTATAATCTTCTCTCTGGTTCTCTCTGATCATGTTCTGGTATATATTATATTTAGCCCAGTGGTAGTAAAATTACAGAGCTTTTACTGGTGGGACTATTTCTCTATGTGTTCTGCTCCGAATACTACATCCAGTTACAAGGAGCAGATCAGAGTACCTTTTAAATGTATTTTTAATTCTATGAGGGCAATTTTGGTGTGGGGTTTCTTTAAGGTCTTTTTCTGGTTAATTCTCATATCAGCTTAGCCTGTAAAGTAAAAAAGGGTAGATCCATCTTGAAAAAGAGCATCATATCCAACTGAACTAAAAGAACGTAATATGATCCCCTTTCAATGAAATGTTAAGGCATTGGTGAGTGCCAGAGAAGAAGTCAAATGTCTCAGTGCTCAGAAGGAAACAGTGAACCAACAAGCAATCTTTTAGAAGGGGTTTGATCAAGAAAATAAGGTGAGGAAAATGCTTGCCTGAAAAAATAAGGAACCGCAGGTAGCTAATCAAATCAGAAAGAGCCAGGAAGGAAAAATGATTCAACTGAGTGAGATCTAAATAAAACAGCCAAAAATCTTTTGAATGAGTTTATCACAAGCTTTATCAGGACACACTAAATCACCACCCAAGGAGATTTGTAAATTCCTCCAAAAGCCCAGATGTATGACCATCCCATTTTGCGAGACACAAATTGCGATGTTTTGCAACTAGCAATTTGCGAGTCGCGAAATGTAATGTACAACAGTGTATGAGACACTGTTTGCAATTCTTCAATGGGTCAAAAGGGACCTACCGCATTAATACTCATGAGGCAGGTTGCAATTTGCGACCAATTGGGTTTGGCCTGCAAGCACAGGGATTGTGGCCTGCTGGGGACAGCAGACCCCCATGTCTGTGATTTATTTTCAATAAAGCAACTTTTTTTGTTTTAAATGCAGCCCGTTTTCCTTAAAAAGAGATGGGTTGCATTTTTTAAAAATTAACATTTTTCTTTTAATTTTTTAAGTACAGGCAGTGCTCCCTGCTCTGAAAAAATCTTTTTGCACCCATTCACAAAGGGGAAAGTGTCCCCTGGGGACCTCTTCCCATTTGCGAGTGGCTTACCACCTATTTGAAGTAGGTGGTAAACTGCGACTGTTTTGCAACTACTATTATGAAGGGACGCTCTTGGCACGAACCTTCCTAATAGCGACTCGCAAACACTATTTTGTAGGTCACCGACCTGCAAAATAGCATTTGTCTTTACTACCACCATTTTTTTGCGGTCCCAAACGGGCTGACTTCCCGTTTGCGACTGCAAAAAACTGTTGTTCATCTGGCCCCAGATTAACTCAAATTTCCTCAGAGTAGTGTGAGAAAGATATTGAGGAGCAGTCACGGCCCGTGTAGGGCGTGCCACCGGGCAGTGACGTGGGGCGGGGAGAGGGGCAGGGTGGGGGTTTGTCAAAAGCCGCAAACGGACGATTTCAGGTAAGTACCAAAAAAAAGATTTTCGTATCGCCAAATGTGATGCAGCACGTGCAAAAATACTAATTTTTTTTTTTGGTACTTACCTGAAATCGTCCGTATACCACATTTTACAACCCCCCAACCTGCCCCTCCCCGGACCCACGTCACCGCCTTCTGGCCCGCCCTACACGGGCCGTGGCTGTTGAGGAGGGAAATTAGTCACTTCCATCCATCAAGGCCTATGGGCTTGATGTCCTGCCGGGGTAGGCTTATAAACTCTTCTGAAAGGAGCTAGCACCCTAAACACTAGAAACCTGTAACAACATCCTGTGTTGTACAAAACCCCTTTCTACATTCCACAACGGAAAATGGGTTACTTTCCTGAAACCCTTGAGAGCACAGAGACCTCTGGATCAAGCCGTCCAATAACGTTGACATGTTGTCTATCGATTTTTAGTGAAGATTGTTTCTTTGCAAATGTCCTAACCAGGCTCAAAGACTCTAATCACTCAGGTTTAATCAGGGCTGGTTACTTGCCTCTAATGTTTACTACCTGGGGAAAATTATATATCAAACATTCACTCCGCTCAAGCAGTATAGTTTTTAGATGCAGAGAGGGATTCCGTGTTGGTGAATTGGAAATACTTGAGAAGCATATTTGAAGGGAAACCTTTGCCTTTTGAATTTTGTGACTGAAACCGGCAGCAGCAGTGGGGGACACGGACTGGGGCTGTTTTACGAACTCCCCCAAGGACTTTTCATCCACCTCTCGCGTTTCCCGCTTCGCGGGAAACGCTCGTATCTGGGGCTACTCCCGAGAAAAGGCTGAGGGAGACTACGTCGCCCACAAGGCAGTGTGGCACTGCGACAACCTCCCGCAACGCCCAGAGCAGAGCAGGTGTTTAAAATCAACACCAGAACAGCGCATCGCGGGAAACCTTTGCCTTTTGAATTTGGTGACTGAAACCGGCAGCAGCAGTGGGGGACACGGACTGGGGCTGTTTTACGAACTCCCCCAAGGACTTTTCATCCACCTCTCGCATTTCCCGCTTTGCGGGAAACGCTCGTATCTGGGGCTACTCCCGAGAAAAGGCTGAGGGATACTACATTTCCCACAAGGCAGTGCGGCACTGCAACAACCTCCCGCAACGCCCAGAGCAGAGCAGGTGTTTAAAATCAACACCGGAACTGCGCATCACGGGACGAGCCGGGCGAAGCCCGGGCAAAGGGCGGGCCGGCCAGAGCCGGGCTGGGCTACCCCCTTTTGATCTTCCGGACTTTGAAGTAAGACTATATGTATTAATAGAAAGACTCCACCTTCTTATTTTTGCCTATTGTGTTAAGTCCACTGTATAAAATATGAATAACATCATGAGCTTAGGGATTAAATCGTCAGTGGGAGGCTCTGTTAAAGGGACATTAGACGCATTTATTATAAGGGCTACTTCAGTGTTAGAAAAAGAAATAGCGCTAACCGAGAAACGAATATCTTCAGAATGGCAGAGCAAACGCTCATCTTTGGGGGCTATTCAGTCAGTAAGGACGCCTACGCATACCAGTATTAGCAATGAACAAACAAATGATATAGGTATTCCCCCACAGCTCCAAGATCTTCCAGCTCGATTAGCGACCCATGGGGATTCCATTATTTCTGACACCAGTTTAGATTCACAATTGGAACCCCCTTGGAAGAATCACTACTTGTAGTTTCTAGTAATTTTATCTCTGAGAAGGTCAACAGTACCAAACTACCAGGGGCAGGCATTCCCTTAAAAAGAAAGAGGGGAGGCGTGAAGCAAAAGGGAAGTCGAGCAAAATTCCGCTGTGCCCTTACGAGTCCCAAGAAATCCAATGGTTTAGATGAAAGTGGGGATAATCAGGGTTATTCGACTACATACTCTCAGCAAACATTAATGAATAACATTGAGCATTTGATTAAATCCTTGCTATTACCTATAGTTGAGAGGGTTAAGCGAATGAATGAGCAATTAGGGTCTATTATCGATATTGGAATTGCTAATTCCAATCTACTCAAAGAATTGTTGCCTAAGAGGCCTCCCTTGATTGATCCTGAGATGAGAATAGCGCCCATGGTAACTAACAATGAAACTAGCAGCAAGTCGCATCCAATGGTTCATGATAACATCATAGGTACAGAGTCCGAACCTAGTCCTCGAGTCTACTAACCCTAGGGAAATACCAGAAAATAGGCGACTAAACAAGAAAGTCCAGGGGGAACAGGTTGATATGCAGAGGACTCCTAACAAGGATAAACAGACTATGGGGACTACAAATCACATTGATCTTCCACCGGAGGCAGAGCCCCTTGTCATTGTACTAACAGGGGTGCCTGAGTTGTCACCAGGGAAATTCGAGAGTCATCAGACCCTCAAGAACAAAGCTACGCATTGGCTAAGAATAAATAGACCATTACCTGCACATTTAGATGGTGAAATCCTAAATGTCGGAAGGTTAGGTTGGGTAGGAAGAAGACCGAAGGATATTTCCGGGGACATAATTATTATAAACTTTAGGGATCGCAGGGTGATAAACCATATTCGAGACTGGTTCCCTGAGGGATATGAGGGAGGTATATCCACCAGAGACTTAAGTAATTTTTTAACCGAAAGCTTTAGTGGTTAACCCCTGGAGACGAGGGAACTTATGTTCTCGGACTATTGCGCTGCCCATGTTCAACATCCTTACTTCTAACCGCTTCTCTTCTCTTATGGGGTTGGAGGGGGTTGATTGACTGCCATCTAGGAGCAATAAGTCTTTAAGAGAGTATGAGCCTCCTCCAATCCTAGACCAGATGGAAGTAAGTAAGGAAAGAAACTATACAGATATAACTAGTAGCATAGGAGGGGTATTGAAATATTGAGAAATGATTCTTGCTGCCCTAGAGAGCATAGCAACTGCCCAGATCTATATATTATCTCCTGGAACATTGCAGGGTTAAATAGAAATCTGCTGGATCCTACTTGGCATGCATTTATTGGAACGTATGATATCATACTTTTGCAAGAGACTTGGATGTTAGAATGTCCCCATAGGGTAGGTTACAAAACGTACTGGGTGGGGGCGACCACATCAGTAAAAGGAAGACCCTCTGGAGGATTGACTATATGGGTTCGTGTGTCATTGCCAATTGAGATCAACTCTCTAGATATTACTTCTCCCGACATACTGGGTCTAAAATTAAAGGCTAAAGATGACAAAGTTACATATCTCTTTACTGTATATAATAGACCATCTCGTTCACATGGTGTATCACTAGTTATTAATCAGCTGGACAGTGTCCTTGATACATTGCAATTTGGAGCCAGTGCTCGGCTTTGGCGATTTGATGGAGTCCCAAGACCAAGCATATAATATTCCATCTCTGGCTAGCGAAAAGGAGGTGAAGTGCACAGTAGCTGTGACTCAGCTCCTAGGTCTAACCTTGGCACATAGTCTTAGATCATGTAATGGGCGTCTTCCATCTGATAGACCTAA
This sequence comes from Lissotriton helveticus, assembly GCF_964261635.1. Lineage (NCBI taxonomy): Eukaryota > Metazoa > Chordata > Amphibia > Caudata > Salamandridae > Lissotriton > Lissotriton helveticus. Next base: position 1,066,079,191 of record NC_136067.1, on the reverse strand, counting down.
AGCCCATACGTTTCGTAGAAACATCTCACAAAGTCATATAGATTATATGATGGTGTCACTAAGCTGCTGGTGTTTTTTGTGTGACTTTAAAATAATCTCTAGAACAGAGAGTGATCATTTACCTTTGAGTTTGAGGGCCTCAACAGACCTTTTATCATATAGCAGACTCTGCAAATGAGAATTATGACCCCTTAGATGATCAAATCATGCTGAACAGGAATGACCATTCTGTAAAATGGCCAAACATCCTGGGGGATAAAAAGGCAATGATTAATATCTACTTAACTTTTTCTGATATCTTAGCTCCGTATACCGAGAGTAACGTACCGCCGATTACGATGACTGATATCCATGGCAGGCTGGTAGATGCTCTAGGCCCTATACTAAGTAAATCAATACAAAGAAAGAAAGGAGAGACAACCGAAAGGACTGGACATGGTAAACCATGGTTCAGTAAGGATTGTCAAATAGCGAAGTCCGAGTTAATAAAAGCAATAAAAAGTAATGATATTGTCAAAACTAGGGCAAAAAGGCGTGCCTATAACCAAACAATAGATGCTGCCAAGAGAGTTTGGGATGAGGAGATATGGGCGGGTCTTATAAATGCAGCCAAGATAAAGGACCAAGCAGGATTTTGGAAATTAATCTCGAAGGGTAATAGGGCAGGTAGTAAACATAGAGACCTCTATTTGGATGAGGATACCTGGGTCAACCATTTCTCTGCGCTCTTCTCTGAATCCAATATTGAACCTAATACTGATAATTTTGAATTGACGGGTGAAATGATTGAGCTAGCAAAGGCAGCCAATCTACACTTTTCATTAAAAGAAACTAACTATGTTTTAGAAACAATAAAATCTGGTAACGCCCCGGGTCCTGATAGAATACCCGGCGACCTACTAAAACATGACCTGAAAACCTGGGCTCCCTATATAAATGTTTTATGCAATGCAATAGCAAATTTTGACCCGATACCGAATATATGGAGGGGGGCTGAAATTATTAAGATTTTTAAAAAGGGGAATAGACTTGATTCGGCGAATTATCGCCCGATCAGTCTGATAGACATTCCACAGAAAATATTTGCCAGGCACATATTGTTGCGTCTTTCGTCCTGGATTAAAGAAGTTGATCTGTTAACAAAATTCCAAGCAGGGTTTAGAAAGAAGATCAGTACCATCGATCAGGTCTTTAGATTTCTATGCCTATGTTGGAAATATATTACGATTAGACAGGGTACATTGTATGTAGCTTTCGTGGACCTTAGAGCTGCTTTCAATTTGGTCCCTAGAACTAGTCTCTGGATCCATATGAGAAACCTTGGAATACCTATCGAATTGCTAGTTCAAATTATCAGATTGCATGAAAGTAACTTTGCAAAAGTAAGGTGGGGACCACGGGGAGAACTTACAAGAGAAATTCCAGTGAAGCGCGGAGTGCGGCAAGGTTGTGTGTTGGCACCAACCTTGTTTTCTTTATATGTAAATGATATCCCCTCCTTCCTTGAAGGAAGCAAGAGTGATTCACCAAAGTTAGGGGGGGAAGTGATACCCGCACTACTCTTCGCAGATGACACCATCTTAATTTCTCAGACTCCCGGTGGGCTCCAAAACTTGATAAATACCTTCCATTTATACTGTAACAAAAAGGGACTTGAAATTAACCCTAGTAAAACAAAATATATGTCTATTAACAGAAGTAAGACGTTTAGAAAAAAGGTGGAACTGCAAGGTGAAAGATTAGAGTATGTGAAGAATTTTAATTATTTAGGTATTACTCTGGATTCCAAAATGTCATGGAAACCCCAATTGGAAAAAACTAAATTAGTTTTGCTCCAAAATTCTATGCCCATTATAAAGAAACATAGAGAGAGTACTTCTAAGGCTGTCTCTCCTGCTATAGAGGTCTTTAAATTTAAGGCCCAGTCAGCAGCCCTCTACGGGGCAGAACTTTGGGGTCCACACTGTAAGTGTAATTTTGAAGTGGATGAAAACAATTTCGTACGAAGGTTACTATCTTTACCTAATAGAACTCCAATGGTACCGGTCTTCCTAGACATTAACCTACAGCGCACTGATAGTCTTGCTGCTTTATGTCCCCTTATGTATTGGATAAGAATCTGGACAACGGACGAGCTTGTCCATTACAGATCGGGGTTACAAGAGATAATGCCCTTTGGTATTCTAAAAGATATCCCATGGTTTAAACATATCGCCACCTGGTTAAAATAAATAGGATTATTAAACTATTGGGAAAACCCACAAGAGCTAACGAAATCCTGTAGCAAAATAGCAAAACGTTCATTCTGGAACCATCTAAGTAACACATTGATACAGGATATTAGTTTATGACCTCTAACTTCAAGGTTTCTTCAGTTTAAAGACAATCCTAAATTAGAAATTTTCCTGGATGAGGTTAACCCCTCGGTAGCAAAATCATTATACCTTAAATTCAGATATGGGGTCTTGCAGACCAACGATAAGAAATCCAAATGGGGTAGTAATGCACAAGATAAAGATTTTGACAAATGCGGTTTTTGTAAAAATGTTACATCTGTCAAGGAAAATGGCAGGCATATTTTATTTTTCTGTCCGGCTTATCAATACTCAAGGGAAATATGGATCAAACCCTTATGCAATACCCTCAATCTAAGACACTGCAGACAGGCAGAACGGATTTGATGATCAGACACTACTCGACTGGTAGTTTTTTGTGTGTCCAGGTTTCTTATGAACGTAATGTTCCATTGAGCCAAAAATGGCCTAAAATTGTAATTGCAGTAGTGCTTTATCTAAACTGTTACAGGAGGTAACAAGTCCACTTAATTCTTATCTCATGTCTATTTTTACAACATTATATAGAAGTAATCTAGTAGTGATTGACCGACCGAATAGCAATAATTTAAATTCCAATGGAATGTATGAAATTAATTTTAATACCCCCGTTTATTTTTATATTAATATAAATATTTATTGTATTTTTTATATAAATGATTTTATCTGTAAACTAATGATGAATTGTGGAAACAATTCCCCCATCCCTGTTACTTGGTTTAATTGTCAAGATTGTTTAATTGTTGTGATGATGATTTTAAAATTCAATGTGATGTATTTTTATCCCATGCACTTTTATGGTCTAAAGAAGACCGAAATAAAGTATTGAATTGAATATTAGAAGAAATTAATTTCCCTCTGTAGTTTACCTAGCTGCTTTTATCTCTGTATCAGGACAAGTCAAAGGCAGAATTGGTTTTCAGTGGTGCCCTAATGCATGATATCCCGATAGATCTTGGCTCCTGGAAGGGCTGCCCTGGTCTCCTTTATTAATCGCCAACTTCACCAAGCCTCGTTTCTGTAAAAGCAGGATGGAAGGGTGAGCTAATGTGTCCCCCCCCCCCACACTTACTGAAACTGGAAAAAAAACACTACTTGAGGATGATGTAAAATTATCTTTTTCCCAAGGGAAGAGAATTTTAATTATCTGTTCAAATAATTAGTGTATTTTCAAAGAATTCTGAGTACTTGTCAGTGCAATGAAAACAGAGGCACTGTTGATTAATTGTAATCTCTTGAATATTTTGGTATCATTCTGAAATATTTGTACATATTTTGAGATTCTGCATCTAGGGCTCCAAGTTTAATTCTGTGTCTGGATTACATATAGGATAAAATATGGCCGGCAATCATAAAGGACTTCAAGACCTAAGGACTTTTTCTCTCTTTCTGGTGGGCTGAACCAGCTGGATAAATAGGGTTATATTACCACAGTGTTTTTTATGTGTCAGTCTCTTCCTTGTTATCCCAATCATTTGTATTTTTATTTTAGAAGGTTAAATGGAAGGGCCTTATCTTTTATCGGGTAAACCAAAATGCAGTTAGTGGCCAGAAAAAAACTTTGTGCCCTTCATAGAAAGGGCGATTGCCTCTCCTCGATACTGAGTGTAATCATCTTGCAGCCCTCTTCCACATACTCCAGTTAATTATGGGCCCAGAATTGGGTCATCAATATAGCATAACTACCCTGTTGACAATGGCAAAATGTCACAGGCGCCATAAGTTTATGTCTTAATACCACGGATCAAAATGAGTTAATGAAAATAATATGTGCTTTATTTTAAGAATGTCAGATTAGCAACTGAGGGAGGTCTTCCACTCATCTGGGAGAATCAAGCCCTGGCAGAAGAATTGACAATCCCCATTCCTGAGTGGCAAGCAAAACATCTATGGAAATGGACCAAATATGTGGCTGGGGCAGATTGCTAATATTTGAGGAGGTTCAGCAAAAATGGACCTCCAATTCTGTGATATTTTTTAAAAGAAATATTTATGTCTGAGGAGCTTCATCTCTTTTTTTAGCAAAGGATTTATCACAGGTTTATCAAACATTTACGGGTCGATTCCGGTTCGGAAAAAAACGCTCCGAATAGCCGTAGGGAGCGTTTTTCCCGTACGAATCGTACCCTGCAACGTCCCCTGTACGTACGACGAAGTATGATTTGTACCAGGAGCTGGACTCCGTACGAATCGTACAGAGACCGTACGAATCAAAAACCCATACGAATCTCCCTCGGAACCCGCTGTACGCGACATCCGTACGGTTCGCCGCTGGTTTCTCCGACCCAGCGAGTACTATTCGTCTCGGGTACGCACCGTACGGCGCTTTTTTTACGGGAGCTGAAAACGTCCGGAGAAGCAGAGTTCGCCTTGAAACACGTACGGAATGCCCCCCCCCCCGGGTATGGTGCGTACACCCCATGATCGCAGGGGTACGGTGTGTACCCCTGCGATCATGGTGTGTGCGCACCGTACCCCACGATCATGGGGTGTATGCACCGTACCCCATGTTCGCTGGGTGTACGGTGCGTACACCCTGCGATAGCGGTGTACGGTGCGTTAACCCCATGATCGCAGGAGTACGGTGCGTACCCCTGCGATCATGGGTTGTACGCACCGTACAGTGTGTATGTGATTGTGTGCTTTTCCGTACGAATCGGCCTTACCTGACGTGGACCGTACGAATCGCGTCCTCATACCCTGGTCTGGATCGTACTCGTCGGGTCGTACGGCATGTTTACGATTCGTACGGAGAGGGCTCTGGATACGAATCGTACTGACGTTTTTTTTCCAGGATCGGAATCGACCCCATAATGATTTGGACATTTCCAACCATACAAAAGTGAGGGAAACCTAGGCAGGGGATCTGGAATTCCAAGTTTCAAAGGACTGAGGTGGGATTAAAGAGATATGCACATGTCATTCAAGTATGTGTCCCAACATTCACTCTTTCAATGCATTGATCTTTCTAAAAATGCTCTGCAAGTAATCATGTTTTGGGTTCTCTCCTAGCAAAAATGTGCATCGCAAAAAAGATGCAGTTCCTATGTGCTCAGTGTGGATTGTGAAAATGAAAAGGACAGATCCAATAGAAGAACGGTACTATTCCATGATTGGCAACAGTTGAAATTTAGGAAAGGTGGAGCTATTTTAAAAACTGGATAACTGTACCACGAACAGATTTTTTGATTGATTTTTGAGTTTACCCAGGAGCCAATGTATGGGAATCTTATTTCTTAGATAATGAAAAGGTAATAAACATTTATGAGTTCTATGTAACTTTGTGAATTAATTTACCCTATTCTTCACTGTATTTGTGCATCCGACTTTCCAGTAAAAAATATTACACTCAAAAAAGATACTTTTCACAAGAGTCATGAGCTGGACAGCAGATGTTTATTTGACATGACACTAAACAACACATGTCCAATAAAATAACCTTTATTTCTCTTGAGCACAGAGGAGTGATGATTGCAGCCAGCTGCTTCGCCTTTGCCCTAAAGACCGCTATGACTTTTAAACGTAATTCGGGTTGTAGCAAAATGTCACAGTGTCTAGGCTCTAATACTTTTTTTAGGAACACACAGGGGCGACATGATATCACCATACAGCATCCAAGTGCAGAAATGGGCAACATATCAAAGGCTTCTTTTGCAATCTCCTGCACCATCCTGAAGAGAAAATTCTTATTTCAGACTAATTACCCTCACTAATTGCCTATATTGTTTTGCCTCCATCACTGTAACCAGACAAGTTAATTGCAGATGTGAAACAGAGCGCATGCTTCCTATTGTAACATTTAAACACATTACTTCAATAGAGTTAAGCACATTTCACAAACAATGTTAATAATCAAACTGCTTCTCATTTTTTATTTTTCTCCCAGGAATTTACCTGGCATGAATCGTTTTCAAATAATGAGAAGACGACAATGGTAATATATGTATTTAGGAAGTTTATTGTAACTTTCACTGCTCTTTCCGAGAAGAGAAGAAATAGCAGATATTAGTTACTGACGACTAATGTATCCTATCTGTCACATATTTAATCACACTGCTGCACTTAAATGGGAGGGCTCTTGTAGGTTAAAAGTGACTAGGAGGCATAACAGATGAAGAAGGTAGGTTTACTGTCGCATTTACATCAGTACAATAACATGCTTTAATTCCCACAACACGTTCTTATATAAATACAAAACTTCAAATGCTACAAACATTTCAATAATATATTACAAAACAAACTCACAAATATTTAATAGCTAATTTCCTACAACGACAAGAAATTCATATCAATTCATTTTATTTAAAGTGAATTACATGAAATTGATTTTTTTTGTCAAAATATTGATGACCAGTTAAATTGATAGTGCAGCCAAAAAGCAAGCAAATTTACAGCGCTAAATTTGCTACAATACACTTAATATGATATATTTATTTGTGATAACTTGTCAATTTTTGCTGTATTTTATCACAGTATGCACTCATGAAAATAAAACAAAATGATAAAACAAGCATTGCCAAACCCAGTACGTTTCGGCTGTGACCTGCAACGTGGGTATTTGTACGTGCTCGATCTCCGTGCAGCGCTACATAAGAAACAATTCGGTCAAACAACATTTTGGGCAGTTGATTTTCCCAGTTTTATTAGGGTTTACTGAAAGAGCGTGGTGTAGTTTACAACGTCCTAGTGATAGTGTTACAGAGCGAGAAAGTCCTGTGGTTTTCTGCATTTGGACTTTGACCCATTTGTGAGGACTGTGGACCTCCAAGGCCTTGGGGGTCACCACACGTGTGCGCAGCACGCACACACAGACAGGACACACACTCGGGTTGCTGGTCTGGACAGGAAGTGCCGTGCCACTTCCAGTCCGTTTATTTATCTCTTTCTGGCCACGCCTGGCCAGAAAGTGTTACATTGTGTGCTAGTGCTTCCGGGGCTCAGGAGAGACCCTCGGAGCACTAGAGCGCTACATCCCTCCCCAACTTGGATTTTGAAAACTTGGGTTTGAAAACAACAGTCAGTGATAGTTCAGCATCTGAAGTCAGCAAGCTTCTGGCTCGGCTTTGGATTAGGTCTAAGATCATACCTCCATCTGCCTCGGACCGGTACCTGCTCAGCTCTCGGGCTGGGTGTCGAGATGCTTGCGTCGCCCTGGTCTGTAGTGTTCATAGGCGTGCTCGCATCATTGGACCTTCCCGCTCCAGTCTCGGACTCTTCTTCCGCTGGCTCCATTTGGTCGGAGTTGCGTTGTCGAGTGGCCGGTATTTGTTTGAACCAGGAGACATTCCTAGTTACTTCTTCTCCATCCCGGCGAGCTGTGACGGCGGTGCCCCGCATTTCTTTGACGACCCATGGTTCTGGCTCAAACGCTGTGTTGAACTTCCCTCCAGGCCTTCGGGTCCAGATTAGCACAGTCTCGCCTGGTAGTATATTTCGGGACTGGGCACGCCTCTTGCTGCTTGCTTTCTCATTCGTTCTCCTCCGCCTTTCTTGGGTGCGCCTGGGGGAGTAAGGTGGAGGTGTCCAGTTGTCGGCCATGGGGAGTAGATCTCTTCTCGGTCCAGCAAACATCAGCGCCCATGGTGATTGTTGCGTGGTGCTGTGGGGCGTGCTTCTGTACTCCCGTAGAAACAGTTGGAGGGCTTCCTCTGGGTCTTTTCCTTCAGCAGTGGCAATTCGCAGGATCTTGTTGGTTGTCCTCATGAACCGCTCCACCTCCCCATTTGCTTGAGGCCATTGGGGCGTGATTCGGTGATGTCGGATGCCTAGGTTGTGTAGGAACTCCCGGAATTCGCTCCCCTGGAATGGGGGGCCATTGTCTGTTTTGATGACCATAGGAACTCCAAACATGGCAAAAGACTTGCTCAAGAGTGGGCGGATGTTGGCAAAACTGGTTGAGGTGGCAAGATCTACAATCGGGTATTTCGTGTAGTTGTCAATCAGCACGACAGTGACTCTCCCATCTGGGAAGCTCCCAAAGTCCAGGCTGAGCCATGACCATGGAGATGGAGCATGCTCCTCCGTGATTACAGGCGCGGGGACGTCCGCTGGACTAGTTATCTGGCATGCTCGGCACTGGCGCACCACGGTGTCAACAGTTTCCTCCAGGTTCGGGAACCAGACCTTCTCTCGCATTCTAGCTTTCATCCGGCGGGTGCCCTGGTGTCCTTCGTGTGCTAGGATAGTCGCCCTTTCCTGTAGGGTCTTAGGGATGATCACTCGGTGGCCTCTGAGGATGAGGCCATTGCTTGCTTGGCTCAGGTCATGGCGCACTCTCCAGAATTGTGTCAGGCGTGTTCTGTCGTCCTCGCTCCAATTGCTGACATTCCTTAGGAAGTTTTCCCAGGACCCTGATTGTACGGCCTCTGCTACCCTCTGGATGACCGCGTCGTTCACATACTCAGGTATGATGGCGTCAGCTGTGAGGGCTTGTGGACAAGAGGCAGCTGACAGCATGTCCACAAATTCTTCAGTGGGGTTCTCAAGTTCTGTTTGTTGGCATTCCTTTGGGCCTGGATGCCTGGATAGAAAGTCTGCGGGGTTCTTGGCCCCGGGGCGGTAGGCGAGGTCCATTTGGTACTGCTGCACTTGTATGGCCCAGCGTTCTATCCTCGGGGGTGGATGAGGAGCGGTGCCCTTGAACAAAGGTATCAGCGGTTGGTGGTCAGTTATCATGCGGAACGGGTGTCCAGAGATGTATAGGTGGAAATGAGCGCATGCCCACTTCACTGCTAGGGCCTCTCTCTCCACTTGCGAGTACCTTGACTCGACCGGAGTTAGTGCTTTGCTTGCGAATGCTAGTGGCGACCATGTGCCGGGCTCGGTCTCCTGCGATATCACAGCTCCTAGACCAACCGGGCTAGCGTCTACTACTATTTCGGTGGGTTTGGAGGTGTCAAAGTAGGCCATCGTAGTGCTGTCTAGCAGCGCCGTTTTTATTTTGTCGAATGCATTGGCTTCAGTCTCTGTCCATCGCCATGCGTTTTCCTTCTTCGTTAGGTTCCTTAACGGTTCTGCAATTGAGGCCAGGTTGGGGATAAACCTTGCACAGTATTGTGCCATCCCCAGGAAGCTACGCACTTCTGATGCTGTGGTTGGTGCAGGGGCATTCTTGATCGCCACCGATTTGCGAGGGTCGACAGCGACTCCCTCTGACCCGAACACATAGCCAAAGAATTCGATGGACTTCTTGAAAAATTGACATTTGTCCTTGTGAAGGGTTACGCCATACTGTGCAAGCCTGTGTAACGTTGCTTTTAGCCTGTTGTGGTGTTCTTCGCTCGTTTTGGCATGGATTAAGATATCGTCGCTGACGTTCAGCACTCCTTGGAGCCCAGAGAGGATTTCTTTGATCGTGTTCTGGAAAATCTCAGCTGCCGATGAGATCCCAAAGTTTAACCTCTTGTAGCGTCTCAATCCCAGGTGTGTCGAGAAAGTTGTGATGTATCGGCTTTCTTCAGCTAGTCTCAGCTGGTGATATCCTGCATTGAGGTCCAGTTTAGAAAACCATTGGGCGCCGTTTAGGTCCGTCAGGATGTCATCGACTGTAGGCGTGAGGTGTCGCTCACGGCGAATGGCTTTGTTTGGGATTCTCATGTCGATGCAAATTCGGATTTTCCCCGGTTGTTTCGGTTTCTCGGCTATGACCATGGGGGACACCCATGGTGTCGGTCCGGACACCTTTTTGATCACTCCCTGTGATTCTAGCAGGTTCAGTTCTTGCTCGACTGCGGCACGCAGGTGGAATGGCACTCTTCGGTGTCGGAGTGCAATTGGTTGCACTGTAGGGTCTATGTGTAGCTTGATAGGTGGGTGCTTGATGGTTCCAAGGCCTGTGAACAGCTTGGGGAACATGAGTAGGATGTCTTCAACTTGCAGTGCTCGCACTGCGTTCGCGAAGGCAATGAGGCCTAGGTCTTCCGCCGTGTTGCTCCCTACTAACAGGTCTGCCTCTTTGTCGATCACATGGAATGTGGTCGTGACTTCCTGGTCCTCTGCTCGGACTTGCACAATCATTTTGCCCCGCAGTGGGAGGGGATCCTGACTGCCATAGGTGAAGATCCTGGCTTTAGACGGAACAAGTGTGGGTTTCGGATTAAGTGCTTTGTAATGCTGAATGCCCATTACATTTACCGTGGCTCCGGTGTCGATGACTCCGATCGCTGGTGAACCGTGGATTTGTATCTGGCACTTGGGTTGCGGCCGTCGGCTCTTCTTCAGCTCACTGACAAAGGATACGAAATAGCATTCGTCATCGTCGTCTGTGGACGAATCATCGTACTGTGGTTGCTGCGACCTGTGCGACCTAGTGGAGCGTGACGTTGTGGAGTCATCTAGCGACAGCTGTTTGACTGCTCCAGCGGCCGATCGCCGTCCTGAAGCGTTCCGTCCTCGAGACCCCCCTCTGCACACGCTGGCGAAGTGGTTGGGGATGCCGCATTTGGAGCATGTCTTCCCTCGTGCTGGGCAGCCATCTTGGGTGTGTTCCTCCCTGCCACAGTAGCCGCACGGTGTTTGGCGTCGTGTTCGCGTCGGCCCTCGACCTCTGCTTCCTCGGCTCGACACGCGCACTGCATCCACCCGTTCTGTCTTGATCACTGTTCCTGTTTCGTGGTGTGGATTAAGGGCCGCCTCCATCGCGGTGGCGCGGGCGTCAGACAGCTCGTGGGACCGTGCAAGGATCAAGATTTCGTCGAGTGAGATTCGCGGCTGCCTCAGGATCAATGTCCGCAAATGTTTGTTGCGGCAACCCTGGATGAGTTGTGCTGTGACTTCCTTCTTTTCGTCGTCCTCGGTGCACGTGCTTATCAGGTCTCTTAGTCGCGCGTGAAACGCGTCCATTGTTTCCCCTTCCCGTTGTTTGGCTTGTCGGAACTTGAACCTCTCGTAGTGGGGGTTCAGTTGTGGGTCGAAATGGGCGTTGAGCGCGTTGACCGCAGCATCGAAGTCATTGGCGGCACCTGTGTTGGGGAGGTGTCTAAATAACTTGTAAAGTTCTGTGCCTCCGAAGTGGAGAAGTAGAGAGCGTTTCACTTCATTGTCTTTCTCTCGGGTGGCTGTGAAATAATTGTTGAGTTGCCCCAGCCACACTGCCCATCGGGGTGCTGCTGTCCCCGGGTCAATCAGCTCGCTGAAAGGCGGTAGCGCCTGTAACTGTGCATGTGTGGAGGGTGTTGGAGCCTGAGCTGCAGGGGGCGCTGCTACCTGTGGTGCACCTCCGGTGGCCCCTCCAGTGGCCCCTCCGGTGGCCCCTCCTTGGCCTTGAGACATGCTTGCGTGGGCAGTGGTCTCTCCACTATGCAGGCGCTGGTTTCACTTGCTTTGCGTTTAATTGTGTTGTCCTGTGCTTGTTTAATTGTATTGTCCTGTGCTTGTTGAATTGTATTGTCCTGTGCTTGTTTTTTTTTTTTTTTTTCTTTGTCCGTTCGTGTTGCCGGGTGTCTGTTCAGAGCGCTGGGCGCGCGCTTTATTATTTTTTTTCCTGTTCTCTCCCTCAGCGTCAGGCGTTGCTGGGCCTGCGCGTCGGTCTTTTCACACACGCGGTGAAAACCTGAAGCCTGCGTCGGCCTCACTCGTCTGCGCATGCGCGCACTTCTCGGTCGGCCGGCTGGGCCTTTCTCCGGCGCCTCCTGCTTCTTCGCTCCAGCGCGTCGCCGGTACCGGTCCCTCACGCAGCTTCTTGCATACGCTGCTTACCAGTAGGCGATTTCTTCACTTTGTTCTTGTTTCTGGGTCTCTCGTGTTGGCCTCTGGTGCTGGGTCGGCGGGTCTCGGCTGATTCGGGGCTCGGCGTCTCCGGCGCTCCCGCAGCTGGTCCGCTCGTGGGTGTGGGTGGATCCCACTCCTCGTCGCCAGTGTGAGGACTGTGGACCTCCAAGGCCTTGGGGGTCACTACACGTGTGCGCAGCACGCACACACAGACAGGACACACACTCGGGTTGCTGGTCTGGACAGGAAGTGCCGTGCCACTTCCAGTCCGTTTATTTATTTCTTTCTGGCCACGCCTGGCCAGAAAGTGTTACATTGTGTGCTAGTGCTTCCGGGGCTCAGGAGAGACCCTCGGAGCACTAGAGCGCTACACCATTCTCTGTCAACATGATTCTGATATATTATGAGGATTGAAAAAGCCGAGGTACAACTTCTCGCTGGACGTGAATTGGTTGCAATAGCTGATGTAGACATATTTTCTATTTTGAGGATGAGAATATATTTTAGACAACTTTGACCTTAGCCGATTTTCCTGACAAATGGGATTTTTACACAGACTGTTAAAGGTAAAATGTAGTTGTTCTGCAAAAACATATCACTTCCCAGCTTCTGTTTGGCTTTTAGGAAAAAGGTGGTGGAGCCCTATAATGCTGCAGGCAGGGGATTTTAACGCTTCTAGGAGCATTTCAGTATTTGATGAATCTTCGAACTGGGTACCATTGGCATTAAGAAGTAGTGGATAAGCCCACAAGACAACCTTGGTAAAACACAGGACCAAACTAGGGCGGAAGACTTTATTTATTTGTTAACAGGTGAACTGAAGGACGTTGACAAAACATTAGTCTGATACATTATGATTTATTGCTCACAGAACTTAAAAAATGAGAATTATTGGTATAAGTAAATTATCTAAGGTACTTCGAAAGCCTCTAATAGGCTATTTGTTTAAGCATAATTGCACTGCAAAATGTGGGTGAACACTGAAGGCAATGTGCAAAATGAGGGGTGGGGAGTCAACAGGTATTAATGCCCTGCTGAATTCTGCGAACTAATTATTAGGCTTACAGCTCCAACTTCAGTTTACAGATGCACACAGGCACAGTCCACCTGTCTGTCTTATGTGACAGCTATTATTGAATCAGATACGCTGATAGTGCAGGTGAACTACAGTAGTTAATGATCACATTGTAAGGGCGTCATTTATGGGGGTTTTGGCATAGGACAGCGCAGCAGGCCTTGCTGCTGCGCTGCCCTACGTCAAAAGAAAAGTGTAGGAATGCACCACATTTATTAGATACGGTGCATTGCTATCCTTTTTCCCGGCACACAATGGGCTGCTGTGCACCAACACAGCCACCTTTGCACCATGGTGCATGGGTGCCTGCGTTGCCGTAATGAATATTTTTGCAGGAAGGTAAACCTTCCTGCACAACAGCAATCACAAGAGGATTTTTCTTCTTTCTGTGTGTGCTGTAGAATGCTGCATGCGTAGAAAGAAGAAAAACAAAGAGAAATAAATACATTTCTCCTCGTTACGCCTCCTTAGTAGAGGGGTAAGTGTTTGGTGCTGCCTCAGACTTACGATTTCTCGTAAATCTGGGGCAGTGTCAAAAAGCCATGGATGTTGCTGGGTACGTATCAAGCAATACTCATAGAATGCCCCTTTCACGCAGTTTACCTAGGTAGTTATATTTAGGTCTGCATTTTCATAGAAAGAGCGTTATCTGGTTTGCTAATACCTTAGGCGCCGGTTGACCAATCTTCACAAAACTTTCCCCCTAAAAAAGTCATCCACATCAGCTCCTTCTGGGGAAACTTTGGGGTGATCCGTCAAATGAGGGTGAAAAAGGGGGGTCTCAAATTGCAAAATCCTCATTCAGTTTCCATAGACGTCTTTCGACAATGTTACAGCAAAAAGTGCTTAATGGAATTAAACTATATTTGGAAGGAAGCTAGATCTTCATCTGCAGATTGTGCTATTGCTGATTTGAAGTAAATCCATTCAGTTGTTTTTGAGAAATTTAAGGTAAAAACGAATTGTGTATATTTTGGCAGTTGGGTCTGCGAGAGTCTCCCGAAACTCTTGTGTGAGCGTCAATTTAAAAATGGAGCAGTTCGATTGGCCCAGGGAGCTTTATTTCCCTTTCGCCATCTTGCTCCAGCAGGAGTCAGACTCCAGTAGGAGTGAGCACTCTGATTGGCTGCCAGCACCATAATAGAAATACTGCTGCCAGCCATCACAGGACTCGGGGGCTTAGTACCCTGTCCTGAAATAATAAAAAAATAGTATTAGGGGGCATGATACGGATACCGTAACTGCATAGGCACCATTAGGGGGGATCCAGAAGGACCATGCCTTGGGCCAAAAATTAAAATAAAATGGCAAAAAATGCAGCGAGCCCGCAAGACTCACACGAGAACATAAAAAACAAAAAAAGCAAAATGGCGGCAGGCCGCATTCAATAATTATAAGAAACTGTAGCCAACCCTGAGGCTGTATTCATGAAGGTGAGGGCGCTACGTGCCCCCCCTGCCCGAGCCTCCAGAGGCTCCAGGGAACTCACCTCGAATTTGTTTACAGGGAGAGGGGGCTACGATGTCTCCCCCAGCCTTCAGAGGCCCCGGGGAGCCTACCCCACAGGGATGGAATTTGACTATATGGGAAGGGGGCCTAGCGGCCCCTCTCTAAGCCTTGAGAGGCCCTGGGGAGCCCACCTCTGGGGCTGAAATTTAAGAAAATGAGGAGGCCAAACCTGAAAAGTTCCAGGTTGAAATTGTTTCAAATGGGGAGCCGAACCCCAGGGCAGACAACTTTATGGGAGCAGGCTATATGGCCCCCTTCCCTGAGTCATTAATGGTTCCATGGACCACATTCCCAGGGCTAATTCTGTTGCTAAGTGCTAGGGAGCCCACCTGCTGAACATAGCAATTTTCCATGCTTACAGCAGCGCATTCAGGGAAACCTGTGATTGCTCACACTTTGCAGGAGAATTTTCAAACCTGGCGCCAAGTGGGAGCAAACACCAAGTCCACTCCCACCAGGCAGGAGCTTTGAAAATACTCCCCACCACTGTTATCTGTTGACCTGCTGCGCTAAATAAATCACTATATTCAACGCTCGTCAGGGGTAGTAAGTGCTATATAAATGCAATATAAATGCAAATGCAATGATTGTATTATGTTAGTATGTAATACATGCTCCTCCAATTATGTCCCAGAGTGTCCTTAGGGCTGTAGAACCAGATTGTGCAACAGGTGCAGTCCTTTAGAGTGCAGTCCTTTGGGTGCAGATACAGATTCCAGAAAGGCTGTCCTTCTACTTGTTGTTTCAGGCAGCAGATCTGAGTTGCTTGCCAGTATGCAGTGTTCATGGGCCTTAATCAGGGGGGCACATCTGACCAATGGGATGGAGGGTGGCACCCAGGTGTATTACCACTTCCTCCAAAGTGTGGCAAATTCTTGCCCCAGAGGGCACCGTTCTTCCAAAATTCAACATGGAGAAAGTCTCTCCTTGAAGGTTACATCAGGCTAAGCGAATTCAGTGTTGTGTCTAAGATTCCCTAACACTCCCTTCCACCCCTCTCCCTGATCTAATTACAGAGCCTCCTGTGTGGCTGGGGGTCCAGTATGTGGGGGTGAGCCTGTGCTGTCCCAAAGTGTCATTCTCCCTTTAAAGACCAATTTGGGCTTCCTGCCTTCTGCCACTGCAGTTTCAGGTCTCCCCCTACAGGAAACCCATTGTCTCTCTAGCAGGCTACTTCACACCTCATTAAGACACGTTGGCTTAGCTGGGCAGAGGCTAGCTAATCAGGAGAGAGGAACTGGAAGGCTGGATTTTGGCTTACAGAAAAGAAAGTGTAATAACGTATGTTCTGTAATAGGTATTATACATCTAGAAGTGGCAAGTTGTTGGATTTATCATAACTAGAATTTTAAGTCCTTGAATGACATTTTTAGCTCCTTCCTATTCCAATGTTAGCCTATAGAGCTAAGTGTCTACAATGGGGAAAACAAAATTGGTAGTTTTCTCTCACCAGGGCATATAAAACATTGTTAAAAATGTTTTTGATTATAGTTACATGGAACCCTACCTCAAGGGCACCTAGGGGATACCTTAGGAGTGACTTATATGAAACAAGATAGATTACTACTTTGGAAGTACCTTTAATTCCAAAGTCGAAAGTGCATAGATTTCCAAATTAAAAGCAGCCTGTAGGGCTTTTAAAATGACAGCAGGTAGGAGAGCAGTGCCCTCTCTAGTGCAGGAAATCTACTGGACCCCTAAACCTCCCTGCCCTATGATATAATAGGGACTTATATGTTGGCTGAATCCTCCTTGCCTTATTATATACTAGGGACTTACAGGGGTCTGTCATTACCAATTAGAAGTATACCTAACCATGTTCTTTTAATCAGTTCACAGGCCCTTGGTCTGTGTAGCAGAGCCCAGGGCACAATCATAGTCAGACAACCTGTATCTACTAGTCAAAATGGGCGCAACAAGTGGGTGGACACTGCAACAGTTCCTGATTTCTCCCAGCTGGCCTATTCTTCTGAGCGACAGGGTCACAGAAAGTTCCAACAACTTGAATTCTGCACCTGGACCCTGCCTGAAGTGAGCCCTGCCCTCCATCCACTCCTAGTCCCTTGGAAGTGGTGCTTAAGGTGCCTAGCCAGCCACAATCCTAAACTTAGGACTTAGTAACTTTTCAGTCAAAAAGTGCCTGAGAACCTACCTCTTTGCTGGTCTGGCCACGGTGCATTGCCAGTCTGCCGGACTTTGTTTGCTATGTTCTTCTATGCAGCAGCAAATGCTTATCAGCGGCTCGTCGTAAAAGGGGTATCTGGCCTCATGGAGCCCTTGTCCGCTACAGGCTGCAGCTTTCCGCTGGAAGTTTTTGGCATTCAAAACAGAGGCCAAGGGCCCAATTATGAGTTTGGCGGTGAGGGAACAGGCATCCATACCACCGCACCACTCCCGCACTGCCAAACAGGGCTGCCGCCTGTCTGTCAGTTAACAAGTCAAATGATGGCAGGCGGGTGATGCGGCAGTCCCGCTGCGGTGTAGTAAAAAGGCTCAAATATGAGCCCTATTGCTGCACCACTGCCGGACCCCCAGAGCTTCACAGTCCATGCCATACTGGAACTTGGGATCCAGGCACACAGAGGGATACAACATATTCCCCCTTGCATGCACCAACATGCATGGCCACCAGCAGCTTCATGGAGTACGAACTTCTATGGAACTGCTGGCGGTAAGGACACTCGTAATATGCATTGCAGTGCTGCCACAGCACCACCAGCATATTGTGAGCCCCTGGCCACTGGACCACTGCATGAGAACGCGGTTTCCTGGCGGTTGCGTGGTCCAATGGCAGTCCTACAGCCAAATTTGTAATACAGCAGTCGGACCGCTGGTGCACCCCTATGAGTTTGGTAGACCACCAAACTCCTAATCAGGCCCTATATCTGAATGTAGAAAACGGAAACACAAACGGGCATTGGGATGAACCAGATACCCTGAGGGTAAGAGAGGTAACCGGAGTATATCGTCCCAGAAAAGTACAACACGAAAAGATACTCCAGTGGACCACGGGTTTGTCAGTTGAGTAAAGTGTGAAAAACTGTACCTGCGGTCTAAAAAGTATAGAAGTAGGAGCTACTCGGATGGTTAAGCTATAAGGTTGTGTCTAACGCAACCATGTGTGTTGGGGAAATAAACGAGCTTGTTTATATTACCCTCACACACCCTAGTGGTGTCATGCTTCATCATCGGGTCACCCCGACCCCTACAAGTCGGGGTGGGCTCAACCACAGTATTGGGAAGCTCTTCTGATACATTCGAGGAGGGGGCTTTACATAAGATAAATTAAAATCACCTAGATAGATCCCCGGTATCCCTTTATTTTGGGGTCTATCTGGGAGGTTTAAAAAAAAACTGTATAACAATTATTTATACAAGTGGGTCGTATCAGGGTATTATGGTCCTATGACCCTAGTGCCAACATGTTTCAGTCCTCTGTGGCCGTGAAGGTCCGGGACTTTCTTCAGGGCAAGGAAGCCCCCTATGTGAGGTAAAGAAGGATGGGGTTCCCTATCCTAACAATATAGTGAGGGCAGAGTAGCTGCTCCTCAAGTGTAGAGTGTACTGTTTTATGTGAACTGCCAGGCTGCGTCTGGGGAGAAAAACAAGTAAAAACAACATCATATACTTCTGTGCAGTTTACTGCTTTTCGCAGTGACATCGATAGTCAGGAATGCATACCATTGTTGTGAGCATGCACCAGGTTTTAAGTGCACGCTTGTGTAGAGGTGTCAGCCCCTACTTGTGCCACTCTAGTACATGCCTCCGTGACATATCCTCAGTTGTTAGGATTGTATCAGTGAGGTTCACTATTAATCCCTCATTGTGCTCGTTCCTGGCTGTTGTTGGCCCTTGGATTTGCTCCTGGTGTTCAGTCCTGACTTTTCCTCCTCCCATTGTACCTTCAATCTTCAATTCAAGTAAGTGTCTTTACTTGCGGCGTGTTCGAGCAGAATAATTGAGTATTGTTTTTTAATGTCGAGTGGATATGATTGAGACTAACTCCTTAGGTGCATGTGTTATGATGAGATGTGTATATACACGAATCGCTAATGAATGCAAATCATCAGAATGCGATCACTTGGCCACTGAGACATTGATCCCGAAACGTAATTCATGATATGTCACGGAGGCATGTACTAGAGTGGCACAAGTAGGGGCTGACACCTCTATACAAGCGTGAACTTAAAACCTGGTGCATGCTCACAACAATGGTATGCGTTCCTGACCATCGATGTCACTGCGAAAAACAGTAAACTGCACAGAAGTATATGATGTTGTTTTTCTCCCCAGACGCAGCCTGGCAGTTCACATAAAACAGTACACTCTGCACTTGAGGAGCAGCTACTCTGCCCTCACTATATTGTTAGGATAGGGAACCCCATCCTTCTTTACCTCACATAGGGGGCTTCCTTGCCCTGAAGAAAGTCCCTGACCTTCACGGCCACAGAGGACTGAAACATGTTGGCACTAGGGTCATAGGACCATAATACCCTGATACGACCCACTTGTATAAATAATTGTTATACAGTTTTTTTTTAAACCTCCCAGATAGACCCCAAAATAAAGGGATACCGGGAATCTATCTAGGTGATTTTAATTTATCTTATGTAAAGCCCCCTCCTCGAATGTATCAGAAGAGCTTCCCAATACTGTGGTTGAGCCCACCCCCACTTGTAGGGGTCGGGGTGACCCGATGATGAAGCATGACACCACTAGGGTGTGTGAGGGTAATATAAATAAGTTAGTTTATTTCCCCAACACACATGGTTGCGTTAGACATAACCTTATAGCTTAACCATCCGAGTAGCTCCTACTTCTCTACTTTTTAGACCGCAGGTGCAGTTTTTCACACTTTACTCAACTGACAAACCCGTGGTCCACTGGAGTATCTTTTCGTGTTGTACGTGAATGTAGAAATCTTCATTGCAACTTCGTTAGTGATTCCTCAATGAAGATGCCACCTCCTCGACACCACCACCTGCCTTGCCCTGCTGAAGTAATAAACCTTCTCAGAAAGATTTCTTTAAAATTTCGTCTAAATCTAAAGTAAGCCTAGACCGGGCCCAATCCACCTCATGTATCTGAACTGCGATCGATTGTGGTAGGCCATAACTTTTGACTTTGCCCCGGACTCACCCAACCAGATGTACTCAGTAGGTTCTTTGATCTTTTAGTCGTTAGCTTTTAGTGTGAACTTTAATATTTCATAACTCTGGGACTACTGGTTGGATCTTTTTCCATTTCGGTGTCAAATAATGTCATAAATATTACTCTATTTTTCTAAATTGTTGTTTTATTTTTGCACGTGTGGTGTTTTTACTTTGTTACTGAATAAGTGCTGCATAAATACTTTCTACAGTGTGTCTAAGTTAAGCCTGGCTGGAAAATTCGAGAGAAGAGATTTCCTTAAGTGCCCTTTTTGTCAGAATGACATATAACCACTGAACCAGATATTCAATGTACATAAGCTATTAAGTTTCTTCTGCAAATTGTGTCTTACCACTTCTTGGTCATCAGTCATCTGTCTAATGTCTCTTTCTGTACCTATAAATACATAAGCCACTCAGAAACATTGAAGCGAATTATTCCAGGGTGGCTGCACACATAATATATCCTACTCTAAAAAATAACAGTCACGGTTCACACCAGCTTAGATACAGTGCTCTCATGAATGTGAGAAAAAAAGTGTTAAGCATCCACAAATACTTTAGCGAGGAGCTTGCTGATATAAAGAGAAAGGAGAAAATACAGGAATGCTGATGGTGTATATAAGGTCTAAAATATAACAAACAGCTATGAAAAATCCACACTGATGTCTGCCAGATAATATTGCTGCAACCAAAGAAGCACCAAATAAAGACCTTAATCGCACCAAAGCAAAACTAAATTGAGATCTGATACTATTAAATGAAAAAAGAACTGCCAAATCCTGGCAAACTAGGGGGCATATTATCAAGAAACAGCGTTAAAATTATCGCCGCTTTAGCAGCAGGAGACTGCCGTTAAAGCGGCGATAATGGGCTCAATATTATGCCCTAGTGAATTCCCATAGAAGCCCCTGTTCTGGTGTGAACATGGGCTTCTATGGGAATTCTCAAGGGCATTTTATCAAGCCAATATCGCCGCTTTAGCTGCAGTTTCCTGCCGCTAAAGCGGCAATAATTTTAACGTCCTTCTTGATAATATGCCCCTATATTTTTTAATCATGCCAGCACTCGCACTCCAACTTTCTTTCACAATAAAGAAAAACTCTTAGCTCTGCTTCTTGTAAGCAGAGTCAATCACAGCGATGTGGAGTTACTTCTAGTGATTGCTTCTTAATTCGTTGATCAAACCCCTGAATGAACAACCGCAGATTGTGTTTGTGAATGTTTATGGAAAACATTGCTTATATAATGGTAGGCTAAAGTCTTGCAATTACTTAGTCACCAAGTGTCAGCTACAAAGTGAAAAACATGTCATTATCATCCGTTGGTGGAATGTGTTATTACTGTGCTGTGACACTAGTGCCCGAGCTGTTGTTAATAGCGAATGCTCATCAACACCTACATTTTTAAGTTGAAACGCTACACACAGTTCTGTGATTTTGAGCTACTTTCTCTCATTTGTATCACTAATAACTCCCGTCACTGGCTACAAGCTAATGCATTGCAGGCATATATATAGAAAGTGAATTAATGTATGGATGGTGCCTATTGCAATAGCATGTGCCTTTGAAAAATTGCTGCCTGCAGTTGTTCACAAATGAGAAGCTAAAATGTAATTTTCAGTTCATCCAAGATTGGAAGTTTGGGGGGGGGACCGACCACAGGGAGGTCTTCCCAAGGTAATATTGGGAGAGTTGTGCAGTCCAGCAACTAGCATTTAGTTTGGGCTTTGTTAGGGCCCTTTGCAGCCCTAGGGTTATATATGGGCTGTTTTTAGGCTCCTGCCTCCATTTTAGGTACAGGTAGTCTGGTGACTGGTGGCATGGAGTCTTAGTTGTAATCTTTTCTTGTTTTTTGATATTGCGGTTTGGGCAGTGTAGTGTTTGTTGATTTGAGGATGTAATGGCATCTGATAAGGCTAAAGTGGGTAGGCGAAGCAGCTTCTGAGGGAGGCTGTGCGCCACAATTTAATCATTGGTGATGAGCCTGTGGAGGAACGCCGGGTGTCAAGCGGTGTGGCTGCATCGGTCTTGGCCTGTTCACAGTCTCGCAAAATGCTGGTGGCGATGTTGACTTCTGGCAAGATCAGTCAGAGGTGCAGCGCGGCCCTGGATGGTGCTGGAAGGGACCAGCCTCTGGCGCAGAAGGTGGGCCACAGAGCACGGCATTTAGAGGAAGCAGGAGGGGCTGGGGAGCTCACAGCAATTCTGCCGCACTGGTAGCCGAGCCCCAAATGATTGAAGGAATGGCAGCAACCCGGCTACTTATGTACAGGGTCACTGCCAAGGAGCTAAATATATTGTGGACGGCCATTTTGGAGCCGCCTGAACATGCAGGAAGAGAGACAAGGAGCACTTGGGGTAGAAGGAGGGACCTAGAGATCAATATTGAGGGCCCCATGGCAATAAGACATTCGAAAGAGGCAGGACTGGATGAGGGGGCATGGGCCTCCAAAAGGAGGGGCATGAGTCATGGCTGAGCTGGTAGGACTGGCACCAAAGGGCCCTGCAGGGGCTGTGTGCATGTGGGCAACAGGAGGTACTATGGGGTAATGGGTAGCTTTATAGAGCAGCTGGATACTGGGAAGCACACGTTGTGGTAAGCCAGAGCAAGCAGGGGTTAGAGTTGGCCGGG
This sequence comes from Lissotriton helveticus, assembly GCF_964261635.1. Lineage (NCBI taxonomy): Eukaryota > Metazoa > Chordata > Amphibia > Caudata > Salamandridae > Lissotriton > Lissotriton helveticus. The sequence goes on along the minus strand of NC_136067.1, from coordinate 1,066,056,782 downwards.
GGGGCTCCGGCTTGGGGTCCTGTATCAGCAATGGTGTCAGCAATGCTTGAATGGAGTGGAGAGGAGGACGAGGGGGAGCTTGATGAGCAGGTGGATCGGGTGTCCAGCTGTGAAACAGGTCAATAGTGCAAATATGAGAGGGAAGCCAGGTTGTACACGGGAGATGCAGGTGTAGGAGCTGAGCAGCATGGCTAGTTATAGGTTCCTGAGGGGGTGCAGACCAGGTTAGGAGGGTGCAGGGTGCCAGAACACCAAACCTGTCATCTTTGTCACAGGTTGAGGAAAGGAACAGGTTTACGCACTCTGGAGGGCTTGGTGCGGTTCTTGTGCCCTGAGGAGAACTAATGGCATGGCCCACTGTGGTCACCCAGATGTTGACAGGGGGCCACAGAAGAAGGTCCTGAGGGACCATTGTCTGTGCCACCAGTGGGAAGGTCTTGGTCTGCCTCTGGTTGCTACAGCAAGACAGACAGATGTGTGGTGTCAGTGAGTGGTATGGTGGAGTTATAATTCCGCCCAGACAGTGCGCACCTGCCCACGATACACGCAAGATTAATGGTAACATGACCGTGGGGGGCACAGGCCTGAGCTGGGCAAGAGTGGAGAACCATCTGAGTGAGATGATGGTGGATTATGATGAGGACCATCTTGAGGAAGGCGAGGTATAGGATGAGGAAGTGCCAGTGGAGGCATGGGAAGGACAAAGGGCGGGTGGTCCCGCAAGTGTGTTGAAGACAAGTGGTGTGACACAGCAGAATATAGTGTTGGAAATGGTGAGACAGCAAGCATCTGTATGTGCACCGACCTTGGAGCCAGGTAAGGACCAGGAAACTCACTTGTGTCTGGTGATGGTTTGGAGTCTGGTGGCGAGAGTGCAGTGGGAGACGGTGTCGAAGACTGGGAGAGGTCAAATGAAATGAGGGCCGCGGTGTGTCCCTGGTTGAGTAGCATGCGGATGTCATCGGTGGTGGCGAGAAGGGCGGTCTCGGTGCTGTGGTTGCTGCGGAATCCGTTCTGGGAGGAGTTGAGGATGTTGTTCTCTTCGATGAAGGTGGTCAGCTGGGCGTTGATGAATCTCTCTGTGACTCTGGGCGCGAAGGGAAGGAAATAGGCCAGGAGTTTTTCAGGTCCGTCTGGTCAGCCGATGGTTTCTTGAGGCAGGGCTTGACCTCTGCCTGCTTGCAGTCATCAGGGAAGATGCCAGATTTGAAGGAGGCGTTAATGGTCCGGCATAGTTCGGGTGCTATGGTGGCGGCGGTTCTGTGGTAGATGTGCGGCAGGTAAGGGTCCATGGGGCTCCTGATTGGGTGTTCTTCATGATTGTGGCAGTGTCTTTGGTGGTAGCTGGTTTCCAGGTGGTATGGTGAGCTGGTTTGTCAATGGCGGAGAGGAGGGTGGTGTCTGGAGTCTGTTCGCTGAAGTTGTCATAGAGGGCCTTGATTTTCAGGTGGAAGTAGGAGCTGAGATTCTTGCAGAGGTCCTGGGATGGTGTGACATCCGTGGCTTTGCTGGGGGGTTTGGTGAACTGCTGTGTGATGTTGAAGAGTTCCTTTGTGTTACTGGGATTGTTGTGCATTTTGTTCTGGATAAAGGTCCTCTTGGTGGCTCTTATGCGCTGGTGGTATTCAGTCATGGCATTCCTCAAGGTGTTCCGGTCTTCGGTGTTTTTCCTGTTTCTCCAGAGTTTCTCAAGGTGTCTGCAGGAGTGCCTGGTTTCTCGGAGGTCGTTGGTGAACCAGGGGGCCTTCAGGGGTGTCTGATGGGGTGGCGGAGGGGTGCGAGCTTGTCTGCACAGTTGGTATGGCACTCCTAGGGGTGAGGGCAGATAAAGTCAGTAGGCTGCCTTTTTCTGGGTGGTGGTAACCTGGAATGTTTTGCATGAGTTTTTAGAAGTTTGATTGGTGTTGCTATTGGTGAACCACATGGAAAGGGAGGGGGTGAACAACCTCTCACCTGGACTTGACAGGAAGTCAAAGGTTAAGTACAGGAAGTTTATTTGGTTAGATGTTAATAAGTGCAATAATAGGTTGTATGGGAAAGCTAAGGTTGCAAATTGTTCAAATGCAGTACAATAGGAAGGCGATAGTTGTGGGTGGGGTATGTGGGTGGGAAGGTAGGGGTGGGGTAGAATGTTGGATAGCTAATTTGATGTATAGCGAGGTTTTATTTTTGTTGGATAGTGGTCTGTGCAGTGACACTCCCTCTCAATGGGGGTTTTGGAGGAAGGCAACCACAGGAATGTCTGCCTCTCTGGGACCTTTCTAGGGTGGTGCAGTCCACTGACTGCAATTTTACTTGAGGTATATTAGAGTCCTCTGCGTCCCAAGGGTTTAATAAGGCTGTTTTGGGGCTTTCTGACACACTTTAAGATAAAAGCGAACTGGTGACTCATGGCTGGAAGTCTTAGATGTAATCTCGTGCCTGCCTCCCTGTTCCCAATTTATTTACCTTTCCTTTCTGGGGGGTTTTAACTACATGTTGCTTAATTTTTTTCCTGGCTTCGTTGTTGGGACAACTGCACAATTGGGAGATTGTTGCTGTACAGTTTGTCGCTTGAGACCAGTGCTAGGCAGTGACTTGGAACGTTTACTTGAACTTACAGAAGTTTGATTGACATTGCCATTGGTGAACCAAATGGAAAGGGAGGGGATGAACAACTTCTCACTTTCATTAAGCAGGAAGTTCAAGGTTAAGTATAGGAAGTTTAGTCACTTAGATGTTAATATATTCAGTCATAGGCTGTAGGGGAAAGTTAAAGTTGCACACTGTTGCAATGAAGTACAATAGGAAGGGGATAGTTGCAGGTGGGGTATGTGGGCGGGACGGTGGGGTTGGGGGTAGTATATTGGATAGTTCATTAGATGTATAGCGAGGCTTTAGTTTTGTAAGGCATATTGCCCAGGAAAATATTGTGATGTGCACCTGTTTAAACAAAGTGCCCTTTTTTCACACAATTCAATTGGTCAGTGGTCTGTGCTGCACCCCTCTCTCCCTATCAAGTTGCTTGTAGATGCAATAAGAAGCCCACTTTGAAAGTATATAAAAATAATAGGTGACCGCACGCTGCCTCCTGCCATGTTGCCTCAGGAAATGTGGTAGCCATGTTGAAAGTATAAACAGTACCCATTCTATATTGCCCATCACTATTTTTTGCTTTGCCAGTACTTGCACAATTTTAAGTTCATCCGGCATTGCAAGGCCAAAAATAACTAGCAGAGGGCAGCAGGTAAGCAATAGAAAAGTGAAGGAGAAGAGAGCAAAATGGGAAAGGGGAGAGAGACAGAGAGCACAACCAAGCCACAACAATGTATGTCTTGGAAAAAGGGGATAAGTATAGATGACTGGGGGTGATGATAGAGAGATATTGGGAATGTGAAGGCAAGGGAAGGCATGTGACTATACAATCGATCGGTCTGAGAGAGAAAGACAGAGAAAGGAGGGCATGAGCACCCATGAAGTGCCAAACTTACATGCTCAAAAAGCGGTACCAGCACAAGAATATGGAGCAAAGGTATTACATTACGAGTTAAAGTAAAACTGAGAAAAAACTATCGGATTATGACCAAAAGGGGAAACCTACTCTAAGAAGTATAGAATATTCATTACAATGTGGTCTGTGACAGACAACTAAGGGTGTCTGTAGGAAGACTGCAAAGAAGATTAAACAAACAAAAATGCTAAACACTCCAGAAATGTATTCTTTTATTCAGGGCACTTGTGCTTGTATTTGCAGCATTTTTTGCTCTGCCAATTCTTAAGAAATACACGATTTGCAAAGTTGTAAGAAGCCGGAGTATCTGAAAAATTATTTTCCCCATATTTTTACCCTCTTTTTTCCCTTTTCTAACACTTTGAACTACCTGATGGGTTCGCTATTTTATGATGAGTAACCAAACTACCATCAACTCCTTTACTTTTTTGGCTATCTATGCTTCTCCTCTTTCTACCCTCATGTTGTTCCATTCACTTTGTTCCCCTCTATGTCCATCTTTTGTTTTCACTCTTCTGTGGCGAGTGCAACATTTATTTTGGCACACTACGCTAGTTCACTCTTCCTACCTCTTGTGCGTTATGTGCCTGATAAAACAGTTTCTGTTGTTGCAGCCAGATTTAGGAGTTGCAGAGCATGGGGCTTCCATCCATTTTTGTACTCCTTCATCCCTCTTTCGTGTCAAACCTCCAGCTGTTAATCCACTGGACTCCTACGTCTCCTTCTCTGATGTTCTGGCACCTGCTATTTAGTTCTGTCCCTTCACTATTTCCCTCTGTCAATTATAATCGTTTCTATTCACGTGAGTAGTTTGTCATAATGTTATCTTTTTTTTCATTTCCACATATTTGACTGTTGAAGTTTAGCCATAATTTCATATAACATAACATCATATCATAAACAAGTAATCCCAGGGAATTTTCTGTCATTCCTCCAATGACATTGGTCTTATGTTACCAGATTTTATATTAGAATCTTGCGCCGGTCACCCTATAGCAGACCAATTTTAGCCCTTCTCATAGGATGGAGCTCAACAGGGCTACCGTACTGGCAGGTCCTCTGAATGATTTCCCTCACAAGGAAGGCAACTTGGAAAACTGGACTGGAATTTTTCAGGGCACTTTACCTTCTTCTCTCTTAGACATTCTCCTACACCCTGAGATCCAACCATACCACTGCACACTATTACTCATCCAAATATGGCCCAGGCATATTCACAGACCTCCTCCTCCCTTCATGACAATAAGTACTATGTACTTCCCAGTTACCTCTCCATACTTACTGTGGCAGCCCGGGAAAAGGCTGGCAGATGCACCGCAATCCCTTGTATATATACCATGCAGAAGACCTGGTCCTCATGTACATCGCCATACATATTCTCATTAAAACCTTATATAATACTAGCAGCCCGTCCGACGTTGTCCGGGTATGAAATAGAATGTGTGTAATGTGTGTATTTGGCAAGGGCAATTTATTTTAAAATCTTGCGGTAGTCAAAATGTTTTGTTTCATTAAATTAGGGACGGAGAAGGCCCAGCTGCAGCCCTGGTTGATGTTAGCAGGCGCGAGTAATTGGTGTAGTGATCCGCCGCCTGAGCCCGGCTACAGCACTGGTTGATATTAGCAGGCGCTTGTAATGTCGTTGAATGAGAGAGTTATCAGCCGCGGGTAAATCCGTTTAATGAGAGAGTTGAGTGACAGCGAGTAGGAGAGGCTGCAGTAATTGTCCCCGCATACACGCTCATTTGAGTGTTCCCCCCGCTTGAGGCCCAGATACAGGCCTGTTTGATGTTAGCAGGCGCGTGTTCCCCCGCTTGAGGCCCAGCTGCAGCCCTGGTTAATGTTATCATGCACGTGTAATTAGTGTACTGATCCGCCGCCTGAGCCCGGCTAGAGCCCTGGTTGATGGTAGCAGGCGCGTGTAATTTCGTTGAATGAGAGAGTTAAGTAACAGCGCTCAGGAGAGGCTGCAGTAACGTTACTTACCAGGCCTCCAGGTGAACGCGTTTGTCATGCCCCCAGCACACGGCCACAGCAGACGATTTTCTGATTAATGTACGACCCACATGGCATGAAGGGCGGAACGTAGCACACGCCTCCAGCATTTCTCACACCCCCAGCGTGCCCCTTGATGCGGCGCAATTGCGTTCACATGGCATGAAGGCCAGACACATGCCCCCAGCGTTTCTCACGTCCCCAGCGTGTCACGCCCCCAGTGTGCCCCTTGATGCTGCGCAGCAATATAATTGGCGCTTGTATGTACGACTCACATGGCATGAAGGGCGGACACACGCCCCCAGCATTTGTCACGCCCCCAGCGTTTGTCACGACCCCAGCACACGCCCACAGCCCACGGTGTGATGGCCATAGCACACGCCCCCAGTGTTAGTCATGACCCCAGCCCAAGCCCACAGCACAACGCAGACACGCCCACAAGGGACTACTTTGCTGGCACGGTTCTTTTACCTTTTAAATGTATAGAGGAGTTGGCCTAACGGCTAAGGCGCTCAACCTCGGACCTGGGGATCTGGGTTCGAGTCTTGGTAACGACGCCAAACATCCTGTGGTTCTGGGCAAATCACTTAATCTTCCCCTGCCTAACAAAAATGAATGTGTGTCCTCATGTAACGTAACCGGCGCTATGTAAAGTGCTCTGATACCTGATTCAGTTCGGGCCAAGTTCGCGCTACATAAAACTCTGCAAAAATATATCTATATATATGGTGGCCGTCTGCATAGCCTATGTCCTTCTGCTGCAACTGCCCTTTCCAACGCTGTATTGGGAGTTGTGATTGGAGCTGTGGTTACTGAGGTTACCCACCTCAAAGGTTTGGGCTCTCTCTTTATAATATTAGTATGGATATGGACTTCACTACATTGAGAGTCATAGTCCCACACTCATAACAGGAAAATGAAAAAACAAGTTCAAAAACCGCCCATTCTGTTAGTTAAATAACCATGGCTGACTGTAGGTGATTCTCATTGCAAGGCTCCAATCAGCAGCTCATGAGCACTGAAGTACAAGGTCGTGCATTCAGAATGCAGAATTCCAGGGGAACAGCCCACGCTGGGTGTAATTCTGAAGATACTCAAATATAAATGGGAGTCAGAGGCTGTGATGTTGAAAGAGATCCACGAGGAAAATCAGCGAGATAAACCAGCGGAGCCACAGAATTGTGTGAGTGCATAAGAGCAGTTTACAAATAAAACATAATTGTGTTATCGCTTCACAAATCACTGATATAATTTATTTTAGCATTTCAAGTCTGTTTAATTGACTTACTTTATATACAAAGCATTTTGCAGTAATCTCAGGAGGAATAAAGCACAAGCACTGGCCTTGCAACAAGTATTTTTCATGCACATGCCACTTTAAAAAAGAGATGCTGTGTCCCTGTGTAATTTCAATTTAACCTGGAAGCGCTAAAATGGCAATTTCAACAGTGTAGCTGCAAATTAAGCAATTGCATTTCAAGAGCAAATTTCATTTTTTTTAAACCCACGGCATGCAGCTGGAAAATGAAAGATTAAGGGCCTCATTTAGATCTTGGTGAACGGGTTACTCCATCACAAGGGTGACAGAGATCGCGTCCGCAGAAATATAAATCCCATAGGATAGAATGGGGTTTATATTTCAGCGGAAGGGATATCCATCACCATTGAGATGGAGTAACTCCTCTGTCGAAATCTAAATCAGGCCCTAAGGGTCTTATGGTGGAGCTGGAGCGCCATCAGAAGTTGGTTCCACGATGTAATCCGGTGACTGAAGTGCCTGTTAACCATAAGAACATCAGGTCAAAGTGATGGCCACCTTACTCTTATACGGTAGGATGACCGTCACTCATTTTACCTACCCGGGACTTCCATGCAGGGCAAATGAGGCATGGCTGACTGGGGTCTAAAAACCGTATAACAGCCCTAACATGCATGGATGAAGCTCCCTACGCATCAGGTGCATTTTTTTTTAAGAAACAAAATACATTTTTGGGGGAGTTTATTCTTTTCTTTTAGTTAAAGAGAGCTTTATTGAAGTATTAGAAGAACAATTAATGGAAGTTAAAAAAAACTCAAAATAGTGAAGGGCTGATAGTGGTTGAAAAACCGAAGTACTGACCTGGAACTGTTTTGAACGAGAGGATAAATAATTGGTTAGTGGAGACCAAATGGCCTCTTTTCTGGGAAGTTGATTAGATGAGGAGACAAATGCTCTGTCCAACCTATGATGATGACAGAGAAGATTCCACCAACCGTTAAAAGTAAGTTTAGATGCATCTTTCCAGTTAGAAGTAATAACTTGAAAAGTAATAGCCAGTAAGAAATCCACAAACTAGCCCAATTTACGATTGCCAAACCAAACTGGAGAAATTATTCCTAAAAATATAAAGTTCATTTCAAATGGAAAACTAATAGAACATATAGAAGAAATAACTTTACAAATTTTAATCCAGAAAGAGGTAATGTTAGGCCATAGAAAAAAGAAATCTAAGTATGTGCCAAGAATAGTTGAGCAGGCCCAGCAAGCAAGCGATGAACCATGCGTGTATTTAGAAACAGATGCTGGAGTGAAATACAACCTAAAAGTAACATAGAGTTAGAGTGGTGCGGGCATTACAAGAGGTGCAATGTATTTGGGACGAGATACAATTCAAAGTTTGTGTGGAGAAAGATTGCTGCACATCCGACTCCCATAAAAGTTCAATCTTACTCTTTGGGTGATTAGGGAAGGAATAATGAAGATATTTATAAATGTGCTACACTGAAGAGAGGAAGAGATAGCAGCAGCTCAATTAAAGAATCCGATAGAGGAGAGGAAGATTTAAAAAGAGAGGAAACTTGATGCGCAAGGATTGACTTTAAAGGCTCATGTTTTAGGAGGGAAGTGGCAGACAATCCCTATTTAGACTGGAGATCACCAGATGATAAAGGGTGCATTCCATGAAAAAATGTTTCACTTGATCTATCCCCTTGTTGACCCAATCTTTGCAAAAATGTTACGATTAGAAAGTTTCAAGGAACTATTATGCCGAATGGAGGTGTCAAGAAACATCTGCAAAGGAGAGGGAGATTTGCTGAGGACTGGATAAATAACCGATATAGATTGTGAAATAATGGGAGATTTGAAGGGATGAGGAGGGTGTGGGAAATTAGCCAATGATGAAAAAGGAAAAGGCTGAATGAAAGAGTCCTCTAAATTGTGACAAACCGTTAACCTCAGATAAGGAAAGATGGGGTAATATTTGGTGAATTACGAAAGAAGATTGATATTGTCTAAAATTCGGAAAATTGACACCACCTTTAGCCTAAGGTGCGGACAAAGAAGACAAAGATATACGAGCTTTCCGCTCATTTCATAAAAAAACTACTCAGGGCACCATTAGGAGATTGGAAGAATTTTAATGGAATCTCCACCGAAAGCATGGACAAATAAAAATTAAATAGGAAGCATCATCATCTTAATAGTGTCCAGCCTGCTCCACCAAGATAGGTATAAGGTGACCATTTCTCTGACGTATGGAGAACTTTTAAGATGATATCGTCTAGATTGAGTTGAACTGTTTTAGCAATTGAGGAAGAGTATTTGACTCCCAAGCAGGTGATTTTACTGGAATTCCATTTAAAACCCTTGTCTGCAAACATTGCTTTGTAAAGTTTAACTTATAACCCGATAAGGTGGAGTATGAGAGTGAGAGACCGTTAAACACCAGTAGTGAAACTTGAGGATCAGAAGCATATAACTAATATTATCAGCATAAGCTGTGAACTTGATTTCAGACGTTTTGTGACGATACCCCCGGAATAGGGGAGAATTACGTAGGGTAAGAAGAAAAGGTTCAAGAGATAAGATAAACAATAAAGGGGAAAGAGGACATCCCTGACGAGTGCCCCTTTGAAGGGTAAAGTAAAAAGATTGAGAACCATTAACAAAAACTGAAGTAATTAGAGAGGAGTAAAGCAGATTTATAAAAAACATAATGATAGGGCCGAATCCATGCTTCTTAAGGGCTCGCATCATGAAATGCCAACTAAGGCAATCAAAGGCTTTTTCCGCATCAAGAGTGATAGCAGCAGACGGAGTAGAGCTCTTAGAAGCAACATGTAATACGTTTAAAAAGGTTCTAGAATTATCTGCGAGTGTTCTACCCTAACAGACCTGGACTGCTCAATGCCAATTAGATCAGTGGGAGTTTATTCTTGATGGTAAAACACATTGCTGAGCAGCCTCATCAAACATGATGCCCATACAGGTCCCAGTTAGTGTCCACTCAGCAAAGCAGCAGCATCTGCCAGGTGCAGGTTGCTAAATATGGTAGCCATTCCTACACCAGGGGAGTGGAGGAAATCGCCTTTGCTGACGGAGCATGCAGGTGGGCCACATGCCAGGGTCTAAATGATACCTTGATGTAGGACAGAAAGAAATGTAACAAAATGGTGGCCTACATAGCAAATGGGTCACTTAAGTAGAGGATTTGGAGTCTAATAATATAAAGGAACAAAAGTAAAAAGAGAAGGCAAATGGGGTCAAGACATTGAAATTCGTAAAGGAAATGAACCTAGTACATGAAACAAACATGATTCACAGAAATATTACATAAGCACTTTTTGTCAGAACAAATACTGTTTTCCAAACATTATGATTACATTTTAGCTGCATGACCCAGTATGTGTGCACATTTCGACACTCTGATCAGCAATTCCCAAACAGTGGGTCTTTGCAATCGTCCTGGCATATCTAAGTAAGCATATTTGAAATTATTATGCTGTCATTTTAGAACTGATTAAATAAGAATATGCATATCAATCGCAAATATGGTAGCATGTTCCAGTTATAGTTCTTCCAAGGAGGCAGGAAATGAACTTCCTCAGCGGAGCTGAAATTGGGGCATTCTGAAGGGTGCGTCTTGTCTCAAGCATAATGCTTTCCACCTTGCAGGCCAATAAAAGCACATTCCCAGCAATCGCGGAATAAAATTGAATTAAGAGATGGCTAATCTCGAATGGCTGTGATTTACATCCATGTAACTTTCTTTGCACAGCAGAATCTGTTTCTTCAATAAATCATCAAAAAAACATACTACACCAAGAAAAATGCTGCTGTTTCCAAATGTAAAAATTCTTTGCTTACAAAATAAATGCACCATGACCTTAGTAGGTAGGCATGCTCGTGTTCCCAGTGGTGTGAGTGTTCTCGACATTGTCCTATTTAAATCATTTTACAGCAGATTAAAATAATTTGATTAAAAAAATAACAAATTATCCCTGCATAATGTCCATTAACTCTAGGTAGGTAGTCGCGAAAGTTTGTTGCTCTAAAAATTGGGTCGTGGTTCTAGAAATTCTGTGAAGCAGTGCTCTGGATAATGACACATCAATGATTAGTGTAAAGGGCACTGTGATCTTACCTCATAGGTGAAATGTTCATCCACCATAGACTCCTCCACCGTTGCCTAGAAAAAAGAAAATATAATACTTCTGTCAGAATATGACTGATTTTAGACAAATAATTTACTGTGTATTTTGTTAATTACAGTACCACTTGTCTAGACGCAGATGTGGTAGGTGCCAGGGAAAACATCTACTGGATTGTTTTACTCACATCACAGGCATGTTTTCCAAAATATTTCAAATATAAAGTAAGGACCTCACAAAGATCTCAGAAACCAAATATTAAAGAGATGTATCAAAAACTGTTTAAGAAGATGAAATAAGAAGATGAATACAGTAGTCTGGGGGTGTCAATCCGATATGTAACACTAGTAAATGAAATAGTAAATTCTATAAAACGTGGAAAAGACTTCTATGTTTTTTTAACTATTCAGTCTTTTTTTTATCATGGCTAATGAATGGAGGGGGCAGGGAGAAAATGACTTAGCTTCAAGAGGCAGGAGTTGGGGTGAGTAAAATGCAGGAGATGAAATTTGAAATAACAGTCTACTTTGTAATGTCCAAGATTTCCAGTTCTGGTGTTCTGGAATTTGTTTTCTACTTAATATACCCTGTGAAACTGCTTTAGCTCAGAAGTGTGTGGTTGATCTCAGTGACATATCAGTTGTATGCAAAGGTAATTAAATGTCAAGGTTCAACCTACAGAAGCCGACTGGCTCCATTTCTGGGACAGGTGCCTGAATAGGTTACTGACAATTAAATAACACTCAAGGCCAAGTTACAGGTTGCTTATGGGACAAGATTTCTAGTTACTACCTGCTCTAAGTCGGTGTAAAATAGTACCGGGGAGGTGCGGAGTGGAGGGTGACTAGTAGAAATCGGAGCTATAGAGTGAATATTACAATTCAGTAAATAATTTTTTTTTCAAACATATGGAAACCCGTGTTCATCTGCATATAAAATCATTTTGCATAGTCCATTGTTGCAGTGTTAAGTATTGGAATCGCAAATTAGGAGAACCACAGCGGACCAAAAGATCAGCACCTCTACTTCAATAGTCCCATAAAGTGTTAAGAAATCTGTGCTGTTAAACCTCCAAGACCTGCTGTGGTTGGGTCTCACTGGATTCCCAGATAGAACTTGAAAAGACTCGTAGAGGCAGCACCAGTATTGAAGAAAATCACAAAGTCAAAATGTTCTGAAAATCAATTCTTCTTTTTATTGAGCTTTTTGTTTTTTTGGGGTGCACAGGACAGCCAACGCGTTTCGCTCCCCACTTGGGAGCTTCGTCAGGGCAGAGTCAAAATAAGATATTGCCAGATGAAATATGTAGGTCCAAAATCAGACAGGCAATATAAAACCTCAGTCAAGATCCCAATGGTCATGTACAAAGTTTAAAGAAATCGCACACAAATAAGTGTTAGCGACAGTTATGGCGTGGAGTCAGGTTCACGAATATTGAGAGTGAAAAGTGGAAACAACAAATGTACGGGGTTCCTGAAGATATAATTTTCATGTATCGAAGAAGTATTTCCAAAAAGGTGATGGGCAGGCCCTGATAAGCCGCCACGACCGCTCGTTCTCTAGAACGAATGTCACCACAGCGAATCCCCCGAGACAGACGCCAGCCGTCTGTCTCGGGGGATTCGCTGTGGTGACATTCTCAATATTCGTGAACCTGACTCCACGCCATAACTGTTGCTAACACTTATTTGTGTGCGATTTCTTTAAACTTTGTACATGACCATTGGGACCTTGACTGAGGTTTTATATTGCCTGTCTGATTTTGGACCTGCATATTTCATCTGGCAATATCTTATTTTGACTCTGCCCTGACGAAGCTCCCAAGGTGGGGAGCGAAACGCGCCGGCTGTCCTGTGCACCCCAAAAAAACAAAAAGCTCAATAAAAAGAAGAATTGACTTTCAGAACATTTTGACTTTGTGATTTTCTTCAATACTGGTGCTGCCTCTACGAGTCTTTTTAAGTATTGGAATCGACTGAATTTCTAGTGAAATCCTTGTCCTTACTTCATAATTGGTGACTGTGCAGCAGAACTGCTGGAAATCATTACTCATTTTATAAACATATCATTTTGCTTAGGTTTTAAATAAGGGGCCATATTTATCATCATTTGGTGCAATGAAATGCAGCACAGCAACTTACTGTGCTGTATTAAATGGAGAGAGCAGGGATGCTAAAGTATACAAATAGTGATAGATGGAATGCTTGAATAAATGTCAGCCATTGGAAATCCCTCAGGGCTGCATCCCAATCCATTGTTATTTTCCACACCATGCCACCTCAACTAACTTGTGCATTCCTGCTGTCAGGAGCTCCCCATCCTGTCTGGTATGTCAGCACCCTCAGGGATCCCTGTTGGCTCACGTTTATGCCCACTAAGTTTTTTTTTTCCTTTTCTTGCCACTGCCAATGTTTGTTTCTTTTTATAGTGTTTGTTGGTGCCAGTGCTTGTTTTGCCAATGCGTGTTGTTTTGGGTGCTACCAACAGTGTAACATTATTGGACATGTGCACCTGCCATGCTTATAAGTGTGGCTGAGGCACCTGGCATGCTTATGAGCGTGGCTTGCCATGTGTGGTTAACTGCCACTGCGCTGGTCCAGGACTGCAGCAAGCATCTCAAATGTTCCTGAGAAAGCCATGACCTCTTTTGATGTCTGCATTCTCAACGATATTAGTCATGTAGTCCCACCTGTGAGCTTTTGAAGGTAAAGGTCACAGCCCTCAGAACCTTCGTGTAGCTGATAGTTATAAGCTTAGAAACGTAAGTGACCCCTATGAACCTGTTAATTATCTTTTTGCGCTACATTTACCCCCCAGTATGTGACCAAGCTCAGAGTTGTACCAGAGCATATCTTTGGCCTAGAATTGGTTTGTGTCTCAAGGCCCTTGTTATATGTGATTGCTGGAAAGACTGTATGGGGTGATTGACATTGGGGTTTTGTTGCTTCTGACCTAATTTTCTCAAACCAAACCAACCATCCAACTGCCTTTGTTGAAACAAATGTGGACCAATCCCATGGGGCATAACAATTGTTGTACTATATCCTTACTACGTATTGCTTCCAAATGGTTAAAAAACAATTCAGGAAACAAAGAACTTGTTGACATTTATGAAGTTACTCAGGCTTTAAGGCGCTTCTGGCATCTCTGAACAGAAAATCACATATTGATGGGTGCTCTTTTTCCTTTTTTTGTCGTCTGTTATTGGAATGGGATCCCCCTTTGCTGGTTCTATCATAAACATAATTTTATTTTCAAGCAGAGGTAGCAATCTTTCTTCCGAGGGCAAATAACTCTTTACTCAATCAATCCCTCAGAAAGAAGCTACTATTCAGCTATATATTTGCAGCCTAGATTTTGCCTGGACAGAGGTACAAGGGCGTCCTTTATGGAGTCTAGTCATCTATCTTTGAAATTATACATAGAGGGGATGCTATTGTGCTTTTGTTGCTTTGCCAGTCACCAACATTCAACACTCTTGATGTTTATTCTCTCTTGCTTTATAGATTAAAGGAGACAATGGGATTTACAATCTAGCAGGATACCGAATCCTCTCCTTTTTATGCATGAAAAAGTATTCAGTGTGTCTGGCTCAGGAGTCATCGTTAGAGTTATTTGTAAGTTAGTCACCATTGTATTTTAATGTTTATTAAACACTGTAGTCACAGTTTCATATCTAATGCTGGTGATTACCTGGTTGTGTTTAAATTGGCAAACTGCATCAAGAATTGCACTTTATAAACTATTTTTTGTGTTTTGTGTTTAGTTTGACAAGAAACCAAAATTGTAGTAGTTGAAATGTCTCTTAGACTCAGTATTTGCCACTCGAATTCTCCAAGAGGTTAATGCAAAGTGAACACCTATGAGGTAAGACTATTATGTTTGTTTTCTTTATTCGCCAGCATAGAAGGTATGTTTGTTGAGGGGAAGAAGCTTTAAATCTGACCTATCAATGGCCTAGCAGTCTGTGGCAACGTATTCCTGCCACTTGAAATCACTACACAGGATCCTCACAGTTTTTGATTATAGCTCATCAGGCTATATTTGCCAGGACTATTATTGATTTTGAGATCGAATATTGCAGTGCAATAATGCTTGTTACTGCCAATAGCCAAACACAATCTCTATTCCAGAACTCCGGTAAGGAGAGTGGAGCTCACATATATTCTATCTCACTTACATTTCATTGACTGCTGATGAGGTTAAGGTACTGGCAAGAGACAGAAAAGGTGCTCTACAATGAAGTCACTCTGTGGAGCTACTTGAAAATGTATGTTCTACTCTGTATCACACTGGCAAGGGGGACATTATTCTTCCGCTGGAACCACCAAGATATTAAACAGTGAGGACTAGTGGGAAATTGATATCTTTACATGTGCTTAAATACCTACATTGTGAAATGCATTGCTTTTGGCCAAACTTGTGATCATCTCCACTTTAGCAATTTATTTAAAACCTTTCTAATCTGATTCTTCTGTTTCTGTCAATTTTGCACAAGTATTCGAATGTCAACACTGAGGGGCATATTACCAACAACTAGCGATAATTATCGCTGTGTTGGCTTAGCGGGAATATTTCTATCGCCGCCATTCACCTGTTTTTATCGCTGAGATACCTTGCTATTAGCAAGGTTTATCTCAGGAGCGATAAAAAACAGGCGAAATGCGTGAATATCGCTGTCAATAAAGCGATATTCAGGCATTACCGTGACAATGCTCTTAGCCATGTTATCCACCTCTCATTGGATAACATGGGTAAGAACTGGTCAGGGCAGGCGTTAGCTTTTGGAGATATTCGCGCTTAGCGCGAATATTTCCAAAACAACGCCTGTGTTGATCATAGGCAATAGCGATTGCAGCGACTGTTTTCAGTCGCTGACATTTTGGCACGCCCACTTTGCATGTGATTAGCGATATTTATCGCTGACATGCAAAGTGGGCCCCAAAATGCCCGCTATCGCCTACAAGCTGTCGCTAACTGGTGTTAGCGACAGCTTGGTAATAGGGCGATAAAATTATCGCCGTTTCAGCTGGAAAAAGTCCCGCAAAGCGGCGATAATGGCCCTTGGTAATATGCCCCTGAGTTCCTTTAGTGCTTTTTAAGTGTGGACTAAGGTGGATGTTGATGTTGCCTCTGTTTGAATAATGTTTCACAAAAGTCAAATTTGGGGTTCAATGTGCATCAGGTGTTTGCAATCCGCCTTCCTTTTAGTTGTGCACTGCAACCATTAGCACGCCTTGGTGGTTCCAGCGGAAGAATAATGTCCCCCTTGCCAGTGTGATGCAGAGTAGAACATACAATTTCAATGTGCTCAAACTCAGATACAGGAGGCAAACAATCACTTGGGCATACAGATTTTATGCTGGGTGATTCCAGACTCTGACCTGTATCAATGGATGCATGACCAGGTCTCCTCAATTGTGAGACATATGGGACTGCTGATTTACTCCAGTCTATTGCTTGGCAAAAAGTCAATGCTCTCACCCTCCACCGCTTTTATCAAAGCAGTATTTTGAAATGCAGTCTTATTTAAAAAAAATATCTTTTTCATCTTGTCGTCACCCAAAACACATTCATCTTCTCAAGGCTAGTGTTTGGGAATGCGTTTTATTTTGAGGTCCAACTAAGACTGGAGAGAAACTGGAATAAGTAAAATAATGCAGTGCCCTTGTTAATTAAGTTGCACAATTGTGATAATATATCACCGGCGCTCACATTTCTGCACGGGTTCTTCTTTAAATAATTTTGCCTCTTACAGTAGGCTTTGCCTTTTTCTGGTTTCGCCTTTTTGTCTGATACATTTCACCAGTGATATCCAAAATGCCATGTAAGACAAGCTCTGGAACTGAGGTTGCATATTACGCTTTCACCAAAGATCAATGGTTGCCTTAATAATATAATCAATAGGGCTAGTTAACCTCTTCCATGCTGGTGACGGAACTGCTCCGTCACCAGCCTCGGTCGCGCTGTGCTGATGACGGAGCGGTTCCGTCACGGCCCGCTCGGCGCGCCTGAGCGGTGCTGATTTCGTGCCTGCGCTGCCCGTTCTATTGAGCGGGCGGGGCCGTGATGGAACCGCTCCGTCACAAGCACACGTTCCGTCATGAGCATGGGAGCGCCGCGCGGCCCCCCCCTAGCGCTGCGGCGGAATTGCCGCCGCAGAGAAGGTGTTAATATACTTTCAGAGAGAGAGTCCGTAAGAGAGGGAGTGCCTTTATGTAGGGATTATAGGTCACATCATGAAGGACACCATCTCTAGGCAATGTGTTTTGGGGACATTATACATAATAAATTCCTGTATCATGCAAGGTTATATATGTTGCCATCATTTTGTTATATGAAATAGACTCAAATGCTTTGTCGTTCATTGTAACATCAACATTTGATTCCAATGAGGTGGTAGCATTCGGCATTGCACTAGCTCAAAATCAGGGCTGGACTGGCCGTATTGGGCACCGGGCAATCCCCTGGTGCGCCGCACGGGTGGGGGGCCGGTTTGGGGCCCCTGGGGGCCGTTTTTGTTACAGTGCCATTTTTGCAGCATAGCTGCAAAATCGTCCCTGTAACAAAATCGGCCGAAACCGGCCCTGGCAAAGAGCTCGGCAGGACCCACAACCCCCCCCCCAGAGGGGGGGGGGGGGCAGCCGAGCTCTTTGCAAGGACCAGTTTTGGTTCCCAGTCCGGCACTGTTCAAAATAGCTCACTAAGAAGCCCAGGCCATTGCACAGAACTTAATAACTAAGCTATTCAAGATCTTCTGACAAAATAACAAAATTTGAGACTTCAAAAAAATTAGCCATATACCAATCATATTCAAGAAGACCCAATAGGGAATTCTAATCAATCAGTCAGTCGTGTGTTTATTAAGCACACATACTCACCAAAGAGGGTCTCAAGGCACTGGGGACGGAGAGGGGCACAGATCCCCGAAGTTCACAGTGATCCGTCGAAGAGCCAGGTCTTTAGGTCCTACATGAGCTTGGAGAGTATTGGCCTCTGTCGGAGGTGGAGAGGGAGGCTGTTCCATGCCTTGACCATGAAGAAGGAGAAGGAACGGCCTCCGGTTCTGGTCTTTTTGATGCGCAACACCATAGCGAGGGAGAACTGGGATGAACAGAGTGATCTTTGGGGTGCATGGAACGGGAGGCGGTGTTTCAAGTAGGCAGGTCTGGCATTGTGGAGGGCTTTGTGGGCGTGGGTGAGAAGCTTGAAGGTGATTCTCTTCTCGACTGGAAGCCAATGTAGTGTCCATAGGTGGTGGGTGATGTGACAGTGGCGTGGTAGGTTGAGGAATAGTCGGATGGAGGCATTCTGGATGTTTTGGAGTTTGCGTGTGAGGTTCTTGTTGAGTCCGGCATGGAGTGCGCTGCCGTAGTCCAGTCTGCTGCTGATGAGGGTGTGGGTGACAGTTTTCCTGTGTTCAAGGCGAATCCATTTGAAGGTCTTTCATAAGAGTCGGAGGATGTCAAAGCAGGAAGAAGAGACAGCGTTGATTTGGCAGTCCATTTTGAGTTTAAGTCTAGTATGATTCCAAGGTTGCTTGCCTGGTCTGTGGGGGTGGGTGGGTTCCCGAGGGCGGGGGGCCACCAGGTGTTGTTCCAGGCGATAAGTTGTGGGCCCATGATGAGTACTGCGGTCTTGTCCGTGTTTAGTTGCAGGCATCTGTTCATCATCCAACTGGCAAATGCTTCCATTCCTTCTTGGAAATTGTGTTTGGAGATGTTGGGTTCATTGAATAGGGAGAGGATGAGTTGGGTGTCGTCCGTGTAAGATACAATGTTGAGTCTGTGGGATCTGACAATGGGCGAAAGCGGGCCATGTAGACATTGAACAGGGTGGGGCTGATCGAGGATCCTCGGGAAACTCCGCAGGTGGTCGGAGTGGGATGCCAGAGTAAGGGTGGGAATCTGACCCACTGCGTTCTGCCGGATAGGAATGAGCAGATTCAGTTGAGGGCTTCGTTCCAGATTTCTGCTTCGAATTGATAACCTACCATAATTCCTTCGGCATACTGGAAAATCCAAGGTGGCTGCTGATCCATACACATCATTCTTTCTCTAGATCTAGGTGCATTACTGTTGGACCTGGCCCTTGTGGCAGGTTCACCCCAAAACTTTTTTGCTTTTTCCTAGCCTGTTTCTGGAACCTGGTGTTGGTGATTTTAGGCCTTGGCGCACTTTTTCACTCTGGTACAGTGTAAAGTGCGTGAGCTCTCTGTGTATGTGTGGTGAGTGACCTGCCCTCCCATAGGAATGAATGGGGAATATGTATGCCCATGGTAGTTCCTGATGTGTGGGCAGTGCAGGGTCGAGTTTGATATGTGCGAACTCGTGAGAGTGAATGCTGCGCAATGGTATATGCGGCATGATTGTGTCTAGTGTAGAAGTGCCACTTTTAGAAGTTGGCATAGTTGGGTAATCTGTGCCTGGCGTGTGATTGGCTGGAGCCTGGCCATAGGAGTGAGCCTGGGTCTGCTTGTGGATTGACTGTCTGGTTTGAGGGTGACAGGGGCTGCAGAGCCCCCAGGAGGTTGTCTGAGTCAGCCCGTGGATGAAAGGCTGCATCTGCTGCCAGGGAAGTGGGAGGAGATAGCACCTGGGAGTGAATAGGGCTGTGCCTGCCTGACCACAATGCTGGCTCCACCTCCCTGCTGGGCGACTGTCACCTCTGTCCCTGATACTGAGAGGAAGAAGGAAGCTAGGAAAGCCCCAGTGCTCCAGCAACACCCAGAACTGGTTTAGACCGGGCTCAGGGCCCACTTGCACAAAGACTTCAAAGGACTTCAAAGACTTTTTGGGGTATAAGAGAAGGACCCCTGACAACAGAAAATTAGATTCTACAATCAAGAGGAACCTCTGCTGGAAGAAGGACTGCTGGAGAACTGAAGGAAGATTGCCTTGCTGTGTGCTCTAAGGGCTGACCTGTTCTGCTGTTCAACTAAAAGCTGAGAAGAAGAAAGGGACTTTGCTGTGTGCTGTGACCCTGCCTGCTTGAACCAAAAACACTTTGCTGTGTGCTGTGTCTTCAACTTGAATCTCCAAGGGCCTGAGAAGAGCTGGCCTCCTGTTCCTGGAACCCAGGGTTAAAAGGTTGGCCGCCGTCGTCTACAGTACTGAGGGCTTGTCCCGGGAGCCGCGCTATCATTTGCTGACTCCCGGGCGTCTGTGGAGGCTTGCCTGTGTGCCGCGACCGGATTGGTCCACGTGATCGGGACCTCCGCGAGAGCCGTGCGTTCCGTGACGAAGCCGGGGAAGATTGACCCGACCTCGCCGAGGGAGCGCTGTGAGTGGCCCCTGCCCCTGGTCTGTCTGTCCCTGCTCGGAGCGCCGAGCTATCTCCCCCGCCGCTCCTCGAGGATCTGAGAGCGGGCGGAGGGCTGCTGGGACCGGCCGGGGCTGGGAGAGAGTGTGCTCTGTTCGGCGCGGGGCGCCTGAAGCCATTTGGGGGTGCGAGGCTGTGCGGATCGTCAGAAAGGAGTCCCAGGAATATTCGGTGAGGCGCGCTTGCCGCGCTTGGGGGCTCATTGCGTCAAAGGGCTGATTTTGGAGAGCTTAGCACTGGCATTAATTTTACCACTCGTTTTGAGGGCAAATGTGAGATAAGTCAGTAGTAAGCATGGGCGGATTTTGCGAATTGGCAATCCGCGAAATTGCGTATTTACGGATTCGCAATCCGCAAAATCCGCGAACTCTCGCGAATTTTGCGGATTCCTTTTTTTTGTGTGTTCGCAAGTGTTTCTGCCATTTCGCAAGGGTTTTTTACCAGTTCGCAAACGCGAACTTACTTGTCGGGTAGCAAACGTCGCGACCATGTTGTTTCTACGTCTGGTTCATCACAGCACCCTCTGTTTCACCACTGCCACCCTCTGTTTCACCACTGCCACCCTCTGGCTCACCCATGCCACCCTCTGGCTCACCCATGCCACCCTCTAGTTCATCACAGTAGATTATGGGGGGAAAAGCACACCTGCCCTGCCTCAACTGACATGAATGAATTAGGGGCTAATTAATGTGTCACTGAATTTGAACTTCCAGGCTGGCATCTGCTTCCTTATCTGTAATTGCTTTCTGTTGCAGTGTAATTTTTTTAACCGGACCTTTGTTGTATACTTGTAGCTATTCTCGGAGCCTGCTGTGAGGGTCAGAGCAGGGTCATAGAATAGTTGCAAGTAGGCAACTGAACTCTGAAGGGGCCCCTCAGGAAGCACTACAGGGAATGGTTACTAATGATAAGATTGAACTTTTGCACCTGCTGAGTGCTTTCAGTTTTGCAAAAATCCAAATATCCAGCAGCATCCACAAAAAGTAATCCTTCAAGGCACTACAAGGAATGGTTACTAATGATAAGATTGAACTTTTGCACCTGCTGAGTGCTTTCAGTTTTGCAAAAATCCAAATATCCAGCAGCATCCACAAAAAGTAATCCTTCCAGGTCAAGATCCAAATCAAAGTGACCAGCACATGAAGAAAGCACTGGGAGGAGCCTGCTGGACAGGAACAGGAAGTTGGAGACTGTGGGGCACTTCCTTCCTCCCACCCCCCCCCAAATGGACTCCTTGCAAAAAAAGTGCAGGCAAATGTCAACCTGAGGAGTTATTCTGATAAAAATCATAATTGTCAAGGTTTATGCTGCCTGCTGGTGGATTTCTTGTGCGAAATTGTAAAATTTGCAATCTCGCAATTGCGAGATTGTCACTGTCCGCCACATCTACGTGTTCACAAGTGTTTACTCCCGCGAAATTGTATAGTATTCTAGTTGGCAAGTGCGACCAAGCAAAAAATCAGCTTCGCACGGATTTACGAATTTTCTGCAAGTTCGCGAGAGTTTGCGGATTGCGAATTTGCCGAAAATCCGCAAAAACCGCGAGCGGAACGGATTTTACGCCCTTCCTTAGTCAGTAGCATTATTTTTGGATACTGATTTAAGAGACTAGAGACTATTCTTTGATGATAAGAACTGGATAATACAGGTGCAGATGAACAAGAGAGGTTCATGGGGGCAGATTGGTTCAAGAGCCTGTGTGGCTCCTGCCTTTTGGCGCAGTACTGTTCAAGGGCTAGTGAGAGCCCATGCCCTAGTTTGCTTGTTATCCCAGCTGCCCAGCAATTAGTGGGCAGCTGCACCGTTTAGGCCCTGACTTTTGGACACAGGGCGTCCAAGCCCCAACAAGGCCAGTTGGCCTAGGGACTGCCACAGGTAGTGGCGTATGTGAGTTTTGCGCAATTGTGTGGTTTTATTTCACCTCTGAATGTTTTTGGACATCATGTGTTTTTGCGCTATTGAGTTCTGTTCTGGCACCTCTGAATGTTTTTATGCATCATGTGTCTTCCTTGGTTTTACACCTCTGAATGTGTTGGTTGATGCATCGTGTGTTTTTCCTTCCCTACACCTCTGAATGTTGTGAAGCATCATGTGTAATGTGTTCTTGCTGATACACCTAAATGTATTTTATTCTTAGGTGGTTGTTCTTTCCAGTACAGGTGGTCCTAGGGAGGACCTGGTTCCCTGCGTGACATTCTCCTAAGGTGGTTAGGGTTGCGTAGGGGGTACTTACCTGTTACCAGTAGTTACTGGTTGTGATTTATAACTGTTATTTTGTGCTACAGTGATTTTATATCCTTTTATTCTAATTTCTGACAGTATTTCTATTTCTAAAAGTGTTGATTCTGACAGTGGCCCATGTGGCCCTGTCCTGTGCATAATCGCTTGTGAATATTGCCCGTGCCAGTTGGCACAATGTACATGTGTGATTTCTATCTGATGTGATTTTAACAATACAGAAGTTATTTTTATATAACCTTGTGTGGAGTTCCTTTTGTGGTGTGCCTAGGATGTTGTTGCTGTTGTGTGCTGGAGCAAATGCTTTACACATTGCCTCCGAGTTTAGCCTTCCTGCTCGTGCCAAGCTACCAAGTGGGTGAGCAGGGGTTATCTTGGCGTGTGACTCCCTTGCTCTGACTAGAATGGTGGTTTCTGCCTGGCTTTGGCGTCAGCCTTAGCCTACCAGAAATAGCCAGTTCTAACATTGTTGGTCAGCGGTGCGGATTTGGACTTGTGTTTGCGCAGTGCCACAGCGACAACTGGCTACATTACAAAACTCTGCATTGTCTAGATAGTCACATGTTTGGGATTATTGTTTTTGATTTTGTTTTTCCTCAAGAGTGTCATTTTCAGATGGTGTTCCTGCGCTTTTATGTTTAGTGGCAGATGAGCGAAAATGACAGGGCGGGACGCCAGTAGAGGGGGAGGTTCCCATAGATTAGGAATCCCTTGCTGGGTCCAGTGCCCAATCCCTGTTCCTGTTCCGGTCCTTGTGTGGGTAGATGGAAGAGAGGGAGTGTGGAGGAGGAATGGCTTGCTTGGGAGGGTGGTTATCCCCTGAGTGTAGTGTGTTTGTCTGGATTCCCCAGTATGGTAGGATCCAGTGGTGGCAGCTTAAATGTGTCCAGTGCGTGAAGTCCCATTCCCAGTTCCCAGAGTATGGTGCCTGGTGCTCAGTAAGAGGGGTACAGGTTGAGAGTCAGGGGCAGTGAGGAACTGTCTCACCAGTCTGGAGGGGGAGTGTGTGGATGAGTGGTGTGTTGAACTGGAGGGGTTGGTGTGAGTTTTTTTTTAAAGGAGCTTGCACAGGAGGTGTACCTCTGGTGGTGTGCAGGAGGTCCTGCAGAGGCACTGGATGAGAAAGTGGATGTCTGGCGGTGTGCTAGATGTCTTGCAGAGGCATTAGGGAGTGATTCTAAAAGTAGTGGCTTGTGTATCTGATGATCCTGTGTAGGTGAAGAGGTTCATGTGTAGCCCAGCTAGGTCCCAGTAGGATGGTAGGGGTGTAGGGGCTCACGTCCTGTCTTAGTGGAGGCGGAGTGAGTGTGGGACGGTGTGTACCACGTTGGCCCGAAACCCTGTCTCAGGGCCTGGAGGGTTCCCTAAGGGAGCACCAGGTCAGGGGCCTAGGCTGTACTTACAGGTCATTTGAGGAGGATCTTCCTGTGTCTAGAGGACGGGGAGTGTCTGTAACCAGAACTCCGGTGGTCCTAGTGTTGGGTAGTACCGCTCCTAAGTGGAGGGTGCAGAACTCTGGAAGGGGGTGCAGAGGGACGGTGTACTTCTGACCCCGGTGCAACCTGAGGGTTTAGATCCTAGGTTGGGAGATTAGGAAGCTTCCAGGTCAAGAGGAATCTCTGCCAAAGTAGATCAGCTGAAGAGACTGAGGGGGCTGCCCTTGCTGTGTGTTCTGGGGCCCACCTGCAGTTTGTTGTTTCCACTAAGGTAGAGGAAAGGGGATTTTGCTGTGTGCTGTGTACCCCCACCTGCTTGAAGAGGGACTGTGCTGTGTGCTTTGTACCTCAGAAGTGAAATAGTTTCCAGGTGGTAGACCAGTGATGGAGTGAGGTCCTGATCTGGTAGGAGAATTGTGTTCTGGTGAGTGCTTCCATGTGAGGGTGCGGAAACCCCAGAAGTAGAGGTAGGGTGGAGCATTCTTGCCAGTGACCTCTGGTCAGCCTGGGGGTGTGGACCCTAGGTTGTTGGATCAGTGGTAGTTGTAGCTACCCTGAGAGGGAGAGTGGAGATTGGCTATTGTGTGCCAGGGGTTACTGCCCCCCACTCTGTGAAGTGGTTAGGACCTGTGACATTTGGATGGCCTAGGGCCTGGTCTTGGCCGTGGATGACTAGAGAGTACCAGTGGGGTATCCTAGTTGTGCCAGAGAGCTCTTGTTGAGAGAAGTACATGTGGGTTCAGAGTGGCGAAAAACCGGAGGGTGTCCCTGCCTTGCGGGCCCGTGTCCGTGTTTTGTCGCCCAAAGCAAGGAAGCCCATCAGTGGAGTGATTGGTCTACCCTGCGTTTTGGCTGGAAGGGGTTTGTGTTGGACCTGGCCCTTTTGGCAGGTTCACCCCAAAACTTTTTTTGCTTTTTCCTAGCCTGTTTCTGGAACCTGGTGTTAGTGATTTTAGGCCTTGGCGCACTTTTTCACTGTGGTACAGTGTAAAGTGCGTGAGCTCCCTGTGTATGTGTGGTGAGTGACCTGCCCTCCCATAGGAATGAATGGGGAATATGTATGCCCATGGTAGTTCCTGATGTGTGGGGAGTGCAGGGTCGGGTTTGATATGTGCGAACTCGTGAGAGTGAATGCTGCGCAATGGTATATGCGGCATGATTGTGTCTAGTGTAGAAGTGCCACTTTTAGAAGTTGTCATAGTTGGGTAATCTGTGCCTGGCGTGTGATTGGCTGGAGCCTGGCCCCAGGAGTGAACCTGGGCCTGCTTGTGGATTGACTGTCTGGCTTGAGAGTGACAGGGGCTGCAGAGCCCCCAGGAGGTTGTCTGAGTCAGCCCGTGGATGAAAGGCTGCATCTACTGCCAGGGAAGTGGGAGGAGATAGCACCTGGGAGTGAATAGGGCTGTGCCTGCCTGACCACAATGCTGGCTCCACCTCCCTGCTGGGCGACTGTCACCTCTGTCCCTGATACTGAGAGGAAGAAGGAAGCCAGGAAAGCCCCAGTGCTCCAGCAACACCCAGAACTGGTTTAGACCGGGCTCAGGGCCCACTTGCACAAAGACTTCAAAGGACTTCAAAGACTTTTTGGGGTATAAGAGAAGGACCCCTGACAACAGAAAATTAGATTCTACAATCAAGAGGAACCTCTGCTGGAAGAAGGACTGCTGGAGAACTGAAGGAAGATTGCCTTGCTGTGTGCTCTAAGGGCTGACCTGTTCTGCTGTTCAACTAAAAGCTGAGAAGATGAGAAGAAGAAAGGGACTTTGCTGTGTGCTGTGACCCTGCCTGCTTGAACCAAAAAGACTTTGCTGTGTGCTGTGTCTTCAACTTGAATCTCCAAGGGCCTGAGAAGAGCTGGCCTCCTGTTCCTGGAACCCAGGGTTAAAAGGTTCCTAAAGAAACCCTAAGACGCTGTGAAGATTGTGCTGTTTGACTGACTGCTGGATTTATGCCCAGCTGCTGGCCGTGGGCAGAGACCGGTGTGCTCATCGGCACATATTCTGTGAAAGGCGGGGGTCCGTGGTGCCTCCCGTCGTGAGCTCTGCCGGCCGAAAACGATCCTGTGGCTGTGAAGGCGGTCTTGTTGTGACCTGTGCCCTTGTAAATCCCTTGCCGCCAAATCACCATCGCGGCCCGGGGCCAGGAACACCCTGCGAAGTTGCCGTTCGTGACCAGGAGCTGCAGCGGCGAAAATCGAAGCCGCCACGCTCCCATTGGCCCAACGAGACGAGCCCCTCCAGAAACCCCGCGCTAGGATTGGCCTAGCGCCGCCGGGTCATCAGCAGAGCCGTGTCCTGATTGGCCGCCGTCGTCTACAGTACTGAGGGCTTGTCCCGGGAGCCGCTCTATCATTGGCTGACTCCCAGGCGTCTGTGGAGGCTTACCTGTGTGCCGTGACCGGATTGGTCCACGTGATCGGGACCTCCGCGAGAGCTGTGCGCTCCGTGACGAAGCCGGGGAAGATTGACCCGACCTCGCCGAGGGAGCGCTGTGAGTGCCCCCTGCCCCTGGCCTGTCTGTCCCTGCTCGGAGCGCCGAGCTAGCTCCCCCGCCGCTCCTCGAGGATCTGAGAGCAGGCGGACGGCTGCTGAGACCGGCCGGGGCTGGGAGCGAGTGTGCTCTGTTCGGCACGGGGCACCTGAAGCCATTGGGGGTGCGAGGCTGTACGGATCGGCGGAAAGGAGTCCCAGGAATTTTCGTTGAGGCGCGCTTGGGGGCTCATTGCTTCAAAGGGCTGATTTTGGAGAGCTTAGCGCTGGCATTTATTTTACCACTCGTTTTGAGGGAAAATGTGAGATAATTCAGTAGCATTATTTTTGGATACTGATTTAAGAGACTAGAGCCTATTCTTTGATGATAAGAACTGGATAATACAGGTGCAGATGAACCAGAGTGGTTCATGGGGGCAGATTGGTTCAAGAGCCTGTGTGGCTCCTGCCTTTTGGCGCAGTACTGTTCAAGGGCTAGTGAGAGCCCATGCCCTAGTTTGCTTGTTATCCCAGCTGCCCAGCAATTAGTGGGCAGCTGCACCGTTTAGGCCCTGACTTTTGGACACAGGGCGTCCAAGCCCCAACAAGGCCAGTTGGCCTAGGGACTGCCACAGGTAGTGGCTTATGTGAGTTTTGCGCAATTGTGTGGTTTTATTTCACCTCTGAATGTTTTTGGACATCATGTGTTTTTGCGCTATTGAGTTCTGTTCTGGCACCTCTGAATGTTTTTATGCATCATGTGTCTTCCTTGATTTTACACCTCTGAATGTGTTGGTTGATGCATCATGTGTTTTTCCTTCCCTACACCTCTGAATGTTGTGAAGCATCATGTGTAATGTGTTCTTGCTGATAACCCTAAATGTATTTTATTCTTAGGTGGTTGTTCTTTCCAGTACAGGTGGTCCTAGGGAGGACCTGGTTCCCTGCGTGACATTCTCCTAAGGTGGTTAGGGTTGCGTAGGGGGTACTTACCTGTTACCAGTAGTTACTGGTTGTGATTTATAACTGTTATTTTGTGCTACAATGATTTTGTATCCTTTTATTCTAATTTCTGACACTATTTCTATTTCTAAAAGTATTGATTCTGACAGTGGCCCATGTGGCCCTGTCCTGTGCATAATCCCTTGTGAATATTGCCCGTGCCAGTTGGCACAATGTACATGTGTGATTTCTATCTGATGTGATTTTGACAATACAGAAGTTATTTTTATATAACCTTGCGTGGAGTTCCTTTTGTGGTGTGCCTAGGATGTTGTTGCTGTTGTGTGCTGGCGCAAATGCTTTACACATTGCCTCCGAGTTTAGCCTTACTGCTCGTGCCAAGCTACCAAGGGGGTGAGCAGGGGTTATCTTGGCGTGTGACTCCCTTGCCCTGACTAGAATGGTGGTTTCTGCCTGGCTTTGGCGTCAGCCTTAGCCTACCTGAAATAGCCAGTTCTAACAATTACCCTAGCCCTGGACTGCATGCCACGTTTCCATATTCAACTTTACTAGCCTAAGCAAAAGCAGATACAGAGTGGTGCTGAGTTAACCCTAGTCTTTTGAGGAAATCTACCTAGTCCTCCAAATTTGTAACTCAGGTTTCAGACATTTAAAGGGAGCTGTGCATACCTTGGAAAACATTAAGAAAGATCATCTGTTAACCCTAAACAGGGATCTGTTACAACTCTCTGCAGCAGATGAAACGGTATACGGTGACATACTCCTAGATTAACTGAGAAACTGTGCAAGTATAACAGGCATAATTCTCCAGTATATTTCATATTTCTCTAATGACCATAGTCGACAGTTCAGAATCTGGAACTCTTCCTATTCTGTGCACAGTCTTGGCCACGTTCCCACAAAGGTCTTCACTCTTCCAGTTGCTATTCCACATTCAAATGCAACTGCATGCATAGATAATTGGTCAGTACCATCCACAGTTCCAAATACATGCAAGTGATACCTAGATCCACAGCATGATAAACCAAAGCAATTGTTAATGGCAGAAAATCTCCAGAGATTCCTGATACATCTTTTCTAGATGAGGGACAGCAACGTAAACCACAAAGGGTTCAGGACGAAGACAATGATGATAGAGCACAATTCTGGCAGTAGCCACCATTTCAATTAGACGGACGAACAGGGGACTCCCCAATAGTGAAGAGCGTTAGGCTCTAGAATGACAGAGGATCTAGTATCAGGCTGCACAGCATTTCCTCAACTTCAAAAGACATCAGCACTACACTCCAGCAATTGTTGACAGTCCCCCTCACTAGTTACTGATAGAGAAGAGGATACAATCCAAACATTTAAGCCCAACTAAAAAGGAGTTGGCTAAACATCAGGAACTTGAGGTGTAGTAAAGAAATATAGAAAAAGTTATAAAAGAGCCCCAAATATGTGACGTTCAAGGAAGTATTTCCTGATCTCCCTGCTGAAGCTAGGACCAATCAATGCCCCTGAACTCAGGGACTTGAACCTTCCCTTATCCTACCAGTTTTGTGTATGGTCCCGGAGTTAGGTCATTTACCTGAAAATAACTTGTCACATCATGTGGGTACTTGCCACAAAGGTTCACAGTTACATCCTGTAAATTGTACCTATACTTTAAATGCCTCCCCTATATTCCTGTGCTTCCTCAACAAGAGATATATTGATGCAATAGAAAAAATGAAGGGGCAGATTTACAAGCCCCTTGCGCCACTTTTGCGACATTTTTCCCATGGTAAAAATGACGCAAAAGTGGCGCAAGGAGCTTGTAAATCTGCCCAGAAGTGCTCTTCAGTGTTATAGATAGTTTATTGTAACAGGCCTTAATTAAAGCAGTGTCTTATTTTAATCAAGTAATTTTTACGACATCCACGTAGCCAGTAGTGGCTAGCCAATAAGGGTGTTGGGCTAAAGTCTGATGAGAAATTTAGAATGCCTCTCTATAGCTCTTGAATTGTGCTGTGCTTCCATATGCACATTGCAGCAGGTGGCAACAGACAGCTTCAGCCCCCAGAGTTTCAGAAAAAGTAATGTTGAAACTGTATAAAAGTTTAATGATAATAGTTTAAGCAGGCAATCATGCATGCACAATTTTTGGTTTTTTGTTAGCAGATCTATTATGCGCTGTTTAAGAGATCTAGAACTAGAAATGTAGGACCATATTATCAAGCATGGGCGACACATTATCGCCACTTTTATCGGCAGGAAACTGCTGATAATGCGGCGATAATGGGCTTGATAATATGCCCCTGTGAATTCCCATAGAAGCCCAGGTTAACACCAGAACCTGGGCTTCTATGGGAATTCACAAGGGCATATTATCAAGCCCATTATCGCCGCTTTATCGGCAGTTTCCTGCCGATAAAAGCGGCGATAATGTATCACCCATGCTTGATAATATGGCCCTTAGTTCCTAGTTCCTCATTAGAGAGCTGTAGCTCCATGGCCATAAGGGCAGACAGGTAAAGCTGGTGCTCATATAGACACACTGTGATTGCCAGCAACGGTCCTGCACCATGCAGCAGCACCACAAACTCATTGTCTTTGGCTCATCTTGCTTGGAACACCGTAAATATACTAGAATATTGTACACGTGCCTGTTCAGAACTTTTTGATTTTTAGAAAAGTTTATGTAACAGTTGTGCTATAAAACGCACCATCCAGGCTCACCTTTTCAAGATTCTCCTCGCATTTTACACTGAAGGGATTTTTTATATTAAAAGTGTTCTTTTGCATGTGAATTGTTTTATCTTACTGTGAGAATCGTGGAATATTTCAATGGCTTGCAACAGTACACCTGCAGAGTATGGACAGGTCCAATGTAACTATACTGTTGCAGATAGATGTAATTTGAAGGACAGTGAGAGGCTGTATTGTGAGGAACACTGAAGAGCTAATGAGCTCAAAATTGTGGGGCAGATTTATGAGGCACTTGCGCCACGTTTACGCCGCTGTTGCGTCACGCAAGGCGGCGTAAACATGGCGCATCCCTACGAACGATTTACAACGTGACGCATCTAGGCAGATGCGTCACGTTGTAAAGCCCTGCGCCGCTTGTGGGCGTTCCGGCGCAGGGTGGGCGTTCCGGGGCAGGTGCGCCTCGCAAAAGTGGCTGAGTGAAATCTATAAGATTTCACTCAGTCACTTTCAGGCCAATGCTGCGTCAAAAGCCTGCGCCTGCTTGAAGCAGGCGTAGGTCTTGACGCAGCATTGTGGAGATGGGGCACCCCCGAGCCTTGCTGGAGCTGCGTCGCGCTTGCGACGCAACTCCAGCAATGCGTCACCTTTACGGCACAGATGCGTCACGCATCTGTGCCGTTTTTGCCCCATGGTGCGCCGCATCATAAATGCGGCGCACCATGGGTGGCGGAGCTGTGGCGCACTGTGGCGCATGTTAACTGGCGCATCCCTGGGGATGCGCCAGTTAACATAAATCTGCCCCTGTATTTTTATACTTTAACATGAGTGGATATTTCTATGAGAACAGTGTGTATGTGTAACACATGCTAAAATAGTGTTTTTTAAGCTACTGTAGGGTAGATTACACCTCATAAATCTTCAGAACCGCTGCAGAACGCTTTTGTCCTCTTTGCAGTGCAGTTTATAGCAGAGAAGGAGATATTAGGGTAGTCTTTATGGGAGAACTAAGGGGAATATTAGCAAGAACCCTGCGTAAAATTATCGCCGTTTTATCAGTAGGAAACTGCCGATAAAACGGCGATAATGGACTTGCTAACATGCGTTATAGAATTCCAATAGAAACCCAGGTTAGATGCCCTGCACATCTAACCTGGGCTTCGATTGGAATTCTATAATGCATATTAGCAAGCCTATTATCGCTGTTTTATCGGCAGTTTCCTGCCGCTAAAACAGTGATAATTTTACGCAGGGTTCTGCTAATATGCCCCTTACTTTCATTAACCTTTCATTTTAATGCAACTTTATTCTAGTTCATCCTCTTTATTTATCACTTTTAAGGCCATATGTATGAACATATTTTCCCATAGACACAAAATGGGTAAAACCCTCTGATACATCTGGCCCTTAGTCCATTTGAACTTCATATTATTGATGCATTCATGTAATGATTAATGGTTTGCCACTAATTTGATTGATTTGCCGGCTGTAAAACAATTAACTTTTAATAACCCTTTATGGTTTGAAAAATTGAAAATTGTCTGTTTTTCTTGTGGAGCCTAATGTACATCACATTATTTCAATGTATTGATTTGCTGCTGAGTAGCCTCACCTTTGAATTTCGATTCCTCAGGTAGCGCTTTAGAAGACCCGAATTTGCCCAAGGAAAAGCGCTAACAACACCTCGAGAAGGTGATACTTAAGATATTCACAGATTGCAGAGCATACGTTTTGGCTCGTGTATGTGAGTTTTGTTGGGAGAAAGCAACTTTCGCATTCTGAAATGCTATTTCATAATAATTGCACTTATCTCAGATCTATGCAACCATGAGAAGTTTTAAGCATTCATTGAGAGAATTTTCAGTGTTATTGCCAATGATTTCTGAAAAGACTATTTAATACGTACTTCAATTAGCAACTCTCTCCGCACCTTGAGAGGAAAAATAGATTACAATTACGTAGTTAATGTATTTGAAAACACTTTCAGGAGTAATATGAGTCTTGAAAAAGAGACAACCTCATTGTTAAAAACAGCCCAAAATATGAAGACGAGTAAAGGCATCTAGAGAGACTGAATTTTTTTTAGAGTCTTGGGGCCCGATGTAGGTAAATCCCATTTACCGATTTTGAAATACCGAATCCTACCGAATCGGTATTCAAAAATCGGTAAATGGGATGTAGGTCCCAACATCTGGATTCGTTACCGAATCCTTAACAATTCTTTAATTACCGATTCGGTAAATACCGAATCGGTAATGCCCATTCATTCCTATGGGCTTTGAAGCCCATAGGAATGATTAGGCATTACCAATTCGGTACTTACCGAATCAGTAATTAAAGAATTCACAAGGGTGCAGGGGGTGTCACTTTGACACCCTCTAGCACCCCCAAAACGGGCATGTGTGCAATGTGGCACACAGACATGCCCTAAGGGCACGTCTGTCTGTCACATGGCACATGTGTACATGCACAGATGTGCATGTACACAGGAATCGTTTTTTTACCATGGATTTGTATTCCATGGTAAAATACCGATTCTGTAGGCCATGTGCTGATGGAACATTGGCTACCTACATTGCATTTTCGGTAGTTCTACCGAATCGTCATCATTACCGAATCGGTAAATATTACCGATTGGGTAACTTTACCGATTCGGAAATGATAACGATTCGGTAAAATTACCGAAAATGTGCCCGTACATCTCGATAGCCCTTTACCGATCGGAAACGGCCGAAAATCGGTATTTTCGGCCGATTCCGATCGGTAAAGGGCTGCCTACATCGGGCCCCTACTCCCTAGACTTACTCTCTACCACAGTGTCCTTTAGTAAAGGTTTTGTTTTATCAGCATCACTTCAGAACAGATTTAAACGAAATGCGACATTTACATTTTTTAGTGTGCAACAGGCAGGTGCTTGCCAAGGGACAGAAAATACATGGGGCCTCATTTATGAGGCCATGCATCACTTTTACGCCGCTGGTGCGTCACTTTTTGTGACGCACCAGTGGCGTGAAACATGCGCCTTGTTGCGCCATATTTACAAAGTGACGCATCTAGGTAGATGCGTCACTTTGTAAACCCCTGCGCCACATTATACCTGCGCCAGGTATAATGTATGCAAGGGGGGCATATTGACACAAGAAAGGGTCGTAGAAGTGACGCAGTGAAATCTCTGAGATTTCACTGCGCCACTTTTTAGGACACAAATGCGTTAATTTCTTACGCCTGCCTCACAGCAGGCGTAAGACTGACGCAGGCCCCTTCACATGGGGCTTGCCCCATGTGAAAGCATACCTTGCTAGAGTTGCATCCCTTTTGTGACATACTCCAGCAATGCGTCACTTTTGCGCCATACAGGTACGTCAGAAATACTGACGTATCTGTAACTCCTTGCGCAATGATGCGTCATACTGTAAATATGACGCATCATTGGTGTTGCAAGGAGGGCGCAGTGAAAAGTGACGCATCGTTGTTTTCACGCAGCGATGCGTCACTTTTCATAAATGAGGCCCATGGTTTTAGTTACACGTCAAAGCAATGCATGAGGCAAAATATAAGGCCTGATTGAACAAAGGCGAAATATAGCATCTGAGATCATCCAGGGATCAAAAACGTAGTCTTAACCAAACTGAAATCCATCATAACATGCATCAATAAAACAAGAAGCAAAACAAACAAGTCCATAAGAATGCAAAATGACCAAGCAGTCACAGCTCCACTCCATCTAATTCTCGAACAGCACTCAGATTAAGTCAAGAGTGAAAGGACCTACAACAATTCAAACACTACAGATTAAGCAGTGTCTGTAGGTCTGGCTTCATAGTACTAACTCAAGCAAACACAAGCATAGGCAAATGCCCACTTGCACATGCTTGTGTTTGTATGCCTTAGTTCTTTAAGACCAGGCTTACTGGCATTTCCAGCACTTGTTTTACTATATGACTCTGTAGGAAAGTGGAGTATTATGAGGTGTGGGGGTTAGACCTCATCATGTATTACTATCACAATACCTCAAAGATGGTGCTTGGATTCACACAAATAAATCCTTAGCCCAGTCTTGGTAGTGTGGCAAAAAGCAGTCTGGCAACATAGACAGTACCAACATAGACGATAAGTAATTGACACAACTCAAAAGAAATCCAACACCAATTTATCAAAATTAAGGGTATTTTTATCTTAATGTACACACCAAAATGAACGTAATTGCATTCATAAAACCGGAGTTATAAATTTGAGAATTAATACAATATTATGGTATAACAAAATATCCATGGTATAACGAAAACTTAGACTCGGAACGCCGCAACCTTAGGGCAGCTGAACATTCCTGGTGAGCCAATCCCTCCTCGGACCAACAAAAACTCCTTAGAGATGCACAGAGTCTCTACAACAAACAAATCAAGATTGCTAAGGCGGCCTACTTCAGACACCAACTGGATCAAGCGGCAAACCGTCCCAAGAAACTTTTCAAATTGGGCAAACAACTATCAGTCGTTGGTGCAAACCAATTGGATCCTGGTGGCAACCCACTCTCTTGTGATGAACTTGCTGCTTTCTTCACTGAGAAATCAAGACTCATCTTCATTGACCTCCCCTCTAAGAAGGCTCTACTACCTTCTTCCAGTTCTGCCCCACCCATTGACTCATGGAGAAGATTGAATCGACCTCCAAGAACTCCAAGAACAATGCATCATGGGGCACCTTCCCCCATTTAGTGAAAATGACATCTTCAAGATTCTTCAGAATATCAACCTGTCCAACCACTTCAGCGACCCGTTGCCCCCTCCAACTTCAAAGCAATCTAGAATGCACCCCTCCCCACCTGGACAAGGATTGTAAATGCTTCTCTATCACAAGGCACAATCCCAGACTGCCTAAAAGCAGCCCAGCTAACACCTATACTAAAAAACCTAACCCTGACAAATCTGATCTCAATAACTTCCACCCCATTTCCAACATTCCCACCTTAGCGAAACTCCTTGAAAAATGTGTGCAATCCTAACTTTGTGCTCACATAGAGGAATTACCAACTCCTAAACCAGCATCAATCCGGCTTTAGGAAGGGGCGCAACACCGAATTGGCTCTCACTCACATTATGGATGACATTTTAGAAATGCTTGACCAAAACGAATCCTGCCTCCTGTTCCTCCTTGACCTTTCCTCCGCATTTGACACAGTTAAGCATGACAACCTCCTATCCATCCTGCAAATCAGAATGTGATTTCCTGATGAGGTATTACAATGGTTTTCATCCTTCCTACATCACAGAACACAAAGAGTCAAGGCAAACCACTCTCTCTCCCAGCCCTCTCCTGTACTCACGGGGGTCCCCCAAGGGTCCGCTTTATCTTCTATCCTCTTCAACCTTTTCTTTGAACCTCTTGCAAACTCTCTAAATTCCATGGACATTCTTTTCCATATGTATGCGGATGACATGCAACTATATCTGAAAATCTCATCCCCGTAAAACATCATCTCATTCAATACTACACTAATGTTTACCCAAAACTGGTAAACAGAGAACCATCTCCTGCGCAATACTTCCAAAACAGAATTCCTGCTCATCTCTCCTCTGAACCACATCCCTAAGCTAAACCTCCGGCTGAATCTCCTCAATGCTTTCAACTGCACTCTTCACATCGTAGACTCAGCCAAGTCTCTCGGTATCACCCTGGATAAGCACCTGAACTTGAAAAATCACATTATCAATGTATGCAAATGAGCTAACCACTTGATAAGGTCACTCAGAAATATCAAACCTTTCCTTCCTTTAAATGACTTCAAGCAGGTGGTCCAAGCGCTTGTTTTGCGAAGGCTAGACTACGGCAGTACTACCCTCTGTGGCCTTCCCAAATACTCCCTGGCTCCACTAAGGGTGTCATTGAACGCTGCGGCTAGACTTGGTACAGACACCAAACGTAAAGATCATATATCCTCAGTTCTAAAATCCGTCAATTAGCTGCCCTATGAAGCACAAATTCACTTAAAGATTGCTATCCTTACATACAAAGCCCTCCACTTCAACACTCCTACGTATCTTATGCAAAAACTTAAACTATCCTTTGGTGTAAGAGCCTCAAGAAGCACCTCTACCTTCCTCCTGAAACCACTCGTCCTTAACAAAAAGAGAAGTTGTCACCGCTGCCTTCTCTGGCGCTGCCCCTAAGATATGGAACTCTCTTCCACCGGAAGTATGCAGAATCTCCTCATCCACGACGTTCAAAGTGGAAGCTAAAAGATTCCTAACAAACAAATTCTTACCCTAATAGGGATTGACTCATGTGCCTGTTGACATTGCTCCTACTACCATTGTACTTCCATCGGATTCGGCCCCACCTTACTGCATACTGTGACTCTCCCGTGCTGCTCACCTACATCTGTCCATTACATTACCCTCCTGGGTGCAATTGTACTGTAATATGTGACTTATTCTGTTTTTTTCTCCCTCCTACTTGATATGAATATTGCATTTTGTCCTTCCTCCCATCTTACTGTAAAGCGCTTCGAAATCCCTTGGGATCTTGTATGCGCTATCTAAAACTTTATAAATAAATAAATAGAAAAATGAATGCAAAATAATACAGTCAAAATGTAACATTGTGTTCCATGGGAAAAACCACTAGGGACAATTGATCACATGCAGGTCGATTGCGTTGTACTCTTGCATGGTAAAGATAACGCGGTTCCTGGGACCAAGCTACGACAGTCAGTTAGATTTTCAAGAGAAATGGAAGGTGCACTCGTTGTGGAGTCAGTCAAGCAAGCCAAATTTGTTCCAAAATTACTTCTTTTATTCGATTAATCTTTAAAACTGGCACACAGCCAACGCGTTTCGTTCCCAATTGCCAGAGGGAACTTCGTCAGGGCTGTAACAATTATAAACAAAAATTCACATTACATCCAAAAAACATTAATAGTTAAAGACGACCCACAAAAATCATATGACATAACCTGACATAAACATTACATACATAAGGCAACCACAATGGAAACACAGAAAACACCCACATATTAAAAACAATAATGTTACATAACACTAAAAAATGCACAATATCACATAAAAAAATACATATATATATAGATTACACAAACAAGGACAACATTTTTATGTGTAAAAAGGGAGAGAACATTCTGAGTGTATCTTCATGGAAGGCAGGACTACAGTTCCCGCAATGCAGTATACCATTGAGTTTGGGTGATCCCACAGAGGGCCCGATGGCCAGAGATTGTTCCGATCCGGAGAATTGTTTTACCTGCCGTTTGCATGAGACTAGTGCCATTTATTTAGTGGAGTCTAAGGATGCGTCAGGCTTCCACAGTCCCTCTGACTGGGGGAACCAAGAGATATTTTAGGAGAAATCTTGATTAGACAGTTCCAAGAGCATTGCCACAGGTGCGCCATTGCCCTCTTTTGCTTTGGGCAAGTCTTTTTGTCGCTGGTGTGGGGCTCGCCTTCTGTCATCTTTGATGCAGGTTGTTCAGAACTGAGATTCCGGTGTCAAGCAGGTCCCTTAAATCCTAGATTTTGGCCAGTTAGGGGTGTGGGAGCTAGTAGCTAGTGGGCAGCTAATTCTTGAGTCGACCTCATCCGGGAGTGTAAGTCACTGTTTCTACCCAGAACTCTCTATTCTGCTACTCCTAAAGATGGCAGATATCAAATTTTAATGTACATACCAGGCTACTCACCCTGTGTGGCTAGATTTCTGGGGGATACACCTTCTTGCATATTTAATTTCCTGCCTGCCCGGCTGCAAATGTGCCTAGGGCAGGGGAAGGGGTGTTTCTTCCAATGGGATTCAGCCCTGATGCTTGGGAGTAGGGTGGTGTGGCCTCCTTCAAGCCCAAGCCTTTGTTCATGACTCCTGGGAGTGATCACACTGCCTGGCAGGAGGTCAGAATGCTAGCTTGGTGACAGCAGATGCGGGAAACACAGGCTTGCCATTCACAGCCCTAAGAAGCTGGGGCAACTTCTAAGATAGCCACGTGGGTGCATGCCACATCACCCAGGGCACAATAATCATGTTAGGGGTGAGGAGGCAAGGTTTTTGATACCAAACATGAAATATTTCTGCAGTGCCATAATGGAGCTGCCAACGTTGAGAATTCCTGTGTTGCAGCTCATGTTATCCTATGGACTGCTAACTCTTATAGTAGTTTCCAATGGCAAACACCACTACAGGGACATATAGCCTTGCACTTATATGTCCTCAGCTTTAATATACTGCACTCTGCCTCCTGGGCTGATAAGGCCTTCCTTAGGGGTGCCTGATATATACTGACACATGGCGAGGTCACAGTAGAGTTCAAGCAGTTTGCACCGCAGCCTGCAGCCTGCAATGGGAGGCCTCCTGTTAGTAGTTTGCATGGGTCATCCAAGGTGGCACAAAACTGTGCTGCAGCCCTGGGGACCCCTTTACGGTCTATGGCCTGGATAGCCCTGGTGCCACATATTAGGGACTTATAATAGGGTAAAGTGTTTGTCAATTAGAGATTACCGAGTCAACCATAACAGTTTGGGGAGAGAGCACAGGCACTGGGATCGGGGCCGCAGACTCAAATGCACTGTCAGAGTCATAACCATTCAGCACACGGAGCAAAATTGGGGGGGGGGGCATAAAAAGGGAACTTCCCTACAGACTCCATCTCAGACAAGTTGAAAGCTGCACTTCCAACTCTTATAAAAATACTTTTGCCATCAAAAAACATACAATGCTGCCATTGTGTAAAGCAGTTCACACAGGCAAGAAATATATACAATGAACTACATTTTGCCATAAACAAAATAATCATTAAAATGAACTACTAATTTGATTTTAAAATTTTCAAAAGCACGCGATTGCATTCCGGCGTCTTGGTGCTGGCATAATATTTCATCCTACGTCCTATGCACAGGCTGATCTATACCACTAAAGTAGTGATAGCTATATGAATGCAAAAAACTGCCATGTTTTTAGCTGCTTGTGATAGCAAAGAATGTTAACCTGACTTGACTTTTAAGAGGAAAGAGCAAACTATTCCAAAGTTTGCAAGTGGAATGAACAAACTATAGCCGCCTCATACGACTTTCTTAATTCTAGTAGTGAACACTGATCTTGAAGTAGTCTATCGTAGCAATCTTCTTGGAGAGTCCCATCATAATTTGCTTTTAAGGTACTCTGGTCCGGTTCCATGCAATGCTTTATATGCCAAGCATAACACTTTAAAGTCGATCCTTTTCCTGACAGGGAGCCAATAGAGCTCCACTAGTGCAGCGGTTACAGACTTAAATTTTGAAAGTTTTTTAAGCAAGTGACAGGCTGTATTCTTCAACAACTGAAGGTTGTTTAGTTATCTCTGTTCAATTCCCAAATAAAAAGCATTACAATAATCAAGAAGAGATATGACTAGGGAGATGTCCACTGACTTTTTGCAAATCAGGCAGAATAAAGGGTATTATTTTTTTTTGTTGTAGTACTTTATTCGATAAAAGTTTATCATAAAAGTAAAAACATACTCCATGTACAAACAACCCTTAAAATTCATAGTTATAGAAATACAGATCATAAATGCATTAAAAAAGCTTATATACAATTAAAAGAGAAGGAAAAGGACTCCTAAGGGACATAAGGATAATATAGGAGTACAATCAGGAAGAATTAATCTGAATTATATCTTGGTTATTTCTCCCAGATGCTTCTTTATCTGTTTAGAACGTATCTGCCAGGCTTTTCCCAGAAATTTTGCAACCCCACATACAATGGTCAGAGATGTTACGTCTGTTGTGAGGATACGCAGGGCCATAGGATGTTGTCTAAAGCCCAACTCCCTGCATATCGTCTTTAGCCACCGACTTCTAGCCCCCCTATAGGCTTTACAAGCAAACAAATAGTGAGAGAAGGATTCTTTAGGGCATGGGCAACATGGGCATGTTCCTTGTTCATCCCGTAAGGTTTTCCAATTCACAGTAAATGAATTCAATGGTAGTGTTCCATGCCTCAACTTTAAAAAGAGAAATCTATCACTGGGGGATTGGATAAAGTCCAGAAATGGTTCAAGCTTTCTAACAGACTTATGAACCAGAAATTGGTCGGTTAGGGACCCCCACTTTTGCCCCTCTAGTTCCTCCTTCTGGACCATATCCCAATACATTTTCTTCACAATCTGTTTCGGTGGGGGGGATTGGGACTGCCAAGACTCACCCAACCCTATGTGTTTGACCAGCTCCCTCAGTTTGCTCAGCCACCGGATCTTACTGCAGCCGTTCAAGTTGATGAGTTCGTCAAGCACCGCTGCATAGTTGCCCAATTCTGGTGACCTTCTTAGGCGCACCCAGATCAGTAGTGGACGAAGGCGAACTATGTCCTTGATTGAGCGCCTGCCCATATCAAAAAGAAAGGGCTTTAAAGGGGTTGAGGCTGGGAGGGAAACTAGATCTCTGAAGAACTTATTCTCAGCTTTAACCAGGTCCGAGATATTCCGAGCCGTAGACAGCTGAGGCCAATGCCTTCCCTTTGTATACTGTGAAGGCCTGCTAATGGAGCCTCGCTGGTCTCTGAGAATGGCTCCTGAAACCCTCTTATGGTTTAGAAGCATTTTCGAAACATGGGAATTCCAGGTCAATTTGTTATTGACCCTTATTCCCAGGTAATCGAAAGCCTCGACTACTTCCAAGGGGGTCCCATTGAGGGAAACATTAAGCCTTTTTGGTTTTTTAGCTGAAGACAATGCCATCAGCTTTGTTTTGGAGGTGTTGATGGTTAATCCCCACTCTTTACAAAACAAGCTGAACCTGTCCAAGAGTTTCTGGAGACCCATAGGGGTTTTGGACATCAAGAGGGTATCATCTGCGAAGAGGAGGGTTGGTGTTTTTTCCCCCGCCAGGACTGGGGCGTCGGCCTGGTCCTCCCTCAAACGGTCCACCACCCCATTCACAAAGAGGAGAACAAGGTCGGTGCCATCACACAGCCCTGGCGGACCCCCCTGTTCACAGGAACCCTCTCCGTCAGCTCTCCCTGACTCCCCCATCTAATTTTGGCATAGTTACCCATGTGTAATCTCTTGATTAGCTCAAGAAGATAGCTCGGGAATCCCATATCATGTAACACCTGCCACAATTTATTGTGAGACACCAGGTCGAATGCGTTTTTCAGATCAATAAAGGCCAGGTAGAGTCGGCCTTTCCCGATGGACACAGATTTCCAGAATACTGCGAAGAATCTGAAAACGTGGTCCATCGTACCCACCCTCTGCCTGAAGCCTGCTTGAAAATGTGACAGGATATTCCCTTCTTCCAGCCACGACCCCATTCTGGAAACAATGACCCTGCCAACTACCTTCTGCAGTACGTCGATTAAACTAATCGGCCTGTAGTTGGCAGGGTCCTCTCTGTTACCTTTCTTGTAGATTGTGACCACCTCAGCTGCCAACCATGACTCAGGGATATCACCACCCTGTACAATCAAGTTCAACAAGAGGCTAATATATGTAGCCCAGGGTATAGGGTCATATAAGAGTAGATCGCCAGGCAGGCCATCCGGTCCTGCTGCCTTGCCGGGAGTTATATTCTTAATGGCCAGTTCAACCTCTTTTAAAGTAAAAGGATCAGGGCAAGAAGGGCTTTCAGAGGCAGGTTCTGGATAAAAACCAAGCACTGGCTCTAGCTCTGATGCCACCTCACCACAATACAACTTAAGAAAATGGATATACCATTGTTGTGCAGTGATGTGGTTTACAATTTGATCGGATCCTCTTCTTTTGGAAATATTTATTAAATCCCGAAATCTCGTCGAATCTTTTAATTGGGCCGCAATTTTAAGTTCCTGCCAATGGTCTTCCTCCCATTCCCTCTTTGCCAATTTAATGATACTATTGTAATCCTTTCTAGCCTCCCTTACAGCTACCGCATTTTTTTGCCGCAGTGCTAAGGATGTGGCCTGCCTCTTTTTGCTACATAGAGCAGTATACCATGTATTGCCTTGCTTTCTTCCTTTACTTTTATACCCTCTGGAATCATTTATGGTAAAGAACAATCCCAGCTTCTCCACCATGTTCCTATAGAGGTTACTTGCATGTGAGCTCTGCTTCGTACCCGTGATTAGATTAAGAGAAGCAAGTTCTAAGTTTCCTAAATTTACTGTTTTTCTAATGCTGTCTAGTATATCCTCTTGACAAAGGATATTATTCCATTTCAATTTACGGTTACAATTAGAGAGGACTACCTCTTTTGATAATAGAAACGGGGCTTTGGGGGCTTTTCCAATCACTCCCCATCTCAATTTCATACACAGAGGATTATGGTCACTATTGTGTGATTGCTTAACCTCCATATCTACTAGGTCTCCCCATAGCCGCATATCCAGTAATAGGTAATCAATGCGTGAAGGGCTATTGATTCTATTACTTGTATTGGAACCTTTTGGGTCCAATATGGTCCTACCATTCAGAGCTCGCAAATTAAATTCAATTGTCAGGGCGTTAATTTGTGTCGCCCTGGGTGACCACTTTTTAATTGGAGGCATACTCAATGGGGGGATGGAGTGTTTCATGTCATCCTCACTGGTTCCCAGAAGGTCGTCTTCACTTAAGGGTTCAAAGGTGCAATTTAAGTCTCCTCCCACAATAATTTTAGGCAGGGGCTGAATACTCGCCAGTGTTGTTTCTAAAAGTGATATGGTTGTTCAGGATTGGGCCCCTGGCGTCCCTCGAGCATATACATTAAAGAGTTCCACCTTATTGCTGTTCTGTGGACCTTTAATTGATAGGTGTAGAATGTCTTCTGAGCCAGAGTTGTTCATATTAATGGCCCAGTTTAGAGCTACATTAACCCATATAATAAGGCCCCCTGCTGGCCGGCCCTTCCCTGAGCTTGTTGCCGGGATAAAATAGGTGGTATATCCCGATTTGTATAAGGGGGTCATGCTCCAGGTTTCCTGGAACATGCAGACATCATAGCTGGAGATGAAATCATTCCATTCCGGAATTGCCAATTTTTTTTGAAGGCCTGCTATGTTCCAGGATAGGAGCTGGATTACCTTAACGGGGTCACTCTCCAAAGTAAATATATCCTGAGTGACACGCCCCTGGGCTGCGCCGCTGGGTGGGCTTGGGGTCGTATACTGAGTGGGCGGCAGAGGCTCGTGCTTCCCTAGTGTGTGTGTTTCCCCTTGGGAGGACTGGAAGATATCATTATTTAGTCAATCTATTCTATTAAGTTCGGAATCGTCCTGATCCCTATCTAAAGTCCAAAGTGGCATGTATCTAATTTGGATATTTGAGTGATTAGGGGGACAAGACCGGAACTCAAGGGCCAGCAGGTTCGCCGCGATTTCTTGATTGCATTGCTCAATTTTAATGCAATCGGTTCGAGAACTGGACAGGGACACCCTTTCGACTTTAATCATATCTTTTCTGATTATCGATCTACACCCCCTCACGTGGTGAAGCCAATGTATCGCCTTGTTATGGATTGCTTCCCTACTTTCTTGGAGGCACTTCTGCTGAGCTTTGGGACTTTGGTCATATATACAACTGATGATTTATTTCTAGTGGGGATATGATGGTGTGGTGAAGTGCCCTGATCGGCTCCTACGTTCATCTTTCCTGACGTTGAGGACATATGACTGGTGCTTGTTTTGTTGATGTAAGAACCCTTACCCCTATCTGCATCAGCCCTAGATTTCATAATTCCCGCATACGTGCTAGGGGTGGATCGCCTCGTTAAGATGTTTTTGACCTAAACTCCCATTCAAACGGGGCCCTCCTCCTTGAGTTAGGGAAGTAGGAGTGATTGAACCACTCTTAACAACTGTAGGCGGTAATTGGTGCGGGGGATCATTATTAGTGTCCATTTTCCACTTCTGTGCAAACCCCATCAGTGTGTTTTTAACAAAGGCCATTTCGGTCTCTAAAATCTCCAATTTCTGCACTAGTATCCTATTCAAATAGAGGCAATTCGAGCAGCCATAAACCCCTACGCCACTTGACTCTGGGGCTAGTTCCCTAGTGCCCTGCAATGAGTTATCAGGTAGATCGCCCGAATCGCCCTCTAGAACGGCAAATCTACTGGAGCAGTTAATGCCTATGCTAGGTGGCGCTTCGGGCACCTCCCCTGAAGCCTGGTCCCTGGGGTTATGTTCGGGGTAATGTTATCATTTGGGGACTTTACTCACCCTTCAACAGAACTGCGGACTTCACAAATGGGGGGGGGGTATATGGTGAT
Organism: Lissotriton helveticus; assembly: GCF_964261635.1. Taxonomy (NCBI): domain Eukaryota; kingdom Metazoa; phylum Chordata; class Amphibia; order Caudata; family Salamandridae; genus Lissotriton; species Lissotriton helveticus. The sequence continues at coordinate 1,066,012,594 of NC_136067.1, read as the reverse complement.
TTTTTGCTAAAAATTGCAGGGATTACTCTTTTACGGCGTTGCTTAAGGACGTCGGAAGGGGATCTGGAATCCCAACTCCATTCATGCTTGAGCTCCCAGCTAGTAAATCCTCACATTCACTAACAATGCCTTCAATTCTCGTGAGGGCACAGTTAGAGGCCGAATGTGTGGTTTTCCAAGATTGTTTCCCCTTTTTTTGGACAGATGTAAGAACCCCCTCCGTCGACTTCCTTTTACCCATACTTTTATCACTTTGTGGATATATCACTCCCCAGCTAATTGGTACCCAGAGGAAGGATCTCACAGCAATGCTAAAATCCAGTCACAAGTGTACAGTTATTAGTCCTTCCCCCTTTCAAGCCTCACAGTACCTTTTTCCTTAACGGGAGGGCTTTCTTTGCCCCGATGTCAGAGAGGGGGCCCTGCCCTGCCTCCTCCTTTCGCTGGGAGCGCGGACAGGCCCACCTTGGCCCGGGCTTTGCCCGGGCAGCGTCCGGGCACGCCGGCGCGCGTCCCGTGCTGCGTGGGGCTCTCAGTGGTTATATGCGCCTTCTGGCGCACAGCTGTGACTCGTTGCGCCGCTGGGGATTGTGGGTGTTGTAGTTCCCCATCGCGGCGATACCGGCATTGGAGGTGCTGGCGTGGAAGGGTTTTTGCAGGATTTGGCAGTGTTCTCTCCCTGACCCAGGAGCAAAGCCCAAACACGAATTCCAGGCAGGACCCACAGGTACAGAAACAGCAAGGCTTCCTTTTAGCGCTTAGGGTAATACCTTCCTTAACATTCTTATAATGAAAAAACACAATGATGCCAATTTGTTAATCTGTTTAACAAATGACAACTCAGCATCGAATACAAATGCTAGATTTTTGACTTTCAAAACTGATGGGGGGAAGGGGGGAGACCAAGAGACTGAGGCCACCAAGATCGCTTCCAAAAGTTAACATTTTTCAAAAGATGAACTTCTGTTTTTTTGGGAGTTTAACTTTAAGTAATTGCCTCTCATCCAATTTACAATGGCCTGCAAGCAATTATTGAACCTATCTGCAACTTCTTCAACATTGCTAGAGATCCACACCAAGATCTGGATGTCATCAGCATGCGCTAATGTGGCAAAGCTGAAAGAATGGATGAGTTTAGCTAAATGAGCCAAGTAAATATTAAAGAGTGTAGGACTAAGAGATGACCCCTGGGAGACTCTGCAAGGCAGAGTTAAAGATGTAGTGTTAAACTCCCCAAGGGCTAACCCATGATCTCCTAGAAATGAAGAAAGAAGGTCAAAAGCAGATCCAGTAATTCTGATTTCTGCTAACCGCTTGTTGTAATAAATCATGAAGGTGGAATAGGAATGATTAGGTTTATTATCACACCATTAACTCTTCAGTCAGAGCAACTGTCACAGACAGAATGCTCACTGAACAGCATTGTTTACAACAATAAGGAAGATTCCATAGGAACAGGAGAAGGAGGGGGAAACTTGACAGGAAGGATAAAGGGGAATCTTGTGAGTTGGAACCAACCATACCTGGCGTCAGGTCAATTACAATACATCTCCTTGTCAACAATTCAAAAGATGAGAAAACAAATACTAATCATAAGAACTATACAACACGGCTCCAGAAGGACAATTTGGCTCACAGTATAGAAAGCTGCAAAAATGTCCAAAAGGACCACCGCAGCCTTTCCACCATTGTCCATAATGAGTCTAATCTTTTCTGAGACCGCAACTAAGGCAGTCTCAGTACTGTGGCCTGACTTGAAGCTGAGCTGTGACTCATTCAGAATATTGTTCTCCTAGTATTCCAGAGAAGGTTTTTTCAAAAGTCGCAAAACTGAAGCTTTTTTCCACTTCATAGGAATGCAGCTGTCCTTAATAATGTAATTAAATAAAATCAAAATTACTGGAACTATCATGTGGACTACTTCATGCATCACCTTGGACAGAACAGGGCCTGAGGGGGCACCTGACTTGGTATGCATGACTAACTGAAGAGGGGGTTCAACCCTTTGATCATGCGAGGATGTAGTAAGATCAAATTCCCTATAAACTGCTTCCACTTTGTCGTTAAAGTATATTTCAAGTTTATCACAAAAGGACTGGCTATGGGGAGAATCAGTTGGAGAGTTAAAGCACACTATTATCTGGACAGTTTTGAAAAGCTCTTTTGATGAATTTGCAGTGTTATTACTTTTCTCTGCATAATATTTCGTTTTTTCCTCAATAAAGAGTTTTTATATAGTCCTGAATCAGACTTCTATACCTAACTTTTTCATCTTCCATGTAGTGAGATCTCCAAATGTTTCCTGCCTGCAAAATTTCTGTTTCTGTTTCCGTTTCATGGTGCGGAAACACTATTTCTGAATGTTTTCACATTTTTATCCAGGACCAAATCGGAAACTGCATTGTATAACCACTTATTATACAGTGCTGCTACTTCATTTGAATTTTCTGAAAGCAACGGCCTCGAACCTTGGAGGCATTCTTCCAAAACTCACACTATAAAAGATTTGATAAAACATGATGTGCACATAATGGGGCTTTTCAGCATTCCTCTTCAGCCACTGGCTGTTGCATGGCATTCTTGGGATGGTTACATTTTTCAGTAGTAGGGACTTGAAGCAGTGACAGGGATACAGTAAAACGCTGAGTCCCTATAGCTGCTTTTATTTTAATCAATTCTCGTTCTTTGATTAAACACAAATACGAGTTTTTAGATTTCCTAGCGATTCTCACCCCTCAAATGAAAGAAACCTGGGAAGATGAAGCCTCTGATCCAGATTTTGCCTCTGCACTGCCAGCGCGTTACATGGCCAGCAGGTTAGATCAAATTGGCAAATGTGGAGGTGGCATTGCTATAATTTGTGTTCAACTGCTTGAAGTAATCTGTGAACCTTTAAACTTAGTAGATAGTGAGGCTTTCTTATTTAATTGGAAATTAACTGTCCAGGACATGTTTTACGAAGTGTTAATCTATAGGCCTTCAGGCCCCAAGGAAAAGTTTTTAAACGCAATAAGCACCCTGTGGAGACTAGCATACATTACCCCAATTTTAAAGTTTTAGGGGATTTTTATTTTCATTTAGAGGACGCTGAGAATAAAGATTCAGCCTTTTTATTAAAAACATTAAGTTGTTTTAACATGAATCAGTTGGTGAAGATCGCTACACAAAAGGCAGGCCACATTTTGGATGGTATTTTTTCAAATTACCCTATGCTTAAAGTATAAAGGGGACCTCCAATAATTTGGACAGATTACAATGTAGTTAATTTCAGACTAGACTTATTAGCTCCTATTATGCCAATAGTAAACTTAGCTGGGGTCGTAAAAACATTTCTGGCTTGGAACAAGTTGAACCACAAAGATTTGCAGTGTCGGCTTGCAGAGGTAACGCAATGGGGCGGTGAGGCAGGGCGGGGAGGGGCTGGGTGGAGGTGGTAGTGCTGTCCAACATAAGACCACAGGTATTTATTTATTTACATTCACCTTTACCGTTATATGTCGAACTCCACTACTCACCTACCCGGCCCCTCCCCACCCCACCTTACCGCCCGACAGCGTTACCTCTGCGAGCCGCCACTGGCAGTGGCGACTGGTGGGTTATGGAAGTGGTGAGCCCGTAAAAGCTCAGCATTCAGCCTTTGCCTTGCCAACCCTAGAGCCAGGCTTTCAGATCGTGCACACACATATGCTTAACACTCGCTCAGGCATACAGACATACACACATAAGCTGTTGCAGGCATGCGTACAAAGAAAGTCACACAGACATACACATATACTCACTCCCCAGCACACACACAAGCTCACATATTCAGACTTCTGAACACAAAAACATACCTGGGGCACAGCCATGATTTCAAACTCCTCCATCTGTCTGCAACATACCAGAGGCAGGCCCACAAGTTTCCACCCAATCAGAAGCTGGACTATGGTTGGAGGTACCAAGGTACACAATTTTTCTTTATTTTAGCATCTGGTAGGGCATAAGGGCGTGTGATTGAAAAGTCCTGAAGCTCTATTAACTAACATGCTGCACTGGCTGACGTTAGTGCAGCATGTCAGATATGTCTGCATAATGCGCGGCCTGACTTATTCTTATTACAGCTAGTGAAGCCCTCTTCCACTGGCAAGGTAATATGACAGCTTTCATATACAAAATAAACGACCTGTGAGATCATTTGTTTCCATGTAAAAGCTGTAACATGCCAAGCAGAAGTGGAAGAAGAAGGCAGTGGGTAGATGACCTGAGCCCCCAGTGTGAAGCTGCTACTGTTGAGTTGTGTGTCATTGTTGAAATTGGTCATCCCTCACCTCACCCTTGCAGACATATCAACATGCCCAAAAAAAGTTACTGAAATGTATGTCAGCTGCAGATTACATTCCACACATGATTAGAAGTTTAGCCCTAGATGTCTACGAGCAAAGCACACATTGTCACAGAATCTATGAGGATCTAGACTTTTTACAAACACAGCTTAGTACCCCCTCCCTCACCTTGCATATTAGATCTGAGATCCAGGGCTCAGCCGTGCACAATAAAGAGGAAATTTAGGTAAAAAAGTTCATGCACAAAAATCTGATTGAAGCATGGCACAATAATGTTTGAAAACATACCTAAAATCTGTTTGCATTAGGTTCAGATATCCATTTGACGTGCCATGAAAACAACTACATGTAGCTATGAATGTATCAACGATTAATAAAATATGGATGTTGCCTTTTTTCTGCTTAAAGGTTTCTGTGACATTGAAATGCTTGTAAATGTTTACAGCCTAGCAGTCTTGGAATCCATAGTACTCAGTGTTGTACTTAACAATTTACAAGAGCGAAACCTCATTTTGAAATCTGGCAAGAGAAGTAGGATTTTGTGAGAATAATGGGGCCAGTAATGTACAGATGAATCCCTCGTCCCCTCAAGGTTGTTCTGTGCTTCCTTAAGGGGAAGATTCAGACACCTACGTCTTCAATGACAGTAACATTTTTCTGTCACATGATCATGCCCTATTGACTTGCATTGCGAGAAAATACATTTATGCTGTGTCGATTTTATATGAATTTAGCTCTTAGCATGAACTGACCATTTTCTAGCGAGAGCTCTGCTCAGTTGAAATGACGATTGTCATTAATCTTTTGCTTTCTGACAGCTATTTTTCCTGAAACACTAGTAGGACTTTAGGCTTCCCAAGGTCTTTCTTTCTTAACAATGGCAAGCAGCAAACAATTATCCAAGACCCTCTAGATATATCACACTGACCATCCAAACTCTATCCAAATTATTGTATTACTGATTGCACAAAAATATGTTTCAATACTACCAGCTGCCTTTTGTGGCAGCTGGTCCATTGTCTCATTTTTTGTGGAACTCTGCCAATTTCCAGCCTTCATTCATTAACGTCATTAGCTGAGCAGGGGGCCTGAAATGAGCCTCCAATCTTTGCCTAGAACTCCACTTACACATTGCACTGCATATAGCTGGAGAATGGCTAGGCAGTCACCCATGCAATTTGCAAGTAAATAATGAAAAAGCTCCTTTGCCTGCTTGTAGAGTGGTGCATGTTCTTGCACTCACACTGGCAGATAGCTCATTCTTCCATATATCCTATCCTTACTGATTAGAATAGGAGGCAATGACAGAGGAAGGGGTCAATGAAAGCTGTGGATCCTGGCAACATATCCTGTTACTTCTTTTGCACTGTTCTTGGACACCCAAGGCCTAAGAAGAGTTGGAGAAGGACCACTGCCTAGCCACAGGAAGACAAATCTGCGTGGGAATAAAAGCCTACAGGTGAGTGTGACTGAATGCATGTGTGAATGTTTGTGCATCTTTGAGTCTATGCATGGATGAGCGTATATGATTGCTTTTTTCACGGGTTATTGGATTGGTGGTTTTGGGAGTATGGTCAGAGAGAAGGTGGTCTCACCTTGGCTCAACACTAGCAGCATTCGTGCTGACTTTTCCACTAAACCAGGTACAATAGCCATCTCTCCTCTATTTACATTGTGTGCATGCTTGGTAATATTCTGGTTCACTCTATCCAAATGTTGCATATACTTGACATACAGTGGATATTCTTGTGAAAATTCTATTATGTTATGAAGCTCTTGTGAAATGCTCCTTTGCTTGTAGGGTTTTCTTTGTGCTGAGAACATGGCAATCAACAGAATGTGCAAAGTCATGGTTCTAGACAGACAAGGAGGCAACATACTAGTGGTGGGCGAAGTGTTCCATTCCGCCCACGAAATTGGTAAAATTTTGGCCACTATGTGTAACTCTGTAACTCGGAGTTCTGGCCAAACTCCTTCAATTGCCTCATGATGGAATTTCCCCTCCCCATGAGGCTCCAGAATGTGCGAACTGGTGAGCACGAGCAAGATTCGGTGTCCCCAGTGCGATTTTCTAATGCGGGCGGTTGCAGGCTTTCATGATCTGTTGTGGTCAAAGGACCACCGTTTGAGCAGATTTGCAGCTTCTCAAGTAGATTTTCTTCTCGAGTGGCAGCAAAATCAACTTGAATGGCTGTCCACTATTGCGTAATGCATGATGCTGTGTGTACTGATTTTCAGTACTACTCGCGCTACAGGCACTAAATTGTAGCACAAGCAGTGTGAGCGCATCATTTCTGCCCGATGATGAATCTCTGCAGAATCTCACAAAGTTTTTCTGTGAATCTGAGAAATTCCGCAGAGTGAAACTCCGCGAGTTCTGCCCACCCCTACAAAATACCAGATTTCCAGGTGTTTTGAGGACTTCAAGATGTCAAGATAAAACTAAGATGAAACTGTAAGTAATTCCCGTGGGAAGGAGCTATCACCAAGATGCTCTTTCCACCTATGGTCTGCATCTTAATACTAGGGACTGCTAATAAAAAGTACCTGAACTGAGACTGCTGGAAGGATTGTATCTTGTCATATCTGGAAGTATTCCTTTCTAAAGAATGACTCATGAATACATGGAACGCTAAAGTATATTAGGGTCTGAATCAGAAGGAGTGAGTTTACATACTTTTATTAGGGTATATTCGAACTTTGTTAATTGTACTGGCTATATCTGCCATAGGAATGGTGCATCTATGAAACATTTTGGTCATTCATGGTGACATTTCGATCTAACATGGCTTAATACTCATTCTGAGTAACAGACCGTCTATCTTTTACATAATAGTGGACTATCTGTGACATATCATGGGAATTCATATCTACATTATGGCAATCCCTGCCTAACAGTAGGTAATCCATTATATTGTGAGCTCTGTTTATGACATGTTGCCTATACCTGGCATTATAGTGGCCATCCCTTGGCATAGTGTGTTTTAATCTTTGAGCCATTTTGACAGTCCCTGACATGATGGTGACACCTATTTAGCATATCGTAGACATTCCTGGAAAATGTTGACCATCGCTGGAACAATAGTGGCCCATCTTTCACCTATTCTGTGGATTCTTGGCGAAATGCAGGCTTTCCCATGCATAACTTTGAGCTGTTTAGTGACATATTCCAGGCATTCTTGGCAATATTAGCAGCCCATCCTTGAGGTATTGTCGCCACTCCTGACAACATACTGACTATCCCAAATAATAGTGGCCCATCTTTGACATATTGTGTATATCCTTGACAAGCTTCCAATTGTGTTTGGCATAATGGTGATCCATCCTTTAAATACCATGGGCATTCTTTACAACAATAAGGCTGTCCGTGGCATAACACCGGGCAATCATTGACATACTGTTGCCATTCTTGACATTTATTTGGCTGTGCTTGGCATAATGGTCCTGATATCCATATTCAACAGTTTTTAATGTTCACTCGTAATCACTAGCCACCTCCCTCTCAATCAGCATATGGACAACTTTTATGCAAACCCACACCTGGTCATGGAACTTAAACACTACATTTTGACCATAAGATGCCTTAGAATCATGACCATGATGATGTGCTTATACGAAGGGAAGGAGCTGCCTACCAAAACCTGCTATTCAGCACCGTAACAGCAACAAGGTCTCACTGTCCTTCAACATGAATCAACACACACACAGAAGGGACATAGGCAACAACCCCTTTCACACCCAAGGGATCACATTTGTTATCAGCCTTAACATGACCATCAGATTTTGAGTTTTCAATGGTAGTGTTGCTCAAACGTGCATCCAGACATCTAATCTAGTAATGACAAGGGCTTGTCACATACAACAGTGACTACACCTGCAGTCATTCGATACCTATCCAGGAAACTGGATCTCAAACTCTAGCCAGTTGAGTCAATGCACCCACCCTTTCCACCCACTCAACAACATAAACTAATACAGATCACCTCAAACATCACCCATGCAAGGGCAGCAATCCAGAAGCTAAGACAGTGCTTCAACCAAAAGCAACATGCCCATGGAGAAAAAAATTATTCATTCAGAGTAAGGCAACCAATTACAGGAACTCCATATCTTCAGCTTTGATAGTGACCCTAGTCAGTGGCAAAGAGTTCAGCACCCTAATCCATGAATGATGCCTCCCAGCAGAAGCTGTCATAAGGTTGCAGACAGGCCTAAGAAACAGAACAGATAGCCATGACTCTACACGCAACACCCCTAGTGATTCCATCTTTACAAATAGTAACCACATGTGACCGCACCAACAAAATCCACAAGTAAAATACACCAAAGGCAAACTGCTCATCCTTACACAGCACAAATGGCCTTATGTGAAACTGATCTGTCATTCTGAGCATTCATGAAAGCAGAGCATTCCCAAAGGCCATATAACACCCTGTCTGCAAGCTGTTTTGGGCCCAGGACAATACAGTAAGATAGCATTGCAGAAGAGATCAAGATTAAAAATCAATGAATTACAGTCCCTGATAAGAATCACGTTGAACAAATACAGGCTCAGATGGAGGCCAATGGAGTACTGTGCTATAGTGAAGGAACAGTATCCTAGCAGCCCCCGTATATGATGTACAGTGATAGGTCTTTCATGGATTCACCAGTGTGTGGCCAAGGTGATCAGATGCATAACACTCTCTGTTCAAGCAGAATGATATAAGTCTGATGCAAGACAGAAACGTGTACAACATGGACATGTTCACATATTCTGCTTCTCTGGAAATGTTGAAACCCTAGTTATGTTCGATATAGGTACCCTAAAATAGGTTCAGGTAGTCACCTAACCTTTCACCTATATTCTCCCTACCATTACATTAAATAACAGTTCTTAGTACTGACCTTTAACTTCCTTATGGTAATGTCCAAAGATGATATGGGTTTTTCTCCGGAAAGCTTAAGCCTCATTCATTATGCATGAGGATTCTTGGAATCACAGCAGGACAGCAGGCCTACCATCTCCTGCATAGTAACTATATAAGGGTCATTCCGTCTGTCATCCCAGTCCGACATGACACAGCAAGGTATATCCCCAGGGGGTACCACTTTGGGTATATATACATCATCTCTTGCCGAGATAGGCAGAGAAGAAAAGGACTTCCATGCTGACACACTGATGCGAGACGCTGAGGCTCCTGCACACAGACACTCCAGCTTGCAGTGGTCTGACATCCATTGCCGGATATCCATCTCGAGACCAAGATGGTGTCCCACAGTCTCTCACTTCAAGTAATGGGGTTAACTTTATCCTAGAGGGATTCTTGGCCTTTTTTTTTTGTGCATATTTATATAGCGCAAACTAGACCCGAAGGTATTGGAGCGCTTTACATGAGCACCGTATTTAAAATACACATTCAGGCACGGGGACATTAAGTGATTTGCCCAGAATCACAGGATGTGGACGGGACCCCGAGGATCAAACCCTGGTTTCCAGCACCAGTCGGCAGTCTAGCCAACGGACCACATCCTCTCTCCTTTACACCCACATACATGCCAGGAACATTCAGGTACATCTAGTTAGGGACGATTCGTAGGAGTATGCATTTATTACTATCATGTATTTTAAATACTTGCCTGTTTCATTGTTTTAGCACAATGGTAGAAATCAACCATCCTTTTACTCTGTTAGTGCTTATAATCATTTATATCTGTTACTGTCTAATGGCTGTTTCAGCACACCTATTTTACACTAGAATGATGCTGGTTCAATAAATGCTTATTGAAAAACGTCCCCACTGTTTATTCTGTGTGTCTCTCTGAGACAAAGTGAGCACGAGTGACTGAACGAAAAGTAGTACATTGTTTCCATGATCCCTGATGGAATAGGGTTGTCATGTTCGATAGTTGCCAAGAACTATTCTCTCCTTGGTAAGAGGGGTTTCTAGTGGCACTGTGAGCTAGCTGGTATACAGGCTAACATATTCAATAGGAGTGTCAAGAATCAGTCTAACTCCTATCCTACAGTATACGTTGTCTAAATGCGAAGATCCTATATAGGTTTATAGGAACCACACAACACTCTGGGCCATATTATCAAGAACGGCGATAACATTATCGCTGCTTTAGCGGCATGAAACTGCTGCTAAAGCGGCGATAAGGGGCTTGATAATATGCCCTTGTGAATTACCATAGAAGCCCAGGTTTGATGTCCTGCACACCAGAACCTGGGCTTCAATGGGAATTCACAACTGCATATCATCAAGCCCTTTATCGTCGCTTTAGCGCAGTTTCCCGCCGCTAAAGCGGCGATACGCCGTTCTTGATAATATGGCCCTCTATCTTCTTCAACATCCATGCTCCAGGGCACTGCAGGAGAGGAACAGGTTACACCCAATCTACCTCTCAAATCTTTCCATTGGTCAAGGGATCCCTACAGCTGTAACAAACCACAATGTTGCCCTAGCAACACAACTCTCCTGCTTAAAGCCCAGGACCTTCCTTGGATGTTTTATTACAGAGTTTCCCTCATCAGAGATCTTGTTGTTCCATGACTAGCCTGTATTTCATTATGCTCCAGCAGTAGCATGCATCTCAGACCAGGTACAAAAAAGAATAGAGGTAAAGTCCTGGTCAACTGACCATATTGCAACCTCAAGTAACTGATCATCTGAATCCTCTTAATGTGGCCTGAATCCATAACATCTTAGACATTTTTCTCTTTCTTTCCATCAACAGGTTCCCTTTTCTTAGGGCCAAGAGTCTATCTATCCCAACATCGCTACGAGGAATAGGTGCTCCATCAGCATAAACATCAGCAGAGAAAGGAATTACATCGAGTATCATACGTACCAAAATGCACATGATGGGCCAGGGGGGGAGATAACATGCATGGGGTAGACAACAGCAGTGGGATCAATCAGGCTAATGGGCATGTCTAAAGTTATGGGGGCCATTTTGACTAATTTTTTGTGCAATGCGGTAATTCCAGTTGCTGCAGCTACTCTCTGCTGTGGAAGGGGGAAAACAAAGCACAGAGCCATATCTATGAAGACTGGTGTGCTGCTGCTGTCATTCCCTGTGCTTCTGCTTTACTCTAACAAGGCCACCTTGCAAAATGCACTTCTTCGCAATATGGTTCACTGTATAGCGTAGGATTTGTACTGGCAGCGTACCCTTACACGAAAAATTCTAAGCCTCAATAACTCATAAAATACTGACACATTGGATATATGCTGTGCACTGTAGAATACTTGCAATGCATGGGTTTTTTCACAAATAAACACATTTTCCCAATGTAGTCAGCCGCAGCCTTGCAGGTAAGAGTGGTGGGCGGTGGGGCCAGGTGAGGTGGGATTTCGACAGACGATGACTAAGGAAAATGAAATAAATAATTAATTTTCCATCATCCTCTTCTGTCGAAATCCCCCCTCACCAGGCCCCACCACTCTTACCAGCACGGGCTACGGCTGTATTTAATACCTGCATTAGGATGTTCGCTTTTGACGCAAAGTTCTGTCATCTTCTCTTTGTAGATTATTCATTGCATCAAAACCTATAGGTATTTGCATGATTTTTTCCAAGTAACACCGCAGTAACGAATGCTTGACACAAAGGGATGCTGAGCAGCACGAAGAGCATGCTGAGAAAAATGTACCTTACCGCTTCAAAATACCTTCTGGGCAGTATATATCAGTGCTTGAAATGAGCTCGTACTGCTGGGTACTGAGTACCGGCACTTTTTTATTTTGAGAGGCAGAGTACCTGCACTACTCAAGAGTGACATAATACATTTAATTGGAGAGTACCGCACTTCTCAGAAACAAGCAGAGACTCTGATACAGGGTACCAGCACTTCTATTTTCCCATTTCAAGCACTGGTAGATGTTTGTGACACTTTGCGTCACAGTGCTTTACACTGGCGCAAAGCTTTAGTGAATCTGGGGCAAAAAGTCAAGAGTACAGGCGTTGATTGGAGTAGACAGACATGCTGTCTCATCTGTAGGATATCCTGTGTCTAGGGGGATCAAATGTGTAGGCAAAAGCAATGACAGAACAGGGCATGCATGATGACACAAAAGCTGACAGTAGGCATACAAGACAAAGGAAGACTATGAGGGGACAGGCAGCGATGACTTGAATGTCACTGATCGAGAAGCTTAGTGCTGAGTGCCATTTAATTCATGACAAACTAAACACAATTGTAGAGGTGACTTCTTAGCATGAGACTCAGGGCGCGATAGTGGAGAAAGTCAGCATAGCTCCAAAGACAGTGAGGGGCGGGGCATAAGCCGCAAACCACGCCGAGCAGATGAAGAATATACAAATCAGAGCAACAATGCAGTAAACAGATTGTGGTCACAATTGCAATAAACACACCATATAGTGATTGCCTATGAATTGTTTTATTTAAATTTCACTGTTTGGAAAAAAACAGAGATACACAAATGCCTTAAAAGCTAAAGCAAAAAGGACTTTGCTTTATTTTATTGCAACATTTTTGATAGGAAACACTCATATCGAGTTTGCTTAAACTTGGGGTTTGACATTTTAGAAACGTAAAAAACAAGGTGGCATATTAGCAAGGGCCATATCGCCGCTTTAGTGGCACTTTTTGCCGCTGCAGCGGCGATATTTTTTTCGCCCTATTAGCAAGTTGTCGCTAACAGCAGTTAGCGACAGCTTTTAGGCGATAGCGACCGGTTTGGGGCCCGCTTTGCATGTCAGAGATATTTATCACCAATGACATGCAAAGTGGGCGTACCCAAACTGTTAGCGACTGAAAGCAGTCGCTAACACAGCTATCGCCTATTAGCAAGGGAGGCATAGTGATAAAAAAATCACGCTAAGCGCAATATCGCTATAATCTAACACCTGCTAAAAACATGACTTACCTGTTTATCCAATGGGAGGTGGATTCTCAGGTTAAGTCCCCATTGGCGTTAATGCGTGAATATTGCTGGATTTCCAGCGATATTCACGCATTTCACCACTATCGCTGGATATTTTAGCACAATGGAGAAATAGCAGGTTTTCTCCGCTAACATATCCAGCGATAGGCAGCGATAAAAAAAATGCGCTAAGCGCATTTAGCGATAAATATTGTTATTTCTTGCTAATATGCCCCAAGGTTAGTTGATTTTGCTAGGATCTTTTAAGTGGTTCAAGGATGTCCATATTGTATGTACTGGAGTCACTCATGATTGCCAGATTCCATATTACTTAACTGGCAAAACTGTTCAAATTACTATTGTCTCAGTATTTGACTAATGCAGAGTTTATGTAACATAACTTCAAGTGAGCAATAAGGAACGTTGGTGGGGCATCCTTTCCAGGTGGCCACATGGGTTACCATCAGAATCCCTGATAGATCACCATCAATCTGCTCAGGGCTGGCAGTGGCAATGTTTATTCCGCACTTTCGATTAATTTATCATCATAGTCCAGTTACCTTATTTAATCAAATATTTAATGCTTAAACATCAGGTTTTTTTAACTAGCTCCAGTACTATCACTTTATCACAAACAACTGAGTATTGTGCAGGTATAAATGTCTGTGCTGTAAATTTTTATGAGCATATATTAGCTGAGGCGAAGGGTTCTGCTCAGTCAATTCAACTGAATGCATACAGGAAATGTGACAATTCCAGTTTTCTCATAAACTCTTCCTTTTATCATTTTATATGTATGTTTTTGTGTCTTAGTGCATTTCAGCAGCAGCAGTTGCTCCATTAAAGTTCAGAAGTGCCCCCCCTGCCACCACCAGCAAATAAAACAATAATAAACGATGGTTTAAGCATGTTTTGATTACCATTTTATTTTAATCCGCTGGAACCGCTCCCAGGACTCTGGCGAGTCTTGGTGGTGGGTCAAAGGGACGACAGTGCTGGTGGGGGAGTGGTGGGCACGCCTTTCACTGCACATGAGGTCCTTGGATGGCCGTCTCAGGGCAGTCAAAATCCTAATACTCAGTGAAGCTCTCTTCAGCCCCAGCTGCGTTGCTGGGGCAAGCAGGCTAAGGCTCCCAGTCTGCCTGGGAGTGCAATTTGCCAACGCTCATGCCAATACTGAAGCTGTCCTCATGCGAGAGCAGCTTCAGTATGGGCCACAGGACAGGCTGGCAGCCTATACCCAGAGCCAGAAGCAGGAAGAGCGCGATATGGCGGGAGACAGTGGCAGCGTTAGGGCAAGTTTATTATTTTATTTTTTTGTCCCCGAACCCTCCCCACTCCCTCCTCCCCATCTCCCACCTCCCTCCTCTCCATCTCCCACCTCCCTCCTACGGCCTGCCCCCCCCCCCCTTTGGCAAGGAACGGGCCGCTACTGCTTCACCCCCTCTATAACCAGGATTGCAGAAGCTTCCAAAAGATTTAGATGATTTCTGCCGCAATAGCTATTGCCAGTTGTAGTTATTCAAGGGGCTTTCTGTGTGTGTATGCATGGATACGATTGAATTGTTCTAGACAAGAGTCTGCAGTAAATTGGGAAAATGCGAATCCCTCCTTCACATCGTTGTCCTATGCCTTGAATGTTTGTTCCACCTAGCCAGTGGCCAGGCCCCTCACACTCCCCATGCCCTTGCCACAGAGCTGCACAGCCTCTACCAGTTTATCCTTACTTAATACTTGCAAAATCATAACAATGTCCTATTAGTTGACTGTCTCTTTTGGGTAGGGCCAAGCTTTATTTGCATATAGTTGGATCACAGCTGTAATGGCATGCAAAATCTAATAAATTATCAACATGATCAGAGCCTAAAGTAATTTGGTATATATTACTTTATATGTCCAGATGTGGGTGATGACCTCACTCTGTCTTAGGGCTCAAGCTGTACCTCAGTGCACCAATGCCCTTACACTACCCTACCAGACACCACAACCAGCCTAGAACTGCCCGCCGAGAACGTCTCCGCCTGGATCACTAATTGCGCCGACAGAGTCACCCCCATAAAGTCTACCAAACTCAAGAGATCCTCCAAGCAGGACAGTTTGTACACCACAGAACTGAGAACCATGAAACGCAACTGCAAGCGACTTAAAAGAAAACAATGCACCAGCTAGGAGCCCACAGACTGAGCCATATTCAAGACATCCCTCAACCAATACCACTAACTCCTGAAAGAGACGAAAAGGAATGCCCTTGCTTACTGCATTGAAGCCAGTTCAAACCACAGCATAGAAATCTTCAACAACGACAGAGAGTTTTTTAGCCCTCAGCCACCGAAAACATCATCACACCTTCCCAGGAACTCTGCAACACCCTGGCGGACTTCTTCCATGACAATATCTCCACCATTTGCAAAACCTTCAAAATCCAACCCACCACGGTTGACATCCTCCGCCTCCTCGCTCCCACAGATGACAGACCTGACCACCTACTCACGACCTGGGACCAGCTGACCATACAAGACACCACAGCCATCATAAACTCTGTCTGCTTTGGACCTCTGTCCCCACTCCATCTTCAACCTTGGGAGCAAGATAATCAGCAATGAGCTCACTGCCACCTTCAACACATTCATCTCCATGGCCACCTTCCCTCAGGAATGGAAAGATGCAGAAGTTAAACTCCTTCTCAAGAAACTATCCACCAACCCCAGCGAACTTAAGAACTACCATCCTATCTCTCTGCTCCCCTTTCCTGCCAAAGTCCTTCAAATGCAACTCATGGAACACCTGGAGAACAACAATCTGCTGGACACCAATGAATCTTGTTTCCGCATCAACCACAACACCGAAACTACCCTGATTGCTGCCACTAGCGACATCAGAACCCTCTTGACCTGAGACAAATGTCTGCCCTGATCCTTCTTGACCTCTCAGCAACGTTCAACACAGTATCTTACTACACTCATTTCGAGAGGCTTCACCACATTGGAATACAAGGCGATGCCCGCAAATGAATTGCCTTCTTCCTCACAGGAAAAGACCAGAGAATCCAGATACTACCTTTCACCTCAGAACCATAGAACATCATCTGTGGTGTCCCTCCAGGCTCGTCCCTCTGCCCTACACTGTTTAACACTTACCTGATACCCTTGGCCTATATAGTCAGAACACATAGACTAAATATCATATCCTACGTCAACGACACTCAGCTCATCTTCTCAATATCAGAAGACCCTTCCACCATGCTGACCAACTTTTGCAGGTGCATGACAAGCGTTACCGACTGGATAAAAACACAACTGTCTAAAACTCAACACAGACAAAACAAAAGTGCTGATCTTTGGAAACAATACCTACCTGGGGAATGACTTCTGGTGGCCTTCCAAACTAGGACCCTCACCTGCTCCGACAGACCATTACCACAACCTTGGCATCATCCTGGACAGCAAGTTCACCATGAGAAGCCTGATCAACGCAGCCTCTTCCCCCTGCTTCTTCACTCTTCACATGGTCCATAAGATCTTCAAGTGACTGCCCATCAACACCAGAGCAACCGTCACTCAAGCACTAGTCACCAGCCGGCTGGATTACGGCAACACACTCTACATAGGAATCACCTCCCATCACTTAAAAAGACTGCTGACCATACACAATTAAGCAGCCAGACTCATCATATAGCTCCCTAAGCGGACCCACATCACCCAGCACGAATGCACGTGCTAAGGGTTTTTAGATTAGGGGAAATCACTGGGCACTCTGCTAACTATAAACGCAAGGATATTTGGAAAATAATGGCTCATGATGTGGTGCAAAAAGGGTGAGGGGATAAGCCCTGTAACCCCCGGAATGTTTGTTTGAAAACAAACACACCGTGAAGATGCAACAGAGTACCCAATGCACACAACAGAAAAGTAAAACAAACGTGTGTCGCTGTTGACACGAGTGGAATTCAATTCAAAGCTGTCAGAAAGAACCACAATGTTTTCATGTATGATGTAAAAGTAAAGGTCTTCATTTATTCCCTTAGAAAAGCCATGATGATCCTGCGAGGACGCCGTGTTCCAGGTATTGGAACACGGCGTCCCGCAGGATCATCGTCCATTTCACTGCTCCACACCAGCAGCCACCATTTATGGGAGATTACCCGCTCCCTGAGTTTGCGTCCACCAGCCTGCGGGACCACGCAACAACGAGTCTTAGATACTGCATATTGATTACCACATCACCCAGCACCTCAAGAAGCTCTACTGGCTCCCCATTCAGAAGAGATATCAATTCAAGATGCTGAGCCACACCTAAAAAGACCTTCACAACCAAGGACCAGCACACGTCAACCACTGCCTGAACATCCACCTACGCTCCAGACACATGCGCTCCACCTCCTTTTCCCTCGCTCACACCCTCCGCATCCGCAGAAGCAACCACGGAGGATGCTGTTCCTCCTACCTCACTGCAAAGTCCTGGTAAGAAATTCTACTTCACCTCTGGACCTCATCCTCTCTACTGGTATTAAGGAGAGGATTTAAAACCTGGCTTTTCAACTGAACCCTCCCTAGCAGGAGGGTTCTCAATGCCTGGATACCCCGGCGGGTGATTAGCCGTGCATTATAAGTCCTGTTTGATTTGATTTAATTGATGAGGGCCTTCTAGCCCAAAACTGGCATGGGGATTCCTGCATTACCATACAGACTTGGAACGTCACAGAAGAACAGGCTAGACTGACCTTCAGGGAGCAGAGTAAATCCTGATATGCATATGGTTGGTCACTGTCACAGAAAAACAAAGAAATGGACCGGAATGTTATCCAGAGTGATAACCACTGACAAAGATTAAGCTCTCCGCTCATCTGACTACTCCCACAGTCTACGTGGTTCTCCATTAGTAGGAAGTTTATACCCAGACATGGGTCCTGTGCCCGCTGTGACATAAGACTGAAGTTGCACCTCACTGGTGACGGCTAACATGGCTGACACTGATCTGGAATGGTTTGCGTTTACATTCAGAGCAAATGTGGCCTATCTGCTCTGGATGAACTGTTCTTTTTGAGTAAGGGCCAGGAATCATGCTCATGTAGTTCATCACTGTCTGCAATGGCGCAGACAAACTAAAAACAATGGATTGTAATTCATCCCTGAGCGATTTTCAGTGGCTGAGATTAACTCAAGCATTCTGCCAAGCACCCTGTTGGGTCTTTAAGTGAATCTCCCTTAGTACGAAGGATCTGCCTAAACAGAAGTTTCATGCTCACACTGCTGTAGGACTTGTGCTGCACTTTACTCATGAGGCTTAACAACACTAACACCAATCTTGGTTTTCTTGTGTTATGATGCACAAGTATTTCGAAACACCGGAACACATTTATGGGATTACACCGCATTTTGTACTAGTCGATTTCATCAGTGTAGCATTCATTTAAAAATAAGAAATCTAGCTAGAGTAATGCTTGCACTGGCATCGGCATTAGCGGCAGGAGCTATTGGTAGTGGCAGCTGCAGCACACTTTTGCAAATTAACCAATGGCTCTATTTGAGGTGTCCGTTTTGAGTCATGGTCAAGCCTGATGTGCATTAGGATGGCCCATGAATGTAATGACACATAGTGATAATCATCATAAACCTGAAAACAGCCTAGAACAATTAACAACAGCTGAGATTAATTCCAGCATTCCACATATAACGTTTGCATTAAGAGAGTTTTACTGTGTGTATAGGGGGAAATGCCTAGAGATGGATTCTGAGTTCACTGCGTGATAGGAAACAAAGTTCCACCTCATGGAAATGGCCCTACACGCTGAACCAGAGTTGCTTTTGTTCTTGTTCAGAGAGAACATAGCCAAGTAGTTTGGGTGCACGTGGCGCTTTAAGGCTGGAGCAGATGGCAGTAGCGGATAGTGGGGCTGGGGTAGGGAGAGCCTTAGGGGAGGAGCCGCCACTGGTGGATGGTGAACCTAACCATATTTGTATATGATTGGTCCCTGCCTGAAACGAAACAGGCGAGCTAAAACAGTGGGATAGAATGTATGCTAAGAGTGATTATAAGTGGGTAAGAATAAGTCAAGCATTCCAACCACCAATATCTTCACTGTCCAAACATAAGGGGCCTCATTTATGAAAAGTGACGCATCACTGCGTGAAAACAGCGATGCGTCACTTTTCACTGCGCCCTCTTTGCGACACCAATGATGCGTCATATTTACAGTATGACGCATCATGGCGCAAGGAGTTACAGATACGTCAGTATTTTTGACGTATCTGTATGGCGCAAAAGTGACGCATTGCTGGAGTGTGTCACAAAAGTGACGCAACTCCAGCAATGTGTCCTTTCACATGGGGCAATCCCCATGTGAAAGGGCATGCGTCAGTCTTACGCCTGCTGTGAGGCAGGCGTAAGAAATTGACGCATTTGTGTCCTAGAAGTGGCGCAGTGAAATCTTATAGATTTCACTGCATCACTTCTACGACCCTTTCTTGCGTCAGAACGCCCCCCCTGCATATATTATACCTGTCGCAGGTATAATGTGGCGCAGGGGTTTACAAAGTGACGCATCTACCTAGATGCGTCATTTTGTAAATATGGTGCAACAAGGCACATTTTTTACGCTGCTGGTGCGTCACAAAAAGTGACGCACCGGCGGCGTAAAAGTGACGCAAGGGCTCATAAATGAGGCCCAAGATTTTCAATGATACTCACCAAATATTCAATATAAACATAATAGAATATAACACTAACTACCTACCCATGAATGGGACACCAAATATAAATAAAATACAATAAAATCTTCAGAAAATATTATAAATATTGACTAAGCCTATGGTCACATAATAAATAAGAAAAGGAATACAACATTTTTAGCTTTCAATGTAAATAAGCCTGTCATGTAAGGATGGACAGCAACTTACCATATTTACAATTAGGTATCATTGTTTTAACAGCAAAATATATGAGGAAATGTGTTTCTTTCGCTGGGGAATGAATTTGATTGGTAGGGTAAAAGATTTTCAAATTCCATAATGTTCAACTTTTCCCACACTTTATTCTAGAAGGCGATGAATAACTAGGCATCCATAAAATAAACTATGTGATGTATTCTGTCAGGTTTAACTGTGGATGAGGGAACCGGCTCTCATCCTCTGGCTATTGTACTAGTTTCTACTGCAACTCACAAATGACCACTTGCAAGCTGTTGCCTACAGCAGACCACACACAACTAGATGGATGTTTTCTGGAGGCTTTTTACACCTATGTGGTTTTCGGATTGCCTGGTTATTTCATGTAAGACACTTTGCAGCTTTGCGTTTATCCTCGTGCTGGCTGGATAAGTAGTTGCTGAAGGGAGTCACAATTTCCTCAGAAGCCAGAAAGCTTTGAGGGAAGAGTGAATGTTGCATCCAGATCTTGTGAGATTTAGAAGCAACATCTTTCAGCACCGACACTATGTCCATCATGGACACAGTTCAAGGTCGGAGGGACATTACACAAACACAGAATGAGGAGAAAACATTATTACATATCGTGACTCTTAAAGCAAGCATTAGTCTCTCAAATGAATGCTGATTTGCCAGCTATTTGCTTGTGGGGCTTTCGGCTTCCATGAGGATTCCAAAAACTGTGAAGAATTTGGGAAAATGTGGTGGTCCGTTCTACATTTTGCCCAGTCCAGTTTTTAAAGGATAGGAACAAGGTAGCTGTTTATTTACTTGGTTTGCCAGAACTAACATGTCATGATCAGCACTCTTAGTGACCCATGCCTAGTGGTTCTTTATATTTTTTGATGTCCTTTCAAAGGACATTTGAAAGACCAGATCTGAAATGTTTTGATTAGGATACTCTTTGCACTCTGAACTGGCCATCCCAGGGTGTTGTAGTTTATGTCACGTGGTTTAAATGATCATGTATAGAAATAAAATCTATGAACATGACCTGAATGGTGAGATTAAGGATTATTTAATCCGCATCCAATGTCCTTCATCTTTGGCAGGGTCTATTGAAAGAGCATTTTGAGCAGAGACTTAATGAAACAAGGAAAATAAAGAAAATAAGACAAACCCCACAGTGATTTATGCAAAGGCCTTACTACCTCACTGATTCAAGGCTGTGGTACCTACTCGAGAGGTGCCTATGCAATAGGATTTACTGGGGTCCTATAACTGAAGAAGAATGAAGCAGACATTGTGCCACAGAGCTGTATTTGAGCTGTGGTGAAGGTGCCACCCAGGTAGACCAAACAAGCAGTCGGGAAACAACAAGAACAGTCTTTTTTGAGGCAGGGCATCACAGTTGAAGTTTCACTTCTATAAACTAGTTCTTCGAGTATGTAAAAAAAAAATAATAAGGAAGATGTGTTCTTCCTTCTTTTCTGCACAACATGAGCAGCTACATCATCTATGGATTGTGATGCCACGGGAAAGCACATTTATAATACACGGATATTAAACATTAACATTCTTAGGCATCAAAAGGAAAAGGAAGAAGTTGCTTAAACGATTGTTGGGAAGCCCTTGACTTCGAGGCCAGTGATTAAAAATGCTAGCCGACTTAGAGAGAACTTTGACACGCACAAATGATCTTATCGCATCAATAAACCATCCTTTCATTTTTGGATTACCATTTCTGCACTGTTATTACACGTATATTAATAGGGTTACCAGAAGCATTTCTTTTATATCTGTTTGGTGTCTCCTGATTGCTGCATGATAAAACAACCTATGTGTACTGTCCTGCGGCTACTTTAACAGCAGTACCTGAAAAATATCAAACCTCTGTTAATGTGTTCATCATAGTGTATTATATACCACCACAGCATATTCGTGACTGTGTAATAGCACTGGAACCAAAAGCAATGGCCTTTTTTTGAGCAGATGCCTATCTAGACCTGTAATCCTTGGTGTGGTTTTCCTGTATTTTTACTTCAGCCTCCCTTATTTGTGACTGCATGCTGGACTTTATTTTTGCTGGTTTAGGTACTCTGGGCATTTTAACACTGCTGATCAGTGCTAAACTGCAAGTGCTCCCCGTGTAAACTGTGATTTTGATTATTTATCCATGATTTGCATGTTTGATATACTGGTAAGTCCCTAGTAAAGTGCGATTGGTGTGTCCAGGGCCTATAAATCAAATTGTATTAGTTCTCCTGCATCACTGGTTATGCCACCCACATGAGGTGGTGAAGTGAGCTAAAGAACGATGATGGATACAACTCAGATCTATGACTGGGGGTGAGTGTCTGGAAAGTTTCAGCACTCCATCCATTATCTCCTTGTGTTTGCTTTGAACGCCCTAAGTTGGCACGGTATGCCCAGACGTGTTACCCTTGCTCACTTTGCCACTGAATTTAAGCTAGCCTGGCTGATGAGGGCTGTTAGCCCAAAACGGGTCCCAGGATGCTTGATTCCGGTCCAGAGAAGACAAGGCTTGGCAGTTCGGACTGGACTGTTCTCTTGAGGTACAGGGCCAAGACTGAGTTACATATAGCTGTGTCTGAACAGGGGTGGCGAAGTGAGCTAAAGAACGATGATGGATTCAACCCAGTTCTGTGACTGGGGGTGAGTGTCTAAAAAGTTTCAGTGCTCCGTCCATCACCTCCTTTTGTTTGCTTTGTTCACCCTAAGTTGGCAGGGTATGCCCAGATGTAGGTCCCTTGCTCACTTTGCCACTGGATTCAAGCTAGCCTGGCTGATGAGGGCTGTTAGCCCGAAACCGGCCCCAGGATGCTTGTTTCCGAATCAGGGAAGACATGGCTTGGCAGTTCGGGCTGGACTGTTCCCATGAGGCACAGGGCCAAGACTGATTTGCATATAGTTGTGTCTGAACTGGGGTGGGGCAGTGAGCTAAAGAACAATGATGGATTCAACCCAGATCTGTGACTGGGGGTGTGTCTGAAAGTTTCAGCGCTCCGTCCATCATCTCCTTGTGTTTGCTTTGTTCACCTACATGAGAAGCCCTGTAAACGTGCTTCAGGCCTGCCATTGCAGTGTAGTTTTAAACTGCCATGTCGACCTGACAAGTGTACCCGCTTGCCAGGCACAAACCTTCCCTTTTACTATATGTAAGGCACCCCTAACGTAGGCTCAAGGTACCCCCATGGACAGGGTGCAATGTAAGTGAAAGGCAGGACACGTACTGGTGTGTTTTACATGTTGTGATAGTGAAATACTGGCAATTTCATTTTTCACTATTGCGAGGACTAGTTCTCCCATAGGGTATCATTGGAGCTGCTGTGTAACAGTTTACAAGTGTAACTTTCAATTGGGAAGAGCTAGAGATTTGGAGTTTGGGCGCACTGAACTCAAAATTAAAAAATACATGTGCATTTCCTCTAGACAGTCACACAAAGGTAGTTGAGGTGTGTCTTGCATATGCTGATGGCCCATCACCAGGCTGATTGGCCTTCCTGAGCTAGAGTGGTGGGGGAACTGTCACCTGTACCTAAATAGGGCTGTGCCTGTCCTCTCACAATGCTGTCTCCACCCCTCTGGAGTGTGTCTGGAGCCGAGGCCAGACAAGGCAGGCACTTGTAAAAAAAAGACTTTTACAGGCCTAAAGGTGTATAAGTATTGGACCTAAAACCCCAGACTTCTAGAACACTTCTAGATCAAGATGACCCTGCTAAGAAGAAGAGCTGAAGAGCTGTCAGGAGGAGTGCTGCCTCTTTGCTGTGTGTTGCTATGCTGGGTTGGCCTGGAGTTTGCTGATTCTGTCTGTGGGCAGTGGAAAGGAATGGAGTTTGACTTTTCTGAGTCCTGCTTAAGAAGATTTTCCAAGGGCTTTAAGTAGAGCATGCCTCCTGTTAAGAAGTCTCAGGGACACAAAGACTTCTTCTTCAGCATCCCTAAACTCCACTGCTGGGAGTTCTGACCTGTGTTGTGGTGCCAATTCCAGTCCTGTACCATTGAAGGTTGTTCTGATGCTTGAAACCATCAAAATTGATGCATTGATATTCCAGCGCCTGTTTTTCCAATGCAGTACCGCCGAGCGACAGAAACTTCCATGCACTGCAGCTGTCAATCAATCAATCTACCGGGGGATTATAAGCGTGCTACTCACCCGTGAGGGTCTCAAGGCGCTGGGGAGGTGTGGGGTGGGAGGGGTAAGCATCTCTATTCAGTCGAAGAGTCAGGTCTTGAGCGTCTTCCTGAAGATGTTCAGGGAGGGGGCGCGTCTGATGTTCAGCGGGAACTTGTTCCAGGTCTTGGCTGCGATGTAGGAGAAGGTTCTTCCACCTGTTCTGGCTCTGCGGATGCTCGGGATTTCGGCGTCAGCGGATCGGAGCTTTCTCTTGGGTACGTGGAGGGAGATTCTCTTGTTGAGGTATTGGGGTCCAGTGTTGTGGATGCATTTGTAGGAGTGGGTGAGTATCTTGAAAGTGACTCTCTTCTTAAAAGGGAGCCAGTGGAGGTTCCTTAGGTGTTGGGTGGTGTGCTCATGACGAGGGATGTCGAGGATGAGTCTGGCTATGGTCCAGTCTGCTAGTGAACAGCGTGTGGGTGACTGCCTTCCTTGATTTGTGGGGATCTTTTGGAGGATTTGGAGGTTGTTGAAGCAGCTGGAGGCGACGGCGTTGACATATCAGGTCATGGAGAGGGAGGAGTTGAGTGCGATGCTGAGGTCTCGGGTGTGGTTCACGGGTGTGGGGGGTTTGCCGAGGGTAGTAAACCACCAGGTATTGTCCCATGCCGAGGTGGAGGGTCCAAGGATGAGGACTTCTGTCTTCTCTGAGTTGAGATTCAGGCAGTTTATGCTCATCCAGGATGCTAGGTCCTTCATTCCTTCCTGGAAGTTGAGTCTGGTGGTGATTGGGTCCTTGGTGAGGGAGAGGATGAGCTGGGTGTCATCGGCGTAGGATACTGATAGAGCTAGATTTCACCAAGATTAAGCATTGCTCTGTTTTGTGTTTTAGACAGAATGCATTTAAATAGGAACACAGATTTTGGTGCAAGTGAAAACACATGGCACATGAAGAATGAAGTGAGGCCTAGTCAAATGCTTTTTAAAAGTGGCACTTTTGGTGCATGCAAAGTGAAAGACATGAAAAGAGGCCTGGTCAAAATGCTTTCATTTAAAACCATGCTTAATTAATTAATCATGGATGTTAATGTGTTGAGTTTAGATTTAACCTCACTATAGATTGTACATTTAATTTAGAGAATGTTTTTTTTTTTTACTTTTAAAGTAGCACATAATTGTGCTGAATTAACATGAGTTTTTGCAGCGTAGAAAACTCGTGATTTCAGTGGCCTCTTTAGCTTTGAAGATAAGCATTGAATGTGTGTTCTCTCCTCCCAGCTCCTTTTCCTTGTAATCTACACTCCCTGTTCACGTCTCAGGAGACTTTGGCTTTGTTGCATAATACATATTCAGTTCATAAAACATCTTTCTTATTATATGTATTAATTAATCAATCATGCACCAACACTACACGTGGGACAAATGCATTTTGAATGAAAAGCTATTTAAAACATTAGACCATGTTGCTATGAGTATGTATTATTTATTTGTGCTTTGAAAATTTGCACTAGAGAATGTTTATACTATGTCGTGCATTGCACATTTTGCAATGTTGTGTAATATAATAGAGAAGCTGATTTAAACTAATAGCTTTTGCTAGGTAGGAATTAATACAGGGTACTAGTATGGGGAAGGTAAACATAATGTTTTTTTTTCATAAATTAATATTCTTTGTGTTTGTTTTGCTTTTGGGCCAAAAATAAAATAGATGCCTATGAATCAAGCATGGCTGAGAATTGTTAGCAGTGTGCTGACTGAGAGACGCATGACAGAAGATTGGGCCAGCTGCATGAACTGCCAAGTGCTTCAAGTGAGGACACATGGGTTAAGGCTACAGTGAGCTGTACACTCCTGTCATCGTGCCAATGTACCAGTGTTTGTGGAAGAGTGTCATTCCTACGTGCGATGTGAAAGCGAGAAGGAAATGGACTGATACATTTTTTGATCTAAATGTTGCAATATTTGTATAATTATTGATGGTGAAACACATGACTGTATTAAGCCTTAATGCTTCCTTTGTTAAAACTGGTATGAGTTGGATTTGAAATGAGAACAGGATAGTGAGACCCTCATGCCACCTATGCTAACCAATCACAGTGCGAGTTTCTACTGAAACTGCAACATTATTAGTGTAGTCAGCCAAGAATTAGAGTATAAATAATGACCCCTTAGGGGGTGTGTCAGCCTTTGGCTTAGAAGAGAGAAGGGAGAGGAGCAGATCTGACCAGACATCACATGGGTTAGGTATGTGAATGTCCCGAGTGCAGCCTGAGAGAAGATTGAGTCCGAGGAGGGACAGAGGGAGGAGGCGGCAGAGAGGCAAAAGCCAGTTTTACACGTCATATTTTTGGCAAGGCAGATCACATTCCTCTGTGGTCTTGTGAAGGAGGGGCATTGTCAAGGAGTATCCTCTCTGTCAGACAATGGAGAGGGAGAGAGACAGATTGAACAGACCAGGGCAGAGAAAGCAGCTGATGGAACAGGTTTAGAGTTAGATGGTAAAACTCTAAGGTTATGTTTTAACTAATTAACTAGTTTTGAAAATATGTATTGGTCTTATGCATTTATTTCTCTTTATGGGTGATTTTTGCCAATTATTAATTATTGATTAGCCTTTCAAAACTCACTCTTGAATTACATTTTTCCTGAACTGTTTAAAGAATTTGATGCCTCATTCCCTTCCTTTATGGACTGCTTTGTATGCAACCTATAATATGTTCTGTATTGATTCTCTTTTTCCTATTTTCAACCTCATTGATATTTGACAAATGAATAAAGTGTCAGAGAACCTTAACTTTTAACTAGAAAATAAAACCCTTTAAAATACTTACAATTCTCTTTATTAGCTTAAATATTCATTACATTTAGATTTTTCATGTTTATGTAAAGTCTCCTGGAAGTAATACATGGTGGCAAAGGTTTATCACCTTTAAAGCAGTAAACTAGAGGTAAATTATATTTTGCGTTGAAAAATGACAGTGAAATTACCACTGGATCAATACTGTGCTTTCTGACAATGGCGGCGAGGGGGCCATGTAGATGTTGAAGAGCGTGGGGCTAAGCAATGATGCTTGGGGCACTCCTCAGTTGATTTACGAGGTTTCGGAGGGGAACGGTAGTAGTCTGACACTTTGGGTTCTGCCGGTGAGGAATGAGTGGATCCAGTCGAGGTCGGTTCCTTGTATGCTGGTGTCATGGAGTCTGGCAGTGAGTGTGTGGTGGGAGACGGTGTCGAATGCTGCAGAGAGGTCGAATAGGA
This sequence comes from Lissotriton helveticus, assembly GCF_964261635.1. Classification (NCBI taxonomy): domain Eukaryota; kingdom Metazoa; phylum Chordata; class Amphibia; order Caudata; family Salamandridae; genus Lissotriton; species Lissotriton helveticus. Next base: position 1,065,985,139 of record NC_136067.1, on the reverse strand, counting down.
TCAAGGCCGCAGTGTGTCCTTGGTCCAGGAGGGTGCGGATGTCGTCTCTAGCTGCGAGTAGGGCGGTTTCAGTGGTATGGTTCCTGCGGAATCCGGATTGGGAGGGGTCCAGGATGGAGTTTTCTTCGATACATTTGGTTAGTTGTGCATTGACGGTCTTCTCTTTGACTTTGGCCGAGGAGGGAGGAGGGAGATGGGTCGGTAGTTCTTGAGGTCGGTGGGGTTTGCTGAGGGCTTCTTGAGCAGGGGTCTGACTTTTGTGCATTTCCAGTTGTCGAGAAAGGTGCCAGTCTTGAAGGTGGTGTTGATGGTGTGTCGTTGTTCGGGAGCGATGGCGGTGGCGGCACTGTGGAAGATTTGAGTGGGGCAGGTGTCCATGGGGGCCCCTGAGTGCATGCCTTTCATGGTCGAGGAGGTGTCTTCGGTGGTGACTGGGGTCCAGGAGGAGATGGTAGGCTGGCTGGCGTTGCTGGAGCAGGAAGTGGATTTAGAGTTGGGTGTCTGGTCGTTGAAGTTGTCGCTGAGTGCCCTGATTTTCAGATGGAAGTAGGATGCGAGCTTGTCGCAGAGGTACTGGGAAGATATCCGTGGTTTTGCTGGGGGGATTGGTGAATTCTTGGATGATGCTGAAGAGTTGCTTTGAGATGCCGGCGTTGGCGAGGGTATTGTTTTGGATGAAGGCCTTTTTGGTTGATCTGGATGCGTTGGTGGTATTCCGTCATTGCGTTTTTGTAGGTGATGTGGTCTTCTGGTGTTTTGAAGTTTCTTCAGTTCTTCTCAAGATGTCCACAGGTGCGTCTGGATTCTTGGAGGTCGCCAATGAACCAGGTGGCTTTCCTGGGGCACTGTCTGTCAGATTTGCGTAGTGGTGCAAGCTTGTCTGCTCAACTGGAGGTCCATGTGTGGAGTCATTTGGCTGCGAGGTTGGTGTCAGTCGGTGAGGTGGGGGCATCACAGTTGAGGGAGGAGTTGAGTTGTTTCTCATGACTTGGCTCCAGTTCCTTCGTGGGGGGTGCAGTGCAGGTTTGGGCGGAGTGGGTTTGTCGATGTGGAAGTGTACGCAGTGGTGGTCTGTTCAAGGGGGTTGCAAAGTGTGACTGAAGTGGATGCTGTTACCTCCTGCGAAGATGGGGTCGAGGGTGTGTCCTGCCTTGTGAGTGGGTGTGGTGACAAGCTGTTTCAGTCCGATGTTGGCAAGGTTGTCCAGGAGGGTGGTGGAGTTGGGGTCGCTGGGGTTGTTGAGGTGGAAGTTCAGGTCACCGATGAGTATGTAGTCTATGGAAGCAATGGCATGGGGTGCGATGAGGTCGGTGATGGTGGTGGCGAATGAAGTGCGTGGTCTGGTGGGTCTGTATGTGAGGGTGCTGTGGAGGGAGGTTCTGGGGCTGGGCTAAATCTGGAAGTGGAGGTATTCGGTGGTGAGGAAGGAGTCCTTCGTGGTGGAGGTGGCGAGTCGGAGGGAGCTCTTGTGTACGATGGCGATTCCTCCTCCTGGGTGGTTGGGGCGATCCTCCCTCTGGATCTTGTATCTGTTGGGGATGGCGGTGACGATGTCAGGCGTGGAGGTGGCCTTAGTCCAGGTTTCCGTAAAGAAGGCGACATCTGGGCGAGAGGGTGTCAAGGAAGTCCCAGATCTCTATGGCATGCCTATGAAGGTAGCGCAAGTTGAGGAGGCCGAAGAAATCGATGCAGCGCATCTCAGTGGCCGAAGAAATCACTGCAGCCCAAGTTCAGCGCACAGTGTCTCGAAAGTCTGAGACCCCCACACTGACTCCCACATAGTACTTGCTAAGTGTCTGAAATATCACCTATTTGCCGCTGCTGCACCGATCTCCACTGCGTCCAGATTTCTACGCATCGCACCTGTGCAGCAGTTTTTCCCAACGCATCACCAAAGACCAGAACTGTCTAGGATTTTGACGCATCGCTTCCCCCTACAGTCCGTATGCGATGCAACACTTCTCCTACATGCAGCATAACTGATGCATTGCCTCCCTGGGAACTCATGAACCGACACATCGCTGTGTTTTTGGATGCTTCCCTCCTCTGTGGATGTATATGTAAAATCACTTCATCCACAGTTTTCTATAGAAATACTTGCTAAAACATTTTTAAAAGTCATATTTTGAGTTGCATATGTTGAGCCACTTATCTGACACCAGCAGATATTTGGTTAATCTCAACCATGTACCACATATTTAGTTTACCACTCGTGGGATATCATGGAACACCTAATAACCCCACAACTAAGATAGCTGCTATACCTGCAACACACATTGACTTCTCAGATCCAGTCTCAGCACCCCATTGGTATCACGTACACAACCCTGGTTTGCCCCGTACATGAACTACACCTAACAGGGAGGTTGCCAGTCATAGGGTCTGAGGTGAGCCACTTAGCTGACATCAGCAATTATTTGTTAAATAATCTCAACCATGAACCACTTATTTGGTTTACCACTCATGGGGTATGGTAGAACACCTAATAACCCCGAAACTATGATAGCTGCTATACCTACAACACACATAACCTTCTGAATGAATAAACATCTTTAACCAATATTGTACATTTCTTAGCGGACTTACACTCAGAGACTCTGCCCATGCTATTGTAGTATTTCTTCATAGTGGTTTAGCATCACCAAAGCATGACAAATTCCATGTTTGTTTTGTTCGTCATAATGCAAGATTTCCAAGATGGCCACACCGTTAGTACAGTAGCGACGGCCATCTTATGAAGTCGCCGCTCTAGTCATTCTAACATGACCAGGCGGCGTCACTTCCTCAAATACCGGCTCCCTTCAGAGACTCGGCCAATATGCGGCCCCGAGGGAACATGAAATAGGTCATCTAGCCAGGAGAGAAAACACTCAAGTAAGTCTGTTCCTTTCCAGACTCACCAGAGCTAGACTTTGCTTTCACAATCACAGAAAACCCTGGACAGGAGTCCACTACGTACAGAAACGTAACAACCATTTATCTTCCGTTTTCAGATTTTCAGTGGAACTCTCTAGCCCCCACGCATTGACCATGAGGCGCAATGCAGCCTTTGAAAAAGTATGTGTTGTTTTATGTTTGTATTTGTTATTTGTTTCTATGTGGCATCACAAGGAGGGGTCTTTCTGCTAAATACGCGTTTTTAAAAAAACCACTACTGGAACACCTCGCACAGCATCACGATGCTTTTTCCTATTCTAGGTTCATATGCGCACGTTTACTTGTTTTTCAACAGGCATGTCCACAATGTGTATACAACCTGGCGCATGATATGTCCATCGTAGGCACCACAACTGAGGAACATTGAATACTTCCTAATAGACCTGCCATAGGCAGGATGCTGTTGTTTACCATTGTCTCTCTTTATTACAGGTACCTACCAAACATTATTAAATGCTGTATGTATTTTTCAACTTATGATCATTCAGCATTCTAAACACTTATTATTTTGCACCTTTTGGAGTGGTACTCACAGGGCTGGTCCCGGTGGCGTCCTGAGGAAGAGCTTAGGGGTAAGCTTGAAACATGTTGGCACTCTTCTAGGACTCATTGAAAACCAGGCTGACCTAGAGACCCACCCCACTTTTAATATATCAACTAGGAGCAAGAATAAAAAGAATTCCGATCATTCCACTCCACATACACCACTGCACCACACATAGTTCTTCACAAAAAGTGCTCCTACATATCCTTGCAAGTCGTAGCATGCCTCAACACGCAGCGGCTTGGGATGGCCCCAATGATGAAGTATATCACTGTGGGGAAACGCTGGTGAGTGAGGGGACTCAAGAAAGAACATGTTTCCCTTTCTAGATTACATCAATCACTTTGATGAAGTTCTAAAGCTAGGTTCTTGATCCTTGATCTCGGATTTTTTGTGTTTACTATGTTGGAAATTTGTCATTTTGTTCTTGTTTGGTTTAGATGAAGAGACTTTTTCTAAACTGGTGTGGTGTCCATTTGTAGTGTCCTCACTGTGTTACTGTGTGTGCTATTTACAAATGCTATACACATTGCCTCTGAGATAGACCAGAGTGCTCGTGCCAAGATACCAAGAGGGTGTACAGGTGTTACCTGGATTGTGTACCTCCCTCACCCTGACTAGAAGGAAGGGTCCCTACTTGTAAAGGGGAGATACCACTGCCAAATAGAAACCGCCATTTCCAATAACCTTCAGCTATGTCTCCATTATAAAGTACGGAATACGTTCACATTGAAGGAGAGTTACTTTTTACCCATGATAAATGATAGTCTGGAAGCTGTTCAATGAGATGTTAATATTACAAAGTAATGCCTCAAAGGGGCCTATCACAGAATAGAGGAAGATGAAGAATGAAAGATGAATTTTTGCACCCCATTTGGTGACTACAAAGATCAACCGAGCTGTATGAATTAAGTAATGCATTTATAGTATTACAACGACTCATAAATAACACTTTCTTAACTTCTTGATGGATAGTTATGCTTGAGTCCTTGGACAACATTTTGATATTCTCTCATTACAGAGAAAACTATCACATACATGTCACGGAGGTGCTCAGCTGACTGACCTGTACATCCACAAATGTCATGATGGATAGGCTGAAATCGAAATATCTAGGCTTCCTGTTGACTCTGACAATGTCTCCAAGATGTCAACTGTCTGGGATCAGCCATCTTAGTTTTCTACAAAGAGATATTATGTTTTCCTGGCTTTGCCAATTTATATAGGACGTTTATTGGGCAACAACGTATTTACTCATGCGAAATAGCTTGTCTCTTGAAGAAAGATAACCTAAGGAAGGGATTGTCTGGGAAATTGGAACTGACTACATTTGAGGCCTAAAAGGAAACTTTTACTGACGCAGCATTTTTACTTCACCCAGATGCCTGAAAACAATTATTGTGCAATCTGGTGCAGCAGATCGAGCCATAGGTTCAGTTTTTTTCTGATATTAAGAAATTGAGGGATTGGAATATCCAATGGAACCTAAGTATCTGATGTGGTCTTTTTGTTGCTATCCTGAAAGGAATCCTTGGAACACATAGTTCCAAATCAACTCCCACCTTTCCACCAATTCATATTGTTTTCTTGATTAAATAATTTTTGGAAGTAAAAAAAGACGCAGCAACCGATGAGACGATTAAAATGTGGAATATATTTTGCCAAGCTGTTTTATAAATTTCTCTCTTGTCCTTACAGATCACAGTTTTATCTCTTTGCCATAAGTCCCTTGTCACTGGGTATCATGGAAAAATGAACTACGGGCAGAAGCCAAATGTGGAACAATTCTTGGAATCTTTTAGTATATTTACTGAAAACAAGTCATTTTATGCTAAATAATTTGGACTGCTGCTGTCACAATTCACAGCGCCAGGACCTTGTCATACAATATCAACAGACTAGTAGAATTACGACCCTCCAATGGCCATAACGGGCAAAGGACATTATTTTTCAAAGATTCCCCGCCTTACTTTTTTCTCGAATATCAACTACTCCTGAATTGGCTCAATGTTTTATACACAATATACATAAGTTGTAACGACCAGCGCACTCCTGCATTCTTGTGTGTTTCAATGTTCAATTGTGTGCTGTGAAGGTACATCCCTGATCCTGGGTATCACTCAAACATGTATTCAGCACATTCCCAGTCCAGGACTGTGTTCCCTCCTGAGCACTGCTATTCAGGCACCAATTACCTCCAAATGTTAATCAAATAATCAATTATATAAGCATTGATTCCTCCATGAAATAAATCATCTTCTTAAATAGTTTTGTTTGATTGTTTTTTATCTATTTAATATGATGCTTAAACATGAAGCCAATATTGTGCCAAACACGCAAGCTTGCTTTTCCCAATGCATTTCGGGACAACTCGTCCCTTTGTCACGGGGTGGTCCCTATAAAACAAAACAAAAGCCAACCTTTTTAGCACCTCAATTGTTAGACGTATGTCTGGTATTGTCTATCCATCGTCATACCATATGGAGACCAATAGCACCTGAATTGCGGTGCTTCATGAAGGTACCCAGTTCCATACTGGGAACGTGTTTGAATATGTTATATCCAGGATATGTTCAAGTTACGTAGCATTCCCAACACAAATACACCTGACAGAGGCTCGCAGTTTATATTTTTATATCTCATTTATGAAAGGCAGTATGTTCTGCCTTTGGTATTACTAGGCCCTAATCTTCTTGATTCGACCAAAAAAACAATAGCCTAGCACAAATGACCAATCAACCAGTATTTGTGCTATTTTTTTTTTGCATGCCACAGAGTACAACTGATTTTTTTAGCTGCCAGTTGCTTAAGTTGCATGCAATAGCTTTCATATTGCAACCAAAGTGTGTCCTTTTTTTTCTTTAAGCAAGGCGGTCACCGATAGATATGTCCAAAAGCAAGCAGCAGAAAGCCTTGTGTGTCTGCTGCAATTGACACATGAACCAATTATATTCAACCACAAGAATAATGAAATAACGTATGAGGTGCCACAGATAAATTGAATCACTATGTTGGTCAACACAGAATACATGTACCTAGTTTCAATTAGGAAAAAACGTATGACTCTCCTGTAAGATTTTGCATTTGCATGGACATCAGTGGCGGCTCCTCTATAGGGGCGTTTGGGCACCGCCTCCCTGCTTTTTCGCCTTGGGAGGAGGCAGAAACAAATGGTAGCTATTACCGAAATAACTACCATTTGTTTCTGCCTTCTCACATGGCGAGAAAGCTGAAGTTCCTGGTTGGGAGTGGGCAGTGTTTCTCGAGGGCAGGGGGGAGTGGCTGCCCAAACAGTCAGTATGAACTACAGTGGGCAAGCCACTCCCCCCTGCCCTCGAGAAACACCGCCCACTGTCCCTGTTCTCTCTGTATGCTGCAACATACAGAGAGTAAATGACCCGGGTGGGCAGCGGCCTAACCAATCACAAGGCTGCGGTGGAGGGGAGGGAGGCTGCCTGTCTTAGGACTTCACTAAAAGCAGGCGGTAAGTTTTACATTTACTTTATCTTTATTTTTCCCTTAAACCCCTCCTGCCTCCCCCTCCCATCCCCTCCGCGGCGCGACAACCCCACTGTCTAGTGGAGGCAGAAGGTGCTTCCCGATGCCAGTAAGGCACGAATGTGACTCTGGAGTGCTTGTTCTTTAAGGACTGTATCTCTGTTATTGGAATCTTGGTTAAAGCTTGATTTCAACTTTTTAAGGATTGGGTTAAATTGTCTACGGACGGTGCATGTTTGCTCCTGTAGGAAGTTATAGGCCGGTACCCCTGTGATGGTTCAAGCCTTCAATACAACACAATCTCACCTGAGTTCATTGTGTATTTTATGCAAGTGTTTCCGTTGATGGTTGTGTCACACTGCTCGAAACGAGCCTGCCCACTCTGTTGCAACTGCCTGCAGCAGCTATGCAGTCCATTTGTAGTATAGAGGGGAGTTATTCGTTGAAAAGAACTTGGAGCTTTGTCACTACCCAACAATAAAATCAACACTGCCCTTTTGTTTCAAACTGGGCACGCTTTCTCGCCATTTTGCATTTCATTCTAGATAGAATGGTGTCCCAGTTTTGCTCCAGACAACAACGTTTGTACTTTATTCTTTGCACCAACCCAGCAGACGATCCATCAAATGCAGTGGTGCAATCTGCATTCTTTACTTAGGGGTAAGGCAGCACTACAGGCTAGAAAAGAACTAACTCAGTGAATACAAAACATTCTCATTTTCAGTGCAGGATGCATGCACAAATGTTTGATTTCGAGCTTAAGGTGAAAGGGCACAGTGCAAACCTCGACAAGTAAACCATGAACTTTCTGCAGAGGTAGTAGACCCATGTTTATTTATTTATCTGAAAGTTTTACATAGCGCTAGCTTGACTCGAAGGTGTCAGAGCGCTTTACATGATCGTGAGCGAATCTGGTGAATCAGGAACACAGAAATTGTATGAGGCGAGACTCATTAGATTTGATGTTCGTGGGCGGGCTTGTTTTCCTCCATGTTCCACGTGTACGCTATTTGCATTGCTCCTTCCGTGCACGCTCCTGCACCGGTCCAGCTTGGCAGACCAAATGAAATGCCCTTGTCTATGGCCATGCAGGGCAGTGTGATAGAAAGCCAGTTTTGTGCCAGCGCCTAGCACTCCGTTGAAATAAGATGAATGCCCGCAGCATTTCAGTTGTTTCTCTTGGCTAATGTTTTGGACTGCTAAGTAGTTGCGCCCTGGTAAAGTGCTTGGGTGAGATGTGAGGTGTGGGGTAGCAGAAAGCGGGTTCTTTGAAAATGAATGATACCAAATGACAGTGCTTTGTACTAATAACTGACCTCTTTTGGCTCTAGGAATGCTTCATCCTCCAAATTCTGCAAGCTTCAAACAAATGCCCCTCCTTCTTCGCTTAGTTTGACGACAGTTAAGAAGGGCTACAATGATTGATGATAGTGAATAATAATTCAGAATATGTTTAAATGCGTAGAAGCATGGATAATTCTACTGATTCCAGCGCTATCCACATTGAAATGGAATTAGCAATGTGTATATATAGTATCTGAACTGCGCATGGACAAACTGAATAAAGGATTTGAGTAGGCTATTGTTTTACGCCCTACCACTTTCAAATGTCACCGGCCGCCACTGATGGACATAATTCAAAAGTAAGCCCTTGTTATCTTGATCCCGTTGAGATTATTGATAAGATCAGCATTGTAGTCTACTGTTTACAGCTCCCATCAGCATGGAAGGACTACTCCGTTTTCATGAATTATAGCTTAAACCATGTGTCTCCAGTAGAGTGCAAGTACTGTTTTTCTGCCTCATGTGCTTGTTGATGGTCATTCACAATACAAAGTGTCAATAATATGCTACTCCCATTTTGCACATGGCACGCTACGATGTTTGGGGCCTCATTTATGAGGCCCCTTGCGCCATCGGAACATCACTTTTTGTGACGTTCCGTGGCGCAGAAGCCTGTGTGATATTTATCAGGCAGCACTAAGCCACTTTTTTTGGCTTAATGCTGCCTGATAAATATCAGTACCTTTAACGCAGTGTTCTGCATTAAAGGGGCGTGCAATGGGTGTTGTGGGGGTGTTCCTAGCAACATCCATGGCCTTTTGACACTGCCCCAGATTTACAAGCAATCGTAAATCTGAGGCAGTGCCAAAAGCTTACGCCTCCCCGGGTGAGACGTAAGGGAGGCGCGACGGGGAGAATTATCTTTATTTCTCCTCCTTTTTTCTTTTTTCTATGTGTGCTGCAGAATGCAGCACACATAGAAAGAGGAGAAGCCTCTTGTGATTATTTTTGTACAGAAAGATTACCCTTCCTGTATAAAAAATAATCATCCACCCAAAGCAGGCCCCCTTGCACCATAGTGCAAAGGTGCCTGTGTTGGCGCAGGCAGCCCATTGTGCGCCGGCGCAGGGGAAAAGGACAGGAATGCGCCGTATCTTATAGATACGGCGCATTCCAGCCCTTTTCTTTTGCCGTAGGGATGCGCAGCATGAAGGCCTGCTGCGCTTCCCTACTGCTAAACCTCATAAATGAGGCCCCTCGTATTTAGGAAAGGCAGTTCTGCTTGTGACCACTCCTGAGAACCTGCCTCTTCTGCCTAGGCTTGTGGTTTGTTTTCTCACTTTTGGGGCCAATCCTGATAATTATAGGTCTCTGGGATGGAATATACAGTCCGGGGCCACAAGATGGTGGGTCAAACAGTTTCAATGGTCAACACTAAGAAGGCAATCTGAGTTTTACTAATCATTGCCTCATCCCAATTGAAGATGGCGACATTTGTTCCTTTTTTCTCTTTACTGTACGAGCTTCGGTATTCTCAGAAGACGGACACGTCACCTAGATCAGCTGCAATTTTCACACTAGTGTTTTTGTAGCCCGATGAACACTCTGCTTCCATTCACAGAGGGCTGAGTTAATGTGAGACACTGTAAAGTAATTGACATTGCCATTGAGAAATGACTGTTGCCACAAGCTGAAAACTACGTTGTATTCATTGTGTCTGCTGTGCAGGGGGAATGCTAAGTACTGTGCCTGAAGCAGAGATCTGGCACACTAACGCGTTTTTTATATTATATTCCTAAGAATTACATTTAATTAAAGTACTTTGAGTTACTGTGAAAATGTGTGGATGGTACAGGTTCTGTTGACTGATGGAAGTAATATTGGTTCAATTGAGACATAAGACATGTAATAATAAAAGAGTTGTAATATTTTTCGGGGTGTACATTTGAAGAGTTATCAATGTAGAACAAGTGCATTCATTTAGTCAATACAGACCTACTTCCTGTGGAGAAGTGCTGGAACTCTCCCGTTTACAGTATGGATGCCCTGCCGAGAAGTACTGCACATGTACCAGCCCTGCGGCAGGGTGCTGTAACTATCCCTTTAAAATAAGGACATATCAGCAGAGAAATCCTGTGACTGTCCCATTAAAAATGTGATAGTTGTGCATATCAGTGTGGACCCTATCACTAAGCATATAGCAGCTCTGTTATAAAGTGCTGATCTGTTAAAAGTACGACCAGTAAACCCAGTCAGAAGTTATTTGTTTGAACCATCTGACTTTTTTGCACTCTTTTGTTTTTAGTGTTGGAAGTGCACGACTCCAGAATAAAATTAATATTGCGTACACTCTCCAATTTTATTATAAGCACACCTTTTTCTTTTCTTTTCATTAACCACACATGCACTGCTTTCAGTTACGAACAGACAGTATACACCAATCATCCTGGATATAAACACCAGAAGAGCTATCCATCTCCATTTAATATCTCAAGAGATGGTTAAAATACGGACTACTTACTACGTGAAGTAGACCAGATGATGAATTGGGCGGTACAGGAAGAGTAACTGATGGACACTTTTCACAAGAGGTAAATGTCCGGTGTTTTGCTCTCAGTTGGAAGCACACACATAGTCATCTGAACACACACATAGTTTTCTCTTTGCTCAAGACCCACAGTTACTATTTGTATTTTCGATCTGTTAAAAGTGCCAACTCCACAGAGACCACTGCCACACTAAAGGCGTGACACACCTGGAAAGAAGTGCTGCCATTGGTTCAATAAAATATAGCATTCTTTCTGAGAACTGCTGGTATTGACTAATTAAAGGTGTGTCCATTTTGAAGAGTATTGCTACTGCCTCATTAAAATTACACAAACCCAGCTGCGAAGTGCAGGTACTGTCCCACAAAATATACAAAAGCTTTGCCAATTAGTGCTAGTACTCTTCATGATGGGTATAGCAGCCCTGCTACAACATGCTGCCACTATCCTGGAAAGTATAACAACACTCCTGAGTAGTACTGATACTGTCTATCATACGTATTACTGACCCGCCAAGTAGTGCTGGCACGGTCCATATCTACTGCAGCACCTCTAACGAGTAGTGTTATTACTATCCCATTAAAGGTGCGAGAGTCCTCCACTAGTACTGATGGGACAGCCCAGGCACGAAGTACAGGTATTAGCCTACCAAATCCACAGCAGCCCTGTTGAGATGTGCTGGTAAAACTCCACTAATACAGTAACAGCTGTTCTGGGGTATGCTCCTACTCCCCGTTACAATTGAGCAAGTCCGCTAAAAATGCTAGTAAATTTGAATCTATGCAGCTAACACTCCCTGCCCTGGTAACTCTCTATTTTATCTCCCTCATAACTATCTGCGTTCATGTATTCCTATTGTCTTTTAGACACTTTTGTTTATACAATTGTTGCTATATCTTTTTTTATTAACCCCAGTATGTCCTGCTATTTTGTTCCATATCCCACTGTACTTCGTTTGCATTTTTTGCCATTACTATATATACACATCTCTATGGACCTCATGGTATTACTGCTGTGCTTACTCTGTAAAGTGCTCTAATACATTTTGGTCATGTTCATGCTATATAAAACTCATAAATAAATGTCCATTTCAAGTATAGCAGCTTGGCTGAGAGGTGCTGATATCATTGCATTTCTTCTGGGAAGTCTTATCGCTCCCCACTTTTAGTATGGTAGGCCTTTAGAGGAGTGCTGGTACAATTCAATTAAAGGTGTAGCTACCCTGATAAGAAGTGCTGATACTCACAAGTATGAGTTTAACAGCCCCGAAGGACAGCTTTGGTACCATACCATTCCAAATGCAGTTGCACTGCAGCAAAGGTCTTTAACTGTCCCATTAATAGTATGGCAGTTCTGTAGTGGTGTTAAGGATGTAACTGTCCTGCAGAGAAATGGTGGTACTGCTTTATTGGAAATGTGGTAGAACTGATAAGAAGTATAGGTAGTAACCCTCTAAATTACGGCTACCCTGATGAGAGATGCTGGTACTGTCCCACCGCCCTGCTGAGACATTCTGCTACGGTTGCAATCAGGTATTGAGTCAATAAAAGTACAATACCAGCGCGAAGAGCTGATACTCTCCATTACAATATCATTTCTGCTGAGAAGTGCTGGTATGGTCCAGTACTAGCTTGTCCGGTAGCGCAACATTTACATTGCCCCAATATCAGTATGGCATTGTGATAATAGCTATGGCTGACATGTATTTGCGTTACTGCTTCATGTGATGTCATGGGGTTCTGAGTTCGGTCCAAGGAACTCAAGGGCATATTATCAAGGGATTTATCTCTGCTTTTTTGGCTTTAAAAGCCAAGAAAGTGGACATAAAATTGTCTCCCTATCAGCAACAGGGTGCTAACACGCAAATTCACATGTTAGTACCCTTTTTCTCTACGCTTCCCCTTGCATCTCTAATGAGATGCAAAGGGGGCGTTCCAGAGAAAAATAATAGGAGAAATGTTGTTAAGCGACATTTCTCCTATTATCAAGGATTTCGCTAACCCTGTTAGTGATAAAAAAAGCAGCGCTAACCGCCGTTAGCACTGCTTTTTTTACACCTGGTATTTTCCTGACTTAGCCATGATATCCTATGGAAGGTGGATATCATGGCTAAGTTTGTGAGCCCCAATCATCAAGCTAACTCCAAACTTCGAGAGATTATCGTTGGTTTTCCAGCGATAATCTCTCATTTGGCAGTTAGTGCGAGGATTTTTATCACTTCTGAGATAAACCTTGCTAATAGCAAGTTATCTCTGCGATAATTTCCGGCGATGCTTAGCGTTAAAAAATTAGTTGCTATGCCTCGTTAGCAATAAATATAGCTAATCGTTGGTAATATGCCCCTCAGTGACATTTTGTATGTGACGGGGCAGTTAATTGTGGGCTGTGGATGAGACAGTATTAAATCCACATTCTTCCACCTCAAGGACTCTGCTTGTTTCTTGAGAATACCACACTGGCGACGAGGATGGGATCAACCATAAGGAGAAGTGTTGGTACTGATCTCCTGAACATCACCGCCCTGCTGAGAAATGTCGAGACTATTGTATATTATTAGCTCTGCTGCGAAGTGCTGGCACTGTTCTTTGTCAGTATGCGAGCCCTGCAGTAACATTGGAAGCATGTCAACAGCGTTGAGACATGCCAGTACGACGATGGTGAAGATATAGCGGGTTTCTTGCATACATTTTACTAATAAAAAGGGCCCTTGGATTTATGCAGCAGGGAGGACCAAATGTTGCAGCTGGATTGACTAAATTAGGTGGCAAGAAAAGGGAAATTATGTGGCGTAATGTAGCACACTTTGTGATAGTATTACTTCATTGTTTTCCCGCTTTCACACATGGTAGCACTGTCTGGTCAAATATATCACCTTATTAGTAAGTACCAATGTAACACCTACATACAACAATAAGCAATTGAAAGCTGAATAACCAGCCTTTCGAACAACTTTCCACTGCACAGTAAAATGTGTTGGCAAGTGTTTTGGTAACGTTTGATCCACTTGAGCTAGAAGCAAAATGTTTATTGTTAAAATCTGAAGCTTATGCAGCAGATGATGAATTAAGTGGCAAATCCCATATTTATGCAGAAAATGCATGACCACAGTTTCACATAATTCCAGGGGCCTTGCTTATGGGTTGCCTGTCACTTATCTGCCACCCCTTGCGTATGGTCTCACCCATTAGACCCTCATCCTCTTAAAGATAATGACATCCCAGAGTATTTTCTTCCATCTCCTGCAATGCCCATCTCCTATCACTTTCATGGTCTTCAATTGCATAGGTTTGTAGAGCATGGTTTCTTATCCTCCCTGGGTTTTGTTTTGAACATGTTAAATTCAAATGACAGTACCTCTAATGTAATGAACAAGCAAAACTTCATATTTTTTTGCTTTGTGAACACGCCTATATTGCAATGTGTTTACTACTTTCTGTGAAGGTTACAGATTCCTTATCTGCATTATCATTGTGGAGTACCCTTCTTAGGAGAAGCTAGTGGTGTGATGGACACTACGCATTTTCCAATAATAGACATGAGCATGTTATTACCACCTTTGTTCTTTTTCAAGAAAGCTTACACTGTTCTAAATGACTGTTTGTATATTTGCTAAGGGAACTTTTAGGTTATCTTTTGCAACTTATAAAATAAATATAGATCATGCCATAACATATAAATGTCTGTTTTTCGTTTCATACGAGATTATTTACATGTTTGAAATCTCATAAAGTTATTCACTACCACCAGGCAAGTAGGAACCCTGTTTATTCTTGTAGAGTAATTAACTGGGTTGCTGGAATTAGCAACTCCTATGTACATCTCAATTTAAAGAAGGTATTTAGAATGAAAGATACCATCGATATGCACACATCAGTAGGCCTGGCATGAGTTAGGTATCGTTCTTATTATCACTGTGATTTAAAAAAATCTTGGGCCTTATTTATGAAGGCCTTGCGCCGCCGGTGCGTCACTTTTTCCCATGTTAAAAATGACGCACCGGCGGCGCAAGGCCTTCATAAATCTGCCCCCTTACATTTAACGCGAGGGTGTTCACTATGCGCTATGTACATAGTACGCTGTGTTTCATTTACCATTCTTTTACCTGAAAGAGCGCTCAAGGGTAGCGAGACAATAGAAAGGACCAATCAGACACATAAAGAGTGTAACATTAACTTCACACAAACACGCTTTTATGTTGTAAACTCCACATTAATGCACAAGTGGATTTATTGTGTACCTAGCACTCTAAGCACAAGATATCGTGTACGGTCTGATATACAAATCGAATGTAAATGTAAATTGGCACTAAGAGGAGAATATTCTGCCAAAGATAACAACATTTCACTATAGAGGTGATTGATGTAATACATAGGCATGGAGTCTGCTATTAATGGAACTACACTGAATAAGAAAGGCTTGGTTGAACTTTACATAAAAAACAGCCACAAGAAGAATGTATGTTTTTTAAGTGTGTTTTCCTAGAGAAGGTGTTTATAATGGAGTACCAGTTAACATAACAAAGTACATCTGCACGTCTGTTTGGTGCCCCCTCTTAAATAGTGACTTTATTTCCTTACAGGGCGGGGTCTCCTATACCTGAGTGGTTACCAGGTGAATTGAGGTTTATACCTCATACAAGACAGGTGAGTGCATCTGTTATTATGGAAATAGCCAGTAATGACTATGTGGCTTGTGAGTTAGGGTGAGCAGGCGAAACTGGTGTATTATTTCACAACAAGTCTTTATGTTGCTATCTCTTTCAGGTATAAAGATCACTCTGCTTGTATCGAGGTATTATGTACAAGGTTGTATTTATTAAACAACTATAAGCACTTTTGCACGAATTTACGAATGCAGTAGCTATCTAAAGCTTAGGTCCTGAAGAAAGCCTGGGCACGTGGCCCACCAGGCTGAAACTAGTTGACCATTTTGAAAAGTGGCTATTTGTTTAAAGCCGCTTCTGCACTATTTTAATAGGATTGGTAGAGATATTGTAATAAAAGTAGTTTTCTCTTCTGTATCCTTTTTAGTTTTCACTCACTTGCACTGCACTAATATTATTCATCACCCAAGTAAGTAGATAACCTTTGTTTACATCTTTGAAATAAGTGACTAAACTGGTCATTCTTTTCGCTCTTCATTTCTATACTTCCTCTTGTCGAGATTTCAATAATCTGTACGAAATCTGAACCACATGATTCCCTACTTTGATAAAGAGGTGCTGTGGCAGGAAGGAAGGATGTCCAAGTGATGACACTGGCCTCTCTTGGCAGTTGATGGAAATCCCATTATTTCAGAAAGGTCTCTTTCTTATATGCTGTTCTTTTATACTGAGTATATCTGCTGGGTGATTGTACACTTGTGTGTGGTAATTAACTAGCTCTTGCTCCCCTTCCGTCTTTTTTGACCACCAGATTTGTTTGTAATGAATATCACTGTGACGTGCACAAGGGAGAGGAGCTAAACCTATAAGCAGAGGCACCTGAGGGCTTACTAATGTCAGAATACTTTATACAAAATCATCATCTGAGAAAAAGCCCTAATCATGAATGTTTGTATTAAAACATATTGCCCCTATTTGATGCAGATGTGCTAATATTAACTACAACGTGGCGTTTTTTAAATATACATAAATACGACCCATTGGATGTAGATTTCCTATTATTAACTCTAATATGGCAATATTTTTGTAAACAATATTTAGGACACAATATGTGTGTTCGCAATATCCTGATTATGGTAGCACACCATATATAGACCTCATGCAGAGTCAAAATATTGGTGCTAAAAAGACAAAAGGCTTGTGGGCTTTATTGTAGAGAGATGGAATTTCCCACATATTTTATCATCCTCATGTGTTGATGGACTTACTTGAACTAAACATTCATTATATGTTAAAGTCCCTCCTGCTGTGCGTTGTAAGGATATTGCCATTAACTGAGGAGTTTCATGGCTAAACGGAGGAATGAGGCAAAAGGGTGAGTACCTTTTATGGTCATGGAACGTCAAGGTTAGCTTTCCCACAAATCACTTAAATCCTTGGTGCATGCTTTTTCACATGAAAGACATAGCATGTTTGCAAGCATGAAGAATAAAAAGAATTTCTCAAAAAAATGTAATACACCAGAAAAGCAGTTAAAAATGTGTTGCGAAAAGATATTAGAATCCGTTTAATACAAGTCAGATTCGAGAAAAATAAGCACCATAGCTTGGACTATGCAGAAACACGAAAATACATTTTTCTATAATTTCCTAAGGTGTGCGGAAAATAAACATGTTGCCATTATTATCTCATTTCTGCCTATCACTGTTCATCTAGAAAAGTAGAGCAGAATAAGCAAAATATACTTTTTACACTGCAGCTTTATTTATGCTCCATGTCCTACCTTTCACCTTGGCTGCTGGCAGCAGACATTTTGAGGTCAGAACCCAGTGCATTAAGTTACAGATGAGCTGCTACGTCATTACTTTATTAAAGATAACTAGTAAGCTCACAAGTTGCCTGCAATAAAGAAATTAGACATATGTTCTTATGCAGTGATTTCAGGATACCATACATTATAAGTCTATTTCACTCAAACCAATGAAAGATGCTCACTTGGGGGGTTATTACGACTAAGGCAGTCCTAAGCACCACCGTAGCCGTTGTGGCGTTGCGGGCACCACTGCACCGCCAGTTTAACAGCTCTATTACAAGTTTTGCAGTTGGACCGACAAAGGAGCACTGCAACCACCGGAGATCTGTGATCCCTCGGCGGTGTTGCAGCGGTTTGAGGCTGCAATATGCTGATGGTTCCACTGTAGTGTTTCCTCACTGCCCTCCTTTTCATGGCAGTGAGCCTGCCATGAAAAGGGTGGTAGTGAGGAAACTGGGGAGCCCCACAGGGGCCCCTGTTGCCTCTGGGCCAGGGGATGCATGCAGGGGAGGCACAAGTTGAGTTCCCCTGTATGCATGCATCCCCAATTCTTGCATGGCATGGACTGCACGACATGGTGCAGTAAATGCTGTGCAGAAACGTGCTTTGGCATTCCCCTTGTGGTACCTTTCTAAGGCTCAGATATGAGCCTAAGAAAAGCACTGCCAAGGGACCACCAAAGCACAGCTCGCCAGACTAGGATTGAACTCCTAATCTGGAGGGCAGTGTGCGTACAGCTTTGGCGGCCTAAGAGCGGGGCACTGGCATGACGGCCCACTGCGAGACCGCCAAAGTCGTAATAAGGCCCATAGTGAGCAACTTGTAGCATGTTGGAAGAATATTTTTTCTCAAGTAAACAAGGTGTTGTACAAGAAAAAAAGGATGGGGGCTCTCGTGTGCAATATTAGTTAACGATCGATATTCAGCTGCAGGAGGATGCAGCTTTTTTCTGTGGCTACTTCATATAAAGGTCAAGAAGACCATATTTAGCACCAGTAAATCATGCTCTGGTTAATCATATCACAAGCATTATTTATCGCTTTTTTCTATTTTTCCTTGTGTTTCACGACAGCTGGAGCAGATCTTTAAAGTTATTCAAATAAAGCTGCATTTGTGTAGGGTGGACTCAAAATACACAAATATATACTTAGTGATAAATTGAAAATACAAGCATGCAAAGTTTCGTCTTTTTCTCTTTTTAAATTGCAGATGAACTCTGACTAAATGCGTTCTCATACAATAGTTAAAAGGCTATCATCAGCTCATCAAACCTTTATTAATCGCAAGGAGAAGAAAGTCTTTCATGGAACAGAAAGAAAGTGACAGTTGTGACGAAGGCAGCACAATGGCCTTTATGAAGTACACAGTGTCTTAGCAGGAGGAAGAAAGGCTAGTGCACATGAAACGGAAATTAGTAGAGAAGAGTAAATATCACGGTTGCAGACGCTTGCTTGCATGAAGAGGGGCAAGGGTGGGTAGAAGTAGGAAACTATAACAAGAATTATATTTGTCGGAACACAGGTAAAAAATGTACTTGTTGAAAGAATTAATACGTGTGTGAAGTATTCCAGAGTTGAATGAGAAAATGGTAACTGGAGATCTATACGTTCACCTACAGGTTAAAACGAGTCAAGGTGGAACTAGAGAAAATAAAGATAGATAAGGATTTCGGGACAGATGAGATACTCAGTAGGAGGCGAGGAGGCGGAAGGTACAACACTAACAACCTTGTTTAATTGCTAGAAAATGGCGTCTAAGGGCCACAGAATTGGTGAATAGAAAATATGTCCAAACTCAGAAACTGGACTGAGGCAGAATTCTAATAACGGAATGTAATTAATGTGTGTGGCTGTGTGACTGTGCAGGGCTGTGTGACTCTGTGTATGGCTGCGTGACACTGAGTAAGACTGTGTGACTCTGATATTGTCACAAACAAGATAGTCATCGGCATGCAGAGTAGCATTGGCATGACGCCCAAAGTAGTGAAATGGATTAAACATTTTACAGAGTGATAAGAGACAAAGCCTGCTACTCTGGAGCACGTGGCTGAACAGTGGAGTGCGAAGAAATCCAGAAGTGAGGAATTGACTCTTGAAACTTCTTAATCAATATCATTTTGGAAGGCCTACACGAAGCCATGCCTCTTTATAGCGGACACTACAATTCTCAGCTGTGTTATACCCACAAGTGTTTATGGAAGTGAAGTGATTGTGAAATAACTTGAACAGCTGTCAGAGGGCTACAAAAAGGCTATAGGCCCGATTCACAAATGTAAATTGAGACAAAAGTCTAATTTTACGACTTTCGGTATTCACAAAGGGCATTTACGAGTAGTAAAGTTAGACTTTTGTCTCAGTTTAACTTAAGTTTTGGTCTTAAATCTAACTGGGACAAAACTTAAGTTAAACTGAGACAAAAGTCTAACTTTACTACTCGTAAATGCCCTTTGTGAATACCCAAAAGTTGTAAAGTTAGATCTTTGTCTCAGTTTACTTTGTGAATCGGGCCCTATGCTGGCAGCTAAAACTTTTTTTTTCCAGGGCAAATGTACACCTCTAGAAATACTATTGGCATCCTCTTCAAATACATTTATGCAAAGACGTTTCCACCTGTCAAATTCCCTACAGCTTCATCCGTCATCAACATGTATGCTTTGCTTGTCGGTGACAGATTAAAAATCAGCAGAAACCAAACTTTTCCTAACATGGTCAGTGCTGCCAAAATCCGAGTAGCAGAAAAGTCCTTAACTACTATCTCTATAACCAGACGACATAAATTGATAAAGTAGCTTAAACTCACAAATTATCATCAATAATTCTTTTCAGCATATATATAACCATTCAGCTGCACCTCTTTGAAAAAGCCCCTGTGTCCAAAGATCAATGGATCACTCATTCAGGGCATCTTTCCCTGTTGTCTTTATCTACAGCGCCTTGTCGAACATGATTTCTGAGGTCACCATTGTCAATCAACCAGTTTCTAAGCTCGACATGTTTCTACAAATGGAGATAAAAGACATTCTTGGAATTGCAGAGCTGATTAAGTGAGACTCCCTGTTGTACCGGGCTCCTCTGGATATCCTCACGGCAGGAGGTAATGCCATTGCTATTGCTATGGTAGATATCTATAACTTGTCCTTGGACAGTAGGGTGGTCAGGGATGCATGGAAACATGCTGTTATACGTCCATTATTAAAAAAAACATAATTAGACCCATGACAGGTAGACAACTACAGACCTATCTCACTACTTCTGAGGATTGGTAAAGTCTTGGAGAAAGTGATTGCTAGACATCCTTTGGAATTCTTAGAAACAAACAATTTCCTGCACCCCATGCAAACAGGCTTTAGTGAGCACCACAGCACTGAAACTGCATTGCTAATGGCCACAGGGGACTTAAAGCAATCCCTAGATCAGGGTGAGTTGGCTGCGCTTATCTTTTGGGATTTGAGAGCAGCCTTTGACACTGTATCACACCCTGTTCTCCTCCACAGACTGAAAATGAGCAGACTTTCAGGAAAGGTGCAGAAATGGTTAACATGTTTTTTATCCAACAGGAGTGTTCCAGGATGCATCAGCTAAAGTGCGGTGTGCTGCGGGGGTCCTCCCTCAGCCCCAAACCTTTTATTGTATATGTCGAACATTATATGCTCCTTTGATTTCACTATGGACTCTTACACTGACAGCACCCAGATTATTGTTTTTCTCTCTCCTAATGGTATGCCATTATCACAAAAATTTCGAAGCAGCCTAAAGCGAGTCCCAAGGAGATGGCAGAGAGTTGCCTCAAATTAAACAGGGAGAAAATATAAGTCATGGTGGTTAGTAATAACCCTTCTTTATGGGACTAGCTTACATGGCCTCTATCCATAGGAAACCACCCTTCCTCCAAATTGGAGGTAAAAAGTCTGGCTGTTACTTTGAACATTCATCTCTCCATGGCCGTGCAAGCAAAAAAAGATGGAGTCACCTGCGTCGGGCTCCTAAGAGCTTTTAAGAAAACTATTAAACGGCTCCCTATGGAACTACAAAGAACAGGGATACAGGGATTTATATTATTGCGCCTTGATTATGGCAATTCTTTGTTTCTAGGTAGCCCCACTGCAGTGATCAATAGGCTGCAAATCATTCAGAACGCTGCAGCCCGTCTGCTACTGGATGTACCTAGATTCCGTTCAGACCAGTCAGCACTTGTCACCCTGCACTGGCTGCCGATAGGCAAAAGAGTCCAATGGAAGGCAATATGCTTGACGCACTGTGCTCAATATAAATCTGGCCCACTGATTCTTCATCAGCTTATAAAACCCTACAAGGCATGCAGACAACAAGCTAGGCCTTTCCATTGTTTCAAGAATTAGGAGGGCTAGAAGTGGTGGTCGGTCCTTTGCCTACCTGCGCTCCAAAATGTGGGAATCTCTGCCTGCCAGTCTTAGACTTGACATCAATGTGCTTCAGAAAGTAATTAAACACATATCTATTTAAAATGTATATAGGATAGTTTCCAGCAGGTATGGCTAGCACTGGGAATCCCGATTCAGGTAGCCATGAGCTGAACAAATGCTGTAAATAATATTAATAATAATAATAATAATAACAATAATAATAATAATATTAATAGTAATAATAATAATGTCTACTGCCCATTAGAAGCAAGATGCCTGCTGTTTGTAAATGCGATACTTTGAAATGGGAGCAAATTAAACTGTAGAGTTAACTTAATCATTAAGGTAACTTTTCATTTTAATATTCTCCAATTTAAAAGCATTCAGAAACCTAATTTTGTTCTGACACTCCAATATTGAGTTGACAAGGACTTTTATTTACGAATTAAATACGTCCATGCTTCAGTTCTATACGTTTGTGCCCCAGCCACAGCCTGGGACATAAATCTGACTGAGCACAGCTCATTATTAGGCCCTGGTATCTGCAGCCTGATAATAATAAAGTAAAAGAAGCACAGTCTTTCTTTAACTTTAAAAGGAAAATGTGACCCTGTGCTTATTTAGATTTGAACCCAAAGTTGAATCCTACCTTTCCGACTGCGCCACCCCAGTCCTGTACACTTGGAAGTTGGCATGAAGGTGCTCTGCCAGTCCCAAGTGTGGCCCACCAGTTGCATCTGAGCCACAGCATGACACACTGCCAGCAAGAAACTCTGCATCGGCAATCCAGCTTAGGGATTATAATATCCCTTTTCCTCCGATCGTTCTGCGATGGTTAACCCGCCACAAAACGGCTGGTAGAAACAGATTTTGGGGGCCCTCATGGGACCCCCACAATCCCTGGGGCTGGGGCAAGGGCAAAAGGGGGAACCTATGGTGCCCCCCTACATATCCCTGTGCCATGCCACGTAGTGCAGGGGTATGCATGTGCCTCTTTTTTTGCATTGTGGCGGGGGCTGCAGACTGCATCCTCGCCGCAATGCAAAAAATAGGGCCTGCGACAGCTGCAGTGGCAGTCGCATCGTAATGTGGTTGGTGGGTAGGCCGCCTCGTATGCGGCCAGTCCCACTACCACAACGAAGGCGGTGAGACGTTAGTCCGACCGCCATCGTAATGACCCCCTATGTTATAAAAAAAGTACTAAAACCAGTGAACAACTGCATCTTCATTTGTAAAACATGTACATATTTACCAAGCTCTACATTATAAAAAAGTTACATTGTTTCATGCTGACTATCCATAACATTTTTATGTTTATGTTGAAATATATTACAAATAAGTAATGTATCTAAAAATAACATATGTATTAATATTTCTCTTTATGACAATATATATATTAAAAAAGTTTAATAAAACAAAGTGGATATTATTTATTTATTTGACTCTGAATGAAAATAAAAACTTAAATAAAATATAAATATTGTGTTGTATTTAGGTACTATATTATTTGTTGTTTCTGTATTTAAAATCAACTAATTATCTTAAATTATATTTCACACAAATATTTTTTAAACACTTCGATACAATACTATTACCACTTAAACATAGATTTGTATCATTAACATTACTACAAATTAAAGAACTATAATTTTATTATTCCCACTCTACACTACATCAACTCCGGGAAACAGCAGGGCACTAAACATATATCATTTACTATTCCCAGTCCAAACTGTACCAACTCAGGGTGGGTGCTGGACAATATCATTTATAATTAACTATTCCCACTCCAAACTACTCTAAGTCAGGGAAGATGCTGGACACTAAACATATGTAATTTACTATTCCCACTCCAAAGTGTATTAAGTCAGGGAAGGCGCTGGACACTAAACATATATAACTTACTATTCTTATTTCAAACTTAAAAAAGTCATGGAAGGCGTTGGATAGTAAACATATATAATTTACTATTAACACTCCAAACTACATTAACTTGGGGAAGGTGCTAGACACTAAACATATATACTTTTCTTTTCCCACACCAAACTATATTAACTCTAGAAAAAGTATTATATTGCCAAAATAAATACATAAAAATGTATAAAATAGTACACGTTATACATATATTTACATATTCTCATTTATAATACATTTTCCCAAAAATATGTTCTTTGTAAATCATTTTAAATCATAATCCAAATTGTAATTTTTATTTTTTTAATTATTCAAAAAATGTTATCTTTTTTAATTTAAACATAACTTAAAAAATATTTACAAATTTCATAAAATATCAAAACTTTTTTTATTATAAAATTATTAAAAGATATCGTATTTTTTTAATACTTTTAAATCATTTACAAAACCCCCATCATCACCTCTTCCACCAACATCCAATTGATTTGAATATTTTTTAGATTAAAACACTCCCCACCCTTATCACCTATAACCACAACATCCCACTCCTAATAGAAAATAATATTTTTTTAATTTAAACACATTTTAAAATGTATTTTTAAAACACCACCATCCTTATCCCTTATAAACCCAACATCCTGCCACGAAAACACAAATTTAAATGTAATTTATATTAATACATTGTTTTTTTTTAAACACTCCCCACCCTTATCCCCTATGAACCCAACATCCAGCTCCTAAAACATTTTTTATATAAAAAATATACAATTTATTAAAAATTATTCATCCATTTAAAACTATATATTATATTAAAGATTTCACATTTACAAAATCTATATGTTTTAATAATGATATTTTAAAAATCTATTTTTTTAACAACAATATTTTATACAACACTACAAATCGATATTCTTGACATTGATATTATATACAATGATATTTTTGACTTTCAACATTTAAAACTTGATATTATTGCACAACGATATTTAAAACTCGATATTTTGTCTACTTACCCTTCTTTTGCCTTGTACATATTCTTGCGGACTGACTGCTGATGGACAATTCACAGGTGAGGTGTAAATGTGCATTGGTATACATTTGTAGATGGGTTTTAATGTGTATAACTTGTTAATAACTCATTAAACACCCAGAAATTAGGAGGATTTTGGGAACTTTCTCACTTACTGCGGTCTTTTTTATGAGTAAATAAATGTGGAAATAAGATGTAAAAATGTATCAGTGTATAACTGTAAAGTAACTAAATTAAGAGCATCCACTACCTTCTCAATAGTCAATTGCCTGCTTTTCCTCTGAGAACACCCATGATCATAAAAACCTGGCTTTTCCAGAAATAACCCTACTGACCAAGCTCATCCCATACCCCTGTTCAGTGACATGTCGTCGGCGCCGGGAAACCCTTTTTGGGTAGCTGCGCGCCATATAAGTGTAAAAAATAAAATAAATAAAATAATCCCCAAAACATTGTGGCTTTTCCATAGTAGTAAGGTAAATATACAAGTGGAAATTTCCACTAATTGTGAAGTTGTAAGTTTGTATTTGTGAATTTTGACCACAAATTCCACAATGTGTAAGCGCAAAAGCAAAAGTTTCATTGATATGGTCCAAAGACTTTTCAGGAAAGAGAAGTGGAATGGATGGATCCAGACAGAGAAGGAGAAGTCCTAATCGACTTATCATGTTCTATTTTTGTTTACCCAGTCCTTTTATTCTGAATATTTTCAGGTCTGGCTTTGCCAAGACCATTTGATTTTCGTTAAATAAATAAATATATATATATATATCTATCTATATATATATATATATATATATATTACCTACTGGCGGTCGCCAGTAGGTATATATAGTTAGGATTTTTTCTCTATGGGTTTTTTGAAAATTCTATGTCTAATAACTTTGGCGTTTGTGGACGGAATTGGCTGAAATTTTCAGGAAAATGGCACATTTTGTTTCTGAGCAGCCCTTAAAAATTTGGGGGGGGTTCGTCCAGTGGGGGCCGAGAAAAAAGGGGGGTCCCAAAACGTGTTTTTAACATTGAGTTTTCCATAGGGCGGTTGGCCTCACTTTTAGCCCGAACGGCTGAATGGATTTGCACGAAACTTGGCAAAATTGTAGGGACTGGTAGCCCGATGTGCCTTTTGTAGGTCTCAATATATGTGCTCCAGTGGATTTTGAGAAATTAACGTTTAAAAAAAGATATATATCTGTAACAGCGGACCAGTTAGCGCACTGGTTCGCGGACTTTTCGCGCAACGGAGCTTTGTGAAGCGAAGCTGATTGGTTCTCTGGCGTCTGTCAACATTCCAAAAAGTCCGTAGCGGCCGCCATCTTGTCTCTCGGTAGGATCGAGAGACAAGAGGAGGCCAAAGCGAAGGGGCAAATGACCATAAGGGGGAATAGTAGATCCTCGCTGACCCCCTAGGTTTGATGTGGAGGTTTTAAAAGGGCCCCGCGGGGCAAAAAAAAAAAATTATAATAATAATCTTACGGCTGAATGGATTTGCACGAAACTTGGCAAAATTGTAGGGACTGGTAGCCCGATGTGCCTTTGCTAGGTCTCAATATATGTGCTTCAGTGGATTTTGAGAAATTAACGTTCAAAAAAAGATATATATCTGTAACAGCGGACCGCTTCGCGTACTTTTCGCGTTACGGAGCTTTGCGAAGCGAAGCTGATTGGCTCTCCGGTGTCTGTAAACATTCCAAACAGTCCGTAGCGGCCGCCATCTTGTCTCTCGGTAGGATCGAGAGACAAGAGGAGGCCAAAGCGAAGGGGCAAATGACCATAAGGGGGCATAGTAGATCCTCGCTGATCCCCTAGGTTTGATGTGGAGGTTTTAAAAGGGCCCCGCGGGGCAAAAAAAATAAATAATAATAATAATCGAACGGCTGAATGGATTTGCACGAAACTTGGTAAAATATTAGGGACTGGTAGCCCGATGTGCCTTTGCTAGGTCTCAATATATGTGCTTCAGTGCATTTTGAGAAATTAACGTTCAAAAACAAGATATATATCTGTAACAGCGCTCCGCTTCGCGGAGATAAAATTATATCTGTATTACGTAGCTGTTGCTAACACCAGCTAGCGACGGCTAGTAGGAGATAGCGACCATCTTGGGCCCCACTTTGCATGTGAGTGATATTTATCACTAATGACATGCAAAGTGGGCATGCCAAGATGTTAGCGACTGGAAACAGTCGCTAACATCGCTATCTCCTATTATCAACTTTTGGAAATATTCGAGATAAGCGCGAATATCTCCAAAAAGTAACAGCTGCCCTGAGCAGTTCTTAGCCATGTTATCCAATGGGAGGTGGATAACATGGCTAAGAGCATTAGCTCGGTAATGCATGAATATCGCGGAGTTTTCAGCGATATTAATGCATTGCGCTCGTTTTTTATCGTATTTGCGATAAACCTTGATAATAGCAAGGTTTATCTGCGATAATTTCTGACGGTAAAAAAATCTTTGCAATGCATCGTTAGGGATAAATATCGCTTAACTTTGGTAATATGCCCCAACGTCTGTTAACGTTCGATTCGAAGGAAATCAGGAATTGTTGAAAAACATTGTGTGCGCCATCTTGTCTTTTTTCAAATGCCACACTTTTGTCGTGCACGGCAGCCATTTTAGATGCCTTGACCAGATCCACTCTGTGCACGCTGTCGATCCTTAGCATGGCTCCCCACCCTCGCAAGCATCTCCCCCAGGCAGTGGTCACCCCCGCTCTCTGTTTTATGCATGGGTAATAAACCTCCCCCTATCTGCGCTGTTCTTCCCTGAGAATCACACCCTGTGCCCGCCCGACACCTCCCTTTCGCCCTATTCACTACCGCACCCTCTGACACTCCTTTTCCTCTGTGTCCGATTGTCCAGGCCGGTCCTAGGCTATCAGCTAGCCCTGCAGATGTAGTTTATGGCCACAGCTGTAAAGAATCACCCGTCTTCAAAGGAGTTATAGTAGATCAAGGCCCACACTCGATGAGATCCGTCACAGCAGAAGCGTTGCTATTATCTGAAAACCATCCTGTATTGTGATTGGGGAGGGGACCGAGCGTGAAGCGGAAGATTCCAGGGATGACTCTTTGTACATCAACGTTTTTACAATTATGTGTCACATTAAAAATATATAGCACTCCGACAAAGTAGTAAGATTATAAAACTTTAATAATTTATAAATATATACAAGAAAACAAAAATAGTAATAACATATAAACATTTTTAGAGAAAAACAACGAAGTAGCGGTCGGCTGTGCGAATAGTCCCAACGCAGCACAACGTCCAGATTTCCGGCGTGGGGCGTCGCGGGGGGTGGGTGATCAGTAGCAAACTGTTGTGCGAATAGTTCCAAGGCAGCAGAACGCGCCGAAATCTAGATGACACAAAAGTGATGTCTAGTAAGTTGCCACCCAGCAAATAACGGCGTGGGGCGTCGCGGGGGGTGGGTCATCAGTAGCAAACTGTTGTGCGAATAGTTCCAAGGCAGCAGAACGATGGCACCAAGGTGATGTCCAGTAAGTTGCCGCACTGGTTTTGGTATCCTACAATGCTGCTCCGAATAACGGCGTGGAGCGCCCCGGGGGAGGCGGCGTGAACGGGCCTCTCCAGGTGGAGTCTCGTCTGTTGTAGTGGGGCGCCCCTTTACCGTTTCAGTTGCCATTGCGTCCGCTTTTGGTCCACTGTGTCAAAATCCGCCATTCAGCTGAGTTGCGCCCACTCTTGCGGTGCAGCGATAGGCGGCTGTCACAGGACTCTCAAAATGGCGGCAGGCTGTTTCCTTTTTGGGCCTGGTCCACTGAAATGGCCCTGGGACACCTTGGAAATCGGACGCTTGTCTGCTAGGTCTTGGACCCCATTCTCGAAAGCGTCCCCTCCGCCTTGAGAATTCATCAAAAGTTTTGGGGGCCCCGACTCCTGCAGGCTTCTGGTGGGGAGCGGCTGCCATGATTGCTCGCGGAATGACCACGACGGAGCTACGAGATGGTGGTGCTCTCATGGTGACGCCAGCTTCAGTCTGAAACATCCAGAAACAAGGTGGGGCTTTCATCGTTTGGGGGAAAAAAAAAGTTTTCATCCAATGAAAAGTGTTGTTTTTAGGTCATATGATCAAGCCTTCCATCATTAGGAAACCAAAAGTAAAATGAACCAATGAAAAGTTTTATAAACAAGTCACATGACCTGTTATGCGGCATAGGGTATAAAATGCGGAGAAAATACGTTGGCACGTGAGGCGGCGTCAGTAGCGGACCGATGTGCGAATAGGCCGAAGGCAACACAACGCGCCAAGATCCGGATGGCATCGAGGTGGTGTCATAGTTGAGAGTTCTGAGCAGCGGTTGTAACACTGTCTGAAGCTTATTTGCAGCTGCTGCAGCTTCACTACGCGCCAAGATCCGGATGGCACCGAGGTGGTGTGTAGGAAGTTGCCGCACTGGTGTGGCCATCCTACAATGCTGAAAGTCGGCGTGGGGCGCCCCGTTGGCCTGTGAGTTTGCGTCAGTAGCGGACCGATGTGCGAATAGGCCGAAGGCAGCACAACGCGCCAAGATCCGGATGGCACCGAGGTGGTGTCTAGTAAGTTGTCGCACTTCTGTGGCCATCCTACAATGTTGAAAGTCGGCGTGGGGCGCCCCGTTGGCCTGTGAGATGGTGTCAGTAGCGGACTGATGTGTGAATGGGGCCAAAGGCAGCGCAACAATATTTTCTACTATATTTCCGGTGTAGAAGAGACCACAAGGCGCTGAGATGCCAAGATCCGGATGGCACCGAGGTGGTGTGTAGCAAGTTGCCGCACTGGTGTGGCCATCCTACAATGCTGAAAGTCGGCGTGGGGCGCCCCGTTGGCCTGTGAGATGGCGTCAGTAGCGGACCGATGTGCGAATAGGCCGAAGGCAGCACAACAATATTTTCTGACTGACACCACAAGGCGCTGAGATGCCAAGATCCGGATGGCACCGAGGTGATGTCTAAGTTGCGGACTGATGTGCGAATGGGGCCAAAGGCAGCGTAACAATATTTTTTGTATGGAAGATACCACTAGGCGTTGAGATGCCAAGATTCGGATGGCACTGAGGTGATGTCTAGCAAGTTGGTGTGGTCATCCTACAATGCTGAAACTCGGCGTGGGTCACCCCATTAGCCTGTGAGATGGCGTCAGTAGCGGACCGATGTGCGAATAGGCCGAAGGCAGCACAACGCGCCAAGATCCGGATGTCACCGTGGTGGTTTCATAGTTGAGAGGCACTTCATCTGCAGTGGGGCGCCGAGATCCGGATGGCACCGAGGTGATGTCTAGCAAGTTGCTGTACTGGTGTGGTCATCCTACAATGCTGAAACTCGGCGTGGGTCGCCCCATTAGCCTGTGAGATGGCGTCAGTAGCGGACCGATGTGCGAATAGGCCGAAGGCAGCACAACGCGCCAAGATCCGGATGTCACCGTGGTGGTTTCATAGTTGAGAGGCACTTCATCTGCAGTGGGGCGCCGAGATCCGGATGGCACCGAGGTGATGTCTAGCAAGTTGCTGTACTTGTGTGGTCATCCTACAATGCTGAAACTCGGCGTGGGTCGCCCCATTAGCCTGTGAGATGGCGTCAGTAGCGGACCGATGTGCGAATAGGCCGAAGGCAGCACAACGCGCCAAGATCCGGATGTCACCGTGGTGGTTTCATAGTTGAGAGGCACTTCATCTGCAGTGGGGCGCCGAGATCCGGATGGCACCGAGGTGATGTCTAGCAAGTTGCTGTACTTGTGTGGTCATCCTACAATGCTGAAACTCGGCGTGGGTCGCCCCATTAGCCTGTGAGATGGCGTCAGTAGCGGACCGATGTGCGAATAGGCCGAAGGCAGCACAACGCGCCAAGATCCGGATGTCACCGTGGTGGTTTCATAGTTGAGAGGCACTTCATCTGCAGTGGGGCGCCGAGATCCGGATGGCACCGAGGTGATGTCTAGCAAGTTGCTGTACTTGTGTGGTCATCCTACAATGCTGAAACTCGGCGTGGGTCGCCCCATTAGCCTGTGAGATAGCTGTTCTTTGGATTTGGGCCTGGCTCGTCTGCTGTAGTGGGGCGCCCCTTTACCGTTTCAGTTGCCATTCAGCTGAGTTTCGGCTGCTCTTGATGCTACAGCGACAGGCGGCTGCAACAGGACTCTCAAAATGGCGGCCTGTTCTTTGGATTTGGGCCTGGTCCACTAAAATGGCCCTGGGACACC
Source organism: Lissotriton helveticus (assembly GCF_964261635.1). Taxonomy (NCBI): domain Eukaryota; kingdom Metazoa; phylum Chordata; class Amphibia; order Caudata; family Salamandridae; genus Lissotriton; species Lissotriton helveticus. Next base: position 1,065,954,386 of record NC_136067.1, on the reverse strand, counting down.
TTAGAACTCGGACGCTCGATTTTTTTTTCCTTTCCTGTACATGCAAAAAAAGGTAAATGCCCGGTACGTTACACGCTTCATCTGCCACGATGAACTCTCCAGAGGAACCGAAAAAAAATATAGTTGTGGTAACTATACCATGCATCGTCATATGGAGAGGTGGCACCAATTAATTATAGTGCTGCATAAAAGAGAGATTTGGAGGAGAACCCCTGACCTGCTAGTACATTCATCAAAGAAGTGGCACTGAGAGCTTCAGAGGCAAGGGAAACGGTCCCAAATATTTAGAAGAACTTTGGAAAGATTAAAATGACATGTTTAGATTGTGGCAAATTAATTTCATGTGGACAGATGAGTGTTACTCTAATAAATACAGCATATGAACATCATCATAGTCGATGGTTGGTAGAGACATTTTGACTATATCCTGGACCTGCCCGTCCTCGCCCAAAATGGCGCCAGAATAAATGGGACTCGTAACTCCTTGTTGTGTACTGGTTGCAGAACCTTGAAATCACGAGATACGTATGCAGTTTTGAAGCAAATGGCGGGCGGGGACGAGAATTGATTGAATATTTCGACATCCCTATTGATATTAAGTTCTGATGTGTTATTGATTACTGTACTGTTGAAAGTTCGAATTAACGTCACCCATGGTACTTGCCCGCAAATGTATATCTAGATAATTTTATTGTAACTGGCCCTGTCGTATTTTAATTATAAAATGTACGTCCACCGATTCCGTAACTGTTAGACACCTTAGTTCTTGCAACGTAATGGCCCGCCCGTTACGTTCCTCTACAGTGTAAATGTCTATTCATCATATACGATTACAGTTTGCTCCGTGGCCGGCCCACGTGGTTATAGGCTCGTATTTGTATAATGAAATTTTCACAATAAAGGTTTTTAAAAGAAAACATGGTAGTAGTATATACATTGGTAAAGTTTTTAATAATAGTCACTGTTTTAGAATCATTAAAAGGCAAGTGAAATAAAGCAGACCAATTACATGAAGGGTAAAAGGTATAATACGAAGGAACGCAGTAAAGATAAATGGTCAAGGGCTGTTGTGTTTTCTATTCCTGCAACATAAAGTGATCGATAAGAATCTCATATTCAGGCGTATCGACGACTAAGACAGCAGGTCGACCCTCTTTTGCTCAACGGCTCCGTCATGGGACGAAGAAACGCTCTTTTTCTCGAAAAAAGAATATATTTTACTTGCAGGACAGTTGTAAAATTTCCGGGAAAGTACATTAGCCTGGAACATTATAACATATATTTAAGAAAAAATAATGTTCGGAAGTAATGAAAAGCGTAATTTTTAGGTCATATGACCAAGCCTTTCATCATTACAATAAGAAAAGTAAAATGAACCAATGAAAAGTTTTATTAACAAGTCACATGACTTGTTATGCTTACGTTACGCGCTGCGCGCCCCGGATGACTTCCGGATGCGCTAACGCGGCGCGTCATATGACGCATTACGCGACAACGCAGGTACAGAATATAGTCAAAATGTCTCCACCAACCAGCGGTCGGAACACAACCCCTTTCAGCAGGCTAAATAGTTCTGTTAAATGACAACAGAAGGGACAGGCAACAAGAACCATCAGTCAAAGAGGGGAGGGCTAGTTCTTCTCTACCGGGTTACATTGGGGCGCTACCGGAACTGATCGAATTGGTAGTCTACAGTGTTTCTGGATGTTTCAGACTGAAGCTGGGGTTAGCATGAGAGCAGCACCATTTCGTAGCTCCGTCGTGGTCATTCCGCAACCAATCATGGCAGCCGTTCTTTATCGTTATTTTGGGCGGGGTGGGTGGCGGAGCCGAGCTGTTTTGCAGCCATCATTGTGTGGAGTTCAGTTCATCTCACTAGTTTTGTATTTGTCATGAGGGGTTGTTCCTAATGTTTCTATTTTAGCGAGGTCAAAAAGAGATCCCATTAGTGGCCTACTGATTTTGCTCGATTCCTTTTCTTTTTTTTTACACGATTTTTCGTTATCTGCAAAGACTAAACAGAGTATTGCGACTCTGTGTTTGTTTGTAAATAGAGAATGAACCAAAGAGAACTAATTCTAAAACAGTAAATACTTGGATAACAATGAATCAAATGGAGAGAGAAGCAGGCACGACGGATTACAATGGGGGCAAAGACCTGCGTTAACTACCTTTCACTATCTGCAAAGAGAGAGTACTCCTAATAGAAATGAGGGGGGGGGGGCACCATTCAAAGCAGATCAGTGTGCATAAACACGAAAATGTTTTCACTTACCACGTACTTGACATTCGACAGCTTATGATATTTGCTATTAAAAAACCATTGAAATTCACTGAAAAAACCATAGGTTATAGACCATATATAGTTAGGAATTAGCATTTACAAAACCTTGAAAATTCACTGAAAAAACCATAGGTTATAGACCATATATAGTTAGGAATTAGCATTTAAAAAACCTTATTTTACTCACACAAAACCATTGAAATTCCATATATAGTTAGTTGCACTAACTATATATCGCGCACCTGCAATCCACTGCTGATGATGTCACATATTACATCATTCATGACATGGTCAGTGACATCACTGATGACATCACTGATGACATCTCAAATGACATCACTGATGACATCACTGATGACAACATCCAGTGACTGTATGTTTCTGTAAAGTTAAAATGTGTCTTACATATTGAAGAATGAGTGGAAGTATAAGTGTCTGGACAAAGGATTTAGTAGGTGCATGACTGAATGCATGAGTGAGTGATTAAATGTGTCTCACTGAGTGCATGGGTTAGTGACTAAAGTGTCTTAATTTGTGCATCATTATGTCTGTTGTTCTGTAAACTGCTGCATGTTTTGATCAGTAGCTATATGATTAACTATATGGGTTACTGATTGATTGTCCAAGTATTTGTATGGGAGACTGAGTGTGTGTGTGGCTGGCTGGGAGGTGTGTGACTCTGTGCAGATCAATGTGTACTTGTATCAATGATTGTATAACAAGGTAAGTATGTGTTAGTATATGTTTGAAAATGTAAGGTGCTCTATGTTTAACTGTATAGACAAGAAAATGGAAGTGTCATTGATTCTTTACAGGACTGACTAGGTGTGTGAGTAACTCCATGGATGAGTGGCAGACTGTGAGTGTCTGTATAGGTGTATGAGTGCATATGATAGTGTTGTAAAGATGAGTGATTGTATGTATGAATGATAGTATGGGTGAATGAGTGAAGGTGTGTGTAGACGTAGGAATCAGTGAGTGCGTATGTAGTAACTAGTATTGGTGTGTCAATGGTTTCAAAAATTATATTCTGTATTTAACACTGGGTGAAACAGAGGTTATATTAAAATGTGAGGAGATGCATTGTATTGTCACATGAATGATATCATCAGTGATGTGGTCATTGATGTCAAATGAGATGTCATCAGTGATGTCATCAGTGATGTCATTTGAGATGTCATCAGTGATGTCATCAGTGATGTCACTGACCATGTCATGAATGATGTAATATGTGACATCATCAGCAGTGGATTGCAGGTGCGCGATATATAGTTAGTGCAACTAACTATATATGGAATTTCAATGGTTTTGTGTGAGTAAAATAAGGTTTTTTAAATGCTAATTCCTAACTATATATGGTCTATAACCTATGGTTTTTTCAGTGAATTTTCAAGGTTTTGTAAATGCTAATTCCTAACTATATATGGTCTATAACCTATGGTTTTTTCAGTGAATATATATATATATATATATATATATATTCACTGAAAAAACCATAGGTTATAGACCATATATAGTTAGGAAATAGCATTTAGAAAACCTTATTTTACTCACACAAAACCATTGAAATTCCATATATAGTTAGTTGCACTAACTATATATCGCGCACCTGCAATCCACTGCTGATGATGTCACATATTACATCATTCATGACATGGTCAGTGACATCACTGATGACATCACTGATGACATCTCAAATGACATCACTGATGACATCACTGATGACATCTCATTTGACATTACTGATCACATCACTGATGACATCATTCATGTGATGATACAATGAACCTCTTCAGACTCTAATATAACCTTAGATACACTCAGTGTAAACAGACACTCACAGACTGTCACTCATCCATGGAGTTACTCACACACCTAGTCAGTCTTGCAAAGAATCAATCACACCTCGATTTCCTCAACTATATAGTTATACACACCTTACTTATTGGAACATATAATAACACATATTTACTCTGTTATACAATCCCTGATACAAGTTCACAATAATCCATACAGCCACTCACACATTCACTGGCTCTTATGCACAGTTATTTATATATGTCAACTATCACATGTACTGTGTTTTACATATGTACTTACTTTGACATGTAGCACTGAGATATCCATTCACTCACCAATACACTCATGCACACAGTCAACCGCCCATACAGATGTTTCCACATGCACTTTTGAACCCATACATCTAGTGAATCAACTGCTCACACATCTATGCACAGAGTCATACACCTCCCAGACACCCACACACACACTCAGTCTCCCATACAAATACTTGGGCAACTAATCAATAACCCATATAGTTAGTCATATAGCTAATGATCAACACATGCATCAGATTACAAAACAACAGACACAATGATGCACAATTTAAAACAGTTTAGTCACTAACCCATGCACTCAGTGAGACACATTTAATCACTCACTTATACAGTCAGTCATGCACCTACTAAATCCTTCATCCAGACACTTATACATCCACTCATTCTTCAATATGTAAGACATATTTTAACTTTACAGAAGCATACAGTCACTGGATGTTGTCATCAGTGATGTCATCAGTGATGTCATTTGAGATGTCATCAGTGATGTCATCAGTGATGTCACTGACCATGTCATGAATGATGTAATATGTGACATCATCAGCAGTGGATTGCAGGTGCGCGATATATAGTTAGTGCAACTAACTATATATGGAATTTCAATGGTTTTGTGTGAGTAAAATAAGGTTTTCTAAATGCTATTTCCTAACTATATATGGTCTATAACCTATGGTTTTTTCAGTGAATTTTCAAGGTTTTGTAAATGCTAATTCCTAACTATATATGGTCTATAACCTATGGTTTTTTCTGTGAATTTCATTGGTTTTTTAACAGCTAATATCTGTAGCTGTAAAATGTATTCTTCTTTAAATCCAAAAATATATTTTATATGTTTATGAATAATTTTTTTTTTAAATATTTTTTTTTCTTCGTTCCCGCTTCGCGAATCGGGAAGCTTCCCGTTAGCTGACCTTGATGCCGCGAAATAGACCGCGAGCCGGTAAACGTTTCTTTACCGCAAGTGCCGCGTTAGAAAACAACATCGTGACGCCTCCCGTCCGCATGACGTTCCACGTTGTCGCGTGATACGTCATATGACGTGCTACGTTAGCGAACTGGTACGCGAAGCGAGTGCCAAAGCGCAGGTTTCTGGAAGCAAACCGGGAGGCCCTGCAAAGCGCTTAACGTAAACACAGCAAGTCATGTGACTTGGTAATAACACTTTTCATTGGTTCATTTCACTTTTGGTTTCCTAATGATGTAAGACTAGGTCATATAATCTAAAATGAACACTTTTGATTGGTTGAGAACTCTTGTTTTTCCCAAATGATGAAAATCCCTCCTTCTTTCCTCACTCTGACTTTCATCATTGTGAGAGAAAGACCCTTTGTGATCACTGAGCAATGGCTTCTTTAGTAGCTTCAGCTGGTGCTTCCCCACCACCTCCACCACATCCAAGGAAGAGTGGACCACCTGCTCAAGTTGTAATTCAACAAGAAGAAGAAGAAGAGGAACAGGAGGACGAGCACGAAGAGAGGCAGTTTTTGCCTGAGCAGCCCAAGACGTCTCACCGGAAAGAAAACTTCATTTGGCAATTTTTTTAAATTCCCAAAGGTCAGAAAAAAGTAAATGCAAGATACGTAACTTGCCTTATATGTCAAGATAGACTGTCCAGAGGGACCGACAAAAAATACAGTTTCGGAAACTACACAATGCATCGCCATATGACTAGGTGGCATCCTAACAACTACAGTGCTGCACAGTTTCGGAACGACCTAGATAATCTCCCTATTATGGCCAGAAGATCTGTTGTACCGGAAGTAACGGGACCAGAGGGCAGGGAGATGGTGCCAAATATACAAATGAGATTTGGTGAAGTAAAACACACCTGCGTATTTTGCGATGGATTCATTTCCTACGGAGAAAGAAGCATCACTCTGATCAACAGAGCTATTGACTATCATATGCAAGTTTGTCCGAAACGCCCAAAATAATAAATACTTCTTTTTTTTGTTTTGTTGCTCCTGTTGAGCCCTTTACAATGAATCGTTTTCATTGCCCCCTCCAAGAAAAACCCAAAAAAATATAAAACTGTTCCGAAAAATTCAAAAACAGTAAAAAAATGTTCAGAAAAATAAAAAAAAAAGTTCTTTTCAGAACTACCTCCCCGTTATTAAAAAATTGGTACAATATTTGGAACTGTGCCAACCTCTATTTCTCTTAGTTCGCTTCCTAGTTCGCTCGCTGGTACGCGAACTGGAAGCGAACCAAAAACAGTAAGTATAAGGGAAGGAAACACACACTTATGTTAAAAGAAAGACAGCTATAGGGGAGTAAACTAGAGATACTATTACCCATAATCCACTACTGATGATGTCACATATTACATCATTCATGACATGCTCAGTGACATCATCAGCAGAGGATTGCGGGTTTTTTGGCAACATGCCTTATCCACGGTTTAATAACGCTGCCTTTTGCTTTATATAAGTTTTCAAATTGTATGAAATATATACCAATAGGTCTTTATGAACCTTTAGGTAGTGCTTTTGTTCATGAGGTCTGGTCGCTTCCATACACATACAGATGTTTCAAAGATGATCAAGAAGTTTATCTGAATGGAGAGGAATGCACTGAGACGCCAGATCATTCACTAATGTGTAGGCACATACAGTTACACGATTCATGCAACAAACACCGACCAAATATGGCTTGCGTGTTGCAAGGCACGCCAGTTCCTGCTATCATCCCCACGTTCAAGTTGTTGGAAAATGGTAGTTATTTGATGCTCAATAATGAAGATTGTTCTGAGTTAATTAAAAAGTATTCCTTTTATCGTAACAGTAAGTGAACGGGTTATTTGCTGCAGAAATGTTCTATTTCCTCCCACACATGAACATAGGGAGTTTTCAATCTGGCCACAAATACCAACCTTGGGACACGTTTCAACGGCATGACAAGAATAAGAGCTCTTTTGTCTCAGAGAGAGGTGGCCTTGAGTTCGGCCCGTGAAACTTTCGTACTTCACATAGCGAACACCCGTACACAGGTTTGCCTTTCAATTTCAGCAACATGTTTCCGACTATCTTTAACGCATCCTCCACAAAATCCCTGGCACACTTTTTTAAAGTTGTTACCAGTGGTCTCGTGACTTCATTTGAGAAAATCTTTGGAGTCATCCCTGCTCCCTTTCATTCCATTTTCTCCACTCTGGTTCGTGGATTGCATTTTTACTTGCATTACCAGCGGACGCTCTTGTGCTTTTTTACATTTTTAAATATGGATGTCCCTCCTATGCAACCTCCGACCCTGCAGCTGCTGACACTGTTCCGCAATCGCATGCTAGAATATTATGGCACAATGCCGTTGGCGATATTAAGCACGGCATATGGATTATCTTTTCGGTTCTCCTACTTCACCTGTGTCCAGCCTGTATTTCACTGCCTGACCTGTGATTTCGATTGGGCCATTGATTTGTGTCTCTGCGGACCGGTTTCTCCTGACGTCGACTTTAATCAGCTGATGACTCCTATCATTACTCACGAGTTGATTTGTCCTGGCGAAAGGATTATGGCTGTGGCATTGATGCATGGACTACTTGGTCCCTGGAATTTACTGGCGGCAGCACAGTCTTTCTTGGAACACAGCTTTCTTGAAAACCCACCGAGCTGTCCTCTGATGGTGATAGAGGATCCGGTGCTGGGAGAGCACGTATGTTCTTTTCCGCTTTTAAATTGGATGGCTGAACTGTTTTCGGATGAAGACGGTGACTTCCTATTGGAGGCTGTTGCAGCTTATTTTGCATACACAGTTATGTCATAGACCTTTTTCATGTTTGATATGCTGAGTACTAGCATTTCATTGACAATTCATTGACTTATTTGTCAAGTTTTTATTATTTACCTTGCCTATTGGCTTAAGACTCGATAAAGTACTTGGCTGTTTTATTTTTCTTTAGCATTGAATTTTCCTAGTTTTTAATGCTTTACCTTGCGGACCGTCCACATATAAACTTGCAATCTGCTCTCATGAGATGGCACTTCTATTATCTTATTCAGTTCGTTTCCGGATCATGAGGAGGTGTCATCTAGGTCCTGGATATCTTTACACCGTGTTAAGTTAGCATGGGCTCATTACCGGTTTAAACGCCATTTTTCCTTTTTTGCAACTTCTGCACACGACACTTAGTTGTTGCTTTAGCTTTCCACCTAGTAGTTCATCGTGGTTTACATGAGAATAATATGTTATTGGTCTACTATCTGCTTTACTTGTTAAACTATATCTGTACAGCGAGTGCTAAAGTTTCAAGAACAACACGATACAGAATTGTTATGAGGTCTGATCTCCACGACTTCATACTCATAACATAAGTGCAACTTCTGCCAATTCTGGGCATGAGGCGGGTTTTATATTGCTTTGCCGAACACACATACACAACAGTTGATGCGGTTCACATGAAGAGAGAGCTGGTGTATGCTGATGTGATTCCTTCAAATCTAAGACACTAAAGTATGGACACGCCCTAAACCAACACAAAGAGACCTTCTTAGCAAATAATATAATATGTGTATTAGGGAGGGTGAGATATAAGCAGCCGCGGGCCGTGGAGGGAGTTACGATGGGGCAGGGAGGCGGGGAGGGGGAGAAGCAGGGTGGAGCCCTCTCTACCTTGCCCCTCCCCCTCCCCGCCTCCCTGCCCCACCGTAACTCCCTCCACGGCCCGCGGCTGCTTATAAGTGTTGCTAACTCTTATTCATTTACAGCATGTTAACATACTGTCACCATTCGCTTTTTATGTACTAGTAACTATGCTGGTAATTTTGCTACTGATAATATGTGTACTTGTATTCTCCACCCTGCTTCTCCCCCTCCCCGCCTCCCTGCCTCACCGTAACTCCCTCCACGGCCCGCGGCTGCTTATAAGTGTTGCTAACTCTTATTCATTTACAGCATGTTAACATACTATCACCATTCACTTTTTATGTACTAGTAACTATGCTGGTAATTTTGCTACTGATAATATGTGTACTTTTATTATCTAAGGTACTACGCCTGAGAAGACGGCATTAGTAAATAAACATTTCAAATACACATGTGTTCTTCTTAACTCCATGTTCTGGTTTCTAAGAAATATATAACAACCGACTGTTCATGAGTTCCACGTATCCTGAAGTACTATAAGTTCATATTCTGGATTGTCTAAACATTGAGAGTTTGTTATATCCAATGTGACACTGTACCTAGCTTGCTAAATAGTTTTTGATTACTAACGTGAGTTTTGGGACACCCTAATTCGCCGAGGTTCCAATCCTCTGTCCACAGTTCTGTGTGAGAACAGAAACCCTGCGACAGGGGCACCCCCGACCCTTGCTGGAGCTTCATCACACTTGCGATACAACTCCAGCAATGCGCCACCTTTACGGCACAGATACATCACGCATCTGTGCTGTTTTTGCCCCATGATGCGCCGCATTGTAAATGCAGCACACCATAGGTGACGGAACAGCGGCACAGAATGACTAACACATCCCTGGTGATGCGCCAGTCATCATAAATCTATCCCTATGCTTCTTATCTTGTTAGAGATGAACCGCCATATGTATCATAAAAGTTATTTGCATTTCCTAAATAGCGAACTTTAAGGAATAAATAGCGATTCTTTACCATTCCTAGTTTGCGATGAGCTATTTGCTAATTAGCCGAATGTAGCCCAATGAAGCCCAATGTAGCCCAATGTAGCCCAAAGATGGCCGCCAGACACACAAAAAAACAAATGTAGCCCAAATATCAGCCAGATGTAGCCCAACTATAGCCCAGTGACAGAATGACCAATCAGCTTCGCAAACCTCCGTTACGCGAAGCGGAGCGCTGTTACAGATATATATCTTTTTTTGAACGTTAATTTCTCAAAATCCACTGGAGCACATATATTGAGACCTAGCAAAGGCACATCGGGCTACCAGTCCCTAATATTTTGCCAAGTTTCGTGCAAATCCATTCAGCCGTTCAATTATTATTTTTATTATTTTTTTTTGCCCCGCGGGGCCCTTTTAAAACCTCCACATCAAACCTAGGGGGTCAGCGAGGATCTACTATGCCCCCTTATAGTTATTTCCCCCTTTGTTTTGACCTCCTCTTGTCTCTCGATCCTACCGAGAGACAAGATGGCGGCCGCTACGGACTGTTTGGAATGTTGACAGACGCCGGAGAACCAATCAGCTTCGCTTCACAAAGCTCCGTTGCGCGAAAAGTCCGCGAACCAGAGCGCTAACCGGTCCGCTGTTACAGATATATATCTTTTTTTAAACGTTAATTTCTCAAAATCCACTGGAGCACATATATTGAGACCTACAAAAGGCACATCGGGCTACCAGTCCCTACAATTTTGCCAAGTTTCGTGCAAATCCATTCAGCCGTTCGGGCTAAAAGTGAGGCCAACCGCCCTATGGAAAACTCAATGTTAAAAACACGTTTTGGGACCCCCCTTTTTTCTCGGCCCCCACTGGACGAACCCCCCCCAAATTTTCAAGGGCTGCTCAGAAACAAAATGTGCCATTTTCCTGAAAATTTCAGCCGATTCCGTCCACAAACGCCAAAGTTATTAGACATAGAATTTTCAAAAAACCCATAGAGAAAAAATCCTAACTATATATACCTACTGGCGACCGCCAGTAGGTAATATATATCCAAAACCCTTCCTCCGAAAAGAAAGACGAAGCCTCAGTAGGGGAGCATGTAGGAACCAGCTTTATTCAGGACACCTGTGTCGGCGGATGCATTTCGGCGTTATTTTGCCTTCTTCAGCGCCTTGGGTGTTCGTAAGGAAGCAGGCATCACATTACGGGTTCAGGCGCTGAAGAAGGCAAAATAACGCCGAAATGCATCCGCCGACACAGGTGTCCTGAATAAAGCTGGTTCCTACATGCTCCCCTACTGAGGCTTCGTCTTTCTTTTCGGAGGAAGGGTTTTGGACATTTGTTGCGCGATGACCAGTGTCGCGCTTACGAAGCACCCGCAGCGTTAAGCAGACCTCAGTTCCACTGGCCTCTGCCTCGGCAGAACTGTTGCTGTTTCCAGGGTACTGGAATTACTGAGGCCCACCAGCAAGTCCGGGAAGATACAGAGCGGTGAGGCAGTCATTGACTGCACGTCGGGTTGGGTGATATTTTCCCACAGCCCCCGCTCCAAAGAACCTGGCTTGAAGGTTGCTGCGGTTGGGGACTCGAGGAGCTGGCGGACATTTGTGGACACTTGTATCTTGGGGGTTCAGTAAAACAACTAGCCCTCACTGCCTTCCACCCCCGCAACGCCTACTCACACACGAACTGCTTTCTGGGACCTGTAGGCGCCGCTAACCGGGCGTCCAGCGGGAGGCGTATGCTTCAGGATTCCACCTGGGAGGGGTGGAGCGAACTCTGAGCTGTATGGGCGGGCGGGGTATTTAAACCCGTAATGTGATACCTGCTTCCTTACGAACACCCAAGGCGCTGAAGAAGGCAAAATAACGCCGAAATGCATCCGCCGACACAGGTGTCCTGAATAAAGCTGGTTCCTACATGCTCCCCTACTGAGGCTTCGTCTTTCTTTTCGGAGGAAGGGTTTTGGACATTTGTTGCGCGATGACCAGTGTCGCGCTTACGAAGCACCCGCAGCGTTAAGCAGACCTCAGTTCCACTGGCCTCTGCCTGGGCAGAACTTTTGCTGTTTCCAGGGTACTGGAATTACTGAGGCCCACCAGCAAGTCCGGGAAGATACAGAGCGGTGAGGCAGTCATTGACTGCACGTCGGGTTGGGTGATATTTTCCCACAGCCCCCGCTCCAAAGAACCTGGCTTGAAGGTTGCTGCGGTTGGGGACTCGAGGAGCTGGCGGACATTTGTGGACACTTGTATCTTGGGGGTTCAGTAAAACAACTAGCCCTCACTGCCTTCCACCCCCGCAATGCCTACCCACACACGAACTGCTTTCTGGGACCTGTAGGCGCCGCTAACCGGGCGTCCAGCGGGAGGCGTATGCTTCAGGATTCCAACTGGGAGGGGTGGAGCGAACTCTGAGCTGTAAGGGCGGGCGGGGTATTTAAACCCGTAATGTGATGCCTGCTTCCTTACGAACACCCAAGGCGCTGAAGAAGGCAAAATAACACCGAAATGCATCCGCCGACACAGGTGTCCTGAATAAAGCTGGTTCCTACATGCTCCCCTACTGAGGCTTCGTCTTTCTTTTCGGAGGAAGGGTTTTGGACATATATATATATATATATATATATATATATATATATTCACTGAAAAAACCATAGGTTATAGACCATATATAGTTAGGAATTAGCATTTACAAAACCTTGAAAATTCACTGAAAAAACCATAGGTTATAGACCATATATAGTTAGGAATTAGCATTTAAAAAACCTTATTTTACTCACACAAAACCATTGAAATTCCATATATAGTTAGTTGCACTAACTATATATTGCGCACCCGCAATCCACTGCTGATGATGTCACATATTACATCATTCATGACATGGTCAGTGACATCACTGATGACATCACTGATGACATCTCAAATGACATCACTGATGACATCACTGATGACATCATCCATTGACTGTGTGTTTCTGTAAAGTTTAAATATGTTTTACATATTGAAAAATGAGTAGATGTAGAAGTGCCTAAATAAAAGATTTAGTAGGTGCGTGACTGACTTTATGAATGAGTAAGTGATTAAATGTGTCTCACTGAGTGCATGGGTTAGTGACTAAACTGTCTTAATTTGTGCATCATTATGTCTGTTGTTCTGTAAAGTGCTGCATGTGTTGATCAGTAGCTATATGAGTAACTATATGGGTTATTGATTGATTGTCCAAGTATTTGTATGGGAGACTGAGTGTGTGTGTGGCTGGCTGGGAGATGTCTGACTCTGTGCAGATCAATGTGTTCTTGTATCAATGATTGTATAAGAGAGTAAGTATGTGTTAGTATATGTTTGAAAATGTAAGGTACTCTATGTTTAACTGTATAGATTAGAAAATGGAAGTGTGATTGATTCTTTACAGGACTGACTAGGTGTGTGAGTAACTCCATGGATCAGTGGCAGAGTGTGAGTGTCTGTATAGGTGTATGAGTGCATATGATAGTGTTGTAAAGATGAGTGATTGTATGTATGAATGATTGTATGGGTGAATGAGTGAATGTGTGTGTAGATGAAGGAATCAGTGAGTGCGTATGTAGTAACTAGTATTGGTGTGTCAATGGTTTAAAAAATTATATTCTGTATTTAACACTGGGTGTAACAGGTTATATTAAAGTGTGAGGAGATGCATTGTATTGTCACATGAATGATATCATCAGTTATGTGACCACTGATGTCAAATGAGATGTCATCAGTGATGTCATTTGAGATGTCATCAGTGATGTCATCAGGGATGTCATTTGAGATGTTATCAGTGATGTCATTTGAGATGTCATCAGTGATGTCATCAGTGATGTCATTTGAGATGTCATCAGTGATGTCATCAGTGATGTCACTGACCATGTCATGAATGATGTAATATGTGACATCATCAGCAGTGGATTGCGGGTGCGCAATATATAGTTAGTGCAACTAACTATATATGGAATTTCAATGGTTTTGTGTGAGTAAAATAAGGTTTTTTAAATGCTAATTCCTAACTATATATGGTCTATAACCTATGGTTTTTTCAGTGAATTTTCAAGGTTTTGTAAATGCTAATTCCTAACTATATATGGTCTATAACCTATGGTTTTTTCAGTGAATTTCAATGGTTTTTTAATAGCAAATATCATAAGCTGTCGAATGTCAAGTACGTGGTAAGTGAAAACATTTTCGTGTTTATGCACACTGATCTGCTTTGAATGGTGCCCCCCCTCATTTCTATTAGGAGTACTCTCTCTTTGCAGATAGTGAAAGGTAGTTAACGCAGGCCTTTGCCCCCGTTGTAATCCGTCGTGCCTGCTTCTCTCTCCATTTGATTGATTGTTATCCAAGTATTTACTGTTTTAGAATTAGTTCTCTTTGGTTCATTCTCTATTTGCAAACAAACACAGAGTCGCAATACTCTGTTTAGTCTTTGCAGATAACGAAAAATCGTGTAAAAAAAAAGAAAAGGAATCGAGCAAAATCAGTAGGCCACTAATGGGATCTCTTTTTGACCTCGCTAAAATAGAAACATTAGGAACAACCCCTCATGACAAATACAAAACTAGTGAGATGAACTGAACTCCACACAATGATGGCTGCAAAACAGCTCGGCTCCGCCACCCACCCCGCCCAAAATAACGATAAAGAGCGGCTGCCATGATTGGTTGCAGAATGGCCACGACGGAGCTACGAAATGGTGCTGCTCTCATGCTAACCCCAGCTTCAGTCTGAAACATCCAGAAACACTGTAGACTACCAATTCGATCAGTTCCGGTAGCGCCCCAATGTAACCCGGTAGAGAAGAACTAGCCCTCCCCTCTTTGACTGATGGTTCTTGTTGCCTGTCCCTTCTGTTGTCATTTAACAGAACTATTTAGCCTGCTGAAAGGGGTTGTGTTCCGACCGCTGGTTGGTGGAGACATTTTGACTATATTCTGGACCTGCGTTGTCGCGTAATGCGTCATATGACGCACCGCGTTAGCGCATCCGGAAGTCATCCGGGGCGCGCAGCGCGTAACGTAAGCATAACAAGTCATGTGACTTGTTAATAAAACTTTTCATTGGTTCATTTTAATTTTCTTATTGTAATGATGAAAGGCTTGGTCATATGACCTAAAAATTACGCTTTTCATTACTTCCGAACATTATTTTTTCTTAAATATATGTTATAATGTTCCAGGCTAATGTACTTTCCCGGAAATTTTACAACTGTCCTGCAAGTAAAATATATTCTTTTTTCGAGAAAAAGAGCGTTTCTTCATCCCATGACGGAGCCGTTGAGCAAAAGAGGGTCGACCTGCTGTCTTAGTCGCCGATACGCCTGAATATGAGATTCTTATCGATCACTTTATGTTGCAGGAATAGAAAACACAAGAGCCCTTGACCATTTATCTTTACTGCGTTCCTTCGTATTATACCTTTTACCCTTCATGTAATTGGTCTGCTTTATTTCACTTGCCTTTTAATGATTCTAAAACAGTCACTATTATTAAAAACTTTACCAATGTATATACTACTACCATGTTTTCTTTTAAAAACCTTTATTGTGAAAATTTCATTATACAAATACGAGCCTATAACCACGTGGGCCTGCCACGGAGCAAACTGTAATCGTATATGATGAATAGACATTTACACTGTAGAGGAACGTAACGGGCGGGCCATTAGGTTGCAAGAACTAAGGTGTCTAACAGTTACGGAATCGGTGGACGTACATTTTATAATTAAAATACGACAGGGCCAGTTACAATAAAATTATCTAGATATACATTTGCGGGCAAGTACCATGGGTGACTTTAATTCGAACTTTCAACAGTACAGTAATCAATAACACATCAGAACTTAATATCAATAGGGATGTCGAAATATTCAATCAATTCTCGTCCCCGCCCGCCATGTGCTTCAAAACTGCATACGTATCTCGTGATTTCAAGGTTCTGCAACCAGTACACAACAAGGAGTTACGAGTCCCATTTATTCCGGCGCCATTTTGGGCGAGGACGGGCAGGTCCAGGATATAGTCAAAATGTCTCTACCAACCATCGACTATGATGATGTTCATATGCTGTATTTATTAGAGTAACACTCATCTGTCCACATGAAATTAATTTGCCACAATCTAAACATGTCATTTTAATCTTTCCAAAGTTCTTCTAAATATTTGGGACCGTTTCCCTTGCCTCTGAAGCTCTCAGTGCCACTTCTTTGATGAATGTACTAGCAGGTCAGGGGTTCTCCTCCAAATCTCTCTTTTATGCAGCACTATAATTAATTGGTGCCACCTCTCCATATGACGATGCATGGTATAGTTACCACAACTATATTTTTTTTCGGTTCCTCTGGAGAGTTCATCGTGGCAGATGAAGCGTGTAACGTACCGGGCATTTACCTTTTTTTGCATGTACAGGAAAGGAAAAAAAAATCGAGCGTCCGAGTTCTAAGGTGTCCCAGGGCCATTTTAGTGGACCAGGCCCAAATCCAAAGAAAAGGCCGCCATTTTGAGAGTCCTCTTGCAGCCGCCTGTCGCTGTAGCATCAAGAGCAGCCGAAACTCAGCTGAATGGCAACTGAAACGGTAAAGGGGCGCCCCACTACAGCAGACGAGCCTCCACCTAGGAAGGCCCATTCACGCCGGCTCCCCCCCCCTTCGGGCACCCCACGCCGTTATTCGGAGCAGTATTGTAGGATGGCCACACCAGTTCGGCAACTTGCTAGACATCACCTCGGTGGTAACCGAATCTCAACGCCTTGTGGTGTCTTCTATTCAGAAAACATTGTTATGCTGCCTTCGACCTATTCGCCGCAAGTGCGCACACAACTCAACTGCATAGCTTGCTAGACACCACCTCGGTGCCATCCGGATCTTGGAATGTCAGCACCTTTTGGTGTCTTCTCTTCAGAAAATATTGTTGCGCTGCCTTTGGCCCCATTCGCACATCAGTCCGCTACTGACGCCATCTCACAGGCTAATGGGGCGCCCCACGCCGACTTTCAGCATTGTAGAATGACCACACCAGTACAGCAACTTGCTAGACATCACCTCGGTGCCATCCGGATCTCGGCGCCCCACTACAGATGAAGTGCCTCTCAACTATGAAACCACCACGGTGACATCCGGATCTTGGCGCGTTGTGCTGCCTTCGGCCTATTCGCACATCGGTCCGCTACTGACGCCATCTCACAGGCTAATGGGGCGACCCACGCCGAGTTTCAGCATTGTAGGATGACCACACCAGTACAGCAACTTGCTAGACATCACCTCGGTGCCATCCGAATCTTGGCATCTCAACGCCTAGTGGTATCTTCCATACAAAAAATATTGTTACGCTGCCTTTGGCCCCATTCGCACATCAGTCCGCAACTTAGACATCACCTCGGTGCCATCCGGATCTTGGCATCTCAGCGCCTTGTGGTGTCAGTCAGAAAATATTGTTGCGCTGCCTTTGGCCCCATTCGCACATCAGTCCGCTACTGACACCATCTCACAGGCCAACAGGGCGCCCCACGCCGATTTTTACCATTGTACGATGGCCACACCAGTGCCACAACTTGCTAGACACCACCTCGGTGCCATCCGGATCTTGGCATCTCAGCGCCTTGTGGTGTCTTCAAATCAGAAAATATTGTTGCGCTGCCTTTGGCCCCATTCGCACATTGGTCCGCTACTGACGCCATCTCACAGGCCAACGGGGCGCCCCACGCCGACTTTCAACATTGTAGGATGGCCATAGAAGTGCGACAACTTACTAGACACCACCTCGGTGCCATCCGGATCTTGGCGCGTTGTGCTGCCTTCGGCCTATTCGCACATCGGTCCGCTACTGACGCAAACTCACAGGCCAACGGGGCGCCCCACGCCGACTTTCAGCATTGTAGGATGGCCACACCAGTGCACCTTACTAGACACCACCTCGGTGCCATCCGGATCTTGACGCGTAGTGAAGCTGCAGCAGCTGCAAATAAGCTTCAGACAGTGTTACAACCGCTGCTCAGAACTCTCAACTATGACACCACCTCGGTGCCATCCGGATCTTGGCGCGTTGTGCTGCCTTCGGCCTATTCGCACATCGGTCCGCTACTGACGCAAACTCACAGGCCAACGGGGCGCCCCACGCCGACTTTCAGCATTGTTGGATGGCCACACCAGTGCGGCAACTTACTAGACACCACCTCGGTGCCATCCAGATCTTGGCGCGTTGTGCTGCCTTCGGCCTATTCGCACATCGGTCCGCTACTGACGCAAACTCACAGGCCAACGGGGCGCCCCACGCCGACTTTCAGCATTGTAGGATGGCCACACCAGTGCTGCAACTTGCTGGACACCACCTCGGTGCCATCCGGATCTTGGCGCGTTGTATTGCCTTCTGCCTATTCGCACATCGGTCCGCTACTGACGCCGCCTCACGTGCCAACGTATTTTCTCCGCATTTTATACCCTATGCCGCATAACAGGTCATGTGACTTGTTTATAAAACTTTTCATTGGTTCATTTTACTTTTGGTTTCCTAATGATGGAAGGCTTGATCATATGACCTAAAAACAACACTTTTCATTGGATGAAAACTTTTTTTTTTCCCAAACGATGAAAGCCCCACCTTGTTTCTGGATGTTTCAGACTAAACTGGCGTCAGCATGAGAGCACCACCATCTCGTAGCTCCGTCGTGGTCATTCCGCGAGCAATCATGGCAGCCGCTCCCCACCAGAAGCCTGCAGGAGTCGGGGCCCCCAAAACTTTTGATGAATTCTCAAGGCGGAGGGGACGCTTTCGAGAATGGGGTCCAAGACCTAGCAGACAAGCGTCCGATTTCCAAGGTGTCCCAGGGCCATTTCAGTGGACCAGGCCCAAAAAGGAAAGAGCCTGCCGCCATTTTGAGAGTCCTGTGACAGCCGCCTATCGCTGCACCGCAAGAGTGGGCGCAACTCAGCTGAATGGCGGCTTTTGACACAGTGGACCAAAAACGGACGGAATGGCAACTGAAACGGTAAAGGGGCGCCCCACTACAACAGATGACACTCCACCTGGAGAGGCCCGTTCACGCCGCCTCCCCCGGGGCGCCCCACGCCGTTATTCGGAGCAGCATTGTAGGATACCAAAACCAGTGCGGCAACTTACTGGACATCACCTTGGTGCCATCGTTCTGCTGCCTTGGAACTATTCGCACAACAGTTTGCTACTGATGATCCACCCCCCGCGACGCCCCACGGCGGAAATCTGGACGTTGTGCTGCGTTGGGACTATTCGCACAGCCGACCGCTACTTCGTTGTTTTTCCCTAAAAATGTTTATATGTTATTACTATTTTTTTTTTCTTGTATATATTTAGAAATTAGTAAAGTTTTATAATCTTACTACTTTGTCGGAGTGCTATATATTTTTAATGTGACACATAATTGTAAAAACTTTGATGTACAAAGAGTCATCCCTGGAATCTTCCGCTTCACGCTCGGTCCCCTCCCCAATCACAATACAGGATGGTTTTCAGATAATAGCAACGCTTCTGCTGTGACGGATCTCATCGAGTGTGGGCCTTGATCTACTATAACTCCTTTGAAGAGGGGTGATTCTTTACAGCTGGGGCCATAAACTACATCTACAGGGCTAGCTGATAGCCTAGGACCGGCCTGGACAATCGGACACAGAGGAAAAGGAGTGTCAGAGGGTGCGGTAGTGAATAGGGCGAAAGGGAGGTGTCGGGCGGGCACAGGGTGTGATTCTCAGGGAAGAGCAGCGCAGATGGGGGGAGGTTTATTACCCATGCATAAGACAGAGAGCGGGGGTGACCACTGCCTGGGTGAGATGCTTGCGAGGGTGGGGAGCCATGCTAAGGATCGACAGCGTGCACAGAGTGGGTCTGGTCAAGGCATCTAAAATGGCTGCCGTGCACGACAAAAGTGTGGCATTTGAAAAAAGACAAGATGCCGCAGACAATGTTTTTCAACACTTCCTGATTTCCTTCGAATCGAACGTTAACAGACGTTGGGGCATATTACCAAAGTTAAGCGATATTTATCCCTAACGATGCATTGCAAAGATTTTTTTACCGTCAGAAATTATCGCAGATAAACCTTGCTATTATCAAGGTTTATCGCAAATACGATAAAAAACGACCGCAATGCATTAATATCGCTGAAAACTCAGCGATATTCATGCATTACCGAGCTAATGCTCTTAGCCATGTTATCCACCTCCCATTGGATAACATGGCTAAGAACTGCTCAGGGCAGCTGTTACTTTTTGGAGATATTCGCGCTTATCTCGAATATTTCCAAAAGTTGATAATAGGAGATAGCGATGTTAGCGACTGTTTCCAGTCGCTAACATCTTGGCATGCCCACTTTGCATGTCATTAGTGATAAATATCACTCACATGCAAAGTGGGGCCCAAGATGGTCGCTATCTCCTACTAGCCGTCGCTAACTGGTGTTAGCAACAGCTAGGTAATACAGATATAATTTTATCTCCGCGAAGCGGAGCGCTGTTACAGATATATATCTTGTTTTTGAACGTTAATTTCTCAAAATGCACTGAAGCACATATATTGAGACCTAGCAAAGGCACATCGGGCTACCAGTCCCTAATATTTTACCAAGTTTCGTGCAAATCCATTCAGCCGTTCGATTATTATTATTATTTATTTTTTTTGCCCCGCGGGGCCCTTTTAAAACCTCCACATCAAACCTAGGGGGTCAGCGAGGATCTACTATGCCCCCTTATGGTCATTTGCCCCTTCGCTTTGGCCTCCTCTTGTCTCTCGATCCTACCGAGAGACAAGATGGCGGCCGCTACGGACTGTTTGGAATGTTTACAGACACCGGAGAGCCAATCAGCTTCGCTTCGCAAAGCTCCGTAACGCGAAAAGTACGCGAAGCGGTGCGCTGTTACAGATATATATCTTTTTTTGAACGTTAATTTCTCAAAATCCACTGAAGCACATATATTGAGACCTACCAAAGGCACATCGGGCTACCAGTCCCTACAATTTTGCCAAGTTTCGTGCAAATCCATTCAGCCGTTCGATTATTATTATTATTTTTTTTTTTGCCCCGCGGGGCCCTTTTAAAACCTCCACATCAAACCTAGGGGGTCAGCGAGGATCTACTATTCCCCCTTATGGTCATTTGCCCCTTCGCTTTGGCCTCCTCTTGTCTCTCGATCCTACCGAGAGACAAGATGGCGGCCGCTACGGACTGTTTGGAATGTTGACAGACGCCGGAGAACCAATCAGCTTCGCTTCACAAAGCTCCGTTGCGCGAAAAGTACGCGTCCTGGAGCGCTGCCCGGTCCGCTGTTACAGATATATATCTTTTTTTAAACGTTAATTTCTCAAAATCCACTGTAGCACATATATTGAGACCTACAAAAGGCACATCGGGCTACCAGTCCCTACAATTTTGCCAAGTTTCGTGCAAATCCATTCAGCCGTTCGGGCTAAAAGTGAGGCCAACCGCCCTATGGAAAACTCAATGTTAAAAACATGTTTTGGGACCCCCCTTTTTTCTCGACCCCCCCTGGACGAACCCCCCCCCAATTTTCAGGGGCTGCTCAGAAACAACATGTGCCATTTTCCTGAAAATTTCAGCCAATTCCGTCCACAAACGCCAAAGTTATTAGACATAGAATTTTCAAAAAACCCATAGAGAAAAAATCCTAACTATATATACCTACTGGCGACCGCCAGTAGGTAATATTTATATATATATATATTCACTGAAAAAACCATAGGTTTGACACCAGTTATAGTTAGCTGGAAATTTTACTGACATAAAACAATTGAAATTCCCACGTTATAGTTAGTTGGGTTCACTATAACTCGCGCGCCCGCAATGCACTGCTGATGATGTCACATATTACATCATTCATGACATGGTTAGTGACATCACTGATGACATCACTGATGACATCTCAAATGACATCACTGATGACATCACTGAAGACATCTCAAATGACATCACTGATGATATCACTGATGAAATCTCAATTGACATCACTGATGACATCATCCAGTGTCTGTGTGTTTCTGTAAAGTTAAAATATGTTTTACATATTGAAGAGTGAGTGTATGTATGAGTGTCTGGATGAAGGATTTAGTAGGTGTGTGACTGACTGTATGAGTGAGTGATTAAATGTGTCTTAGTGAATGCATGGGTTAGTGACTAAACTGTCTGAATGTGTACATCATTATGTTTGTTGTTGTGTAAGCTTCTGCATGTGAGAGTTGTCATATATAAATGACTATATATAACAGCCTGTGATTGCGTAAGTGACTGTATCTATCAATATGTACTTGTATCAGTGATTCTAAAAGACAGTAAGTATGTATTAGTCTATGTTTAAATAAGCAAGGTTTTGTGTGTTTAACTGTATAGTTGTGGATATGGGAGTGTGATTGATTCTTTACATGACTGACTAGGTTTATGAGTAACTCCATGGATGAGTGGCAGTGTGTGAGTCTCTCTATAGGTGTATGAGTGCATATGTTGATCTTGTATTGATGAGTGACTGTATGTATGAAAGATTGTATGGGTGAATGAGTGGATGTGTGTGTAGACCTAGAAATCAGTGAGTGTGTATGTGGTAAGTGGTTTTACTGTGTCAATGGTTTCAGGAATGATAGTTTGTATTTAACACTAGGTGTATCATGGGTTAGATTAGAGTGTGAGGAGGTGTATTGTATTATCACATGGATGATGCCATCAGTGATGTCATCAGTGATGTCATTTGAGATGTCATCAGTGATGTCATCAGTGATGTCATCAGTAATGTCATCAGTAATGTCACTAACCATGTCATAAATGATGTAATATGTGACATCATCATCAGTGCATTGCTGGCGCGCGAGTTATAGTGAGTCCAACTAACTATAACGTGGGAATTTCAAGGGTTTTATGTCAGTAAAATTTCCAGCTAACTATAACTGGTGTCAAACCTATGGTTTTTTCAGTGAATTTAATAGGTTTTTTAAATGCTAATTCCTAACTATAACTGATGTGAAACCTATGGTTTTTTCAGTGAATTTCATAGGTTTTTTAATAGCAAATTTCTATAGCTATGAAATATAATATTTTTTATAATGAATCTTATATTGTATATTTATGTAATACTATTTTTTATGTATATTGTTCATGTTTTTTGTTTTTTTCTTTTTTGCCCTGGAGCGCTCCTGGTGCGCGTACCGATGAGTGCACCGGTAAGCGCAGTCTTGCGGCGCGCCCCGGTGCGCGTACCGGTGAGCGACCCGTTAGCGCTATTGCTGCGAACGAAAACAACCTTGTGACGTATCGCGTAGCCGCGTGATGCGTCTTATGACGCACGGCGTTAGCGCATCCAGAAGCGCCCGAGCACATACGATCGCGCTACGTAAGCGCCCCCGGGCGCACAACCGGGCGCGCCCCGGGGCGCGTAGCGTAAGCGCGTCGGCTCATGTGACCTGAAAATAACACTTTTCATTGGTTCAGAGCAGTTTGTTTTTCCAAATGATGAAAGCCCCCACCTTTTTTCCTCATTCTCACTTTGTACTTTGACTGAGGAAGACCTGTTTGCAGACCTGAGAAATGGCTACAGTAGCAGCAACAGGATCACCTCAACCACCACCACCACCACCACATGGACCACCACAACACCACAGTGGTGGTGAAGAAGAAGAGGAGGAGGAGGAGGAGGAGGAGGAGGAGGGGGAGAGGCGGTTCCTGCCTGAAGATAATCCCCCCTATAAACCTAAGGAGGACTTTGTGTGGGAGTTTTTTAAAATCCCAAAGGACCAAAAGAAAGTCAATGCGCCAAAAGTGACATGTCTCATCTGTGGCACTGTACTTTCCAGGGGGAACCCTGCCAAAAAATATTCATTTGGGAACCATACAATGCTTCGCCACATGCAACGCAGGCACCCAAACAACTATGCTGCGGCAGAGGTCAGAGAACTGACCAGAAACCCTCCCCAATCTTCTCCCAGCACCTCCAAAAGAAATCAACCCACTCCATCGGGTCCACAGACAAGGGAGATGGTCCCAAACATCCAACGCCAGTTTGGAGATTACAAAATAGTTTGTATGCTTTGCGGGAGTACAATTTCCTATGGGGAGCAAAGCATCAAACTCATCAACCGTGCTGGAGACAACCACATCTGCAAAAAGAAACCTTAATTTTTTCCTGATTTTTTTTGCTCCAGTTGAGCCGTTTACAATTCCCTGTTTTTTGTTTGTCCCCATAAAATTTACAAAAAAAATATAAAATTATTCATAAAAGCCAAAAAAAGTTAAAAATGTTCAAAAAAACAATAAAAAAAATATAAAACAACAAAAAGAATAAAAAAACATTTCTTTTTAGAACTACCTCCAATTTATAAAAAAATGCTACATTTAAAAAAAACTCTGTCATTCTTTTTTCTCCATGGTACGCTCCCCGGTACGCGCACCGGTGCGCGTGCCGGGCGCTCCCCCCGCGTAAATCGAAAAAAAATAGCCCTTTCTGCCTGTTACCATAGCAACTCCCTCCTCACTGAGCTCTGAGGTTTAAAAGTTTATTCTTCAATGTTGCAAATGAACTCAGCAAGGATGTTTGACCTCTCAATACACCAGCTTATCCGGTGCAATGTTTCTTTAAATGACTTTTTCTTAACCATTCAAATTACTTCTTTCACAGAACAGAACCATGCACCCTAACTTTCAGTTTTCAACTATCTGAATCCACCAATCATTGCTTGTGATTCAAGAGCACTGAAACTCCACAGTTTTTTTTGCAAACTCCTACTGTTCCAACTGCTATTTCATTCCCACACTTCATCTGACTGCACCAGAACCTCCTCTCACCATGTATTCTGTCTGGATTATTGGACATAGCTACATCCACTGGGCTCAAAGGTACGCAGCTATCAGAAATTTTCACAACCTTGATTTACCAAATGTGGACATCAAGTGGATTGGCCAGAGAGGATTGAGATGTCACCAATTGATACCATTGGTGAAAACCTTTTTGCATCTGCCACACCCTCAGCTCATAATTCTGCACTGTGGTGGAAATGACCTAGGCACTTTGACTGGGGTAGGTGTGGAAATGCTTTTAAAGGACACCTTTGAGCAATTGATGGCACTTTTTCCACAAACTGCCTTGGTATATTCCAATATATGCCATAGACAGAAATGGAAGTGGTCCAACCAATTTTGTCCACAATTTGAGAAAGCACGGAAACATGTGAATAAATCTGTTTTTGCTTACATAAGAGACTATGAAATGGGTTCAATATACAACAATAACTTGCGTTACAACATGCAAGATATCTACAGAGGAGATGGTGTGCACTTCTCAGATGAGGGGAATAGAATATTCCTCCTAAATTTAAGACTGTGCATTGGAACCTACTTGTAGGTACCTAAATCAGCCACAGAACCCAAAAGCTCTTTTCAGGGCTACCCTACCTCTGATCACTCAAAATGATTATTTTACTCTAACTTTTTTCACTATTTTTCACCAAAGTACGCTCCCCGGTACGCTCTCCGGTGCGCGTGCCGGGCGCTCCCCCCGCGAAAATCGAAAAAAAAAAAAATTGCCCCGCGGGGGCCTTTTATGGCCCCCACATCAAACCTAGGGGGTCAGGGGGGTCTACCCTGCCCCCTTTTAGTCATTTCCCCCTTTGTTTTTGACACCTCTTGTGTCTCGATCCTACCGAGACACAAGATGGCGGCCGCTCCGGACTGTTTGGAATGTTGACAGACACCCAAGAGCCAATCAGCTTTCGGCTCGCGTAGCGCGCTGGTGCGCGCCCCGGTGCGCGTACCTGGGCGCGCTTATAGATATATATTTTTTTTTGAACCTAAATTACTCAAAATCCACTGGAACACATATCTTGAGACATAGCAAAGGCACATTGGGCTACCAGTCCCTACAATTTTGCCAAGTTTGGTGGAAATCCATTCAGCCGTTCGGGCTAAAAGTGAGTCCAACCGCCCTATGGAAATTAACATAGGGAAAACATTTTTTAGGAACCCCCGATTATATCTCGGCCCCCGCTTCACGAATCTCCCCCAAACTTTCAGGGAAGGAGCGGAGCGGAGCTGGCCATTTTCTTGGAGAAATTCAGCCAATTCCGTCCATCGACGCCAAAGTTATTCCCTATAGAATGTTGCGGATTTCCTATGGAAACTAGGTCCTAACTATAACTACCTACTGGCGACCGCCAGTAGGTAATATATATATATATATATATGTATATATATATATATATATATATATATATATATATTTATATATATTAACAGAAAAAACCATAGGTTATAGACCATATATAGTTAGGAATTAGCATTTACAAAACCTTGAAAATTCACTGAAAAAACCATAGGTTATAGACCATATATAGTTAGGAATTAGCATTTAGAAAACCTTATTTTACTCACACAAAACCATTGAAATTCCATATATAGTTAGTTGCACTAACTATATATCGCGCACCCGCAATCCACTGCTGATGATGTCACATATTACATCATTCATGACATGGTCAGTGACATCACTGATGACATCACTGATAACATCTCAAATGACATCACTGATGACATCATGACACACCAATACCAGTTACTACATACGCACTCACTGATTCCTACGTCTACACACACATTCACTCATTCACCCATACAATCACTCATACATACAGTCACTCATTATTACAACACTATCATATGCACTCATACACCTATGCAGACAGTCACACACTGCCACTCATCCATGGAGTTACTCACACACCAAGTCAGTCCTGTAAAGAATCAATCACACTTCCATTTCTTCATCTATACAGTTAAACACAGAACACCATACTTCAGTGACATCACTGATGACATCACTAATGACATCTGAAATGACATCACTGATGACATCTCAAATGACATCACTGATGACATCATGACACACCAATACCAGTTACTACATACGCACTCACTGATTCGTACGTCTACACACACATTCACTCATTCACCCATACAATTACTCATACATACAGTCAGTTATTATTAGAACACTATCATATGCACTCATACACCTAGTCAGTCCTGTGAAGAATCAATCACACTTCGATTTCCTCATCTATAGTTAAACACAGAACACCATATTTTTCACACATATACTAACACATACTTACTCTCTTATACAATCACTGATACAAGTACACATTGATATGCACAGAGTCACACACCTCCCAGCCAGCCACACACACACTCAGTCTTCCATACATCCACTCATTCTTCAATATGTAAAACGTATTTAAACTTTACAAAAACACACAGACACTAGATGATGTCATCAGTGATGTCATTTGAGATGTCATCAGTGATGTCATCAGTGATGTCACTGACCATGTCATGAATGATGTAATATGTGACATCATCAGCAGTGGATTGCGGGTGCGCGATATATAGTTAGTGCAACTAACTATATATGGAATTTCAATGGTTTTGTGTGAGTAAAATAAGGTTTTCTAAATGCTAATTCCTAACTATATATGGTCTATAACCTATGGTTTTTTCAGTGAATTTTCAAGGTTTTGTAAATGCTAATTCCTAACTATATATGGTCTATAACCTATGGTTTTTTCTGTGAATTTCATTGGTTTTTTAACAGCTAATATCTGTAGCTGTAAAATGTATTCTTCTTTAAATCCAAAAATATATTTTATATGTTTATGAATCATATTTTTTTTAAATATTTTTTTTTCTTCGTTCCCGCTTCGCGAATCGGGAAGCTTCCCGTTAGCTGACCTTGATGCCGCGAAATAGACCGCGAGCCGGTAAACGTTTCTTTACCGCAAGTGCCGCGTTAGAAAACAACATCGTGACGCCTCCCGTCCGCATGACGTTTCACGTTGTCGCGTGATACGTCATATGACGTGCTACGTTAGCGAACTGGTACGCGAAGCGAGTCGCAAAGCGCAGGTTTCTGGAAGCAAACCGGGAGGCCCTGCAAAGCGCTTAACTTAAACACAGCAAGTCATGTGACTTGGTAATAACACTTTTCATTGGTTCATTTCACTTTTGGTTTCCTAATGATGTAAGACTAGGTCATATAATCTAAAATGAACACTTTTGATTGGTTGAGAACTCTTGTTTTTCCCAAATGATGAAAATCCCTCCTTCTTTCCTCACTCTGACTTTCCTCATTGTGAGAGAAAGACCCTTTGTGATCACTGAGCAATGGCTTCTTTAGTAGCTTCAGCTGGTGCTTCCCCACCACCTCCACCACATCCAAGGAAGAGTGGACCACCTGCTCAAGTTATAATTCAACAAGAAGAGGAAGAAGAGGAACAGGACGACGAGCACGAAGAGAGGCAGTTTTTGCCTGAGCAGCCCAGGACGTCTCACCGGAAAGAAAACTTCATTTGGCAATTTTTTAAAATTCCCAAAGGTCAGAAAAAAGTAAATGCAAGATACGTAACTTGCCTTATATGTCAAGATAGACTGTCCAGAGGAACCGAGAAAAAATACAGTTTCGGAAACTACACAATGCATCGCCATATGACTAGGTGGCATCCTAACAACTACAGTGCTGCACAGTTTCGGAACGACCTAGATAATCTCCCTATTATGGCCAGAAGATCTGTTGTACCGGAAGTAACGGGACCAGAGGGCAGGGAGATGGTGCCAAATATACAAATGAAATTTGGTGAAGTAAAACACATCTGCGTATTTTGCGATGGATTCATTTCCTACGGAGAAAAAAGCATCACTCTGATCAACAGAGCTATTGACTATCATATGCAAGTTTGTACGAAATGCCCAAAATAATAAATACTTCTTTTTTTGTTTTGTTGCTCCTGTTGAGCCCTTTACAATGAATCGTTTTCATTGCCCCCTCCAAGAAAAACCCAAAAAAATATAAAACTGTTCAGAAAAATTCAAAAAAAGTAAAAAAATGTTCCGAAAAATAATAAAAAAAATATAAAACAACAAAAACAATAAAAAAAAAAGTTCTTTTCAGAACTACCTCCCCGTTATTAAAAAATTGGTACAATATTTGGAACTGTGCCAACCTCTATTTCTCTTAGTTCGCTTCCCAGTTCGCTCGCCGGTACGCGAACCGGAAGCGAACCAAAAACAGTAAGTATAAGGGAAGGAAACAGACACTTATGTTAAAAGAAAGACAGCTATAGGGGAGTAAACTAGAGATACTATTACCCGTAATCCACTGCTGATGATGTCACATATTACATCATTCATGACATGCTCAGTGACATCATCAGCAGAGGATTGCGGGTTTTTTGGCAACGTGCCTTATCCACGGTTTAATAACGCTGCCTTTTGCTTTATATAAGTTTTCAAATTGTATGAAATATATACCAATAGGTCGTTATGAACCTTTAGGTAGTGCTTTTCTTCATGAGGTCTGGTCGCTTCCATACACATACAGATGTTTCAAAGATGATCAAGAAGTTTATCTGAATGGAGAGGAATGCACTGAGACGCCAGATCATTCACTAATGTGTAGGCACATACAGTTACACGGTTCATGCAACAAACACCGACCAAATATGGCTTGCGTGTTGCAAGGCACGCCAGTTCCTGCTATCATCCCCACGTTCAAGTTGTTGGAAAATGGTAGTTATTTGATGCTCAATAATGAAGATTGTTCTGAGTTAATTAAAAGTATTCCTTTTATCGTAACAGTAAGTGAACGGGTTATTTGCTGCAGAAATGTTCTATTTCCTCCCACACATGAACATAGGGAGTTTTCAATCTGGCCACAAATACCAACCTTGGGACAGATTTCAACGGCATGGCAAGAATAAGAGCTCTTTTGTCTCAGAGAGAGGTGGCCTTGAGTTCGGCCCGTGAAACTTTCGTGCTTCACATAGCGAACACCCGTACAGAGGTGCAGACCCTTTTCAATTCAGATTTGCCTTTCAATTTCAGCAAGATGGTTCCGACTATCTTTAACGCATCCTCCACAAAGGCCCTGGCGCACTTTTTTAAAGTTGTTACCAGTGGTCTCGTGACTTCATTTGAGAAAATCTTTGGAGTCATCCCTGCTTCCTTTCATTCTATTTTCTCCACTCTGGTTCTTGGATTGGCATTTTTACTTGCATTACCAGCGGACGCTCTTGTGCTTTTTTACATTTTTAAATATGGATGTCCCTCCTATGCAACCTCCCACCCTGCAGCTGCTGACACTGTTCCGCAATCGCATGCTAGAATATTATGGCACAATGCCGTTGGCGATATTAAGCACGGCATATGGATTATCTTTTCGATTCTCCTACTTCACCTGTGTCCAGCCTGTATTTCACTGCCTGACCTGTGATTTCGATTGGGCCATTGATTTGTGTCTCTGCGGACCGGTTTCTCCTGACGTCGACTTTAATCAGCTGATGACTCCTATCATTACTCACGAGTTGGTTTGTCCTGGCGAAAGGATTATGGCTGTGGCATTGATGCATGGACTACTTGGTCCCTGGAATTTACTGGCGGCAGCACAGTCTTTCTTGGAACAGAGCTTTCTTGAAAACCCACCGAGCTGTCCTCTGATGGTGATAGAGGATCCGGTGCTGGGAGAGCACGTATGTTCTTTTCCGCTTTTAAATTGGATGGCTGAACTGTTTTCGGATGAAGACGGTGACTTCCTATTGGAGGCTGTTGCAGCTTATTTTGCATACACAGTTATGTCATAGACCTTTTTCATGTTTGATATGCTGAGTACTAGCATTTCATTGACAATTCATTGACTTATTTGTCAAGTTTTTATTATTTACCTTGCCTATTGGCTTAAGACTCGATAAAGTACTTGGCTGTTTTATTTTTCTTTAGCATTAAATTTTCCTAGTTTTTAATGCTTTACCTTGCGGACCGTCCACATATAAACTTGCAATCTGCTCTCATGAGATGGCACTTCTATTATCTTATTCAGTTCGTTTCCGGATCATGGGGAGGTGTCATCTAGGTCCTGGATATCTTTACACCGTGTTAAGTTAGCATGGGCTCATTACCGGTTTAAACGCCATTTTTCCTTTTTTGCAACTTCTGCACACGACACTTAGTTGTTGCTTTAGCTTTCCACCTAGTAGTTCATCGTGGTTTACATGAGAATAATATGTTATTGCTCTACTATCTGCTTTGCTTGTTAAACTATATCTGTACAGCGAGTGCTAAAGTTTCAAGAACAACACGATACAGAATTGTTATGAGGTCTGATCTCCACGACTTCATACTCATAACATAAGTGCAACTTCTGCCAATTCTGGGCATGAGGCGGGTTTTATATTGCTTTGCCGAACACACATACACAACAGTTGATGCGGTTCACATGAAGAGAGAGCTGGTGTATGCTGATGTGATTCCTTCAAATCTAAGACACTAAAGTATGGGCACGCCCTAAACCAACACAAAGAGACCTTCTTAGCAAATAATATAATATGTGTATTAGGGAGGGTGAGATATAAGCAGCCGCGGGCCGTGGAGGGAGTTACGGTGAGGCAGGGAGGCGGGGAGGGGGAGAAGCAGGGTGGAGCCCTCTCTACCTTGCCCCTCCCCCTCCCCGCCTCCCTGCCCCACCGTAACTCCCTCCACGGCCCGCGGCTGCTTATAAGTGTTGCTAACTCTTATTCATTTACAGCATGTTAACATACTGTCACCATTCGCTTTTTATGTACTAGTAACTATGCTGGTAATTTTGCTACTGATAATATGTGTACTTGTATTCTCCACCCTGCTTCTCCCCCTCCCCGCCTCCCTGCCTCACCGTAACTCCCTCCACGGCCCGCGGCTGCTTATAAGTGTTGCTAACTCTTATTCATTTACAGCATGTTAATATACTATCACCATTCGCTTTTTATGTACTAGTAACTATGCTGGTAATTTTGCTACTGATAATATGTGTACTTGTATTATCTAAGATACTACGCCTGAGAAGACGGCATTAGTAAATAAACATTTCAAATACACATGTGTTCTTCTTAACTCCATGTTCTGGTTTCTAAGAAATATATAACGACCGACTGTTCATGAGTTCCACGTATCCTGAGGTACTATAAGTTCATATTCTGGATTGTCTAAACATTGAGAGTTTGTTATATCCAATGTGACACTGTACCTAGCTTACTAAGGAGTTTTTGATTACTAACGTGAGTTTTGGGACACCCTAATTCGCCGAGGTTCCAATCCTCTGTCCACAGTTCTGTGTGAGAACAGAAACCCTGCGACAGGGGCACCCCCGACCCTTGCTGGAGCTTCATCACACTTGCGATACAACTCCAGCAATGCGCCACCTTTACGGCACAGATACATCACGCATCTGTGCTGTTTTTGCCCCATGATGCGCCGCATTGTAAATGCAGCACACCATAGGTGACGGAACAGCGGCACAGAATGACTAACACATCCCTGGTGATGCGCCAGTCATCATAAATGTATCCCTATGCTTCTTATCTTGTTAGAGATGAACCGCCATATGTATCATCAAAGTGTTTTGCATTTCCTAAATAGCGAACTTTAAGGAATAAATAGCGATTCTTTACCATTCCTAGTTTGCGATTAGCTATTTGCTAATTACAAATTACCCATTCATTTCCTTCATTTCCATAGGGCGGTTGGACTCACTTTTAGCTCGAACGGCTGAATGGATTTCCACGAAACTTGGCAAAATTGTAGGGACTGGTAGCCCGATGTGCCTTTGCTATGTCTCAAGATATATGCTCCAGTGGTTTTTACGAAAATTAACTTTGAAAAATATATATTGGGCTACATTGGCCTATATATATGTTGGAGCCCAAATGTAGCCCAATGTAGCCCAATGAAGCCCAATGTAGCCCAATGTAGCCCAAAGATGGCCGCCAGACACACAAAAAAACAAATGTAGCCCAAATATCAGCCAGATGTAGCCCAACTATAGCCCAGTGACAGAATGACCAATCAGCTTCGCAAACCTCCGTTACGCGAAGCGGAGCGCTGTTACAGATATATATCTTTTTTTGAACGTTAATTTCTCAAAATCCACTGGAGCACATATATTGAGACCTAGCAAAGGCACATCGGGCTACCAGTCCCTAATATTTTGCCAAGTTTCGTGCAAATCCATTCAGCCGTTCGATTATTATTATTATTATTTTTTTTTGCCCCGCGGGGCCCTTTTAAAACCTCCACATCAAACCTAGGGGGTCAGCGAGGATCTACTATGCCCCCTTATAGTTATTTCCCCCTTTGTTTTGACCTCCTCTTGTCTCTCGATCCTACCGAGAGACAAGATGGCGGCCGCTACGGACTTTTTGGAATGTTGACAGACGCCGGAGAACCAATCAGCTTCGCTTCACAAAGCTCCGTTGCGCGAAAAGTACGCGTCCTGGGACGCTGCCAGGTCCGCTGTTACAGATATATATCTTTTTTTAAACGTTAATTTCTCAAAATCCACTGGAGCTCATATATTGAGACCTACAAAAGGCACATTGGGCTACCAGTCCCTACAATTTTGCCAAGTTTCGTGCAAATCCATTCAGCCGTTCGGGCTAAAAGTGAGGCCAACCGCCCTATGGAAAACTCAATGTTAAAAACACGTTTTGGGACCCCCCTTTTTTCTCGGCCCCCCCTTGACGAACCCCCCCCAAATTTTCAAGGGCTGCTCAGAAACAAAATGTGCCATTTTCCTGAAAATTTCAGCCAATTCCGTCCACAAACGCCAAAGTTATTAGACATAGAATTTTCAAAAATCCCATAGAGAAAAAATCCTAACTATATATACCTACTGGCGACCGCCAGTAGGTAATATATATATATATATATATGTATATATATATATATATATATATATATATATATATATATATATATATATATATATATATACATATATATATATTCTATCAAATAGGGGCTATCAGTCAGTCAATCAATCAATCAATCAAGTAGTATTTGTTAGTTTGGCTTATCACCGTGGGGTTATCCAGGCACTGTGCTTCAGGTATCAGTTGAAAGTCCCTACCTGAAGTAGTTCAGCGAGGGTGAAGTGCGGAGGTGGAGGGTGTTCCAGGATTTGGCAGCGAGGTGGGAGAAGCAGCATCCTCTGGCATGGCTGCAGAGGATACGAGGTGTCTGAACGAGGGCGAGGTGTGTGGACGGAGGTTTCTGGTCAGTCAATGCAAGATCAGGTGATGGTTCATGTAGTTTGGTCCTTGGTTGTGGAGGACTTTGTAGGTGTGGGTCAGGAGCTTGAACTGGCATCTCTCCCAAACGGGGAGCCAGTGGAGGTCTTTTAGGTGCTGGGTGATATGTGTCCTCTTGGGCAGTTGAGGATCAGTCTGGATGCTGCTTTCTGGATTGTCTGGAGTCTTTGCATGAGTTTGGTGGTGGTGCCAGCTTAGAGTACATGGCCGTAGTTGAGCCAGCTTGTGATGAGGGCCTGCATCACAGTTTTCCTTATATTGATGAGAAGTCCTCTGAAGATTTTGCAGAGCATGTGGATAATGTGGAAGCAGACAGAGACAATAGCATTGACCTCACATTTCATGAAGAGTTTGCTCTTAATTATTATGCCTACGTTGCGGCCATGGTCTTTTGGCGTGCGGGTATTTCCAAGGTCTGCTTGCCACCAGGAAAGATTCCAAAGGGTAGCGTGTCTGCCAAAGATCAGAACTTCTGTTTTGTCCACGTTGAGTTTGAGGCAGTTGTCTTTCATCCATGTGGTGGATGCTCTTTATGCAGTTGTGGAAGGTGATCTTTGTTAGGGTGGGGTTTGCTGAGAGTGAGATAATGAGCTGGGTGTCATCAGCATTGGAGGATGTTGATGTCATGCGATGTGACTATGTCTGCGAGTGGTGTCAAGTAGATGTTGAACAGGGTAGGGCTGAGGGATGAACCTTGAGGTACTTGCCAGATGGTGTGCTTGGGTTGCAAGGTGAAGGAAGGGAGGTGGACTCTCTGGGTGCTTCCCGTGAGGAAGAATGTCATCCATCTGAGCACGTTACCTGAGATTTCAATCTGGCATAGTCGGGTGATGAGTGTGTGGTGGGAGACAGTGTTGAAAGCTGTGGAGAGGTCAAGGAGAAGGAGGTAAGCTGATTCTCCTTTGTCAAGTAGGGCTTAGATGTCGTCTGTTGCTGTGATCAGGGCAGTATCGGTGCTGAGGTTGTCTCTGAAACCCGATTGGGACTTTCGAGATGATCTTTGAGTTGCAGATTGAAAGTCTTCTCTAGGACTTTGGCGGGGAACAGAGGCGGGAGATAGGGTTGTAGTTCTTTAGCTCTCTAGGGTCTGCCAAAGGTTTCTTGAGAAAGGGTCTGACCTCCGAGTGTTTCCATGCACCAAGAAAGGTGGCTGTAGTCATGGAGGCATTGAAGATGGTGGTGAGCCGGTGGCTGATCTCGTTGCTTCTGAGGTTAAATAATTGATGGGGGGTGGATCACTGGGGGCTCCAGACTGGATAGATTTCATCAGGGTGGTAGTTGTTGGTGTGTTCAGTTTTTCCCATGCAGCGAGCGGGTGGTTGATAGTTAAGGTTATTGGGTTGCAGAAGAGGTCAGAGGGTTGGGGATCAAAGTTTCTGTAGATGGTTGCTATCCTATAGTGGAAGAGATCGGCAAGGGAGTCGCAGAGTTCTTGTGAGGGAGGGATCAAGCTTTCTGTGGCTGAAGGGCAGGTGCTCTCTCTGACAATGGTGAGGATTTCTTGGTTTGGTTGGTACTGGATTTTATCTGGCATGTCAGAGCATCCTTTTTTGTGGCTTTGAGACGGCTGGGGAAGCCGTTGAGGGCTGATTGGTAGGCGGCTCCATGGGCGTCTGACTTGCTGGTTTGCCATTTTCTTTCAAGTTCTTTGCTCCTGTGTTTTGTTGTGCTAAGTTCTGATGTTTACCAGCTGGTTCACTTGGGGGTCTGGGGGCCTTATTTATGAAAAGTGACGCATCGCTGCGTGAAAACAGCGATGCGTCACTTTTCACTGCGCTCTCCCTGCGACATGATTGATGCGTCATATTTATAATATGACGCATCATGTCGCAAGGAGTTACAGATACGTCAGTATTTCTGACGTATCTGTAAGCGCAAAAGTCACGCATTGCTGGGGTGTGTCACAAAACTGACGCAACTCCAGCAATGCGTCCTTTCACATGGGGAAAGCCCCCTGTGAAATGGCTTGCGTCAGTCTTACGCCTGCTGTGAGGCAGGCGCAAGATTTTAACGCAACAGCGTCCTAAAAGTGACGCAGTGAAATCTCATAGATTTCACTGCGTCACTATTACGAGGCTTCTTGCGGGGGAACTCCCCCTCTGCATACATTATACCTGACGCAGGTATAATGTAGCGCAGGGGTTTACAAAGTGACGCATCTGCTTAGATGCGTCACTTTGTAAATAGTGCGCAACAGGACGCATGTTTTACGCCGCCAATGCGCCACAAAAAGTGACGCATCGGAAGCGCAAAACTGACGCAAGGCCTCATAAATGAGGCCCTATGTGTTTTAGCTGCTTTGGTGGGGGAAACTTAGTTGGCAGTGCTGGTGATCCAGAAGTTTAAATTCTCTACTGACTGGTTCAGGTTGGTGGTGATATTGTGCTGAGTGGTGCCAAGGGCATTGGACAATTGATGCTGAGCTACCTTGCTCCAACTGTAGTAACTATGGATCACTGTGTCAGCTGGGGGTGAAGTGTGGTGGAACGGTCAGGGTGAAGTATACAATGAAGTTGTTCCTACAAGTTAGTTCTGAGGTATGACTGTATCTGATTCTGTTACTGGATGTGAAAATGGGGTCTAGTATGTTTCCTTCTCTGTGTGTGGGTTCAACGACAATCTGCTTGAGCCTGATGTTGTCTAGACTTTCCAGGAGGTCAGCGGTGTTGGTGGAGTCATCCAAGTGCTTGTTGAGTTCTCCCAGGAATATGTAGTGTTCAAATTTGATGATGAGCGGGGTGATGTATTCAGCAGTAGTGCTGCTGAAGCTGCTTCAAGGTCCTGGTGGTCTGTTAGCAAGAGTGTTTTTGATGGTGGTTTCAGCGTCAGTGTAGAGTTGGAAATTCATGTTTTCCATGGCCGGCCTGGTGTCGTTGTTGATGATGGTGCAGGTGATTGAATTTTTGTGTACGATGGTGATGCCCCCTGTGTGTGTTGGTGCAGTCTCAGTGTTTTACCTTGTAGCTACTGGGGATTGCTGTGGAGATGTCTGAGGCAGACGTGGGAGTGGGCCAGGTCTCCATGATGACAATTAAGTTGGGGGTGATGGTGGTGATGGTGTACCAGATTTTGGTGGTGTGTTTGCTGAGTGATCTGGCATTGATCAGGAGGCAGTTGAGTTGATCTGGTGGGGTTTTGGCTTTTGGGATTGGTGTACATTGTTCGATGAGATGGTTATCGATCATGGGGTGGCAGAGAAACAGCAGTGGATGCAGGAGAAGGATCCTGCTGTGGAGCATGGTGATGCGCTGCAGCAGTTATTGTTGAGTGTCCATGGCCTTGAGCTATGTGGTGGAGTACCTGTGGGTATGCGGGGGGGCAGGGTTCCTGGCTCTGGGGGTGGTTCAGGCATGGACAGGTGCAGACAGGCTTGCCTTTGGCACGCCAGCATTGCAGCCACACAGCAGCCCTCAGTAAATTTCCTTGGGAGGGCTATCTGTAAAGCAGGAGGTCCAGGGCTAGGGTGGTGGGAAAAAGACAGTGAAGCTGACATGAACTGGATAGAATAGCAAACAATTGCAGGAAGGAAAACAGAGTAACACACTCAACACTATGCAATACTAGTGTAAAAGCAGTAAAAGCCAGCACAAAATGAAGCAGTACAATAGCATAATAAAGCATTCTTGGAGCTTAGACAGTACAGTAGTACAATAAACCAAATTCGCAGTGGTCAAACCAGGGGGGCTGGGGCTCAACCTTGGATAAAGCTGTGCAGGAAAGTAGGAAACTGAGCCTTTGTGCTACTACAGCAGGGTGCAGGGAGCGGCAAGCAAAACCAGGTGGTCGAGTGCTACTCACTGGAGCTGAACAGCGGCCTCCATTAAATAGCCCTGGGAGGAGGGAGGGTTGTCCTTGAGGTGGGAGGTCTGGGGCTAGAGCAGCGGGAACACGATGGTGAAACCAGCATGAACTAGAGAGGAGTACCCTCTCTAATCCATTGGTCTGTTGTGCCATTCACATTTTGTTACCGCCTACTACAGCATATAGCATGGGGTAATGGGTCTGTCTACTTAAGCCACTGTTACACCTGTCAGTCTTAGGGTGGTCTTCCCCCAAACGTTTTGCCATCACCCCTCCTATTTTTGCTGATCTTGTTTTTCTTGGCCTTAGGACTCTGTGCACTTTACCACTGCTAACCAGTGCTAACTTGCTTGCACCATCTCCTCTACACATGGTAAAATTGGCCTGTGCCCAATTGGCATATTTAATTTACTTGTAAGTACAGTGGTTCTACATTTAACCCATGGCCTGGAATTTAAATGCTGCTAGTGGACCTGCAGCCATATTGTGCCACCCACTAAATAGCCCTACAAACATCACAGGCCTGCCATTGCAGCCTATGTGTGCAGTGTGAAACTCCCATTTCAACCTGGTAAAATAAACCATTTGTCAGGCCCTAAACATATTTTTTAATGCATATAAGGCACCCCAAGAGGAAGCCTTGAACAGCCCAGAGGGAAGAGTGCAGTTTACCTAAAAAAGTTGGACATGTTCTTTAAGTTTTACATATCCTAGTAGTGAAAAACCCTAATTATTTTTTAACTACTGCAATGCCTACCTCTCCCTTGGGATAGCATTGGGTTACCTTATTACATTATATGAATTATAACTTTCAATTGGGAGCAAGTAGACATCCCTCTTTCATGGTAAAGCCAGATTTTTAGTCGCAGTTCTGAAGATGCCACTTTTAGAAAGTAAATATTTTCTTGTCCCAACCATTTGGTTGTATCCTGGATCACATGACTAGGTGAAGTTTGCAGTTGGCCTTTGTTTATTGCTCTCCCACATTGAGACACAGACAACCTAGGTGTTGGCAGAGTGTGCCACCCTGAATTAATGAGGGGGAGGAGCTGTCACCTACCACTTGCACATCACAAAGGAACTGCCTGGGCACTCTCACAAAGGGTTTTACACTAGCCTATTGTGACCCCAAACAATATGGGACAAGGGCAGGGAGGCAGGAAATTCCAAGCACCTCTTGGTGGTGGAAAACTTTAGAAGTGTCTCCTACTTTAAAGTGGGCACCAGGTATAAATATTGAACCCTAGACCCCAACTCTTCAGTATACATCTGGACCTGTGGGCGATTCAGGAGAAGTACTGCTGTGCTGCTCTGCTGCAAGAAGGACTGCCACTCTGCTACCCTGCTGTGCTGCCCTGCTGCCTTCCTGTCTGAGTGAAGGACTGGACTGACATTTTGAATCCAGGACCTCCAGGATGACTCTAACAGCTAGTTAGATGGATTCCTGGTTAGAAGCCTCAGGGGCAGAACAGGCTGCCTCCATCTTCTACCCAGCACCTGGACTCTGCCAGTTGTGAGTCTTACCCTCCCAAATTGTGCCACCACAGTCCCTGACCCTTCGATGTGGGCCTGAAGGTTCTCTGCCAGTCCCAACTGGGGACCAGTAGAACTGATGCATTGGAATCACAGCCTGATGCATTGCCGGACAGAAACTCTGCATCGGAGCAGCTGCCTGATGTATTGCCTCACCAAACTCTGTATCAGGACAGCTGCATGGTTCATCCCTTATCAGGACTTCCCATCGGACCTCGTAGCCACCCAGAACTGCCACTGAGTGATGCATGCTTGACACAGCCCTTCGCATCGCAACCCCATGGTCAATGGCATCCTCCAAGAAGATGCCAGCTTCTTTGAGCCAGCCAACACATCTCAATGCAGGACTTCGCATCACAAGCCCTTCACAGACCACATCCTCAACGATAATGGTGGACCTTGCATCACAGCTTTGCATCTCTTAGGAATCACCACTGCACAATGCTTCCTTGATGCAGGACTCTGCATCTCTCCACAACCAAGATTTAAGCTACTCTTGGTTAAGAGGGCCTCACTCAATCCCTGTAGCTGGCCGGCGTTCCATCGTGGTCCACTGTGACCAGATACCACAGGTGGTGTGTAGTGTCGCCTAAGCCTAGTTTGCACACATGTTATGTTAGCATGGCTCATTAGAAGTTTAAACGCCATTTTACCTTTTGCCGCTTTTGCACAAGACACTGCATGTAGCTGCTGTAAGTTAGGCTTCGTGAATGTCTGCACATGAGGAAAAAGCTTGTTTTCGGCATCCCTAGACTTACATTGGGCCCCTAGTCTACACAGTGAGTGCTGAAGCTGTCAAGGTTATCATAACATGGTAGCTGTTGTTCAAAATCATCGGATAATGTTTTTAAGAAACAATAAATGGCAGCTGCGAGCCAGGTGAAATACTGGTGCCTTTATTATCACACTGCAGCCATGATTTCACACACTTGGAAGATTTCCCGGTTCCAGGGATGCAGAGAGCTTTTGCTGATCCTGATGTGATTTACTCTTGCTGAGCAGAGAGGTAATGGGGTGTCCCATACCAGCCTAAGAGACCTTCTATAGCACTATAGCATATAAACATAGTTCCTATATAGGGAGGGTGTTATAACTAGGCGCTATAAGACCTGTTTTCACCATCATTGTCATAGGATTTTTCCCTTTGTATTTTATGGAATTGTAACAATGCTGATCATATTATTTTTAATCATATGTTGGCAAAGATACTGCACCTGAGAGCACGTCGTTAAAATAAATATTTTAACCTTACCCGTGTCTCTTATTTACTCCTGTTGTGGACTGGTATTAGAGTAAAATGAAGGAGTGTTCTCCCTTACCACCATTCCTGAGTTGGTCCTAAGTTGCATGTTCTAGGTTGTCTAATCATTGGTTACTTTGCTATAGGACGAAGAGCTAATGTGACACTGATGCTAGCTGGTTGGGGTCTTCTAAGTACTGAGGTGAGTTTCTGGTACACCACAATTCACTGATGTCCTGGGTCTCTGTGCACTGTTCTGTGTTGAAGCAGGATCCTTGCAACATGGCGCACCTAATGTAGTGGTCTTATTGTGAGACTCTCGAGTAGTGCT
This sequence comes from Lissotriton helveticus, assembly GCF_964261635.1. NCBI lineage: Eukaryota > Metazoa > Chordata > Amphibia > Caudata > Salamandridae > Lissotriton > Lissotriton helveticus. The sequence goes on along the minus strand of NC_136067.1, from coordinate 1,065,913,360 downwards.
TACATCAGTCCGCGACTCCCTCACTATTGTTTCCGGTTGACAGTGGTGACGGATAAACCTACCTATAGTTACATAGGTATTTTCAAGCTTGATATTTTGAAACGGTTTTTATTGAATTACTACCCAGTTGTGCTTCATTTTATTGCATTGTACTTAGCCCTTTCTGTGTCGTTATGGCTGCCGTTGATATCCTAGTTCACAGTCATTTGGCTGTGCGCAATAATTTGCAGGATTTCAATGTCTCTTTGGAAGGCAAGGCGGTGGTTCTTGTTGTATCTGCTGAGGCAGAGCACCCGTTTGAGCTGTTTTACTCATGGGTCACGTTTCCTGAGGTTGATCCTAATACTAATGTGTTTCACACTTACACTCCGAATGCCGTGTCTGCAGATTACACTCCATATAGAACACAGGAATTTATGATTTCTTGGCAGCACAGTGTTTGGTTTAATGGCGCCCTCCCCCTCTATTTGACTGCGGTCAGAATGGGCCCATTGTCGAGTGCAGGCGCTTCTTGGCCTGTTTTAGCTGGTTATACCCCGCACCCTAATGCGGGGCGTTGTACAGCTGCTGAATTAAGGCCCCTTTATGCCTCTGCTGTGTCAGTAATAAGGGGTCTGGTTCATTATATTTCACACAACCTCCCGTGTGGGGCCCCTGGTGGTGCGGCGCATCCAGTTGGCCCGAATGGGCTGAAGCTTAGTCCCATTATGGTTAATGCGGTTATGGGCAAGCGTCCCCAGGATAAGGATGAGATGCCTATCTGGCTTGCCGAGAAATTTGACCACTGGAGGCAGTATTTCCTAATACCACTGCTGTGGTAAAACACAGGATCCTTACTAGAAGTTTGCAGAAAGACTTAGTTCCGGACGTAAATGACTGTACCACATGGGGTGAGATTTTTGCAGCAGTCTATACTAGGTGCTTCGGCACCCCGTCAATGGCTGTCCTGCCCTCCGTCATTAAACGATGAACACGGACAGGAGGGGGCTGTAGAGTTGGGAATGCAACTCGTGGGTGAGTTTGACATGGTTCGCATTCTCGTCCTTGCTAATGTTAAGGGAGATGCAGTAAGTTTCCAGGTGTCTAATGCTTTGCGCGATGTTCCTGAAGCCGAGAAACCCCGTCAGTTACGGAAAATTATTACGGAGGCTTATAGACCATTGGCCGTAATAGTTTGGGTATTAAGCCTTTTGCTAAAAAACAAGCACAGCACCAAACTCAGTTGGCGTCGTCTGATAAAGATGATCACCGGAAAATTCCGAAACAAAATTGGAGTAAGAATAAAAAACAGGGGAAACAGCAACAGAAACAGGGGTCCCATCCTGCTTCACCTACAACTGCCTCTACTGAGCGTACATATGAGTTGCGCGACCGCACTAAGATTAAGTCACCTGATAGATTTCAGGTTCCTGAACAAAGTTCTCCTCGCTCTTTGCAGGAAACATCAGTCTCACCCACTGGTGGAGGAGCCGGCGGCAGAGGACAAGGAGCCCAACAGAGCCGTGAGCTGCCTCGCAAGGCTGACGGAAAGGGAAAGCAGGACGAGCCACCGCATCAAATGCCCCAGTTTCAAAAGAAGATAGTTGCTGCTGTAACAGCGAGATATGCCACAGATAGTGAGAATGCAGCTTCAGAATCTGAAATAGGCGCTGACGCTGTAGTACAGCGCGGCGGAGATTACCATAGTGCACGAGGCCCTGCGTCCAATGCTAAAGGTGACAGCGACTAACACATTTCTCGTGGTTGAGACAGCTGACGCCAGAGTTGTCCTTTTAATTGAAGGTGACATACAACGTACCGTAAAAGGGGTATTTTGGGATAATCTGACTACTACCTATGACATTTTGTTGGCGGAGGTCGACTGGCCCCCACCATTTGTTTTAGCAGCTCCGCAAGGGGAGGAGGTAATCTTCCCTAGTTTCACACACACTGTGCCCGAAGGAGGAGGCCATGCATTTTAAAGAACATTGGGCTAAGGCGCTTGCGCCGGCGTTGTACCGTACTCACTGTGGTTGGGACAAATTTTACCCCAGACATGAGATTCGTTTATGGTCTATGCCACAGCCACAACCCTTATACCTCATACGACGTGAAGCGAAAGCTCCCATAGCAGAAATCCTTGAGCAATTGGAATATCATCATCATATGTCTTTATTTCGATTAATTCCTCATAAAAGACTGTTTTTGTAAAATCGTCACCATTCTCTAAGATACACATCACAAACTTTTTAAAAACATTTGAGCAAAAGGACATATCTATACAAAGCTATTAATTTCACTCAAGTCAAATGCACATTTAGGATCAATTACAACTTCCTATACAAAACAATGAATCAATTTGGCTTAGAAGGCTTCGATGGCTTAAAACAAGAATCAGGTATATGCAATTTTAACACATATCTTTAAAATTGATTCTAATAATCCACATCCAACCCAAGAACTTTGCTACAGCTATGACCACTGAGTCCCTAGTATCAGACCTCATAATCCTCAAGGCCTCAAGCCCTACCCTCGTGCCCAAATTTTTGCATATAGGTTTCAGCCATTTTATTCGTGGTGCTCGATATGCAGGACATGCAAAAAATATATGGCCTATTGTCTCTCTCTGGTCCTTACACCAGGGGCAAAACTCATTCAACTGTCCTTTCCAGCTTTCAGTGAATGTTCTTATTGGAAGTGAACCCAACCTAAACTGATGATATAACTTCCTGTCACTGCTCTTAGTGATAATATCCCAGTAATCTTCTAGGGATGGATCTAATTTGTCTTCCAGAAACCTACCGGACAGGGAAGAGGTACTTGTCTGGTCAATATATTTTTGCCGAACAGTAAGCCAATATAACTCCTTAAAATCTTTCTTTGAAGGGAATGGGTTGTTAACAGGATCCGACCATAAACTATTCAAGCCCATGTTCTCTAGAAGCTGTCTAACTTTCTTAAACCAGGGTAAATTTCCTGAACCCACCACAGATCTAACATCTAAAATTTCTTTGGCAGACAATGCCAGTTCTCGGGTGGTCCAAATTCTCCTCCAAAGAGCCACTGATTTAAACGTGCCACATCATCAATTGCATAGCAACCAAAATCCAATAAAAGTGGCTTCATAGGACTAGAGCTAGGAAGTCCTACTAAGTTTCTAAAAAAATTGTTTTGAAGTCTAACTAACTGGGAGAGGTCCGCAAAAGCCCAGAGGTCCACTCCGTACAAGATCGCTGAACTTATCTTAGCTTTATAAATTTTCAAAGCTGGTCCTATCCTTTTAGTTAGAGAGGATCTCTGATCTTTGATTAGACACCCTGACAGCTGTGCAAGCTTAAGGGAGAGGGTGTCAATCTGGGGTTTCCAACCGAGCCTGCTTTCCAAAACTACCCCTAAGTAGGTCATTACATTCACCTGCTCTAATTTAACGCCATTCATTGTTACATATCCAAGCACTGGTCTATTTTTGGTTAAAACCATACATTTTGTTTTTGTTACATTGACCTGTAGGTCATAGATTAGACAAAATTCTTCACATTTATTTAGGGCAATCTGCAGACCCTTCTGTGTTTTTGACAAAATAAGGGTGTCGTCCGCAAACATAAGTAGCGGAAAGTTTGGGCGTCTATTGGAAATGCTGCAAAGTACTTCACGACCCTGTTGATGAACAACAAAAACAAGGTCGGTGCTAGTACACACCCTTGACGAACACCACGTGACACAGAAAATCTCTCTGTAACCTGCCCTTGTTTGCCCCATCGGACCTGTGCAAAATTTGCTTCATATAGTTTAATAACCATTTCTAAAAGCTCCTGGGGAATCCCCATACTTCTTAATGCCTTCCATAACTTAACCCTTGGAACTAAATCAAAAGCAGACTTTAAGTCAACAAAAGCCGCATAAATAATACCACCCCCTAAACTACCAACCTTCCAGTAAATTAATAGAAACCTAAAAACCTGCTCTATCGTGCTAATGCAAGATCTGAACCCAGCTTGTAAGGGGGACAGAATGTCCTCTAATTCCATCCAGCTCTATATTCTGGCTAATACCTGTTGGACCCGGCCTCGTGGCGTGGGCCTACCCCTCCCGCATGGCGGGCCCCGGGCGACATCGGGCCGCCGTCGACCTGCTGTCGACCCCCCTGACACGAACATTCCCGAACCCGCAAGGAGAGCCGCACCCTGGCAGCCTACGGCTCTCCCCCTTCCTGGCACCCCGGCGGGCCCTGCTCGCCAACGCCGCCGGTCCGGCAACCATGCCGGGCCCCATCTCTGGCCCGACTCCATCTTGGGCCCACCACGTCCCGAGCACGTGGCCGCAGCCACCCTGGCCCCGGCCCCCGCGAAGCCCCGACATCGGGGCACCAAGATCCTCCCAGGTGGTCGAGTGGCCACTTGACAGATCCGAGAGGCGGGAAGTTGCGATGGCCCTCCAGCCGTCCCCGGACGCCTGGTATCGATCGCCCTCCAGCCTCCCTGGGCGCTGGCTCCACCCCCCTGCTGGGTGTCTGGACACCCTCATCCCGGCCCCTCTGACCCCCAGGCGCGAGGGTCCGGACATCAAAGGACTCCAGTCCTATATCTGGGCCAGCCCTGGATCAGGACGGCAGTTGTATCTTGGAGTCGAAGCCCTGCTGACCTCGTCGCGGCTGATCCTGATCCGAACTCTTGTACCTGGAACCATCTCCGAGGCCCTGCTGACGCTGTCGCGGCCTGCCCAAGCTGAACCACCTTCGAGGCCCTGCTGACGCTGTCGCGGCCTGCCCAAGCTGAACCACCTTCGAGGCCCTGCTGACGCTGTCGCGGCCTGCCCAAGCTGAACCACCGGGCAGGCCCTGCTGACGCTGTCGCGGCCTGCCCAAGCTGAACCACCTTCGAGGCCCTGCGGACGCTGTCGCGGCCTGCTCCACGGAGAACTATCCTCGCACCCGTTGGTGCCAAGACAATCACGCCACCCCCCCCCTTTTCTGAACCAAGACTTTACGGATCCCTCGATCCTCACCTACCCAGTTCGCCAAGAGCCGGTTTTAATTACTTATATAAAGAATCATGTGAACTTTCCTCTTGTGTGGTGTCCTTCTGTAAGTAGTGTGGTTGCTCTGCTGTTACGATTGTAGGAGAGGAGCCTCGCCAAGGAGGCCTCCCTACGGCGCTCGGCCTATTCCATAGCGAGAGTGGGGTCTCGGGGCAGGCAGTCAGACACCTTCTGTCTCCCCTGGGATCGCCTTTCCAACATTGGTGGCAAGCGACGGGATCCGAGCCCGCGCAAATCGTACAGCGAGTAACACGTCACTGCTAACAGAGACCCACAACCACGATGACTACTAAAGACGCCGGAGCGACCACAGAATTCCAGAAGGAGCGACTAGAGGAATACACCCATAAGGAACTCAAACAATTCTGCAGAGCCTTGGGTATCGCTACCACCGGTCTGAACACAAAGGAGGATTTTAAGGAAGCATTGCAAACCTGGGTGGAGACGGGAGCGACCCCACCCCAAACAAACGAGGACAGTGTCATAGAGGTACCCGTGAGTACAGTCGCAACTCCCGTAGAAGAAAGGACCATCTATAGAGAACCGGGCCCCTCCCCGGAGGACGCCCGGGAGCGAGAGAGGAGTCGGCTACATGAACTCGAGCTCGCCCGACTCCGGCTGGACGGGGAACTCCAATTAGCAGAAAAGAAGATGGCCCTGGAACAACGGCGTTTAGAGGGTGACCTGGAAGAACGACGAAGGCAAACAGAACTAGAAGAAAAAAAACTCGCGTATGAACACGAGCGGGGCCTCAAAGAACTTGAGATCAAGGCCAAAATCGAAGGGGCTGCCGCCGCCGTAACCCGGAACGCTCCACCTCCTGCCGACCCGAAGGTCCACATCCCGAAGGATATCGTCAAGGAATACTACAAGAATGACGATATCCAGCAATGGTTCAAGGCGTATGAAGTGGCCATGACCGCGCACCGCATCCTGCGAAAAGACTGGGGTGCCGGCTTATGGGGGAGATTTGTCAGCGAGGGCCGAGACACCCTGCTAGATCTGGCCGAGGAGGTGATGTCCTCCTATGACCACATGAAGGACGCCCTGCTCATCCGATATGGCCTCACCCCCGAGATGTACCGGCAGAGATTCAGAGACTGCAAGAAAATCCCCGGCACCACATGGGTCGAGTACGTGAACTTTTATAGCAGGGCTCTGGAGGGATGGATAAAGGGCAGCAAAGTGTCCACCTACGAACAACTGTTCGACCTCATCGTTTGGGAGCACCTCTCCAACAATTGCTTTGTCGAGCTAAGGCAGCATCTCCTCGACAGTAAACTGACCGAGCCACGGAAACTCGCCATAGAGGCCGATCGCTGGGTGAGCACCCGGGTCCCCCGGACCCCGATAGGAGAAGCAGGACAGAACGGCCGGGGGCACCCCCGCCAGCGTGGCGGCGGGGGAGGCCAGAACCGGAGCCGAGACTTCCAGTCGACCCCGGGCCGGAGTCCGCCTCGGGGGTCCCCCCACAATAACACTTCGCCGTCCCTGGTCAGAAGAGGGACCCCCCCAGCACGGCCGGGGCCCCACCCGAACATTACTTGCCACAGATGCCAGCGGACCGGTCACTACGCCAGTGACCCCCTCTGCCCCATGAACAAGCGTCCCGGCACCACCGGGCCCCCGACCCGCCAGTTCGCTGCTGCAGCCCTGGGGGAGGGGGGAGAAGAAGACGAAGAGGTTTTTGATGAAGATCCGACAGAGTACGAGCCGGCCGCCATGGCCCTGGCCTGCCTGGGCAAAAGAGACATGGTCCCCCAGGCCCCGCTACCGAGCAACACTCAGAAGTACCGTCAGTGGGTCCACATCAATGGACAACGGACCGAAGCCCTCCGAGACACGGGAGCCAGCGTGACGGCCGTCCGCTGCCACTTGGTGACCCCCGAACAGATCATTCCAAACGTACGATGCCCCGTGAGGGCCGCCGACAACTCCGAGACTCTGTGCCAGATGGCCCGAATCCCCTTCGAGTGGGGGGGAGTGTCAGGTACTCTCAAGGTAACCGTCCGGGACGACGCCCCCGTGGACTGCCTCCTCGGGAACGACCTCGAGAGCTCGCCCTGGGCCCAAGTCGAGCGAAGAGAACATCTCGGCATGATGGGTCTACCAGAGTGGGTCTGCGCGACGACCCGGTCCATGTCAGCCCGAGCCTCGGCGGCGACCGAGGCCGCCCCGACCGAAGAGCCGGAGTGGCCCGCGCCACCACCACCAGCAGACAATGAAGAGTCCGACTCCGAGCCCAGGCCGTCGGAGCCCGACCACGAAAGCAGCCACAAGCTCAGCGACATACCCGAACTAGCCCAATGGCGCCAAGAGGGTGGCCCCACCCGGGAGCAGTTCCGGCAGGAACAGAAGGTCTGCCCTTCCCTCGAAGGGACCCGACAGCAAGCCACCGCCCAAGCTACCGGGGACACCTCGGGGTCCCACTGGGTCTACTGGGACCACGACCTCCTATACAGTGAACAGAAAATCGCCGAGCTAGGGGCCAGCCGAGTGTTGGTGGTCCCCCTACGATTCAGAGACTTTCTTTTGAACCTGGCACACGATGTGCCCCTCGCCGGGCACCTGGGGCAGGACAAAACTTACAGCCGCCTGGTGACCCATTTCTATTGGCCGAAGATGCGCAGCGATGTGTACAACCACTGCCGAACCTGCCCGACATGCCAAGCCAGCGGAAAGAGCGGGGGAAAAATGAAGGCCCCCCTCCAGCCCTTTCCAGTAGTGACCACACCCTTCGAGCGAGTGGGAATCGACATTGTGGGGCCCCTGGACCCCCAAACCTCGCAAGGACATCGCTTCATCCTTGTCCTGGTGGACCACGCCACCCGCTACCCTGAAGCCATCCCCCTCAGAACCATCACGGCTCCCGTAGTGGGCCGCGCCCTGATGGGGATCTTCTCCAGAGTCGGATTTCCCCGAGAGGTCGTGAGTGATCGGGGCACGAACTTTATATCGAAGTATATGCGGGCCCTGTGGCAACAGTGCGGGGTCACGCATAAGTTCACCACCCCGTATCACCCCCAAGGGAATGGGCTGGTGGAGCGGTTTAACCGAACACTCAAGGGGATGATCCAGGGCCTAGAAGAGCCCCTCCGCCGCAAATGGGACGTTCTGCTGCCGTGCCTCTTATTTGCCTATCGGGAGGTACCGCAGAAGTCCCTGGGCTTCAGCCCCTTTGAACTCTTGTACGGCCACCCGGTTCGAGGTCCCCTCAGCCTGGTCAAAGAAGGCTGGGAAACTACCGTCCAGAACGCACCACCAGATGTCTACCGGTACCTCCTGACACTCCGAAACCAGACCCGGAAGTTCCGGGCCCTTGCCGAGGCCAACCTTGAGGCCAGCCAGGAGGACATGAAGCGCTGGTATGATCAGAACTCTTCGTCCATTGAATTCGAGCCGGGCCAGCAGGTCTGGGTCATGTCCCCGGTCGAACCTGGTGCCCTCCAGGACAAATGGTCGGGCCCCTTCAAAGTGATCGAGCGCAAGAGCCCCGTCACCTACCTCGTGGACCTGGAGTCCCCCAGGAACCCCCTCCGGGTTCTACACGCTAACCGGCTCAAGCCACACTTCGCACGCACTGAACTGAGTCTGCTGCTAGCTACAGATGATGGGGTCGAAGATGACTCCGAGCCCCTGCCCGATCTCCTAAGGTGCACTGAGAAGGACGGCTCAGTTGAAGGAATCTCTCTGTCCCCCGACCTGACCCCCGCACAGTGCCGAGACTGCCAAGAGCTGTTGGGGCAGTTCACGGACCTGTTCTCCCTCACTCCCGGGGTCACCCAGTGGTGTGTCCACGATGTCGACACTGGGGACAGCCAGCCAGTACGACACCGGGCCTACCGAGTCCCCGACCGAGTGCGGGCCTGCATCCAGACCGAAGTTACCAAGATGCTGGCCCTGGGGGTGGTCGAACCCTCCGACAGTCCGTGGGCCAGCCCCGTTGTCCTGGTCCCTAAAGCCACCGCGCCTGGCACCCCTCCAGAGCTCCGGTTCTGTGTTGACTACCGGGGGTTGAATGCTGTTACCAGAACCGACGCACATCCCATCCCCCGGGCTGATGAACAGATCGACCGCCTGGGGGCCGCCAAGTACCTCAGTACCTTCGACCTTACAGCCGGATACTGGCAGATCGGCCTCACCCCTGGCGCCCAGGAGCGCTCAGCCTTCTCAACCCCCGATGGCCACTTTTAATTCAAGGTAATGCCCTTCCGCATGAAAAACGCCCCGGCCACCTTCCAGAGACTAGTAAACAAAGTGCTAGCGGGGCTGGAAGACTTCAGCGCCGCCTATTTAGATGACATTGCCGTTTACAGCCTCCACTGGGCCGAGCACCTGGAACACCTCTGGAAGGTCCTGACGGCCCTCCGACGGGCCGGGTTAACGGTGAAAGCCAGCAAATGCCAGATAGGCCAAGGGTCCGTGACCTATCTGGGACACGAAGTGGGGAGCGGTCAGGTGGCCCCCCTCCAACCAAAAATTGACGCCATCGTAGCCTGGGAGCCCCCAGTCACCCAGACCGCCGTCCGGGCCTTCCTGGGGCTCACTGGATATTATCGGCGCTTCATCAAGAACTATGGGAGTATTGTGGGGCCCCTCACTGAACTGACCTCGAAAAACCAGCCCCAGAAAGTACAATGGATCCTCGCGTGTCAGGTGGCTTTCGAGACATTGAAATCAGCCATGTGTACCGCCCCTGTGCTCCAAGCCCCGAACTACAGCCGAGGGTTCGTAGTCCAGACCGACGCCTCGGAGCACGGCATCGGGCGGTCCTATCTCAAATGGACCCCGAGGGAATTGACCATCCAGTCGCCTTCATCAGCCGGCGGCTGCTGGCCAGAGAACAACGGTGGAGCAGCATCGAGAGAGAGGCCTTCGCCGTCGTGTGGGCCCTCAAGAAACTCAGGCCATACCTCTTCGGCACCCACTTCCGGGTGCAGACTGACCACCGGCCCCTGCGATGGCTAATGCACATGCGTGGCGAAAACCCGAAGCTGCTGCGATGGTCCATCTCCCTCCAAGGGATGGACTTCACTGTGGAGCATCGCCCTGGCAATGACCACGCCAACGCTGATGGCCTTTCCTGATTCTTCCGCCTCGACGAAGAGAGTCCCCAGGAAGATGGGTGACTCTCCTCGCCTTCAGCTGGAGGGGACGTGTGTTGGACCCGGCCTCGTGGCGTGGGCCTACCCCTCCCGCATGGCGGGCCCCGGGCGACATCGGGCCGCCGTCGACCTGCTGTCGACCCCCCTGACACGAACATTCCCGAACCCGCAAGGAGAGCCGCACCCTGGCAACCTACGGCTCTCCCCCTTCCTGGCACCCCGGCGGGCCCTGCTCGCCAACGCCGCCGGTCCGGCAACCATGCCGGGCCCCATCTCTGGCCCGACTCCATCTTGGGCCCACCACGTCCCGAGCACGTGGCCGCAGCCACCCTGGCCCCGGCCCCCGCGAAGCCCCGACATCGGGGCACCAAGATCCTCCCAGGTGGTCGAGTGGCCACTTGACAGATCCGAGAGGCGGGAAGTTGCGATGGCCCTCCAGCCGTCCCCGGACGCCTGGTATCGATCGCCCTCCAGCCTCCCTGGGCGCTGGCTCCACCCCCCTGCTGGGTGTCTGGACACCCTCATTCCGGCCCCTCTGACCCCCAGGCGCGAGGGTCCGGACATAAAAGGACTCCAGTCCTATATCTGGGCCAGCCCTGGATCAGGACGGCAGTTGTATCTTGGAGTCGAAGCCCTGCTGACCTCGTCGCGGCTGATCCTGATCCGAACTCTTGTACCTGGAACCATCTCCGAGGCCCTGCTGACGCTGTCGCGGCCTGCCCAAGCTGAACCACCTTCGAGGCCCTGCTGGCGCTATCGCGGCCTGCCCAAGCTGAACCACCTTCGAGGCCCTGCTGACTCTGTCGCGGCCTGCCCAAGCTGAACCACCTTCGAGGCCCTGCTGACGCTGTCGCGGCATGCCCAAGCTGAACCACCTTCGAGGCCCTGCGGACGCTGTCGCGGCCTGCTCCACGGAGAACTATCCTCGCACCCGTTGGTGCCAAGACAATCACGCTACCCCCCCCCTTTTCTGAACCAAGACTTTACGGATCCCTCGATCCTCACCTACCCAGTTCGCCAAGAGCCGGTTTTAATTACTTATATAAAGAATCGTGTGAACTTTCCTCTTGTGTGGTGTCCTTCTGTAAGTAGTGTGGTTGCTCTGCTGTTACGATTGTAGGAGAGGAGCCTCGCCAAGGAGGCCTCCCTACGGCGCTCGGCCTATTCCATAGCGAGAGTGGGGTCTCGGGGCAGGCAGTCAGACACCTTCTGTCTCCCCTGGGATCGCCTTTCCAACAATACCATTCTAGCAATAATTTTCTGGATGGCATCTATACGGCTTATTGGACGGTAATTCCCCGGGGATGAACGATCTCCCTTTTTAAATATGGGCAAAATCTCGGCCCCATGCCAAGAATCCGGTATGCATGCCCCCTTCGCAATGGCATTAGCAAGAAAGGTTATATATGGCACCCAGTTAGCTAAATCGTGTTTGAAAAGATCTGCAGGGATGCAGTCCATACCTGGGGCTTTTCCGCCTTGAACCTTTCTTAGTGCAACCTCTGCATCTTTCATGTCAAACAATAAAGCTTGGCATGAGGGCATGTGTGTGGGAGCTACAACACCAGGGGAGGTGTCTAGTTCTGTTTCCAGACCCTTAAACTGAGACTGAAAGTACTCAATCCAGATCGCCGGTGTCACATGATTTTCAGGTACTTGTATCAAGGCAGAATTTCCCCATTTGACTATGTGCCAGAACTTGGTCTGGTTTTTCAGTCTACTAGCCGACAAAAGCTCCTGCCAGTGCTGGTCATCCCAATCTTTTTTGGCCTTAGTCTGGGCTTTGCAGTAGGCTGTCCTTGCCTTCCTGATGTCCGATGTATTTCGAGATCTTAACGCTAACACAAATAAGCCGTAGGCTTCACGGCAAAGTTTATTATACCAAGTTTTTCCAGACAATTGCGGCAAAGACTTTGAGGGTTTGCAACTTTTAGTAAAATGGGATTTCAGCTCCATGAAGAGCTGATCATGAAGAATAGTTGTCTTTCCGATTATATCTTCTTAGGACGCTAACGAATTGAGGGCACACAAAGTCTGAGAAACCTCAATGGAAATCTTTTCTAGGGTCTTGGGATCATCAATGACCCTAGCCCACCGTACCCTGCGCATATCGTTTGTAAGCAGGGCCTCCGCGGTGACTAACTCAGATGGTTTAGTACTCTCAAGTCCCCCACCCATTTTTAAACTTAATATAAGCGGATTGTGGTCGCTCCCTTGGCGGTCAGGTATTATCATATCCTCGACACTAGACCAGTACTCCACCTTTATAAGAATATAATCTATTCGGCTGGTACTTATACCATTATCAAAGGTTGCCCTACCGCTTCTATCAGAGGTGGAGCGCCCAATTTTTGCTCGGAGCCCCCACTCCATACAAAATCCCATCCACTGGAGAGCTGCTTCTGTCCATTTTCTAATAGGTTTTAAATCTAAATGGGGAATGTTCCATTGGGCATCCACCTCAGCCAGGAGATTTTCCCCCTCACAATATAAGGGTTCAAATGTACAATTTAGATCCCCTGCCACAATCACAAAGCAATCCCACCCGACCGTATTGAACAAGGAGTCCAACTCGGAGAAAGTTACCGAACCTCGCCCCCCTGGCTGACCTCTAGCATACCCGTTAATACTAATAATATCTGATTCATTGGGCCATTTCAACTTTATAACGAGAATATCGGGACTGTCTACTACCACTTCAAATGGTCTATAATTAATTGCTTGCCTAACCCAAATTGTTAGGCCACCTGAGGGTCTACCTTTTCTACCTCCTATTGCTGGTTTATAAAAATGTAGGAACCCTGGGCGATAGTTGGGGTCCACGGTCAAGTCTCCTGGAAGATAAGGATGTCTTGTTCATCTACCAATTCGATCCACTCAGCTAATAATACTTTACTCCTTAACCCTGCAATGTTCCAGGAGACTATTTTTATCCTTTGAGAGATTTCCGTTTTGTTCTGTTTTTTATGAGCCTCATCCAGCGACTGGGGCATGGTATCCAGCCTTCCCGAGCTAGGTACCCCACAATCAAGGGACACCCCAGCCCGACATTATGACCTTTGGCCATCCTTCCCAACTCCTTTGGTCGCCCCACATCCCTCTTCCCACAGAACATTTGGGAAAGTCCAGGAAGGGAGATAGAACATAAACCTGTCCTGGAGGCTTCACTAACGGAAGCCATCATTCCATCATCACTTTCCATCACCCCACTTATTCCTCCGGATTTAACCATGCCCAAATATTGGTCAACTGTAAGACCTCCGTTATTTTCTTCAAGTCAGTCCACCCCTTCTAGCCCTGATAATACCTCAAAACGGTTTGACTGGGAAGGGTAGAACTCAGACCTGCCATCAAAGTTATAGCAATATGGTCTCTTTGCTCTACTATTGGTGAAGTAATTAGTTGGGAGAGATGGTACACGAGCTTAAAAGTAATTTAAACCAAGCGAACAGATTTCTCCTGTCCCTCCTGTCCCTGCTTCTTGGCATATATACCTAACAACCCTGGGATCTCTAAAGTTAACAATTATGCAGTCACCTAATATATCTTTTTGTCTTGAACCCACCCAACTCACCCTTCTTACATTTAGGATTTCTGGATTTGTATGTGGTGGGAGCGTTCTAGTCCTGTTTAGCCAATATATGACTTTATTTTTCAGCTCTCTTTGGGATTCCAACTTTTCCTCACTAATCTCAGGGACCCTTATCGTATAAGGTACTGATTCTGTAGGTAAGTCTATACAGGGATGCTGCTTTTTCCTGCCTACATTTCCTCCTACACTTTCTGCATCTGGCTTCCTTTTTCCTACCCTATCATGACTTTCGAAAGTATTACCATCATCCTTACCCACCCCTTTATTACCCACCAAAATATGGTGGGAAGGTTTACTCAATTCAATGCATCGCTTGGAGCTAGACTGGATTCTCACAACTATTAACCTTTTCAGCGGTGTCCCTAGTATTGCTTCCAGGGAGTAATCCCTTGCTTAACTCCGCAGAAATACTAGATCCCTGTAAACTTTCCATAACCTTTTCGAGCAAACTAGAGTTTGCTGTCACTAATTTTTCTAAATTCCCCAAGTTAAGATTTATTTGTTTAATTCTCTCGAGGAGGGGTAACATCAAAGATTTTACTAGCTGTTCTATTTGGTCTAAAAGATCATCGTTAGCGATTTTTGTAGATGATTGGATGGGCAGTTGTTTCACAGTGTGGCTATTTATAGAAGGGGTAGAGGGATGCTCCGTGGAGGTGTGGGGAGAGTTTGGCCTGGTGGTTTTAGGTATTTTGGCTGATCTCCCTTTTCTGAACCCCCACCTCGCTTTCTTTTGCCCTGTAACTGTTGTGGCTTAGTACTCTTGTTGGTTTTTGTCTTAGGGATAGGGATCACGCTGGGCTGTCTCAGCGAAGATGGCAATTGTGATTCCACCCCTCTAGTTCCTGACGCAAGAGTGCTAGTCTTAGTGGAATTCAGTGAGGTACACACCACTGATCCCTCAGAGCCTCTTGAGAGCAGACTAGTTCTCGGGCTAAGGTCTCCGGTTGATACATTTACCAATGACCGTTCCGGGGAAACCGGCAACCTAATAGTGCCCAATGACGAGCGTTTAGCAAATAGGGGCTCTAAAGAGAGTCTTTTCTCAGTTATGGCTATCTCTTTTTCCAATACAATTGTGGCCCTTGTAATAAATTGGTCTAGTGTACCCGTCACAGTCCCCCCAATGGTGCTAGGCATAGCCTTTCTCCCTTTCCCCGAGTGCAACGCCATTAAAATAATGCTAGTATAATAGGAGAAAAGGGAAAGCTAAAATGAATTAATGTATAACCGAAACTGCTATTTTACACTTCTAAAAATTTCCTAAGATCTATAAATATTCAGAACATTTAAAAACTTTACAACAACTATAAAATAACCGATCATACTTAGCAGAATCAGAATTTATGGGGGGGTTGCCCAGCCCGGCCTTTATCGGCCTCGGACGGCCACAGACGGCCCGCCCTTTGCCCGGGCTTAACCCGCGCGCGGTCCCGCGATGCGTGGTGTAGGCGGGGCTAAATAGGCAGAGAGAAGGCGGGAAGAGAACCAGCTGTGGCCGATTGAAGAGCGCTACGGCTGCTGGTCCTTGCAGTCCCGCAGGCCCGCCCAGTCACACAATGCGGCAAAGTCCGTAGTAAAGTTCAACTATGTTCTGCAGGTACGGGGAAGATAAATGGCACAAAATTGGTTCCTGCAACTACTGCTGCACGCTGGGGCCGCAAGCAGTTTTAAGGCAACAGGCTGGAAGGTGGAGGCAGGCAGGGAGGAGGCGGGAAGAGAACCAGCTGCGGCCGATTGAAGAGTGCTACGGCTGCTGGTCCTCGCAGTCCCGCAGGCCCGCCCGGTCACACAATGCGGCAAAGTCCGTAGTAAAGTTCAACTATGTCCAGCAGGTACGGGGAAGATAAATGGCACAAGATTGGTTCCTGCAACTACTGCTGCGCGCTGGGGCCGCGAGCAGTTTTAAGGCAACAGGCTGGAAGGTGGAGGCAGGCAGGGAGGAGCTGGGAAGAGAACCAGCTGCGGCCGATTGAAGAGTGCTACGGCTGCAGGTCCTCGCAGTCCCGCAGGCCCGCCCGGTCACACAATGCGGCAAAGTCCGTAGTAAAGTTCACCTATGTCCAGCAGGTAAGGGGAAGATAAATGGCACAAGATTGGTTCCTGCAACTACTGCTGCGAGTGTCTCCCGCGAAGGGGGGGGCGCGAGCAGTTTTAAGGCAACAGGCTGGAAGGTGGAGGCAGGCAGGGAGGAGGCGGGAAGAGAACCAGCTGCGGCCGATTGAAGAGCGCTATGGCTGCTGGTCCTCGCAGTCCCGCAGGCCCGCCCGTTCACACAATGCGGCAAAGTCTGTAGTAAAGTTCAACTATGTCCAGCAGGTACGAGGAAGATAAATGGCACAAGATTGGTTCCTGCAACTACTGCTGCGAGCGGCACCCCAATTGGAATATCAAAGTGTAATTGAAACATGTGTGTCTCTGATGAATAACCCTCTTTTTACTGTGACCAAGCCGGATCGCTCGTACCGTTTGGTGTTGGATTACCGCCACCTGAACTCCCATTGTCGTATGTGTGCGGTACAGAATACTCACAGTTCTGCTCTTGTGGATAGTCTTGTGTGCAAAAGGTTCAAAACAACACTTGACATATCCAATGGCTTCTTTGCCCACAATCTGTCCCCTATTAGTAGTAAATGGACAGCTTTTACCAGTGGTGGCAAACAGCGCCAATTTCGTTGTTTGGCTATGGGCTATAAAAACAGTCCAGGCGTCTTTGCCACCCGCATAGTCTCTCTTTTAGAGGGACTCGACGCAGATGCATTATCGTATGTGGATGACATCTATCTCACTGACGAGTTATGGCCGCATCTGTGCCGTATTGACCGCATAATTTGCAGTTTTGCGGATTTTGGCTATAAATTTAACTTTGCAAAAAGTCACATTGCAGAGTACACAGTGTTGTTCCTGGGCTACGAGCTCAACAATGAAGGTTGAGGTTTAGCTCCTCACTTCCTGGAGAAATGCACACTTTTTCCCGCTCCCACAATAGTGAAAAAGCTGTAATTTTTACTGGGCTTTTTGAATTTCGGGCGTACCTATATTCCCGAATATGCCCAGCGTATCAAGCCTCTTTATGTTTTGATACAACCTACTTTCTCCAAATCGTGCTGGCTGCCTGAACATTCAGCCATCTTGCAATCTTTGCAGGCTTATCTTCTAGAATCTAAATTCTTGTTGACCTGCGATAACCACACCAGCATGGTGATAAGAATCGTACCAGGGGCGGTGGGTTTCACGTACCTCACTTTTAATGAGGGTGACACAGTTCCTATCGCTTACAAGTCACACTTGTACACTTTGGCTGAGTTGGGGTTTTCCACTGTGGAAAAAGTTTTGACAGCAGGGAAAGCGTATTTTGGTTGTTACTCTGTATCCTGCCTTGGAGGCAGTGACAAAAGCCAGTGTACGAAATTCGAGAGCTTTGCACCCGCGGTGGATACAATGGGCTACGTCCTTGACATCTCTGGATGTCACATTCATTTTTGATTCCTCTCTGCAGACTCAGTAGTTCTTGCTGTATGAGTTCGTTCATCCTGCTCCTCTGACCATGCGACCACTTGAGGAATTCCATTGTATCATTTACACTGACGGAAGCGCGCAAGCGACTACGGGTTCAAAGCACGCATATTCTTCGGCCTGCGCAATAGTGGTTGGTACTATGGTGGATGGGGAATTCAAGTCCGATGTTGTGCATAAACATACATTAGGGGACTGTACCGCCCAATTGGCAGAGCTTCTTGCTCTGATGCTTGCATTGGAGTAGGCAGATCCCAGTGTGACTACTCTTATCGTAAGTGACTCTTACTACTGTGTTCAATCATACAGTGACAATCTACCCTTTTGGACTCAAAATGATTATTGTGACTCCAAAGGTCGCACAATAAAACATAAAAATGATCTGGGTTTGAGTGGCTGAGCTTAAAGAACGGCTGCCACTTGCCTTTGTAATTCATACTCGGGGTCACCAGGATGTTGGAAATCATGATGTTGGCAATTGTCTTGCGGATGAAGCCGCTAAGATAGCAGTTGCAACATACTCAGTAGCAGCAGTTACACGTTCCAAAAGTAAGAATGATGATGACATCTTGGCAGCTATTGCCGCAACAGAGAAGGTAAGTAATTACCCAAGAGGTTTCCCTTCTAAATACTCTTATCATTTAAATCCTGATAAAGTTCCTTATGTGAGAATTACCAACGTTGGTGACAGGTTAATCCCCAATGTGGACCGCAGGCAGTCTTTGATTACAGCAGCCCACGCTGGTATGGCCTCATCCCATGCCGGAGTGTCAGCGACTGTATCTCTTTTACAACAACGTTACTGGTGGCAGGGGTTTGTACAAACAAACGTGTGGTTATGTCCTTCAATGTGACATTTGTCAGCAGATTAAACCTTCTACTTCTACATGCACGCCCCAAACACAGTTGTACATATCTAATAAACCACTTGCATGTATTTATCTAGATCACTGCGGTCCTTTCTCTTCTGAAACTGCGTATACGTACATCTCAGTTGCAGTTGATTCTTGCACGCGCTTTGTCTGGGTGTGGCCAAACGCAGTGCTGATTCCAGAACTTTGTAAGGGATTTCCGTGTCTTTGTGGGAATTTTTGCGTGTGGTACCTTCCATTCGGACCAGGGTCCAGCGTTTGCCTCTAAGGCATACTAGGATACCATGAGGTCTTTGGGGGTCCAGGTCAGATTTTCGTCTCCATATTGGCCTGAGGGCAATAGTGTTGTGGAGCGGATGAACCATGACTTAAAGCAATCCTTGACAGCTAAGGTATTAGGTACAGGCGGAGACTGTCTAACCCACCTCAATAGCGTACAGCGTGGACTAAATATTTTCCCTAGAAGGTCTCTGGGTGGGCGGACCCCACACAAAATGCTCTTTGGCATCAAAATGTTTGTTGCGGACCTTTAGGGTCTAGACATGGCGGTGTCTGCCGCATCCTTTGACGTAGATGAACATTCTATTGTTTTACAGAACCTACAAAAGAAGAGAGACAGTCTTGCAAAGGAACATTTGCCCTCCACATTTGATGCTGCATCGCAGATTTCGGTAGTCGGCTGACTACCCCAAGTTGGAGAACTGGTCCGTGAGAAGGTCGAGAACAAGAAGGAATTTGGCCCCTCCTATCGAGCTCCAGTTCCTGTGCTTGGCATGCAGAGTACAAGAACAGTAATTTTACCTCCTCTTCCTGGAGGAAAGGGGAACAGGTACATCTCTTTAGACAATGTCGAACTACACAGAGTGGCCAATTTTTCTTTGTATGACACCTGCGGTCTCGTGTCCAGCAATGATGCGAAACTTTGTTTTGGCCCCTGATCCTGCCATCGGAGCCTGATGTTGCCATTGAAAAGAATACAATTGTGAATCCTTTATTGAATCCACCTGCTGGTGATCCTCTTAATGATACTGAATATACTTACCCCACCGACTTGTCCATGCCAGATTTGGAGAACCGTGTGGCTAATAAATCACGTTTTTCATTTGACACTGGCTCTACCACATCAAAGTCCCCTTCGAAAATGTTGATTTTTGCTACTTGGTTTAAAAAAAAAAATGTTGATCCCCCTTGGGCTTACATTTGGCTGGTGCTTTTTTCAATTTTCTTATTCATGTCCATTGGATTTGTGGTGTATTTTTTTCATTTTGTGAACGGCCACTACGTTCAAGAAAGTACTACAGTTAGACTAATTGATGGAACTTTGGCTCCCCACTCCTCATCGCACATCATGAAGAGGGACCAGACATTTGTGAACATAACTGCTTGGCCCGTTTTAGATGGGATAGTATGGGATGCTGTAAAGTTCCAGATTCATGGTCCCACAAAGGTTATTAATGTCCCTAATGTACTTCGTGTCTCTATGGGAGAACTGGTTAAACAAAATATTCGCTCTGATGATTCCCTCTCAGTATTTAAGGGGCCCCTCTGTAACATAATTAACAGTTCCCTGTCAACTGGAACTGTACCGACCTCCTGGAAGCACGCTTGGGTGTCTCCTATTTTAAAAAAACCCAAGGCAGACCCCAACAAACCTGAAAACTTCCGACCAATAGCCCTTCTGCCCTGGGTGGCAAAAATTACGGAGGCTCATGTTAACAATGTACTGACCCTGTTTGTGAACAAAAACTGTATTCTAGACCCTTCTTAGAATGGGTTCCGAACGGGTCACAGTACAGAAACGGCCCTTCTGGCCAATACAGAGCAGATCCGGTCTCTTGTGGACAAAGGTCAAAGTGCGGCGCTGATTTTATTAGACCTCAGCGCCGCCTTTGACACGGTGTCCCACGAGATTTTACTTCAGAGACTCGAGGAAGCAGGGATAGAAGGCCTAGCCTTGGATTGGCTTGGCTCATTCCTGACCAATAGATCATTCTGAGTCTCATTACCCCCATACACATCTTAGACCCATGCCATTGGTCAAGGGGTGCCCCAGGGCTCGGCTTTGAGCCCACTGCTCTTCAACATATACGTCCAGCCTCTAGCTGCGGTCGCCAAGCGATGGGACCTTACGATCGTCTCTTATGCTGATGATACGCAGCTAGTGGTCACCTTGGCGGACGGTGCCTCACCCTCGGCCTCCAAATTCAAAGACGGCATGACAGCAGTGGCCAATTGGATGGCAGCCAATTGTCTACAGCTAAATGCCGGAAAAACTGAGGTTCTGTTGGTGGGTAAGCAAGTCAATCTGTGGAATGACCAGTGGTGGCCGGCAGCCCTGGGACCAATTTCCACCCCAAAAAATGAAGTGAAGAACCTGGGGGTCATGATGGACTCTTCACTTTCCTTTCAGGCCCATACCAAGCAGTTAGCCGCTTCGTGTTTCGGCACATTGCGAAGCTTAAGACCCATTCTAAAATTCTTTGCCTCCTTGGTCCGTCAACTCATCGTGCAAGCTACCATCATCTCACGTTTGGACTATTCTAATTCTCTGCTTCTGGGGGCAAACAAAGCAGAGATAACAAGAATGCAACGCATTCAAAATGCGGCGGCCAGAGTCTTGGTGGGTCTGCCACGTTTCTGCTCAGTTTCCAGCACTATCCGTTAATTGCATTGGCTCCCCATTGACAGACGCATTCACTATAAAACACTTTGTATCTCTTTTAACATTCTGAAAAGTGCTAGCCCAGCTTTGCTGAGCAACTTGATCTCGCAATATGTTCCGTCATGCCCCCTTCGCTCAGCAGAGCTTCACTTAGCAACGGTGCCTAGAATTAGGCTTTCTAGGACAGGTGGTCAGGCTTTCCGATATCTTGCGCCTAAGCTATGGAATTCTCTTCCGGTTCACATCCGTGCTATTGATTGTTTGACCTCTTTCAGAAAGGCTATTAAGACCTTTTTGTTTCCATCACCTTAGTCTCTTCTGGTAATTCCTGTGGCTGGCCCATACTGTTATCGTCTCCTCATGTGGCAGCGCCGGGACGCCCCTTAGCTGGGGCAGCTGTTGCGCTTTACAAAATGGATAGCAATAACAATAACAATAATAATGATTGGGACGTCCAGGCTGTAAAGGCTCTATTTTCTGATTTGAAATATTATGCTTCCTTTGATGCTGAAGATTTGTATCTAGATTCTGCTAATTATGGCGATTTGTTCTGTTACCAGCACTATGGAAGTCACTTTCTGCATAAAACAAACATGTTTAGAAATGTAGTAAATTACACACAGTGGGAACATTGTCCCGCACCTGTTGAAGGCAGCTCTAAAACTCTATTGAAAAGTTTTCTTACTTTACTGATTTTGATCAATCAAACCCTGATGCATTTTATTTTAAGATGACTGAGAAGTCCTCTTCCAAGGTTAGACTTACTCACACAAAATTACAGTACTCTAACAGCCTGATTCATGAAGCAAAATTGCACTCGCAAAGGGCAAGATTCTCAGAATCTTGCCTTTTGCGAGTGCAATTTTGGCATTTGGGATTCACAATCCCAAATGCAAAAATCGCTAATGAAGAATTAGCTAATATGCGAGGATTAGCATTTAAGGAATCTCTATTGGAGATTCCTTAAATGCTATTCATGACACTTTCAAAAATTGCGATTTTGCAAAATTGGGCCGCTATTTACCGAGAGGTCAGACCTCTCGGTAAATAGCAAAAACATAGAAAAATGCTTTTAAAAGCATTTTTCTAAGTTGCATGTTGCACACACACATGTCCTTTGGACATGTGTGTGCGCAACACCTGTTCAAATGTGCATTTTAGGGGTGCTACAGGGTGTCCTTTGGACACCCCTGGCACCCTTAAATTCGCTATCTGATTTGCGAGTAGCAAATTGCTACTCGCAAATAAGGGATACTCCCCATTCATTCCTATGGGCCTTTTGGCCCATAGGAATGAATGGGGAGTTATTCCTTTTTTTGCGAGTAGCAAATTGCTACTCGCAAATAGAGAACATGTAGGAATCGCTATTGATTTAGCAATTCCTACATGAATGCCGTTTTGCGTGTCCTCAATAGCGAGTCGCTATGATTCGCTATTAGGGCCACGCAAAACGGCCCGTACATGAATCAGGCTGTAAGTCCTTTATTGTCCAGTTGTCTGTTGGGGCTATGAGCTGTGGAAGGATACTGTTGATCTTAAATACGTTTAGGGTTCTAAAAGTTGGCAAGTGCAAGGAACCAAGGCTTTGCATCATGCATGCCTCATCCCGAACCATATGTTGTTTCTTGATGCTTCTATTTCACAAACCACCTGCTTTTGATTGGCTACTTCAAAAAAATTAAATGCACCTTCATTTCCTGATTTGGGTGAATATCCCGATTAGAATATTTACACCAGTACTTCCCTGTCAGGCACATGCATCAACGATAATTGCATTAGCAAACGGAGCGAATCGCAATTTTCGGCCGTTTGCGAATGTAATTATCAAAATTGGAATGCATCATGTATTTCGCAATTTTAGGAATTGCAATCATGTTGCGATTTCTAAAATTGTGATCGCAATAAAGAAATCGCAATTTCAGATTTCTTAAATGCAATGCATGATCATTTTTAAATTGCGAATTGTCAATTTGGAAGTGGTAAATTAGCATGAGGTTGAACCTCATGCTAATTTACCGAAAACCTTCAAACATGCACAAAAATGCATTTTTGAAAGTTGCATTTTATACACACACTTGTCCTTGGGACATGTGTGTGTGTAAATTGCACTTAAGTTTAATTTCAGGGGTGCAGGGAGGGGTTCTTTGGACCCCCCCCTGCACCCTTGAAATTGCATTTTCAATTTGCGATTCGCAAATTGAAAATCGCAAATTGTAAATGCCTTCCCATTGATTCCTAGGGGCCTCTTGGCCCATAGGAATCAATGGGAAGGGTTTTCCTTAATTGCGATTCGCAAATTGTGAATCGCAATTAAGGAAAAATAAGAAATCGCTAAAAAAAATGCGAATTATTCATGCATTGCCGTTTGCGAATTCTTAATTGCGATTCCTTAATTTTCGCAATTAAGGATTCGCAAATGGCAACATTGATGCATGTGGCCGTTACTGATTTACAAGCCCTGCTTAGAAATTCCTCTTTGAATGTTTCCAGCCCCGAAGGCTGGTTGCTGTGGCACAAAAGTACAGATTCCTGCCAGCACCGTTTTCTGGGTCCGACCCCTGGCTATACAGAGGTTAGAGTAGATCCCCGATTTCAGCGTCAGCATTCGGTCACCACCTATTCTGTAGGCATGTTGTGTCAGAGTTGGCTCAAACACTCTACCTTAGCGTCAGTTAAGTTGCATTTGTCTAAACTGACTGACACTGTTGATTTAAATGATTTTGTAAAGGGTCCTGCAGTAGCCAGATCAACAAGATGGATATATGTTGTTTACAAAGAGGTTTGGAAACTGTCCCAGATTGAAGCTGCTTCTAGGCTCAGAGCTATTGATCAGGCCAAGTTAGAAAAAGTGCTTGCCGTTGTAGATAATAGCATTAACACCCTTTCTTCCCGTATTTACACGTTAGATAATATTGTTTCATCTGTCATTGACATTGTACATGAAGATGTTGCAGTTTTGTAACATGGACAAAATCAATTGCGTTCTATCATGCAGTTTGCCTGGACTCTTCAAACGTTAAAATCTGGGAAGGTGCCTTGGGATTACATGAATACAACTTCGCTATTTCTGCCTTTTAATCTGACTGTTAAACAACAATTTATGTCAATGAAGGATGCCACGTTTTCCCTATTACATATCGAAAAGTTGGAGACATTACCATTTTCTGTGGCCAAAACGAATTCAGCAGTTTGGCTTATCCATGGGTTAATAACTCTACCTTTCCCTCTGTTCAAGTTTGAAGCATGCATGAAACACTATGCCATCGGCAGGTTTGAGCCTTTAGGTAGCGCTTTTCTCCATGAAGTGTGTAATCTCCCATTTACATATAGGTGCTTAAGGGAAGGAAAAGAAGTTTCTTTGAAAGATGAAGATTGCACTTCTACACCAGATCACTCATTAGTCTGTAGAAATGTGCAATTGCACGGTTCGTGTAATGTAATGGCACCAAATCTTGCCTGTGTTCTGAAGGGCACCCCCACTCCGGCTTCTACACCAACTTTCACGTTGCTTGCAAACAGTAGGTATTTGTTATTAAATAATAAAGATTGATGTGGTATGCTTGCGAGAATTCCGTACATCAATACTCTTTCCCAACGTGTAGTTTGCTGTAAAAATGTTCTGTTTCCTCCTCCACATGGGAAGCTCGATGTTTCCATCTGGCCTTCTATTCCGACCTTGAAAGCAGAGTTCAACAAGATGAGTCGAATAAGGGCTCTTTTGTCACAGAAGGAAGTCGCTCTCACATATGTGCGTGAAACATTCGTCCTTCACGTTGCTAACACTCATAATGAGGTACATGCCTTATTAAATACAGATCTGCCCCTGCATTTTGGTGCTTTGATGCCCACAATCTTTAATGCCTCTTCTACCACAGGCCTGGCACACTTTTTTAAAGTAGTGAGTTCTGGCCTTGTGATCTCATTCCAAGCTATATTTGGTGTGATACCAGCATTTTTTCATTCGATTTTTTCGAGTGTCTTTGGCGGTTTCCCGTTAATAATCGCTTTGGGAGCGGGCGTACTACTGTTAATTTGCTTATTCCAAAATGGAAGCACATTCTGTGCACCATGACGGTCTGCCCCGGCTGCTCCAGCTTTGTAACTGGATGCTTGAATACTATGGATTGCTACCTCTGGCAACTCTGAGTGTGGCGTATGGTTTATCTTTCCGGTTCTCTTACTTTACATGCGTGCAGCTAGTTTTCCACTGCCTGGATTGCAGATTTGAATGGGCCCTGGATTTGTGTCTCTGCAACACGGTGTCTCCTAATCCAGATTATGATCTACTAACAAGTCCCTTAGTTGCTCATGAACTAGACTGTTTCTGGGATCGGGATTATTGCATGCGCAGCGGCTCATGGGGTCCTAGGCAATTGGAACATATGGACTGCTTATTTACTCCTGTTGTGGACTGGTATGAGAGTATAACAAAAGAGTGTTCTCCCTTCCCACCATTCCTGAGTTGGTCCTAATTCGCATGTTCTAGGTTGTCTAATCATTGGTTACTTTGCTATAGGATGAAGAGCTGATGTGACACTGATGCTAGCTGGTTGGGGTTTTCTAGGTACTGAGGTGTGTTTCTGGTACACCACAATTCACTGATGTCCTGGGTTTCTGTGCACAGTTATGTGTAGGAGCAGGATCCTCGCAGCAGGTGCTTTGTACTATTTGGCACAATTTTAACTTAAATCTTGAAAATTGCTAATTTTTCGTGCTACTAATTTAATTTTTGTTCTTTAAATCTTAAATTATTTATTACATTTTACTTTATTTTCTAAATTGATTTGGGTTTTTTCTTGTGTTGTGTTGTCACTTCATCACTGTTTGAAGTGCTGCAAAAATACATTACACATTGCCTCTGGGTTAGGCCTCACTGCTTTTGTGCCAAACTACCACAGGGTAAATCATAGGTTAATTTCAAGTTTGCTTCTGACTTCACACTGACAATGACTGTGATTGCTGCTTGAGTAGGGTTTTACAACCCTCAACCAGTCACTCAATTTCTTATAGCCACTGGTCAACTTTACTTTGAGTAACTGCATTTGCCTCTTTTTACAATTAGCACATACGCACAAAGGCTTGCTCCCTTCAGTGGCAGTGTTTTGGTTTTTTACTTTATAATTGCCTTTGTGTTTTGAACCTGGTGCGATAGTAGTGAACTTCTGACGTGAACACAGGACACATTTCTTCTTTATCAGATCCCTTCTCCTGCCATGGCTGCTGTAAATTACATTTGGACTGTTTTGCTTTTCTGACTGCTTCTATTTCACAGCTTACCAGATTGTGTCCTTTTGTAACTGTTTTTTTTTAAGTTATCCCCAATTTCCTTTCTTTCTTTCTTTCTTTCTTTCTTTCTTTCTTTCTTTCTTTCTTTCTTTCTTTCTTTCTTTCTTTCTTTCTTTCTTTCTCTTTCCCAAATTCTTGCCTTCTTTATTCTTTAATTTATCTTGTTTTCCTTTCTTCGAGGTCTGGCCTAACACCAGCTTTAGCAGGCTTGCCAGCCTCACGCTTTCCAAAGAAATGTCATACAAAAAATGATATGCATATATAGGGGCTACCAATTAACATTCTGTTGACTTGTCCGATCACCGCGGAGCTAATTTCCCTGCGGTGCGGGGGGCGTGCGGCACCGCACTGCTGATGACAAGCTTGGCTCGTAATGCAGCAAGGTGGCGCTGTGCTGATGACAAGCTGAGCTCATCATGGCCAGGCCCGCTCAATGGAACGCCCAGCACAGCGGGGTAATTATCCCCACCTGGGCGTTCCGCGGAGGCCATGACGAGCTCAGCTCGTCATCAGCACAGCGCCACCATGCTGCATGACGAGCTGAGCTCGTCATCAGCACAGAAAAGGTTTAAATATATAGATTGTTAGACCAGCTAACTCCAGCCATTAGATGTTTTCACTTTGAATGAGTGCATTTTCTCCCTTACACATGTACACAAACACCTAAAAAAGAGTTCCCCAAAATTGTTGGACACTTGCAGTTTCCAATGACTGCTAGTCCCTATATTAGGGTTACATCAACTATTTTCATAACTCACAAGACATTTATTGTAAATTACATTGTCCATTCCTTACAATAAACCAGCTGAAATAATGAATCCTATAGAAAAGATGCACAATTGGTTAAAATTGAAAAAGTGTGTATGCAAATGTATTTACTAAAGCCAGATGCTCTCCCTGCTTGGTGCAGGTCATTCTTCATAAGGCTATAGTAACAGCATTCGCCCCTAGAGGAAGCTAGTGACAAGTAGTGGAAGACACCTAGTAACGATTAGTGGAACTGTAGCTTCAAATAAAATGTCAAAGCTTTTGCATTTGACTTTTAGAGGAACCTCTAGTTAAGACTTGTGGAACTGTGGCCTAATTAAATAAGTTCAATGCTTTTACATTTGGCTTGTGATTAATACCTAGTGACAACTTGTGGAATTGCATCTTCTCAAGAAAACTGTCATTGCTTTTGCCATTGATTTATGAGGAACACAAAATAACGAGTAACAAAATTGCAGCTTGGTAGATGACTGCTAATCCTTAAGTAGAGTTGGGTTACATCAACTATTTTTATAACTCTAAAGACATTTTTTGTAAATTATGATGTGTATTCCTTACTATAAACCAGTTAAAATAATGAATCCTATAGAAAACAAGCACAACTGGTTAAAATTGCAAACATGTGTATACAAATGTATATATTAAAGCCATACCCCTCAGGTTGGTGCTGGTCATTCTTCACCAGGCTGCCGCACTGCCATTTCTTTCCCTAGAAGGCGCTTCATGGCACCTAATGATGACTAGTGGAACTGCAGGTAGATGTAAGAATTTAAGGGGCATATTTATCAAACAGTCCCACAGCTCAGCAAGCCACCCTGCTGTGCTGCATGACAGGGAAAGGGATGGAATGTGCAGTATTGAACATTACACTGTACATACTTGATCTTTTCCCAGCGCTGACGCACAATATGCTGTCTAGCTCCAAAGCAGGCACCCTTGTACCATGCCTGTGTTGCAAGCAGGATTGTTTTTGTGACGGAAGGATCCTTCCTGACCCAAAATAATCTCCTGATGCATTTTCCTCTTTCTATGTGTGCTGCAGAATGCACCACACATAGAAAGAGGAAAAAAGGAGGAGAAATAAAGATATTTCTCCTTGTTACGTCTCCTCTGGGGAGCGTAGTATATTTGACCCAATTCTACCAGTAATGGTGTATCGGGGAGGGCGCCAAAATCCATGGGTGTTTTTCTTGGGAACACTTGCGCGCCACCCATGGAACTCCTCCCTGGGGCAGACTAAGGCAACACAGAGATTTGCGATGCGTTGCTTTACTCTAGATCCATCAAGCCACTAAGGGCCATGCAAGGTGGCCTAGCGTGGCTTAATAAATATAACTTAGCAGTTGCATCTCCTTTGTGCCCCTTTTCGAGGTGCAAGGGCGGTGCAACTACTTGATTTATATTCCCCTAAATGCTTTTGAGTTTGACTTGCGAGTGACACCTAGTAATGACTGGTGGAACTGCAGGTTCAAATAAGAATTTCAAAGCTTTTGCATTTGACTTTTAAAGGGACACCTAGTAAAGACTTGTGGTACTGCAGCCTAATTAAAGAATGTCAGTAAGTAAGTAAGTAAATTTTTTATTGTATATGGTTAATAAAAACCTTTACAAAAGGAGAGAATTTCAAAGAACTTATTCCAATAAAATGATTAAGAATACATCTGCTGGCATGTGACCATTTCAGAGTAAAAAAAGTCTATCTTTCATTATCTGGCTTCAAAGTCTTTTGTTTCAGTGAGACTTTGTATTTTGTCCCATTGGTTGCCTCCTTTTCGTTTTTCATCAATAGGAGGCTCACTTTCTGAAAAAAACGGGTGGCCCTGCAGGCTGTCTGCAGCTGTTCGCTGTTCAGTACTAGCATGACTGCCGCCCGACAAGTTCTAATGTGGAAAAGGCGGAATATTTGGAGGAGATAATACCGTCTCAGGTTGCTCAGAGCGGGACAGATGCACAAGACGTGGATCAGGGATTCTTCAGCCAGACCACAAAGTCTGCACAATGATGTTGGCCAAGTTTGCCGCCATGCCGGGATCTGGTCTTTTGTGGAATAGGTTCCCAGCCGCAGACGTAATAGCATTTGTTGCGTTGATGGTGTTATGTAATTGACTAGGTACGGTTGTGGAATGCTTCTGTCGTACGTGGCCAGTACCATCCATCCGTGTTTTTTCTTGGCCAATGTTGCTTTGTCAGCAATCCTGGATTTATGTTTCGCCGCACCATTGGCCGCTTTTTTAAAGGCCGCGAAGGTATGTTCATTGTTCCACGTCTGTTGCATGTCAAGATTTTCCAACGCTACTTCCAGTGTTTTTTTCCATGCCTTTTTTCCTTTGGTTTGATTGTTGATTTCAGTCCAACAGTGACCCATCAGTGTATCCGCTTGTGCTGCTCTTAGTTTCCAGCACATTTTTATTAAGGCGGCTTGTCTTGCGTGAATCTGGTTAAGTAATCCGAATTCAAGGCGTACCTGCGCCTGTGATGCAAACTTCGGAATTTGGTAGAGGTATTTGATCAGCGCTGACTGTTGGAGATTCAGGAAATTCGCATCTTTTAATTAAAGAATGTCAATTCTTTTGCATTTGACTTATGAGGGGCAACTAGTAACGACTTGGAATTGCATCTTTACAAAAGATCATGAATGCTTTTGCATCTCACTTGTGAGAAATACCTAGTATTGACTAATGGCACTGCAGCTTTGTGTTAGACTTTAAATGCCTTTGCATTTGATCTTTGGGGGACACCTAGCAGCTACTAGTGCAACTGCATCTTCATTTAGGAATGAGATTTTGGTGCAGGGCAGTGCAGCAAGTCACATTGCTGCTCTGCGCTGCCCTGCAACAAAGGGAAAGAGTAGGAATGAGGCATATCTATGGCATGGGGCACATTCTTGTCCTTTCCCCCTTTACTAGCACCATTTCAAAAGCCTAGCACCAATGCAGGCCCCCTTGCACTATGGTGCAAGGGCGTCTACGTTGCATGCATGATTGTTTTTGTGCAGAAAGGTGCCCCTTCAAACCAATCGTCGGAGGCTTTTTCTTCTTTCTAAGTGTGCTGCAGAAAAGGTCTCAATGCTTTTGCATCTGACTTGATTAGGGACACCAAGTAATGACTGGTGGAACCGTAGCTTCTTGTAAAAAGTTCAATTCTTTTCCATTTGACTTGAGCTGGATACATTGCACCTTCATGAAAGAATATCAAAGCTTTATTAGAGTAGCAAAAGTGTATATGCAAATTTTTATGTTGATGCCACCCCCCCCCTCAACTTTGTGAAGGACATTTTAAGCAGCTGCATCTTACTCAAGTGGGAGATTTAGTAACAAAGTGAGTTATTGTGACAGACTTGTTAAACAGTTGCTTCTGACTAGAGTTCTGAAGGGCTGAAGTCTTGTTAAAGACTTCACTCAGTTTTTTCTGACTCAGATGGGACATCTAGTACTTGAAGTAACTGTAGCTATGTGAAGGGCCAGAACGATTGGATTTGCCAATGCTAGTTCTTACCCTCTTGCCTCATTGCCTTCTTTCTTTCTTTCCTTCTTTCGTTTTTTATTCCTTTCTCCTTTCTTGCTTTCTTCTTTCTCTTTCCTTCTTTCTTTCTTGACTTCTTTATTTCCTTCTTTTTGTCTTACCTTCCTACATCACTTCTGTTTCCTCCCTACCTTCCCTCCCTCCTTCATCCAATGCTAGATTGACTGATATTTTTTATGTTTGCATTAGCTAGCACCTCCAACACCTTTTAATTTTGATAAAATTATGTGTATAACCTAGTTACTTTTAGGTATTTTGACTAGACTGCATCCATTAAGGGTCATGCTGCCTTTTCACAAGGAACACATCCACATACAAAGTAGTTACCATCAGTGGCATGGAGAACTAAGGTAAAATGTGTGTTTTTCTTTAAGACCCAAAAAGCGTTTTTATCTGTAGCAATAGACCTTTTTAGACTGATAAGGGTCACATAACTTCCCAAAAAAAAAACGTTTTGAAAAAACCATGACAAAACAAAACAAGAATGACCAGTAGGCTGGTGGGCAATGCCCAAACTATTGCTTTGCCAATGCTTGTTTGTAAATAGCAAGAAATTATAGATTTTTTTTAATCCCTTATTGTCACTTATTGTGAATGGCTACCATTTCTTTGTTCTAACATTTCCAAGTATTTCCCAGCAGCTGCTCTATCACTAAACATGTTCCTGGTTTGATGGCTTTTTCCTATATAATGTCACAAGCTTGACTTTTTGTTCAGATGATTAATTGTGCATGTAATGCTTGAAAGGCTTACTAAGCTAAACTGATTAAATATTTCGCTCAATGCACCGAGACACAGGAGCTTTATGTAAATATGACCTGAAGATCATACATGCTGCCAAGAGCTGCATTCATTTTCACTGTACCCTCTGCACCTCATTTTAATTGTTCACATTCACAGCATCTACATTCTCAGCATCTACGTATTACTCAATTCACGTGCACCTTTTTCCCTTCAAAAGCTTTACCCAGCTACACAACTTAATTAAATATTTCACTGAGGAACAATGAGCCAATTACTTTTTATCCACTGGCACTCAATTCTTTCTTCTAACGGTACGGATTAGAACAAATGACTTACAGTTGAATCAAGGCAAATAGGTTGATGTTTTCGGAAATTCAAAAAAATACTCCACAGAATACATTTACAAAATGGCTTCTGCCAGACTTAGCTTTACTACTCTCCCTGACAGGAAATTAAATTAAGGGTTAGAAGAGTGCTAGGCTTGAGGGTTTTCATGCAGGCTGGAAAAGTCATAGACCTCCATTCACCAAAATACCAGGGGTATGAAAAGAATCATTGCGAAACCGTTGGCCCCCAATCTAATCACTGGAAGACTCTTTGGCACGGATTAACAAAAGTGTCTTGCCTTGCAAAGCAGCGCAGCACATCAAAAAGCTGCGCTGCATGACAGGGAGAGAGCAGGAGTGTGCCATATCTACAGAGATATGTCACTCTCCTCCCCTCTGCCTGGTGACGGTGCAGAATGTTGCTGCTGAGCACCACTTACACACCTTTGTGTCAGAGTAGAAGGGTGTGTGTGTGTGAATCTAGTATAGACGTTATACTGTAAGGTACCAGGGAGGGCTCTGAGACAAGATTGCTATGTCGGCTGAGATGTAGAACGTCTGTCTGTGCATGCTGAGGTATTGGGTCTGCCACTAATCCCAGATATCTTTTCTATACACTCATTTTGTTTCAGTAGAAGGGTTGAGGATTTTAGGTACTCTTTCTTAAAACAGGGCTTTTTATGGGGAAAGGAGACAACATCACCACGAGGGGGACAGACCACAAGCCCTAGGTGACCTTGCGGCAGTCGAGCCACTGACGCCAAAATTTTTCGCCTGGAGGTGCTCTTTAAAACTCGCTGGGGTTTACCACTGCGCAGGAGGCTCCCGGGCATGCGCCCTTGTGAAGACCAGGCCAAGAGCAGGCCCATCTGTGCCTGTCAGAGCCCGGAGGAGGACGGACTGGGCCACCCCCTTGGTACCATCTTGAGGTAAGCTTAGTCACCCATTGTAATTTAATTTGTATTCAGGTTCATATGTCTTTATTTCAGAATATTTCATCTTAAAAAGACAGTCCTAAAATGCTCTACCTTGAGCAGAATACAGTAAATATCCATATTAAAACTGTCAAGCATTACAATAAAAGAAAATTATTTTTACACCCGGAGATTTAATCCTAGACACTATACGTCACAAGATCGATCTACTAAAAGTGTCTTACAAAACGAGTAATATAACATGGGTAAAACAAAATTAAATCAGATGGCCACGGGATCGGTGGTATTTGTCCTAAGTAGGCATAAAGCCTCCATCCCAACCCGTGTTCTCATGTTCATACAAATTGGTTTTAACCATTTTCTCCGGGGGGCTAGGTATGCGGGGCAAACAAAGAAAACATGGCCTATTGACTCTTTTTGGTCCCTACACCATGGGCAAAACTCGTTAGGGGTACCACTCCATATAGAAGTGAATGACCTCAGGGGGAGCGATCCGACCCTAAATTGGTTGTATAATTTCCTATCTCCACTCTCAGAGATAATATCCCAATAGTCCTCAAGGGAGGGGTCAAGCTTATGTACCAAAAATCTCCCAGTCAAAGAGGTGGAATCTGTCTGTGTGATAAGTTTTTGTCTTATTGTAGCCCAATATAGTGCTTTGAAATCCCTTTTTGAGGGAAAGACACTTTTTTCTGGGGACATCCACAGCTGACCTAGGCCCATATTTTCCAGTAGTGTTCTTACTTGTCTAAACCACGGGAGGTTGCCTGATCCCACTATGGATCTAAGATCCGAGATTTCATTTGCAAAAAGTGCCAATTCCGGAGTTGTCCATAAACTCCTCCACAGAGCTACTGATCTAAAACGGGCAACATCGTCTATAGAATTACAACCTAGGTCAAGTAACAGAGGCTTCATTGGGCTCGATTGGGGAAGACCAACCAAGTTTCGAAGGAATTTGTTTTGAACTTTAACTAATGAGGAAAGGTACGAGAGGCCCATAAGTCCGAACCGTACAGGATCGCTGAACTTATTTTAGCATTATATATTTTTAACGCAGGACCTATCCTTTTAGTCATGGAAGATCTCTGTTCCTTGATTAGGCACCCTGTCAACTGGGCAAACTTTAAGGAAAGTACGTCGAGCTGGGGTTTCCAACTAAGCCTATTTTCCAATACCACCCCAAGATATGTCATAACTTTCACCTGCTCCAACCCATAACCATTCATGCTAACATGACCAGTCTGCGACCTATTTTTAGATAACACCATGAATTTTGGCTTGGTGACATTAACTTGTAGGTCATTATGTTGACAAAATTCCTCAAAATTATTTAGGGCGGTCTGAAGACCCTTCTGAGTTTTTGAAAGTATGAGGGTGTCATCCGCAAAGATAAGAAGCGGAAACTTTGTACCACCTAGGGCTGGACCATCTGTGGGTGTTTCATCAAAGTACTGCACGACCCTGTTAATGAATAACAGAAACAGGGTCAGTGCAAGTACACAGCCCTGGCGTACACCGCGAGTGACAGGAAATCTCTCAGTAACCTGCCCCTGAGTACCCCACCTAACCTGTGCAAAATTTGTGTCATGAAGTCTTTTCACTATTTCCAAAAGATCACGTGGCATTCCTCTAGTTCCTAATGCCTCCCACAGCTTAGCTCTTGGAACTAAATCAAATGCAGACTTTAAGTCTACAAACGCTGCATAAATAGTACCTCCACCCAAAGTAACCGCCTTCCAATAAATGAAAAGGAATCTGAACACCTGGTCGATCGTACTGACACAGGATCTAAAGCCTGCTTGTATAGGGGACAGGACGTTCTCAAGATCTATCCAATCCTGAATTTTGGCTAACACCATCCTAGCTATAATTTTCTGGATGGCGTCTATTAAACTGATGGGGCGGTAATTTCCCGGGGCCGAGCGATCCCCCTTTTTAAATATTGGTAAGATCTCGGCCCCCCGCCAAGAGTCTGGGATTGGAGCCCCTTTCGCTATGGCGTTAGCTAAGAGGGTGATATATGGCACCCAGTTCAAAGGGTCGTATTTAAATAGGTCGGCCTGGATGCAGGCAATGCCTGCCGCTTTTCCAGCTTGTACCAACCTAAGTGCATTCTCTACATCTTTGCACATGAACACTAGGGAGGGACACGTGGTCGGTGATTTTATCGAAGAGTCGACAGAGACACAAACTGTTTCTGATTCATGGCCCCTAAATTGGGACTCAAAATGTTCGACCCAATCAGCTACGGACACATGATTTGAAGGAACAGGCAATTCCACTGTACTTCCCCATTTAACGATCTGCCAGAACTTAGTCTGGTTTACTTGCCTCTAATAGGTCCTGCCAATGTTGGTCTTCCCACTCTTTCTTGGCCTGCCTTTGGATTTTTTTATGCTCAAGCCTTGCTAACCTGATGTTTTCGATAACTTGCGATTTTAGGGCTTTAACCAGGAAACTATGTGCCAGACGGCACAATTTATTATACCATTTATTCCCCGATTTGTTTGGTATAGGTTTGCCAGGTTTAGCACTTTTAGAGAAAAGGGTTTTCAGAACTCTAAAGAGCTGCTCATGGAGTACACTGACATTCGTAAGTTGATCTTCTTGTTCAACCAGTCCCTGTAGGGCACAGAAGGTGGTGGAAACCTCATAGGAGACCCTATCTAGGATTAAGGGATCATCTACTACCCTAAATTTTCCAGTCATTATTCCAACTTATTTGTGGCATTTTTTCGTTAATATAATTAGGAAGAGAAAGGTTGGAGGCTCCCTGAGTTCATTTACACCTCCCCCTACTTCAACGTCAATCGACATGAGGTTACAAAGAGTGGTGAATGTCATCAGTAATGAAATAGAACTTACAGAGAGAAGACTCTCCCTTACTTCAATGAATATGGCTATATCTCTGGATCAATCACCTGCCACACCAGACTGTTTCAAGTTCTGTGAGAGTCCCCAAACACTCAAAGCGGCTGGCTAAATCATTCCAAAGGGAAATATCTACTCAGAGAGATGTATCATCAACAACTCCTGTACATACCTTAATTCCCTCCTATGATGACTCCCTTCCCCTGCTGGGGGGGGGGGGTAGTTCTATTGGTCTGATGCCAAACCTGCCAGCAGGGGCATTTTTCCTTGAGGATTGCTTGGAAGAGTTAAAAGTTCTGATGCAGGCATTATTATCACCGTTTATTGCATGGCAAGATGTTCTTGAATGTTTGCTTTTGTCTTCCAAGTGCCAGAGGCCTATACATTGCTTGAATTCCATTGCAGCACCAGTTTCAAATCCTGATTCAGCAGTGGGCCAAAGGCGGGCTGAAACCATCAAATGCCCGCTTGCCTCAGCACAGGGTGATCCACCTGTTAGGGCTCTAATTTCAAGCCAAAATCCAGCAAATTTTCTCTCAGCGGCCTCTGGTTCTGCTCCTATTCAATGTAGGCATTGTCAAACGTAGACACCTGAGTGTCACAATATAAGGAGACATGGCTCTATGGGGTGCCCAACTCAAACAATCAACCAGCTGGTGATTAATCTTACCCCAGCTTCTTGCCTGTACCTCTTAGAACTGACAGGAGTTCCTCCACTACGAAAGGACCAGCAGAAGTCACACAAAGATCTGCTTAATAAGACCTTGCATTGGCGACCAAGCATAGGAACTTCACCCCTAAGTTGAAAAGTTTCATTGACAAGAACAGTGGGTTGGATTGGTTCTGGGCCTGAGGACCTGCAAGGTGACTATATAGTTGTAAACTTTAAGGCAACCTCTTTGGTTGAGCATCTGATATTTGCATAGGAAAGAAGATACCAGGCCACTACTAATATCCTACCACTCCCCTTGGGCTACTTTTATAAACCTAGTCTGACTGCATTTAAGTCTCTTTGTAACCAAGCTGCTGTTCCCAATCTTTCGATGGCACCACTTTTCGGTATTACGGTCCACAACTGTTATGATGTTCTGGCAGATGTAGACTGACTGGATGATTTAGAGAGGGAAAGTCATTTAAGCGTTGTTGCTACTGATAACACAAGTTTGACGCCAGCCTCTTCTATCAAATTTGTTTGCAGGAATATTTCAGGATTACACTCCAAGATTTTCCTACCCAGACAGGTGTAATTTTATTGATCTAAATGATATACGCCTGTTCCAGGAGACCTGGTTCACTATCCCGCTTTTCCGCTAAGGGTTTGCTTCTTATAGTTAGTTGACCATCTTCTCAGGGAGAGGTAGGCCCACAGGGGGAGTTACAATTTTGGTTAAAACCCTTTTTTTTCCTCGACTGCTCCCTATCGAACAGATAGGAACAGCTCGGAGTGTTTAAAACGCCACTGCTCTCCTCTCCGATGCTCTTTGTCAAGACCTTGTTTTTGGTTTTTTTGGAACGCGTCAGCACCCTCTCTACTAAGACTCGTACCCTGAATGTCTTGCTGACTGTATTATGTTTGCTTTCTTTTGCACTGCTCTGTACTTGTTGTGAAGCGCTCCGATACCTTCCGGTCAGGCTAGCGCTATATAAAACTTCTTAAATAAAAAAAATAAAATAATTAAGCTGGGCTCACCTGATATACTTGCCGTTAGACTTGCATTTTCAGATTCTACTTTATGTCATATTTATAATGTATACTGTAGACCTAGGGGCGGCAAGCCTAAGTTGAATGTGATCAGTTTGTTATCTGCACAATCTAACACCCATGGAACCAGACACATTTCCAGATTTACGAGGAATCATAAACCTGGAAACGCGTCAGTATGCAACGCCCTAGGGGTGGCGTAGCGAAGGGCAACGAGGAGAAATGTTTTCATTTCTCCTCCTTTTTTCCTCTTCCAATGTGTGCTGCATTCTACAGCATGTATTGAAAGAGGAAAATGCCTGTAGTGATTGTTTTCGTGCAGAAAGGTGTTCCTTCCTGCACGAAAACTATCTGCCCATGTCGCAGGCATCCTTGCACCAGGGTGCAAGGGTGCCTCGCTGGCGCATGACAGCTGTTTGTGCGCCAGCGCAGGCAGAGCACAGGAATCACACATATTATTGTCGCATTCCTGTGCTCTGAAAGTGACTCAGTGCAGCGCAGCCAAATGGCTTGCGGAATGCACTGATTCACTTTTTCGTAAATCTGCCCCTCAGTTTCTCTCCCTACTAATGTGATGAAAATCGTTGAAGTTGACCTAAACTGCCAGTATGAGCCACTAGACACCTCTTTTAGACTTCACTCCATTATGGAGGATCAACTATGGTCTATGCCACAACTGTCAATTACAGTAGCAGTTAGATGGTCCCCTCTAGCAATCCAATTAAATGCTTTTAACTTTAAACCAGGGCTAGAGGGCCTGCAATGGTAGATCTAATTCAAATAGGGAGGAAAGTCATGAATTTAATCGACTCAGGGGTTCTAGTCTTTTGGATTATATTTTATTGAATGCCAATTCTGGCCTATTCTTATAGATATGACATGAATTTCCTGTACTAATAATGATCACACCCCTTATCGGTAGACCTGAAGGTGACATCGCCTATAGTATGTTATAACCGTGACAAACCTTTTAATATACAGTTGGCCCCCAAGCAGGAGAGAATTCAGGTAGGTGCAAGAATCTGTGCCCTCCAATAAAACTATTGTGGCAGCCAGCACTCTGACTATATTGAATAGATAGGACCACTACTTGGGTCCTTCGAGTGGCACTACTTGATTCAATAAGGCCTCTGTTTCACCCTTTTGTTTGTTCCCATTACCTCAACCACTCCCTTATGGACCTGAAGAAGTGTGAAGGATCTCCTCCTGAGACCACACCATAGCCAAAACATGTCGACCACATCCTTTTTTTTATATAAACAAACACTACACTTGTCTAGCTACTTAAGGCCATAATAACACTTCAGCAGCACTCAGCCATTTGATTTTTGAAACCATGACAGAGGGATCCCCTCATTAAATTGGTCTACCTTAGATACCCTCTAGTAATCTTTAATAGCAACCCTCATATGACACTGCACACCAACCCGCACACACCATACAGCGAGATCACAAAAAGATCTCTTTCCAAGTGACCCTTCGGGGGACCCATAAGGCATTACTGCACCGGCCCAACAAGGAGCACTGCCCTACGAGGAAGCATGACATCCTTTGGGATGTGTGAGGGCATCAAGTAGAAGTCTCTCTGACTTCTTTCCATTTCTCTAAAACTACCCTTTCCCAACTCTTATCTCAGGAACAGTGACGTATCTACTATTCAGGAGCACGAGCCACTGGACCTATATACAGCTCATTGTCCCCCATTCCCACTTTTCAGTTAATACTAAGAGGAAGGGGTCCCAGTGTGATGGAACGTAAATTAAAAATTCTCATCAATTCACAAAACAAATGAATGCATCCACAGTGTTTTATTCACAATGGGATGGGGTATACTTCATATACATATAATTATTATCAAAAACTTTCTAGACGGTTGTGCAGTGCCCCAGGGGGAAGGGTGGGGAAGGACGGTGATCAAGTGAGGATGTAGTGATGGGAAGGAGTAAGTGACAGAAAAATCAGCAAGTTAACTAAAGAATATTGGTTGGATATACTCAAAACCAAACAAAGACCAAAGGTTCAAAATTAGAATTTACGAAACGTTATACTTCACATAACACAATAAATGTTAAATATGATGGCGTGAAGTTAACAGTCAAGCAAAGTGTTGTCGACGTTTCGACCCTCTAAGTTAGGCAGGAATTAATTGTGCCCTTGCTGTGGGGTCTTCATCAGGACATATAACGGGGCCAGCAACCTAATTTATAAAAATACATCATGGAAACATTATAATTCATATTCCTGGACTGTATCTCATATTGCATTGTCATCGCACATAAATCTAAAATAGCACACGGACAGAACCACATTCGAGAATGTCGGACTCTTATAGATAGTACATTGATGAGGTAACTGTATCCTTGACATTGCTGGTAACATTATCGTTATGGTGACCATTCGGATCCATATATTTGCACAGTACATGTATTATATGGAAACACCAACTATCATTGAACCATGACAAAATCCGTTGGGAGAAGGAAATAAATACGGATAGGAGAAGGTATGGCTCATAATGAGAACTTAATTGCCAGTAGAAGCATGGTATCAAACAAGATAGGGAAATCAAACATGTACCTTGGTTGTATATTGAATAAGTATTAATGATTGGGAGCGGTGGACGCCGGAGGATTGTTGCCATTCAGTGTATCTGCAATGGTAGACAGAAACTGGAGCTAAAAAAAAGGAGCTAAAAAAAGTCTGGGGATCGTTCCGAGGGACCGATTGACATAAATAATGAATAACGCTATAAATAGTAATAACGCTGGTTCACCTACCCAAAGTCAAATGTGGGACAACTTAGTGGCCGTGGGTACAGCAATTACCGCGATCTGCAAGTAAATAAAAAATAAAAAATAAAAAATATAAATCATGGAGTTGTTCCCACAGCTATAGCCACATGGGGTTAGCTAGAGAACAAGAAGGCTTACCCACTAAAGAACTGTTATTGGCATCGTGGAAAGATGGGAGCAATCAGTGGTTGAGGGAGCAGACGAAGTCTCAATGGAGACGTCGTGCGGTTACTTAGCAGCGGTCACCGTTCGAAGTCTGTAATATAAGTGGAACGGAGGGGACACCGTTAGATTTGCCCACCCTAAAGGATAACATTTGTGCAGTAGGGACGGAGAGGAAGTGGCGAAAGGGCCGATATAGGCACTTACAAGAATACTCCAGCACATGAGTAGAATTCGATGTGAGGTTCAGGGGGCTCCGTTAGTTGATCATTTCAAAACAGTAGGACACCCCCCGGAGAGTCTTCGGTGGGTGGTAATTGAAAAAGCTATACTGGGCCCCCGGGGTGGTGACATCACGAGTATCCTCAATATACGTGAATTAAAGTGGATGTTCTTTTTTGATTCCATTGACACAGGCCTAAATGAACATGACAGCTCGTTCTCACAATTTGCCACCTTACTGTAAATACTTGGCCTTTACCCTCGTGTGAGAGGTACGCCATGTCTCACAGTGACATTACCAAATGTAGAAGTGGCCTTTACCCCTATGCTGGAGGTACGCCTTATTGATCTGTTCTCATCTTCTGGTAATTGGCATGCCGCCCATGATTAATTGACAATATTTTTATTTTCACCAACTACCTCAGGCACTACCTGTTTGGCACACACACTTCGATAATCAGGTGGTATTCATGTAATTATCTCTATGTCAGAGCCACCTCTCCGTTGCTGTACCTACTATCGACGAGAAAAAATGGCCTATCTTCCATCAATGTACAGCGAACGGTTTGCCATTCAAGCTGCTACTACCCTTTCAAATAGATTTCCACCTGGGCCTATTTAATGTGGTGACATTCGACAACAATTTTTTGCCAGACTACCTAAACCGTTAAGTAATTTTGCTCTACTCCAGCAATGGATACTGCTATACAATAGCTTGGTCCGTTTTTTACTTTCATGCCCCATTTAGAAACCACGTGGTAAGGTTTCTATAGTTACTTTACAAGCAGGAAACGTGGCTCGCCCCAGCTTGTCTGAGCGGCGTTCCCAGCCTGATTCATTCGGCTCATAGTAAGTGTTTCTTATGGACATTCCGTCAACTCACCTCTCCCCTGTTCCCCCTCAACTAACGCATTCCATCAAGGTGGGCGCGTTTAACGGTCCCCTTCATTTCATTTATATTGCAGACTCTGTGCATTCGGGTTGCTGCAAAGTAACAGCACGGCGTCTCTGGCGTTTCCGTTCCCAGTGATTCGGCTACAAGTAAGTGCCTATATCGGCCCTTTCGCCACTTCCTCTCCGTCCCTACTGCACAAATGTTATCCTTTAGGGTGGGCAAATCTAACTGTGTCCCCTCCGTTCCACTTATATTACAGACTTCGAACGGTGACCGCTGCTAAGTAACCGCACGGCGTCTCCATTGAGACTTCGTCTGCTCCCTCGACCACTGATTGCTCCCATCTTTCCACGATGCCAATAACAGTTCTTTAGTGGGTAAGCCTTCTTGTTCTCTAGCTAACCCCATGTGGCTATAGCTGTGGGAACAACTCCATGATTTATATTTTGTATTTTTTATTTTTTATTTACTTGCAGATCGCGGTAATTGCTGTACCCACGGCCACTAAGTTGTCCCACATTTGACTTTGGGTAGGTGAACCAGCGTTATTACTATTTATAGCGTTATTCATTATTTATGTCAATCGGTCCCTCGGAACGATCCCCAGACTTTTTTTAGCTCCTTTTTTTTTAGCTCCAGTTTCTGTCTACCATTGCAGATACACTGAATGGCAACAATCCTCCGGCGTCCACCGCTCCCAATCATTAATACTTATTCAATATACAACCAAGGTACATGTTTGATTTCCCTATCTTGTTTGATACCATGCTTCTACTGGCAATTAAGTTCTCATTATGAGCCATACCTTCTCCTATCCGTATTTATTTCCTTCTCCCAACGGATTTTGTCATGGTTCAATGATAGTTGGTGTTTCCATATAATACATGTACTGTGCAAATATATGGATCCAAATGGTCACCATAACGATAATGTTACCAGCAATGTCAAGGATACAGTTACCTCATCAATGTACTATCTATAAGAGTCCGACATTCTCGAATGTGGTTCTGTCCGTGTGCTATTTTAGATTTATGTGCGATGACAATGCAATATGAGATACAGTCCAGGAATATGAATTATAATGTTTCCATTATGTATTTTTATAAATTAGGTTGCAGGCCCCGTTATATGTCCTGATGAAGACCCCACAGCAAGGGCACAATTAATTCCTGCCTAACTTAGAGGGTCGAAACGTCGACAACACTTTGCTTGACTGTTAACTTCACGCCATCATATTTACATTTATTGTGTTATGTGAAGTATAACGTTTCGTAAATTCTAATTTTGAACCTTTGGTCTTTGTTTGGTTTTGAGGATATCCAACCAATATTCTTTAGTTAACTTGCTGATTTTTCTGTCACTTACTCCTTCCCATCACTACATCCTCACTTGATCACCGTCCTTCCCCCCCCTTCCCCCTGGGGCACTGCACAACCGTCTAGAAAGTTTTTGATAATAATTATATGTATATGAAGTATACCCCATCCCATTGTGAATAAAACACTGTGGATGCATTCATTTGTTTTGTGAATTGATTAGAATTTTTAATTTACGTTCCATCACACTGGGACCCCTTCCTCTTAGTACTAATGCAACCCAGGTCCCAGTGACTATGTTTGGGTAAACCCCCTCCTCCTTACACCCTTTTCAGTTAAAGCATGGAAGGGTCGCTCTTTCTAATATTATCCTTAGTCACCTTTGGGATGCACCTTTAAAGGCTAGATGGAACATAAGTTGAGCCTGCTGCGTCACCAGTCAAATGTGGGATTCCGCTAAAGGAAAGATAATTGAGGCCTGGAGAATTTTGGGGATGAAATTGAGCTGACAACAGCTAAGAAACTGCATGCAGTTTAAATATGGGTCCTTGTTGCTCCTTTCCTTCCTCTTCCGTGCATTGCAGAAAAGCGAAAAGATCGCACATGGAGACAATCTGGGAAGATTTGCTAAGGACAAGCAAACTACCAAATAGTGGTGAATTCTGGAATATCATTAATAAGTTATCAAAAGGAACGGGTGGACAGTATAACATTGGAATCAGCGAAACAACATGGGTTCATTATATTGAAAGCCTGTATAATATTCACAGGAATCATCCCCACAAAGAAATAAATAAAGACTTCAAAAAAAGTTGATCAGCATGAAAGTACTGACCTAGAAGAACTAACTCTTCTGACAACAGTTAAACAAACAACTACCTTGATAAAAAAACTGAAAGCGGAAGAAGCAGCAGGCCCCAATGGGATTCCAAACGCCCTATTCAAATATGATCCCGATTTCTGGGCAAAATACCTGACGCCGCTATTTAATCATCTATATAAAGAAAAAAAGATACCGCAGTCCTGCAAAGGTAACATCGTCCACCCAATATACAAAAACGGGTGTAGAACGGAACCCGGGAATTACAGATTGATAGCACTAATTGATGTAGAGGCAAAGCTCTTCGCATCTTGTATATTGATTCACCTCCGACAATGGATAAATAAAAACAAAATAGTACCAAAATACCAAACGGGTTTTATGGAAGGCACGGGTTGCACAACTAATCTTTCAGCACTGGCACTGCTAATCGAAGGAGCAGGAAAAAAGAAGACCGGACTGATGGCCTGCTATATAAACTTGAAATCTGCCTTCGATCGCGTTCCAAGACACCGCCTATGGAAAAAACTTGAAACATGGGGTCTCCAGCTGACTTTAATTGACATTATAATAGCCTTATATAGCGGAACGTGGGCAAAAGTAAACCTTGGTGACGGGAGACGAATATCCGCAGAATTAAAAATAAGAAATGGCCTCAAACAGGGCTGCGTGCTCTCTCCAAGCCTTTTTAACATATATTTGGCAGATTTAGAAAGTCATCTGCAGAACGTGAACGGACATCCACCAAAATTGGCCAACGAATGTATCCAGTTTTTACAATATGCAGACGACATTGTGGTTTTAAGTCAAACACCGATAGGTCTCCAAAGAATAATAACCAAATTAACGAAGTACTTTGACTGTGAAGGTCTAGAATTAAACATCAAAAAAACGAAAGTGGTGAGATTGGCGGGCTCAAGTAGATGATCATTCAAATGGTATACAAAGGACAAACATATTAAGGAAATAACATCATATAAATACTTGGGGGTTACAATAAGCAAAAATATGTCCTTATTACATCA
This sequence comes from Lissotriton helveticus, assembly GCF_964261635.1. Taxonomy (NCBI): domain Eukaryota; kingdom Metazoa; phylum Chordata; class Amphibia; order Caudata; family Salamandridae; genus Lissotriton; species Lissotriton helveticus. The sequence goes on along the minus strand of NC_136067.1, from coordinate 1,065,869,208 downwards.
AAAAAGAAACATCATCGCAAAAGCACAGTCATTGAGTTTCGCCTACAGAACACTTCAAAAGAAATTGCAATGCCCATCACATGACCATCTCCTAAAAGTAATGGCAGCCCAAGTATTACCATCTCTCTCCTATGGGCTAGAAATATGGCACGGGAAAGAAATTGACATTTTAAACACACTCCAGACAAAAATATATAAATCAGTGTTTAACCTTTACAAAGGATCGGCTCCAGCTCAAATAAGATTGGAATTTGGCTTGCAAAATCAAACATATCAAAGGAAAGCGGTCCTAGCGAAATGGTGCTGGAAACTTAGATCAGCAGAATTAGGATCACTAAATAACCTATGTTGGCTAGAAATCAAAAAACAATATGATCAACAAGAACCCAATTCATGGGGTGGCGATCTGCGAACATCCTTAGAAACCCTCAAAATAGAGGAGATCTGGAACAGCCAACTGGAAGAAGCATCCTTTAAAAAGATTTGCAAACTAAATGCAAAAGCTCTATCTCTGATAGAAGACAAAAAGACTTTGGCCAAACGTCGACACGCATGGACTGTATTAAATTCATATAAACGATTAAAACCGCAACCTTACCTCATGGCACACTTTCGGCTATCTTTAAAAATGAAATTCATGGCTTTTAGACTGGGCGACCATTCTTCCAAAGACCTGATTCCGTCATGGAAAGATGCACACCAGGGGTCAAGATGTAGACTATGCGGGTACCATACGGAAACGTTGTGTCACCTACTGTGTACGTGCGAGTCAATAAAAGATGAGAGAAGAACTTTGTTGAAACCAATCCTAAATACCCTTCAGATCCGCACCTGCAGGCAAGCTATTATCAGCTGGATGGGAGCGGGTTCGAACATTCTAATATGTTGCGGGGTAAAATTTATGAAAATAGTAGAGACTTTGTTTTTAAAAGCCGAAACAACCTAAAAATGGGGACTGGAAAATAAAGTTTTACTTTTTAAGAATCGGAAAATATATTGTAAGAAATGAATTTTATCCTTTTTCTACTAAATTGAAATCTGTATATGTATACTTTATGGTTGTGATAAACCAAATAAAGTTAATTTTTGACTTGACTCCTTCGAGAGAAAAGGCCCCAGTGATATAATTTGAGTTCTCTGACAGGAAAGAGCTTATCCACTGTACTTCCCCATTTAACGATCTGACAGAACTTAGTCTGGTTTCTTAATTTGCTTGCCTCTAATAGGTCCTGCCAATGTTTGTCTTCCCACTCTTTCTTGGCCTGCCTTCGGATTTTTTTATACTCAAGCCTTGCTAACCTGATGTTTCTGATAACTCGCGATTTTAGGGCTTTAACCAGGAAACTATGTGAAGGTTCAACAAGAAAATGGACCCCAAATATGCTCCTTAGGGATTTGACAGGTACACTTGTTTTGGAAGTCAAGCTTTCTAAGGTCATTCGTTTGGTAGACAATGTGAGGGAGATTTAGGCCAGCAAGGCCTGTGCCTGTCGCGGTCTTGGCGCGGACGGGCGCAGACGGGCTTGCCTTTGGCGCGCCTAAGGTGCGCCCGCTGCGCGGTCACCACATTCTGGATTAAATAAGGGACAGGAAGTGGAGGGGGGAGCCAGAAATCACGAACCACCCTAACCACTAGAGCGCTAATCTTCAGGCGGGTCAGGATAATGTTCCTGGCACCGCGTTAGCGCTCTAGATACAAAGGCCCCAGGAAACAATACGAAGGACGTACGATAGTGCAAAGTAAGCAAATTACGAAGTATCTATTTAAAAATGTTGCCTCAGTTAAAAACAAGCAATACAATTTAAACTCTCAGCTATGCTTGTGTCCAGATAAAAAGTTACAAACAAAGTTACTACCCTTGCACCTTTTATTGGAGACGTCCATGGTGGTAGGGATTTGTCCTCCACAGTTTTTAGGGAACACCTACTTTGGTTGGTTGTACCACGCTTTGTATCCATTATAAATTAGTTATGCTGCATCCCACTGCTACTACTTTTAACTGATGCTTAGCGGTAACTCCACATTTAACACAATATGGAGACCCCGCAGCGGGAGCTTCAGTGATTTTTTTTGTAGAAATGGATGCAGTGTTCTGCTTTGAAGTTTCTTAATCCTGGCTCATATTTGCGGCAGTAGATGCTAATGATAATACGTTTCATAAATACACAACGTCCCAGGCACCTGTTGCATATGGCTCATATGCACTTGTTGACATTTTTCTTACAGTCTGGAAACTCCAATCTTAGTTTAATGGTGCCCTTTCTTGTGTGCCTGTAACTGTTCGAATAGGCCCTCTTGGTAACAAAGGGGCCCCATGGCCGGTACTAGTATGTTATACCCCACATCCAGATTTATTAAATTTGTATTTAGTACAAACTTAGGCTTCGTATAATGTTCTTGTCATCCTATATAAACAACTTACTTAGTATATTTCACTGGCTGATGTGGCATGCTAGCTCAAGCTCAGTTGCCTGCAGCTCGTGTCATTAATTCAGTAACTGTTCATTCAGTTATGGGCAAACGACCCACAAATATTGCGGAAATTCTATTTTGGATAGCTAAAAAAATTGATCAACTTGAAGCTGTGTTTCTGATATGGGAGTGCAAGAAAAGCCATGAATTTTCACCATGTGCTTACACACTGGACTTATTCCCACTCTAGCGGACTGCAATGCCTCGGAGACTATTTTTGTCACTGTATACATACTTTGTCGTGGTATTCCCTCAATGGCTGTTCCATCGAATGCCCTCCAACCAATAAAGAATGAACATGGAGCAGGTCCTTCCCTAAATATGGGGGTGAAACTTGTGGGTGATTTTCCTGTTGTCTCCGAAAAGATTTTTTCTAATGTTAAGTATAAAGCAGTGTCTTTGGCTATATGCCAGTGACTTGCCGCGGTGGCAGCAGCCGACCGTGAATGCGAGTCGCCTGTAATAATTGCTATGTATATATGTCTTTAGGGAGTAATAGTTTGGGAACCAGACCTTCAGTACTACCACTTGGCAAGCCTAGCTCTGACAAGGATGACAGATCTACCCATGAGGTTACCAAAAAATGATGTGATAAATCTAGACAACAACAGAAAGATAAACAACGTGAAGGCACTCCACCGCTGAAGTCCCTCTTAAAGACTATATGATTTTCATGATCTGACTAAAATCAAAAGGCCTGATAGTTATTAGATTCTTGATCTCTGTTCTCCTCTTTCCTTTCAGGACTCATCTGACCAACAGTACAATAGAGAGGGAATATCTGACAGCAGACAAGAAAATACATGAAACCAACAAGGTAAACACAGCCCTAGTCTGACGTGAAAATAAAGAAGGAGGATTAACTTCCTCCATATAAACCCCCTTTTCAGAAAAAGAAAGTTGCAGCTCTAACTGCAAAATATGCCAGAGACAGTAAGTACCCTACTTCTGAACATAAGTTGGGCAATGACTCTCCAAAACAGTGCAGCAGAAGTCACTATAGTATAACGTAATCTCCACCAATTTCTGGTGGTGAAAGCAATTGAAACATTTATTATGGTTGAAATCGTAGAACCCTGAGTCGCCCCCCCAGATAGGCTATATCCCTATGATATTCAAATTGAAAGTGAGGTTAAACGCACCATTAAAGCTTCTTGGACAACTTGACTACTTATTATGACATTCTCTTAGCAGAGTTTGATTGGCCTCCACCTTTTGTTCCTGCATCCCATAGGATGAGGGAGTCATTCTCCCTTCTTTCTCACACCTCGTCCCTGATGAAGTCAAGCAAGCTTATGAAACTGAATGGGTTCTTGCTTTGGTCCTGCTCTTTATCGTAACCATACTGGTTGAGATAAGCATTATCCTCTTTTTCCTGTTCTGAAACCAGTTCATTCTTATCTCATTGTCTTAGATTATACATATTTGAATAGTCATACATGCACATTTACGGTGCAAAATACTCACAGTACAGCACTTATTAATAATGTGGTCCGTAGAAAATATAAAACCAATTTGGACATTTCCAACAGTTTTTTAAGCACCCTAGGTTTCCAAATGTGCTAGGCATGACTTCCGATGGACTATAAGGACACCCGAGAGTCTTTGTTGCACAAATTGTGTCAATTCATCATGAAATCGACCATGATTCACTGTTCTACATAGATGATATCTACCTGATGGATGATGAATTAAACCCCCATCTAGCGAGAGTGTGTTAGACCTGGCACCATTGGCGTGGGTCTCCCTTCCATTTTCGCTGTTGCCTCATGTGTTTTTGCTGGTGTTAGCTGCTCAGAGCACTGTGCCCCTGCCAATCAGTGCCACAGTGCAAGTGCTTCCTGTATAAAATGTATACATTGATTGGATTCCATGATTGGCTTATTTGGTTTACTGTCAGACACCAGTAAAGTGCACCAGGAGTGCCAGGGCTTGTAAATACAAATGCTGCTGGTCGGCTTGCAGCACTGGTTGTGCCACCCACAGAAGCGGCCTGGTAAAATGTGTCTAAGGTCTGACATTGCTGAACCTGTGTGCAGTCAGGTACTGTCATGCTGACTGCGCAAGTGCACCTACTTACCAGTCCCCAAACCTTCCCTTAGCTTCATATTAGTCACCCCTATGGTAGGCCCAAGGGCAGGGTGCATTGTAAGCATAAAGTAGGACAAGCCCTGATGTGTGTGGCATGTCCTAATAGTGAATTACAGCTTTTTTTGTTTTTCACTATTGTAAGGCTACCTGTTCTCATAGGGCAGAATAGGCTGTTGGAATTGTTACATACACATTCCTAACAGACTCAGGGAATATGGTAGAAAGTCAAGTTTGGTATGCCTGAACTCAGAATAATAAAATACATCTTTTAGTAAAGTTTATTTTAATATCCTGTGTTTGTAAATACCTCATTTAGAAAGTTGGTATTTGCTTGCCACTTCTGTTCTTGGATTTTCGTCACAATAAAATACACTGAACATAATCTTCACAAAAGTTATTTACATCCAAGGACCGGTTTCTGGCTATCAGCCTTCATCAGCCTGGATAGCTTGACTCCAGTGGTGTGGAGAGCCTGGGACTCACGTCTGAGCATACCCAGCCCACTCGGGGTGAAAATTGCAAAAAACACAGTTGATGGACAGAATGTAGAACAATGTCATACATTCACCCCAGTACAAGGATCTGGGCCTAAATCCATCGTTTTTTTGCACTCCACACCACCCTGGGTTAGACACTGGCGATATGCAAATCAGCTCTGACCCTGTGCCTCATGGGAACAGTCCAGTCCGAACTACCAAACCATGTCTTTCCCAGACCGGAATCAAGCATCCAAGGACCGGTTTCTGGCTATCAGCCTTCATCAGCCTGGATAGCTTGACTCCAGTGGTGTGGAAAGCTGATCCCCGATACTCACAGGACACACAATCTGGTATCATTACCACCTATTCAGTGGAAAGGTAATGTCAACAATGGTTGAAACATTTCACACTGTCTGCAGTAAAACATCTTCTCTCCTGTCTAAAGGCATGGATTTATCAGATTTTCTTTTAGGTCCCAAATCCCCACGTTCTAAAAGATTTATATTGGCTACCTGTAATGAAATTTGGGAATTATCCCAGATTGAAGCTGCTGTGCATTTAAGAGAAATTGACCAAGATAATTTAGATAAATTGCTTTGGGGGGTTGATGATAGTATTAATACGTTACCATCTCGTATTTACAATTTAAACAAAAATTGCATCATTTGTTATTGATATTGTGCAGAGTGAGATGTCAAGGTTGTATAATGGGCAAAGTCAGCTGAGATCTATTATGCTGTTTATTTGGACGAGTCAAACACTTAAAAATGGGCAGGTTCCATGTCATTACTTGAATTGCAGTGATTTGTTTCAGCATTTTAATTCAAAACCTAGACAAAAACTGAGGCCATTAATAAATACACGACCTACAAGACGCTTAATCTAGAAATATAAGAACAACTCCATTAACATAGCTGAAATGCCTTAGGCTGTGTGGTTAATATATGGTGTTACTGCACTGCTTATCTCGACATTTCAATTCAATCAATCAATCAATCAATCAAAGCATTTGTATAGCGCACTACTCACCCGGAGGGTCTCAAGGCGCTAGGGGAGAGGGGGTCCGCTACTGCTCGAACAGCCAGGTCTTGAGCTGCTTCCTGAAGGCGAGGTGGTCCTGGGTCAGGCGGATGTGGGTCGAGAGGGAGTTCCAAGTCTTGGCGGCGAGGTAGGAGAAGGACCTTCCCCCTGTGGTGGCTCTTCGGATGCGGGGTACAGCGGCGAGGGCGTGGCTGGTCGATCGAAGCTGGCGTTTGGGAGTGTAGAAGTTGAGGCGGCTGTTGAGGTATCCTGGGCCTTGGTTGTGCAGGGCTTTGTGTGCGTGGGTGAGGAGACGGAAGGTGATTCGCTTGTTGACCGGGAGCCAGTGCAGGTTTCTCAGGTGTCCGGAGATGTGGCTGCGGCGGGGGATGTCCAGGATGAGTCGTGCTGAGGCGTTCTGGATCCGCTGGAGTCTCTTCTGGAGTTTGGCGGTGGTTCCGGCGTAGAGGGAGTTGCCGTAGTCCAGGTGGCTGGTGACGAGGGCCTGGGTGACCGTCTTTCTGGTCTCGGTGGGGATCCACCGGAAGATCTTGCGTAGCATGCGTAGGGTATTGAAGCACGATGAGGAGACGGCGTTGACTTGTCTGGTCATGGAGAGGGAGGAGTCCAGGATGAAGCCCAGGTTGCGTGCGTGGTCTGTTGGTTTGGGTGCGCTGCCTAGGGCGGGGGGCCACCAGGAGTCGTCCCAGGCAGAGGGTGAGGATCCCAAGATGAGGACTTCCGTCTTGTCAGAGTTCAGTTTCAGACTGCTGTTCTTCATCCATTCGGCTACCTCTTTCATCCCTTCGTGTAGGTTGGCTCTGGCGGTGGCGGGGTCGTTGGTGAGGGAGAGGATCAGCTGGGTGTCGTCGGCGTAGGAGATGATGTTGAGGTTGTGCTGGCGTGCGATGGCTGCGAGGGGACTCATGTAGACGTTGAAGAGGGTTGGGCTGAGCGAGGAGCCTTGAGGAACGCCGCAGATGACTTCGGTGGCTTCTGATCTGAACGGGGGGAGGCGGACTCTCTGTGTCCTTCCGGCGAGGAAGGAGATGATCCACTCCAGTGCCTTCTCCTGGATTCCGACGTTGCTGAGGCGCTGTACTAGGGTGCGGTGGCAGACTGTGTCGAAGGCCGCGGAGAGGTCTAGGAGGATGAGGGCCGCTGTTTCTCCGTTGTCGAGCAGGGCTCAGATGTCATCGGTTGCTGCGATCAGGGCGGTCTCGGTGCTGTGGTTGGCCCGGAAGCCAGACTGCGAGAGGTCGAGGGATCCGTTCGTCTTGAGGAAGGCGGCCAGCTGCTTGTTGACGGTCTTCTCGGTGACTTTTGCGGGAAAAGGGAGCAGCGAGATGGGTCGGTAGTTCTTGAGGTCGGTGGGGTCGGCTGATGGCTTCTTCAGTAGGGCGCTGAGTTCGGCATGCTTCCAGCTCTCCGGGAAGGTAGCGGTGTTGAAGGAGGTGTTGATGATGTCCCGCAGGTGGGGTGCGATGATAGCATCAGCCTTGTTGAAGACGTGGTGGGGGCAAGGGTCGGTCGGAGATCCGGAGTGGATGGAGTTCATCGTGCGGATGGTGTCTTCGGTGCTGATCGTGGTCCAGGCGCGGGGGGTGGTGGTGGGGGGCGGTGGTTCGGTTGTGGCGTGCGTCGGTTGAGTGCTGAAGCTGTTGTGTATGTCCGCGATCTTGTTGTGGAAGTAGGAGGCGAGGGAGTTGCAGAGGTCTTGCGAAGGGGTGATGTTGTTGTTTCCGGCGTTGGGGTTGGAGAGCTCTTTAACGATGTTGAAGAGTTCCTTGCTGTTGTGTGCGTTGTTGTCCAGTCGTTCCTTGAATGCAGTTTTCTTGGTGGTGTGGATCAGTTGGTGGTGTTTTCGGGTGGCGAGCTTGAGGGCAGTCATGTTGTCCGGTGTGGGGTCTCTGCGCCAGGCGTTCTCAAGGGCTCTGCAGTTCTTCTTGGAGCACTTGAGTTCGTCGGTGAACCATGGGGCTTTCTTGCTGCCGGGTCTGCTAGGCGGGGTCCTCAGAGGGGCGAGGTCGTCTGCGCAGTCGCTGATCCACTTCGTGAGGTTGGTGGCCGCTTGGCTGGGGTTCGTTGCGCAGGTGGGTGGGCTCTCGTTCAGGGAAGTCGCGAGCTGGTCGGCTGTGATCTTGTTCCAGCTTCTGCGTGCAGCCTGTTGCTGGTGGTGGTGGATCGTGGTCCTTCTGAAGCTGAAGTGGACGCAGCTGTGGTCCGTCCAGTGGAGTCCGGTGGCGTGGCTGAAGGCGATGTCCTTGCTGGATGAGAAGAAGGGGTCGAGTGTGTGTCCAGCGTAGTGGGTGGGGGTGGTCACCAGCTGCTTGAGACCGAAGTTGGCGAGGTTGTCCAGCAGGGTGGTGGTGTTGCGGTCATTGTTGTTCTCCAGGTGGAAGTTGAGGTCCCCGAGGAGGATGTAGTCAGCGGAGGGGAGGGCGTGCGGGGTGATGAAGTCGGCGATGTCCTCGCTGAATTGTGTGCGTGGTCCCGGGGGTCTGTATATGAGGGTGCCTCTGAGGGTGGTCTTGGGGTCGATGTGGATCTGGAAGTGCAGGTGCTCGGCGGCGGCGAGGGTGTCGTCGGTGATGGTCGTGATGCGGATGGAGTTCCTGTGGATGATGGCGATGCCTCCTCCTGTCTGGTTGACGCGGTCCCTCCGGATGATCTTGAAGCCGTCCGGGATGGCGATGGCGATGTCGGGTGCTGAGGAGGCGTTCATCCAGGTTTCCGTGAGGAAGGCGACGTCTGGGGCTGTGGTGTCGATCAGGTTCCAGAGCTCGACGGCGTGTCTGTGGACGGAGCGGGTGTTGAGCAGGATGCACTTCAGGTGGCTGCTGTTGTCGCTCGTCGAGGTCTTGGGCACTGCTGGAGTGGTGCAGGTCCGGATGCAGGTGAACTTGCAGGAGTTGCAGCAGAAGGGTCCGTGGGTGCGTCTCGGGGTGGCTCGGTAGCAACCCAGGAGTCGGCCAGCGTTGAGTGCGTTGAGTTCGGTGGCATTATAGGTCCGGCGGGTGGGCTGGTGTCGGCGGGAGCCAGGGGTCCTGGCGCTGGGCGCGGTCCGGTCGCGGACGGGCGCAGACGGGCTTACCTTTGGCGTGCCTTCGGCGCACAATCGGCGTGCCCGCTGCGCGTCAACGCTGCGCGTGCGCACGGTCGCCATTTATGGCGAAGTACAGGGAGGGAGAAGCAGCTGGGAGGCGGGAGCGGGGAGGAAGGGGGCGTGTCTACACTCCCCGGCGGCGGGAATCGGCAGCGGGGAGCGGGTGCAGGGGACAGCAGCATAGGGGGGGCTACAGGTACAGAGAGCAGCACGGGGACAATAACAAAGTTACAGAAGGTACAGAATACAAATGAAAATACAGTATAAAACGAGCACAGCTACACAGTGGCACACAACGCGGCAAAACACAGCTTACATGAGACATATCCCTGTTGGTAGATATAAACCCCTTGGAAGCAGCTTCATTCAGGAATTTTGGTCACTCCCTTTGCATATCATTGTGTACGTACTAATAATGAGGTTTTTATTACCGGAAAAGAATGCAACGCTACTGTCGGACATTCACTTGTTTTTAAACAGGTTAAAATTCACGGTGCATTTAATACTTCAGCGACTAATTTATCTTTTTTTTCTTAAAAGAATTCTAGTTCCTGTGTTATTTATGTATGTATTTTTAGGTCTCGTCTGTGCTAGCGCATGCGCTAGGGCGAAGCGAGAGCTTAAGTAGGCACTTCAGAAATGCTCCGAAAAAGCGGATCACACACAGTGCATGTGGGACGGGCACGCGCTCACTGTTTGCCAGCCTGCGGCCACTGACAACAGGAAAGCGCTTTGATCTATATCACTCCCCTCTCCCACTCCCTCCTCCCACTTGCTCCTGCTGAGCCTCACAAAGTGGTTGCATCTCTGCCACAGACTTCCTGGCTCGCACGCCGATACTTTGTTACAGTATTCCTCTGCATTAAGCCTTTCCGTTTGAGCCGGCTAGTTTTTTGTCACCATCCTTATCGTAAGTGGATCAAACAGTGCCACAAGTAGAGGTTACAGCAGTTTTCGATTGAGAGGTGAATTGAATATTTGGAAATATGTTCCATGCACCACTGAAACAGTACGCACTCCAAATAGGCAAATCTTTACATTTAATCGTTTTTATTGTCTACATAGAAGTTGCTAACAGGGCAGTTCATTCTTTTCTGCTTTTCCCTGTTTCCGCCACACACTTCACTCCTTTTGTGTCTCCTTTCTGGCCTCTTTCCTACTTAACTTTTCATCCTTTCTCCTTTAATCCCATTTCCACCTTCTCACAACACCTTCGAGCACTGTTATCTTAACATTTGTGTTTCTCTCTGTCTTATGATGTCTGCCCTGCCACCATTTACTTCGGACCCTCACACACCCTCACCCTCACACCTCCTCACCCTCACACCTCCTCACACACCCTCACTCACCCACCCTCATACCCTCACCCTCACATACCTACACCTTCACACCCTCACCCTCACACACCCTCACACACCCTCTCTCACCTCACACCCTCACCCCCTTACTCTCACCCCCCCTCACCCTCACACACCCTCACACCCTCACATACCCTCACCCTCACCCTCATACCCCCTCACACCCCCAACCCTCACCCTCACACACCACCTCACCTTCACACTCCCTCACCCTCACACCCCCTCACTCTCACACACCCTCGCCCTCAAACCCCCTCACCCTCACACCCCCTCACCCTCACACACCTCACCCTCACACACTCTCACCCTCACACACCCTCACACTCTCACCCTCACACACACCCTCACCGTCACAACCCCTCACCCTCACACCTTCACCCTCACATGTCTCACCCTCACACACCATTACACCCTCACCCTCACACACACCCTCAGACACCCTCACCCGCACACACCATCACACCCTCACACACCCTCACACCCTCACCCTCACACCCCCTAACCCTCACCCCCATCACCCTCGCCCTTACACCCCCTCACCCTCACACCCTCACCCTCATACCCCCTCACCCTCACACTCTCACCCTCACCCCCTCACCCTCACACCCCCTCACCCTCACACCCTAACACACCCTCACATCCCGTCACCCTCACACCCTGTCACCCTCACACTCCCTCACCCTCACACACCCTCCCTCACCTTCACACCCCCTCACCCTCACACCCCCTCACCCTCACACCCCCTCACCTTCACACACCCTCTCACACCCTCACACACCCTCACACACCCTCACTCACCCTCACACCCTCACCCTCACACACCCTCACCCTCACACCCTCACACTCACTCCATCAATATCACACATCCTCACCCTTACACCCTCACACCCCCTCACCCTCACCCTCACACCCCCTCACCCTCACCCTCACACCCTCACACATCCTCACACCCTCAAACCCCCTCACACCCTCTCACCCTCACACACCCTCACACACCCTCACTCACCCTCAAACCCTCACCCTCATCCTCACACCCCCTCACCCTCACACCCTCATCCTCACACCCCTCACCCTCACCCTCACCCCTCTCACCCTCACACCCTCACACACCCTCACTCACCCTCACACCCTCACCTTCACACACCCTCACCCTCACAACCCTCTCACCCTTACACACCCTCACGCAAACTCACTCACCCTCACACACCCTCACCAGCATAGCATAACAAAACATAGCATAGCATAGCGTAACAAAACAAACCATAGCATAGCATAACAAAAAAAGCATAGGATAGCAAAACATAGCATAGCATAACAAAACAAAGCATAGGATAGCAAAACAAAACATAGCATAGCATAACAAAACAAAACATAGCATAGCAAAACACATCAAAGCATAGCATATCATAACAAAACACAACAAAAGATAGCATAGCATAACAAAACACAACAAAATATAGCATAGCATAACAAAACATAGCATAACAAAACAATGCATAGCATAACATAACAAAGCATAGCAAAACAAAACATAGCGTAGTATAACAAAACAAAGCATAGCACAGCAAAACATAGCAGAACAAAACATAGCATAACATAATAAAACATAGCATAACATAACAAAACACAGCATAGCATAACAAAACATAGCATGAAAAACATAGCAAAACACAACAAAGCATGGCATAACAAACACAAAACACCAAAACATAGCATACATAACAAAACATAGCATAGCAAAACATATCATAGCATAACAAAACACAAAAAACATAGCATAGCATAACAAAACACAACATAGCATAGCATGCCAAAACAAAGCTTAGCATAGCATAACAAAACATAGCATAACAAAGCATAGCATAGCATAACAAAACAATGCATAACAAAACATAGCATAACAAAACATAGCATAACAAAACATAGCATAGCAAAACAAAGCATAGCATAATAAAACACAACAAAACATAGCATAGCATAACAAAACATAGCATAGCATAACAAATCATAGCATAGCAAAACACAACAAAACATAGCATAGCATAACAAAACACAACAAAACATAGCATAGCATAACAAAACAAAGCATAGGATAGCAATCCTAAACATAGCATAGCATAACAAAACAAAGCATAGGATAGCAAAACAAAACATAGCATAGCATAACAAAACATAGCATAACATAACAAAACATAGCATAACAAAACACAATAACACATAGCATAACAAAACATAGCAAAACACAACAAAACAGCATAGCTTAACAAAGCACAACAAAACATAGCATAGCAAAACAAAACATATAATTGCATAGCAAAACATAGCATTGCATACCAAACACAACAAAACATAGCATGGCATAGCATAACAAAACGTAGCATAGCAAAACAAAGCATAGCATAATAAAACACAACAATACATAGCGGATGTATTACATTACAATGCATGCTTTTACCACGCATGCCTTTACAACGCGGTTTTTACATCGCATACCATTACAACGCATAGTGCTTTTGGGTGTTGGATAGTGAATTATTTAATTTACTATTCCAACTCCAGTCCCCGTGGATAGTAGGGAAGGCGTTGGATAGTAAATTAAATCTTTTCTCTATCCTAGAGCGCCCCCCAGCGCAATGCCTTGTAATGGTTTGCGTTGTAAAAGTTGCGTCGTAAAGGCACTGCGTGGTAAAAGTTGCGTTGTAAAGGTTGTTCACCAAACATAGCATAGCATAACAAAACATAGCATAGCATAACAAAGCCTAGCATAGCAAAACATAGCATAGCAAAACATAGCATAGCATAACAAAACACAGCATAGCATAGCATAACCAATCAAAGCATAGGATAGCAAAACATAGCATTGCATAACAAAACAAAACATAGGATAGTAAAACAAAACATAGCTTAGCATACAGCATTACTCAGCAACACCACAGCATCACTCAGGGGCACCACAACATCACTATGCGCTATCACAGCATCACTGAACGCCACAGCATCACTCGTTCGCCACCACAGCATCACTCAGCGCCACCATAGCATCAATCTGTGCAACCATTCAACAACAACTGGTTCAAATATGTTCTCTCAATGTTTCAAGCTTTATTACAAATGTAACAAAAAGATGTTAATATTTCACTTCTGTTCTTGGATTTTCGTCACAATAAAATACACTGAACATAATCTTCACAAAAGTTATTTACAAAAGTTTAAGCTACTGCCATTATAAATTACAATAACTTTTATTTAAGTATTAATTATTTAAAAAAATTAAAAGCCATTGGCATTTGTAATATCCATACATGTAAGTCACGTAAATACAACACATATTGCATTACAAATGCTATAGGTGTCACATTTGCGAAAGTTATAACTATTGACATTGTAAATGACAAAGCTAATAATTTCGCTATTTTCAAAAACAAAACATAAATAAAAAATGTGTCATTTACAATACCAATAGCTCAAACTTTCCTAATGCAAGACCTATTGCATTGCAAATGCTTGGTATATATGTCATAGCAACAGACCATACTATAACAGTATTACTTTATATTACTGTTCACGCTGCACGCATTATACTTCGCATTCTGTCTAACGATTGTAGCAGTTCACTTCTCTTGTATGAGAAAGAAGACTGTTCAATAAACCCTTTTATTGAAACGCCTGTCTCTCTATTTCTGTGCAAAACTCTGTAGAAATGAAGCATGCACGATTGACTGAGTGAAATAGTTATCTATTGTTTCCACGACTCTAAAGATATTGTTCCGGTTCTAGGGGAAACAAAGTTGTCATGTTTATGCGGTTGTCAGAGACTGATCCCTTCTTGTTCATTCGAGAAAGTTTCTAGTGACATCTGAGTTAGCTGGCACACACACAATTAAGTTTAGTATACTCGATAGAGACATACTGACATCAATCCAATGTCAAATCTATAGTGTATATTATTCCAATGCGCAGAGCCTATTGGGAATATAGGAACTACACTACATGGCGCCCAACGGTTTGGTAAGGCACTAATTTAATGCTAGATCCTGAAGTAGCTCAGTCATGCATTTCTCAGAGACCCCCTACTTATAATACTCTAATAGACATCTGGAGTGGGTAAGGGATAAATATCCGCCATAGCTGAGTAAGACGAAAAATACTATGTATTAGTTTTTGGTTTGTTCAACGTTGAAGGATACAGTGTTCCAAAATATTGTGCACCTTATCTTTGTTTCCTTCATACTTGCTCTGCAAACTTTCAGTCAACAAAATGGCCAACGAAGATAATCCTTGGGTCAGTGGATGTCAGGTTCCATCAAGAAAGACACTGACGAGGCATACGTCCCTTACTGGAACTACAAATCCCATGATTCCATGCGATGATCAAGTTGATGACATCATCGCGCCTCCGGAAGGGCGTTACTTCTTCTCCGCCAAGGGAGCAGCAGAAGTTACTCTTCCCGCTAAGATGCCGTGTCCTCAAGGTCTGGGCATACTTTTGGTATCCTGACTGAGTTTACTGCTATCCCATTGGTTGAACCTCATCCAGGGTTCTTGCGGGAGAGCGGAATGAGCCACATTTGTTCATATTGTGAGCAAGCTGGGGGTTTTATTGCCTGACATTCCTATTGCCGAACAGAAGAGAGGCGGCTGTCTTTCCTATACATTGATGGAGTTCTCTCCTTGAGGAGTGGTTTATTATCCTTGGGAGATCGCATTGTTTACTTTGTCCTAGCCATGATTATGAATGTAGGTGTTCCTATGGTATCCTTGTGAATTGCTCTATATCGTATCTTCCTGGGGAGTCCTCGGCACATGAGGAAGATATAGAGCGTTGGTACTTTATATCATTTGCTTTTCAGTACTCACGTGGTTAGTGAGGCGGATGCCCAACAAACTGTTCTATATTGATATTTTGAGACGTATCAGAAGTTTGGGTACATTAATTTCAATTATAAAAGCTTGACAACTGTGGAGCTGGATTATGAATCCGTCCTGAAATTAAGGAGCATCGTATTTCATGCACTGTATGTTTACTTGCCTATGTCTGGGGCACTCTTTGTATTGTTTTCATACAGGGGAACCTGATATTACTCAAGTCAGCCCTGCACCCCTGTAAGCATATCTTTGGGTAGGTTACAAGAGAGTCTGAAGAGAGGTACGGGTGAATCAGCGCAATAGTATTGTTAACGTGTTGTTTCATTCCTTAGTTATGTACAGCAACTTGATAAACCCTATATGCTGACTTGAATATGAAGGAATTTTTCTTTACAGGTATATAGATAGGGTACTAACCATCTGTAGACTTATATTAGAATCCAGGTTGTGTGTAATTACAGTGCATTACCTGATTGTTCTTGTCTTGCAGGTCTCCCTCCCCGCTGTCCCCATCCTTCCCTTCCCCCGCTTGATCACTCCATGGAGTCTGTATACTAAATCAGATCATGGTGGTAATGAGATGTGGACCATAACGAGCAGCATACGACCCTGAGGATCCAAGGCTGCGACGGTAGAGCTGCAGGTGAAAATGCCATACCAGCATTTAACCTAAGAGGTTTCCAATAAACCAAGGAGAATGCTATAATCATTCCTCCAAATTTAGGGAAAGCCATCACTATAAAACTTATAAAAGATGGCCAGACATCGAGAGGTGGTAGGGCAGTTTTTGTGATAGAGGCACATGAATATCACCAGACAGAGGTATTCTATTCATGGATAGTCTTCCCAGAAGCAAATCCAGTAACACATATTTTTCACTTCTACAAAGAAGATGATCCACCAGAGGAATATATTCATTTCGAGGATATTGAAATTCTACTCACATACCAGGAGCATGAGCTCTGGTTTAAAGGGCTACTAAAACATTTAAATCACATTACCCGGCTCGGTCCACTAGGTAGCCCAGGAGCAACATGGCCGATTTTAGCCAGCTATATACCTGACCCTGACATTGAAGCAATGACGGACGATGATTTACTTAGTAACATACAAAGATTGACAAAATTATACAGTTAAAAAAAAACACACTGTCTGAAAGTCCTGAAAAGGTATTTTCTAAAAACACTCCTACCTCTTCTAAAGCAAAGTGGGAAAATAGCAAACAAACTTCTGAAGAGAAGCCTTCTCAATCCAGAGGTAGGTCTCCTCAAAAGGGCCCTCTGAAAGGAGGTATAACCTCAGGAATAGGGATAATTTGAGAAAACCTTATAGATATCAAGATACTGATACACGTTCCTCTCGTAACTTTCAGACTTCGTCACAGAAATCCGAAAGAAGAGGACGGTCAGAAAACAAAGAAGAACATGTGAAGTCCAAAGACGATCAACACGTTCAGAAAGGTAAACCAAAAACTCAATTCACCAAAAAGAAAGTAGCAGGTCTTAAAATTAGACATGCCGAGGATCATGAGGACACAACTCAAGAACGGAGAATGGGCTCAGACAATGTTGGACAGCGCATCAGAAGTGACTATAGCTCACCAGAACCTGAACGGACTTCTGGAGACAGTGGACTTGAATGAGGACATTGAAGTTGAAACTGCAGATACCAGGGTTAGCTCTCCACATAGGTTATATGAAATAACCCTCCGGATGGAGGGAGACATACCAAGAAAAGTGATAGCACTCTTTTGGGAGCGACTTTCCAGGGGTTACGATACACTTCTGGCTGAAAAAGACTGGCCACCAGCATTTGTCAGGGAGTGCACACTTGGCAAAGACATTATTATGAGAAACAAAGGGTACCCGACTGTTCCTATTCCAGGTGGATGTTTGGTGTTGGTGACACCCGTGCGCAGTGATAAAACGCTTGGGTATCCAATTTGTTGGATATAGTGGCCTCACACACCCTTGCAGGTGTCATGCTTCATCATCGGCAATGCTCCTCGTTGGGTCGGCGGTGCAATACCCAACGGGCAACACCTCAAAGAGGGGCTCTTTGGCGGAGATCTTTTTCCAACTGCCGTATTGGTGAAGTGCGGGTTAGGGGCCAGTACTGTGTAGACATTTATTAAAGGTTAAAATTGGAGTAAAGGGTACCAGGATCAGGTTTATTCTAGCTAGGACAAAGAAAACCGCGTCAATTTTTTTTATACATGCTGGTATATATGCTGCCTATAATGAAGTATGGAAGATTATGCAAGCAGCGACCGCAAAACTAATACAAGAAATTGATCGTAATAATTTAGAGAAAACTCCCTCTGTAGTTGACAATGGGTTAACAAATGCCGTCCAGAATATATTCATTGGACAGCATGGTATCCTCTGCCATGGACATCATGGAACAGGACTTGGTCATGCTGCAACATGGTCAGTCGCAGCCACGTTCTATCATGATATTAGGCTGAACGTTGCAAAACCTTCGTGCAGGCTATGTGCCTTGGCGTTTAATCAATACTATGTCAATGTTTTCAGAATTCAATCATACTGATAAACAGATCAAATTGGCACAAGGGGAGCAGACTATACGGTGCTGAGCATTGAAAAACTGGAAAGATTGCCATTTATAGTTGCAGAAAAACCAGCTACTGAATGGATAATACATGGAACAATCACTCTGCCTGTTACAATTTTTCATTTTCAGCATTGCCTAAAACACATACCAGCAGGCACATATGAAAGGTTGGGTAAAGAATACATCAAGTCATCCTGGGATTTACCATACACACACAGATGTTTGAGTGGGGGCCGTGAACTGTTTCTTAGCGGTACAAGCTGTGAAAACGCACTAAGCGGTTCTCTCCTTTGTCAGGGTATTAATTTACACGGGACTGCGATGGTACCTTTAACAACTTATCCTGCCACCTGCTAGGTTTACCAGTCGCAGTGATTGATCCAATTTTCCGACAACTTCCAAATGGAATTTACCTCATGTTGAACGATCACAGCTGCTGTGGCATGTTGCCAGGCATACCATATCTAGTAACTGTGTCATCCAGAGTCACTTGCTGTATGCAAGTATTGTTTCCTCAAACCAACTTAGATAGGTAGTCGCCTTTATGGCCTTCACTGAACATCTCTTCTATACGAATTGATACTCTATGCAGAATAAAAGCCATTCTTTTGCAAAAAAAGTGCCACTGACCTCGCCCAAAGTGACCTATGATCTACAAGTCGCAAGGACTTCTGCCGAGATACATGGCCTTTTGAATACAAACTGCCCTATACATTTCTCAGAAATGTTAAGTCATATCTTGAACATGTCTGATACGAGCGGTATTGTACATCTATTTAAGAATGTATGTTCCAGACTGTTAGCACCTTTTCAAGCAGTCCTCTGAATATTTCCAAACTTCGTGCACTCTGTGTTTGGCAGACTGGCCCTCCTTTTGGGACTCGTTGCAGGAATACCATTTTTGCTCCTTCTGCTATGATATGGCTAGCCAAATCACCAGCGCCACTTCAAGCACCAGAGAGCTATATTGGAGAGGAAGTGTTGTGAGCGCATCGTCCATAATTTGGGATTAACTCGAATTAAATACCACATGGTTTCTGTCAGTCAAATCTGGCATGATTGTATCTTACCTGTTCCACTCTGCCTGCTATGTGGAGAAGAATACGAGTTAGACATCTGTCTGACACTCCCATCAGTCATGCCAACGGATGTTAATACTTTGCTTGTACCGGTAACAGCCCATGCTCTGTGTTGTCCCCAGCGACTACCAATTCTGATGACGGCATTCATTGAGATCTCACAGACGCAAAATGCTGATGCTGAGGTACGAGGGGAAACTACAGGCACGCAGGTAACATCTGATTTGAACATTGCTAATGTGACCAATGCGGAAGGTGATGCTTCACATCTATGTCCGGTTAATCTTCTAAATTAGGTAATCCAACTGTCACTTACAATGATAGATGATTTTTTTACAGACATAGAGGATTTCATGTTTTCTCCAAGCGCTAACACTGACTTTTGAATTTGGCACACGGTGTTCTGAGAGACTTTGAATTCATTTTTGAAAACAAAGAACTTTTTCTTATGATTAATTTTCTTTTCCAAATTTGTATTTTTCATTTTTTGGCACAAGTAATCTGCTTATAGTAGTACTATTAATAGAGAACAAGAATTCTTTGAATACTTCCAAGAGACAATATATGACATTGTCCACAAACAAACAGTTTTATGTAATATGACATGAAATGGTTTCGGCCTTTTTTCTTCTGTATTTACACGCTATTTCATGAATGTATATTTTCGTGCTTCATTCATTTATCATTCAAATGTAAATATATGCTTAGAAAAAAACATTACTGTAATGTGTTCAGCACCAATGCGTATTTTATATGCTTACAACCAATTCTAATGCATTTTTTATGTATTTTGGAGGGGTTTTAGTACTTCATGTGTAGATATGTTTTAGATATGTTTAAACATATTTAGTAACATCGTACACACGAAAGTGGAGTGGGTGTTGTGTATTAATTTAGATTCCGTATGTATTTCTCGATTCATGCCCTTATATAGGTGTAATTCACATTGCCTTATATAGGCATAGAAATTCAGTCCTTAATTAAGCATAGTCCATGCTACCCAAATACAGGCATGGCTATTTCCATCCGTTCATCTACGTCACAACGATTTCTTGGAAAACCAGACTCTTAAGCTGAAGGGACTTCCCCTTGCCTGGATATTGATTTCTCGAAGAACTCATTTATTATGCATGAACATCTATTCATTAGGGGTTCATTCATGACGTTCATATGCCCGACTTTTACGTCAATACTGGTATTCCTAAACACCTTCAAGGTATAAATATACCTTCACTTGCTATGGCAAAGCACTGTGTGGTTCAGTGCAGTTCGACTACCTATTTGCACAACACAGCTCGCTACAGCAAGTGCCGAAGGAAGCCAACTCCCCAGCTGATGCACTGACTAGAAGCTGTCATCCTCCTGCCGAGAATCCAGCTCCAGTGTTTCTGACTCCCCTTGCGGGGTGTTGGGAGATCGAGTCCAGGGAAAGAGATACCAACCTCTCTTATTCTAAGGTATGGAGCTCATTAGAACCTAGAGAAACCTTTGGCAATTCTTGCCAGAACTAAACTATAACTAAAGACAACACCTACTTCTTCCTTGGTACTAGACCTAGGTTAGGTACATTGGGGTAGTCATATTTTAGAAGCACCAGTTGAGTATTTTAGCCTGTGTTATTTATGTATGTATTTTTATATATGTCATAGCAACAGACCATGCTATTACAGTATTATTTTATATTACTGTTCGCGCTGAACACCTAATACTTCGCATTCTGTCTAACCATTGTAGCAGTTCACCTCTCTTGCATGAGAAAGACTACTCAATAAACCCTTTTATTGAAACGCCCGTCTCTCCATTTCTGTGCAAAACTCCGTAGAAACGAAGCATGCACAATTGACTGAGAGAAATAGTTATCTACTGTTTCCACGACTCTGAACATATTGTTCCCATTCAAGGGGAAACAAAGTTTTCATGTTTATGCGGTTGTCAGAGACTGATCCCTTCTTGTTTATTAAGGAAAGTTTCTAGTGACCTCTAAGTTTGCTGGCACACACACAATTAAGTTTAGTATACTCGATTGAGACATACTGACCTCAGTCCTATGTCAAATCTATAGTGTATATTATTCCAATGCACAGAGCATATTGTGAATATAGGAACTACAGTACATGGTGCCGAACGGTTTGGTAAGGGACTAATTTAATGTTAGATACTGAAGTAACTCAGTCATGCTTTTCTCAGAGACCCCCTACTCATAATACTCCAGTAGACGTCTGGAGTGGGTAAGGGATAAATATCTACCATAGCTGAGTAGGACGAAAAATCCTATGTATTAGTTTTTGGTTTGTTCAACGTTGAAGGATACAGTGTTCCGAAATATTGTGCACCTTATCTTTGTTTCATTGAAACTTGCTCTGCAAACTTTCAGTCAACAAAATGGCTGACGAAGATAATCCCGGGGCTAGTGGAGCTGCAGGCCAAAACGCCGTACCAGCTTTCAACCTAACAGGTTTCCAAGAAACTGATGAGAGTGCTTTAATCATTCCTCCAAATTTAAGGAAAGCCATCACTATAAAACGTATAAAACTATGCCTGACATCAAGAGGTGGTAGGGCAGTTTTTGTGATAGAGGCACATCAATATCACCAGAGAGAGGTATTCTATTCATGGATAGTCTTCCCAGAAGCAAATCCAGTAACACACATGTTTCACTTCTACAAAGAAGATGATCTACCAGAGGAATATATCCTTTCGAGGATATTGAAATTCCACTCACATACCAGGAGCATGAGCTCTGGTTTAAAGGGCTACTAAAACATTTGAATCACATTACCAGGCTCAGTCCACTAGGTAGACCAAAAGAAGTGAGAAAATAGCAAACAAACTTCTAAAGAGAAGTGTTCTCAATCCAGAGGTAGGTCTCCTCAAAAGGAGCCCTCTAAAAGGAGGTATAACCTCAGGAATAGGGATAATTTGAGAAAATCTGATAGATATCAATATACTGATACACGTTCCTCTCGTACCTTTCAGACTTCGTCACAGAAATCCGAAAGAAGAGGATGGGCAGAAAACAAAGAAGAACGTGTGAAGTCCAAATACGATCAACATGTTCAGAAAAGTAAACCAAAAACTCAAGTCAGCAAAAAGAAAGTAGCAGGTCTAAAAATCAGACATGCCGAGGATCTTGAGGATACAACTCAAGAACGGAGAAGGGGCTCAGACAATGTTGGACAGGGCAGCAGGAGTGACAATAGCTCGCCAGAACCTGAAGGGACTTCTGGAGACAGTCGGCTTAAATGAGGACATTGAAGTTGAAACTGCAGATACCAGGGTTAGCTATCCACATAGGTTATATGAAATAACAATCCGGATGGAGGGGGGCATACCAAGAAAAGTGAAAGCACACTTTTGGGAGCGACTTTCCAAGGATTACGATATACTTCTGACTGAATAAAACCGGCCACCAGCATTTGTCAGGGGGTGCCCACATGGCAAAGACATTATGCCAGCCTTCTCTAAACATGTTCCAATTCATTTAAAGTATACATATGCCAGGAAATGGGCAGTCGCCCAAGCCCCAGCATTATACAAAAATCATGTAGAATGGGATGAGGACTCGCCTCACCATAAAATCCAACTAAAAAATCAACCAACTGCACAAAGGCAGTACCCAGTTAAGCAAGAAGCTAAAAAACAGGTCAGGGAGATATTAGATCAACTTGAATATCTAGGGGTGATTAAAACATGCAGCTCGTCAATGTACAATCCTTTGTTTCCTGTCTCCAAAGCAGACAATAGATATCATCTAGTATTGAATTACACACATTTAAACTCTTTTTGCAAAACATGTGCTGTGCAAAATGCACACAGTACAGCACTAATGAATAACATTGTGTGTAAAAAATATAATACCACATTAGATATTTCTAACGTTTTTTTTGTCAAAATATTTTGCACCTGAAAGCAGGTATTTGAACACTTTCTCAATTATGGGGACACAGCGTCACTTCTGTTGTCTCCCTCAAGGATTCAAGAACAGTCCTGGGTTATTCTCAGCAAGAGTAACAGAGTTACTACACACTTATGATGATGAAGCATTATCATATGTGGATGACATCTATCTGACAGATTATGACCTGGCTAGGCACTTGAATAGGATAAACACCATTATACTTTGATTCGCCTCTGAGGGTTATGAATTCAAATTCAAAAAAATCTAAAATTGCCCATTTAAACGTCCTCTTTTTAGGATATGAACTTTCAAGTGAAAGGTAAAACCCTGGCAGGAAACTTTCTTGAAAAGTGTGTGCTGCTCCAACCTCCAAACACGCTGAAAAACTTACAGTCAACAGAAGGAACATGGCGTCCGCCGCGTGAACGGCCACGGACGCACCTCTCGAAGGCTCCGGACTGATGGTGGGGGTATGAAGCTTAATGGCCCCTGCACCCTGAACTCTGTATTTGGCAAAATCTTGAGCATTTAGTTTCTAAGGGTGGACCTGGTATCTACTTACTGCGCATCTTTTTTCGGTGGCCGCTCGATCTTGGTACAATTCCCCCCAGCGTCTCGGCGCTTCTTCGTCTGACGGTGTTTCAGCGTCCCAGCGGCTGGTATGCGGGAGGCGCCTGCAGCGAGTATGGCAGTGGATGGTGCGGTCGGCCCGGGTGGCGCTCTAGCTTTTTTGGCATCAGGATGCTTCTCCGGACCAGACGGGCGGTTTGGTCTCTGCTCCAGTGCACTGGGCTCGGGCTGGAGGTTGAAGGTTGCCGCCACCTCATCTGGTCATTATACATTGCAGGTGGGAGATTATACGGTCTGCAGAGCACACAGAACACACTGTATCCTCAACAGGTAGGAGCTGAGGCCAGGGGGGAGCATAGAATTGTAGCGAACAATCACCGGAGGCATGAGCTGGCAGAAGGGGGTTATCTATAGGTTTCCCTCTGGAGGATTAATGAGTTTCCACACTCGGATGCAGATTCATATCAAGAGCTAAACTGTGAAGCCTGCCAAGTAATAGGGGTAGAGGACAATTATCTGAAAGTTTTGCCGGATTATATGGAGAAGGGAGTGGAATTGCATGAGGGAACATCTCCCCCTAAACTTACAAGGTACTTGCTGCGGGCTAGGGCGGCTCATTTGGCTTCCAACAGCCTGATTATTCAATCAAGTTTACCACAGCGAATATCCCCACCAGTGGCTGAAGTAAAACTCTCGGCAAAACAGTCTAAGCAGGCCGGGGGTAAATGCCTAGCAACTACTCCGGCTAAGCCCAGAAACCAAAGTGGTAAGGGGAAAGTACGTGATAAAAAAATTACCTTCTCCAAATCAAAAATAACCCCTTCGCTGAAAACTTACTACCAGGTTATGTCTATGTCCACTGCCAAAGTATTGCCTTCAGCCCCCTTGCCCCTTGAAGTGGAAGTGTGTGGGAATCTGGAAAGCATGTCTGAGTCAAAATTTCAAACCATAGAGGCTCCGGTTGTCTCTTTAACATCTGTTCCTACTCCAGTGACCCCAAGAATAAAGAGTCTAGGGGCTAAACAGGTTAAGCAAAAGCATCTCCGGGAGAGCGTAATTATATCACAATTAGCTGAGTTGATGAATTCAACAGACCTCACCAGGGTATCGGACACCAATTTAGAAGTTTATCCAGCCATAGCCCTTTCAAATAGATATTCGGTATTAGACCAAGGAAAGGGTTTAAAAACAAAAAATTCATTGGAACCTCCCATTCTTGTTTCAGACCCAGGGTCCGTTCTTGTTTCATCCCCTGAATATAGCGGAGAGCCAGGCATCACTCAGGGGTCTGACAATGGCAAAAACAGGGTTCTACAGGTAACCCAAGAGAACTGCAAAGATTGCCAAAGGGAACGGACAGAAGATAGTTCATCCTGGTGTTTGTTGTTCTTGGCTTCTGCGCACTTTAGCCCTGTGTCCCAGTGTAAAATGTGTGCGCAGTCTGAGTGCGTGTGGTGAGAGTGGCCTGTCCTCCAATAGGAATGCATGGGGAATGTGTGTGTCCATGGTAGTTCCTGATGTGTGGGGAGTGGAGGGGCGAGTTTGGTATGTGCAAACTCGTGAGATTAAACCTGCGCAACGGTGTGCGCAGATTTAATGCATCTAGTGTAGAAGTGCCACTTCTAGAAGTTGGCATGTCTGTGTAGTAAATGTGAATTGACTGACTGGCTTGTGATTGGCTGGAGCTGGCTGGTGTGCCTGGCTCCAGGAGTCAGGATGGGTCTGCCCCGGTGGTGAATGGAGAGATCTGCATGTTGATGGGAGGGAGGAGTGCACCTGGGACCTGAATAGGGCTGGGCCTTCCCTACACAATGCTGGCTCCGTCCCCTGTGGTGTTGTGGAAAAGTAAATTTTGCCATGTTATATGTGCCTACGTGTCCCCCATCTTATATTATATGTGCATGATCGATATGCATGTATTCCCCTCTGAATCTGTCCATCTCTAGTATGCCAGTTTCCAGTCTTCGTGAAAACAACGAATATCAGGCCTATGTAAACCTGCGTTGCCACATTTTACAGTGTGCACGTTAATTCATTGAATTGTCCCCGTTTCTAGGCCTCAAAAGGGCCCGGACTCAGATTCAGCTCCTGTCTCCTGAACCCTCTCCGAGGAGCGATACAGCCCCCACCTGTATCCCTGACCCTTAGCTTACTTCTTGCCACGCAGTGCCCGGCCCGGCCTGGCTCTGCCTCCCAGTCTGCCAAGAATATGTTATGTTTCTAGTTATCAGTTCAGCCCTCCTTCTCTGCATTCCTAAGCTACTGATTCGCATCAATAGTTTCCGTCATAGTCTAGCCTTTACGTCTCCATTCAAGAGAAATACTGTATTAATATTCATAGAATATTCCTCGCACACACAATACATATAGAATTATGCACGCACCAGTCTTAGTGTCCATTAGCCTTTGCCCTGATAACTTTTGGATTCTATCAACATGCACTCTAAACACCAGATACTAGATATGCCTTGGGTACATGTCGCTCTGACACTCCAGACTTTAGTCTCCTCTTCTAGCGCAGAAGTCATAGCCCCCAGTTCTCCCTGGTAACACGTCATTGCCCATTTGCGCGCACCACTAGGTTAGAGATCCCAGCTGCTTAGGTAGCCCCCTCCATGTTTCCGCCCCGTTTATGACATATTCTGTTACGTTTACATCACATGTCTATGTATACGCCCTGTACACGCCTTCTTGTTACTTCATTTTGTCCTTATCTTTCGCGACTGTTACGAAACCACGCCTACTGCTACGCCTACTGTATTGAATGTAATGTA
Source organism: Lissotriton helveticus (assembly GCF_964261635.1). Lineage (NCBI taxonomy): Eukaryota > Metazoa > Chordata > Amphibia > Caudata > Salamandridae > Lissotriton > Lissotriton helveticus. Next base: position 1,065,842,920 of record NC_136067.1, on the reverse strand, counting down.
TTTTGTTTAACTATATATATTATGCACTGTTATTAAAAAGTTAGCGCATTTATTCCCAGATCCTGCCCCCGGCAGCTGCCATCCTATTCCCGTACAGGCTGTCCTGTTCCTGTCCTTTATGCCTATTAAAGCCTGTAAACTCCAGCTACCTCGAATCTTGACTCTTATTTATTGAGCTACCTGTTTATTGATTATTCTGAAAAATAGATCCGGTAATAAATTATTTATTTACCACATAATGGCGCCCGAATAGGGACTTGCCCTTTCCCCACGCGCCGGAGAAGCCACGCAGGCCCCCTGATCCTCTGCAACCGTGACGGAACCATACCGTGCACGTGCAGATATTTCTGCTTCAAGTATCCTTCAGGCCCACGGAGGAGACGGAGGTTGCGGTCCAGCGTCCAGACGAGGCGGTGAGGAACGCGGCGAGTCCCGACCAGAGCCCAAGCCGAGAGTCCAAGGTCCGAGGTATCCAGAGGCCCACCTGTAACTGAAGTCCGAAGTTCGTCCGTCTGTCGTCGTAGCAGTCCAGTCCAGTCCGAGGCCTTCCGTTCTTGCTGCCCGGTGAGTACCGTTGCTGGGGTAGTATCTAGACGGGGTCAATTTATTGTCTCTGGTCCGTGGGTTTGGGTACACAGATCCAACACGAAGTGTTCACCTAGGTGGACGCGGGTCCTGACGTGTCTCTTTATGGGACCGGTAAGTTTCGTACTGTTTTAGCAGTGCATCTAGTCATTCTAGTAAGTTCTGTTCTCGAGAAATTCATGTGTTCTGTTCTCAGTATACCAGGTAATATTCTGTCCAAACTGTTATTTTAAATGTTATTTCATGTGTTTTCAATGTCGTGGCATGAGTGATTTGTTTTTCAGTTATTATTGTGTTTATCGTGTATTGTATAGTGTCCAGACTCCAGCTTAAATTATGCCTTTGTTCTCGAAATTACGTCAGTTAAAAACCAGAAAAGGTCTGCTCGAGGAAGCAGTTCCTGTCCCACCTAGGGACAGTCCAGGTCATTTTATGTATCATAAGCATGGCATAAGTGCCATATTATATCTAGACTTATGGGTGGAGTACACCAAGGAATTAGAAGAGAAATATAGATGGCCCGTATCAGGTACGTGGGATGCCGAGTGCATCATGCGAGTAGAAGAAGTATTATGGAAAACGAAATCTAGACAGTCCCAGAAAGATGCCATCGAGTTATGGCGCAAAGAATCTCACAGAAGAACCGAAAAAGAAATCAGAAAGACAGAATTAAGTAGGGAATCCTCAGAAAGAGCCCAAGAAAGGGAATTAATCGAAGTAGGTGAACGAGTCAAAGCCGAACAGTCAGACAGACAGAGAAATGCCCTCATTAAGGGTATGTATCCTCTTCTTGCCGAGGGCTTGCCGAAAGCAACCCCGGAAGCACCATGTAATTTTCTGCCGTCATTAGTTCCGATTAAGCTACGTCATAAACCGACCGCAGCTGATATTTTTCTCTCGTCCTATTTGGACGACACAGTCCCAGAATATGCAAATACTGTTCCGCCAGCCCCTGTAAATAATGTAATTCCAGTTCCTCCAGCCACCGGGGCACCCGTTGCAGCACCTGTTACGGCACCCCCGGTCCAGCCCACAGTCCAAGTACCCGCTACATCAGTCACTCTGCCAGCCCGTACGGTACCAGTCGACGATTCTAGTTTAGGAGCCGCGGGGGGGGAAGTCCTCCTTGTACCCCGCCGCAACACAGACGTGTGACATTACTCGAGCTACATGCCCGAGCGTTACAGCGGTCGCCCAAAAATCAGTCAGTTGCCGATATCAAGCGAGCTCTCACTGAATGCCGTTATGACCCAGTCCCAGGCGATAATGATATGGTCATATATTCATTGCGTGTAAGACGGGTAACAGAGTATTTGGACACCCTACCGAATATGAAAGAATATCTAGACAGAATATATCGTTTCATCCGTACAGGAGTAGATCCAGAAAGTATTGGCGAAGCCATGTCTCAAAGAAAAGTCGAGATCCAGCTCATGCTATTAAAGTTTCTAATTAATTGTTTAATAAGGGAACAAGATTATCCAACTAAAGATTCGACCGAAATGAAAGTCCTGACAAGATGGAGTGATCATATAGCCGAGGGAAGACACAAGACACAGAACTGTATAGACAGTATGTATAGGAAGATCCGTAGGGAAATAATAAAGTTACACGAGAAACGAAAAGCAGCACAAGTAAGTGAGAAAGAAGACAACTCTTCTACTGAAGAGGTAGACGACGAGAATCCCACCAGAATAGCGTATGTAGGTAGTACTAGACTTCCCGACCGACATTCACGCCTAGATCACAAGAAAGTTTTTCCTCTTCCAGCACCAGAACAAGGTTCTCTTGAGCAAATATTTCAAGCTACCGATCACATTCTGAAATCACGAATCGGTTACAGTGAACTTAGTAACATGCATGAACAAGAACTAGCCCGATCAGCAGTCCGATGGATTACTGATTCTACCACTTTTCCAGATGAAATAGTGGCACAAATGTTTCTGAAACTGCCCCCAGCCGAGCAGCGACTGGTGGGTATGTATATGATCCAGCACCTCATTACACTGTATGAGGGACAACATTCTGATCCAGGTCCGTTACATGATGTTCTGAACGAGCTACTCCAATATAGATGGAGAGGTTTAGGTACCGATTTAATTAGTGTCATTCTAGAACAGCGCCACAAATATAGAACGTTTTTGAATCCGCATTTTGTTCATGTCTCACCTCCAGAAAGTAAACCATTTTACATAGATAGACAGCATCCGTTACGAGAAGTACACCCAGTTAGGACAGCGGGTGGTGAAATGCAACGAGTATTTGTTTACACCCCTATCACTAAGATGGAACTCCTAGAGATGAAAAAGTTAATTCCCTGTCACGACAAAGATCCAGCAGGGTTCCATCGAGAATTAAAAGACATGCTCCGTATGGGAGAATACACGTATCCAGATATCATTAAAATGTTAAAGGTCCTGTTGCCCGCAGGGGTATATGAAAAACTCAAGGAAAAAGAATGGGAGGTGGGAGAGAAAAAGATTGATTGGACAGCTCTAGAAGCTGAAGATAAAATACGAATACCAGGTACTGGTCTTGGGGACAAATGTAAAGAATTGCCCGAGTTATTGATACAAGTTTTGCCAAGGTTACTAGCCACGAAAAAGGAAGATTGGGATGCAATCTCAGCATGTAAACAGAAACAGGATGAAGACACTAGTGATTTTTATTCTAGATTTGAAAAATGTTTTATTATTAACAGTGGTTTGAAGACGAGTAGTGAGTCCTACCCTCATCTTTTTGTTACTAAATTAGTCGAGAATTCAAGTCCACAAGTTAAAAATCGAGTTTTGAAAGTCGAAAGTACCTGGCAAGCTAATACCCCGTCACAAATGCTCCAGATGCTCCAGTATCACCAGAACAGAATCAGGGAAGAGCAAGAACATGAAAGGAGACGTATGAAAGATACGAAAATGAAAGTATTAGTTGCACAATCTGTTCCACAAGACAGTCAGAAGAGGGGTCCGAATCAAGCCAGTCATCCTGCAGCTCCCGTTTGCATACAGCCAGGTTCTGAAACTGGGATGGTGCAATGAGCTAAAAAACGGTGTTGGATCTAGCCCTGATCTCTTGACTGGGTGAGAGTATTCTGCTTAATTCAGAGACTCTGTCCCTCACCACCCCTTGTTGTAAATATATAGCTCCCGTTAAAGGGACATGCAATTACTGTAAACAGCCAGGTCATTTTATAAACGAGTGTGCAGTTCTGAAACACAACATAGCTACTGGTAAGACTAAAGAAAGACCACGTCCGCCTAGACAAGAACAAGTTTCACAGACTTCACCGTCATCACAGAATGCACAACAGCCAGTTCCAGCACCGCAGCCAATCGCTGCAACACAGCATGTTACACAGCAAATGTACCAGTATGCTCAGTCAGAGTATCCAGAGTATCAACAGTATTCATGAAACAGCCTAGAGAGGGAGGTAGGCTTGCCTCTCATCGAGATACCTGTAGATCAAGAGGGTCCCTATGTACACAGTCAAGTATTAGGGAAAGACAGAAAGTTTTTGATTGATACAGGGGCAAGTAGGACTACTATCAGTCATGACGAGGTTCCAGGGGCTCCGCTCTCAGGCTCCAAAAATGTTTCCCTTGGATTTTCAGGAAAGCCTATTGTTAATGAAATTTCAAAACCAGTTTCCCTAGAAGTTGGTCCATTGTCCCGAACTACTGATTTGTTACTTACGAAGTCATGTCCAGAAAATTTGTTAGGCATTAAAACGTTAAAAGAATTAGGTGCAGTAATTTGCTGCTCCCCAGAAGGAGTTCGATTGTTTTTACGTGACTTTAAAGGTCACTATGTATTACGTGATTTTGATCCAAGATTACTGAATGTACCGCAGCATTTATGGGCGCAAGGTCCAACTGATGTAGGATGTATGCACATCACACCCCATCGTGTGACTCTCAAACAAGGAATAGTCTTGCCACGAATCAGACAGTACAGATTGCCACCTGAGGCTGTAGCAGCCTTATCCAAAATTATTGACGAGCTTATTGTTCAAGGAGTGGTTGTAGAAACTGACTCCAATGTATGTAATTCTCCTATCATTCCAGTCATGAAACGTACTGATCCAAATGCACCTCCAGTATATCGATTAGTGATTGACCTTCGAGAGCTTAATAAATGTATCATACCCCAGTATCCAGTAGTCCCAGATATTTCTTCTCTATTGACAGCCATTGATTCTGAAGCTACATTTTTCACGGTTATTGATCTCAAGAATGCATTTTTCAGTGTCCCGATTCATCCAGACAGCCAGTACCTTTTCGGTTTTTGTTTAAATGGAAGGAGCTATAAATTCACACGAGCTCTTCAAGGTTTCACAGAAAGTCCTAGTATTTACAGTCAAGCACTTAAGAGACAACTAGACAATATTCACATGCCAACTGACACTGCCCTGCTCCAGTATGTCGATGATCTACTGATCACGGCCCGTTCTGAACGTGACTGCGAGCGTGCGTCACTTACAGTTCTGTATTTCCTGGCCGAGCAGGGGCACAAGGTGTCCCCTTCGAAGCTTCAGTTCTGTGTCCAGCAAGTGACCTACTTAGGCCACTTACTGTCCAAGTGGGGAAGGCAGTTGACACCAGACCGTATCCAGTTAATAGCGAGTCTTCCACAGCCTAAGACACAGAAGGAGGTACAAGCTTTTATTGGCCTCACTTCTTATTGCAGACAATGGATTCCTCAGTATGCATTTCTAGCCAAGCCACTGATACAGTTAACGACACAGGAGGCAGCCGTATCGACTGTCCTCCCTTGGACATCTGAACATACACTTGTTTTTAATGAATTAAAGAAAGCCTTATGCCAAGCACCTGTTCTAGCTACACCGAACTACAGTAAGCCTTTTACACTTTTTGTCACAGAACGTGATGGTACTGCATTATCTGTTCTCACACAAGATCAAGCCGGACAGTACAAGCCCTGTGCTTATTTTTCGAGCACATTAGATCCAGTAGCCCAGGCTCTGCCTGCGTGCCTCAAGTCAGTTGCAGCCACAGCTCTAGCAATCAGACAAAGTGATTCCATAGTATTAGGACACTCCCTGACAGTACAAGTTCCACACTCCGTGGAAGTTCTTTTAAACCGAACACAGACTCAGCACTTGACAATTGCACGCTTAACAGGTTATGAACTGACACTGTTCCAGCCACACATAGAAATCAGACGCTGCAACGTTCTAAATCCTGCTACACTGTTACCGTCAGTTACGTCAAATCCTGCCACACATGACTGTGTGGAAGTTGTTAACACTATGACTAAGCGAAGACAAGACCTGACAGACATTGCATTACCTAATCCCGACCTGACACTTTATGTGGATGGTTCATGTATGAGAACAAGTACAGGAGAACTAGTAGCCGCGTATGCAGTGACTACTGAAACTGAAGTTATAGAAACACACCGTATTGACACCCTGTCTGCTCAAGCAGCAGAGCTAGTAGCTCTGACCCAAGCCTGCATACGTGCTAAGAACCTGAAAGTAAACATATATACAGGTTCACGTTACGCATTCGGAGTTGTACACGACTTTGGAGTACTCTGGCAGGAGAGAGGTTTCATGACTTCTCATGGAACCAAGATTCAGCATGGTCTCCTCATTCAAGCTCTGTTAGATGCAATACATTTACCGACAGCTATCGCTATCATGAAGTGCAAAGCACATACGAAAGTTACTGACATTATTTCCCAAGGTAACGATCTAGCAGATCGAACAGCTAAGCTTACAGCTCAGACTCTAGACATTCCAGTTAACACAACACAGACATTCAATCCAGATCAGACTACTTGTATGACAGTTAAGGACCCTACACAAGATGTCATAGACATACAGTTACATGCTACTCCCGAGGAAATCAAGAAATGGTCCGAACAAGGAGGGGTCCAGACAGATCAAGGATGGTTGACGAAGGGAAAAGCCACATGGTTTCTCCCCGACTCTATGGTTCAAGTCATTATTAATACCGCACATAGTCCAGCACATCTAGGAGAAAAAGCTATGTTAGACAGTATTCAGAACCTTTGGTTCAACAAGCACTTACGAGCTGCAGCCAAGCAGAAAGTCCGTACCTGTATGATATGTTGTCAGTTCAATCCAGGTAAAAGTGTCCCGGTGGAACAAGGTGGATTCCAACCTCCTGACCACCCTTTTGAAGTCCTCCAGATGGATTATATTCAGATGGAGCGATGTCGAGGTTTCAAGTATGTCCTCGTAGTTGTATGCGCTTTGTCCAGGTGGACAGAAGCATATCCAGTTCCAGATTACACAGCCGCGACCACTGCCAGGCAGTTGGTTCGTGAATTCTTTCCCCGCTATGGACTCCCTAGGGTCGTGTATTCTGATAACGGCCAGCCATTCTCATCTGAGCTTATGAAACATGTTTCCCTTCTGTTAGGGTACCAGTGGAAGTTCCATTGTGTGCGCCATCCTGAAGCAGCCGGTCTCGTAGAGAGACATAATCAGACCCTGAAAATTCGCATTGCCAAAATATGTAAAGAGAAAGGTGTAGACTGGCTAGTTGCCCTGCCAGTTGCCTTATTCTATATGCGGATGGTTGCACATTCCAGATCAGGTCTGTCCCCGTATGAGGTCATATTCGGCCGCCCCCCAAACATGTGGGGTACACCTAGACCCCGCAGTATTACAGATGTTTCCAGTAATATGCTGACAGATTACCTAGCTTCCTTGATGTCTGCCCTACACTCTTGTCGTTCACAGGTTGCCGCCGCATTTCCAGACAACACCGAGGTGAAACCGCATGAAGTAATTCCAGGCAACCTCGTGTTGGTGCGGAATTTTGATCGTTCAAGTCCGCTGGAAGGAGCCTCGGATGGTCTTATTAACTACAAGGACAGCAGTGAAGTTGGAGGGCAGGAAAGGATGGGTCCACCTGTCCCACGTAAAAAAATTCCATGGACTTCGTGAAAAATCTTTTGCCAAGGACTGCCAAATTTCTAAAGACTGCCTAAAAACAGACTCTGAACTTGATTCCGAACTTAAAGTTCCCCAGTTAGAGAAAACTCCGCAACAGGAGTATAAGCTAAAACTCCGGTCTAGTAAAATAAGTCAGCCAGTTTAATTGTCTAAGTCCCTCTCGGGTGAAACGGTTAGACAGGTCCCTGACATGTATGAGATAGACCCCCATAGTGAGAGAGTTAGTCAAAACTCTATACGATGTATTGTTTTTCTAAGTTTTATATTGTTTTTAAGTTTAATGGTTACCTGCACCAGTTATGCATTACATTTATGTTTTCCAAGTTCACATGTAAATAAGTTTTCTAATGCTACAGTAGAGCACACATTTAGTGAGCTGCCTCCTCACGAGCTATCCTATCGTTTTGCTATGCGAAATAATACATTTATTAGAATGTTACACTATTCACACCAGACCAGCAATGCCACTAATTGTTGGGTGTGTGGTCGACTCCCCCCTTTCCAGACACCGAAGGGAGTTCTGCCACTCTTTCCTTATCCGTTTTCACATAATGGTTCGTGTGGAGCATGGTCCACTTTAACGTCATCCTCCAATGATATGTCCCTTCTAAACAGAACATGTTTTCCAGACAAACAAGGTTTCCCCCATAGAACAGGGTTAGATCTAGAAAATGAAGTATATGATTTAGGTAATTATTCTTCGAATTTTATGGTCCTGAATGTTCAGTCTGATACTACTCCAGATTTACCTGCTATTTCAGTACTACCAGTCAAAGGCGAATTATGTGTCAGAAAGAATGGTTCCGCACATGTAGGACATAGTGATTGTACTACTATTGTCGAGTATAGTGACAGTGGGAAATCTATTTTCAAAACCTCACATCATTCTTATTTTGTGTGTGGTCAGACCGCATATGTTCGTCTGCCCCTCGATTGGGATGGAACATGTTACATTGCCTTCCTACTGCCACCAGTTTTTCTAGCCCCATCCGATTATCACAGAAACACACATCTAGTACACGTCAGACCTAGAAGGGAGATCGAGTCCCCAATTGTCGATCAAACTGAAACTACTCTAGAACAATATCAAGACTTTAATAAAGGTTTCTTCTTCTTTATAGGCCCTGTCCAGAATAGTAAGTTAATACGTAGACTAACCAGAACCCTCGAAGCAGTAGTGAATGAGACTACTTCTGCTCTAGGTAACTTAACCGAAGAGCAATCTGCTATGAGATTTGTCGTGCTCCAAAATCGTCTCGTTCTTGACGTCATACTGGCCGATAGAGGAGGAGCATGTAGAGTCATCGGGTCTAGTTGCTGCATTTTCATTCCTAATAACGCGCCGTCTGTTTATTCAGCTATAACCAGACTTCATAAAATTGCCCATCAGTTACACCAGAATCCAGGCACCTGGACATGGTCCGGTTGGTTCTGGAGTATTATATCTGCCTGGGGATGGAAAGTATTGTCATTCCTAGGTATTGCAGTAATGATCATATTCAGTTGCTGCCTCTGTATACAATGTGGCCCTGCGATTTGCGGCATGTGTGCTACCTCTTGTATTCCTAGTCCTAGATCCCGTTCCAAGACAATTCGAGACGAGCAAATGATGCTATATGAAATGATAGATGGTATCATGAATATAGATGTTTCCTGATGGAAACGTAGGGCACAAGGAGGGAATGTGGAAAAGTAAATTTTGCCATGTTATATGTGCCTACGTGTCCCCCATCTTATATTATATGTGCATGATCGATATGCATGTATTCCCCTCTGAATCTGTCCATCTCTAGTATGCCAGTTTCCAGTCTTCGTGAAAACAACGAATATCAGGCCTATGTAAACCTGCGTTGCCACATTTTACAGTGTGCACGTTAATTCATTGAATTGTCCCCGTTTCTAGGCCTCAAAAGGGCCCGGACTCAGATTCAGCTCCTGTCTCCTGAACCCTCTCCGAGGAGCGATACAGCCCCCACCTGTATCCCTGACCCGTAGCTTACTTTTTGCCACGCAGTGCCCGGCCCGGCCTGGCTCTGCCTCCCAGTCTGCCAAGAATATGTTATGTTTCTAGTTATCAGTTCAGCCCTCCTTCTCTGCATTCCTAAGCTACTGAATCGCATCAATAGTTTCCGTCATAGTCTAGCCTTTACGTCTCCATGCAAGAGAAATACTGTATTAATATTCATAGAATATTCCTCGCACACACAATACATATAGAATTATGCACGCACCAGTCTTAGTGTCCATTAGCCTTTGCCCTGATAACTTTTGGATTCTATCAACATGCACTCTAAACACCAGATACTAGATATGCCTTGGGTACATGTCGCTCTGACACTCCAGACTTTAGTCTCCTCTTCTAGCGCAGAAGTCATAGCCCCCAGTTCTCCCTGGTAACACGTCATTGCCCATTTGCGCGCACCACTAGGTTAGAGGTCCCAGCTGCTTAGGTAGCCCCCTCCATGTTTCCGCCCCGTTTATGACATATTCTGTTACGTTTACATCACATGTCTATGTATACGCCCTGTACACGCCTTCTTGTTACTTCATTTTGTCCTTATCTTTCGCGACTGTTACGAAACCACGCCTACTGCTACGCCTACTGTATTGAATGTAATGTATTTTGTTTAACTATATATATTATGCACTGTTATTAAAAAGTTAGCGCATTTATTCCCAGATCCTGCCCCCGGCAGCTGCCATCCTATTCCCGTACAGGCTGTCCTGTTCCTGTCCTTTATGCCTATTAAAGCCTGTAAACTCCAGCTACCTCGAATCTTGACTCTTATTTATTGAGCTACCTGTTTATTGATTATTCTGAAAAATAGATCCGGTAATAAATTATTTATTTACCACAGTGTGACTGATGTCCCTAGCCTGTCCTGTGAATGGGGAGAGGAGCTGAGCACAATAAGTGCTCCAGAACCAGCTGCGTCTGATTTTCCCCCTACCCTGCACCCTCCAGACAATGGAAATATGTGTATAAAAAGGGGCTGTGACCCCATGCAAGTTGAGGGGGGCCTGCTACTGCTGCAGGGTGCCAGGAGGACCGCCACTGGGGACTGCCTCCCTGCTGGAGGGCCATGTGATCTGGCCCCTGGGCCCAGCCTTTGCCCCCCTGCATTCCTGGAGACCTTTTCCTTGGACTTTGGGGACTTGGTGCTGAAGCGCCTGGGAAGCGCTTTATTTCTACTTCCTGAGGAGCGCTTTTCTTTCTCCTGGTAGCCCTCGGCTGTGCACCGTGGCTGCCTTAGGTTCGCTGGTTTTATAATTAATTATCCCCAGTGCGCAGGTGCCCACCCTGTGTCTTCGTGTTTACTTCATAATTAATGCGGGTGCCCACCCCGCTTATTGGAGTCTAACGTGGGTGCCCACCCCGCTTCTACATTTGTATTCACTCCGAGGGAGCCTACCCCTCTTGCCGCCGAGAAACTCACCGCCGCAGCCCCCAGGAAGTTAGGCATTCTTGTCCGGGACATAGGCGGGGCCTGCGGTGAAACAGGAAGTCCCGCGCACGCCCCGGCAGCCTGGAGAGACGTTGGGAGCCCCGCAGGCTCCATGCTGGAACGTTGGCCAGACAGCGCTGCAGAGTTCTCCGCAGCGAAAGGGAAGCCGCCTAGAGCAGCGAGGGGTCCCCGGGAGTGAGGGAAGCCCCACGCCAGTGCCGGCCATACCACGTCGTCCGCCACGAAGTCCCTGCCGAAGGAGAGGAGTTCTCCAGCAGACGCCCGGTGAGTGAAGGAGGGCTGGTGGGGGGCTCTGCGAGTTTAACGGTGGAGCCGGTCCTAATCCGACTCATGTTCTGAGCGGGCCCGCCTTTGTGGGCCGCACACACGTGGAGGGGGACTATTGAGTTTTGAGATCTCCGTGAGGGGCCCTGAGATCGAGCGGCCCCGGTTGCCAGTGGGCCGCTCCTACGACTTCATAAGTGTGGATAGGGCCAGAGGGGCCCGTGATTTCGCCCCGTGTGTTGCCCCACAGTGCTGAGGGGGCATATTTGTGTCAGAGCCTCTGGACTCCAATGCCCGGGCCATATTTGTTTAAAGCGCTACTGTGGACTTGGAACATATGCGATTTAGAGCCCCCGCTGGCTGTACCCTGTTTATTTCTAGAGCCTAGAAGGTTCCAACGTCTGGCGCATTCCTGTCCAGGGCCACTGAGAGCCCCTGCCCCATTTGAGTGATTCACAGCTGCCCAGCAAGTAGTGGGCAGCTGCACCGTTTAGGTACTTCATTTTTAGGGGACCAGCTTCTGAATCTAGGAGTGAGACGCACTCCTTCGCCCCCTACTTTGGCCTACACAGCTGCCCAGCACTTAGTGCCAGCTACCACATTTAGGCCTGTTCCTTTGCGCTGTTGCTTTTGGCTGCCTGCACAGCCTGCCCTGACACTGTTGGACAAAGGGCAGTTGAGCCCCACGGAAGGCCAGTTGGCCAGGGGTCAGTATCTAATATAATTTTGGCGCAAAGTGATTGCCTACTGTGTTTATGATGATAATTGCCTAATGTGATTTATGCGTAATGTGCATTGCCTTTAACACACAACCTCATCATCATCTCCTACGCCGATGACACCCAGATGATCCTCTCCCTCACCAAAGACCCCGACACCGCCAGAACCAGCCTACACGGAGGGATGAAAGACGTCACCGAGTGGATGAAGAACAGACGCCTGAAACTGAACTCAGACAAGACGGAAGTCCTCATCCTGGGACCATCGCCCTCCGCCTGGGACGACTCCTGGTGGCCCCCAGCCCTGGGCACCGCTCCCGAGCCAACAGACCACGCACGCAACCTGGGCTTCATCCTGGACTCCTCCCTCTCGATGACCAGACAAGTCAACGCCGTCTCCTCATCATGCTTTCACACCCTACGCATGCTACGCAAGATCTTCCGATGGATCCCAACCGAAACCAGGAAGACGGTCACCCAGGCCCTCGTCCCCAGACGATTGGACTACCAAAACACCCTCTACGCCGGAACCACAGCCAAGCTGCAGAAAAGACTCCAACGCATCCAGAACGCCTCCGCCCGACTCATCCTGAACATCCCCCGACGCAGCCACATCTCCGGCCACCTGAGGGACCTGCACTGGCTCCCCGTCAACAAGAGGATCCCGTTCAGGCTCCTCACCCACCCACACAAGTCTCTCCACGACCTGGGCCCCAAGTACCTCAACGACCGCCTGACCTTCTACACGCCCACCCGCCAGCTGCGGTCTACTAGCCTCGCCCTCGCCGCCGTACCACGCATCCGAAGAACCACCGCCGGAGGCAGATCCTTCTCCTACCTGGCGGCCAAGACATGGAACTCCCTCCCCATCCACCTTCGGCTGACCCAGGACCACCTCGCCTTCAGGAGACAACTCAAGACTTGGCTGTTCGAGCAGTAGCGGACCCCCTCCCCAAGCACCTTGAGACCCTTCCGGGTGAGTAGCGCGCTATACAAATGTTATGATTGATTGATTGATTGCCTTTATGCCTGTGATATCTCTAACTGTATTGTTATGCTTAGCAGGTTGTTTTGCCTAGTCTAGTTTATACTAGTGAGTTTATGTTTTCCTGCGTGATCTATGCCTATGGTGATTAGTATTGCGTAGTGTGTTCTTACTCTTTACCAGTGGTTACTGGTTGTGTTCTACAAGTGTTATTTTCTTCTACAGTTATTCTAAGTGCTATTTCTACTAAGTGCTATTTCTACTAAGTGCTAATTCTGACGGTGGCCCATGTGGCCCTGTCCTGTGTATATAATCGGGAAACATCCTTTACAACGAAACTTTTACAACGCACTACCATTACGACGCAACTTTTACAACGCAAACTATTACAACACATAGCGCTTGGGGGCGCTCTAGGATAGGGAATAGGTTAATTTACTATCCAATAACCTTCCCTAGTGTCCACGGGGACTGGAGTTGGAATAGTAAATTAAACGATTCACTATCCAGCGCCCAAAAGCATTATGCGTTGTAATGGTATGCGTTGTAAAACTTGCGATGTAAAGGTAGGCGTTGTAAAAGTATGCGTTGTAACGTCATACATCCATATAATCTCCTGTAAATACTGCCCAGTGCCAGTTGGCACAGTGTAATTGTGTGATTATGATCTAATGAGTATATGGTAATACAACGGCTATTTTTATATATAACCTTGTGTGGAATTCCTTTTTGTGGTGTGCCTAGTGTGTCGCTACTGTGTGTGTGTGTTGCGCAAACGCTTTACACATTTCCTCCGGGATAAGCCTTACTGCTCGTGCCACGTTACCAAGGGGGTGAGCAGGGGTTATCTTGGCTTGTAACTTCCTTGCCATGACTAGAGTGGTGGTTTCTGCCTGGCTTTGGCGCAAGCCTTAGCCAACAAGAAATCCCATTTCTAACAACAGCCGAAAGACAGTGGGAGTTGGGAAATAGACTAGCAGAGTTAAATAGTCTTAGGGCCAAGACTCAATTAAGGTTCCCAGCTACACTGAGAGTCTAGTGGAATAACCATATGCACATGATACGGTCCACAAATGAAGCAGACACGCTCATAGCCAAGATTCAAATTGAGAACCAGGGAGGGATGTAGGGGATGCCAGTTGGGATGAGAATGTGTTTCCCCACCGCAAAGGTTTACTAGTTACTTTTTTCATATATACTCATGGGGCCTTGGGGGGGTTGGGTCCGAATAGGTATTGACCTATTGGAAGGTAGGGTTCCTCAGGGTGGTATGGGGATAGGGGGCACGGGGATTCTGGGGTGGACTCGAGGGGATGGGGGAGGGGTAGTGGAGCACAGAGGGGGGCACAGGGTGGCAAAATAGGTTAAAAAAAATCCTCAACTCACAAATCTTTGGATTCCCTTATGGTTAGATCAATTAAAGTACAACTTCAACATATAGATAAGATGCATCGAAGATGTTTAAGGATAAAATGAAGGGGGGGTCATAGTATTCAATTTATCTCTTGGAACTTGAATGGTCTAAGATGTTCAAGGAGACAAAGATTAATATTTAAATATCTAGAGTGATCCCCGCACATGTGTGTTTATTGCAAGAAACGCATCTGAATAGGACAGAGTCAGAATCTGTTTTTTCCAAAATTCCTTGGCTCCAATGTTTCTGTTACTCCCACCAAGCGATAAATACTCGAGGAGTTGCTATTTTAGTAAAAAAGGGAATCACGTGCACAATAAGTTCGGTCCAGACAGATCAAACAGGTAGATGGGTCAATGCGCTGTTAGACTTTGAGGGAGAGAAGTTGATTTGTTCTTCTTACTATGGCCCTAATACGGGTGACTCATCCTTTTTAGTTAAATTGCAGGACAGGCTGATTTCTGTAAATTCCTCGATTATTTTAGGTGGAGATTTTAACGTTCGGCTTGATCCGGTAAAGGACAGATCTAATGTAAGCCATGTTAAAGGGACCCCGAGATCACGTAGGGTTATGAAAAGTTTGCTATTAAACATTAACCAAGTTGATATATGGAGAGCAAAGATGGGGGATGCGGATGGATTTACATTTTATTGTAAAAAGAACCATCACTCTTCCAGAATCGACTATGCTCTGGTGAAAAGGGAAAATACAGAAAATATCATTAGTATATCTGTTTCCCCATGTCATCTATCTGACCATGCACCCCTAGTATTTTTATATTCCACAAGGATAACGTTCCGACAAGTTAGATGGACCCTAAATAGGTCAATGCTTTTGGTGCCTGAAATCAACCAGGCAATTAAAAAATCCTCTCAGGAGTTCTTCTTTTATAATCTTGGTTCTACCTCATTAAAAATGGTCTGGGACGCCTATAAGGCACATTTAAGGGGGCTCCTACGTAGTCTAATAAGTGCAAGGAATAAGATCAATGCTTTAGAACTTCAGGCACTGGAGGGAAGAATCTCTTCCTATGAAGATGAAAGAAGTCATATCGTCCAGGACAGTTCTAGAGAGGTGGATCAGATAGAGGGAAAACTTGAGGAGGCAAGACGAGATCTATGGTCCTATCTGGACAAGAAATGTAAGGATCAGTAGAAGGTTCAAAATATGGAAACTTTTCAATATGGGGAAAGAGCTGGTGCCTTATTGGCATGGAAGGCCAGGGTAGATAGGGCTAAAAACACCATTAGTCAACTTATAATCGATGATACCGGACCTAAATCCAGTGAGCCGGCAGTTATGCAGAATTGCCTTCTGTCCCGGTTTGCGAATCTTTATAGGGAGGACATTCATCCCTCACCAGAAGCTATAGGATCATGGTTGAAGGATAAAACTATTTCAGTCATCACGGATGCAACCAGAGATTTTTTAGATTCACCTATTTCAATGGAGGAGATTAAGGAGCAAATAAAGAGGGCCAAAACTAAGAAGGCTCTGGGTCTTGATGTCCTTCCAAGTGAAATCTATAAAGCCTTGCTGGACAAACTTTTACCGGTACTCCATAATTTCTTTACGATGGTGTACAGCCCAGCAGGGAAGATCCCTAGCTCATGGAAGGTACGATAGTCTTGTTATTGAAGCCTGGGAAGGATCCCCTGTTACCTGACTCTTACTGCCCAATCTCCCTGCTGAACGCCGACTATAAGATCTTTATGAGCATTTTGGCGGGGAGATTGGATAAATTAGCACCAAGTCTGATTAACACCGACCAGAAGGGCTTTATGCCCGGAAGAGTCATACAGGAACAAATCCAACTGTTAATCGGCAATATCGATCTAGCCGAAAATATGGTGAGGCTAAAGCCTTCGATCAAGTTTGTTTGGAAATATCTGTGGGCGGTGTTGGAGGGCATGGGTATGGGTCAGACTTTTGTACAGACCTTAAAGAACAGTTATCATGGTGCATCGGCGAAGATCCTATTAAATGGCTCCCTGACCCCTAGTTTTGAAATTCAGAGAGTGACGAGACAGGGGTGCCCCCTGTCTCCCCTCTTGTTCAATATCTATATTGAGCCCCTTGAGCAGGCGATTAGGCAGGATAACATCATAAGTCCTTTTAAGTCAGGAGACTATCAATCCAAAATCGCCTTATATGCAGATGATGTTATAATTTATACTGCAAATCCTGACATTTCTTTCCCACATTTAGAAAATGTGTTGGCGGAGTTTGGCGCCATCTCAGGGTATATGGCAAACTCTGAGAAACCGAGATTACATGTTGGAACTCGGTCTATAGTCATGGCCCCGTAAGTAAAGAGCTTAAATATTTAAGAATAAAAATTGTAAAGGATTTAAATAAAATACCATTGATCAACTGGAAAAAGATTGAAAAAGATGTAGATTTTCTCTTCGCCAGGTGGAAAAACCTCCTTTATCGATCTAAGGGAGAGTCAACCTGGTGAAGATGTCGGTTCTACCTAAACTGACCTTCCTTTTTGGTGCGGTCCCTCTTACTCACAGGAAGGCATTAATAAGATCCAGGGGAAGATAGGTAGCTTTATTTGGGGGCAGAAAAGTGACAGGTTATCCTGGAAGAAACTAAGAAGGAAACTCTTGAAAGCTGGCCTGGCAATTCCAGATACAAATGTATATTTATTGGCCTTTCAATTCAAGGACATAAGGTTGCTCCTATCTACACCGGAGGAAACTTCTTGGGGCAGACTTTTGGGGGAACTCGTTGTAACAGAAGGTGGTAATGGACAGGATGGGTTTTTATATAAGTTTGGGGCACCCAGATTTTTCAGCGGGTTCAGTTTAAGGTTTTAAAAACTGCCTTGCAAATATGGAACAAATTAAGGCGCATCTGGGGTATTGGATATTTTTCCCCTTTCTCTCAAATTTGGGATTAACCGGGGACCCCCATCTGTCTGGGCGATAGCTTAGCAATTCCGATTAGAAGGGCGGGTTTGGAGAAGTGGTCAGACCTGCTGGATTTAGACAGGGTCCTCCCTTGGGAGATACTTCTAGGTAAAATCGGCCCTGCATTTTCAAAGTTTAAGTACCTTCAGATAAGGTCATGGTTTGAGGCAGAGGCCTGATATACAGTTGGGAATTGGGAGCTTGAGCAGTTGTTTCAAAATGCCGGCCCAAGGAAAAAAGTGGTATCATTGTGGTATACATGCCTTTTAAATGCAGTAGATCATGAGGTTCACCCACAGTCAGCAGTATGGAATTCCACTCCCCTTCTCCAAGATACCGGAAGTTTTGTGAACTATCTATCAAGGTAATGTATAAATATATAAAGCCTGCAAACATAAAGAAAAATCATTTTTTGTACTAAACAGGCTTTATTATACACCAGACAAAATTGCCAAATTTGTTGCTTCTGCTGTTTCAATTCCTGTTTGCCCAAGGTGTTCTATTAATAGGGCGGATGATATTCATATGTTTTTTGAATGGGCAGAATTAGCGGTATTTTGGAAAGAGGTGAGGGATACTTTGACAGATATTTTTCGAGGACATATAGAGGTTTATCTCTCCCTGGTGATATTTGGTATGAATAACTATGATACCAGGTCACTTTCACAGCCCCAGATGGGTTTGCTTCTCCACCTCGTGATCCTGGCTAGAAGAGAGATCTGCTTTAGATGGAAGGACACTGCCCCCCCACTAGAGAAGGTTAGATTAAAGCCACCTTACGTGTGGCAAATTTAGACCAAGAGGAATTCCCTGTAAACATCTGGTCTCCCTTGCTCTCCTGGGGACGCCGCCTGTACATGGTAAATAATTAAGATCGGGTAAATGGTATTTTTTGTCTAATTATTACACTTGTCCTTGGGATGAAGAGGAAGGCCATGGTCGGCTAGACGAAGGCAGTGAGACGAGAGGCGCCCAGCTCAGTACAAATCGACTTGTTAAGATCTGCTGAAGTCTGAGGTGAGATGAGGACAAAAAAAAACACAAAAAAAAGTTAAAGTCGATTCTAGGTTTCCTAAATTTTGGAAGAACTTACATTCTTAAATACGCAGAAAGGGTTAAACCTCTCTACGAATTAATAAAACCTGATTTTAAAACAGTAAATTGGACACAAAAACACAGATATTTTGCGTTCACTCCAAACAGACATGTTAGCAACTACACATTTGCAAACATGTGTAAACGTACGCAACTTAGTGATCCGAATCATTCCGGGTCAATGCGGATTCACCTACTTAACTTTTAACAAAGGTGAAAAAGTTCCAATAGCTTACAAATCACATTTGTATACACAAGCAGAAATGAAATTCACTTCAACAGAAAAAATTCTGACAGCGGTTCAGACTGCTGTAGCAAAAGAAAGAGCCCTAGCATAGGGGAAAGTCATTATGGTCGTTACTCCTGTACCTGCCTTAGAGGCAGTGACAAAAGCGAGCATTCCAAATGCTAAAGCTTTACATCCGAGATGGATACAATGGGTTAATTCTCTTACTGCAACAGATGTTGAATACGTTTTTGATCCATATTTGAAAATACAAGCATTTCTACAATGCAAACAAGAGTGTCCTCTGCCTACCGAAATTCTGCCTCTTGACCAGTATGAATGTATAATTTATACTGACGGATCAGCTCAACCCACTATGGAGGAGTAAACAAGCCTATAGTGCGGCATGCACGATCATTAAAGGTCGTATGTGCATTGGCAAATTTAGACCAATGGTCACTAAAACGCAATCTCTAGGAGATTGTACAGCTCAGCGAGCTGAACTACAAGCATTCAAGATGGCACTTGAAAATACGGATCGCGAATTCCCCACACTCCTAGTGTGCTATTCTTTCTATTGTGTACAGTCTTATAATGAATATTTTCAGAATTGGCTTCAAAACGGTGGCACAATTATGCATTAAACGCTTTGGGAACAAGTGGTTTAGTTAAGAGAAGGACTACAAAACACTCATGTGATACATACGCTGAGTCATCAACGTGATGGCGTTCATGTTGAAGGGAATTTATTGGCTGATGAAGCCGCGAAGGGGGCTGTGCAATTGGTTTCCGGAGCTGCAATCACTCATTCAAAAATTAAAATAGACAGTGAAATAGTGCTAGCTGTCAATGCTACATGCAAAGGCAGCGGTGCAGTATTACCTAAAAAATTTCCACTCATATATAATTGATGCAAACAGCGTACCTTATGCTCGAATCCCTGGAGTGGGGGATAGAGTAATTCCAAACAGTGAACGAAGGACAGCTTTAATCTACGAAGCACATCTGGGAGAGGGTCTGATACATCAGGGGATCTCTAAAACAATATTAGAGTTAATAGAGACGTACTGGTGGCCAGGAATGAATGCACACATTCACATATTTGTAATTAACTCTAAAGACTGCAATAGAGATCACAGCACAGAAAGCCGCCAGATACCGGACTACGGCATAGTCAGCCCAGTACAGACACCATTATTAGACAGCATTAAACAATCTACATCCTTATGGACGAATGCAGTCCCACAAGCACTAAATCAAGTATCATTTGGATGTGGCCTCAGTGCTTGGCTGATGCTCGAACTGTTATAAAAGATGTGCGAGTCTTTATCGGCACATACGCAATCGGCTCGCTACATTCTGACCAGGGTCTTGCGTTTAGCTCTTGAGCTTACAAAGAAGTTATGGCCAGTTTGGTCGTTGCATTGCGGTATTCTAGTCCATTCCACCCTGAGGGAAATTTGGTTATGGAGAGAAAAAACCAGGACATAAGGCAATCTATAACAGCTAGGGTATTAGGTTCGGGTGACGGGTGGGTCAAACATCTAATAAGTGTCCAACGTAGTCTTAATAACTTGCCAAGAATTTCTCTAGGGGGTATCTAGGAGGTATCACTCCATATGAGGTCCTTTTTGGGATACGAATGTTGGTCCCCGACCATGATTGTCACACATCAGTGGTGGAACAAAAGAAATTTGATATCAAAGATCGTTTGGCTGTTTTGCAGGTCTTAAATGAATTAAGAACAAAACAAAGCAACGTGTTCCTGAAGCCAACCACCACTGGGGAAAAACCAACCGTCCCAGCAAGGCCTGTCTGTAACCCAAAGCTTGGTGATCTAGTCAGAGAGAAGATCGCGGACAAGAAGGAATTTGGGCCTACCTATAAACAACCAGTACCTGTCCTAGCAATCCACGGATCAAGAACAGTTTTACTGCCGCCCCTTGCTGGTAAAATGGAGAACAGGTTTGTGTCCATTGACCTGATCAAACCACACTATGTGGCCGATACTAAACAGTAGGCCAAGTGGACTCTGACCAAGTAGCAGACGCACTCCTCTAGCTACTATCCAAGAGGTTCAAACTGAGAGACTCATCATCTTTGAAGAATCTGGAGTGAGAAAAGAAGGACCATGCAACAAAGCCATGGAACTTGTACTTCTTGAGACTCAAATAACAGTTCGTCATGAAACACCTGTCTACAATGAAGTAACAACTGATCAAGTGGTTCCAGCGATTTCAATGAATTCTGATGCAATCCCAACAATTGACAGAACTGCGTCTGGCTTTTCATTAACTTTGATAGATTTCTGAGGATCCCAGCGAACCTAAAACAACACCAGCAAAAAGAACTTTCAAAGAACAAGCAACTGATTTTTTTGTCACCTGGAAAATACACTGATTGTTTCATCACCTGGAAAAGACTTATCTGGTTTCACCATGGATTGAACTTTGGATTGTGTTGGGAATATTTTTTCTTCTACTTTGGTTAGCTCTGGTAATAACTCTGGGTATGCTGATAAATGGAAGATATGTCAAAATGGACACAGCAAGTAAGAACATCAACTTACTCATCAAACCGCACACATCATCTCATTGTGAACAAAGAGACTTGTCAGCAGTGAACATCACAGCCGTTCCTATACCTGATGGTATAGCTTGGGACAGAACAGAATATGACATTTTTGGCCCGTCGGAGCTGTTGAAGATTCTACATCATTTCAAGATTTCATTAAGTGACTTTGTTTTATCTAGTACCTTTTCTAATGATTGGGACTTCGAGACTGTTAATAATATGATGTCAGGCTTAGAAATGTCTGCCGTGTTCACTAATCATGAATATTTAGAAGGTTCTTCAGACTATGAACAAATGTATTGTTATAATCACTATGGTCATCATTTCTTGCACAAATCAACAATGCCTAGAAATGTATATATTCATAATCAGTGATAACATTGTCCTACACCACCAAAGGGTAGCTCAACAACTTTTGCTAATAAGTTTCCATACTTTTCGGGGTTCAATGTATCCAATCCAGAACCATTTTATTTTAGAAATGTAAACAAAACGGGACTGAAAACTATGTTAACAAACACAAAACAGATTTATTTTGCAGCCTTTTTTGTCCAACTGTCTAGTCATGGTTTCGACTTTTGGAAAGACAACATTAAGACAAAAACTGTCTAGGGTACACAAGATTGGCAAGTACAGGGGGTAGAAGCTTTATTTAGAGCCTGTATAATACCTGAGCAAACTATGTTTTTGAATGACACTGTTCAACAGACGTCTTGTCTTGGGTTAGCCAAGATCAAAGACATGAACAACCCATCCATACCTACACCTACACCTGATAGTGAAGACACTTTAGAGGGGGAGGTCGATGTAAATACTATTTTGCTTCACAACAGAACAGATCCAGATTGGAAAAAATGGTTGATCTGGGCCACAGACACAAACACCATCAAGATAGCTTCCTGAACAAAACACAGCGGTTTCAAATCAATAGGCCAGACCCAAGATATTTTCAAATACAGCATCCTGGAATAGTAACAACATACAGTGTAGGGAAGCTCTGCCTTGATTGGCTACAAAGATCTACACTTAAGGATGTAAAAAAACAATTATCTTCACTTAAAGATGGCTCTGACCTTGGGGAATTCTTGCGAGAACCAAGAAAACCATGTCAGAAACATTTTATATATGACTGCTTATAATGAAATATGGAAGATTACGCAAGCAGAGACTGCAGAACGAATACGAGAAATTGATTGTATTAATTTAGAGAAAACTCTCTCTGTAGTTGACAGTGGGTTAACGACTCTGTCGTCCAGAATATATTCATTGGGCAGCATAGTATCCTCTGCCATAGACATCATGAAACAGGACTTGGTCATGCTGCAACATGGTTAGTCGCAACCACGTTCTATCATGCGATTAGGCTGAGCGTTACAAAACCTTTGTGCAGGCTGTGTGCCTTGGCGTTTAATCAATACTATGTCCCTGTTTTCAGAATTCAATCTCACTGATAAGCTGATCAAATTATCACAAAGGGGAGAGGACTATACAGTGCTGAGTATTGAAAAACCTGAAAGATTGCCATTTACAGTCGCAGAAAAACCAGCTACTGAATGGATAATACATGGAACAATTACTCTGCCTGTTACAATTTTTCATTTTCAGTTTTGTCTAAAACACATACCAGCAGGCACACATGAAAGGTTGGGTAAAGAATACATCAAGACATCCTGGGCTTTACCATACACACACAGATGTTGGAGTGGGGGACGTGAAGTGTTTCTTAGCGTTACAAGCTGTGAAAATGCACTAAGCGGTTCTCTCCTTTGTCATGGAATTAATTTACACGGGGCCTGCGATGGTACCTTTAACAACTTATCCTGTCACCTGCAAGGTTCACCAGCCGCAGTGATTGATCCAATTTTTTGACAGCTTTTAAATGGAAGTTACCTCATGTTGAACGATCACAGCTGCTGTGGCATGTTGCCAGGCATGCCATATCTAGTAACTGTGTCATCCAGTGTCACTTGCTGTATGCAAGTATTGTTTCCTCAAACCAACTTAGACAGGGAGTCGCCTTTATGGCCTTCACTGACCATCTCTTCTATACAAATTGATACTCTAAGCAGAATTAAAGCCATTCTTTTGCAAAAACCTGTGCCACTGACCTCAGCCAAAGAGACCTATGATCTACAAGTCTCAAGGACTTCTGCCGAGATACATGGCCTTTTGAATACAAACTGCCCTATACATTTCTCAGAAATGTTAAGTCGTATCTTGAACATGTCTGACACGAGCGGTATTGTACATCTATTTAAGAGTGTATGTTCCGGACTGTTAGCACCTTTTCAAGCAGTCCTCGGAATATTTCCAAACTTTGATCACTCTGTGTTTGGCGAACTGCCCCTCCTTTTGGGACTCGGTGCAGGGATACTTAATTTGCTCCTTCTGCTACGATATGGCAAGCCAAATCACCAGCGCCACTCCAAGCACCATAGAGATAGCTCTATTGGAGATGAAGTGTCGTGAGCGCATCGTCCAAATTTTGGGATTAAATCGTCTACGAGAATTAAATACCACATGGTTTCTGTCATTCAGACCAATCTGGCAAGATTGCATCTTACCTGTTCTACGCTGCCTGCTATGCGGAGAAGAATGCGTGCTAGACATCTGTCTAACACTCCCATCAGTCCTGCCAATGGATGTTGATACTTTGCTTGAACCGGTAACGGCCCATGTCTGTGTTGTCCCCAGCGGCTACCAATTCTGATGACGGCATTCATTGAGATCTCACAGACGCAAAATGCTGATGCTGAGATACAAGAGGAAACTACAGGCACGCAGGTAACATTCGATTCGAACATTACTAATGCGACCAATGCTGAAGGCGATGCTTCACATCTATGTGCGGATAATCTTCTAAACGAGGTAATTCAACTGTCACATACTATGATAGACGATTTTTTTACAGACATAGAAGATTTCATGTGTTCTCCAAGCGCTAACACTGACTTTTGAATTTGGCACACAGTGTTCTGAGAGACTTTGAATTTGACCTTCATTTTTGAAAACAAAGAACTTTTTTCTATGAATAATTTGTTTTCTTCAAATTTGTATTTTTCAATTTTTGGCACAAGTAATCTGCTTATAGTAGGAGTATTCAAAGAGAACAAGAATTCTTTGAATACTTCCATGAGACAATATATGACCTTGTCCACAAACAACAGTTTTATGTAATATGACTGGAAATGGTTTTGGCCTTTTTTCTTCTGTATTTACGAGCCATAATATTTTCGTGCTTCATTCATTTAGCATTCAAATGTAAATATATGCTTAGAATTAAACATTGTTTTAACCCCTTCCGTGCGGCCGCGATTCCCCCTGTGTGCGGCAGCCACGCGAACAGGGCGGGGCCGTGACGAACCCCAGCCATCATCAGCACACGAGCCCCGTGGAGCGTGACGGCTGGGGTTCGTCACCAGCATGGAAGGGGTTAAAATGTACAGCACCAATGCAAATTTGTATGCTTACAACCAATTCTAATGCATTTTTAATGTATTTTGGAGGGGTTTTAGCACTTTATGTGTAGATATGTTTCAGATATGTTTAAACATGTTTAGTAATGTCGTACATACGAAAGTGGAGTGGGTGTTGGGTATCGATTTAGATTATGTATGTATTTCCTGATTCATGCCCTCATGTAGGTATAATTCACATTGCCCTTATATAGGCCTAGAAATCCAGTCCTTAATTAGGCATAGTCCATGCTACCCAAATACAGGCTTGGCTAATTCCATCCGTTCATCTACGTCACAACGATTTCTTGGAAAACCAGACTCTTAAGCTGAAGGGACTTCCACATGCCTGGATATTGATTTCTCCAAGAACTCATTTATTATGCATGAACATCTATTCCTTAGGGGTTCATTCATGACGTTCATATGCCCGACTTCTACGTCAATACTGGTATTCCTAAACACCTTCAAGGTATAAATATACCTTCACTTGCTATGGCAAAGCACAGTGTGGTTCGGTGCAGTTCGACTACCTATTTGCACAACGCAGCTCGCTACAGCAAATGCCGAAGGAAGCTAACTCCCCAGCTGACGCACTGACTAGAAGCTGTCATCCTCCTGCCGAGAATCCAGCTCCAGTGTTTCTGACTCCCCTTGCGGGGTGTTGGGAGATCGAGTCCAGGGAAAGAGATACCAACCTCTCTCATTCTAAGAAATGGAGCTGATTAGAACCTAGAGAAACCTTTGGCAATTCTTGGCAGAACTAAACTATAACTAAAGACAACACCTACTTATTCCCTGGTACTAGACCTAGGTTAGGTACATTGGGGTAGGCGTATTTTACAAGCACCAGTTGAGTATTTTAGCCTGTGTTATTTATTCATGTATTTTTATATATGTCATAGCAACAGACCATGCTAGTACAGAATTATTTAATATTACTGTTCACGCTGTACGCATTATACTTCGCATTCTGTCTAACGATTGTAGCAGTTCACCTCTCTTGCATGAGAAAGAAGACTGTTCAATAAACCCTTTTATTGAAATGCCCATCTCTCTATTTCTGTGAAAAACTCTGTAGAAACAAAGTATGCACGATTGACTGGGTGAAATAGTTATTAATTGTTTCCACAACTCTGAAGATATTGTTCAGGTTCTGGGGGAAACAAAGTTGTCATGTTTAGGCGGCTGTCAGAGACTAATCCCTTCTTGTTCATTCGATAAAGTTTCTAGTGCTCTCTGAGTTAGCTGGCACACACACAATTAAGTTTAGTATGCTCGATAGAGACATACTGACCTCAGTCCTATGTCAAATATATAGTGTATATTATTCCAATGCGCAGAGCCTATTGGGAATATAGGAAGTACACTACAGGATGAAGTGTAATCAATGGGCAATTTTTACAAAAGGGAATGTGTGATAAATAGCAGAGTAGGTCGCGAAAATCAGTTTGGGCAGGGAAAAGGGTGTCGCCAGACACTACATTATATCCAAGAAAAGTTTTCTCCTTTGCATCATGGTACATGCAGTGCAACATTTGCATTTCCCTGAGTGTTGACCGTAGTGTCAACACTACAGTCAACACTGAGGGGAGAACCCTTAGTGTTGACTGTATCGTTCACACTACAGTCAACACTGAGGGGAGTGCAAATTGTACCATGATGCAAAGGAGCAAATATTTCTGGGATATAATGTTGTGTCTGGCTACACCCTTTTCCCTGCCCAAACAGTTTTTCAAGACCTCCTCCCTCTACCATTTATCACACATTCCTAATGTTCATTTTGTAAAAATTACATTCTACCCCAATGATTACACTTCATCCGGCCCGAGCCGGAGAGTATGGCTTCAGCCGGAGAGTGCGGCCATGATGCGGAGAGTAAGGCCCAGGTGCGGAGATTCCGGCCCGACTTCAGACAAAAAGATACAACTCATAAATGATCTATGTGAATACTAAAAGTCGTAAAGTTAAACTTTTGTCTCAGATTATCTTTGTGAACTGGCCCCTTAGAATGACTTGAAGAAAGAGAGTCATGGAGTATTTTAGGCTCTCAGAGTGATGTCTTTCTTTTGCATGAGTCTCATCAACGAAAAGAAGAATGGGGGAGATACTTAAAGGACACAATTGGATAGTCCACTGTGTCTGTACCACTCAGGCATGCTCGGTGAAGGGGGTTGCACTCCTTTTTAAGAAATCCATTCAAGCCACCCTGGGAGAGTGTGTTGTTGACCCCTTAGGCAGATGGGTAATAGCTAAGGCTAAATTTCCGGCTCCTGGTTGACATTTGTAGGATACTGTGGCCGTAATTTAGATGACCCTGCCCCCCTTCAGGCTTTATTCCTACATCTTGTTGACACTATTCTCCCGATCATATTAGGTTGGAACTTCAACGTAGTTATTGACCATACCCAAGATACATCATCAGGTAAGCAACTTCAGCGGCACCTAATATGAGAACCATGTTGAAACAACTGATGGCAGACATTGGCCTTATTGACATCTGGAGACTATTGGGTAGTAAAGAGGAGAATGCAGGGGGAGGTTTACTTTTCACAATAAAAAATATGGTAATCGATCCAGGTTAGACTGCTTTCTTGTAGTCTCTGTTACCAGTATGAAAACCATGAGTGCTATCCATGCGCCGGAGCACCTGTCAGATCACTTGGCAATTAGATAACAGATTACTCTAAAAAATAGGTCCCCTCCCAGGAGATGGACTTTAAACCATACCTTACCCTTAGACCCACAGATCGTTGATAAACTGAATGTTGCCCCAAATGATGTTTTCCTCTCCAATATCGACTTTGCCCTTTTGTACATTGTATGGGACACTTATAAGGCCTTCCTAAGAGGTATCCTAACTAGCTTAACAGTTGCTCAAAATAGTAAGGTAAGGGAGGAAATTCATAAATTGGAAACCTTAGTACGTAACCTTCAACTAGATCTAGTTTTGGCTGCCAATGTCCATATTCTTAGTCAAACTGGACAGAAATTACAATTAGCAAGATCAGAATTTACACATTATCTGGAGGCAATAGTGAGGAGGAAATGGGAAGCCACTAATCTGTCATGTCATGAATACAGGAAGGGCTGTGGCAAAGTTTTAGATTGCAAGGTTAAGTCCAATCAGACAAGGAACACGATTAAGGAACTCAGATGTCAAAATACAGGTAGAATACTCTCCATGACATCACGATTGAAAATACTTTTGCACAGTATTTCAAGACCTCTATACAGAGACCTGTGGGTGGGGGAGATCAAATTGAGGGCCTCCTTCAGGACCTCGAATTTCCATCTTTACTGGAGGTCTCTAGGGATGGCTTGAATGGCCCCATTTGTTCTGGAGAAATTCTCAAAGTTATCAGTAACCTTAAAAAAGGGAAAGCAGCTGTCCCTGACTCCCTTACCAATCAGATCTATATGTTGAAAGAGGAGCTGTCGCCTATTTTGCAACAACTTTTTAATTCAGAATTTTTATATAGATAGGATTTTCTGCCCTCCTGGGATGTAGCCACTATAAATATAATCCTTAAACAAAACAAAAACCTTAATGTATGTGAGTCTGACAGACCCATTTCCCTCCTTAATAGCGATTATAAAATGTATACCCAGATTTTAACCAAGCGTCTCGATAAAGTGGTGGGCACGTTGATCCATAACGATCAGAATGGTTTAATGGAAGGTAGACAACTTTTTTTTTTTTACAGAGTTTTATATAGCACAAACTTGACCCAAGTCGGATATCAGAGCGCTTTACATAGCACCAGTTGTATTACACGAGGACACATTAATTTTTGTTAGGCACGAGGAGATTAAGTGATTTGCCCAGGTTCACAAGATATTCAGCGTCATTGCCGAGATTCGAACCCAGTTCCCCAGATTTGAGGTCGAACGCCCCTAGCCGTTAAGCCAACTTTACGATGTAACTCACAATTTAATAGGAGCAGTAGACCTGGTTGAGGAATATAGTACACCTTTGTCGAGATTGACTTTCGACACTGCAAAGGCCTTCGATAGGATCAGCTGGCCCTTTCTGTACAGGATGATTCAGTTCTTTAATCTAGGAGAAGTCTTTTTTGCAGCAGTTAGTAGAAGTCTTTTTTGCAGCAGTTAGTTCATTGTTTAAAAACCCTCTGCCAGGATTTTGGGGAATGAGAATCTCACCAAATCAATAAAGATTGGAATGGGGACTAAGCAAGAGTGCCCTCTCTCACCGCTCCTTTTTAACCTTCACATCGAGCCACTGGCATGCAAACTGAGGGCATGCAGGAATACCTCTCCCGTTGCCTGTAATGGATGGGAGAAAAACGTTGGTTTATATGCTGACGATTTTGTGATTTATACAGGAGACTTGACTAAGTCCCTTCTCAAAATTTGGGAGATTTCGGAAGGATATGAAAGGGTGTCTGGATACTCTGTTAATCAGCAAAAAACTGAGATAATGCAATGGAACACGCAACACATGAGTGCCCCTATAAGGCAAGAAATAAGACATCTTGGACTCCAAGTAGTGCACAACCTTGATAGAATAGCTCAACTCAATTTTAATAAGGCAGCTTCTGGAGCTAGAAAACTGCTTAAGGCGTGGAGCGCCCTTCCATTGTCATTTATAGGTAGATATAATTTACTGAAAATGTCTATTCTCCCCAAATTTACTTTTCTGATTAAAGCAATTCCTTTAGCATTTGAGAAAGAGTGGTTGAAGAAGGTATAAGGAGAATTCAGTAGTTTTATTTGGAGGGATAAAAGGGCTAGAATTTCCTGGAGGAAGCTACGCAGAAAGAAGGAACACAGTGGTACCGCAAGCCCAAAACTCTATCAATATTATCGAGCTTTTCACTCAAAGAATTTTCAACAGCTGTTGATACGTAGCTCCTCTTTGTCCCCAATTCCTAGAGCCCTCACTGCCGGGCTTTCAGGACATAGAGATGTCCTTCTTCTCAAATGTGAACACCCAAAATTCTTCAAAAAAGTCACCTGAAGATCTTAGTGGGTGTATGCAAGCTGTGGTACCAAGTGAGACTTTCCTTACAAATACCTTACTATAGTAACTCCGCTCCGATAGTTGACTCCCCCGGCACTCCAGTTTGCCTCCTAGAGACTCTTGGAATTCCTCTGCCTGAGTGCGGTATTCACAAATGGGGGCAACTAATAGAAGATAACAGGCTAATACCTGGCAGCATTTTTGGGAGATTTATGAGAGCTCCATCTCTAAATTTAAATATTATCAACTATTGAGCTGGGCAAACACCCTAGGAAAAGATGGCAAGGGGAACTAGTACTGGGAGGACAGGATACGGCTACGGCCGTCTCTGCGGAAAGAAGTCTCAGAGAAGTACTGGATGCTAATCCAAGTTAGAGAAGAAGTAGGAGCTTTGCTATCGGAGATCTTGAAGTGGGAACTACCTGACTAAGACCTCAAATCACTCTGGCAAGTATCTATGTCTTACATGTGGTCATCTGTGAAGTCTGCACCTTTCAGAAAGAACCATCTTTTTACTGCCCATAAGGCCTTTTGGACGCCATGGAAACTTCAGAAACTGGGAAGTGGGGAGGAGAAAAAGTGCCTCAAGTGCAGAGAAGAAAACGCAAATGATGTCTACTTGTTCTGGCAGTGCCCATCAATCCAGATCTTTTGGCATAAAAAAAGTGGGTAGGACGCTTTCGAGGATTGTGGGACAAAAGATTAAAGTGAGCCTGGCTTTGGTAATTTTCAGGGTGGATGTTGTAGGGGAGGATACAAAAACACTTTTTAAAGGCACAAAAATGACAAAGTGAGCTATGTATTAAGTGGATTCTCCCTTCCCCTCCACTGGATCTAAAATGGATTCTATCAGTATAAAGAATATCTAAATTTGATCGGGGTACATTTCACTCGAAGAGAACAAAGTTTTGGGAACTTTAGGATAATTGGTGTCAATATCATGTCACAGACACAACCCTTGATCTCTCTTCTGCTCAGTTTTCTCTTTCTCCTTGTCTTTTCTTCTTCACCCTTTTTCTTTTATTTCCAGTGTATAATTTACTGGTCCAATGATTACCAATATGCTATACAGGTTGTGCGAGGTTTGGGTACCAGTTTATGAGTACAAACCTCCCTGGTAACATTATACCTGTACAGAAGGTGTCAGATCTCGGACTGGGCAGGATGTTTTTCTTAGCTCAGGATGTTTACATCCCTCCCAGGTGGCGAGACTGGGCACTCCTCGCCAAAGTCTTTTAAGATCCTTCCGGCAAAGAAAATAAAAGTATTCTGGTTCCAGCATTTCTCCCTTTCAATATGGTACTTTCTAATGAGAGTTATCTCACGCTTAGTGGTCAAGACGGTTGTGGAACTTGGGTTGGAGTCCCTTTTGTTTTGTCCCTTTCCCAGTTAGTCAATTGTTGCTGAAGGGGGTGACCCGATTAGGGCCACCAGGGTTACTCGCGACCACCTCTCAGCCTTCCACACAAATGAAGAGTTGGTCAGGCAGCAGAAAATACACCAAACAAGTATATTTATTCAGTTACACTCGAGCGGAGTCCAGTCTGATCAGCCTCCTGTGATTGCTGCAGAAGGACTGATTTCAGCAAACATGGTGATACATTATGTACAATTCAGAACCAATGAAGGTTTGCCCGACTTGAAATTTCCAGTTGGAGGCAGCTAAAAAAAGAAGGTACAGAAGGATGAGTTTCGATCCTGAGACTGGGCACATGCTATCCTACTGCCAAGGTCGTTCAACCTGTGCACGCCACTCTAAAGGTGGGAGCAGGCCTCTATCTAGTGGGAAAGGTTTGCACTAATAAGAACAGTGTATTCATTAGTACAGCAAGGCTCCACCTTAGAGAAATGAGCTGTTTTCAGCATTGACAGATAGAGAAATTAGTTTGGATTATGGCTCAAAATGGTGGCTACACATAAAATGGTGCAGCGACTGCTAATTTAAAACGTATAATACATAAGCAGCACAGCTAAAACATTTTTATTCCAATATTCAAAAAATGTCTTGTTTCTCCCCTTGGGATTGTAAATAGCTCATTGTGGCCTTCCACTCTTACTTTCAAGGCAGACTTCAACAAGCTAAGCAGACTCAAAGCATTATTTTTCCTATAGGAAATAACTCCTACATCTGCTCTAGACCTTCGAATTGCAGGTGGCTAGAACTTCAAGTGAGATACAGTCCTTCTTTGGGTGCTCTGGAGCTGGCATAATTCCAAGACTACTGTTGGTGTGTCCTTCCGATCTCTGGAATGTTTCTGCTGCACAAACTGACTCTTGATTGGTCCCTAACATTTCGACCTGCCTGGTTACCTGTGTACAAGCCGTGTTCCACTACTTCTGGTGCCCCTTATAGTGGGCACTGGACATTTGCCTGGCTTTACAGACATCCCCTACCTTGGACATTGGACTGCTAGTGAGTCCCTCAGTGACCCATTTTCAGGACAGTACTTTGGGTTTGTGATTTCTTCAAAAGGGGAGGTTTGAGTCACTAGCACACAAGAAAACATGTGCATCAGCACCTGAATCACAGGATACAGGCTTTGCTAACACGGATGCAGGCTACCCGATAACTATCTCAGCATCGGCTGTGACCGGAGATCATGTCTGTTCTTTGGAATTTGTGTCTTGGGAAGTTGGCCAATCATCATATGCCGAATCAGTCTCCAGCATGGAGTCTTTAGCCTTTGAGATGGCGAGTAACACAATGGATTCCTCTGAAGCACCATAATTTGACTATTTTTTAAACTGATATTCAGTTCCATTCATTTTCAGTTAATCCCAAGTCTGAACTATGCTTTGAGCATGTTTACCTACTGATTGCATTTCTTATATTTAGTATCCTCTTTATTGCTCTTATCCTGATCAAAGGGGAGGATGTTGTGTCTTTCCTGGATGACCCATTGTGGGATTCCCTGTCTTAGCCTAATTGTGCACATTGTAGGCTGCATTTTCTTTTGCACATGTTACTATATAAACACGTTTGCTTATGTGTCGCAGTGTACTTTCACACGGAACTTGCATATGTAATCATGTTCTGTTCTTTTCCTAGGATTTGAGCAGAACACCACAGACGAGGTCAAACAACAATGCCCCTTGTTATTATTCTCTGAACAGGCACTAGCACCTAGACACAACACGAGAACACAGCTGCTGTTTGTGAGCACACGACTTGTCATATACCTGAGCACAAGAGTTTAAGCAAACACTGAGTGAAGGTTCTGAGACAAGATTGCTACATCAGCTGAGATGTCAAACGGCCATCTGTGTATTTTAAGGTATGGGGTCCGCCACTAATCCCAGAGATCTTTGATATATAATCATTTACTTTCGGTAGAAGGGGAGGAGATTTTAGGTACTCTGTCTTATAACATGACAGGGGTTTTTATGGTATATGGTTTATTGACCATGCTAACAGTATTTCTTTTGTATGCATTTATCTTCTAATTGTGGCATGAATACTGCATTTTAGCACACAATAGTTTAAAAACATATTCTAAACTTCCTTTGTGTCTCTTGGTTATCTTATTGTGACCAAGTATGAGAGAGGGAGCAAAAGGGTGTGTTCTGTTACCACGATCCCTGAGAGGGTGGAGAGGGTTGTGTTCTGGGGTGCCAATTCACTTGCTTCTCTGGTAAGGTTAGGAGGGCAAGTGAGGCACTATAGCTAGTCGGACTCGGGGTCATAGGTACTGAGGTGGTCTGGTGATGTTCTATAGTTCCAAGCATAGTTCTGTTCCTGTGCAGAATCCCTGCAACAGCCGCCATACTAAGGGACAGTTGATATACAGCATAAAGGAAACTATTCAAATACCTCTCATCCATGAAACTCACTGTCAGAACCCACAGCCCATGTTAGATAAAAGGGTGGGGAGTTGCATCTAGCAAGCGGGAGACACTGCCTGTCACTCCTGCCAGGCAGGTGAGGACACATTTGATCTGGGCCACAATCGTTCTTTCAGTGGCAGTGCCTGTGTTTGTATATGTTTTCTGTACTGTAGCTCAATATTTGCCTCTCTGTTACTGCACAGGCTCTTACTATGTCACTGAGGGGCATATTTATTGTTATTTCATGCGGCGCGGCAAGTGACATTGCTGGGGTGTGTTGCGTGAAAAGGAGAGAGCCGAAATACTCCATAGTTTCAAATAAATAGTGACGCAAGACCATTGAAAATCTTGGCCCTTTCAGACTGATTCCCAAAGGTAAACTTCTGTGAAAAGTTTACATATTATGCTTTTTTGGTATTCGCAAACTACGAGTTAATAATAAGTTTATGACCGCGAAGATTTTGCAGTCGGGCATAGTATTCTGCACAGAAAAAGATGGGACCGCCCTACCTTTTTAATGCGCAGAGTTCTCTGCTCTTACTCCAGTCTCTGCAGTCATAAACTTACTATTAACCAGTCGCGGCTGGTGACTTTTGAAAGTGGTGAGGTGGGAAATGTGCGGTGGCGTGCACTGTAGCGAGCAAGCTAAGGGGGTTTGGGGGAGTTCTCCCTCCACGAAAATTTTGAAAAAAAGAGTGGACAAGTGATGCTATTTCAAGCAATTTGAGAAAGCAAGAAGGTTGATAAAGCAATGGTGAAAGTGCTGTTATTACATTGAAAAAGAGATGTTATATAATAACATAGGTAGCTAGCTGCTTATTCTGTATAACCAGAGAGCCTTCATTCAAGAAATTCTTTGAAGCCAACAGAGGAACCACATTTCAACAAGGCGAGAGACCCTATCCATGGCAGTCTTTTCTGACTGCACTACATCAGACCCTCATTATAGACAGGCTGCACCACCAACAATACCTCAGAAGGCATACTCTTATCACATGTGTGAGGGGCAGGAAAAAGGCTAGGTGGTTCTAGCGCTGTAAAGATCACGTTTGTTTGTGTGTTCGCATGCATTAATGGTTCATGTTGAGCTCTGCTAGAATGCAGAAAACATGGTAATAGGGTTTTTTATTTTAAAAGGAGGGGCATGGCAATAGCTTTGTTGTGTGATCCACAAGCTCATATCCACCAGAACAATTATGACCTATTTAACTTCTGTGAAGCACACCGTAACAAATTACTGGAAAATGAGATCAAAGATGAGGCATGAAATGTAGATTATTATGCTGCCTTGCTTCACTGTGTTCTAAATTAGGGGAGGGACGGAGTAATATGGTGCTGCTGTAGGCGTTCTCATCGTTTAAATACGTGTAATGATAATAATAAAAAATGTAATTATTAATGTCAGCATTGTGTTCTGTGTTACCGAGTTAAAAGGAGGAATGTAATATATTTTTTTTGCAGCACTCTATCTGGACCGGTGGTCTTCAGTTATCGTGACATCATGGCATGCACCTCTGAGAAGCCTACACGCTGCTGCCAACGCTTCTCGGAGGTTCCCTATCTCCTCCGACGTGCAGGGCAGTCATTTGCTTCCTGCGCGTCGGAGGAGAAAGAGGGAAGTTTTGGGGCTGGGGAGGGGGGTTGCGAGCAAAAGAGGCATCGGGGGAAAAGAAAGGGTTTTCCTTTCCCTCGATGTCTGTTTTGTGCATTCCTGCTGCATGCCCACTAGACATCAGGGATATTTTTGTGTATTGCCAGTGTTTGTTTGCTTGGGGAGTGGCCCCTTGGGCAAGGGTTGCTCCCCCTTTTGCGGGCACTTTAGTTGGCTTTGTCTGCCCCCCTGGGGGGGCAGATTATCAATAAATAAGAAAGTTATCGAGGAATTTAGGCAATGCGCAGGGGAGTGGCCCCTTGGGCAAGGGTCACTCTCATGTTGGGGGCCATTTTGCGCAGTCCTATTGTTTTTTGTTTGTTTTGGGGAGCGGCCCCTTGGACAAGGGTCGCTGCCCTTTCGGGGGCAAGTAAGAAGGCTTTGCCTGGCCCCCGGGGCGGGCACATTTTTGTTAAATTTTAGGATGTGCTGGGGAGTGGCCCTTTTGGCAAGGGTCTCTCCCCTTGGGGGCCATTTTAGGAAGCCCGCAATGTTTTATTTGTCTAGGGGAGTGACCCCTTAGCCAAGGGTTGCTCCATTCTTGGGGGCAATTAGGAAGGCTTTGTCTGCCCCCCTTGGGTGGGCAAATTTATTGTACATTTTAGGATGTGCTGGGGAGTGGCCCCATGGGCAAGGGTCAGTCCCCTTGGGGGCCATTTTAGGAAGCCCACATTTTTTGTTTTTGTTTTGAGTAGCGACCCCTAAGGTAAGGGTTGCTCTCCTTTTGGGGGCCATACTTTTTGGTTTGTTTGCCCCCCTGGGGGGCAGATTAACATTTTTTTAAATGTATGTGGCACACTATGCCAATTGAGTAAATCTAGTGGGGAGTGGCCCCTTGGGCAAGGGTCACTCCCCTTTTTTGGTGCATATATTTTGCCTTGCCATTTTGGTATGCCCATGATGTTAGGTTTTAGTTGGTGTAGCTCACTACAGCACCCCAGTTCAGACATGGCCATATGCAAAGTAGTCTGACCCTATGCCTCATGGGAACAGTCCAGCCTGAACTGCCAAGCCATATCTTCCCTGTCCCGGAAACAACCATACTGGGACCGGTTACTGGCTAATCAGCCGTTATCAGCCAGGTTAGCTTGAGTCTAGTGGCAAAGTGAACAAGGGACCTCCCTATCTCGAGACCAGAGATCTGGACCTCCACGCACTGTGGCTCTTGGTAATGCAACTCAATAAACACAATATTCCAACTGTAATTATTCAAGCTTATTTCATTAATGATGTTTTTAATTCGACACCTAAATACAAGCTCTTATTGAATAATTCATATGAATGTTATAAACAAACATCGCTTAAATGAAAACATATGATTACATTCACAAAGGTTAAAAATAAAGAAAATAATTTCCACAAATTCTTCTGTGATTCTTCTTATGAGCTCAATGCATTTCGTGCCTTACTTGACCCTTCATCAGGAGAATTTTTATCTAAAAAACAATGCAACACAGCCATCAGCATCTTCTCCTGCTGGAGAATACATTACATAAACAACAATATCATAAATACATCGTTTCACTGTAATGCTTGAAATGCCAAAAGGGAAGTGTATGTGCCAAAAGTGAGACTTCAAACCCTTCACCACACCGACGTGCGAAAAGTGAAAAACAACCAAACATAACATGCTTACATGATCCAACTTCTACGAAGCCAGCTCAGTCTGTAAAAAAGACACGTCTTCAGACCTTACGGATGTAGAAAAAGCCAAGCAATACTGTATTTACCAGAACCCTCATTCTGAAGGACCTTACTCTAACCAATAAATCACCGTCCCATGCTCCGCGATGTAAATCAGAAACACTGGTCTCTTCGTTAATGTTGTGTACAAACTCCGCCTCTGTTACAAGCAAAAGTGACAACTATGAATGATTCTCCTCAGTGAGCAAGGGACCCACGTCTGCCAACTTAGGGCAATCAAAGCGCACAGGGTCAGTCTGATTTGCATATGGCCATGTCTGAACTGGGGTGGTGAAGTGAGCTAAACAATGATGATGGATTAAACCAAGATCAGTTGACTGGGGGTGAGTGATTTGCTCAAGGGCTACGTCCATCATCCCCTTTGGTATCACCTTGAAGGGCAGTTTTGCTGTTTTTTTGTTTATGGGCCACTAGGGCACCAGGGTTTATTTTTATGTTATTATTATTATTATTATTATTAATAAAGAATTTTGTACCGTGCACGGTTACCCAGAGGCATCCCAGCGCTTATAGAGACCTAGAGCACACTGCCTATACAGAGCGGAAAAGAGCTGAAGTTATTCTGGAAATAGATAAGTTTTCAGATGTTTCCGGAACCTGAGAAAATTAGGTTCAGAGCGTAGTGAGAGTGGGAGGGAGTTCCAGGCGCGAGCTGTATGGATAGAAAAACTCCTGCCACCTGAACGGGCTCTCCTGATTCTCTTTATCTGAAGGAGGTGTTTGTTGTCAGAGCGTAGAGCTCTTGTGGGCTTATAGGGCCGAATCATGTCCTTCAGAATAGCTGGTCCTTTCCCCTGTATGCTCTTGTGAGCAATGCAAAGGGCCTTGAAGGTCACTCTCTCTCTAACAGGCAGCCAGTGGAGTGCTTTTAAAGCAGGCCTGGCTGACTGCCTGGCCGGAACGTTCCGCAGCAGCCTAGCTGCTGCGTTCTGCGCTTGTTGCAGGATCTTGAACGTTGACTCCGGTGCTCTGAGAAAGAGTGCATTACTGTAGTCCAGGCATGAGATGATTAGACCTTGGACTAACAGCTTCCGGGAAAGTTCTGGCAAGAGGGGGAGAACCTTACGGGGCGATCGGAGCAATCCATAACACACGCCAGCGGTCTTCTTGGCGTGTGTCCTGAAGGACAGATCAGGCTCCAGCCAGAACCCCAGGCTCCTAATCTCCTTCTTTGGGTCAGGCGGGGTGCCCATGCAGCTGGGCCAGCTGCTCGGCGAGAGGGCAAAACTTGACTGGCCCAAGATCATCAGCTCAGTTTTTGAGCCGTTCAATTTGAGCGATGACCTGGACATCCAATCAAACACCTCTCTTAAGCATGAATGGAGCGTCTCAGGCTGTTTCTCCAGCTGTGTCAGACCCACCACTAGCTGAGTGTCATCCGCAAAGCTTATGGTCTTAAAGCCAAACGGAGACACCACGCCCTCCAGGGGTGCCATATACACGTTAAATAACGTGGGGCTCAGGGATGAGCCCTGAGGCACCCCGCAATGAAGTGGGAGGGGAGGAGATTTCGCGTTACCTTCCCAAACCTCGAAGGTGCGCCCCTCCAGAAAAGAGGCCAACCATTCCAGGGCCACTCCTGTGACACCCGACTCTGCTAGGCGTTGTATCAGCACTCCATGATTGACGGTATCGAAGGCCGCACTAAGGTCCAGGAGGATCACTGCCACTGACCCCCCTGTGTCCAAAGTGCTTCTGGCCTCCTCTACCACTGCTAGCAGAGCCGTGTCAGTTCCATGACCCGGTCGGAATCCCGTCTGGGAGTCCCTCAACCGGCCATTCTCCTCGAGAAAGTTGGATAGTTGGCGGTTAACCAACCTCTCGGCAACTTTACTAACCCCTGGTAGCAAGGAGATAGGCCTGAAATTGGCCAGGTTCTGTGGATCCAGGCCAGGCTTCTTTAGAAGCGCTTTAACGACCGCGCTCTTCCAGTCCGGCGGCACAGTCCCATGAGCGAAGGAGAGATTGACCAAATCGGTCAAGGGCTCTCCTATCGATAAGGCAGCCTGCTTTAAATACCGCATTGGGACTGGGTCTCGAGGCGAGCCACTTTTCAAGCTCCCGAAAACCTTCAGTACTTCGCCTGAGGTTACGGGGCCGAATGACGTCAATAGATTTTCCGACATGCTTGAGTCCTCAAAAAAGGCCGGGGTTCCCATCACCGGGGGAAGAGAACTAATAATGATGTCAATTTTATTCTTGAAGTAAGTGGCCAATTCCAAACATTTTTCCTGTGGTCTATCGTGGACAAGAATGGGATCAGGCGGTTTAAGAAGCTCCTTCATCACTAGAAAGGCTTCCCTGGATGAGGACGCAGCAAGACTCACTCTCTCCCCAAAAAAGGAGGCCTTAGCAGCGCGTATTGCAAGTTTGTATGTCCTTAATTCCATACGATATTTTTCCCTGCTCTCTGTCTCCGGGTTCCTCCTCCATAATCTCTCCGCCCGTTTACAGT
The DNA here is from genome assembly GCF_964261635.1 of Lissotriton helveticus. Taxonomy (NCBI): domain Eukaryota; kingdom Metazoa; phylum Chordata; class Amphibia; order Caudata; family Salamandridae; genus Lissotriton; species Lissotriton helveticus. The sequence goes on along the minus strand of NC_136067.1, from coordinate 1,065,803,652 downwards.
TCTTTCTCAGGGTTCTGAGCTCTGGGGAATACCATGGGGTGGACCCCACTCTCTTATCCCTAATAAGCATCTTCTTGAGTGGAAGCACATGGTCCATTGCGTTGGTCAGCCAGTTCCTCATCATAGCATCTGCGGTCACCGGATCCCGACCTTTCTCAGGCTGGGAGCCCTCCAACCGGGCCTTCCAGGCCTCTACCGGGAGCCTTGACCATGCCCTGTCTATTCTAAATTTCCTGGGTGGCAGAGTGTCATCACACTTTACCTCCCAGTTAGCCATGATCAGTGAGTGGTCGGACCAGGGAAGAGCGAGGGGGGGCATAGCTGATAAGCCCACCATATTCGTAAAAAAGGGGTCCAAGAGATGCCCTTTAACATGTGTGGCCCCGGTATTTATCAAGTTCATCTGCAGGGCGCTCAACTCACTCATCAAATTAGTTGCCATAGGGTCAGTTGCTTCATAGAAATGGCAGTTGAGATCTCCCAACAGAATGAAGTTGGACGAGGCCGAGGCCAGGAGAGTGGTAGTTTCAATAACCGAAGATGTAAACTCACCCACACTCCCAGGTGGTCGGTAAACTAGGAGGCCTGACAGCATGCAGGTAGGGGAGAATTTAAGGGAGAATTGGCAGCTCTCACAGTCTTTCACCCCTGCCTCCCGTGCCTTGCAGCCCAGTGACTCCCTGTAAATAATGGCCAGACCCCCCCCCCTCCCTGCGCCTCTATCAAGATGGTAAATCAAATATCCCGGCGCCAGCGCTGTAACCACATCCGGACCCGAGGTGTCAGATAGCCAGGTCTCAGTAAGGAACAAGGCATCAACCTTGTGGTCCAGGAGTAGGGAGTTAATCTCCGTAGCGTGGCAGGGAAGAGACCTGCAATTCAGCAGGGCAAGACGGCGCAAGGTAGTGGGGGTAGTTTCTCCTAAATCTGGTTGACAGACTCTGCATCCCCTAAAGCGCTTTCCCCCTTTAGCAATATAGCAACATGTGGCATACTTCGGTATTCTATAGGATAAGAGCTCATCCTTCGTGTACCTGACCAAAATAGCTTGATGGGGGCTCGCAACGGGCATAGCCACTAGCCCTGGTCCCGTCTGGGCCCGGACGGGCACAGACGGGCTTGACTCTGGCGAAACTCCGGCGAAAATCCGGCGCGTCCGCTACACGCGTCCGCAGCGCGGAGCCATAGGGGACTGTTTTTATAGGGCGACTAGACCGCTCGGCGAATGTGACCCCACCTAAGATGGCCGCCAAAACAGGATCGAGCCTGGGACCTGGTCGAAACACAGCACCCAGGGATCGGGGACCGAGGGAAATGAATTCTCAGCCCAAACGAGGGTAGGAGCGTTCAGTAAGAAGATTCTAAAATAGATTTTAAAAATTCAGTTTTTTAAGTTCTAAAAAGTAGTGCAAATGCAGGGGGGATCGGACACAAAGGAAAATTCAAGTGCAGTTTTTATCAGCTAAAACAACAACTGAGCGCTCGACTAGCAGCCTCTCAGTGATTCTCTATCAGGGGATCCGCCCCTTGGACATGGGTCGTTCCCCTTTATGGGAGGATGATTGTGGCCTTTTCTGCCCTCTTTGAGGGTGTTTAGTCCCATCTGTCCCCAAGGGGGGCAGAAGCCACTAGACACCAGAGTTTTTTTAATTTTTGTTTTGGTGGGGGTGGCCTCAAGGGCAAGGGTTGCTCCCCTTTTGATTTTATACTGTTAGGCCCACCTACCCCTTAGCTTGGCAGGTGGACTGGTGCATTTTTTGTATATGTGATTCTGATGTTTTTTTCTTCTTTTTAAATCTAGTGTAAAGCTTTTGTTTCCTGTTTGCGGTTTCAAAAGTGGTTGTTCTGCAGTTTTGTGTAGTTGCATTTTTTAGGTAAGAAAAACATTTATGTTGTATGTACTCCAAATATTGCAATGTATGAATTGTTTTTTTTGTAAGTGGTGTCATAGTGGCATTTAGTTAGTGTTTTGAGCATGGAAATCTTTGTGATGTGTTTTTCCCTTTCCTTTTTTATAATGGGATATGGTTGATCCATACTGTGTCTGTGCAGAGCACGTGGTGGTGAGTTTAGTAGCTGCTTCTGGCAAGTGAGTGGTATTGTTTTGAAGTGTATAGGTATTTTTGACAAAGGTGAATTTTGTTCATTGCTTATTTTCCATAGTGTTTGTTGTTGTTGACTTGTGTGACAAGTTACTTTTATTACTTTTATTAGTAATCATTATGGCTAGCTGTAGAATGACTTGTCAGCAGGTGGTTGGTATGCTTCTTGAATCTTCCTCTGAGCCGGATTATGACACTGAGGGAGAGGAGGGAGGGGAAGATTCTGGCAGTGAGTTTTCTCTCCTCATGGAATCATCGGATGATGACCGTTCTCTCAGTGCAGATGAAGGGCTTGTTTTATAGGAGAATACTGCTGTGCCGATGGTGCAAGAGGCATCTAGATTGCCGCCTGAGGCTGCTAGTCTTCCCACTGGAAGTGCTAGACTCTGGGTTGATCCTAACATGGTGCAGCCGGTGTTGCCTACCTTTAGCGGTGATGCAGGGTGTAGAGTGGATTGGGAACATTTTTTGCCTATACAATATTTTCAGTTATTTATGGATGATGTATTTTTGGGTGAGATTGTTGAGCAGAATAATTTGTATGCTGAACAGTGTTTGAGGGACAACAGTGACAAACTTAGGCCCTACTCTAGAGCTACCCGGTGGACTCCAACAAATCTGGAAGAGCTAAAGAAGATTTTGGGTTTGACTTTATTGATGGGTTTGGTAAGGAAGCAAAACCTGGCTTCATATTGGTCTTCCAGTCCCATGATGGCAACAGTCATATTTCCAGCTGTTATGACTCGTGATCGGTATTTACTTTTGCTACCGTGTTGCATTTTGTGGATAACTCTTTGGCGTTGCCACAAAGTCACCCTGACTGTGACCGTCTTTTTAAGATTCGGCCTGTTCTTGATCACTTTGCTGATCAATTTTCAGAGATTTACATACCTGGGAAAGAAATATCTATTGATGAGTCTTTGGTTTTGTTCAAGGGTCGTTTGATTTTCAGGCAGTACATCCCTAGCAAGAGGGCTCGCTATGGAATTAAACTGTATATGTTGTCTGAGAGTAAGACAGGATATGTTTTTAATTTTCGTGTGTACACTGGTAAAGATTCCACTATTTACCCCCCTGGTTGTCCGTCCACATTTGGAGTTTCAGAGAAAATTGTGTGGGATCTTGCTAGAAGACTGTTCAACAGAGGCCACCATTTGTACCTTGATAACTTCTACACTGCTGTGCAATTCTTTAAAGAATTGTTTAAAGTGGACACTTTTGCATGTGGCACAATCCGCTTAAACCACAAAGGTTTTCCGAAAGAGCTTGTTTGCAAAAAACTTCAGAGGGGTCAGTGCAGTTCCTTGCGTAGTGAAGAACTACTAGCTGTGAAATTTGTGGACAGGAGGGATGTGTACATGCTGACTACCATCCATGATGAGAGTACTTCACCTGTGCCTGTTTGGGGTCAGGTTGCTGATGTGCACAAACCTGTGTGCATTCTGGACTACAATAAGCACATGGGTGGTGTTGACAGAGTAGATCAGAGGTTAGAACCTTATACTGCAATTCGGAAGGCTTATGTTTGGTATAAGAAGTTGGCCATCCATTTTTTCAACTTAGTTTTTTGTTTTTTGTTAATTTTTATATTTTTATATATGTTTTGTTTTGTTTTTTTAAATTATATTTTGTATTGTAGTTGTTTTTTTGTGTTTTCCGTCAGCAATCGGGTCGTCTCCAGCAGGCCGCAGCGTGAGGCCCAGTCGGCCGCAAGAAGCCGCGGCCTCGCGTACTCGCGTCCCCAGCGGTGTCACAATCCGGCCGGCTGAGTCAGCGCCGCCGGCCTCGGTGCGGAGCCCCGCGACCGATCCTCCCAAAATTCGGCCTTATGTCAATTTTAGATGTTTGCTACATTAAAATATGGGAAATATGGACGCGGGAGAGCACTCCATGAACACAATAAAAGCATTGAAAGTTGCTTGTTTTCTGCCCTGGGTGTCCTTCTGACCCTGGGCTGTGTGTGCCTGCTTGTTATAGAGCTTACCACACACAAAATAAATTTTGGGAGTATCCATGAGAGGTAAAATGAACTGCCTGGTCTGTATTTTTTTAATTTGTATTTTGTTTTAAGGTTGGCATTAGTGCAATGTATTTAGTTTCAGATTTTGTGTTACTAGATTTGTATCTATTTGCAATTTGTTTGTGCTTGTTTTGTAAAAAGAATTCAAAATGTGATTGTGGTGTGTAGGCTGGTGCTTGGCTGCCGGTGTGCGTGGACTGGCGATTGGCTGGCAGTGTGTGTAGATTGGCGCTTGGCTGGCGGTGTGCGTGGATTTGCGCTTGGCTGGTGGTGTGCGTGGATTGGTGCTTGGCTGGCGGTGTGCGTGGAGTGGTGCTTGGCTGGCGTTGTGCGTGGAGTGGCGCTTGGCTGGCGGTGTGTGTGGAGTGGCGTTTGGCTGGCGTTGTGCATGGAGTGGCGCTTGGCTGGCGGTGTGCGTGGATTGGTGCTTGGCTGGTGGTGTGCGTGGAGTGGCGCTTGGCTGGCGGTGTGCCTGTAGGGGCGCTTGGCTGGCGGTGTGCATGGACTGGCGCTTGGCTGACGATGTGCGTGGACTGGCGCTTGGCAGGTGGTGTGTGTGGACTGGCGCTTGGCTGGCGGAGTGCGTGGATTGGGGCTAGGCTGACGATGTGCATGGCCTGGTGCTTGCATGGTGGTGTGGGTGGAATGGCGCTCGGCTGGTGGTGTGTGAGTAGTTACTTTCTGTTGGTCACTACACACACTGCTAGTTGAGTGCCAGTCCACGCCGTCCATCACTTTGTGTAGTTGCTTTGTCAGGAATGTGGGCGTGTGAAAGTGATCGGCCCTTGAATGGTGCTGTCTGCTGGTGTGAGTGTTGTAATGTGATGGGCCCGCGGCTGGCGGTGGGAATGTTTTGTATGTGTCACACGTATGAATGCTGTATGAATGGCCTGTAAAGAGGTTGGTGCCTTGATGTGGCTTTACAGCTCATGAGCTGTGAGTCAATGGTTCAGTTTCTCATCCTTTCAATTATTAACAGTGCATTTCATTTTTGTGAAATGACTTGCTAATACAATTGTATATACTGAATCATCACTCACCCTCGTGCCAAATCCAACCAGTATGTGTGTGTGCAGGAGGATTAGATTGCTGTGCAGTAATATTTGTCCTTTTTCTCATTCTGAAGCAGGGTGTACCTTGTACCTTTTTGTGAATGTTTTAATGTGTTGTTTTTACTCCTGGATGGTGTGAATGGTCTTGTGTGTATCAGGTATGAAAGGTGCGTGGATGGCCTGTAAAACGGTTGGTGCCTTGTCGTGGCTTTACAGCTCACGAGTAGCGAGTCACTGGTTCGCTTTTTATGCATTTAATTATTGACAGAGCATTTCATTTGTGTGAAATCTCTTGTTAATAACATTTTATGTACTAAACCATCACTCGCCCTCGTGCCAAATCCAACCAGTATGGGTGTGTATTTGAGGAATAGATAGCTGTGCTGGAATGTTTGACTTTTGAGTGTCTCTGTTAAGGTGTACATTCCATCTAAGAATAAACTACTAAATGTAGATATTATTGTTAAACCATGGGAGTATATGGTGATGTCTCTCTTGTGAATTCCAAGTTATTTTTTATTCACAATATCCTGCAAATTTGAAAATGTCTGTCACAATTTCCATGCAATATTGTCCCAAACATCTCACGCTGTAGAACTGGACACATTATTAAGTCAAAACTATTTGGTTTTGCAAGGGAGGTCACCTGGGTTTTTGGTCCTGTGCTCGGCGGCCATCTAGGGAAACCTATCAAACCCACACGCTTCTGACAACTAGACACCCAGGGGCTTTCAAGGAGGTATAGCTTGCATGGATCCCCCAAAATTCCCTTACCCATAATCCTTTGCAAACTTCAATTTTAGACAAAAAACCCTAGTTTTTTCACACATTTTTGTGTGGGAAAGCGTGGCATCAGTGGGCTCACACAAATGTCATACCACCCAGCGTTTCCCTAGGTCTCCCGATAAAAATGGTGCCTCACTTGTGTGGGAGGCCCAAGTACCCGTGACAGGCAAGGGCCCAAAACATAGTCAGGCGACTTCAAAATTGCCTATGTCAAAACCACCTGCTTTTGCAAAGGGGGTCACCTGTGTATTTGGCCCGGTACTCAGCGGCCATCTAGGGAAACCTACCAAACCCATACATTTCTGAAAAGTAGACACCCGGGGGCTTCCAAGGAGGTATCGTTTGCGTGGAACCCCCAACGTTCCATTACCCAGAATCCCTTGCAAACCTCAATTTTAGCTGAAAAAAGCATTTTTTTCACCCATTTTTGTGATGGAAAGCTTGGTATCACCTGGCTCACACAAATTTCCTACCACCCAGCATTCCCCCAAGTCTCCCTATAAAAATAGTGCCTCTCTTGTGTGGGAGGCCCAAGTACCCGCGACAGGCAAGGGCCCAATATGTAGTGAGGCGACTTCAAAATTGCCTATGTCAAAACCACTTGTTTTGCATGGGGGGTCACCTGTGTTTTTCGCCGCATGGTCGACAGCCATCTAGGGAAACTTACCAAACCCACACATTTTTGAAAAGTAGACACCCGGGGGCTTCCAAGGAAGTAGAGGAAGGAAGGGAGACCTGGGGGAACGCTGGGTAGGGAGGAAATTTGTGTGAGCCCAGTGATGCCACACTTTACCACACAAAAATGTGTGAAAAAACTGATTGTTTAAGCTAAAATTGAGGTTTGCAAGGGATTCTGGGTAAGGAAATATTGGGGGATCCACGCAAGCTATACTTCTTTGGAAGCCTCAGGGTGTCTACTTTTCAGAAATGTGCGGGTTTGGTAGGTTTCCTTAGATGTCCGTTGAGCACAGGGCCAAAAACCCAGGTGACCCCCTTGCAAAAGCAAGTGGTTTTGACATAGGCAATTTTGAAGTCGCCTCACTACGTTTTGGGCCCATGCCTGTCACGGGTACTTTGGCCTCTCACACAAGTGAGGCACCCTTTTTATTGGGAGACCGGTGGGAACGTTCGGTGGTAGGAAATTTGTGTGAGCCCAGTGATGCCACACTTTCCCACACAAAAATGTGTGAAAAAACTGTTTTTTTAGCTAAAATTGAGGTTTGCAAGGGATTATGGGTAAGGGAATGTTGGGGGATCCACGTAAGCCATACTTCCTTGGAAGCCCCTGGGTGTCTACTTTTCATAAATGTGTGGGTTTGGTAGGTTTCCCTAGATGGACGTCAAGTACGGGGCCAAAAACCCAGGTGACCTCCCTTGCAAAAGCAGGTGGTTTTGACATAGGCAATTTTGAAGTTGCCTCACTATGTATTTGGCCTTTGCCTGTCGCGGGTACTTGGGCCTCCCACACAAGTGAGGCACCATTAATTTCGGGAGACCTGGGGAAACGCTGGGTGGTAGGACATTTGTGTGAGCCCAGTGATGCCACGCTTTCCCACACAAAAATGTATGAAAAAACTGATTTTTTTCAGCAAAAATTGAGGTTTGCAAGGTATTCTAGGTACGGGAACGTTGGGGGATCCACGCAAGCCATCCCTCCTTGAAACCCCCGGGTGTCTAATTTTCAGATATGTGTGGGTTTGGTAGGTTTCCCTAGATGGCCGTCAAGTATGGGGCCAAAAACCCAGGTGACCCCCCTTGCAAAAGCAGGTGGTCTTGACATAGGCAATTTGAAGTCACCTCACTACGTTTTGGGCCCTTGCCTGTCACGGGTACTTGGGCCTCCCACACAAGTGAGGCACAATTTTTATTGGGAGACCTTGGGGAACGCTGGGTGGTAGGAAATTTGTGTGAGCCTGGTGATGCCACACTTTCCCACACAAAAATGTGTGAAAAAGTGTTTTTTTTCAGCTAAAATTGAAGTTTGCAAGGGATTCTGGGTAAGGGAACGTTGGGAGATCCCCGCAAGCCATACCTCCTTTGAAGCCCCCGGGTGTCTACTTTCCAGAAATGTATAGGTTTGGTAGGTTTCCCTAGGTGCTGGCAGAGCTAGGGTTAAAAAAAGTACAGCTGGGCACTTTGCCAAAAAAGGGTCATTTTTCACTGAGAATTTGAGGTGTGACCACTTTGCGTTTTGCGCCGTTTCCTGTCGCAGGTACTAGGCCGACCCACACAAGTGGGGTACCATTTTTCTCAGAAGACTTTGGGGCATGCAGGGTGGAAGGAAATTTGTGGATACACGCAGATTCCAGAACTTTCCACCGCAGAAATGTGGAGATCATGTTGTTGTTTTGTAAATTTTTTAGGTTTGCAAGGTATTCTGGGTAACAGAACCTGGTGGGAGGCAGTCAAGTCACGCCATCCTGAATTGCCCTGGGTGTCTAGTTTTCAAAAATGTATAAGTTTGCTAGGTTTCCCTAGGTGCCGGCAGAGATAGGGTTCAAAAACTACAGTTAGGCACTTTGCCAAAAAAAGGTCATTTTTCACTGTGAATTTGAGGTGTGAGCACGTTGCGTTTTGCGCCGTTTCCTATCGCAGGGACTAGGCCGACCCACACAAGTGGGATACCATTTTTCTCTGAAGACTTTGGGAAATGCAGGGTGGAAGGAAATTTGTGGATACACGCAGATTCCAGAACTTTCCACCAAAGAAATGTGGAGAAAATATGTTTTTTGTCAATTGTTTAGGTTTGCAAGGGATTCTGGGTAACAGAACCTTGTGGGAGGCAGTCAAGTTACCCCATCCTGGATTTCCCTGGGTGTCTAGTTTTCAAAAATGTATAGGTTTGCTAGGTTTCCCTAGATGCCAGCAGAGCTAGGGTTACAAAACTACAGCTAGGCACTTTGCCAAAAAAGGGTCATTTTTCACTGCGAATTTGAGGTGTGACCACGTTGCGTTTTGTGCCGTTTCCTTTCGCAGGCACTAGGCCGACCCACACGAGTGGGGTACCATTTTTCTCGGAAGACTTTGGGGAATGCAGGGTGGAAGGAAATTTGTGGATACACGCAGATGCCAGAACTTTCCACCACAGAAATGTGGAGAAAATGTGTTATTTTTTACAATTCTTAAAGGTTGGCAAGGGAGTCTGGGTAACAGAACCTAGTGGGAGGCAGTAAAATCACCCCATCCTGGATTCCCCTGGGGGTCTAGTTTTCCAAAATGTATAAGTTTGCTAGATTTCCCTAGGTGCCAGCAGAGCTCAGGTTCAAAAACTACAGCTCGGCACATTGCAAAACAAGGGTCATTTTTCATTGCGAAATTGAGGTGCAACCACGTTGCATTTTGCGCCGTTTTTTGTCGCAGGCAGTAGGCCAACCCACACAAGTGAGGTACCATTTTTCTCAGAAGACTTTTAGAAATGCGGGATGGGTGGAAATTTGTGGATCCACGCAGATTCCAGAACTTTCCACCACATAAATATAGGAACATTTTGGTTTTTTTGGACAATTTTATTGTTTGCAAGGGATTGCGGGTAACATAACCTGGTGGGAGGCAGTCAAGTCACCCCATCCTGGATTCCCCGGGTTGTCTACTTTTCAGAAACGTATAAGTTTGCTAGGTTGGCCTAGGTGCCGGCAGAGCTAGGGTACAAAAACTACAGCTAGGCAATCTGCCAAAAAAGGGTCATTTTTCACTGCAAGATTGAGGAGTGACCACATTGCGTTTTGTTCCGTTTCCTGTCGCGGGCACAAAGCCGACCCACACAATTGAGGAACCGTTTTTATCGGGAGCCTAAGGGTAATTCAGGTTTGTAAATCAACTGTTATTACCTATTGAGCTTTCATGCATTTCTCCCTTCCAAATGAAAGACATTGTGTAAAAAAGAAGTCATTTGGGAAAATGACCAATAATTCTCATGCTAGTATGAGTATTCACAATTTTGAAAATGTGCAAATATATACTGTTTCTAAACTCTATAATTTATACCCAATTCAGAAATACATAGGTGTCTTTCATACCGATTTTTCCATGTATACATTTTCCCAGAATAATTGGTCTATAACCGGGACATAATAAAATACCATTGCAAGTTGCTGCTCAGTTTTTGGCTCTGGGTTCGCCGGGTTCTTGGTGAACCTACAAGTCCTACATATCCCCACAACCAGGAAGGTCCAGCAGATGTAACGGTATATTGCTTTTAAAGAGCTGTCATAATTACAAGAAGTTACAGGTGAAAACGTTGAGACAAAAGGCTGTTTTTTTCAACTAATTTTTTATTTGTCCAATATTTAACTGTTAGTTTATATAAAGAAATATTCATGGATTTAGACAAATGACCCATTTCTGAATTCAGAATTTTGTCTACTTTTCTAAAAATGTATAGCTTTCCAGGATCCATTATTGCTTTCATACTCATTTTTACTATTAACTGGAAGGAGGTTGAAAGCACTAAAAATAGCAAAAATAGGCTATGTTCCAGAAAAATGCCAAAACTGTGTGAAAAATGTTGGTTCTCTGACAAATGACTGTCATTCCCTAAAAGCTGGGAAAAAGTTTATTTCAGACCCACAACCCCTTTTTTGATAACATTTGCAGGGAAAACCCAGAGGCTTTCATTTGAAAGCCCGTTTTTCCCATTTTTCTGAAAAAAACAACATTTTTACTGTATTTTGCTCCCTCCAAGGGAATCCACAAACCCTGGGTACCTTTACAATCCCCATGATGTTGGAAGAAAAGGACACAAAATTGGCGTGGATACCTTATGTGGTCAAAAAGTTACAGGGGCCTAAGCGCGCACTATCCCCAATAGCCAAAAAAAGGCTTAGCACAGGAGGGGAAAAGGCCTAGCAGCGAAGGGGTTAATCTCCCCTGTAGGGGAGCGCTTGGCCTGTTCTTCAGACACTACGGGTGCCCTGAGAGTCCTAAATTGGTGAGAAATCTGAATAGTAACCCATCTCCATTCTCTTCCTCACCCCAAGCGAGAGGAGGAGAGCCGCCTTCAAGACCTTCAAGCGAAAGTTTTAAAAACATTCTTTGGCCCAAATGTAGTACAAGAATCCTTCAGAACCACACTCCCTTACCATCTCTCCCAGCGCTGCCCATCATTATGAAGCCACTGGTTTACCCAGAAGCATCCTGCATTTTTTTACTGAAAGGCCATACAATAATGCTTCAAATCTGGGAGGGCCAATCCCCTCTTCTCTAACCTATGGTGTAGCTTATTCCATGCAAGCCTGTCCCACCTAGATGCCCATATGATGCCTCCTATATTTGCCTGATTCCTATCCAATACCTGAGACTGGGAAAGGTAAAGGAATACAATTAAACAAATATGTCAATTTGGGTAATATATGACCATTTCGACTAAACTGACTCGCCCATATATTGAGAGCGGTAGGTTTCTCCAGCTGGATTGTAAACTTTCCACCTCCTTTGCTACCCTCTCTAGGTTTAACTTCAGCATAGCCTCCAAAGGTTTTAAGATTGTGATACCTAGATAAATAATCTCAGGTTGAACTTTCTCTTTAAAGGCTGGTGTATTCCAACACATCATCTCCGACTTTGCATTATTCACTAAATAGCCTGAGAACGCCCCACACTCCTTGACTCGAAACTCCACCCTAGGGATAGTGCGTACAGGGTCCAAGGTGTAGACCATTAGGGCATCCACATGTAGCCCAATTCTATTGTTGAACTGCGATGCCGTGAAGGGAATGACCTGACCATCAGTGCACAGGAGCTGTGCTCTTGGCTCAATTCAGATGCCAAACAACAATAGGGAGAGGAGGTAGCCCTGCCTAGTACCCCTTGATATGGAGAAATTCTCAGTGAGTGAGGCATTAAGGAGGATGGTAGAATGTTTTTCTTGTAGAGCCCCTCTAACATAGAGATCAAAGGTGGACTGAAACCCAGTACCTCCAAAACACCCCACAGGTACGCCAAACAGACCCTGTCGAAAGCCTTGGCTGCCTCCAGTATAACAACAGCCAAAGGGAATGACCGGGTTTTGACACGATCTTTAGAACCTGCTCAGCTGCTCAGTAAGCTCCTGGATATGCCTCCCAGGAACAAAGCTCTTCTAATCTGGTGTATAAGTTGAGGAGCAAGCTTAGCCTATCTCCCTGCCAAGATGCTTGTATAAACCTTATAGTATGCATTCTGTAGTAGGTAGAAAAACGGCTGCAAGACCAGTTTTTTTCAATAGCTTCTTCATACCGATTACCAGGTCCTTGAAGGGATCAATGCTACAGAGAATGATTTTATAACCATCACTTTATCTTCAATATGAAAGTATTGTCCTTGAAGATGGAGGTTTAGAGGTCAAGTTCTGAAATTCACACTTCCCTCTGTGCATTGCAGTAATCACACCATCGCCACCAGAAACACCATGGACTTTGGATGCAAGCAGGTGGTGCCACATCTTCTCAAAAGTACTCATCACCTACCACTACTTTTACTGATGCTCCCTCCACCAGGAACTCCACCTGCAGCAAAGGCTGCCACGCCTGCACTGCTTTGATATACTTCAAAGATAATGTAGTGGGATGTATGACATTACAACGCATGCTTTTACATCGCATGCCTTTACAACACGGTATTTACAATGAATACTTTTACAACGCATAATGCTTTTGGGCGCTGGATAGTGAATAGTTTAATTTACTATTCCAACTCCAGTCCCCGTGGATAGTAGGGAAGGTGTTGGATAGTACATTAAACCTATTCCCTATCCTAGAGCGCCCCCCAGCGCAATGCGTTGTAATGGTTTGCGTTGTAAAAGTTGCATCGTAAAGGCACTGCGTGGTAAAAGTTGCGTTGTAAAGGTTAATCACCAAATGTAGTGTCTTGTGAGTTAGAGATGACGGGACCCTATTTGATCCTGATGTGCTCCGTAGAACAGTGACTTATGTGCTTGGGTCTGGTTGATAGAATTAATGATGTAAACATTCAGTTAATGGTTATACACTGTGGAATAAAGATGTGTAATACCAAGTTCCATGTGTGGTGCAGTCATTTTAATGCTCCAAGGCTCAGGTCAACTCTACAGATAGTTCCCTGTATGTTAAAATAATCATAAAGTTACTACTCATCCCAGGCGCAATCAGTGTTTATTTCTTATATGTTCCTACAATACTTCCTTTATTTATTTATGTATTTATTCATTTAATTGTTTACCTGTTTAGAACGTTCCCAAATACTGGCAACAGGGCTACAAAAACATTGTAAAGACAACTGTCTTGTAAACCATTCACTAGGGGTTTGAGGTTAGTACTCACAGCAGTGTTTCTGCCAAAACATAATTACATATGGACGCTTATTCTCAAGGTACATGTCTTCTCACCAGAAAAAGAACTGCATACAGTTTCATGTCATTGCCTATATGTTATATTCCATTTTGTCCTGTTAGACAGCAATATAAAGATATCAGTAGTGACTACAAAAACACAACCTTAAAGATTTAGAGTATGAACTAGGGTATGTGGTATATGTTATGTTATTCAGGGTACTCGCCTTTTTCCTACTTGTCTTCCTAGTTCTTAGTCCTCATGTCCTCCATATTATTTGTATAATCATGAGTAAATAGCATCAATATTATGGAGGAAGAGAGCCTAAGGATCAAGAAAACATCTTGTAAATAATGGTAAGATACATGCAGCCTTGTTCCTGTTTGGTTCCTTCAGTGTGTTGTCCTGATTCACCTATTCACCATCTTCCCAAAATGTGGAATTCAATAATTCTTGGCATATTTAAGAAAGGAATGTGGGAACATGATCCCGCACTCCTTTTACCAATCTCAAGAATAAGTAAATAAATGCATTTGCATAACAGAATAAAGAAAATCTAGATATTTGCAAATACATCAATGTTCTCTCTGTTGACAGTACAAAAACACCATTGTGTAATGGTTTAATTAACTGCCTTTATTTAATTAGGTGTTATGTTTCTGGTAGTAGAGAGGGCTATCCTTGCACTGAGTGACTCGTGAACAGAAGAGAAAGGTGGGCTTGTGTACCAAGCTCCCAAGTTGTGCCTATGTTCCCAAAGCTCTTTTAAGCCTGACCTCATTGGTCAAGCTCCTACATCAGTCTTTCCAGAACGAATTTGTCCATTATGCTCAGTACTCATGACATACCCAAAGCATTAAGCCGTTCCATATTTCACAAGCTCATCACAGTGTGCTCATGAACCTGAATTTCAGCATCATTTTACTTTGTGCTCTGAGTCCCTCATGCAATCTGTCCATGTTGCCTAGGGTCATTGACATACACCTGGGCAATGATGTCCACAGACTCAGCTCCCAGGTCCGTCACAGTCTTTTGTCAGAGTAAAAAGGCACATAAATGGTTTTGCTATAAGCCTTGAAATAGCAAACAAATGTAGGAAAACTTGCAATGTTAAATTTACTGACATGATATTGAAAATAAGCACAAGATCGTGCTACAATGTCCATGGTTAAGACACATGCCTTCTTTTTGTTCAAAATGTAGAACATCCTGTTTAAGAAATCTAAACTGTCAGATGTCTCAATTAAATTGTCTTCAGTAACTCATGAATGTCAGCATTCGAGCAGTGGTGTACTAAGGGCGCCATACGCCCTAATGCAAGCAGTAAAAATGACCATTTGAAAGGTGACAGATTGAGGCTATCTCAAAAAATAAGCTTGCTTCTTCTCATATTTAGGTTGGGAAACATCCTTTACGACGCAACTTTTACCACGCAGTGCCTTTACGACGCAACTTTTACAACGCAAACCATTACAACGCATTGCACTGGGGGGCGCTCTAGGATAGGGAATAAGTTTAATTTACTATCCAACACCTTCCCTACTATCCACGGGGACTGGAGTTGGAATAGTAAATTAAACTATTCACTATCCAGCGCCCCAAAGCACTATGCGTTGTAAAGGTATTCATTGTAAATACCGCGTTGTAAAGGCATGCAATGTAAAAGCATGCATTGTGATGTCATACATCCATTTAGGTTAGCTCTCTGCCTCCTTATCTTCTCTCCCAATCTGTGGTCCCACTCTGGCACCAGCCCCTTCGGCTGGTACACAATTCAGTACAATCATCTCTTTTACCCCACACATCTTTATTTCCATGCATTTGTCTCTCATCACTGTCCTCTCTATTCTCCTATTCTTTATCTTCTCTCCCTCTTAATCTTGCTATTTTCACTTCTTGTCTTTCTCATTGTTCTCTCTTTTCCTCACTCTCTTTTTTTCTCTCTCTTTACCAAATAAATAAATAATCACACAAATAAAGAGAGACTGTGTTGGAAATTGGGTAACTAGTTGATTGAGATGAAACCCTTCTAAAGCAGCAACCACAATCTCTGTCAGGGTGAAACACAATCAAGCCCCAAATGAACCTGTACTTAATCCTCTGGTAGATTAACAGAAAAGCAGTCAGGCTTAATTTAGAGGCAATACATACAATATGTATGCACCACTTCAAACAGTAATAAAGTGAAAAGCCAACACAAGAAAAATCACAAACCAATTTAGAAAAATAGAGCAAAGTGTAATAACTTATTTTACACAAATATGACACAAAACCAATCAGTCGAACTGGAGATATACACTTTCAAAGTTTGAAGTAAAAACAATGCCTAAAAGCACAAAGTGCCAACTGTTAACTGGTTGTGGGGGACCAAGACAAAGTCACAAGTTCAGCCCGACCGTGCTGGAGCCCTTGCTAGTTACAGGACCAAGTTAGGCCCACTGAACAAAGCACCTTAAACTCCTAGTTTGCCGACCATTGCAAAATCTCGTGTCGAGGAGGTGCTGCTCTACAGAAGTTTCGATGTTGCTGCAAGGAGATGCATTGCACTGTGTCGGTTCTCCTTACACAACCACAGCTTTAAAGTAGGAGAGGGTCTGGAGGTTTACACCCCCAGAGGTGTTTGGAATTCCCTGTCTCCCTGCCCTGGCCCCAGCTGCTTGTCTGGGGTCCCAAATGACTAGTGTTAAACCCTTTATGAGTGTACCCTGGCAGAGCCTTTGTAATGCGCAAATGTGGTAGGTGACAGCTCCTCCTCCTCATCAAGTCAGAGATGGCCCGTCCTGGCAACATCTATTGCCATTTGTCTCACAATTTTGGTGGAATACACGAGGACCAACTGCCAGCTACTAGTCATGTGACCCAGGATACATGCAGCAGGAACCAAAGGGTTAGCACAGAAAAGTCCAACTATCTGAATGTGGCATTTTCAGAATTTGGAGTTAAAATTCGACGTTACCATTAAAGAATATTTATAATTACAATTCGATAGACACCAAACTTGGCATTTCAATCTGCTCTCAATTGACAGATATTACTTATTAAACTTAATAGGTTAACCCAATGTTATCCTATGGGAGACGCAGGCCTTGCAATAGTTAAAAAAACAAATTGAAGAGTTTTTCACTACCAGGGCTTGTAAAAGTTAAAAGTACATGTCCAACTTTTTAAATGCACTGTGTCCTGCCCAATTGGTTGTTTAGGACCTACTTTAGAGGTGACTTATTGGTATTAAAAAAGAACACTTAGTCCTGGCAAAAGGTTTATTTTGACAAATCGACATGGCAAACACAGATATGTTTAAAGGGCTAAGTGATACGATGAAAAAGACAACCCCCCCAACCCCCCCCACCCCCGAGGAGTATTTCTATGGTAAAGTATAGGGGAAAGTAAAAATGTTTATTTAACTCTAAAATATTGTTAAAATATTTATATGTTAAATATTATTGTAAATTAATTGTACATATTTAGTTCAAATGTAGAGCAAAAGAACAAATGCTACAGAACTATTAAACTTATTTTTAATTACATCTGTAGTTATTTCAATGTATTAAATTACATTAGAATGCATTAATACATATTAAAAGTGGTGTGTCAAATTATTTCCAATTTATTTATTTATATTATATTAAAATGTAATCTTTCATTCATTTTTAAATTTACAGAGGTTCATAGGAAAATAATTTAATTTAATTTAACATTATTTCCTATGGGAGGGTTTTGCAGTAGCAGTGGTTGGCTATATGTGGTGTTAGCTTTTCTTTGAGTAAAACTAATTTTCCATTTTTGGCTGTAATAACTTTAGAAGTGCAGCTTGTGAATAGCAATGGGCTTACTTTTTTGTGGATGGGTTCTTGTTCTCCCAGACCTCTCCCTAATGCTCCTTAAACTCTTTGTTACTGCTCCCCAATCCCCTCCCCTTTAGTGGTATGTATTTCTCATTTTCCGTTCACAGAATGATGTGAGGTAAAGGAAGCGTTCAAAAGCCGGTGCAATTATTTAAAGGGAGTGCGGCATATGATCACAGATCATGAAGAGCATACAAGTCTGCAATTTAGTAAGGGAACTAAGGGCCTGATGATGATGGCAGTATGACTTTCGTCCTACCAACATCCCATCGGAGATGGGACTGCCCGACTAGTTGTCTGCGGTCCAGTCATAGGAATTGAAATTTGACTGCCTTCAAGGCGGTCGCAATGTGTATTCTTTGTATTGCGGCATGTTCAGCGGGCTATAGCACATGTCGCAATTAAAAAAATACACTTTTACATATCCCTGCACAATATGGCAGGCACCATGCGGTGCCTGCTATATGGTGCATGGATATGTTGGGGGCACCATAGGTGCTCCCCAGGGCCCCAGTGGAGAAGTGTGGCTCACCGGTTAGAGGAGGCAGACCCTGATGCAGAGGTCAGACCCGGGACCAGGGTTCAATTCCCGACGCGGCAGGGTCTTGAGCTCACAATGTCCACGGACTCGATAATTCTCGCCTCGGTGCCTACTCGAATCGTGGGTTCACACTCTGAAACTCTGGGCAATAGCTTGCTTAATCTCCACTACGGCCCCACCGCGATGGGATGCCTGGTCTTCACCTTGGAGATGCTCAGTAGGGGTAATCTCGCAGGGAAAGACCAGGACGGGTTCCCAAAGCAAGCGCCTTGAGACCTTATGGTGATAAGGCGCTATATAAGAGCGTATGATTTATTTATTTATTTATATCGGAGGGCAAGGGTTCCCCGCTATGGGCCCCCAAAGTCCCTTACCACCAGCCTTTTCATGGCAGGTTAACCACCATGAAACGGCCAGCGGAAAGGGGCATTGTAATCCCTACAGCGGTGTATGAGCAGGCACGCCACTGTTGTAGGGATATAACTCCCTTCGACGCACCAATGAATGGGTGGCAGTTAGTCTCTCCAACCGCCACCCATAAGTCCACCATTGTAATGTGGAGGGTAGTCCTCCCCGGTCTGATGGGGCCACCACTGACGGGGTGTCAGTGGCTGTCATCATAATCAGTCCCTAAGACTTTCAACTTGTCAATTACAGTGGTTCTCATTGTTTTCTGAATTTGATGTTGTGATTAGTCATGTGGCATTTAAAGAGAACTAAAAGGACGATGCTTCACTATGACATCATGAACTGTCACTAGCAATTCCTGCTTACCCCCTATTCAACCACTTGAAAGAGTTATTTATGGGACTGACATCGCTCCAAGACTTTCCACAACTTGTCCAGATTGTAGGAAAGCTGCCCAGCTAGAGCAGTGAGGAGCAAAAGAATGGATCAGGAAGACAAGATAAAAATGGATTACTACAAAAGGGAAGAACATTCTACCTTCACAGTTTGGTTAATTGAGTAAATTTACAGTGGTCCTTATTGTTTTTTTTATTTGATTGTGTGATAACGCATGTGGCAGGTAAATAGAACTGTAAGTGTGATGCTTTGCTTTGGCATCATGAATTGACACTAGCAATTCCTGCATCAACTTCTATTCTACTACCTGAAAGAGTGATAGGACCGACATCTCCCGATGCTTTCCACAATTTATCCAATTTTGTAGGACTGTTGCCCAGGTACAGCAGTTAGTAACAAAAGGATCAGAAAGAGAAGTTGGAAAAGAATTACTACAAAAGGGAAGAACATTATACCTACACAGTCCAGGTAATTGACTAAAACCACAATGTTGATGTCATACATCTTTTAGAGCAGGGTATTCTTGACAAAAGAAAACAAGGGATATTCTTAAGAGAACTTTTTGGTGGTCCATCCTGCTGATTAATGAAAGACTTATATGACTACATGTAAAGTATGAAACACAAACAGTTTCCAGGATACCTAAATCATTGCTACAGCCCTCAGTCATTTCTCCTTAACCTTGTAATACTCTATATTTAAATTTCATTGTAGAATTACCCGTTCACAATGGTCACACTGTAATTATTGTAAGAATTGAGCATTTACCAAATTAGACACTGTTAATACCATTAAAGAAAAGACTGAAATTAAGGAGTCTTGTTGTAGGTCTCAAATGAAGGGTCTCAATTTACAGCCAGACTATAGAAATCATCATGAAACTATCTGGTTTTAAATGTCTGTCTTTCATCCAGTAAGCTTACACAATGATGGTTAGACAGAATGCTTAGACTTCAGTGTGCTACCTAGGATGGTTCACATGAGAGTTGGATTGATTTACTGTGGGAAGCAGGCTGCATACAATAATACTAAACACACTTCTACAAAGGGATCTCATTTCTTTGGTACCAACAATCACAACCCCTAAAAGCTTGCTTTATCACAAGATTTACTGAAAGACCCATATAACTGCCTTCACCAAGGCACATTCCCTGATGCTTTAGGATCAGCTCATCAGCGTTTGGCATTATCAAGGTAACTGTACAAGTAATATACAGACTTCAAAAGACGTAAGTAAACAGAGATAAAGTTTTGTTAACCACAACATTTCTTCATCTGAATTCCTCTAAGAATCTATGCCAAGTTTGATAGGTCCTTAGGATTTGATAATGTGATCAATCCTGTGGCTGTTCATGCAACAATCCCTCCTTCGCAGCTGGCTTGATTCACAAAGGTGAAAGTACACGTTTGTGTAAGGTTTTTTTTTTTATGGTTTTAACAAACTCCGAGACAATAGCAAGTTTACAACTGTGGAGACTCTGCAGTCGGGGAAGAGAATTCTGCAAATAAAAAGATAAACATGGCCTATCTTTTTATGTGCGGAGTTCCCCGTACCAACTGAGGAATCTCCACAGTCGCAAACGTACTATTTTGTCTTACATTTTGGTATACGAAAACAAATGTAAACTTAAACAACAGTGTAAGTTTAACAGAACCCTACTAAAAAGCAGCTGCAATAGTGAGATTTCCAGCAATGCTATCCACTGTGAACCATCCAACAATGCCTTTAGTCACAGGGCTGAAGTGGTCAGGTTAATGCAGTCCTCTGTTTTTACACATGTGTCGGCCAAAGGAATGCAGCTCAGGTTGTGACAGAAGCATTTACAGCTGCCATGACACTCAGTTTCCTAGGATTCTGATGGCCATGGAATGGTTTGTGTGATACCATCACAGAAGAAACTGGAAACTAAAGCACTGAGTTAGCCTAAAAATGCCCACTCCTGGAATTACTGCTGTGAATTGGTTTCCTTGTATATGGTACCAAGGATTCATTCTTCCTGATCTACATGAGTGTTCTATTTCATTTGTTCTTTGTTGTACCCTACCTGTTTGAAGACCTTCTCATCCTTGGATCTTCCACCACTGTGATTATCTTTTTAAATACCTCACCTATTGTTTCAGTGGCCCTTTCTAACATTGTTCTTGGCTCCAATAGCTGTTTAGTACTAAGGGCCTCATTACGATGTTGGTTTTGAAAGCATTCCGACTGACTCGTTTCCGGCCTATGGAGGTTCAGGGAGT
Organism: Lissotriton helveticus; assembly: GCF_964261635.1. Taxonomy (NCBI): domain Eukaryota; kingdom Metazoa; phylum Chordata; class Amphibia; order Caudata; family Salamandridae; genus Lissotriton; species Lissotriton helveticus. The sequence continues at coordinate 1,065,782,978 of NC_136067.1, read as the reverse complement.
CCGAATAACCAATTACGATGTGTCTGAACACCGTTCGGTCAGACTCCCATTAACTTCAATGGGAGCCTGTGTTCTGATTGACAACACAGGCTCCGGTTGAAAAAAGAGGCGGTTGTGGAAAACCTTGCACCCTGTCGCAGGCACCCCATGGAGCCTCCCACACTGTGCATGGTTGTGAAGAGGGGACCCATGGGTACCCCAGGGGCTCCAACCAGAGGCATCTGGGTGAAGGGGGCCTGCTACAAAGTCAGTTTCCAACAGGTGTTCCATGTCGGACAAACCGAGCCTGAATGGCTGTCCGAATCCCACATTGTGATCGCTCGGTCAGAAATGCGGTCCGTAGAGTTGTACAATTCAGCTCCGACCGACACAGAGTCTCGAATGCCATTCGGAACCAAGTCGGGAAGACCGAACAGTTACCTACTATTGTCATTGGGTGGTCGGAAACATTTTTGAGTCGGTCAGAAACATGGGCTCTGACACGGGTTAGAAAAATCTGAATGCCGTTCGAAGTCTTTCTGACCGACATCGTAATCAGCCCCATATGCAGTCAGAGCTCCTTAGTACAGTAAGCCTGAAGGACTCCTTGCAGATTAATATGGCCTAGTTCCCTCTTTGTCTTTTTTGGCCCCCATTCAAAGTACTGGTAGGTACAGTATTTTATCTTTAGCTATATCACTGCATTCGATTATTCAGTTATATCGGATTAAAATGTCTATATTCTGTACTTTTAGTGTGTGCACACCTATTGAGATGCTGAAGTTAGACTTTTGATTAAAGCAAACAAAGTGCGTACAAGCATTGGCAAAGTCAATAGATCATGCCTCTTTAACTTATAGGCTATGTCAACACTTTTTGCTGTGCAGCATCCGAAATAAAAAGATTTTTGCAGATGCTGTACTGCACGGACAAAGAAAAAAAGGGGAAAAAACTGGGCACAAGGTAATCCTAAGTAAGCATATAGGTGTTGACATATGTCCGAATGCATCACCACATATAATCACACCTATGGAATGACAAGGGGGGCATTTTTTTTCCTACTAATCCAAGATGGCAGACTCAATTTGGATTGGTAACTAAATTAAGTATTTTTAGTATGCCAAATCGATTTTTGCCCTACAGAGTGGCCAGAAGCAAATGATAGTTGCTGGGCCCTGCACAATTTAACCACCAGGGGTATGTCGAGCAATGGTGAAGCTGGTGGCGGGGTAGGACATGCAGGAGGACAGCAGTGGGAAGTTGGGCAGAGACGAGGAAGCAACAGGGTTGTTTTGATGCTGGAATCCATGGATGCCAATGAAATAATGAAAAAGAGAAGTCGGAGAGAGTGTGGGAAGTAATCGACATGCTTGATGGTTGGGATGAAGAAGCAATAAAAAGTGCCCCGGGAGGCAGGTGGATGCGGGTAAGAAGCACCTGAGAGAAAGAGGTTGAAAATACATGCACTCTCATGGGGTGCTTAAAGAAAAAGTAGTTCCCCAAATGTGAGAAGTGGAAGAAGTGGAAGAATAGAAGTCCTCCAAGCAAATGACTGGTAAAAAGGCTATGTTTTAGGGAAGGGACAAACTTAAGAAGAGAAGGGCAAGCTACCGAATAAGAAGAAAGCAAATGAGAGTGATAATAAAGTCAACTAGCGGTCAGCAATGGCTTTGCTCGAAGCCCACTGTAAGTTTTTGATACGATCCATAGGAAGTCATTCTCTAACAAATAAGCGAAAGCTATCTCACAGGTGAGACCTGAAAAGCCCCTCCGCCACAAAGTTGGCAAGAACTAATCATTAGCATTGGTATTCACTTTACCGGGATCGGGGGACTATAGTTCATGTGACAAGTTCAATGAAAGAAGAACAAATGATGACAGCATACAGTTTGCTTTTATTTCAGGTTTTGTAACATATCATGCCAAATCCCCAGCATTGGTTGTAGTCGAGAAGACTTAGAACCATCAGCTTTAAGTTCCTTTAAGCTGTGGTAATTTGCCAACACACTATACAAGGACCAGTAATCCCATGTCAATTTCCATTTAACTCAATTACCATTGAACGAACATTGCTTACTGTTGGAAACCAATATAACACCGGATTTTATGCAACTGTGGTTTGTAACTAGAGTCATATCCAGATGCCTGCAAAACAAATCATTGCCTCAAATGCTGGTATTTGCCTTTGTCTGTAGCACCTGGTACCATTGGCGTGAGTCTACCTTCCATTTTCTGCTGTTGGCTCCTCTGTTCTTTATATGTTTGGCTGGTTTAGATGCTTTTGGTACTATGCCACTGCTATTCAGTGCCACAGTGCAAGTGCTCTCTATGTTAAATTGATGTAATGGATTAGTGACTCCATGATTGGCTTATTTGATTTACCTGTTGGACCCGAGTACAATGCACCATGTGTGCCCAGAGCCTGTAGATCAAATGCTGCTAGTGGGCTTGCAGCACTGATTGTACCACCGACAGAAGCAGCTTGTAAAGTGTGTCTCAGGCCTGCAATTGCAGAACATGTGTGCAGTCTAGTACTGCCATGTCAACTTGGTAAGTGCACCCACTTGCCAGTCTCTAAACCTTCCCTTTTCTACATGTTAGCCACCCCTAAGGTAGGCCCTCGGGCAGGGTGCATTGTATGTGAAAGGTAGGACATGCCCTGATGTGTGTGGTATGTCCTGATCGTGAATTACAGCCAATTTTGTTTTTCACTATTGCAAGGCTACCTGTCCCAATAGGACAGAATGGGCAGTTTGATTATAACACCATATAATCCTAACTGTTCCAAGGAACATGGTAGAAAAATGTATTTAGAATGCCTGAACTCAGAATGATAAAATACATCTTTTAGTTAAGTTGGTTTTAACATTCTGGGTTACCACTTTTAGAAAGTAGGGGCCCGATTCACAGAATGAATTTAAGACTAAATCCTAAACTTACTACTATTTGGTATTCACAGAATGCACTTACTACTTTCGGGATTCACAGAGTGAACTTACTACTTTCGGGATTCACAGAATAAACTTACTACTTTCGGTATTCACAGAATAGATTTAAGACTACTAACTCTAAGTCCGAAATCGGGGAGTAAATTACGGCCCGGAGGCGGAGTTTCCGGCTTGGGGGCGGAGCTTGCGGCCCGGAGGCGGAGCTTGCGGCCCAGAGGCGGAGCTTCCGGCCCGGAGTCGGAGCTTGCGGCCCAGAGTTGGAGATTTCAGCATGGCAAAAATCCCCACCTCCGAGCCGGAAGCTCCGCCTCCGGGCCGGAAGCTCCGCCTCCGGGCCGCAAGCTCCGCCCCCAAGCCGGAAGCTCCGCCTCCGGGCCGTAATTTACTCCCCGATTTCGGACTTAGAGTTAGTAGTCTTAAATCTATTCTGTGAATACCGAAAGTAGTAAGTTTATTCTGTGAATCCCGAAAGTAGTAAGTTCACTCTGTGAATCCCGAAAGTAGTAAGTGCATTCTGTGAATACCAAATAGTAGTAAGTTTAGGATTTTGTCTTAAGTTCATTCTGTGAATCGGGCCCTAGGTCTTTTCTTGCCTAACCATCCAGCCTGCCTCTGCTAGGTTGTGTATTGCATGTCTGGTTTATGAGTGACAGGGGCTGGGGTGGCTCCAGGAATCAGGCTGAGTCAGCACAGGGCTGAATAGACCTATCTGCATTGGGAGTGGTTGGAGGAGTAGCGCCTGGGCCTGAATACGGCTGTGCCTGCCTTCCACAATGCTGGCTTCACCTCCTGTGGTGCATCTGATGACCCTGGTCCACAATGTCGGAGGAAAGAAGGAGTCCTGTAAACAAAGTGCTCCAGGACTGACCAGAACTAGTTGGACTAGGTACAGACACTCTCTGCCTTCAGAGACAAATGATTTGTGTGTATTAAAAATGGGACCTAGACCCCAGAACTTTAAATCACTTCTGGACATCAAGACAGACCTTTTGCCAAGGAGAAGAACCACAGAATCTGCAGGAGTTTTTGAATTCCCCTATTCCAAAGTGTGGCTTTCTGGGGTTGGCCTTCAGTGGTTTCTTTATTGCCAAGGAAAGGAGAAAGACTTTTATTTGCAACTTTCTTCATCTTGAAGAAGAATCTCCATGGGATTGAACTATGCTTACCTCCTGCTGAAGTCTCAGGGATACAAGACTTCACCATCAGCAACCCCCTGAATTTCCTTGCTGGGAATACTGTCTGCAGAAGCCTGCATGTTGTTGGGAGCTGGAAGCGTGACTCAACAAGAAGAAGCGTGTTGCATCCGCAGCTGTCGCCGTTGCATCATCGGAGAAGCGTGTTGCCACTGCAAGGGTCGCTGTCGCATCACCGGAGAAGCGTGTCTCCATCGCAGCTGTGTGTCGTCGCATAACCGGAGAAGCGTTTCGCAGGGTCTGTCGCGGCTCCGAAGTTACAGATTCGCCGCACGGCCGACGGGTGTGCATGCATCATCTTCCCATCATCGCATCGCATCAAATGCGCCATTTTCTTGCATCGCACCGGAGCGTCGCATTGCATCATGGTGCAATCTTTTTGCATCGCATCCGGGACGCACCGCGAGATTGTCGCATCACCTCCTCTCTGGTAAGGAACAGACGCATCGCCTACTTTGCGCAAGCACTGAAGAACAGAAGCATTGCCTCCCCTAAAGCAAGGAACCGTCGCATAGTTCTCCCTGCAAACCTTTTTTTTATCTTGCGTTACGCATCCAAAGGTACTTTGTGAGAAACATGTCACATTTACCATTTAAAGTGAACTGAGATATTTCTACCATCGTAAAGTCATTTTCTTAATACTGTATAGTGGATTTTTATCGTTTGGGTCTTGTGTTAGGTCTATATAAAGAATACTTATTTTTATGAAACCTGTGTTGTGTCCATCTGTAGTGTTTTCACTGTACTACTGTATATGTTCACAGATGCTTTACACACTGCCTCTGAGATAAGCCTTCCTGTCAAACCCAGACTACTACAGGGTTGAGCAGGGGTTATTTTAGGAGTGTAGCCCCCTTACTCTGACTAGAAGCAAGGGTCCCTATTTGGAAAAAGGTGCAAACCATTGCCAACTAGAGACCCCCAGTTCTAACAGTCTGTCTCTCTTGTTGTGAAACACTTATCTTATTTCCTGACTTAATAAATGCTTGCTTTCATAGAGCCCCTTAAACCAAGGTTTTTTCAGTTTTGAAAATGTGAAAAATCAGGCGTCAAAATGTGTCTTCTGCACATAAGGCCCACACCACAATTTGTCGTGAAAGTGCTGCAACGCCTCTTCCTTAATAATGAACATGTAGACACTATTCAAGGGCCCACGCATTCTGAATAGGGTATTACCAAATTTGCATGGTGATAATCCTTATCCAAATTAGCTCATCTCTTTTGTTACTGTACTTGTTAGTTTTAAACCATGTGCAAGGGTGAAAAGGCCTGCAAGGGAGGTGTAAAATGTCTGTCACTTATACAGTATCAATAATTTTTCCTTCCCTGGGGAGAAGAGACATGAGGAGGGAACAAGAAGTGTACTAGCAGATCTCAAGCCACAAAAAATGGAGTTATGGAATGCAACCTCAAGGGGTGCAGGCCCCTTGCATAACCAGATACAAAGTCCTGAGAGCAGAACGAGGTTGCACAGGCAAGTCCATGTAACCTGGTTCTGGACCCTAGGTGCCATGCACTGGTCCTATAAAGGGGTTTGGAGGCGCTGGTAGAGAATAGACAAATGCATAAAAAAGAGTAGCAACAACTTTTAGCAATATATGCTTTATGGGCATGATGGACTACTCCAATTAGCAAACAGAGATGTGCAATTTGCAAACTGACTGTTTTGTGAATGGGAATGTAATTTTCACTTCAACTTATATACTAATAGGTTACACTGCAAATTCTCCATTTGCAGGGGATCGCAAAATGACCCGCCTCATGAATATTAATTAGGAAGCTGTAAATTTGAGAATCCTGTGGTCAGCGGTGACTGCAGGGATGTAGGCCTAGAAGGGACAGCTGACTGCCATCCCTCCATTTCCAGACAGGAAACAGTTTTTTTTACCTTGGCCATTAAAGAGACAGGTTCTCCTTTAAAAAATAAAATGCTTCCTGTCTGCCTCTCCACACTCCCACCACCCTCCCCCAGGGCCACTGACACAACTGCCAACGTGGAATCTGTGCTACGTGAACAGCTTACTCTTTACAAATCAGTTAGCATCAACCTTCAGAAACAGGTAACTGTCCAATGGTTTGCAACCTCTAAGACCACAGTTGCAGTCACAAACCATTGATACACACCACTGCAAACACCAAATACGAGAGGGGCACTTATTTGATGTTCTCTTCTGCTTGCCATTATTAATGAATCGCAACAGGCCTTTTACAAGTTAAAAAGATTTTTCTGACTCGTCTTTACTGCATTTTTAAATGTGTTTTGTGGTCTCAATCCCTGCGATTTTGACCAATTATAGGATTTGCAACTGCAAAACACTCCTGAGCAAGAGACCCTATGTTTTTATATTTTCATTTACACATAAACATGCACGACCATAAATATTTTCACTATGCTTCGTCACCCCTAAACTTTTTGCTCTCAAGCGGCAAAACGGGAAAGACCCCCTACATTAATCTAATAACAATGACATATGTACATATAGAATGAACACATAGGCTTTTTCGAAATTGAGACACCAATGATACCAGACAAAGCTTTGGATGTATCAATGTAATACTGCACAAGAGAAGTGCAAATTCCATTCAACCTTTGCACTGCATAAATCATGCATAAGTGACGTTTGCACTAACTGCCCGGTACATGAAAAACAAATTTTCACTAGTCAGCCTGAGTAAATATTGTTTTTGCTGGTCATTTGATAAAAATGCTGTCTTTGCACGCATAGCTCTGTGCAAAGTTGCACTGCACCAGTGCAAAGTTTATGAATATTGCACATATTGAAGAGTAAGACACGCCTATTAAAAAGTACATAAATAAGGAAGGCACCTAAGTGAGGGTAGGTTTTAACAACAACAAACACAGGTATTTACTAACCTCCTACTACCAAAATTGCAGTCACCTGATAGAACAATACAGAAGTGTTGATCTGGAAACACTGCCCATTTTATGGCTGGCTCAACGTAACATCAAGACCTCAATATGCAGTGGCCTTTAACTTGGGTAACCAGCGTTGTCTCCCCTTAAGCTAGAGTCAGCTTACTTACTTCAACCATAAGTTGCAGTATTAGGAGCAACTTGATGCTCAGTTGGTGCTGCATGTAGGGCAAGGTTGTGACAATACTTTGTCCACCAAAACTAAGGGCCTATTTTAGAGTTTGGCAGACAAGTTACTCCTTCATAATTGTAACAGATATCCTGTCTCCCATTGTACAAATGCATTATATCCTATAGCACTTATAATATAGCCTTATAGCCCGCTGTAGCAGGCTGTACCAGTTTTTAAAGGCCCGCTCCAGTGTTAAAGGCCCGTGCGGTAGGCGAGGGCCTTTAACAAGGGAGCGGTCCTTTAATGGGTGGTATAGCCCAGCTAGAGAGGCGTTCTAAGGCTATTAGAACATTTCTCCCCATCAGGGCAGAATGGTCTAATTAGTAAAAACACAGGCCTCACGGAGCCTGTGGTGTCCACAGCTTTTGCTGTGACAGACAAACCTTGAACTGTTGAAGCTCCGGTCCTTTATCAACCATCAGAAGCTAAAAGCGACTCCATTGTCTTCAATGGAGCGCTCAACATTCCAATGTTGTGATGGAGCAACCTGCCTACCAAACTCAAAATCAGGCCCTAAGTAACCTGGGGATAGCAGGTGTCTTATATGTACTCCCTCTGAATGCAGCTGTGTCGTTAAAGGATTCAGCTTACAACACCATGATAATTGGAATGTATGATTTAATCTTGGCAACTGGCAACCTCTCTTGGCCACTGGCAACTTCTCTTGGCTGCATCCTGTCCCTTGCCTTTTGCCCACTCTGCCACTGTAGACAGAAAGTAGCCATATGTACATCCACCTTGCTGCTGCTCCAATAGAAACAACTTCTATTGGCCAGATGAGTTCTGCTCCAGAAGGGCACTCAGGCAATCCCACACTGGCTTCAGCCTAATTGGATATTGTCAGTGAAGTGTAGTGCAGCTTGAATCCCATAGCACAGTGAACACAAAACCCCCTTTTGGGCATACACATCACACTTAGGGTGGCTACTGCAATAAGCAACAGCCCAATGGAAAGAATGTCTGAATTATTCTGAGCCATTTAGCCTCAGTCCGAATGCTCGAAAGAGGTCTGAAGTTAACGGTGTTCCAGTCTGAAGGGGATTGGTCCTGGCAATTTGGGCTGGACTGAGCCTATTAGAGGAGAACCAAGGCAGATTTGTGTGTAGTCAATCTCTGATTAGTGTGGCATACTCATCACAAAAACGATGAACTAGAATGCAGCCCAGAGTGATTACAAGTGACTGAAATTATTTGAGACATTTCACCCATCACTTTTTTTTAAGGGAGCAGCATCATGGATGTACCTCACACATGCTTTTGCAATTCTCCCTCGCCCTAATGTCTGCAGTAAGGATGCCCCTCCTGCTGCCCATTCAGTTCTCAGACCTTAAGTCACCCTTCCCTGGCTGCGCCTGACGGGTATTCAAGCATCACTGGTAAAACATCACATTGTAACCCGGGCATGGGAAGGAGAAGCCGGACCCAGTAGGGGCCTGGGGCAAACGCCGTCTGGAGGCGGGAAGCCCCTCCCCGCCCATCTTCATAGGCCGCTAGATGGGGGGTGACCAGGATTAGTCACCCCAGGCCAAGCTCAGAACCCCCCCAATTGGGGGGGGAGCTGGAAAAAGCGAGGTGGGGATAAATAGAGGGAAACAGGCCCGAGTAAGGACAAACCCCCGAGCAGTAGAGAGAAGACTGACACCCTCCACAAGTCGGTAGCAAGTTGAAGCCTAGACCTGCGAATCAGAGGCCATACAGTTTGCTCCTCCCTTCCCCGGAAATTGAGGAGGCTGGGTCCACACAGTAACAAAAAATGATTGCAAAGACAATTAATTATGTTAGCATGGATACTAAGAGAGCATTTGATAAACATAATTTTGCAAAGGTATAAACACGTTATGTTGAATAAACTGCGACCTTTTAAGGCACCAAAGCACGTTGTCAGTGGTGTGATTTGAGGGTTATTATGGACGCAGTTTTTAAAGCAAGGGAGGGGGGATAACTCGCCTCCTGGAGGGGCTTTTTAAGAGAATGACAGCAGGCGGTTTCCCAGCAAACTATTAAATAAAGCTAGCAGTCTGCATGGGATCACTTATGAGAAGGAGTAAAGTCACTAAAATCCCAAAAGAGAAGCCTGGATTTGAAGCAGAGAGAGTTCGCAGCCATATACAAACGCAGCATTTAACATGGTCCAATGAAATCCAACTTTATAAAGGAAGGCAAAGTGGACGCTGTGCGTTCTAATAGAAGTATCTATAAAAGTTGTATCCTTAGGGCCAAACGGTTATGGGATGAGCGTAAATGGCAGGACTTGCTAGAAGCTAGTGTGCAGAACAATAGTAAACTGTTCTGGAGTATTGTTTAATGGGGGTCAGGTGGCCAGACCGAGCAGCCGGAAAACAATGTTTCACAGGAAGAATGGGTTGAGTATTTTAGGCCTCAGTATGCCTCTAACCCCGGGGATAAGAAGATTAGGGAAGTTCCGAGTCCGTCTTACTACCAGGAAAATGCTTTCAATAGAAAGGAAGTGGAGCAGGCACTTGGTTCACTGGCAGCTGGAAAAGCATCGGGTCCGAACGGGGTCCCAGCCGATGTGTACTTGTTTGATAAGACTAAATGGGGGAGTTATGTTCTGTTGAATGCTAATGCTATGACCCAGGGAGCACCAATACCAAGCTCCTGGAAAGAGGCAGAAATAATTCCGGTACATAAAAAGGGTGACAGGTCACTCCCTGGGAATTATAGACCCATTAGCTTGATTGATGCTATCCAAAATATTGTAGGTAGGATGATTTTAAACAACGTTTTCCTATGGATAGTAGACAATAGTATATGGTCCCCCTTCCAGGCGGGTTTTTAGGGAGTCCACGAGCACCATTGACCAAGTATTTCGCTTCACCCTTCTCTACTGGAAAACGGTGACCCTAGGCAAAGGAAGCTTATACGCTGCCTTTGTCGATTTAAGGGTAGCCTTTGACCTAGTCCCTCGACCTAACCTCTGGGTAACGATAAAAGACCTTGGTCTTCCTAAAGAGTTGCTAACTTTAATCCAGAGGCTCCATGAGGATAATTATGCCAGGATCAGGTGGGGCAGGCAGGGTATGACAACTGGTGACTTCCCAGTCGAAAGAGGGGTGCGACAATGGTGTGCTATGGAGCCTACGCTATTCTCTTTATACAGAAACGGAATAGTTGATCAGCTACTGTTGGTGAACACACATGCTCCCACTTTAGCGGGGGTAAAAGTCCCAATTTTAATGTTCGCCGATAATACGCTTTTAATTGCAAAGACTCCAGGCGGACTTCAGCGGGCATTATTAATTTTTGAAGAATTCTGTTCCGAACAAGGCCTTAAAGTTAATGTGAACAAGACCAAATTCATGGCCTTTAATCTGCACAGAACTTTTAAAAATATTTTTTTACTGACAAAGCAACCATTGGAGCAAGTGAGTTCTTTTACATACCTAGGGGTGAATATTCAGAAAGACTTAAAGTGGAGCCAACAAAGGGATTTGGCCGCCCTAAAGCATAGACAACTTTCGGGGGCGCTGCTTGCTGAATTTAAAAAATCTATGACCAAGCCCATTAGCCCTGTACTCCAAGTTTATGGGGCGAAAGCTGTCAGTTCTGCCCTGTATGGTGCGGAATTATGGGGGTTTGGGAATTTGACTGATTTAACTATTTCTGAAAACATGTTTTTGCGTGCCATTATTTCCCTTCCCCAGAGTACACCACTTGTGCCCTTAAGGTATGATCTGGGCAGGAACCCTATAGCAGAAATAGCTAATCTGCGGCCCATTCTTTATTGGTGCAGATTGTGGACAACCCCCGAATTGTTATTGTATGCCGAGGGTTTCCTTGACGTAATAAAATCAGACGGTTTCCATAAAATAGGGTGGTTCAAAGAAGTAAGAAAGATCCTAGTGGATTTGGGAATGTATGATCTTTGGGAGAATCCTGTAGGTGCTTCTTTTCCGACAAAAAAGGTTTTGAAGGAGAAGTATTGGGAGATGGTTACAAGCAAAGCCTTTAGAAGTACTGACTCTCTTTCTTTGTCAGGTATTTTTTTTGAATATGAAATCTATTCCCAGTTTTGAACCCTTTTGGGATTGCATCACAAAGGTACAAGACAGAAAGTTGTATTTCCAGCTGAGGGCAGGATCGTTGCCCCTAAGATCTTTTACTACCCGGTGGGCTCGACAGGGTGATAGCACATGCCCCGTTTGTAAGATCTACAGCGAAACAATTGCTCATGTGGTTTTTGCCTGCCCGGCTTATGCTGTCCCAAGACGGGTTTGGCTGAGCCTGGTATGCAAACTACTTGGTACAAGGAGGAGCACTGAAGGCCAAAGGATTTTGTGTACTAGCACTCTGCCTACCATCGTAGTGGGAGTTGCAAAGTTCTTAGGTTGGGTATGGATCATAAGACTGAACTGTGTAACAGGGTAATATTCTCCCTTTGCCTCCTTGTCTTGCCATTTATATGTTGGCCTAGAGTGATAGACTTGACTTGGTCTTTGGGAATTTTGCACTTATGTTCAATGTTTTCAAATTGCTAGTTTAAAATGTTTTGGGATGAAGTCATTTTTAATATTTTAACTTGGATCCTATGATACCATATATTTCCACTGTCAAGCTGTTTTAATGTATTTATCTGTGATGTTTTCGTTTTTTTGTAATGCTTTTATGACTTTTGTCGAATAAAGCTTGTTTGGATTGGATTGGAAATCCAACTCAGGACTCTGACAGCCCAGACAGCCATGGCAGACCTCTTCCCCAGAGTCATTGGGCGGCATCACAAGAGACCTGCAGGTGAGACAACGCAATTCACTATCTAGCAGAAAATGATCTCGCATCAATCTTTGAAATGCATTGAACTCGTTCATTTATGTTTTATTTATGTAAGGAAATGCGTTATTTGTCATCACAAAAAGTGACAATTTCGCTTCAGCGATTTCAAAATATTGCATATTTAAGTGCTGGAAATCCTTCATTTACACTAGCTATAGTGGGTCGGCACTAAAATCGAATGAACAATTTTGTGGCAAAATCACCAAAAGACGCAGTTTCAATCAGGGCTGATATATTTTTTCCGATGCATGAAAAGAGATGTTAGTTCAGATGTCCATGCGTCGATTGTGGCAACTGACTATACAAGTAACCTAAGCAGAAATTGTGACAGTATTTGTGTGGGGATCTCCCTAATTCGGCGTTTTTGAGAGGCAGTTTGGTTTACCGGGTAAGGATTAACTCAGCGATGCGGCTAGGTTGACATATTTTAATCGTTTTGTATCAGATTAGCTTGTTTATTAAATTCAGAACACTGTTGCAGATGCAAGTGTTGTTGGCCATACAAGAAAAGCAGCTAGCTTGATTCATTCATATCCCCCTGCACCCACTTCTTACTCATGCACATCTGCTAGAAATGTTCGTTCATTCAGATTTCGTGTTCATCAACAAAGCCTGGCATAGTCAGTTTCTGTCGTAGCCTCATGTTTCCAAAAGCTGCCTCCTGACAAGAAATCACTTACTTCAACACAGGTATTCTTACTACCTAGCAAGATCAGTATCAACAGGTAGGTTTACCACAGAAATGCGAAAAATTCACGAGAAACGTTTGCTTCTGGCCCTTTAATTCATTTGATTAAAGGGGACGGCAGAAGTGAGGAGCCGCATAGATAAGACAGATGTATGGAAAGGAATAAAGAAAGAGTGCAACAGCGGCAGTTCCAAACAAAGGGAGAAAGAATGTAAGTGTTGAAGTGTGAAAGAAAAGATAAAAAAGAAAGCAGAGAAGGACGAAAAAGAAAAATAAGAAGAAACTGTGGAAGTGCCAAAGAAAGAAAAGAGACAGAATGAAAAAAAGAAAGAGCAAACAAAAAGTCATCTTAATATAAGAGATACAAGAAAGAAAGAAAGAAAGAAAGAAAGAAAGAAAGAAAGAAAAAAGAAAGAAAGACAGACAGTACTTTGAACTTAGAACTCCTGGCAAGCCAACCTTAAATGAGCCCTGTGTGCTTTTTAGCTCACCTCTATTTCCATATGCTCGATCTCTATCTTCTTCCATAGCTCAGTCAAGTGTGCAATTGGCATGTTGTCGCTTTCACTAAACTGTGCCAATAATTTGAATATGAAATCCAGATGTGTGATCCAAGTCCGCTTTCTGGCGCGTGCCCTGACTTCTGGCGCGAGGGCGGATGAGGCTGCCCTTGTGTGCTCTCGCGTGTCTGCCACTGAGGAGATGGCACTGCCGGGGAGCTCCACCTGCTGCTATCTCTTCCACAGGCTGAAAGACCGGGCTTCAGAGGGGCACAGATCTAGCGCCGTAACTCAGCGCCTCTTGGTGCAACTGCACCTTTTAAAATTATTAATGCCACTTTTTTTGCGAGATGCCAGATCTCGCTTGGAACCTGACGCTCCTCCTTTTCTCGTCGGTCCCACTCTCTCGTCGTGAACGTGTGCGCCTGTCTGTGTGTAAATACATTAGTTGCTTCTGAAACGTTTGGCAAAACCCGAAGCAAGGAAGGGGAGGATGTTGCCGTAGCAACAGCATAGCAACCACAGCATAGGGAAAGTATCAACTCCTCGTAGAAAAATACAAATAATAGTGGACCTCTGTGCAGCATAGAGGTGCTGGGAAATTTGGGATATATGTGCATTGTGTTCGCATGAGTCGAAAGGTGGCATGCGTTACTTCTTTGCAGATGTCAAAAGGAAAGGGAAACGCTGCATTGTCGGCACATCATTTGTAAAAAGACATGTGCAGGGGGACAAAAGTTTTTCTCAGGAGACCCTCTGTGGCTGTTGAATAAATACCCAGGGCCTCATTTATGAGGCCGTGCGTCACTTTTACGCCGCGTAAAAAATGCGCCTTGTTGCGCCACATTTACAAAGTGACGCATCTACGTAGATGCGTCACTTTGTAAACCCCTACACGACATTATACCTGCGCCAGGTATAATGTATGCAAGGGGGGCGTAGTGATGCAAGAAAGGGTCGTAGAAGTGACGCAGTGACATCTATGAGATGTCACTGCGCCACTTCTAGGACACAAATGTGTCAATTTCTTACGCCTGCCTCACAGCAGGCGTAAGACTGACGCAGGCACTTTCACATGGGGCTTGCCCCATGTGAAAGGACGCATTGATGGAGTTGCGTCACCCTCCAGCAATGCGTCACTTTTGCGCTTACAGATACGCCAGAAATACTGACGTATCTGTAACTCCTTGCGACATGATGCGTCATACATTAAATATGACGCATCAGGTATGTAGCAAGGAGTGCGCACTGAGAAGTGACGCATTGCTGCTTTCACGCAGGGATGCGTCATTTCTCATAAATGAGGCCCCCAGGCTGCCTAATCATAATACCAAGTTATGCTCCTTTCTTGCGCCACATTACATTTCCTGATTGATTATGCATCCCATCAAGGTTCTTTTCCATTCCTGTTTCCTCACTTTTTGACTGTTTCCCTATCTTTTTCTTTCTCTTTTCTTCAACCTTTTTTATTTGCCGTTTTCTGGTTCTAAGCCTGATGATGAAACATAATTATTGTCGAAGAACAAAGGCCTGGGTTTAATGTGCTAGTAATGCATAGGAAGATGCCAGCAGGAGCATACAGAGGGCTAGAGTTGTAAAGTAGTCTCTCATGCAAATCAGCGCAAAAACTCAAGGGGAGGAGGAAGGATGCATCCTATCAACAATAGTTACTAGAAATGGATAATAAGCCAACACGTGATATAGAAAGTTTCAAGTCAATGGCTAAAAGAAGCTGGATAAAGAAAAGCAATTGTTCAAAGAGGCACACCAAATTTCCACTCTTTGTATATTTTTAGCAATACATCTATGTGTTAGCTGCGCTGTTCGAACTCAGCCCTCATAGTTTCTGGCCCCTAAAAAGAAGGGCCACTACCCTCCACCGGCAACAACCAGTAAAAATTAAGCACCCCCTTTACTTAGACCTGCAGGCAAGTCCTATTATTTTAAGTCCAAAGTACAAATGCCATTGTCTGCCCTACCACAAGATTTTGTAAAAATGATCGGGGGAGTAGAGTTGCACTGTTTTTTGTCAGTTTCTGGATCTTTCCACATTTTCTGTGAAAGTGTGAATCTTTTACTTCTTTTGAAGCCTATTGCCATTAAAAGTCAATGCAAGAACTGCAATGTATTTGAAATGCTTTCTACTGAACCACAAGATCTTTTGTTTTTTCTACTTGCATGACATCCCAGCTAAGGGTTCCAGCCATATGAACCTGCTAGACCTTGACAGATAGTTTGTGACCTGCACTTGTGGATTTGTTTCGGTATCTCTGACACACACTTAATTACATGTTTAGAAAGTTTTCTAAATGTTCCAGTGAGATGTTTCCATCACTAATGGAATGAAACACAGTCACACAGTATTTTTTCAGTGGAGGCAAAACGCATTTCCGCATTGTAACATAAATTAAACATACTTATATAAAATGTAATATATATATTTACTTAAACATAATTAATAAATAATAATTGTAATTAATTATAAAATGATAGAAATATATTAAAAAACAAAGATAAATGTATATATACATACAACTGTAACATAAAAAAAATATAATATAAATTAAAATATGTAATATTTTTTAAACCTACATTTTACACTACATTTAGTGCAACAGTAGGAAAAGTGTTGGACAGCGGAAGGCAATTACTATTCCCACTCCACCGAGTGCAACAGTAGGGAAAGTGTTGGATAGCGGAGGGGAATAACTTACTATTCCCACTCCAGCGAGTGCAACAGAGCGGAATGTATTGAATAGTGGAGGGGAATAATTTACTATTCCCACTCCAGCAAGTGCAACAATAGTTAGAGTGTTGGATAGCAAAGAGGTAAAAAATAACTGTTCCCACTCCAGCGAGTACAACAGTAGGGAAAATGTTGGATAGTAGAGGGGAATAATTTACTATTCACACTCAAGCGATTGCAACAGTAGGAAAAGTATTGGAAAGCGGAGGGGAATCATTTACTATTCCAACTCCAGCAAATGCAGCTGTAGAGAAAGTGTTGGATAGCATAGGAGTAAAAATGACTATTCCCACTCCAATAAGTGCAACAGTAGGGAAAGTGTTGGTTAGCGGAGGGAAATGATTTACTATTCCTACTCCAGCATGTGGAACAGTAGGGAAAGTGTTGGATATCGGATTGATAAAAAAAATTATTCCCACTCCAGTGAGTGCAACAGGAGGGAAAGTGTTGGATTGCGAAGGGTTAAAAATTACTATTGCCAGTCCAGCAAGTGCAACAGTAGGGAACGTGTTGGATAGCGGAGGGGTACAAATTACTATTCCCAGCCTAATTAGTGCAACAGTAGGGAAAGTTCCGGATAGCGGAGGGTATACATTTACTATTCCCACTCCAATGAGTGTAACAGTAGGGAAAGTGTTGGTTAGCGGAGGGGAGAACATTATTATTCCTAGTCGTGCAAGTGCAACAGTAGGGGAAGTGTTGGATAGCGGAGTGGTAAAAATTACAATTCCCAATCTCCACCAAGTGCAACAGTAGGTAAAGTGTTGGATAGTGTAGGGTTAAAATATAACTATGTTAACTCCTGCGAATACAACAGTAGGGAAAGTGTTGGATAGTGGAGTAGTAAAAATTCCTATTCCCCAGAACAAAACTCAAATTTAAAAACAAACAAAATATCAACTACAATACAAAATATAAAAAAAAAAAAAAAAAACATATATAAACATATACAAATGTACAAAACATGTAATGTAGCAAAAATCTAAAATTGACATAAAATATACATTTCTTAAATTTTAGTCAGAATATCAAGTAGGAAATTGTGACTTGCACTAATATCGAGTACAACATATCTAGATACATAAATATCTACTGCAAGAATATGGTGGTCAAGAATAATGCGTTTCAGGTAAGAAATATTCTTTTTCTAAAACATCAATGTCATTAATATTGTTTGCAAAAATATATTGCTTTTTTAGTTAGTGTTACGTATTTTAGTATGTATTTTAAATGTATGTGCTCTATTTTTTTGGTTTAAGTATTGCATTTGTTTTTTAACATATGTGTTACATTGGTTTAAGTATTGCATTTGTTTTTTAACATATGTGTTACATTTTTAGAAGTTATAAATTTGTTTAAATTACATTTTGTGTTTTAGTTCCATAGCAGGTTGTTGGTTTATAGGGGAATATAGATGGGAAGTAATTTAATTATGTTTAATTTATTAATATTTTCTATTACTCAATATTTAATTTTTATATTTTATGTTGTTATTTATGAGAATTGATTCATTATTAATTATTTCTTATTTGGTTGTTAATTATCAATAATTAATTGGTACTTATGTTAATTGTGTAATTTTTTAGGAGCAGGTTGTGGGTTTATAGGGGAGTAGGGTGGGAAGTAATTGAATTTTAATACATTTATTAATATTTTGAAGATAATACTTAATTACATTTTGTGAATTAATTTACTAATAATTATTTATATTTTGTTTGTTAATGTTATCAATTAATTAATTATTTGTTAACTAATGATGTTAATTTTTTAATGTTTTACGCAATTGGTCGTGGCATTCATATGGGAATATGGTAGGAGGTAATTTACATTAATTAATTAATGCTAATTAATGAATTAACATTGAAATATGCCAATCGTGTAATAATTTTGATGTGTGAGTTGTGGCGTTTATAGTGGTAAATAGTGTGAAGTATTTTTTTAAATTAATTAATGATTTGTTGGTAATTAATATTAATGTATTAATGTTAATTGATTAAATATTTTTAGGTGTGTGTTTTGGTGTTTATTGGGGTAGAGGGTGGAAAGTAATTTAGTTTAAATTAATTAATAATTACTTGATCATTAATATTCAATTATTAATTGATACATATTTTTGGTTATTGTTTAGTTCTTATTTTGTTTGGGGATGTAGGTTCAATAGCTGTAACAGTTGGTTTGTACATTAATTTTTACATTTTTATATGTGTTTTATAACCATTCATATTTTTTTTAATTGATAATTGTGTTAATTATGGAGGTACAATGTTTTTTTAAATTTAGATGTGTGTTGTAAATTGTGTGGTGTTATAGGGTTGGATAATAAATATTACATTTACATAATTTTAAATTTTTTGATTAAGATTAATTTGTGTTACAACATATGTATTTGTTTTTACATTGTTAAATTACAAAAATAATATTTGTATGTCAATTTTAGATGTTTGCTACATTAAAATATTTTTTATATGTTTTGTTAATTTTTATATTTTTATATATGCTTTGTTTTTGTTTTTTTAAATGATATTTTGTATTGTAGTTGAAATTTTCTTTGTTTTTAAATTAGAATTTTGTTCTGTGGTAATAGCAATTTTTACCCCTCCACTATCCAACACTTTCCCTACTGTTGCATTTGCAGGAGTCCGAATAGTAATTTATACCCTTACGCTATAGAAACACCTTCCCCACTGTTGCTTTTGCTGGAGTGGGAATAGTAATGTGTACCCCTCTGCTAGACAACACTTTCCCTACTGCTGCACTTGCACTCATGCAATCATGCAAGCACTACCCAAGCAGTCTTACAATCAATCAGACACTAACCATGCACTCGCACAATTGCCCAGGTACAACTCATGCACTCCTTCAATCACCCAGCCACTACCCATGCACTTACAAAATCACTTAGGCACTACCCATGCAGTCCCCATGCAGTCAGGCACTAGCCATGAACACCTCCAATCACCAAGGCATCACCCATGCATTCATCCATGCACTTTCAATCACCCAGGCACTACCTATGCACGTAAGCAATAACCCAGGCACTATTCTCATACTCATGCAATCACCCAGGCACTACCCTTGTACTCCTCTAATCACCCAGGCACCACACATACACTCATTATCCATGCACTTATGCAATCACCCAGGCATTACCCATGCCCTCCTCCAATCACCCAGATATTACCCCTGCACTCATGCAATCACCCAGCCAGTACCCATGCACTGATTGAATCACCCAGGCACTACCTATGCACTCCTCCAGGCCCTACCCCTGCACTCGTGCAATCACCCAGGCAGTGGCAATGGACTCATGCAATAACCTAGGCATTACCCATGCACTCCTACAATCACCCAGGCACTATCCATGCAATCACCCAGACATTACTCATGCACTCATACATCCACTCAGGTACTTATGCTGCACTCATGCAATCATGCAAGCACTACCCATGCAGTCTTCCAATAATTCAGACACTATCCATGCACTAGTACAATCATCCAGGTACTACTCATGCACTCCTTCAATCACCCAGCCACTACCCATGCACTTACAAAATCACCTAGGCACTACCGATGCAGTACTCCATGCAGTCAGGCACTACCCATGAACACCTCCAATCACCCAGGCACTACCCATTCATTCATCCATGCACTCAGGCACTACCCATACATTCTTGCAATCAGTCAGACAATAGACACACACTCCTCCAATCACCCAGGCAGTAACCATGTACTCAGGCACTATACAAGTAGTCCTGCAATCACTCAGGCAGTATCCTTGTACTCATGCAATCCCATCAGGCAATTTTTCAATTTTTAACCAGTATATGTGGTTCCGTAAGTACCGTTTTTCTGTTAAGAATTTAAATTTTTTGGTATTTTCTGAAAAAATATTTTTTGGGTTTTTTTTAAACTTTTTTTTAAACAAAACAAAATTGAAGAGTCCGTTATAACGGTTTGGGAAAAAAGGAAAAGAAGATTTGGGAGCAGATACTAAAAATAAATACCATTTGTTTGTTTTAATTGCATTGATTACCACAATAGTGCATTGCTCCCCATTCCAGGGTTTTGCATTGTACTTTCTACAATTAACTGTGGTATCCAGAAGCTCATGAAAAATGTGTGACCTTGGTGTAGGTGGAACTCCTGATGAATTTGATGGAGTATTTGGGTTAACTTGTGTCACTTCTTCATTTCTCTCCTTCTGTGCACATACGTTGCACACTTGTGAAATTTTGTACTGGTAATAAAAAAGTCAAAAATCCTGTTTATAAATTGTTTTCTAAATTATATTAGTGGAAGTTTTTAACCAAAACTGAAATTTATAATTTCTACAATGATATTTCATACTTTTGAAATTACACCAGAGTCGAGACTCCAGCATGACTCTTAAAATGCGCACCAGCAGGGTTCGCGCACCCTGAAATCGTGCACCCATCGTGTAGGTTTGCTTGGGTGGGCGACCCGTTTGTAAAAAAAATTTAAAAAAGAAAGCATAATAATATAATAAAACAACTTTCAAAGTATTAAAAGCCTTATTTCAAGTAAATTTCAATTTAAATTGTACATATAAATAGAGTATATTTTTAGTAGTGTATGATATATATATTTTAAAAGAGTGATTTTAATTGTTTGAGAAGAATATAGAGAAACTAAGGGGTCTATGAGCATGGGGGGTTGGATCACCACCGCTCATATGGCGGTGGCGATCCACCCGCCATTTACGTTCGCCCGCCCACCTAACATTTCCCCGGCTATATTAAGATGGCAGTGAGGACTCACGCAGACGGAAAGACCGTCAGCCAGTTTTCTGCTGGTAGGCAATCGGGCAGAAAAGACATGCAATTTTGTGGCGGTGCCTGGAAGGCACCCCATCCATATTACGATGATGCCGGTCCCACACCTTTTCATGACCCCGCCATGGAAAGGCATGCAGAGAATGCCTTTGGGGGCCTGTTGTGGGCCCCCAGGGGATGGGATGGTGGATGGCAGCACTTAGAGGTACCCATGGTACCCCTGACATTTGCATGCACAAGGTGGCAGGCACCACCCACCACAATGTTAAATATACAGGATGCAACCACCATGGTGGCGCTCAAATCCTAATTGGCGATGCGGGACCGCCGCACCACTGGCAGCCGGACCCTGCACCGCTAGGGTGGTGGGCGGACTGGAGTCCGCCCGCCATCCTAATAGACCCCATACATATTTAACAAAAGAAAAGTTCAAAAATATACATCCAATCATTTTTAAATAAAAGGAATTTTATAAAACGCTTACAAATATTGCAAAAAAGTACGGTTAAAATAATTTTATACATATGATTTACAATTTAGAAAACCTTAGAAATTTACTGAAAAAAACATAGGTTTCGGAGACGTTATAGTTAGAAATTAGCATTTGAAAAACCTTTGACATTCACTGAAAAAAACATAGGTTTCAGGGACGTTATAGGTAGAGATTAGCATTTGAAAAACCTTTGAAGTTCACTCAATAAACCATAGGGTTCAGGGGCATTATAGGTAGAAATTAGCATTTGAAAAACCTTTGAAATCCACTGAAAAAACCATTGGTTTCCTAGGCGCTAGAGTTAGAAATTAGCATTTGAAAAACCTTGGAAATTTACTAAAAACAACACAGGTTTCAGGGACGTTATAGTTAGGCTGACATTTTACTTGTAAAAAAACAGAGAAATGTAGCCGTTATAGTTAGTTGAGCTCCCACCAAACCATCCCTACCCTCAAAACCCTTCCAAAATCCTTATAAAATGACTTACCTGTCCTGATGAACAGCAGCACCTTAATATACCTGGTTCCAGGAAAAAAGACAAAAAAATAAGACAAGTAGATTACAAAACGTATATAAAAGGCCACTAAATGAAATTTAAAAAAGACTAGCTCCCCTTAGAAATGAATAGGAAATATTGCAAAAATGTTGACTTAATACACACACAAATGAAAGAATTTATTAAACATGTTAAACATGTAAAAAATGTTGTGATAAAATGTGAATAATTGTAAAGCATAAATTAAATAATAGTATAAAATATACGCAATTTTTTAATATAAACTTATGTTCCAAAATTAATGTTCATAATATGTATATCACAGGATTTAAGAAATGGAAAATATCTGTTAGAAAATGAAAAATAAAAATTTAATAGGTACAACATACAATAATATCTAAATAAAATGTGCATGCCTTTCATTCATAAAAAAACGACATCATGTTTTATTACTTAACTTTATATAAATATTTATTTTTAACTTGGGACATATATGATTCAAAATGAAAAAATATATCATAAATAAACTTTGAAAACATAAATAAAATGTCTTTATTCTACAAAAAATGTAAGTTATAACATTATTGGTTACAAACAACCAACATTGTTTTATTTTTCTTGTTATTATCAACATTGCTGATAAAATATTCCTACTCCATACAAATAAAAGTAAAACAAAAGATTTCAGAATAAAATTATACAACTAAATATTCACATTTCAACATAAATCATTAAAAAAATGTATCAGACACTGAGGGGCTGAGGGAACGACAAAGGAAACGCCCACCAATGACTAAAAAAGTCACACCAGTAAACTCTGAAACAGCCCCTAATAGAGTGACATGTATGATTCCCAGTCCAATCCAGCCCTATCGGGGGAAAGTATTGGACACTAAAGGGGAGACATTTACTATTTCCATTCCATTTAAACCAAATTGGGGAAGGCGTTGGACACTAAAGAGTTGACATTAGCTAGTTTCTCTCCAATCTAAACCAATATGGGGAAGGCATTGGACACTAAGGGGCTTATTACGATGTTGGTCGGAGTTGCCTTCGACCAACACCATCTGATTACGATGTGACAGAACACTGTTCGTCGCATACTCATTTTTTCTCCACGGAAGCTTGTGTTACGGCCATAAACTGGCCTTATTACAGGCTCCTACAGAGAAATGGGTCTGTGTGTAAAACACTGCACCCTGTGGCAGGCACCCCATGGTGCCTGCCATACAGTGCATGGTTTACAGGGGGTACCCTAGCTACCCCTTCGCCCTCCAACTGTAGGTCACAGATCCAAGGGAGCCCTGCTAGGGGTCCCCAAAGTCACTGTCCTACATCCTTTCCATGTAGGAAAGGCCCTCACCGAAGGCTGTCAGAAACTGACATTGTAATCCCGTGCGGATCCGACTGGCTGGAAGACTCCGAGGGCCAGTTGGAACCACATTGTAATGACCAGCTGGTTTACGTTCCCACCATGACATTGTAATCGGGCGGTCGGACAGCAAACCGACCGTGTCAGTGGGAAAGCCTCTGACCGACATAGTAATCAGCCCCTCAAGGGTTGAAATTTGCTATTCCCACTCCAATCTAAGCAAACTTGTGTAAGGTGTTGGGCACTAAAGGGTTGACAATTACTATTCCCGCTCCAATCTAAATCAATTTGGAGAAGGCTGTTGAACACTTACAGCTGAACATTTATTTTTTCCGCTACAAAATAAACCAATTTGGGATGATGTATGACATTAAAGACATTAAAGGGGTGACATTTACTATTCCCACTCCAATCTGAATCATATTGGGGGAAAGGTGTTGGACACTGTAGGGGTGACAATTGCTATTTCCACTCTAATCTAAGGCTATTTTAAGATGGTTAGGGAGCAAAGAAGAGACATTTGGACTTAATACTCATTGGTTAGGTCAAAAAGGAAGTAACGTAGACTATGTGTACCACCTTCTACTGGGGCTGGATAAATAAATAATTCTCAAAGATAGCAATATTAGTCTCTTTCTTGATTTCAAATTGAATTTACTTTTTACGGACATACTTCCTTCATTTGTTTTGTTGCTTTCTTGCATGACCCCCAAATGACCAATAGTTCACTAATAAATACTTTATTTCATTTGGACAGTATATCAAAGGCCTTTAAAGTGAAAATGCATTAACGTTCATTAAAAAAATCCAATTTCTCTTTTTTGTCTTTCCATTGGCTAACACAGTTGTACTTCAGTGTAGATAATTGTACCCTGAGCATATTGGTCAATACCCTGAACATATTTGTTAAACGCAAAAGTCTGAAATATATTCCCACTTTCCTTTCCATGTTAATACTTTATTGATTTGCTTCATTTGTCTTTTATCCTCCATTTTAATGTCCACGCATTCCATCCTTCTTAAAGTTACAAGGCTTCATCAGAACATTACATGGAATATACAGTCCAAAATAGTAAACGTTTATACAATGGTTTTTAAAATGTCATAATGTGTGTGTGTATACTCATTGAAAAAAACAAAAGGTTATAGTGACTTTATAGTTTGCAAATAGAATTAAAAAAAAACCTTAGAAACTCACTGAAAAAAAACAAAGGTTGTACAAATCCAGCGAAATTCGTCAACGAACACAAGTCAAATATTAGAACTCATAATGTAAAATTCACTTTAGCATCGCACTTCATGGAAGAACATCACAACATTTCCCAATTGAAGTTTATGATTCTTGAAGTCGTGGAAAAAATGGAAGGCAGAGATAATAACAAACATCTACTACGTCGTGAAAATGTTTAGATCTTTATATTAAACTCAGGCAAACCACAATGGTTGAATGACCGAATAGAACTGGCATGCTACCTGTAATTGAATTATGGACAGCCATTGAGGCTACATGTTCTGTGATAACGTTGCAGTAGGTAGGAGGTCAACATCACACACATCATCTCAATATAGACCATCTCAACCACCTCAACACTTATGATACTAATTAACACTTTTCACATCACCATTCTCCACATGGGTTCGAGCCAACACTGTAATATTAGGCATACCCCCGTTTATTAAGATCTTTTGGTTTATTCTTATGCCCACCCCTCTAGCCTCATTTACACCCATTTTTATTACTTCCATGTCCATACAATCATTTGGATATGAACCGGCCGGTCCGAGCACTCTCAAACTCGTCCGTTTTCTCACTCAAGTCTGTCTTTTATCCGCATGATGGCGGGATGCCGTGTCGCGTGACGTCCTACATCCAAAACGAATCCAAGCCCTATATCAACACGGATAAGCCGGTCGTTGCCGGCATCGCAACAGCGTGGAAGACGCCGTCATTCCGACTTTCTAAGTAAGTTTTCTGAGATATACTATCCTCACAGTTTGGCTCAAACCGAATAGGTTACACAGCTGACGTTTCACGTATTATCCTTTTGATTTTTCAGACTCCGACTTGAATTTCAGTAACGCGCTCGGCGTGAGTATCGCAACTCGCTCTTTTACTCAAGCACACGTCAACAGTACTAGTGCTAACATTTGTGCTATGTTTTTCATGTTATAGATATGCTCCCACACGAAGGGCAGATTGCCCGAAATGCATAGGAGCAACCTGAGCTCATTTGAAAATGATTGTAATGCATAAGAAATGACGTACATTTCTGAAAAAAAGCATCCAAAAGTCAAGAAAATGATCTACAAATACTACATGCAAATAAACATAACTGAAAAAAGAACAAAGGCTGGAGGAGTCCTTTATAGGAACCATAAGAGTGCCCAATGGGATATTACTAATTCCTTTTGGTAGTACATCATATGTTCAGTAAATTGAACACCCCCAGGTCGGAGGACGCGACCATCGGAGCACCTAACCCATTCTATAAACTGTTTTCAACCCATTATTTGGATTAACTATAGGACGCAGTGCGCCAGTATTCTTCAGTAATCACTGAAGACATCACTGATGGCATCACAGATGAGACCATCCAGTGAATGTAAGTATGTTGTAATAGTTTATGATTGTTAAACATATACACTAAAGTACTCCAAAGGCTAAATTATTATACTAGGTGTACTACTAATGAGTGATACCACTTTTAATATATATCATGTGAGTTACTGTGTGAGTGTATGTATCCTTGTGTGTATGGGTGTGTGAGTGGCCGTATGGGTGTATAAGTAATTTTGTAAGTTGCTGTTTGGGTTAATGAGATGCTGTGTGAGTGGCTGTATTGATCAGTGAGTGGGTATGTCAGCAGCTATATGGGTTGGTGAGTGACGGTATAAGTGGCTCTATGGGTGGTTAAGTGGATGTGTTGTGACTGTATGGGTTAGTGAGTGGGTGTCTGAATGGATGTATGCATGAGTGACTGGGTGTGTAAGTGGCTATATGGGTGAGTGAATGGCTATTTGAGTGGGTGTTTTGTTAAGTGACTTTGTGTGTGAGTGACTGCATTGGAGAATGTATGTGTGAATGGCTGTATGGGTGAGTATGGGGATGTGTGAGTGCTTGTATGGGTGTGTGAATGGGAATGTAAGTGGTAGTGTAAGTGAGTGATTGAAGGCTTATTTGGGTGAGTATTAGCAGTGTGGGGAGGCTGATTCGGTGAGTGGGTGGCCAAGTCCTGAGGGCATATCGAAAATAAAGGAGTGTTTTTTAGGGCCCCCATCCTAAGGTTTTTGAAACCCTGGAGGCCATAATCTCCCCGTGTATTTGTTGTACATTATGTGGGCATGCCCGCATGGCAACCCCCATGCCCTGGGGACCGACTACTCCCCCAAGGAATTTGCTAAAACTGAATGGATGGCCGTGCAGACCCCTGAGCCCTGGGTACCACCACCTCCCCAGGGCAATGTTTTTTTGTTAAAGAGGGAGTGGAGCTATGTACCCCCCTCCCAGGTCATTTTTGGCTCCTGATTATCACCTCAATGACACAACCCGCTAAAGTGAAAGTAGGGGGCCTTGCATCCAACTCTTACATCCAGAAATGGCCCTGGGGACCACCACACCCTAGGGCCAGCTCTTGCTATGTCCCAGGGTGCCCACCCCGGTACATGGCTGCTTACTGTAGCTTAGTGGGAGCTTTACCACTCCCACAATTATGAAAGGCGCCCGCGTGCACAGGTGCCGTCATAGCAGTAACCGTTTCACAACAAGGGTGTTGTTGTGATGCCTCCTCCGTAATACTTGTGCTCCTGGTCAAGCTGTGACGGTATGCACCTGTAATGCAGTGCATTGCCCATTTCACAGAACTGGCAACACAAATTGGTGACAATTACACACTTCAACTATAATGCATGGGTAGCACCATCTCATGATGGCACCGCTTGAGCCATTGAATTGATCGCCCATCACACTTGATGCCTTTGCTTGATGCTCCCGTTCCAGGTGTACAGGGCCCCTTGGCTGACCACCTCCTGCAGTCCTTGCAGTGTAGAGCACTTCCCAGGTATCCGCCATGGATCCGGTCATACATAAAGGAGAAAAACAAACACAAACAATTAGTGTTTCTGGTTTCGTGATGAAAGATCCAGTACACATGCCCGTATTATATTGCTGTCACATGCTAAGCCCTAGCTACGATTAGCACCAGATGCATTCCCATCAAACTTGCAACTGCGAGTGTTTAGCATAGCATCAGTTTGTGTCACATGCAGAGCATTTTAATCAGTGTTACAGTGAGGGTGCCTGTTAGTTTGACCTTCATGAAAGAATAGACCTGGACTCTACAGTGAATGCAATAGCCCCTCCATGATTACTTAAGGACAGTACCCAGTGTGAAGTACAGTGAAATAGCACACTCATGGTTACTAAAAGGTATGCTACAGGCCAGCACATTTGTTGCCAGGCCAATGCTATTGGCATTCCCGAAGTCTGTCCACACATACGTGTATGAGCGTATCTGTGTGACATGGCACCTCCCCCAAAGCTTAGGTGTACCACCCCTTGGTGCCTAGGGCTTTGGACACATGTAAAGAAAGGAGGATTTGGGCCATATTTTGCAATTCACTAACTATATGAGCTGACCCTACAGTGATAGGTCTGAAAAAACATTTCACAGGTACCCCCTGCTGGTGGCCCTACCGGTTGTACAAGCCCACTACCAGCATTTGGCCTACAGGCCATGGCACCCCCCCCTTATAGCTCCAGAAAAACCATAAACCTAGTTACTGTTACAATTTCTACCGAGGGCACATGCCGTATCTACAATGACTCAAAACCGACTAGATGGTTACTTAAAAATGGTATACAATATAAATTGGAGCCCTTTCAGTCCCTTATGAAAGATTCCCCCCAATAAGTCCAGTACCATTTCCCTTACATGAGTAACAATGACATTGTACTTCCCAATGAGAGCGCTTGCAATTAATGTAATAATGCGTCGGCTCTTTTCAGGACTGATTGACCTGAAGCTAAGGGACTCGGAGCGTTGTGAATCCAGTATAGTTGAATAAGACATGATGATGAAAGCCCATAACATCACTTCCAATGTCTGCTTTACTATCAAAGTCTTTAGGCATAGGATATAAGATTGAAAGGGACACAGTCTTTTGCCAGCTAAGCAGCAAAGTCTTTAAGCATAGGATTAGCACAGTGCTATCCATGCGGAGCTACAAAATGGCCCAAAAGCCTTTTACCACTCGAGGTACAACATTACAGCTTTGGCTTTTGGTAAAATACCATCCAAGCCAACCTGACATGATCAAAAGCAACCCCTGACATGTATTTCACTCTCATTAGAGCCCTCAGAGAGGTATAGCTCCGTCCTTACCCAAGGGAGCACCCATTTTAAGTCTAAACAAAACCTGTTCAGAAATACAGTGCTGCATAAATTATGCAATAAAAAAGCAGAGTACTCTGGGTAGTTCTCAAGTTTAGGTGGAAAGCAGCTCCCATATAGAGCACTCGCAACATCAGCAGCACAACTAAATTTGATCACCTCAGGTGCCTTGCTGAGCTTAGCGTTTTGGTCTCCCCATAATAATAAATGAGATAAGAGTCTTTTACACACTACTGGTTTCCCAAGCCCATAATAAAACTAAAAAAAAACTTACTGTTATGTGTGTTATTCCCATTGATTTAATACCCTGGTAAAGGCTTACTTCCTGCAGATATACATCAAATTGAAATCATTACTAGGCCCACCACAGTGTTATTTGCCTTCAAAATGAAATATTCATGTCCCTTGTTTGGCTTTCTGCTTGAGTTGCAAAGGAACGTGGTTAACGTCTGTGCTTAGCATAGTGTACCGCACAACCTGGGAAACTGGCTTTCGCACCATCGTCAAGCCCTACACTTAAATACTTGTTACTCGCAAGGAGGACCCAAGAAAGAGGGCATTAGCATATAGAAGTTTCCAAAATTGTTTTAACTATCAACTCAGTAGATGCAAATGATAGTAATTATAGAGAGTTATACTTAAACTCAGAATTGTGAAATAAAACATTCAAACCAGCAAAAAATCAATCAGAGATTCTTGTGGCCCAAATACAAACCTCACATTTCAAAGGCAATAAAAGGAGGGATGCCAAATGTTGTGAAGCAATTACTCAAGTCGTGACATGAATCAGCAAGAAACCAAGCAACCCAGAAATCGCATTGTCAATAATATTGATACATATATCAATTACGTACACAGCTTTTCCATGTTACAGCTTTATGAAGCATTAGCTTGGTCTGGGGGCATCAAAGTGTATTACCACTGGAACCAGATGTTACACAGTTTTAGGAAAGTTGAGGGGAAGAACAATCATGATTCCCCTACTAAGTCGCACTGTGCTTAGCATAGTGTGCCACACATTTCGTAGCTTTTTCTGTCATTACACCAAGACATACATTATAAGTATCATACCCATAATTCATGACTATTGGCTTTGTCAATGGCTGTTCCTTGCGTAAGATAAATAGGCAGCAACCATGGCTTGTATATAATATTGGAAAGGCTATCAAACTGACGCCCAGGTACACCACGACAATATTACTGCTCCTAAGTCTTCAAAAAGAAAGTGGAAATCGGAGAGAAAATTATTCTTTAAAATATTTCCCTCCCCCCACATTGCTCACTTGGCTCGCCTTCATGCCGTAACTTTCCAATTAGTGAAAGTGAGCAGTGTGAGCACCCACACATGATGTGCCTGCAGTCAGGGGACCCGACAGAGTACTGTTTCGAGGTCTTCGCCTTTTACAACAAACTGACGTTTTTTGTGTCTAAACTAATGGAGTTACAAAGAAGCAACCTTAAATTCACAGGCCAGCTGATCTAATGGCTACAGGTTGTAGTATCAAGTTAGGTTTGTAGTATCAAGTTACATTTAAAGTGCAACCTCCACTTTGCCCCCCTCTCGGATTACCGAGTCTGGGCCCCATAGCACATTTACGAAGTCGTTTCTTCCCACATCACTGCATTCCTGGCACACGTCTTTCACATGCCCTCCCATGATCGTCTGACAAGAGCCCTGGGAGTCACCGAACGTGCTACATTAATTAAACACTCAGGGGCAGGGAATGGTTTTCCTTCCCGCTTGAGTAAGCCCTGAGAGGGATTTTCTTCTGTGCAGTGCGAGCCGCCATTACAGAGGGGGCACTGCGCTTCTCACTCGTGAAGCTTAGAAAAGTAGCGTGCACCTTAGACTGAGGCTGCCAAGTCTCAATGAGAGTACAGCTGCCATGCCAGGAACTCAGATTAGAGTCCGGCGGGAGTACAGTACGCCGCACTCGCCCTCAATAACACTCCAGCCCCCTGTGATGCTTGCCGCATCACGCTCCAGACGAAAGCCGGGATTCGTATACAAGCACCCACCAGGCGCGCGAAGCATCAGCACCAAAGGAGCCGTCGGGAGCACCGCAAGTGTCCACAGTGGCCCGCCAGCAATAGAACCTCACAGATATTGCAATAACAAGGTGTGGCTAAGCAAGTGCTGGGATCTTGCAAGACAAGCCGGGCATTATGAGGTTAGGCTTTTTCGATGTGTGTAGATAAAATGCACTTAAGCTGTCCTCAACAGGTTAGGAAACGAAAGACAAACTGGGTATATACAGATTTAGTTTTGGAGTTCGCTACAGCGTGAACTTATCTCAAAGGGTAAACAGCGAACTCGAATGCCAGATACTGGACATTTTTTAATTTGCCCAGAATCACCGAATGTTGTGCCGAAGCTGGGATCCGAACCCTGTTTGTCCGCTTCATAGACGGCAGCTCTATCCGTTAGGACACATTTTTTTGTCAAGTCTGGACCTAAACATTTACAAAAGCAAATCTCACCACTTGTCCCCAGCATGCGCACAACACCTGCGTTCGGAGAACACGGTACCCTCGGCCCATAGCTCACCTTAGGACCATGTTAAAGTCTGTGCTAATGGACCACCGTCCCAGCCCTGGGCTCCACTGCCCGGAGCGCGAAGACTCCCAAATCCTTCCAGGTGATGTTGCCCCCGCATGGCACCCTTCTCCTGGTCTTCTTGTGCCGCAGGTCACGATAATGTTACCGAAAAAAATATCCCCCACGTATGGCCTCGCCTGTGACGATCCGCTGCTCCGATCACGAAGACCTGCAAGGGGAACAAAAAAGAAAATAAGTACAGCCTCCTAGAGGCTGGAAGGGCAGGCCGCGGCGTGCAGGAGTCAAAGAGGCAGACTCTCGCGCTCCACAGCCTTTTAACCCTTCTTCAGCCAGGCCGGATCTAACCGGCCTGGCCTTTGTTCCCTTCGTGACCCGGAAGTGACTCAATCACTTCCGGGTCATCAGGGGACCCGGGGCGAGTGGGAGCTGGTGCGCCCCGCCATAACTGCGGCGGGGCCCGCCTTTCCTTTCGCAAGAGTCGAAAGGTGGCATGCGTTACTTCTTTGCAGATGTGAAAAGGAAAGGGCAATGCCTGCATTGTCCCCATTTTCTGCACATCATTTGTAAAAAGACATGTGCAGGGGGACAAAAGTTTTTCTCAGGAGACCCTCTGTGGCTGTTGAATAAATACCCAGGCTGCCGAGTCATAATACCACATTATGCTCCTTTCTTGCGACACTTTACATTTCCTGATGGATTATGCATCCCATCAAGGTTCTTTTCCATTCCTGTTTCCTCACTTTTTGATTGTTTCCCTATCTTTTTCTTTCTCTTTTCTTCAACTTTTTTTTTTGCCGTTCTCTGGATCGAAGCCTGATCATGAAAAATAATTATTGGCGAAGAACAAAGGCCTGAGTTGAATGTGCTAGTAATGCATAGGAAGGTGCCAGCAGGAGCATACAGAGGGCTAGAGTTGTAAAGTAGTCTCTCATGCAAATCAGGGCAAAAACTCAAGGGGAGGAGGAAGGATGCATCCTATCAACCAATAGTTACTAGAAATGGATAATAAGCCAACACGTGATATAGAAAGTTTCAAGCGAATGACTAAAAGAAGCTGGATAAAGAAAAGCAATTGTTCAAAGAGGCACAACAAATTGCCACTCTTTGTATATTTTTAGCAATACATCTATGTGTTAGCTGCGCTGTCCAAACTCAGCCCTCATAGTTTCTGGCCACTAAAAAGAAGTGCCACTACCCACCACCGGCAACAACCAGTAAAAATTAAGCACCCCCTTTCCCTAGACCTGCAGGCAAGTCCTATTATTTTAAGTACCAATGCCATTGTCTGCACTACCACAAGACATGAGTAAAAATGATCGGGGGATAGAGTTGCACTGTTTTTTGTCAGTTTCTGGATCTTTCCAAATTTTCTGTGAAAGTGTGAATCTTTTACTTCTTTTGAAGCCCAGTGCCATTAAAAGTCAATGCAAGAACTGCAATGTATTTGATATGCTTTCTGCTGAACCCCAAGATCTTTTGTTTATTCTACTGGCATGACATCCCAGCTAAGGGTTAAAGCCACATGAACCTGCTAGACCTTGACAGATAGTTTGTAACCTGCACTTGTGGATTTGTATCGGTATCTCTGACACACACTTAATTACATGTTTAGAAAGTTTTCTAAATGTTCCAGTGAAATGCTTCCATCACTAATGGAATGAAACACAGTAACACAGTATTTTTTCAGTGGAGGCAAAACGCATTTCCGCATTGTAACATAAATGCGATTTATACGCCATCATGTATGGTAAAAGTGATATAGGTGAATCCAATTGCACCTAGAAAAACACAGGTAACTAGGTTTGTGGTATTTACATGTGTATGTAAGTTTTGTATGGGAAGCAAGTAAGATTGTAAATATCTGAGTTTATCAGTGTGTTATGATGTCCAAAATGTATTGGAAAAGTTAGGAAGAATGAATTTACTAAGGGCCATATGTATGAACACATTTTCCCATAGACACAGAATGGGTAAAAACCTTTGATACATCTGGCCCATAGTTATTTAATGCTTTGGGCATTATCAGGAATGTATGTTCTGCCAAAATTAAGAAATCCCAATTAGGATTGTAGTTCCTTTAATGTATTTGGAGGTTGCAATTGCGCACACTCCAAAAAAGGTGCAGCACGACGGGTAAGATCATATCCTAAGAAAAGGACACTGAGAAATACAATATGCGATTTCTGAAAGTTCAACTTATAGCCATATGCAGTAATTCCTAAAATTATGAGATTCACTCCAAGAGTGGGTTTATCTCAATCGTCCATCAGGTTGATATCATCTACATGAGACAATGCCTCTGGGGATCACTGACAGAATATCGACAACACTAATATAGACCTACAGAAAGATCAGGACATAAATATCATTGGCAAAATATCGACCTCCTATCTTCATAATGGTAAGTTCAAAAATATCGGAAAATAAAATCGTTAAAAATATCGAAGTGCAAAATACTGTTTTTTTTATGTGTATAAAAAATATTGTGAAATAAATTAAATAATACATTTTACTTAAAAATAAATTTAGATTTATTTGTAAATTTAAACAATTATAAGTTGTTCAAATTTCCAGATAAATTAAACATGCATATATAAAATGTAATATATATCTTTACTTAAACATATTTAATAAATAATAATTTTAATTA
Organism: Lissotriton helveticus; assembly: GCF_964261635.1. NCBI lineage: Eukaryota > Metazoa > Chordata > Amphibia > Caudata > Salamandridae > Lissotriton > Lissotriton helveticus. The sequence goes on along the minus strand of NC_136067.1, from coordinate 1,065,749,272 downwards.
ATTATAAAATGATAGAAATATATTAAAAAACAAAGATAAATGTATATATACATACAACTGTAACATAAAAAAATTTATAATATAAATTAAAATATGAGATATTTTTTAAACCTACATTTTACACTACATTTAGTGCAAGAGTAGGTAAAGTGTTGGACAGCGGAAGGCAATTACTATTCCCACTCCAGCGAGTGCAACAGTAGGAAAAGTGTTGGATAGCGGAGGGGAATAATTTACTATTCCCATTTCCAGCGAGTGCAACAGTAGGGAATGTATTGAATAGCGGAGGGGAATAATTTACTATTCCCACTCCAGCAAGTGCAACAATAGTGAGAGTGTTGGATAGCATCAGGGCCGTACTGGCTACCGGGCAGTTGTGTGTGCTGCAGTGCTGGGGGCTGATTTCGTTGATAGGGACCTGCGTGTGAAAAAACGAAATTCGTTTAGCTTTTTTTATTTCAATGCGCACGCAGGTCCCCATCAACAAAATAAGCCCCCACCACTGAGAAATTAACCCCCAGCTCGGCAGCACACACAACTGCCCGGTAGCCAGTCCGGCCCTGGATAGCATAGAGGTAAAAAATAACTGTTCTCACTCCAGCGAGTACAACAGTAGGGAAAATGTTGGATAGCAGAGGGGAATAATTTACTATTCCGACTCAAGCGATTGCAACAGTAGGAAAAGTATTGGAAAGCGGAGGGGAATAATTTACTATTCCAACTCCAGCAAGTGCAGCTGTAGGGAAAGTGTTGAATAGCATAGGAGTAAAAATTACTATTCCCACTCCAATGAGTGCAACAGTAGGGAAATTGTTGGATAGCGGAGGGAACTAATTTACTATTCCCACTACAGCAAGTGCAACAGTTGGGAAAGTGTTGGATATCGCAGTGATACAAATAATTATTCCCACTTCAGTGAGTGCAACAGTAGGGAAAGTGTTGGATTCCGAAGGGTTAAAAATTACTATTCCCAGTCCAGCAAGTGCAACAGTAGGGAACGTGTTGGATAGCGGAGGGGTACAACTTACTATTCCCACCCTAATTAGTGCAACAGTAGGGAACGTTTCGGATAGCGGAGGGTATTAATTTACTATTCCAACTCCAATGGGTGTAACAGTAGGGAAAGTGTTGGTTAGCGGAGGGGAGAACATTATTATTCCTACTCTTGCAAGTGCAAGAGTAGGGGAAGCGTTGGATAGCGGAGTGGGAAAAATTACTATTCCTAATCTCCACCAAGTGCAACAGTAGGGAAAGTGTTGGATAGTGTAGGGGTAAAAAATAACTATGTTAACTCCTGCGAATACAACAGTAGGGAAAGTGTTGGATAGTGGAGGAGTAGTAAAAAGTCCTATTCCCCCAGAACAAAACTCAAATATAAAAACAAAAAAAATATCAACTACAATACAAAATATAAAAAAACACTAAAACAAAACATATATAAACATATAAAAATGTACAAAACATGTACTGTAGCAAAAATCTAAAATTGACATAAAAATATAAATTTCTTAAATTTTACAGTCAGAATATCAAGTAGGAAATTTTGACTTGCACTAATATCGAGTGCAAAATATCTAGATACATAAATATCTACTGCAAGAATATGGTGGTAAAAAATATTGTGTTTCAGGCAAGAAATATTCTTTTTCTAAAGCATTAATTGTCATTAATATTGTTTGCAAAAATATATTGCTTTTTTAGTTAGTGTTACGTATTTTAGTATGTATTTTAAATGTATGTGCTCTATATTTTTTGTTTAAGTATTGCATTTGTTTTTTAACATATGTGTTACATTTTTAGAAGTTATTCATTTGTTTAAATTACATTTTGTGTTTTAGTTCCATAGCAGGTTGTTGGTTTATAGGGGAATATAGATAGGAAGTAATTTAATTATATTTAATTTATTAATATTTACTATTACTCAATATTTAATTTTTATATTTTATGTTGTTATTTGTGAGAATTGATTCATTATGAAATATTTCTTATTTGGTTGTTAATTATCATTAATTAATTGGTACTTATGTTAATTGTGTAATTTTTTAGGAGCAGGTTGTGGGTTTATAGGCAGGGCCGGACTGGGTACCGGGCAGTTGTGTGTGCTGCAGTGCTGGGGGCTGATTTCGTTGATAGGGACCTGCGTGTGAAAAACGAAATGCGTTTTGATTTTTATATTTCAATGCGCACGCAGGTCCCCATCAACAAAATAAGCCCCCACCACTGAGAAATTAACCCCCAGCTCGGCAGCAAACACAACTGCCCGGTAGCCAGTCTGGCCCTGTTTATAGGGTAGTAGGGTGGGAAGTAATTGCATTTTAATACATTTATTAATATTTTGAAGACAATACTTAATGACATTTTGTGAATTAATTTACTAATAATCATTTATATTTTGTTTGTTAATGTTACCAATTAAAAAATTATTTGTTAACTAATTATGTTAATTTTGTAATGTTTTACGCAATTGGTAGTGGCATTCATTGGGGAATATGGTGGGAGGTAATTTACATTAATTAATTAATGCTAATTAATGAATTAACATTGAAATATGCCAATCGTGTAATAATTGTGATGTGTGAGTTGTGGGGTTTATAGTGGTAAATAGTGTGAATATTTTTTTTAAATTAATTAAGGATTTGTTGTTAATTGATATTAATGAATTAATGTTAATTGTTTAAATATTTTTAGGTGTGTGTTTTGGTGTTTATTGGGGTAGAGGGTGGAAAGTAATTTAGTTTAAATTAATTTATCATTACTTGATCATTAATATTCAATTATTAATTGATACATATTTTTGGTAATTGTTTATTTCTTATTTTGTTTGGGGATTTAGGTTCAATAGCTGTAACAGTTGGTTTGTACATTACTTTTTACATTTTTAAATGTGTTTTATAATCATTAATATTTGTTTAATTGATAATTGTGTTAATTATGAAGGTACAATGTATTTTTTTATTTAGATGTGTGTTGTAAATTGTGTGGTGTTATAGGGTAGGATAATAAATATTAAATTTACGTAATTTTTCATTTTTTGATTAAGATTAATTTCCATTACAACATATTTATTTGTTTTTACATTGTTAAATAAAAAAAATATTTTTATGTCAATTTTAGATGTTTCCTACATTAAAATATTTTTGATGTTTTATGTTAATTTTTATATTTTTCTATATGTTTTGTTTTGTTTTTTAAATTATATTTTGTATTGTAGTTGAAATTTTCGTTGTTTTTAAATTAGAATTTTGTTCTGTGGTAATAGCAATTTTTACCCCTCCACTATCCAACACTTTCCCTACTGTTGCATTTGCAGGAGTCGGAATAGTAATTTATACCCTTAAGCTATCGAAACACTTTGCCCACTGTTGCATTTGCTGGAGTGGGAATAGTAATGTGTACCCCTCCGCTATCCAACACTATCCCTACTGCTGCACTTGCACTCATGCAATCATGCAAGCACTTCCCAATCAGTCTTACAATCAATCAGACACTTCCCATGCACTCGTACAATTACCCAGGGACTACTCATGCACTCCTTCAATCACCCGGCCACTACCCATGCACTTACAAAATCACTTAGGCACTACCCATGCAGTCCCCTTGCAGTCAGTCACTACCCATGAACACCTCCAATATCCAAGGCATCACCCATGCATTCATCCATGCACTTTCAATCACCCAGGCACTACCTATCCACATAAGCAATAACCCAGGCACTATTCTCACACTCATGCAATCACTCAGGCACTGCCCTTGTACTCCTCAATAGACACACACTCCTCCAATCACCCAGGCAGTAACCATGTACTCATGCAATAACTCAGGCACTATACAAGTAGTCCTGCAATCACTCAGGCAGTATCCTTGCACTCATGCAATCACTCAGGCAATTTTTCAATTGTTAACCAGTATATGTGGTTCCTTAAGTACCGTTTGTTTGTTAAGAGTTTTAATTTTTGGTTATTTTCTGAAAAAATATGTTTTTTTTTGTGTTTTTGACTTTTTTTTTTTTAAACAAAACAAAATTGAAGAGTCCATTATAATGGTTTGGGAAAAAAGGAAAAGAAGATTTGGGAGCAGATACTAGAAATAAATACCATTTGTTTGTTTTAATTGCATTGATTACCACAATAGTGCATTGCTCCCCATTGCAGGGTTTTGCATAGCACTTTTTACAATTAACTGTGGTATCCAGAAGCTCATGAAAAATGTGTGACCTTGGTGTAGGTGGAACTCCTGATGAATTTGATGGAGTATTTAGGTTAACTTGTGTCACTTCTTCATTTCTCTCCTTCTGTGATGTTACTTTGGCCAAATGCAAGGGGAGAATGGTCTCCAGGTGTTTCTTCATGGAGGACGTTCAGCATAAGTACTTTTTTTGGAACCTCTGGACAGTACTCTTTGGCATATCTTGCAAGTCAGTTTTCTCGCATTCACCTTCCTCTAACCCTACGGCACTGTCATGAAGGCCCATACCACACTCTCTTTTCTCTTTTTGACAGGCTACACCACATTATCTTCCTCTTCCAGAAGATCTTGATCTGGATGACTGGATGCCATTTTTTGAAAAGAAAAGTCAAGAAGCACATTGAAAAAAGAAATTGTAAGAAGATACAATAAACAGACCTTTCCAGGAAGACATACAAATAATAAGAGGAATAAAACAGGTGTTGGTTCCTCCCTCTAACAGAATGAAATGGTCTTAAATCAATCAGAAGCTTTCTTTTCAGGTCACATGGAATTGTGTACAGTGCACACACCCGTCCCGCACAAGTTGCGCACCTGTAAAATTTTGTATACATAATTATAAATTATACATATGTCTTTATAAAACATTTTTTTTAAAGTATATTAGCGAAAGTGTTTAAACAAAACTGATATTTAAACTTTGTATAGTCATATTTCACACTTTGAATATATGCCGAAGTCGCAACCCCAGCGCCACCCCAGCAATACGTGCCGGCAAGGGTCGTGCACCCTACGCACATACGTTGCACACTTGTGAAATTTTGTACTGGTAATAAAAAAGTCAAAAATCCTGTTTATAAATTGTTTTCTAAATTATATTAGTGGAAATTTTTAACCAAAACTGAAATTTATAATTTCTACAATGATATTTCATACTTTTGAAATTACACCAGAGTCGAGACTCCAGCATGACTCTTAAAATGCGCGCCAGCAGGGTTCGCGCACCCTGAAATCGTGCACCCATCGTGTAGGTTTGCGTAGGGTGGGCGACCCGCTTGTAAAAAGTTTTTTAAAAAGAAAGCATAATAATATAATAAAACAACTTTCACAGTATTAAAAGCATTATTTCAAGTAAATTTAAATTTAAATTGTACATATAAATAGAGTATATTTTTAGTAGTGTATGATATATGTATTTTAAAAGAGTGATTTTAATTGTTTGAGAAGATTATAGAGAAACTAAGGGGTCTATGAGCATGGGGGGCAGATCACCACCGCCCATATGGCGGTGGCAATCCGCCCGCCATTTACATTCGCCCTCCCGCCTAACATTTCCCCGGCTGTATTAAGATGGCAGTGGGGACCCAGGCAGACGGAAAGACCGTCCCCCAGTTTTCCGCTGGTAGGCAATCGGGCGGAAAAGACATGCAATTTGGTGGCGGTGCCTGGAAGGCACCCCATCCATATTACGATGATGCCGGTCCCACACCTTTTCATGGCGGAGACCCCGCCATGGAAAGGCATGCAGAGAATGCCTTTGGGGGCCTGTTGCAGGCCCCCAGGGGATGGGAGGGTGGATGGCAGCACTTAGGGGTACCCATGGTACCCCTGACATTTGCATGCACAAGGTGACAAGTACCACCCGCCACAATGTTAAATATACAAGATGCAACCACCATGGTGGCTGTCACATCCTAATTGGCGGTGTGGGACCACCGCACCACTGGTGGCCAGACCCAGCACCGCTAGGGTGGTGGGAGGACTGGAGTCCGCCCACCATCCTAATAGACCCCATACATATTTAACAAAAGAAAAGTTCAAAAATATACATCCAATCATTTTTAAATAAAAGGAATTCTATAAAACACTTACAAATATCGCAAAAAGCTAAGGTTAAAATAATTTTATACATATGATTTACAATTTAGAAAACCTTAGAAATTCACTGAAAAAAACATAGGTTTCGGAGACGTTATAGTTAGAAATTAGCATTTGAAAAACCTTTGACATTCTCTGAAAAAACCATAGGTTTCAGGGACATTATATGTAGAAATTAGCATTTGAAAAACCTTTGAAATTCACTCAATAAACCATAGGTTTCAGAGGCATTATAGGTAGAAATCAGCATTTGAAAAACCTTTGAAATTCACTGAAAAAACCATAGGTTTCAGAGGCGCTATAGTTAGAAATTAGCATTTGAAAAACCTTAGAAATTTACTAAAAACAACACAGGTTTCAGGGACGTTATAGTTAGGCTGACATTTTACTTGTAAAAAAACAGAGAAATTCAGCCGTTACAGTTAGTTGAGCTCCCACCAAACCATCCCTACCCTCAAAACCCTTCCAAAATCCTTATAAAACGACTCACCTGTTCTGATGAACAGCAGCACCTTAATATACCTGGAAAAAAATAAAAAAATGAGACAAATAGATAACAAAACGTAAATAAAAGGCCACTAAATGAAATTTAAAAAAGGCTAGCTCAACTTAGAAATGAATGGGAAATATTGCAAAAATGTTGACTTAATGCACACACAAATGAAAGAATTTAGTAAACATGTTAAACATGTAAAAAATGTTGTGATAAAATGTGAAAAATTGTAAAGCATTAATTAAATAATAGTATAAAATATACGCAATTGTTTAATATAAGCTTATGTTCCAAAATTAATGTTCATAATATGTCTATCACAGCATTTAAGAAATGGAAAATATCTGTTAGAAAATGAAAAACAAAAATCGAATATGTACAACATACAATAGTATCTAAATAAAATGTGCATGCCTTTCATTCATAAAAAAACGACATAATGTTTAATTACTTAACTTTATATAAATATTTATTTTTAACTTGGGACATATATGATTAAAAATGAAAAAATATATCACAAATAAACTTTGAAAACATAAATAAAATATCTTTATTGTACAAAAAATGTAAGTTATAACATTATTGGTTACAAACAACCAACATTGTTTTATTTTTCTTGTTATTATCAACATTGCTGATAAAATATTTCTACTCCATACAAATAAAAGTAAAATAAAAGATTTCAGAATAAAATTATACAACTAAATATTCACATTTGAACATAAATCATTACAAAACTTTATCAGACACTAAGGGGCTGAGGGAATGACAAAGGAAACGCCCACCAATGACTAAAAAAGTCACACCAGTAATTTCGGAAACAGCCCCTAATAGAGTGACATGTATGATTCCCACTCCAATCCAGCCCTATCGGGGGAAGGTATTGGACACTAAAGGGTAGATATTTACTATTCCCATTCCATTTTAAACCAAATTGGGGAAGGTGTTGGACACTAAAGAGCTGACATTAACTAGTTTCACTCCAATCTAAACCAATTTGGGGAAGGCATTGGACAATAAGGGGCTTATAACGATGTTGGTCGGAGTTGCCTCCAACCAACACTGTCTGATTACAATGTGACAGAACACTGTTCGTCGCATAATCCTTTTTTCTCTACGGAAGCGTGTGTTGCGGCCATAAACTGGCCTTATTACAGGCTCCTACAGAGAAATGGGTCTGTGTGTAAAACACAGCACCCTGTGGCAGGCACCCCATGGTGCCTGCCATACAGTGCATGGTCTACAGGGGGTACCCTAGCTACCCCCTCGCCCACTAACTGTAGGTCACAGATCCAAGGGGGCCCTGCTAGGGGTCCCCAAAGTCACTGTCCTACATCATTTCCATGTTGGAAAGGCCGTCACGGAAGGCTGTCAGAAACTGACATTGTAATCCCGTGCGGATCCGACTGGCTGGAAGACTCCGAGGGCCAGTTGGAACCACATTGTAATGACCAGCAGGTTTACGTTCCCACCACAACATTGTAATCGGGCGGTCGGACAGCAAACCGACCGTGTCAGTCGGAAAGCCTCTGACCGACATAGTAATCAGCCCCTCAAGGGTTGAAATTTGCTATTCCCACTCTAATCTAAGCTAACTTGTGTAAGGCGTTGGGCACTAAAGGGTTGACAATTACTATTCTCGCTCCAATCTAAATCAATTTGGTGAAGGTTGTTGGACACTTATAGCTGAACATTTATTTTTTCCGCTTCAAAATAAACCAATTTGGGATGATGTATGACATTAAAGACATTAAAGGGGTGACATTTACTATTCCCACTCCAATCTGAATCATTTTGGGCGGAAGGTGTTGGACACCGTAGGGGTGACAATTGCTATTTCCACTCTAATCTAAGGCTATTTTAAGATGGTTAGGGAGCCAAGAAGAGACATTTGGACTTAATATTCATTGGTTAAGTCAAAAAGGAAGTAAGGTAGACTATGTGTACCACCTTCTACTGGGGCTGGATAAATTAATAACTCTCAAAGATAGCAATATTAGTCTCTTTTTTGATTTCAAATTGAATTTACTTTTTACGGACATACTTCCTTCATTTGTTTTGTTGCTTTCTTGCATGACCCCCAAATGACAAATAGTTCACTAATAAATACTTTATTTCATTTGGACAGTATATCAAATGCCTTTAAAGTGAAAATGCATTAACGTTGATTTAAAAATCCAATTTCTCTTTTTGTCTTTCCATTGGCAAACACAGTTGTACTTCAGTGTAGATAATTGTACCCTGAGCATATTGGTCAATACCCTGAACATATTTGTGAAACACAATAGTCTGAAATATATTCCCACTTTCCTTTCCATGTTAATAATTTATTGATTTGCTTCATTTGTCTTTTATCCTCCATTTTAATGTCCACGCATTCCATCCTTCTTAAAGTTACAAGGCTTCATCAGGACATTACATGGAATATACAGTCCAAAATAGTGAACGTTTCTACACTTATTTTTAAAATGTCATAATGTGTGTGGGTATACTCATTGAAAAAAACAAAAGGTTACAGTGACTTCATAGTTTGCAAATAGAATTTAAAAAACATTAGAAACTCACTGAAAAAACCAAAGGTTGTACAAAACCAGCAAAATTTGTCAACGAACACAAGTCAAATATTAGAACTCGTAATGTAAAATCCACAGTAGCATCGCACTTCATGGAAGAACATCACAACATATCTCCCAATTGAAGTTTATGGTTCTTAAAGTCGTGGGAAAAATGGAAGGCAGAGATAATAACAAACATCTACTACGTCGTGAACATTTTTGGATCTTTAAATTAAACTCAGGCAAACCGCATGGGTTGAATGACCGAATAGAACTGGCATGCTACCTGTAATTGAATTATGGACAGCCATTGTGGCTACATGTTCTGTGATAACGTTGCAGTGGGTAGGAGGTCAACATCACACTCATCATCTCAATATAGACCATCTCAACCACCTCCACACTTATGATACTAATTAACACTTTTCACATCACCATTCTCCACACGGGTTCGAGCCAACACTGCAATAATAGGCATACCCCCGTTTATTAAGATCTTTTTGTTCATTCTTATGCCCACCCCTCTAGCCTCATGTAGACGCATTTTTATTACTTCCATGTCCATACAATCATTTGTTTATGAACCGGCCGGTCCGAGCACTCTTAAACTCGTCTGTTTTCTCACTCAAGTCTGTCTTCTATCCGCATGATTGCGGGACGCCGTGTCATGTGACAACCTACATCCAATACGAATCCAAGCCCTATATCAACACGGATAAGCCGGTCGTTGCCGGCATCGCAACAGCATGGAAGACACAGTCATTCCGACTTTCTAAGTAAGTTTTCTGAGTTATACTATCCTCACCGTTTGGCTCAAACCGAATAGGTTACACAGCTGACATTTCATGTATTATCCTTTTGATTTTTCAGACTCCGACATGAATTTTAGTAACGCGCTCGGTGTGAGTATCTCGACTCGCTCTTTTACTCAAGCACAGGTTAACAGTACTAGTGCTAAAATTTGTGCTATGTTTTTCATGTTATAGATATGCTCCCAGACGAAGGGCAGATTGCCCGAAATGCATAGGAGAAACCTGAGCTCATTTGAAAATGATTGTAATGCATAAGAAATGACGTAAATTTCTGAAAAAAGCATCCAAAAGTCAAGAAAATTATCTATAAATGCTACATGCAAATAAACATAATTGAATAAAGAACAAAGGCTGGAGGAGTCCTTTATAGGAACCATAAGAGTGCCCGATGGGATATTACTAATTAATTTTAGTAGTACATCATAATTTTCAGTAAATTGAATGCCCCCAGGTCGGAGGACGCGACCATCGGAGCACCTAACCCATTCTATAAACTGTTTTCAACCCATTATTTGGATTAACTATAGGAGGCAGTGCGCCAGTATTCTTCAGTAATCACTGAAGACATCACTGATGACATCACAGATGAGACCATCCAGTGAATGTAAGTATGTTGTAAGAGTTTATGATTGTTAAACATATACACTAAAGTACTTCAAAGGCTAAATTATTATACTAGGTATGCTACTAATGAGTGATACTACTTTTAATATATATCATGCGCTTCTCACTCGTGGAGCTTAGAAAAGTAGTGTGCACCTTTGACTGAGGCTGCCAAGTCTCAATGAGAGTACAGCTGCCATGCCAGCCCCCTGTGATGCTTGCCACATCGCGCTCCAGACGAAAGCCGGGATTTGTATACAAGCACCCACCAGGCGCACCAAGCATCAGCACCAAAGGAGCCACCGGGAGCACGCAAGTGTCCACAGTGGCCCGCAGCAACAGAACCTCCCGGATATTGCAATAACAAGGCATGGCTAAGCAAGTGCTGGGATCCTGCAAGACGGTCATAATGAGTTTAGGCTTTTTCGATGCGTGTAGATAAAATGCACTTAAGCTGTCCTCAACAGGTTAGGAAACGAAAGACAAACTGGGTATATACAGATTTTGTTTTGGAGTTCACTACAGCGCGCACTTATCTCAAAGGGCAAACAGCGAACTTGAATGCCAGAAATTGGAATTTTCTTAATTTGCCCAGAATTACCGAACGTTGTGCCGAAGCTGGGATCCGAACCCTGTTTGTCCACTTCATAGACGACAGCTCTGTCCGTTAGGCCACATTTTTTTTTTGTCAAGTCTGGACCTAAACATTAACAAAAGCAAACCGCACCACTTGTCCCCAGCATGCGCACAACACCTGCGCCCAGGGAACACGGTACCCTCTGCCCATAACTCACCTTAGGACCATGTCAAGGTCCACGCTAATGGACCACAATCTCAGCCCACCCCGGGGCTCCGCTGCCCGGAGCGCGAAGACTCCCAAATCCTTCTTGTGCCGCAGGTCACGATAATGTTACCGGAAAATATCCCCCACGTATGGCCTTGCCTGCGACAATCCGCTATTCCGATCACGAAGACCTGCAAGGGGAACAAAAAAGAAAATAATGACAGCCTCCTAGAGCCTGGAAGGGCAGGCCGTGGCGCGCAGGATTCAAAGAGGCAGACTCTCTCGCTCCACAGCCTTTTAACCCTTCTTCGGCCAGGCCGGATCTAACCGGCCTGCCTTTGTTACCTTCGTGACCCGGAAGTAACTCAATCACTTCCGGGTCACCAGGGGACGCAGGGCGAGTGGGGGCCGGTGCGCCCCGCCATAACTGCGGCGGGCAGATGTCGCCCTCCTTTCCTTTCACATGAGTCGAAAGGTGGCATGAGTTACTTCTTTGCAGATGTCAAAAGGAAAGGGCAACGCCTGCATTGTCACCTTTTTCCGGCACATCATTTGTAAAAAGACATGTGCAGGGGGACAAAAATTTTTCTCAGGAGACCCTCTGTGGCTGTTGAATAAATACCCAGGCTGCCTAGTCATGATACCACATTATGCTCCTTTCTTGCGCCACATTACATTTCCTGATTGATTATGCATCCCATCAAGGTTCTTTTCCATTCCTGTTTCCTCACTTTTTGACTGTTTCCCTATCTTTTTCTTTCTCTTTTCTTCAACTTTTTTTTTTGCCGTTCTCTGGATCGAAGCCTGATCATGAAAAATAAATATTTGCGAAGAACAAAGGCCTGGGTTTAATGTGCTAGTAATGCATAGGAAGGTGCCAGCAGGAGCATACAGAGGGCTAGAGTTGTAAAGTAGTCTCTCACGCAAATCAGGGCAAAAACTCAAGGGGAGGAGGAAGGATGCATCCTATCAACCAATAGTTACTTGAAATGGATAATAAGTCAACACATGATATAGAAAGTTTCAAGCCAATATCTAAAAGAAGCTGGATAAAGAAAAGCAATTGTTCAAAGAGGCACACCAAATTGCCACTCTTTGTATATTTTTAGCAATACATCTATGTGTTAGCTGCGCTGTCCAAACTCAGCCCTCATAATTTTTGGCCCCTAAAAAGAAGTGCCACTACCCACCACCGGCAACAACCAGTAAAAAATAAGCACCCCCTTTCCCTAGACCTGCAGGCAATTCCTATTATTTTAAGTCCAAAGTACAAATGCCATTGTCTGCACTACCACAAGACATGTGTACAAATTATCGGGGGTGGGGTGGGGGGGAGGTAGAGTTGCACTGTTTTTGTCAGTTTCTGGATCTTTCCACATTTTCTGTGAACGTGTGAATCTTTTACTTCTTTTGAAGCCCATTGCCATTAAAAGTCAATGTAAGAACTGCAATGTATTTGATATGCTTTCTGCTGAACCCCAAGATCTTTTGTTTTTTCTACTGGCATGACATCCCAGCTAAGGGTTCCAGCCATATGAACCTGCTTGACCTTGACAGATAGTTTGTGACCTGCACTTGTGGATTTGTATCGGTATCTCTGCCACACACTTAATTACATGTTTAGAAAGTTTTCTAAATGTTCCAGTGAAATGTTTTCATCACTAATGGAATGAAACACAGTCACACAGTATTTTTTCAGTGGAGGCAAAACGCATTTCCGCATTGTAACATAAATGCCATTTATACGCCATTGTGTATGTTAAAAGTGATATAGGTGAATCCAATTGCACCTAGAAAAACACAGGTAACTAGGTCTGTGGTATATACATGTGATCTTAAAGATCTGAGTTTATCAGTGTGTTATGATGTCAAAAATGTATTGGAAAAATCAGGAAGAATTAATTCACTAAGGGCCATATGTATAAACACATGTTCCCATAGACACAGAATGGGTAAAAACCTTTGATGCATCTGGCCTTTAGTTATTTAATGCTTTGGGCATTATCAGGAATGTATGTTCTGCCAAAATTAAGAAATCCTAATAAGGATTGTAGTTCCTTTAATGTATTTGGAGGTTGCATTTGCATTTGCATTTGCGCACGCTTCTCCAAAAAGTGTGCGGCACGACGTGTAAGATCATCTCCTAAGAAAAGGACACTGAGAAATACAATATGCGATTTCTGAAAGTTTAACTTATAGCCTTATGCAGTAAATCCTAAAATTATTAGATTAACTCCAAGTGTGGGTTTATCTCATCGTCCATCAGGTTGATATCATCTACATGAGACAATGCCTCTAGGGATCACTGACAGAATATCGACAACACTAATATCGACCTACAGAAAGATCGGGACATAAATATCATTTGCAAAATATCGACCTCCTATCTTCATAATGGTAAGTACAAAAATATCGGAAAATAAAATTGTTGTTAAAAATATCCAAGTGCAAAATATTGTTTTTTTATGTGTATAATAAATAATGTGAAATAAATTAAATAATACATTTTACTTAAAAATATTTAGATTTATTTGTAAATTTGAACAATTATAAGTAATAAATGTAATTAAAAAATAAATTAAACATACATATATAAAATGTAATATATATATTTACTTAAACATAATTATTAAATAATAATTGTAATTAATTATAAAATGATAGAAATATATTAAAAAACAAAGATAAATGTATATATACATACAACTGTAACATAAAAAGAAATATAATATAAATAAAAAATGTAATATTTTTTAAACTTACATTTTACACTACATTTAGTGCAACAGTAGGAAAAGTGTTGGACAGCGGAAGGCAATTACTATTCCCACTCCAGTGAGTGCAACAGTAGGGAAAGTGTTGGATAGCGGAGGGGAATAATTTACTATTCCCACTCCAGCGAGTGCAACAGTAGGGAATGTATTGAATAGCGGAGGGGAATAATTTACTATTCCCACTCCAGCAAGTGCAACAATAGTGAGAGTGTTGGATAGCATAGAGGTAAAAAATAACTGTTCCCACTCCAGCAAGTACAACAGTAGGGAAAGTGCTGGATAGCAGAGGGGAATAATTTACTATTCCCACTCAAACGAGTGCAACAGTGGGAAAAGTATTGGATAGCGGAGGGGAATAATTTACTATTCCAACTCCAACAAGTGCAGCTGTATGGAAAGTGTTGGATAGCATAGGAGTCAAAATTACTATTCCCACTCCAATGAGTGCAACAGTAGGGAAAGTGTTGGATAGCAGAGGGAAATGATTTACTATTCCTACTCCAGCAAGTGCAACAGTAGGGAAAGTGTTGGATATCGGAGTGATAAAAATATTATTCCCACTCCAGTGAGTGCAACAGTAGGGTTGTTGGTTTATAGAGGAATATAGATGGGAAGTAATTTAATTATAATTAATTTATTAATATTTTCTATTACTCAATATTTAATTTTTATATATTTTATGTTGTTATTTGTGAGAATTGATTTATTACGAATTATTTCTTATTTGATTGTTAATTATCATTAATTAATTGGTACTTATGTTAATTGTGTAAGTTTTTTAGGAGCAGGTTGTGGGTTTATAGGGGAGTAGGGTGGGAAGTAGAATTTGAATACATTTATTAATATTTTGAATATAATACTTTAAATGTTGTGAATTAATGTACTAATAATTATTTATATTTTGCTTGTTAATGTTATCAATTAATTAATTAATTGTTAACTAATTATGTTAATTTTGTAATGTTTTACGCAATTGGTCGTGGCATTCATAGGGGAATATGGTGGGAGGTAATTTACACTAATTAATTCATTAATGCTAATTAACGAATTAACATTGAAATATACCAATCGTGTAATAATTTTAATGTGTGAGTTGTGGGGTTTATAGTGGTAAATAGTGTGAAGTTTTTATTTTTTAAAATAATTAATGATCTGTTGTTAATTGATATTAATTTATTATTGTTAATTGTTTAAATATGCTTAGGTGTGTGTTTTGGTGTTTATTGGGGTAGAGGGTGGAAAGTAATTTAGTTTAAATTAATTAATCATTACTTGATCATTATTATTCCATTATTAATTGATACATATTTTTGGTAATTGTTTAGTTCTTATTTTGTTTGGGGATTTAGGTTCAATAGCTGTAACAGTTGGTTTGTACATTAATTTTTACATTTTTAAATGTGTTTTATAATTATTAATATTTGTTTAATTGATCATTGTGTTAATTATGGAGGTACAATGTTTTGTTTAATTTAGATGTGTGTTGTAAATTGTGTGGTGTTATAGGGGAGGATAATAAATATTACATTTACGTAATTTTTAATTTTTTGATTAAGATTAATTTCGATTACATCTTATTTATTTGTTTTTACATTGTTAAATTAAAAAATATATATTTTTATGTCAATTTTAGATGTTTGCTACATTAAAATATTTTTTATGTGTTTTGTTAATTTTGATATTGCTATATATGTTTTGTTTTGTTTTTTTAAATTATATTTTGTATTGTAGTTGAAATTTTCTTTGTTTTAAAGTTTGAATTTTGTTATGTGGTAATAGCAATTTTTACCCCTCCACTATCCAACACTTTCCCTACTGTTGCATTTGCAGGAGTGGGAATAGTAATTTATACCCTTACGCTATAGAAACACTTTCCCCACTGTTGCATTTGCTAGAGTGGGAATAGTAATTTGTACCCCTCCGCTATCCAACACTTTCCCTACTGCTGCACTTGCAGGAGTGGTAATAGTAATTCTCTCCCCTCCGCTATCCAGCACTTTCCCTACTGTTGCACCTGTTGGAGTGGGAATAGTAAATGAATGCCCTACGCTATCCAACACATTCCCTACTGTTGCACCCCCTGGAGTGGGAATAGTCATTTAATCCCCTTTGCTATCCAACACTTTCCCTACTGTTGCACTCAATTGAAGGGGAATAGTAAATTATTCCCCTTCATTATCCAACACTTTCCCTACTGTTGCACTCGCTGGAGTGAGATTAGCAATTTTTACCTTTCTGCTATCCAACACTTTCCCTAATATTGCACTCGCTGGAGTGGGAATACTTTGGGGGTCTATTAGGATGTAGGGAGGATCGCTACCACCCGTAATGGCGGTGGCGACGCGCCCTACATCCTACCCCACCCGCCACCCATTTGCCCCTGCCATATTAGTATGGTTGGGGGACCCCGGCAAATGGAAAGATTGTCCGCCGGTGTTCCGCCGGTCGACCAGTCGACCGGGCGGAAAAGGGGCTATATATGGTGGCGGTGTCTGCTAGACACCGCCATCCATATTAGCATGGGAGCAGGAAGCAGCTATTCAGGCATGCAGATTTTGCTTTTGGGGGCCCGTTGCGGGCACCCAGGGTATGGGGGTGGGGGGTGCACATGGGGGGTACCACATAGACATGGTGGCAGGCACCTTGTGCATTACAATGCACACAGTGCTTTCCCAGCATTGTGGCGGGCGGTGCTTTGAGCACCGCCCGCCACAATTCTGGGAATGGAGGATGCCACCGCCACAGTGGCGGTGGTCTGCTAATCACCGGTGCGGGACCGCCGCACCACTGGCAGCCGGTCCCAGAACCGCAAGGGTGGAGGGCGGACAAAAGTCCATCCGCCAACCTAATACGCCCTTAAGTTCTTATCACTCCGTTATCCAACACTTTTCCTACTGTTGCACTTGCTGGAATGGGAATAGTAAATTATTTCCCTCCGGCATCCAACACTTTCCCTACTGTTGCACTCGCTGGAGTGGAAATAGTAAAAGATTCCCCTCTGCTAAGCAACACTTTCCCTACTGTTGCACTCATTGGACTCGTAATAGTAAATTATTCCCCTCCACTATCCAACACTTCCCCTACTGTTGCACTCGCTGTTGTGGGAATAGTAAGTTTTTTACCCTCCGCTATCAAACACTTTCACTACTGTTGCACTAAATGTAGTGTAAAATGTAGGTTTAAAAATATTATATATCACATATTTTCATTTATTTTATACATTTTCTTATGTTACATGTGTATGTATATATATTTATCTTTGTTTTTTAATATAGTTCTACATTTTATAATTAATAAAAATGATTAATTATTAAATATGTTTAAGTAAATATAAATATCACATTTTATATATGTTTTTCTATTACTTATAATTGTTAAAATGTACATATCAATCTAAATATGTTTTTTAAGTAAAATGTAATCTTGCACTCGCTGGAGTGGGAATAGTAAGTTTGTATCACTCTGTTATCCAACACTTTAACTACTGTTGCACTTGCTGGTGTGGGAATAGTAAATTATTTCCCTCTTCTATCCAACACTTTCCCTACTGTTGCACTCATTGGAGTAGGAATAGTAATTTTGCCCCTATGCTATCCAAGCTATCCCTACTGTTGCACTTGCTGGAGTGGGAATAGTAAATTATTCCCCTCCGCTATCCAATACTTTCCCTACTGTTGCACTCGCTGGAGTGGGAATAGTAAATTATTCCCCTCTGCAATACAACACTTTCCCTACTGTTGCACTCGCTGGAGTGGGAATAGTAAATTATTCCCCTCCGCTATCCAACACTTTCCCTACTGTTGCACTCATTCTAGTGGAAATAGTATTTTGTACCCCTATGCTTTCAACACTTTCACTACTGTTGCACTGACTGGAGTGGGAATAGTAAATTATTCCCCTCCGCTATCCAATACTTTCCCTACTGTTGCACTTGCTTGAGTGGGAATAGTAAATTATTCCCGTCTGCTATACAACACTTTCCCTACTTTTGCACTCGCTTTTGCACTTTTGCATTCACCCAGCCAGTACCAATGCACTGATTGAATCACCCAGGCCCTACCCATGCACTTCTTCAGGCCCTACTCCTGCACTTGTGCAATCATCCATGCACTGGCAATGGACTCATGCAATAACCTAGGCACTACCCATGCACTCCTACAATCCCCAGGCATTACCCATGGAATCACTCAGACACTACCCATGTACTCATACATCCACTCAGGTACTTATGCTGCACTCATGCAATCATGCACGCACTACCCATGCAGTCTTACAATCAGTCAGGCACTACCCATGCACTCATACAATCACCCAGGTACTACTCATGCACTCCTTCAATCACCCAGCCACTACCCATGCACTTACAAAATCACTTAGGTACTACCCATGCAGTCCCCATGCAGTCAGGCACTACCCATGAACACCTCCAATCACCCAGGCATCACCCATGCATTCATCCATACACTTTCAATCACCCAGGCACTAGCTATGCACGTAAGCAATAACCCAGGCACTATTCTCACACTCATGCAATCACCCAGGCACTACCCTTGTACTCCTCTAATCACCCAGGCACCATACATACACTCATTATCCCTGCACTTATGCAATCACCCAGGCATTACCCATGCACTCGTCCAATCACCCAGATATTACCCCTGCACTCATGCAGTCACCCAGCCAGTACCCATGCACTGATTGAATCACCCAGGCACTACCTATGCACTCCTCCAGGCCCTACCCCTGCACTCGTGCAATCACCCAGGCAGTGGCAATGGACTCATGCAATAACCTAGGCAGTACCTATGCACTCCTACAATCACCCAGGCACTACCCATGCAATCACTCAGACCTTACTCATGTACTCATACATCCACTCAGGTACTTATGCTGCACTCATGCAAGCACTACCCATGCAGTCTTCCAATCATTCAGACACTATCCATGCACTAGTACAATCACCCATGTACTACTCATGAACTCCTTCAATCTACCAGCCACTACCCATGCACTTACAAAATCACCTAGGCACTACCGATGCAGTCCTCCATGCAGTCAGGCACTACCCATGAACACTTCCAATCACCCAGACACTACCCATTCATTCATCTATGCACTCAGGTACTACCCATACATTCTTGCAATCAATCAGACAATAGACACACACTCCTCCAATCACCCAGGCAGTAACCATGTACTCATGCAATCATTCAGGCACTATACAAGTAGTCCTGCAATCACTCACGCAGTATCCTTGCACTCATGCAATCACTCAGGTAATTTTTCAATTATTAACCAGTATATGTGCTTCTGTAAGAACCGTTTTTTTGTTAAGAATTTTAATTTTTTGGTATTTTCTGAAAAAATATGTTTTTTTGTGGTGTTTTTGTCTTTTTTTTAAACAAAACAAAATTGAAGAGTCCATTATAACGGTTTGCTGAAAAAGGAAAAGAAGATTTGGGAGCAGATACTAAAAGTAAATACCATTTGTTTGTTTTAATTGCATTGATTACCTCAATAGTGCATTGCTCCCCATTGCAGGGTTTTGCATTGCACTTTTTACAATTAACTGTGGCATCCAGAAGCTCAGGAAAAATGTGTGACCTTGGTGTAGGTGGAACTCCTGCTGATGATGTTGATGGAGCATTTGGGTTAACTTGTGTCACTTCTTCATTTCTCTCCCTCTGTGATGTTACTTTGGCCAAATGCAAGGGGTGAATGGTCTCCAGGTGTTTCTTCATGGAGGACGTTCAGCACAAGACTTTTTTTTGGAACCTCTGGACAGTACTCTTTGGCATATCTTTCAATTCAGTTTTCTCGCATTCACCTTCTTCTCACCCTCCCTCAGAAACTGACATTGTAATTCTGTGCGGATCCGACTGGCTGGAAGACTCCGAGGGCCAGTTGGGACCACAATGTAATGACCAGCTGGTTTACGCTCCCACCACGACATTGTATTCGGGCGGTCGGACAGCAAACCGACCGAGTCAGTAGGAAAGCCTCTGAGCGACATAGTAATCAGCCCCTCAAGGGTTGAAATTTGCCATTCCCACTCCAATCTAAGCAAATTTGTGTAAGGTGTTGGGCACCAAAGGGTTGACAATTACTATTCCTGCTCCAATCTAAATCAATTTGGAGAAGGTTGTTGGACACTTACAGCTGAACATTTATTGTTTCCGCTGCAAAATAAACCAATTTGGGATGATGAATGACATTAAAGACATTAAAGGGGTGACATTTACTATTCCCACTCCAATCTGAATCATATTGGGGGGAAGGTGTTGGACACTGTAGGGGTGACAATTGCTATTTCCACTCTAATCTAAGGCTATTTTGAGATGGTTAGGGAGCCAAGAGGAGACATTTGGACTTAATACTCATTGGTTAGGACAAAATGGAAGTAACGTAGACTATGTATACCACCTTCTACTGGGGCTGGATAAATTAATAATTCTCAAAGATAGCAATATTAGTCTCTTTCTTTATTTCAAATTGAATTTACTTTTTACGGACATACTTCATTTGTTTTGTTGCTTTCTTGCATGACTCCCCAAATGACCAATAGTTCACTAATAAATACTTTTTTTCATTTGGACAGTATATCAAATGCCTGTAAAGTGAAAATGCATTAACGGTCATTTAAAAATCCAATTTCTCTTTTTGTCTTTCCATTGCCAAACACTGTTGTACTTCAGTGTAGATAATTGTACCCTGAGCATATTTGTCAATACCCTGAACATATTTGTCAAAAGCAAAAGTCTGAAATATATTCGGACTTTCCTTTCCATGTTAATAAATTATTGATTTGCTTCATTTGTCTTTTATCCTCCATTTTAATGTCCATGCATTCCATCCTCCTTAAAGTTGCAAGGCTTCATCAGGACATTACATGGAATATACAGTCCAAAATAGTAAACGTTTATACACTGGTTTTTAAAATGTCATAATGTGTGTGTGTATACTCACTGAAAAAAAGAAAAGGTTACAGTGACTTTATAGTTTGCAAATAGAATAAAAAAAACGAAGAAACTCACTGAAAAAACTAACGGTTGTACAAAACCAGCGAAATTCGTCAGTTATGGTTACATGAGTTAACTATACCTTATGCTTCTGCAGTGCACTGCTTATGACCTTACTTATTACATCACTCATGACATTGTCAGTGACATCACTGAAGACATCATTGATGACATCACAGATGAGACCATCCAGTGAATGTAAGTATGTTGTAAGAGTTTATGATTGTTAACCATATACACTAAAGTACTCCAAAGGCTAAATAATTATACTAGGTGTACTACTAATGATTGATACCACTTTTAATATATATCATGTGAGTTACTGTGCAAGTGTATGTATCCTTGTGTGTATGGGTGTGTGAGTGGCCGTATGGGTCTATAAGTAATTTTGTAAGTTGCTGTTTGGGTGAATGAGATGCTGTGTGAGTGGCTGTATTGATCAGGGAGTGGGTATGTCAGCAGCAGTATGGGTTGGTGAGTGATGGTAAGTGGCTCTACGGGTGGGTAAGTGGATGTGTAGTGACTGTATGGGTTAGTGCGTGGGTGTCTGAATGGCTGTATGAGTGAGTGACTGGGTGTGTAAGTGGCTATATGGGTGAGTGAGTGGCTATTTGAGTGGGTGTTTTGTAAAATGACTGTGTGTGAGTGACTGTATTGGAGAATGAGTGTATGTGTGAATGACTGTATGGGTGAGTATGGGGATATGTGAATGCTTGTATGGGTGTGTGAATGGGAATGTAAGTGGTAGTGTAAGTGAGTGATTGGGGGCTTTTTTGGGTGAGTATTAGCAGTGTGGGGAGGCTGATTGGGTGAGTGGGTGGCCAAGTCCTAAGGACATATCAAAAGAGGGGGAACAAGGGCCCCCCTCCTAAGGTTTCTGAAACCCTGGAGACCACCATCTCCCTGTGTATTTGTTGTAAACATATGTGGGCATGCCCGCATGACAACCTCCATGCCCTGGGGACCGACTACTCACCCGGGGACTTTGCTAAAACTGAATGGATGGCCGTGTAGACCCCTGAGCTCTGGGTACCACCACCTCCCCAGGGCAATATTTTTTTGTTAAAGAGGGAGGGGAGCTATGTACCCTCCTCCCAGGCCATTTTGGGCTCCTGAATATCACCTCCCTGACACAGCCGCTAAAGTGAAAGTAGGGGGGCCTTGCTTCCAACTCTTACATCCAGAAATGGCCCTAGGGACCACCACACCCCAGGGCCGGCTCTTGCTATGTCCCAAGGTGCCCACCCCGGTACATGGCTGCTTACAGTAGCTTAGTGTGAGCTTTACGACTCCCACTAAGCCACAGCAAACCCTCCACTTCCAGGAAGCGGGAGCAGAGAAATTATCTCGCTTGCTGGAAGCTGAGTATTTGCTTTGACACACAGGGAGCTGCATGTTTAATAGCACACTGTGTGTCAAAGTAATGCTACCTCCCCCAGGAGGCAGGGAGCTGGCAGGGACCGGGAGTCTTGAGGCTCCCCAGGACTCCAAGGAAGATGCCTGGCCCTGGGGGGGGGGCCTAGGCTGCATGGCCCACTCCCCTTTAACGTTTAAAAAATGAAAAGTCTAGGCCCTGGGGTGTGGGTACCCCGGGTCTCAAATCAGGGAGGAGAGGGTGTTGGGTGGACCCATCCATTAAAAGGTCGAGACACGGGGATTGGGTCCCCGGGGCCAAAATCAGCTTAGGAGGAAAGCTGCGTGGCCCTCCTCCCCATTTTAAAAAAGCCTTGTCCTTGGGGATGGGGTCCCTGGGGCCAAAAATTTGGCAAGTGAAAGGGGGCCACATGGCCTATCCTACCCTAATAAAAAAATATATAAAAAGCAGCAGCAAGTTGTAGTATGCTCCATCCCCTTTCACCACAACTCTGCAAACGTGCCTCCTGGTGAACTACTACTTGGAGGATGACGTCCCCTTTGCTCCTGAGGGACCTTGGGGGCCAGAGACCTTCTGTTAGTGCCAGTAAGTCCCACACAGTGTGATTGCTGAGAGGTTGTTGGAGGGAACTCCCCCTTTTTCCACCACTCTGCAAACACACCTCCTGATGCGCCTCTAGTTGGGGGATGAAGTCCCCTTGGCTCTTGAGGTTCCTTGGGGTCCAACTATCCCCACCTGATATCTCCAGTAAGTCAAACACAGTGGAATTGCTGAGACGTTGTCAGAGGCCACCCCCCCTTTCTCCACCACTCTGAAAATGCACCCCCTGGTGTACTACAGGTTAGAGGATTTAGTCCCCATGGCTGCCGAGGACCCTTGTGGCCAATTACCTTTCTTGTTACCTCTAGTAAGTCCTACGCAACGGGATTGATGAGAGTTCATTGGAGGCCCGCCCCTTTCTCCATCTCTATGCAAAAATGACTCCTGGTGCACCACTGGTTGGGGGATGAATCCCCTTGGATGATGAGGGTGCTTGGGGGCCAAGAATCCCTCCTGTCACCTCTAGTAAGTCCCACAGAGTGGGATTGCCAAGAGCTGGAAGGAGGCCCTGCCCCCTTTCTCCACCACTATGCAAACATGCCTCCTGGTACACTACTGCTTCGGGGATAAAGTCTTCCTGGATACTGCCGGAGGTGGAGGAAAGGGAAAGGACAGAGCTCGGAGACGCTGAGAAAAGGTCAACGGTGAGTGGAAATGAGCCCGTGAAGGTTCAGAAAATGGGCAGTGAAAACAGCGGAGTTAATTGACACATCCCTGGACTTTTATGCCCGTGTGGTGAGTCAACAGGCAGAAAAGGCAACATATACTCGCAGGTGCGAGAAGAACCGCTAATGATCAACGATGCGGTAATAAGCTGGAAACAGGGCTGTGACGGAGGACAGGGCTTAATGGCTACGTTTTCAGCGAAGTAAGAATGCCATCACTGGCTGAAGCATCTTCGTGGAACATCAACATGATAACGTGAGGCCAAGCACTAAGCAA
Organism: Lissotriton helveticus; assembly: GCF_964261635.1. Taxonomy (NCBI): domain Eukaryota; kingdom Metazoa; phylum Chordata; class Amphibia; order Caudata; family Salamandridae; genus Lissotriton; species Lissotriton helveticus. Next base: position 1,065,725,252 of record NC_136067.1, on the reverse strand, counting down.
GGGAAGGTCATATCATCGGCCAGCCATCCCATTTCTACGGAGGAACGACCAATGGTACTGTAACCCTTTCACTCATCAGCAGTCTCTGTTTTTACCTAAAATCTCATGATTTTCTGTTTTTTGCAATTTAATTTGACCTCACATAGAGACACAAGTACAGCCAGGTAATAGAGAAAAGACAACATCCGAGCTCAGTTTCTACAAAGTCGCCATCTAAGGCAAGGCAGTCTATTATGAACTACATCACTGGGGCAATGGGTGCGATAGAAAAGTAAATCCTAAGTGTAGAAGAAACCTTAACTAGTTGTTCTGAGAGTGTCCCTGAACTGGTAACCCCTGGGTTAATCACTACTAATACAGTTAAAACGATTGAATGTCTGCCAGAGGATCCTGGCATTTCATCCAAAGACAGCAATGAGCTTGTACATAATTCATCATTAATGGTACCTTTAACCTTTCGAACAGTCATCCCCCTTCCAAACATCAAAATTCCTCAAAGAACTGCTCCACGAACCCCGCAGTGGTCTTATCCAGCGGGTCAACTTTAGTTAAGAAGAGGCCTCTAGTACAAAAGACAGTAGATATCTCCAATCCATCGAGAGCAGCCAAAAAAGAAATACCCACTGAATCACAGGATTGCCCTTCATTGGTATCATCTGTACAAGCTTTGACTGACCTTATCAAAGCCAAACGCTTTTGAGCAGTATCTCCACTTTTCATGTACCTCTCCTGCAACAACAATCTTGTATAGAGAATCCTGAGCCTTCTATAGACAAATGTCTAATACCCACGACAGCTCTATATAGCACAGGGGCACATTACCGAGGAACCTCTAGTAGTCTCCACGCTTAATATCCCCTTGATGGGTCCATCCACTACTCACTCTACCCACAATAACAGCCTCCTACATGTGAATGATTGTTTAGATCTCCCCCCTGCTGCTACCCCATATGTGGTTATACTTGCCAACGTGCCGACCATAGGTACTCACACTAGAAAAATGGGACTCGCTAAGAAACAAGTCTCTTAACTGGCTAAACTCCAGGATCAGGATGGGGGAGCCCTTTTTGATGACTTTAAGATGGTGAGATGAGTACAGTGGGTTGGCAGGGGCCCCAAGAAGTTCCATGGTGATTGTGTGGTGCTCTCCTTTAAAACCTAAAATCGCTGCCCTCTAACCGAATACTAGTTCTATCACTTGGATTCTTTTATAGGCCACCATCACTATTGTCAAATCAGCTGTCTTTTGAGACACAACGACCCTCCCTACGACAACCAGGTCTTCCACTACTAGGTTCAAATTAAAATAATCTAGTTCACCCGATATATTCCATCCCTACAACCACTAGATATGATTGTCTTTCTAGTCTTACTAGGGTAGATTGACTTCAAAATGATCTAGTACTGGGTGAACCTGCAGTTAAGGATTCCCCCTCCCCCTAGCGACTGCTGTCTACTGCCAGAGGGGGTTGTATTGGAGGTTCTTCCATCTAAATTTCAGCCTATGCAGAGGGATGAGAGCAGTCTGGACTGTTTAATTGTTTAACTGTTTAATTCTGGATGCAAATATGTTTAGTGTTTTAAGTTGGAATGTTGTGGGGCTTTGCAGTAAATCCAATTTACCAGATTGGCTAGAATTTATAACCGTTTTTAATATTTTTTGCCTTCAGGAAACTTGGGTCGTGGAACAAATCCATTTTAATGGGTTCAAAATGTTTAATTTATCAGCTGTTTCTTCAAGCCACGGCACAGCTAAGGGGGGTATATGCATATATGTGTCAAATGATTTGACCTCTTCGACGGTAATCACAAAGTAGCAAAACAATTTCTATCAAATTGTTTCTGTCGAACTCCCAGGTTCCAGTTCTTTGATAATAATTAACTTTTAAAATAATGCATGTGACTCTGATGTATTGTATATTTCGGATCAACTTAATGCTGACCCTGAAGTAATACTAAACAAGGGGAATGGGGACAAATTGTTGATGTGGGTGGGGGATTTTAATATCAAATTGTGTAAATTGTTATTGAGCAAAGTCTGCGGCCTTATCTCTCCAAGAATCAATGACCTCACGCCCTTCTCACACTCTGATTATGGTGAAAACTCAACAATCTCCTTTTTAAACATGACCTGGGTTTCAGTAATGAATTTGGGATCAGTCCAACTACGGTGCCAAGTACCTACAATGGAGGTATGGACCAAAGTGTTACTGATTTTATTCTGTTCCCCATCCGCTACCCGGGTCTAGTAACAGATTTTAAAATTCATGACTTAGCAACGAGTGATCATTTCCCTCAGAGCATCATGATGAACTCTGGTAGCCTAATAAAACAAGGGGCTTGTCATCCTACCATGTCTGTAGAGAATATAGAATTATCAAGTACAAACGGTTATGCATTACGGTGGTTGTATTGGGCAGAAGAAGCACATGACACAAAGCTGTGGAGAGTAGCACGCATGGGCTGACATGAAGGCACACTGAGTAGGAAACACCCTTCAACACCCACTCAAAAGAAAGTCTTGAACTTGAATGAAGACGTAGATGATAAACTTCTAGAAATACCATCCCATTTAAAACAGAAGAACTTCATACGCACTGGTGTAGTGTAGTTCCTATATTCCCAATAGGCTCTGCGCATTGGAATAATATACCCTATTGATATGACATAGGACTGAGGTCAGTATGTCTCTATCGAATACACTAAACTTAATAGTGAGTGCCAGCTAGCTCAGCGGTCACTTGAAATGTTCTCGAATACACAAGAAGGGATTCTTTTCTGACAACCGCATAAACATGACAACTTTGTTTCCCTAGGACTGGAACAAATATCTTCAGAGTTGTGGAAACAATAGATAACTATTTTACTCAGTCAATCGTGCATGCTTCGTTTCTACAGAGTTGCAGAGAAAATAGAGAGACGGGCGTTTCAATAAAAAGGGTTTATTGAACAGTCTTCTTTCTCATGCAAGAGAGGTGAACTGCTACAATCGTTAGACGGAATGCAAAGTATAATGCGTACAGCGTGAACAGTAATGTAAAATAATACTGTAAGAGCATTGCATGGTTTCTAAGCCATATAAAAATACATACATAAATAACGCAGGCTAAAAATACACTACTGGTGCTATAAAATATGCCTACCCTAATGTACCTAACCTAAGTCTAGTACAAGGGAAGAAGTAAGTATGGTCTTTAGCATAGGTTTTGTTTTGCCAAGAATTGCCATAGGTTTCGCTAGGTTCTAATCAGCTCCACAGCTTAGAAGGAGGGAGGTTTGGTATCTCTGTCTCGGACTCGATTTCCCAACACCCCGCAAGGAGAGTCAGAAACACTGGAGCTGGAATATCGGCAGAGGAGGACAGCTTCCGATCAGTGCGTCAGCTGGAGAGTCGGCTTCCTTCGGAACTTGCTGTAGCGAGCTGAGTCGGGCGAGTAGGTAGTCGAACTGCACCATACCCCACCGTGCTTTGCCATAGCAAGTGAAGGTATATTTATACCTTGAAGGTGTTTAGGAATGTTACCTTTGACGTAAAGTTGCGCATATGAACATCATGAATGAACCCCTAAGGAATAGATGTTCATGTAAAATAACTGAGTTCTTGGAGAAATCAATATTCAAGCCAGGGGAAGTCCCTAACGGCTTAAGAGTCTGGTTTTCCAAGAAATCGTTGTGAAGAAGATGAGCGGAACTAGCCATGCCTGTATTTGGGCTGCATAGGATATGCCTAAATAAGGGCTTGGTTTCTATGCTCATATAAGGGTAACGCAAATTGTACCTATATAAGGGCATGAATCAGGAAATTTCATTCGGAATCTAAAACGACATACAACACCCACTCTACTTTCTTATGTACGACTTCTACTAAATACTAAGTACTAAACATGTAGAAACATATCTAAAATACATCTATACAACAAGTGTTTTAAAACCCACCCAAAATACATAGAAAAATGCATTGGTACTGGTTTGCACATAAAAGAGCATTGGTGATGTACGCATTCAAGCAATATTTCATTCTAAGCATATATTTGACATTCCTAATGCTAACTAAATGAATCATAAAAATATACATTTATGAAATGGCTCGTAAATACAGAAGAGAAAAAAGCCGAAACCATTTCATGTCAGATTACATAAAACTGTATGTATGTGGACAAGGTCAAATATTGTCTCTGGAAGTTTTTCAAAGAATTCTTGTTCTCTGTGAATAGTTCTACTTTAAGCAGATTACTTTGTGCCAAAAAATGAAAAATACAACTTTGGAAGGAAAAAACTGAATCATAGAAAAAAGAGTTCCAAAGTTAGATCTTTGTTTTTAAAAATGAAGGTCGAATTCAAAGTCTCTCAGAACACTGTGTGCCAAATTCAAAAGTCAGTGTTAGGGTTTGGAGGAAACATCAAATCTTCTAAGTCTGTAAAACCTTTGTCTACGATTGTAGGTGAAAGTTGGATCACCTCGTTTAGAAGAATAACCTCACATAGATGTGAAGCATCGCCGTCCGTATTGGTCGCATTAGCAATGTTCGAATCAGATGGTACCTGTGCGCCTGTCGTTTCTCGTACCTCAGCAGTAGCATTTTGCGTCTGTGAGATCTCAATGAATGCCGTCATCAGAATTGGTAGCCGCTGTGGACAACACAGTGCATGGGCCATTACTGCTTCATGCAAAGTATCAACATCTGTTGGCATGACTGAAGGAGTGTGAGACATTAGTCTAACACGCATTCTTCTCCGCATAGCAGGCAGCGTAGAACAGGTAAGATGCAATATGGCAAATTGGTCTGAATGACAGAAACCATGTGGTATTTAATTCTCGGAGACGAGGGAGTCCCAAAATTTGGACGATGCGCTCATGACACTTCATCGCCAGTAGAGTTGTCTCCATGGAGAACTGGACGTCGCAGGTGAATTGACTAGCCATATCGCAGCAGTATGAGCAAAAATATTATGCCTGCAGCGAGGCCCAAAATGAGAGGCAATCCGCCAAACACAGAGTGCACGAAGTTTGGAAATATTCATAGTACTGCTTCAAAAGTTGCTAACAATCCAGAAAATATGTTCTTAAATAACAGACATATTTAAGATTCGACAACATTTCTGAGAAATGTATAGGACAGTTTGTAGTTAAGAGGGCATGTATCTCGGCAGAAGTCCTTGTGACTTGCAGATCATAGGTTTCTTTGGCTGAGGTCAGTGGCACAGTTTTTTGAAAAAGAATGGTTTTCATTCTGCTTAAAGTATCAATTCGTATAGAAGAGATGGTCAGTGAAGGCCATAAAGGCAACTCCCTGTCTGTCTTGGTTTTTGGAAACAATACTTGCATACAACAAGTGACCCTGGCTGACACAGTTACTAGATGGTATTCCCGGCAACATGCTACAGCAGCTGTTATCATTCAACATAAGGTAACTCCCATTTGAGAGTTGTCCAAAAATTGGATCAATCACCGTGCCTGGTGAACCTTGCAGGTGGCAGGATAAGTTGTTAGAGGAACCATCGCAGGCTCCATGTAAGTTTATACCCTGACATAGGAGAGAACCGCTTAGTGCGTTTTCACAGTTTTTCCTGCTAAGAAACACTTCACGACCCCCACTCCAACATCTGTAAGTGTACGGTAATTCCCAGGATGTCTTGATGTATTCTTTATTCCCAACCTTTCTATGTGCCTGCTGGCATATGTTTTAGGCAATATTGAAAATGGAAACTTGTAACAGGCAGAGTGAGTGTTCCATGTATAATCTATTCAGAAGCTGGCTTTTCAGCGACAGTAAATGGCAATCTTTCCAGTTTTTCAATGCTCAGCACTGTATAGTCTGCTCCCCTTTGTGCCAATTTGATCTGTTTATCAGTGAGATTGAATTGTGAAAACAGTGACGTAGTATTGATTAAACTCCAAGGCACATAGCCTAAACGAAGGATTTGCAACGTCCGGCCTAATAACATGATAGAACGTAATTGCGACTGACTGTGTTGCAACATGACCAAGTCCTGTTCCATGATGTTTATGGCGGAAGACACTATGCTGTCCAATGAATATATCCTGGACGACAGAGTTGTTAACCCATTGTCATTCACAGAGAGAGTTTTCTCTAAATGAATACGATCAATTTCTCGTATTCTTTCTGCAGTCTCTGCTTGTGTAATCTTCCATGCTTCATTATAGGCAGTATAGATACCGGCCTAAATAAAACGTTTATGACGTGGTGTTCTTGGTCCTAGCAAGAATTCCCTAAGATCAGCGCCATCTTTAAGTAAAGATAAGTGCTGTTTTACATCCTTAAGTGTAGATCTTTGTAGCCAATCAAGGCAGAGCTTCCCTACACACTATGTTGTTACTATTCCTGGATGCTGTCTCTAAACATATATTGGGTCTGGCCTATTGAATGTGAAACCCTGGGTTTTGTTCAGGAATTTATTTTGACCGTTGTTTGTGTCTGTGGGCCAGATCAACCATTTATTCCAATCTGGCTCTGTTCTGTTGTGATGCAAAATAGTATGTACGTCGATCTCCCCCGCTAAAGTGTTACTGCTATCAGGTGTAGGTGTAGGTATGGACGGATTGTTCATTTCTTTGATCTTGGCTAACCCAAGGCAAGACGTTTGGTGGATAGTGTCATTCAAAAACATAATTTGCTCAGGGATGATGCAGGCTCTAAATAAAGCTTCTATGCCCTGTACCTGCCAATCTTTTGTACCCCAGACAGTTTTTGTCTCAATGTTGTCTTTCCAAAAGTCGAAACCTCGTTTAGACAGCTGGGCATAAAAGGCAGCAGAAAAAATCTGTTTGGTATTGGTCAACATACTCTTCATTCCTGTTCTGTTTACATTCTTAAAGTAAAATGATTCTGGATTGGATACATTATAACCCTGAAAAGTACAAAAATGTCACGGTAAATGTTTTTGAGCTACCCTTTGATGGCGTTGGACAATGTTCCCATTGGTTATACATTAATACATTTCTAGGATTTGTAAATCTGTGCAAGAAATGATGACCATAATGATTATAACAATACATTTGTTCATAGTCTGATGAACCTTCTAAGTATTCATGATTTATAAACACTGCAAACATTTCTAAGTCTGACATCATATTATTAACAGTCTCGAAGTCCCAATCATCAGAAAAGGTACTAGATGAAACAAAGACATTCACGGAAATCTTGAACTGGTGTGGAATCTTCAACAGCTCCGACGGGCTAAACATGTCATAATCAGTTCTCTCCCAAGCTATACCACCAGGTATAGGAATGGCTGTGATGTTCACTGATGTCAAGTCTCTTTGTTCACGATGAGATGATTTGTGTGGTTTGAGGAGTAAGTTGATGTTCTTACTTGCTGTGTCCATTTTGACACATCTGCCATTTATCATCATTCCCAAAGTTATTACTAGAGTCAATCAAAGTAGAAGAAAAAGCACACAATCCAAAGTTCAAGCCATGGTGAAACCAGATAAGTATTTTCCAGGTGATGAAAAAGATCTGTTGTTCGTTATTTCAAAGTTCTTTTTACTGGCGTCGTTTCAGACTCGCTGGGATACTCGGAAAACGTATCAAAGTTAATGAAATAGCCAGAGGCAGTTCTGTCAATGGTTGGGATTGCATCAGAATTCGTTGAAATCGCTGGAACCACAGGATCACTTGTTACTTCATTGTAGACTGGAGCTACTGCGTTTTAGACAGGTGTTTCTTGACAAACTGTTATTTGGGTTTCAAGAGGTACAAGTTCCATAGCTTTGTTGCTTAGTCCTTCATCTCGCACTGCAGATTCCTCAAAGGTGATGAATCTCTCAGTTTGAAGCTCTTGGATTGTAGCTAGAGCTGGGTGTCTGCTACATTGGCGGGGTCCACTTGGCCTATTTCTTATGATAGGCCACATGATGTGGTTTGACCAGGTCGATAAACACAAACCTGTTCTCCTTTGTACCAGCAAGGGGCAGCAGCAATACTGTTCTTGATGCATGGATTGCGAGGACAGGTACTGGTTGCCTGTAGGAAGGCCCACATTCCTTCTTGCCTGCGATCTTTTCTCTGACCAGATCACCAAGCTTTGGGATCCATACAGGCCTTGCTGGGACAGTCGGTTTCTCTTCAGTGGTTGTTGGCTTCAGGAAAACGTTACTTTGTTTCGTTCTTATCGCATTTAAGTCCTGTAAAACAGCCAAACAGTCTTTGATATCAAACGTTTTTGGGTCTACCACTGAAATCTGACAATCGAGGTCCGCTACTAACATTCTGGTCACAAAAAGGGCTTCATATGGAGTGATACCCCCTAGAGAACTTCTTGGCAGATTGTTAAGACTACGTTGGACACTCATTAGATGTTTGACCCACCCATCACCCGAGCCTAATACCCTAGCTGTGATAAATTGCTTTATGTTTTTTTCTCTCCACAACCTAATTTCCCTCTGGATGGAATGGACTAGAGTACCGCAATGCAATGCCCAAATTGGCCATGGCCTCCTTATTAGCTCGAGAGCTAAACGCAGGACCCTGGTCAGAATGTAGTGTGCCGACTGCGTATGTGCCGATAAAGACTCGCAAATCTTTTATAACGGTTCGAGCGTCAGCCGAGCGCTGAGGCCACATCCAAATAATAATAATAATAATAATAGGGGCATTTATAAAGCGCTGAGTTACGCACACCGGCGTGTCCCCGCGCTGACAGTGGGAGAGGCGGAAAACAGGTAAATTTAGCTACCAGGCAGAACTATTATCTGGCAAAGAGGAAGGTTTTTAATTTAGCTCGAAACCTCGTTTCTGCTGGTTCCAAGCGTAGGTCTACTGGGAGTTTGTTCCAGTGGTTTGTCGCTAAATACCTAAAGGATCTGCCTCCCATACGAGCTTTCTTCACCCTGGGGATCCTCAGCAGACCCCCACCCGCAGATCTAAGCGCTCGGGCAGGTTCGTAGGCTTCAATCAGTTTCTGCAGCGGTCGAGGTGCCCTGCCATTCAAAATCCGATGACAGGTGCAGAGGGCCTTGTACTCGACTCTGCTCTTCACTGGAAGCCAATGAAGCTTCTGCAGGGCCACCTTCGAGGGCGCCCTTTTGGGCAGCCTGAGGATTAAACGTGCTGCCGCATTTTGCAGCACTTGAAGGCGCCTAACAGCTTTCCCCGGTGCCCCCAAGTACAGTAGGTTCGCATAGTCTAGCCTTGCGGTCACCAGAGCATGTACTAGGGTTTGACGGGCTTCCATCGGCAGTAAATCGAGGACTTTCCTCAGCCTTGTCAGGACCCCAAAACACACGCCTACCACACGGTTAATCTGGGGCCCAAAAGTGAGGCCCACGTCAAACCATACTCCTAGATTTTTTGCCTCCTGACAAGGGGTGGGAGTTGATCCTAAACAGGATGGCCACCAAGCCGACGACCAAGCAGACTGGGCTCTCCCCACCACCAGCACCTCCGTCTTGCTACCGTTAAGTTTTAAACAGTTCATGGCCATCCAATCGGCAAGATCTTTCATGCACGATCGGAAGCCATCCGCAGCAAGACAGGGCGCATGCGACAGGGAGATGACCAGTTGCGTATCATCTGCATAAGATACCATTTGGAGACCATGATTCTCCACAATAGAGGCAACAGGCGCTACATACAAATTAAAAAGGGTCGGGCTCAGGGACGAGCCCTGGGGCACTCCCTGGCCCAGCGATACCCCTTTGGAGTAGCAGTCGCCCTGCCTCACTCGGAAGCTTCTTCCCGTTAGGAATGCCTGGATCCACTTCAGCACAGTGCTAGCGATGCCTCCTCTGTTCAGACACTGTAGCAAGATGGAATGTGCTACAGTGTCGAACGCCGCGCTGAGGTCTAGCAGGATCAAGGCCATAGTTTGTCCCTCATCAACACCTTGTCTCAGATGTTCTGTGGCCATGAGAAGGGCGGACTCCGTAGAGTGGCGTGTTCTAAAGCCGAACTGCGTGGCATGGAGCAATCCCGCCTCCTCCACATGTTCCAAAATTTGGGTGTTAACCACCTTCTCTGCTACTTTGGACAGAAAAGGCAGGAGGGAGATGGGCCTCAGATTTTCTAGCACCTCAAAACCAATGTGAGATTTCTTCCGGAGAGGGAGCACCACTGCCTGTTTCCACCCCTTGGGTAACATGCCAGACTTAAAGGAGGTCTCCAGGACATGCCTTATATAAGGCTCCAGGACTTCCAGGCTGTCCCCCAACCGTTTAGGGGACACCGGGTCCAAAGGGGAGCCAGATTTTATTGAGAGACAAACCCTGACTAGCTCTTCAGGAGGGGGAGTTCTAAAGCTTTGGAGGATCCCCGAAATCTCCGTGCCCTCCGATATTACCTCAAACTCAACCCCTGTGGGGGGAGGGTTAGGGAAAGTCGAGTAAATTTAATCGACTTTAGTAGAGAAATAGTCGGCGATGCGATCGCATATTTCCGTCGAACAACTCTCTGGATCTGCAGACGAGTCTATAGTAGTCAAAGACTTGTAAATGCAGAAGAGCTCTTTAGCCGAATTTTTTGCTCCTAAAATTTGCCCTGCATAAAAGGCCGCCTTCGACTTTTTAATCAGCCTATGATGGAGCCGCCTTTTTTCTAAAAACAGTTCCCTGGCCTGAGTGTCATATGTTACCCTCCACGCTCTTTCAGCTCGCTTACATTCCGCCTTTGTCCGCCGTAGCTCTCCACTAAACCATGGGGCTGATCTTTCCTTGCGGCCGCACGCGGATGTTCGGCAGAGTGGAGCGGTCTGATCTAGCGCCTCTGTAATGCGCCTATTCAAATTAAGAACCGCCAATTCTATATCCTCACCTCCTGGCTGGCCTTCCCTTGTCAAGGCTTCATTAAAATCCTCCACAGAGAATTTTGCCCACTTCCTCCTTAAATAATTCAGGGGTGCCTGACTATGTTTTATGGCTTTGATGCTATCTATGGAGAATACCACCAGAAAGTGGTCTGTCCAGGGGATTGGCTCCACTGTGGAGACCTCAACCCCTCCCCAGTTAGCAAAAACCGGGTCCAGAAGATGACCTTGACGATGCGTGGGACTTGAGAGCTTGAGTTCAAGCTGAAGGGCTTGAATGTCCCTACAGAACTCCTCCACTCCTTTGTCCTCTGGGCTATTCAGATGCAGATTCAAATCACCCAGTAGGAGGAATTTATCCCTACGTAACGCTGCCTCTGTAGTGCTCTCTAACAGACTCTCCCTGAACTTGGTACAGGACCCAGGGGCTCTATATATAAGAAAGCCTTTAATCGTCATTCCCCCATTAACTTGTATGGTGAACGCTCCTGCCTCACTCTCAGCAATCGTGGTGGGCTCCAGTAAACATCCAAGAGTCATCTTAAAAATAATCGCTATTCCCCCTCCCTTCCCCACTAGCCTGTCCTGCCTGACCATGGAGTAGTTCTCAGGCATGGCCTCAATAATATCAGAGTCGGAGAACTGGTCCAACCATGTTTCCGTGAGGAATATTAGGTCAAACTTTCTCTCCGAGAGCAACTCGAATATGTCGAGTCTATGCTTACGCAATGATCTCACGTTGAGAAGACCGCATATTAACGCGGTTTGCTTCCCAGTACCTTGCAACACGGTGGTAAAACGAAACAGACAGTGAGCACATTCCGCATCTTCACCTGACATGCCATGCCTGCAAGGATAGGGGGTATCCGGACGTAGGCTGAGGAGCTGCTCCCTGTCCCAATAGATCTTACCAACAGGAACAGGGGCCCCAGCCCGCAGTCGGCTGCGGACGGGCGCAGACGGGCTCGACTTTGGCGACACTTCGGCGCGCCTTCGTCGCGCCCGCTGCGCTCGTCCGCTGCGCTTCCGGTGGTACATCAGCCTTTTGTATCCCTCAGCCCGTCAGCCTCCCAGCCACTAGACCGCTAACCGGCCCTCGCGCAGCGGAAGTGACTGCCTCTCACCTCCACGCCCTCCGCTCAACGGTGCTAGCCACCCTGTCGGAACGAGGCGTGGAGGAAGGATGGACAAGACAGCCGCCCCGAGTGCGTCAGGTGAGTCTGGGGAGTGCGGGGGGGGGGTGGAAGCCTCAGCCGCTAAGGGTACAGTCCACCAGAGTGGCCTGAACAAATGCCCTACAAAAATAAAAATAATTAAAAAGATACTCCGGTATCCGCTTTTAAAACCAAATGGCAAACAAACAGCAGTTTGAAATGTCAGCGCGCTGGCACCACGCAAGCAGCTATGAGCCCTGCCACTGCCCACTCACCACCACTCAAATGAATCTTGTCTTAATAGTTGGGGGACTGAATTTGTCCATAGAGACTTCTGCGTGTAGATAGTCTAATGCTGTCTAACAGTGGTGTCTGTACTGGACTGGCTACGCTGTAGTCAGGTATCTGGCGGCGTTCTGTGCTGCGATCTCTATTGCAGTCTATGCAGTCAATAATAAACATGTGAATGTGAGCATTCATTCCTGGCCACCAGTACATCTCTTTAACAGTTGATATCGTTTTAGAGATCCCTAGATGTATCAGACCCTCTCCCAAATCTGCTTCGTATATCAAAGCTATTCTACGTTTCCTGTTTGGAATCACTCTACCCCCACTCCAGGGATTCGAGCAAAAGGAACGGAGTTCGCATCAATTATATAGGAGTATTCAAGTGGAAATTTATTAGGTAACGCTGCACCGCTGCCTGTGCTTGAAGCATTGACAGATAGCATTATTTCGCCATCTATTTTCGTTTTTGAACTAATGATTGCAGCTGCGGAAGCCGTTTGCACAGCTGCCTTCGTGCCTTCATCAGCCAATGAATTCCCTTCAACGTGAACGCCATCACGTTGATGACTCAGTGTATGTATCACGTGTGTGTTTTGTAGTTCTTGTTGTAACTGAACTACTTGTTCCCAAAGCAATTTATGCTTAATTGTGCCACCTTTTGCATCTTTGAAACCGGTTTGAATCCAGTTTAGCAAGTATTCATTGTAAGATTGAACACAATAATACGAATCGCACACTATGAGTGTGGGGAATTCGCGGTCCGTATTCTCTTGTGCCGTCTTAAATGCTTGTAGTTCAGCTCACTGAGCTGTACAATCTTCTAGAGATTGTGTTTTAGTGACCATTGGTCAGAATTTGCCATCACGCCAACGACCTTTAACGATCACGCACGCCGCCCTATAGGCTTGTTTACTCAACGTAGCGGGTTGAGCTGATCCGCCAGTATAAATTATACATACATACTGTTCTAGAGGCAGCATTTCAGTAGGCAGATGACATGCTTGTTGGTATTGTAAAAATGCTTGTGTTTTCAAATAAGGATCAAAAACGTATTCAACATCTGTCGCAGCAAGAGAATTAACCCACTGTATCCATCTCGGATGTAAAGCTTCAGCATTAGGAATGCTCGCTTTCATCACTGCCTCTACGGCAGGTACAGGTGTAACAACCATTATGCGCTTACCCTGTGCGAGGGCTCTCTCTTTTGCTACCGCAGTTTGAACAGCTATCAGAATTTTTTCCGTAGAAGTGAATGTTATTTCTGCTTGTGTGTACAAATGTGATTTGTAAGCTATTGATACTTTTTCACCTTCTTTAAAAGTTAAGTACGTGAATCCGCATTGTCCTGGAATGATCCGGATCACTAAGTTGCGTATGTCTACGCGTGTTTGCAAATGTTTTGTCGCTAACATGTCTGTTTGCAATGAACGCAAAATTTCTGTGTGTTTTTGTGTCCAATTAACTGCTTTAAAATCAGGTTTGATTAATTTGTAGAGAGGTTTTACCCTTTCTGCGTAATTTAGAATGTATGTTCTTCCAAAGTTCAGGAAACCTAGAAATGACTGTACGTTTTTCAGCGTTTTTGGCGGTTGGAGCAGCACACATTTTTCTAAAAAGTTTGCTGCCAGGCTCTTGCCTTCACTTGATAACTCATATCCTAGAAAAAGGACTTTGAGATGGACAATTCTCGATTTCTTAAAATTGAATTTATACCCTTCAGAGGCGAAGCCAAGTATAATGGTGTGCACCCTGTTCAAGTGCCTGTCCAAGTCATTGTCTGTCAGATAGATGTCATCCACATATGACAACGTTTCGTCATCATACGTTTGTATTAACTCTGTTACCCTTACTGAGAATAACCAAGGACTATTCTTGAATCCCTGAGGGAGACGACAGAAGTGAATCTGTGTCCCCATAATTGAGAAAGCGGTCAAATACCTACTTTCTGGTGCAATGTTTTGACAGAAGAAACCGTTAGAAATTTCTAAAATGGTTTTACATTTTTTACGCACAATGTTATTTATTAATGCTGTATTGTGTGCATTTTGTACTGCAAACGTTTTGCAACGAGAGTTTAAGTGTCTGTAATCCAAAACTAGACAATATGTATTGTCTGGTTTGAAGACAAAGGATTGTTCATTGACAAGGTGCATGTTTCAATCACCCTCTGGTATTCAAGTTGATCTAAGATCTCCCTGACCTGTTTTTTTAGCTTCCTGCTTAATTGGGTACTGATTTGTGCAGTTGGTTGATTTATTTTACTGGATTTTATGGTGAGGGGAATCCTCATCCCATCCTACATGATTTTTGTATAATGCGGGAGCTTGGGCAACTGCCCATTTCCTGGCATGAGTATATTTTAAATGAATTGGAATGTGGTTGGAGAAGGCTGGCATAATGATGTCTTCGCCATGTGGGCACTCCCTGACAAATTCTGGTGGCCAGTCTTGTTCAGCAAGAAGAATGTCATAACCCTTAGAAAGCCGCTCCCAAAAGAGTGCTCTCACTTTTCTTGGTATGTCCCCCTCCATCCGGAGTGCTACTTCATTTAACTTATGTGGAGAACTAAACCCTGGTATCTGCAGTTTCAACTTGGATGAATTCATTAAAGTCCACTGTCCCCGGATTATCCTTCAAGTTCTTGTGAGCTATGGTGACTTCTGCTGCACTGTCCAACATTGTCCGAGCCCATTTCCCGTTCTTGAGTTGTGTCCTCTAGATCCTCGGCATGTCTGATTTTTAGACCTGCTACCTTCATTTTGGTGAATTGAGGTTTCTTGTTTTTCTGAACGTGTTGATCGTCTTTGGACTTCACGTGTTCTACCTTGTGTTCTGACCCTCCTCTTCTTTCTGATTTCTGTGATGAAGTCTGAAAGGTACGAGAGGAACGTGTATCAGTATCTTGATATCTTTCAGGTTTTCTCAAATTATCCCTATTCCTGAGGTTATACCTCCTTTCAGAGGGCTCCTTTTGAGGAGACCTACCACGGGAATGAGAATGTTTCTCTGTAGAAGTTTGTTTAGTGTTTCCCACTTCTTTTTAGAAGGAGTAGGAGTGTTTTTAATAAAGACCTTCTCAGAACTTTCAGACAGTTGGGGTTTTAATTTAATAATTCTATTAAATTTTGTATATTACTAAGTAATTGTTCGTCCGACATTGCTTCAATGTCAGGGTCAGGTATGTAGCCGGCTAAGGCTGACCATGTTGCTCCTGGTCTACCTAGTGAACCGAGCTTGGTAATGTGACTTAAATGTTTTAGGGTGCCTTTAAACTAGAGCTCATTCTCCTGGTCTGTGGGTGAAATTTCAATATTCTCGAAAGGAATGTATTCCGTTGGTGGATCATCTTTTTGTAGAAGTGAAACACATGTGTTATTGGATTTGCTTCAGGGAAGACTATCCATGAATAGAATACCTCTGTCTGGTGATATTCATGTTCCTCTATCACAAAAACTATTCTACCACCCCTCGATGTTAGGCCATTTATTCTAAGTTTTATAGTGATGGCTTTCCATAAATTTATGGGAATGCATATAGCATCCTTGTCGGTTTCTTGGAAACCTGTATAGTCTAAAGCTTGTGCGACATCATCGCCTGTAGCTCCATTTGTCCCGGGATTGCTATCCCCTGTTAGGGACATTTTGTTGACTCAAAGTTTGCAGAGCAAGTTTAAAGGAAACAAAGATAAGGTGCACAATATTTTGGAACACTGTATCCTTCAACGTTGAACTAACCAAAAAGCTAATACATAGGATGTTCATCCTACTCAGCTATGGCGGATATTATCCTTTACCCACTCCAGACGTCTATTGGAGTATTACGGAGAAAGGGGTCTCTGAGGAAAGCACAACTGAGTTACTTTAGTATCTAGCGTTAAATTAGTGCCTTACCAAACGTTAAGCGCCATGTAGTGTAGTTCCTATATTCCCAATAGGCTCTGCGCATTGGAATAATATACCCTATAGATATGACATAGGGCTTAGGTAAGTATGTCTCTATTGAAAATACTAAACTTAACAGTAAGTGCCAGCTAGCTCAGAGGTCACTGGAAACTTTCTCGAATACACAAGAAGGGATTAGTTTCTGACAACCGCATATTATGACGACTTTGTTTCCCTAGGACTGGAACAAATATCTTCAGAGTTGTGTAAACAATAGATAACTATTTTACTCAGTCAATCATGCATTCTTCATTTCTACGGAGTTGCAGAGAAAATAGAGACGGCGTTTCAATAAAAAGGGTTTATTGAACAGTCTTCTTTCTCATGCAAGAGCGGTGAACTGCTACAATCGTTAGGCAGAATGCAAAGTATAATGCGTACAGCGGAGCAGTAATATAAAATAATACTGTAAGAGCATTGTATGGTTTCTAAGCCATATAAAAATACATACAAAAATAACACAGGCTAAAAATACTCAACTGGTGCTTCTAAAATACGCCTACCCCAATGTAACTAACCTAAATCTGGTACGAGGGAAGACGTAAGTATGGTCTTTAGCATAGGTTTAGTTTTTGCCAAGAATTGCCAAAGGTTTCTCTAGGTTCTAATCAGCTCCATACCTTAAAATGAGGGAGGTTTGGTATCTCTGTCTCGAATTCGATTTCCCAACACACTGCAAGGGGAGTCAGAAACACTGGAGCTGGAATCTCGGCAGAGGAGGACAGCTTCCTATCAGTGAGTCAGCTGGAGACTCGGCTTCCTTCGGAACTTGCTGTAGCGAGATGCGTCGGGCAAGTAGGTAGTCGAACTGCACCATACCACACCGTGCTTTGCCACAGCAAGTGAAGGTATATTTATACCTTGAAGGTGTTTAGGAATGTTACCTTTGATGTAAAGTCGGGCATATGAACATCATGAATGAACCCCTAAGGAATAGATGTTCATGTAAAATAACTGAGTTCTTGGAGAAATCAATATTCAAGCAAGGAGAAGTCCCTAACGGCTTAAGAGTCTGGTTTTCCAAAAAATCATTGTGACGTAGATGAACGGATGGAAGTAGCCATGCTTGTATTTTGGCTGCATGGGCTATGACTAAATAAGGGCTTGGTTTCTATGCCTATATAAGGGTAACGCAAATTATACCTATATAAGGGCATGAATCGGGAAATTTCATTCAGAATCTAAAACACCATACAACACGGGAGGCAGCAACTTAGGCAGTAACAGGTTACCTTGCTTCTTAAGAAACTGTGGAAGTTTAATGTAACAAAAAAAATGTACATCAAGATGTTGGCTGCCTTAATGACACATATCCAGGAGATGAAACTTGAAGCGTCAGAGCACAGCATGCCTGGGCTGGGGCTGTCCGGTGTAGTGGACACTAGTTGGGCTGTTAGGCATGCTTGACCGGTTTCTTTTCCTTGAGTTACTTGATTGTTGTTTCAAGTTCCTTACTTCTTAGGTCCATCAGCTTAAGCTTAACTCTTCTTAGTTGGCACTTTGAGTGTAGATAAATCCCATCAAGATCAATGCCAAAATGTAGTGGGCTGGTCCCATGTGTTCAGGTGACATAGTAGACATAGTCGAGTTCAGATTGATGTGATTTATGTAGAAGTTACAGTAAGTCCCACCAGGAGCAGCCTCCTAGCTGCTCAGCCCATCTTCCAACTGACAACACTCACACACCAGGCACCCAAGCATTCCACTCATGTCACTCATGCCAGCATTCTACATAGAACACTCACATTGGCTGAGCAACTAGGGACAAGGTGAAAGGGAACATTAGAGCATACCATGAGAATACTACAGTGGTTGATCCCAATGGTTATTTAAGAATTTATTCTACCAACAAAAAACTGCCTTTGATGTGTGTCTGGATGATTCATCAGAGCTTGCCACTATTATGGAATCATTCGATAAAATCACTAAAACAATTAAGGCAGGCCTTTCGGTACACCACAATGTTAGTAAAGTAAACAGAAAACCCTGGTTTGATCATGCTTGTTCAGAGGCACATAAAAACCTAAAGCTGGAGTTAAAGAGCACACCTAGGAATCCTTTGGAGGTCCAGCGTAAGAGACGGCTGTACAAGCTCGCAATAGTAAATCGCAAAAGGAGCTTAAAAAAAGGGCTTGGGACAAACTGTATGAGGCCAGTTGCAATAATGACCCTACCTCATTCTGGCGTGTAGTTAATTCACCTTTTCTTAGTAAGGATAACAAGCCTAAAGTAGAGGTGGCAGTGAATGAAGAGTACTGGGTATCTCATTTCTCTAAACTATACTCAGACCCTGCAAAGTGTGCTGGTAATAAGATAAAAGAGGTCCCATTGATGGATAGTACTTCTGCCAGTGAGGAACATGATTGGCCAGATCTCAATTTCTCTTTAGAAGAAGTTACCCTGGCCTTGAGCTCAAGTAAGGGGGTAAAGCCCCAGACCTGACGGGGCTTCCATCGGCTTGTTTAAAGCTAATTTGGAGCTTTGGGGCCCTATTTTGACTATTGTTTTTAAATCATGTCAGAGTATAGGGTTTCCTTCCTCATGGTCAGAGCCCATATAGTGCCAATATATAAAAAAGGAGACCATGATTCACCTGCTAATTATAGGCCCATCTCCTAGATTAGCTGGTTAAGGTTGTGGGCCGTATAATTTTAAGTAGACTCCAAATTTGGGGTGATGGTAACAACATATTTTCTGACTTACAATACGGCTTCCAAAAAGGTTCAGGGACTATAGACCAAGCCATCAACTTAAACCTGATCATGAGCAAATATGCCTGCTTTAAAGGAGGCAATTTATTTTTAATTTTTGTTGATCTCTCGACTGCTTTTGATTCAGTAATTCTCAACAAACTCTGGTCTGTTTTGACCTCTTTGGGAATTGGCAAAGCAATCATTAGCTTTTTGAGACACCTATATTCCACAAGCCGTGCTATGGTTCGCTTTGACATTAAGGACGAATATACCCGTAGTTTCAATATCCAAAAAGGAGTTTGTCAAGGGTGCGTGCTTGCACCATTTTTGTTTAATCTATACATCAACAACCTAGACGAGACCCTTGCTAACTGACGTTTGGATTTGCCACAAATTAAACAGCGTCCAATTCCGGTCCTGCTTTACGTGGACGACGCGGTCCTTATGGCGCGTACCCCACTGGCCCTACAGCAGCTTCTTGACAACTTTGTGCACTTTATGGATCATCTGGGGCTGAGACTTAATCTCAGTAAAACTTATGCCATGAAGGTAGGCAGAAGTTTCACCAAAATGCGCAATATCTACATAGGGGAAGATGTAATTCCTCTTCGCTGTTTGCTGCACTGCTGGTGGGGGCTCAACTGGACCACAAGCCCCAGGACGCTGCGGGGCGCGCACTGACCAACCCGCCCCTCCCCCTCCGACCGGGGGCTTTAATCACTGCTCGCGTCTCCCGCTCTGCGAGAGACGCTTCGCTGTTTGCTGCACTGCTGGTGGGGGCTCAACTGGACCACAAGCCCCAGGACACTGCGGGGCGCGCACTGACAAACCCGCCCCTCCCCCCTCTGACCAGGGGCTTTATTAACTGCTCGCGTCTCCCGCTCCGTGGGAGACACTTCGCTGTTTGCTGCACTGCTGGTGGGAGCTCAACTGGACCACAAGCCCCAGGATGCTGTGGGGCGCACACTGACCAACCCGCCCCTCCCCCCTCTGACCGGGGGCTTTATTAACTGCTCGCGCTGTTTGCTGCATTGCTGGTGGGGGCTCAACTGAACCACAAGCCCCAGGATGCTGCGGGGCACGCACTGACCAACCCTCCCCTCCCCCTTTCAGCTGCAAGGTATAAGGAGCCCATCCCCTCCGGGACACGCGACGCGGGCGGGCGCCGGGCTAAGCCTGGGCAAAGGGCGGGCCGTCTGTGGCCGTCAGGGGTCGGAAGAGGCCGGGCCGGGCCACCCCTCAGAACACTTCAATGGGTAAGCGTAAACAACAATGCAATGGGGAGCAGGAGAGGAAAAAGGCTAAGGTCCCGAGGAAGTCGGAATCGATCATTTCATATCTGACATCAGCTGTGGGGGTTTTATCTAAAGAAATAGCTAATGCGGAGAAAGAACTGGGCTTGGCCCCTCCCATTATAATCCCCGGAAAGCCTGTCCCTTTGCCGTTGCCTACATCCAATATACCTTTGGAGCCGAACATTGTGATCACAACCCCACAAATGATGATTGACCCTCAAACTGTCCCCGCAGATACAGCGGCTGCTGTTGGTGAAATGGGTGGGGAATGTACGGGCGCCCCGGCACAACGTACCTTGGGTAAGCGTAGATTGACTAAGAAGCCCCCAAAGCGACAAAAACATACTGCTACTGCACATCGTATGGACTCAAATACCACTGATCATGTGGCGGAAAAGGTGGAGGAGCTGTTTGCCTCACGGCTGAAGTCAGCCCTAGTGGGTATTGCTAAGGACATTGTGGACTTTCTCAATACCTGCGTGGCGGGTTTGTTAAAGAAATGTGAAAAAAACGACCTGTTTATTAAAGAGTAAATAGGCCAACAAGGGCGACCCAGTTAGGCCCAGGTAACTCAACCTGTTAAACTTAGGGAGGAAGAAGGGTCCTCGGGTGAATGTAATGCACATTTATTATCAGAACCTCTGAGCATAAATTCATGGAGTGCGATACGGGGAACGAGGGGGAAGTGTCCAGAATTGGTTAAAAGAAGCACATCTCCTGCTATTAATAATGCAGGGCTAGGGAACATCAATTCTGGAGTTAACAAATCTTTGAGGCCTTCTTCCCTTAGCCATAGTCAGGAGAACTTTCCCGGTATTACTCTAGATCTTCCCCCAGACGCCGCACCCCTGGTGGCTGTATTTTCAGGGGTCCCATCATTAAGAAACCGCGTGAGTGAATCTACTCATGACCTCCTTAACCTAGCCAGACATTGTTGCGCACAATATAGTAGCGGAGGTTTAGATATTAATAGATCTATTATTATGGCCAGAAGGGTTAGTTGGATCGGTCGTCGACCCAAGTGCATCAGGGGGGATTGTGTGGTTGTCAACTTTAACAGTCAGACAATAGCTGATAGACTGTTTTGGGATGCCTCAGAGATGGAAAATTCGGGCATTGGACCAGTACCTCTGGGCTATTTCTATCCTCCAGCAATGGCACACCCAATAAATCCTACTAGATATCTTTCACTGTCTACTCGTAGGAGGTTGATTGGGGTCTCCCAGACATCGGAGCTCAGGTCTTTCTTCCCTGACCCCTGGTCTCCGGATTGATCTCTGCCCCAGCTCCTCATGGATGATGAGGCTGTGACTTTACTGCGGACTGCCTTTCTCCCCCACCCCCGGACTTGCTGGCTATGGCAGCCCTCTTCCTGGACTTTCGGACCTGGACCTCTGTGTTCCCCACCATTTTCTTTTATGACTCGCTTCTTCTACCTTTCTCCTCCGCCATTTCAGTGATCTCTGACCTCCCTCCTCTGTCCTTGCGACCTTTCTATTGTCTCTCCTGTTGCCTCTGACACACTCCTCGCTGTCTCACTCATAACTATCTGCTTCCCTCTCTCGTTTGTCTCACTTTCCTGCCTTTCTCTGTCCCCCCCCCGGGTGCTGTGACTGCATCCCCCCTCCGACCCCACTTCTTGGAACTGTGCTTTTCTGTATATAGAGATAACTCTACTCACTAGTATATGCAGTAGACCTTTGCACTCTCTACCTTTCCTAAGTGACTCTTAGAATATATCCATTTGTATCCCTTCCCTCTGTATATAGAGATAACTCTAATCACTAGTATATGCAGTAGACCTTTGTATATCTACCATTCCTACGTGACTCTTAGAGTATATCCAGTCATATCCCTTCCCTATGTATATAGAGATAACTCTAATCACTAGTATATGCAGTAGACCTTTGTAAATCTACCATTCCTACGTGACTCTTATAGTATATCCAGTCATATCCCTTCCCTATGTATATAGAGATAACTCTAATCACTAGTATATGCAGTAAACCGCTGTGCTCTCTACCATTCCTATGTGACTCTTAGAGTATATCCATTTGTATCCCTTCCCTATGTATATAGAGATAACTCTAATCACTAGTATATGCAGTAGACCTTTGTACTCTCTGCCATTCCTATGTGACTCTTAGAGTATATCCAATTGGATCCCTTCCCTATGTATATAGAGATAACTCTAATCACTAGTATATGCAGTAGACCTTTGTACTATCTACCATTCCTATGTGACTCTTAGAGTATATCCATTTGTATCTCCTCCTTGTGTGACTTTACATCCTGTACATTTGCAATTTTTTCTGTTTGTATCCTTTATGTAACGCATGTAATCCTAAGTCCTTATGTTTTTCAACTGGTTCTTATGTAAAGCGCTCTGACACCTTCGGGTAAAGTTTGCGCTATATAATTCCCATAAATAAATAAATAAATAAATAAACAAACCATTGGACACACAGAGCAATATAGTAGGGGGTTCCCAGCAGAGGGTTGAAAGAGTCATATCAGCTTTAGCACCAACTCGCTCCCCCCAAGACAGTTAAATATGGAGACAGGTCTTTCTAATAGCTTTTCTCCCCTGATACATATGGAAGCAATTGATTGACAATATGCTACTAACCAATGTCATGGGGAAATAGTTGCTGATGTTAACCTGACAGCACCATGTAAGGTCTTGAGTTGGAATGTGGCGGGCATTAGGCTCAAAAGAACTGATGACATCTGGGTGGGTTTTGTGAAGCAACATGATATTATCGCCCTCCAGGAAACATGAGATGTTGCGGAAAATTTTAGTATGGATGGTTACTCAAGTTTTGTTGCCCCAGCTTCTCTAGGGACTGCCGGCAGATCAAAGGGAGGTCGAATCCCCCTCATCTCACTTAACTTGAAAGGTGTTTTTAAAAGGCAGGAGCTAGATTCCAGTAATATTTTGATCTTGGAGTGGAGCGTTCCAAACTCGCCAAATGTTTTAATAATTAATTTTTATAATGCTAAAGATGGCGTCCAGATCAATGAGCACTTGGGCGCTCTGGATCTTTTTTTGTCAGACTATAAAGTTAATCAGAACACTGCTTTTGATGTTATTCTCATGGGAGATTTTAATATACATCCTTGCAGATGGGACTGCCACCTGGGTGATCCCCAAGGGCCGCCTAGCGCTGTGGTTTTACATTTTGAACACAGCAGGCAGGGAGAGGCCCTAGAGGACCTCCTATCTAATATGAATTTATTTGAGTTTGACCTTGGGGAGGGGGTGGAGAGGGCCCCTACCTTTATAGGAAGAGGGTCAAATACAGTTATTGACTACATTTTTATATCGTCTGCTGTTTTACATAGGATTATATCCTATAAAGTGGTGTCTTCGATATTTAGTGACCATAACCCAGTCCTATTAGAGATGGACCTAGGGGAAGTGAGAGGCCCGAAGGGCAAAGGGAGGGGGGAGTCTGGAATCTTGTCCACAAAATACCAGTGGAGAAGGATTAAGTGGTCCAGGATGGTCCCGGAAGTCTTTTTTGAGGAACTCTCCACTAAGGCAAATGCAAATTTGGCAAACTGTTTAGACAGCTCTGCGCCTAGTGCGGAAATTATTGGAGCCTATGTTGCTGTATGTAGCCAGATTGCAAAGGACCTAGAGGTTGAAAATATAGATAAACCTAATAAGGCACAAAGATAGTTTGACAGTAGTTGCTCCAAATCCCATGGTTCCCTTCTCCGAGTGCTGAAAATGAGGCCTAGAGATAGGGCTCTTGTCTCAAAGTACCGGAAGATGTATAAAATGGCTATTGCCGGATGCAAGTAAGAAATTAAAGAGGAGGCTTGGAACAATCTTCTTTCAATAGAAGTGCTGCATGATAGCAGTAAGTTCTGGGCAACTATAAACCATCAGTTTTTCTCAGAACAGGAGAACTCAAATATGGATTGTGTCACTCCTGATGAATGCTGGCTCTCACATTTTAGGGAAATCTATGATAATGAGGGTCTAGAGTCGCTGGAAGAGGCTAACATCCCCATTCAGGGTGCGTCCCCTGTAGTCTTCGAGGTGATTGATGTGGAAAAAGCAATCGAAGATATGTCAAAAAACAAAGCGCCAGGCCCTGATGGGGTACCAGCGGACTTATATAGATGTTTTCCTAAATTTTGAGCAAATATTCTGACTAATGTCTTCAATGCCTCTAATACAGCTGGGTTTCCAATATCATGGGCTACATTTGTCATAGTTCCGATATTCAAAAACGGGGTTAGAGGGGACCCCTCGTGCTATAGACCAATCTCTTTGATAGACTCAGCAGTTAAGATCTTGGGCAGAGTCATTTTGTATAAACTTAGGGATTGGTTAGATGGCAGGGGTGTCCTCTCTAACTTTCAATATGGTTTTAGAGAACATAGGAGCACCTTGGACCAATGCCTGAACTTACACCTCCTTATTCGTAAATATACAGTGGCCAAAGAAGGATTTTTGTATATGGGTTTTATGGATCTCTCCTAAGCGTTTGATCTAGTAAATCAGTCCAAACTCTGGTCAATCTTGCGAGAAATAGGTATTGACCCACCACTGTTAATTGTTTAGGTGCCTTGCATCTGGACCTTTTAGCGTCAGTTAGGGTCACTCGGGAGGGACGATGCACCAGCCATTTTAGTTCAAAGAGGGGCGTCAGACAAGGATGTATTCTGGCCCCCCTTCTATTTACTATATACATCAACGGTTTAGAGAAGTCTCTGGGTGTGGCCACGTTGGATGTCCCGCGTATAGGGGAGTCTGTTATACCGGTACTCCTATATGTTTTTCAACTGGTTCTTATGTAAAGCGCTCTGACACCTTCGGGTAAAGTTTGCGCTATATAAAATCGCATAAATAATAAAATAAATAAATACGCGGATGATGCAGTTTTATTGGAACACACTGGTCTTGGTCTCCAGAGGCTACTGGATCATTTCGGTTGCTTCATGAAGTCCTTGGGTTTAAAAGTGCACAATAAAAAGTCGCATGTCATGGTGGCTGGGGTTTGAAGTAGGAAACGGAAGATAAAAACCTTTTTTTGTAATGGTGCCGAAGTAACCAAGGTCCCGGTTTTCACATATCTCGGGGTCCTCTTCGATGACAAAGGAGCCTGGGTGCCTCAGCAAAAGCTTAACAGCAATACTGTAGCTAGATCTACCTCAGCACTCCTGGGTTTTGCTAAGCAGCTTGGGGCAAGACCATTGGAGGCAATATTAAAAATGTATAAATTCAAATGTTTGGCGATTGCTACTTATGGTGCATCTTTATGGGGCTATACATCTCAGGATAAGATACAAGTGGCGGAAAATAAGTTTTTAAGATCACTCCTAGCAGTTCCCCAGTCGACCCCAACCTATTCTCTACACACAGAATTAGGTTTAGGCTATATTACAGATCAGTTAAGAGTTGCTCCACTGATCTGTTGGGTGAAAACCTGGTTGAACAAAGAAATCACCTTGTACCATCAGATCCTCAGTGATTGTGTATCCATGGACATGGTAAACAGGGTCCCATGGCTGGTGTACGTTAGAGCGATGTTCACCAAGCTTGGGCGCCCTGAGATATACACATCACGTGAATGTATTAAAAAAGAAGATATAAGCTGGATTAAGATCAATTTTTTGAATATGCTAGAAATGGAACGGGAGGAGCGGGAGTTAAGGAAACCGTGTGTTAAAGCAAATTATGTATTATTAACTACCCACTCAATGGAACCATATCTAAAAATTGTAACAAAGCCATTTCATCACCAGCTGTTGATTAGATTCCGTTTTAACCTTATCCATTTAACTCTAGGAGTTTTTCCAACATGGGGCAAACCAGAAAATTCCATGCCATGCCCCTGTGATAATTTTTCTACACAAGACACGTTGCATTTTGTTATGTTTTGTGAGTATTATTCTGAGATCCAAAAATAATTTCTAAACCCAATTCTAACAGAGGCGGGTTTTTTACAAGTTAGGCCCGCTTTGTTTTATTTGCAAACGCTAAGTAGCGGGAAACATCCTTTACAACGCAACTTTTACAACGCACTACCATTACGACGCAACTTTTACAACGCAAGTTTTTACAACAAATTGCGCTGGGGGGCGCTCTAGGGTAGGGAATAGTTTAATTACTATCCAACACCTTCCCTACTATCCACGGGGACTGGAGTTGGAATAGTAAATTAAACTATTCACTATCCAGCGCCCCCCAAACGCAAGTCGTTGTAACGACTTGCGTTGTAAAACCTGCGTCGTAATGGCATGCATTGTAAAAGCATGCGTTGTAGTGTCATACATCCCTAAGTAGCACGCGTGATATATATTGCGTTGCTAGTTTTCTGGTGGCTGCTGCCCGTATCAACAACAAAAAGATTGTCCGTCCATAGCATCCTTGCCTGACATTTAGCTGGTTTAGTTTTCTGTTTTTATTTTTTTTTTAAATATATGATGTATACTTTTGCTTTATTGTATAATGTATACTGATTGCACTGATTGTATATATATCAAATTGTAATTTTTAAAAATGTGTTTTTATCTTGTCTTTTATGATTTTAAGTAATCGAATAAAGTGTTTTGACTGACTGACTGACCTCTAACTCCTACATTTACCTATTTGGGTATTTTATTTGACAGCGAGGGGAATTAGTCCCAAAAATGTTTAATTTATCAGATCCATTATGGCTTTGTGTAATTGTGCAAGGAAAATGTAAACAGCTGAGAGAAATTTCTTAGATTTACAATGCAAAATATAGAACTATCACCATGAACGGCTCAGGGTTGTGGGGTTATACGAATCTGAAACCACTTCAGGTGATTGAAAATATCTTTTGGCACTCCGGTCTAGCTGTTCAAATTTTGTGTGCCACTCTGAATTTATTTATTTATTTTATTTATTTTATTTTGAAAGTTTTATATAGCGCGAACACGATCCTTGCAGATATCAGAGCGCTTTACACATACATGGGATAAGAAAAACGAGCGAGTGATTAACAAAGATTTTGTGTATGGAGGAGCTGTAGGTTTTCAATGGAGAGCAAAATAAGATAGGGACACAAGGAACATAGTAGATTGGACAAGATATGTAGTAAAAGGATAAATGAAGAGTCTCAAGAAATCCAAAGCAAATGTTCAGGTGAATTTAGCCATGAGGATCGCTTTTACTTCTTTTTAAAAAAATGCAGTGGAGGAGATAAGTCTGGTTTCTGGAGGGAGGGCATTCCAGATCCTTGGTGCCATTCCTGAGAAGGAGCGTTTATACGATTTTTCCATCCGGAATCTTTGAGGTTTCAGAAGAAGATTTTTTGTGCTTCTAGTGGCTCTTGAGCCACCTGAAATTGTCAGTTTCTGGGTGAAGTAGCTGGGCGAGTTGTGGTGTACAGCCATGTGTGTCATGCAGGCGATTTTCAGATGGATTCTAGCTTCATAAGGCAGCCAGTTCAGGGATTTTAAGTCAGGGGAAATGTGCAAGCGTTTTTTTGATCCAGTGATAAGTCTCGCTGCAGCGTTCATAGAGGCTCTTAGTGGTGCGGTTGCTGATAGGGGGAGTCCACAGAGGGCGACACTTCCATAGTCTATCCGAGGAATGACTAGGGCTAGTACTGCGGTTTGGAAGTCCTTGGCTGGGAGGAAGGGTTTAAGCTTCCTCAAAGTATTGATTTGGAAATTAGCTCCCTTAGTTGCCTTGCTGATATGATGTTGCATATTGAGGTTGGCGGTAAGGGTTACACCTAAAGATTTCGCTGAGTCCACGATGGTAGGTTGGACATTGAGTGCAGTTAGGTGTTTAAGCCAAGTCTGAGTGATAGGGATTTTAGCGGGAGGGCAAATAAGATGGAATTCCGTTTTAGAGCGTTAAGTTTGAGGTGATTCTCGGCCAGCCATGTCTGTGTGTTCCTAAGCTTTGAGTTGAGTAGTTTGATGTATTCAGGGGATTGTATTTTGAGGTAGAGTTGGGTGTCATCTGCGTACATGTGAAATTGTACATTAGATGCTTCCAGCAATGTGGTGAGTGGCTCCATGACTAGATTGAACATTGTTGGGGATAAGGAGGATCATTGTGGGACGCCTAGTGTTACAGGAACGTGTGAGGACATCATGTTGTTGATCTTGAATTTTTGAGACCGGTTATGCAGAAAGGAGGTAAACCACTTGAGAACAGTCCCTGATAGACCCATTCTGATATTCAACAGCTCGAGTAAGCTCTCGTGTTTGACGGTGTCAAAGGCTGATGAGAGATCGAGCAGGATGAGGAGGCACGTATCGTTCTGATCTAAGATTTGGAGGGCGTCATCAATTATGTGTGTCATGGCTGTTTCCGTGCTGTGTCCTGCTCGGAAGCCTGATTGATGAGAGTTGAGGAGGTCAAACTGATCAATGTGTTTTGTCAATTGGTGGTGTACACATTTTTCCAACAGTTTGGCCAGGGTAGGAATATTGGAAATAGGACGGTAATTGTTTAGCTCCGTAGGGTCTGCTGTGGGTTTCTTGAGTATAGGCGAAACTTGTCCCACTTTGAGGGAGTCGGGGATGAGTCCTTGTTGAAGTGAGCTGTTAATAATTTTGGTCCAAAGCGGGAGAAGCAGTGGGATGAAGTCCTTTACAGCGTTTGCAGGAAGGGGGTCCGTGAGGTGATTAGAAGGTTTCAAGGTACTGAGCATTTTGCCAATTGTTTCTTCTGTGTAGGTGTCAAAGGACGACCTTGTAGCATTGTTTTTTGGTTCAATGGGTGTTATGCTGTGGGGGCTGGAGTAAAGGCTTAGATCATTGAGGAGATCATTCCTGATGTTATCTGTCTTTAGATTAAAGAAAGCAGAGAATTATTCACATGACGGTAGAGTGCTCGTCGTGTTATGTGATTGTTGAGGTTGTTCCTTGGATTGGGTTTTGATTAGCTCAAACAATTTTTTGGGCCGGTTTTTTGCTCGGTCAAGCTGGTGGCTGAAGAAATCTGCTTTCGAGATTTGATTTTTCTAAAGTACGCGTTTCTCTTTTTCTTAAGAGTTTTAAGGTGCAAAGCCGTGGGGGCTGATTTCCAGTTGCGCTCTGCCAGTCTCATGGCTCGTCTATCTTCGTTAAGCATACCATCGTACCATGGTTTGGAGTTCTTTGCGGAGACTCTCTTAAGTTGCAGGGGGTGACCTCATTGATTATTGAGGTCATAGAGTTACGGTAATGGTCGGTGAGAGCCTGAACGTCTGAGGCACCGGTTGTGGGAAGGAGAAGATTGCAGCTGGGGGGAGGTAATGAGTTGGGGTTGAGTTTCTTCAGGTCTCGTTTCCAGACCTTAAGTTTGGTGGATTGAACCGGGTTGAGTTTAACATTTTCGTTGATGAAGAATGTGATAATGTGGTGGTCAGACCAGTCACAGGGTTGGATTGACCCAAGTTGGGTAGATTCCTCTTTGGAGATGATTAGGTCGAGGATAGAGCCTTTGTCATGAGTGGGGCTGTTGCAGATTTGGGTGAGGTCTAGAGCGTTGAGGAAGTTTTTGAGACTATTTACCACTGCGTCATTGTGATCATTCCAGTGGAGGTTGAAATCACCAAGGAATATTTGAGCGTTTTGACGACCGGAGTTGGATGTGATCGTGTCCATGAGTTGTTGGGTGAAGGTGAGGTTGTCCCCAGGTGGGTGGTAAATAATATGTAGAGAGCATATTGGTTTGCCCTCGCTGATGACGTCGAGGCAGATGTATTTACAGGAGGAGAGTATAGGGGAAGTAGCTCTAGTAACTGAGAGGTTGCTCCTGTAAATGCATGCGATTCCACTGCCTGTCTTGCCATTCCTGTCCAATCTAATGATGTGGTAATTGGGGGGAACTAGAATGTCAATGATTGGCGATGAGGATTCTGTTAACCAGGTTTCAGTGAGAATAGTCAGGTCAAGGTCCAGTGCGTTGATGAGGTCAGCTATGTCAGAGGAATGTCTAGGGGCCGATCTGCAGTTGAGTAGTGTGCACTTGAACCACGGGGTGATAAGGGAGGAAGAGGGGTCTAGAGTGAGGGAGACTTTTTTAAGGTTATTAGGGACGGAGCCTCTATTGTTGTGTGTGGGGGGCCTAAGTGGGTTGGAATGGATAGTGGGAATGGGAAGGTGTGTGGTGGCTATGTGGTTCGGGAGAACGTGATCATAGGAGCGTACGAGGGAGCGTATGTCGTAGCCCGAGAGTGGATTGATGGTACGTCGAGGGCGGGTGGCGGAATTACGAGCGGGGATTGAGGTCCAGTGTGGAGAGTTTTGTGTGGGAGAGTGAGTAGGATGGGTGGGGGACTTGTTAGGTGAGGATGTAATGGTGGGTGAGGGGTGTCTGGGTTTAATAGAGAATAACTCTTTGAAGGTATGAAGATCCTCTTTGATTTGGAGGAGGGTGGACAGAATCTTGTCCAGAGTGGAGTTAGGAATGGTGGTGTAGTTGGGGATGGAAGCTGTGAGTGAATAAGTGTCAAGGATACTGGAGTGGGGGGAGGGGTGTGACATTATGAGGGGATGGTAGGGTAGGGGGAGGGGTGGTGGGACTGGTGAGGGGATTGGTGGTAGGAGGGTAAGGGAAGGTGGGGGAGGAGTATGGACTAGGTGTGACGTGGGTGCAAATGTGGCAAAGGGGTTTAAGGGTGGGAGGGGAGAAGGTCCTGGGAGGGGAAATGGTCCTGTTGTGGGGTGGGAGAGTGGAGTTGAAGGAGGTGTGGGGTTCTGAGTGTCCAGCTGGCAGTGGGAGGGGAGGGGTATGGGAGAGGGAAGGGGGAGTGAAGGTGGGGGTGATGTAGGAAGAGGAGTGATCTCTGCCTGGAAACGGGGGGTGAGGTTACTATAACAGGTGAGTGTGTGTCTAGGATACTGGTGAGAGGGAGGAGGGGTGTGTCATTATGATGCGGTGCTAGGGTAGAAGGAGGGAAGGTGGGGGAGGTGAGAGGACTAGTGGTAGGAGGCGATGTGGAGTCTTGGGTGCTAGGAGTGGAGGTCAGTTGGGCAGGGGTCGGAGGATTGGAGACATGTTCTTCGAAAGTGGGGAACAAGTTATCGAACAAGTTAAGGTTCCGGTCCGTGGACTGAATCAGGATAGTACCTTTGTTGTAGATAGTGATGGTTGCTCTCGCTGGGAAGAGTTGGGATGGTGCAATGGAAAGCGCTAGGCCATGAGCGGACTTCCTAGTGGCGGAGATCGTGAGGAAGGTGAGGAAGGTTTTCCTCCATTGCGCTCTACGTTTAGTGTAGAAGATGATATCGGTGTTCTTGACTCCATTGTTTAGTGAGAAGTAAGGATCCGCAAAGGGGGTTCCAGGGTGGGACTTCAAAAAGTTGTGTTTAAAACGTTTGGCGGATTTTTTAGAGAGCTGGGGGAGTAACTGATTTTATAAGTGTGCATGCCTGTGGGTTCCATGTTGAGAACTGAGGTGTAGGTAAGTGGAGGATGTTGTGTAGGTAAGGGGAGGATATTGTAATGAGGGCTAGGAAATCTAACAGACTTGTCGACAGTGTTGATTCAGGGCTATTGTAATTGCGGGTAGGGTGTGGGTGGTTCAATTTAAAAAGTGGGCATGTTTGAATAGTGGGGGTGACTAGTCTAAAATGGCCGACTCCTTAGGCATGGTTAAGTAATGAGGGGTGACTAGTCTAAGATGGTCGACTCATTAGGGGAGATAGAGAATAGTTATGTAGTCCACTGTTTGTTTTCATGAGTTGAGACCAGGGGTGTTGTCCAGTTTCGCTTTCTATCCGGGGCTGATCGAGTAAGTCCAGTTTCTATTTTGCTAGTAGGTGATGAGGGTGGGGAAGTCAAGATCTATATCGATTTTGGTGATCTCAGTGCCAGGCAGTGTTGTTAGCCAGCCTTTGTAATGGCCAGTAAGTAATGGAGGCGATTTGTTACTGTAGTTTATGAGCCCGGCCATTTTGAGCCATTGTTCTCAAGGGGATAGAGGGATAAAAAATAAAAATAAAAATAAAGCAGAAACAATACCTTAGTGAGGTGATAGATGTCGTCTGATGTGTCAGTTGAAAGCCAGGTGAATAAAAGTAAAAGTAGAAGTACATATTGCATTGGTGGTTGCTACAGACAAGAGGCGCTGTAGATATCCTCCTGTGTGGTATTAACGCTGGGGTGTAATCCAGTTGGAGGTAGTTATATAATTGAAGGTATTGACATCCTTGTGTGCATTGTTTTCATATTCCGCTTTTCAAGAGGGGCGGAGCAGTGGTGAGAGACCGATCGGACTCTCTGTCATCATCGGGAATATGTTGAATATGTTGAAGCTCAGGGGTAGCTCCCGATGGTCCCGGAACAGCAAGGGGACTCCGGGGAAGCAGACCCGCGAGCGCCAGCGATCCCGCCAAAGTGGGGAGAGCCGAGCGCCCCAGGGGACGGGACGAGATCAAGACTCACAATGCAGGTCACCAGGCAGCCGGGGGTCAGTACGTCCCTGCGGGTTGCTGCCGAGGCAGTGAGGGGCATGTGGCGGCAGAGATGTGAGAAGGAGAGATCAGATGAGGGCTGAGGGCTGCGAGTAGCGCCCAGCCATCCAAGGCGTCCGGTCGGGTGCACAGCTCGCCGCCGAAGTGGGGAGAGCCGAGCGCCCCCGGGGACGGGACAGTGCAGGGCCTACGGTGGCAAGGAGCGCCCCGTGGTCAGACTAGGAAGGAGAGATGAGAGATGAGGGCTGCGAGTTGCACCGAGCCACCCAAGGCGCACAGCTCGCCGCGATAGGGGCTGGCAGCGAGAGCCCCTAGGTCCGCTCCTGGAGACTCGGTCGAGTCAGCTTCTGCCCTTCCACTCCGGATGCTTCTCCCTGGCTACCGTCGCCAGCACTCCAGATGGGTGCCGACCCAGTCCTCAGCAGTCCGGTGTAGGTGGGGGTGAACAGAAACACCTCCAGTCGACTCGGTCTCCTTCGATGGCCAGAACAGCTTCCCGTATGGCTGCAGGGCTGTCCGCAGATCAGGTTAAAATGAAGGAAAAATTGGAAGCGTCAGTCCAGTTACTTTTTCAGGTTATCTTCCTCACAATGGCAGATGCTAACAGGGATATTTCCAAAAAGGGGATCCCAAGCGATGGGGGCTCCTTCCAAGAGCTCCTACCAGGCGGCCTGATAAGAATCCAGACAGTCCTTCTTTGGCACAAGATGTGGACCTCGGACCACCTGGAATGTAATCGCTCTTTGGTCAAGAACTGTTGTGACTCTGATCACGTATTAAATTTTAATTCGATAAAGTACATTACAAATTTTATGGTAGATATTAAACACCCAGAGTTTTTTGAACAACCGGATTCCCTGAATACCGTTACTAGGAAAGCACTTAAATTAGAGTATCTAAATAACCTGAAGATCTGAGATTGTGGAATTAAGTAAACCTTCAGTCCAACATAACCAAATGATTTTAACCACTTGCTCAATACAACTGTATCTTTTTAATGTTTTAAATGCACAAGACAGATTTGTTTTAAGACGTTTTAGATTATATATTTACTATCGCCTGACAACATTTCCAAGTGTTAAAAATTAGCCAAAGGACTTAATGCTATGGCCTTGTGATAATATGTCAAAATAATCAACAATTCAGATTTTGTTCTTTTGTAAACTATATACTGACCTGATGAGATCTTTTATTGTCCTATTTTGAAATCTTTAAATTTTAAGCAATGCTGACTGACATTTTTATAATTGCAATTACTTCCTAACCTGTTTACATATGTGGCACTAGCAAGGTTTCTGAGGGTTGTATTATCGAGAAGAAGGAGAGGTCTTGTATTATTTTAAACTGTGATTATTTTTAAAGAGATATATCTTTTTGGCTAACTACTGAATTGTTTAGGAAAGTTAACTGAATTGAATATAGTTAGACTCAGATTTCACTTGTGCAAAACCAGTTAAATTCAGCATTTATAGTTACCTGAGCTAACTATAACTTACCCCCATACAATGCACCGCTTATGACCTCACATATTACATTTTTCATGACATGGTCAGTGACATCTCAAATCACATCACTGATGACATTATCCACAGAACAATTCACATGCCCACTCATACCCACACAACCTCTCATATGACCACTCACACACCCACATAATGTCGGAATTTGTAAAGCGCACAGCTACCTCCACTGGAGGACCACTTACACACCCATTCACAGACCCATACCAGTACTCACACATGTGCTAACTCCTCCATAGAGTCACTTATACACACACACTTACTCACTCTTACAGCCACTCATACAACTACTCAGACACTTGTACAGCCAGTTCACATAGCCATTCAATCACCCATACAGCTACTCACACACCCACTTATTTACCAACACAGTCACTCACATACCTACTCACCCACCTACACGGTTCTCAACACAGCCACACATTCACCCACAAAAGCCCTCCCACACACTCACATACCCGCACAACCACTTACATACCCATTCACACATCCATACAAACACTCACCCATACAACCATTCACACAGACAAGTACTCTCCAAAACAACCACTCACACACCAACTCATTTAACCAAACACCCACGGAAACAGCCACTCAATCACCCATAAAGCCATTTACACACCTAGTCACTCACTCATACAGCCATTCAGACACCCACGTACTCACCCATACTGTCACTACACACCCACTTTCCCACCCATAGAGCACAAATTATGTAACAAACAGTCCTGTCAAACATACTCAAGTAAAGGCTTGGGCCAGTAGCTTATTCACAACATCCCTGGCTCTAAAGTGCATTTCTTTTAAGGTGGATGAGCTTGTGATCAAGCAAAATGCATCACTCACAGTGCAAGACAGCTAGTGCCTGAAATGGGCTGTCCAATTGCTTCATGCTCTATGTAGCAGTGGGGAGAAGCAAAAAGTGATTGAATCTTAAACAGTCCAGCGGCTGGAAAGGGCTGACTAAATGATCCTTTATCTTTTCACATATGTGTGTATTTTAAAAGAATATTTAAAGACACTAGCAACACATCTATAACTGTCACTAGTCTAGGCCGAGAATTAGAATGGTATTAATTCTGTCTAAGCGGAATTTATCTTCATGCTCAAAACGTTTGTCTGCATTCACCACATGATTAGAGTCACTCGCACAAGAGAGAAATAATTGATATAATGTGCACACTTCTCGTGCACTACTTATGAGCCCACAAATGTCATCACTTATGCCATGTTCATTGATAGTAATAATATTATCACTGCCGACATCTGAAATGACATCATTGAAGACATCACTGTTCATGCCAAGTGTAACCGATGTGGTTGCTTCAATTACTGTAGTTGGTGAATTTGATTGATTATAGCATCACTTTAACCTTTGCATTGTTTCAATGAGTGTGTGTGTGTGCGTGTGTGTGTGTGCGTGTGTGTGTGTGTTTGTGTGTTGCAAGAATACTTTACACCTTGCCTCTTTATATAAGCCTCACTGCTCTGTGCCAAGCTATCAGAGGGTGAACACAGGTTATCTTTTAGTGTATATCTAGCTTACCCTGACTAGGATTACGGCTTCTGCTTGGACAGGCTGCATACTTTTGCCAACCAGAAACCCAATTTCTAACACATGAGACCCAGAGGAAAGCTAGGACAGGAATATGACCCCGTTGACACGCAAAATTAAGGGAAATACGGTGAGATGGAGCTCCCCCCCGATCATGATGGAGTATAGAGCCATTCAAGTCAAAATAACTTTATTTCAGCTCAGAGAACCATGAAAAGATTTACAAATGAAAATGATTAAAATACAATACACGATTCACAATAAAAACGTAAAATCTCTATTCATATTTTACTCGTAAGGCTTTCTGAACGCCATGGAGTCCCTTATGTAATTAGCTACTGCAATACAGATTTCAGCCGTAGCCAAAGACCGTAAGAAGTTAAAACCATCAATACGAGCAAGAGTGAGTATTCCTTAGTAATGGTAGCAGAAATCTATTTCTCTCTGATTTACACAATGTGCAAAATAATACAAAGTCCATAGCTCTTTGAACTGATACATTATCACATGGGCCGGCAAAAAAGTGCACAGTGCATAAACAGAACCTGGGTAGATAAAATCAGAACTGGGACTTAGTAGAAATAAATTGGTAACATTGTGCAGGGGCAGGAAGCAAACAAGGGGCTCCAACACATGTTGGTAACTAATAAGCCTATTGCCCCTGGAACAGTACGCCTCCTTGATAATTCCTTTGGCATTTAGGGGAATTCCTTCAGGGTTTTCAATAAAGTATTTCAGACCAATCTCATGGTAAATCCTCCCTAAATAATAAAACCATGGAATCTTTAAAACATTGTCTGATTTTTGGGAATCATTAAAAACATCACATGAAAATATGAAATCCTCAGAGGTCCCTATCTTGGCCCATAGGAGAAAAGGGTCACTGCCTATACGGTCTTCCATACATTCTAGTTAAATTTGTATGGCAAAATAGGTAGGAACACTTTTCGGGAGCATCAGTAATCTTTTCATGAATTTATTTTCGATTACTACAAGCTGTTGGCTTTTAGCATAGCCCCACACCCTAGCTCCATACCTGGCAATAGAGAGACATTTGGCTATAAAGGATAATTAGTTCCTTCACAGGCATGTGCTCCAATATAGAAGCAAAACAGAATAGTGCATCCATCACCCTACTTGTCTGCTGTGCTCTTAAGGTTAAAAGATGTTCCCATCTCAACTGTTTGCTAAAAAGACTGCCCAAGTACTGTCCTTTTCTATCTTCTTTTCCTGAACAATAAATGTTTTGGTTTTAGTGGCTTTAGGTCCACATACCATTGTATATGATTTAAGAAAATGTACTTTTAAAACAAATTAGGTAATAAAATCGGTAAAAGCAGCAAGAGATTTCTGCAAACTCATAGAGGTCCTTGCTAATAAAACCACGCCATCTGCAAAAGATAAAAGCAAGTCAGGTTCATTGCCAGTTTTGGGAAAATCAAGTTCCTTGCTTAATAAGTAAGCCTCCAAACCATTTGTATAAATGAAAAACAGGAAGGGCGATAGGATGCATCCTTGCCTGACTCCCTCCGTAGAAATAATTGGGTGTGTTTTTTTCCCCTTTACTGCCATATCTTACTATGACTGTGGTACTGGAGTGGTACTGGAG
Source organism: Lissotriton helveticus (assembly GCF_964261635.1). Lineage (NCBI taxonomy): Eukaryota > Metazoa > Chordata > Amphibia > Caudata > Salamandridae > Lissotriton > Lissotriton helveticus. The sequence goes on along the minus strand of NC_136067.1, from coordinate 1,065,688,028 downwards.
TGACGCCTGCGGAGTAGGGTTACCCACGCTTTTTCCACACCCATACCTTCCAACATAGACCATAATTTATCTCAGTTGACAGTGTCAAAAGCACTAGATAGGTTCATGAAGGCCAGAAGGATAGAACTCTTCAAGGACCTTCTGTACTTATTAAGGATTAGAGATAAATTAAGACATTGTTCTGTTGTACCCCGCCCTCTCCTAAAACCATATTGAGTATTGGACATATTGGGAATTTGCCTAGCCTAGGTGCCGGAAAGTTCCGATTCTATTAAGGACTCGGAGTCGAGGATTATGCCTTCTTTCTCCGCCTTTATTTTCAAAGCAGCAATAAAAACATCAACAAACTACATTTCCCATGAACACTTGGGAAAGGAAAACAAAGTCCAACAACAGCAGTCCTTCCTCAGTGACAGCATCCCAGCCAGCCCTGATAGTCCTTCTTCTGTTATTCCTCATCCTCTTTCTTCGCGCGATGCACTTGTGGTGGAGTTTCATGCATCTTGCTTGGACACCTTAATTTCCTGCAAAAGAGGCAGTGTCAGAGGTTGAACTGGGCCAAAAATGTACCACAACACTAGGCACAACAGCTGAAAGCCAGAGCCAAAAAGTCATCTGAACAAATAATCCCCATGAATAACTTACTTACATCAATACGGGAGGGTCCACTTCACTCAAGCCATTGGGAGGGATCATCCTGGCCTCCGAGTCCTTAATAGAATCAGAAATTACCGGCACCTAGGCTAGGCAAATTCCCATTCTATAGCAGGACCGGAGGCTTCGGATTATGCCTGTTCAAAGCTTGTCGACCACTATCCTTGCCACCTCAACAACTGGCTTAAAATAGAACCTCTTAAAAGTAGAATCCGAGGACCAATCAGCCACACGCATCAGATCTTCCAACTGTGCCCCTAAGGCAAAAGCTTTGGAAACCATCGCAACCCTTGCTGAATGAGCACCAAACTGCTTCGTGTCTATACCAGCCTCCTCCATCACCCAACGCACCCATCTGGCGATGGTCGAGGAAGAAACCGCTTTGTATGGCTTGCGTGACCAACACCACCTCCGCTTGCTGGCGACGCAGGAGCGCCGACATCCTCGTGATCATTGAGAATGGGGAAAAGGCATAGCCCTACTCCCCATGCCAATCCTAGAGGAACGCATCCGTCGCCTCCGCTAGAGGATCTGGCCACCAACTGAAAAATCTCAGAAGCTGGTGATCTAGCCTTGAGGCAAACAGATCCACTGAAAACATACCCCACAACTCCGATAGGCGGGCAAAGACCTGAGGGTCCAGCTTCCACACGCTGGCATCCAGAAGATGGCAGGAGTGCCAATCGGCCACCTCGTTCTCCCGTTCCAGTAAGTACTCTGCAGTAACTGAAATCTGGTTGTCAAAGCAAAAATGCCAGAAATCCCTGGCTAGGTTTGCCAACATCCTGGACCTGGTCCCACCAAGGTGATTGATGTAACGGACCGCTGAAACGTTGTCCATTCTGAGAAGGACACACGACTGCACCCTGTCCTTCGTCCAGCACTGAACTGCAAAGGAGACCACCAGCAACTCCAAGCAGTTGATGTATAACAACTGCTCTTGAGTGGACCAGGCGCCACTGGTGGAAATCTCCCCGCAGCGGGCACCCCATCCCGAGTGACAAGCGTTGGACTCGATAACAATATCTGGGGCGGACCCGAAAATCGCACCGCCGCTCCAGGCCTCCATGTGCGTAAGCCACCACCTCATTTCATCCCGAACTTCGTCCGATAGGGCAATCAGTTGAGAATACGTCAGTCCCTGACAGAGATGGTAAGCATTCAGGCGCTGCATGGCACGGTAGTGAAAGGGCCCGTTAAAAATCGCCTGAATGGAAGAAGCAAGACACCCCACTAGGCATGCCACTTGGCACAAAGAGATCTGCCTCTTCGCCAAAGTCTGAAGCAACTTGTGTCTGATCGTTGTCAACTTCCTGGTGCGAAGACTCAGGGTAGACGTGACCGAATCGATGTTGAACCCCAAAAACGTAGCGCACTGAACAGGGACCAGAAGGGACTTTTAGTTGATAACGAAACCCAGACCCTGAAGAAGGTCGACTGCGGTCTGCAACTGGGATGACAACCTCCGAGGACATTGGTCCAAAAACAACATGTCGTCCAAGTAGACAATCATCCACACTCCCCTTGCCCTGAGGAACTCCACAACCGGCCGCAGGACCTTCGTGAAGCACCACGGTGCGCATGTAGACCGAAATGGAGTGTGGTGAATTCATAAACCTAACCTCCCCACCTGAATTGCAAAAACCGACAATGAGGGGGAAATATGGGCACCGTCAGGTATGCGTCCTTCAGGTCTAGCCTGACCATCCAATCGTTCAGTCGCAGGACGTGTCAAAGGAGGTAGATGCCATCCATCTTGAAGTGGCGGTACACCAGCCACTCGTTGAACTCTTTCAAGTTGATAACTTGGCGCCTGCCACCGTCGACCTTGTCGACCAAGAACAGATTGCTGACAAAACCTCCGGCGTGCTCTATCGAATAACAATCCACCCCTTTTTGGAGGAGGGCAGGCACCACCTCGCGCAACAAGTCCTATCGCGCTGCGAAAAGGAAATAGGACGGGGACGATGAAGCTGACGGGGACGGCCATGGAACTCCAGCTGGAAGCCCTGGACCGTCTGCAGCACCCACGCATCGCTGGTGAGGGAGGCCCAAACCGGAAAGAACTGCGCCAAGCGCCCCCCCCACCTCGAAGCTCGCCGAAGGCAGCACAATTACCTCTCCCAGCACCGTGTTGCTGTCCTCTTTGGTGGCCTCGGCCATGGAACTTCTGGGCTCTTGTAGGGTAGAAGTTATAAAACGGGACGTTGTCCTGGACTTGGCCACGGCCGGAGCCTCGCCCCCGGTCAGAGCTGTTGAATCGACTGAACGAGCGGCCCCTGCCACGTCCGGCCCTGTCGAAAACCCGAGGGGTGAATACCTTTCTGATGTTGGCCTGCGCCCTGTCAAGGGAGGTGAAAGTCACCACAAACTTCCCCAGCTCCTTGACGAAGGGATCACCGAACAACCCCCCTTGGGCCACTGCTCCAGCCTCGGACAAGGCGAGATCCCCCAGCTTACGGTCCACCTTGATCAGGAACAACCTCCTCCTCTCCGTGGAAAGAGGCCAGTTGGCATTTCCAATGAAGACTATGACACGCTGTGCCCAATTAGACAGAATGTCTGGGGATATCACTTCCCCCGACACCTTGGCCTCCTCAGCCTTGTCAAAAATCTTCGTGACTGGCCCTACTGCGTCGAGTAGCTAATCCTGGCCAGGATTGGTCTATGCCCTTCTTCGGGTCCCTAACAAGTTTTTTGCCAGGAATGTCGCCATTTTCTGGTCTATCTCAGGCATGAGGGCCACCTTCCCCTCCAGAGTAGGGCGGGGGCACACTGCCCGAAGGCAACTGCGGGCGTTTTTATCAATGGGTTTACGAAGACGCGCCGCCACATATTGGGCCACCTTATTCCCGGGAGCCCAATCTGAGGACCTCGGGTGAACAATATCATCAGGGTCCAGCATACCCGAAGGACCCGAAGGTTTGGGGACTGGGGCACAGGACCTGGACCAGCATGCTTCCTCATCTGTATCTGGGGAGTCTCCATCATCGATGGTGTCTGGAGTTCTAAGTCTGGGAGATGGCGGGCCTCTCTGCAGGGACAGGTGGGTCAGGCTGAGCAGGCGGCATAGCCATAAAAGCGCTCTTCAAACGTGCAAAGGCTGCTGCATCAACCCCGTCCACACAAGGCTTTTTGGCAGGGGGAGGGGAGGGAGTAGGGACCGGGGGGGAGGTGGTGCTGGGGTAGATGAAATGAGGGCCGCCAGTTTTGTGTAGGCCTCCACCATCTTGGCCGATAAATGATGTTCAACTGGCCCCATGGCTTGGTCCACGGCCCTGTAAATAGAATTATCTACCGCCTGGTAAAAATTATCATCCCAGGGGAGGTAACTCAGTGGATCCTCCTCCTGGTAATGATCCTGCTCTCCCTGCATGCTGAGTTACTGTAAGCTACGCAGGATAGAGAAGCGCCAGGCAGCCTGTGTGCAGTAGAACAAGGGATCCTTATAAATGCTTCTCACGAAACACAGATTGTGGAGCTGGGAGGGAGCCCAGGTGAATGCAGGTGGCCAGAGGTGTACAATGACCAGGCAGAGCCCTAGGGACACACCGGCCCTTCCTATTCTAGGGCAAAAACCAACCCGGAACAGTCCCTGCGCACCACACACACGGTGCCAAATTGGGACCCCACAGGGTGTTCAGGAAGAAGCACTCTACAGACCCCAGAGGGCGTACAGGTAAGAAATATGTCACATACAGACCCCCCCCCCAAGGGCGTATAACGGGTGGTAGGGGACATGCAACCTCCAGATAGCAGTGCTGGCTCGAAAAACACAGAATTTCGCACTTACAAAGTCGCGCAACCAGCGAGAGGAAATATTGCCCCCTGGCGGTGGGAGGACCTCACCGCACTCGAAATGGGCAGCAAATCACTCTCTGAGGACCATACACATTGGAAGAAAGCCCATTTGTGAGCACACCTACCAGAGAAGTTGGAGGGACCATGATGAGCCTACCCCAATTGTGTCTACTCAATTCATTATACAGGCAATAGGTAATTAATATAATGGGGTTTAGTTAAATCCTATCCTCTAGTATTATCCAAGGATTACAACAGTCATCTCAACAGGATCACTTCTAACAATGTCACAATACATTTGGGATAAAAGAATAAAAATACTCAATATTATATTTTATTAGTCAGTTAATAACTACTCTGAGAGCAGCTAATTTAACACAAATTGTTACTGGCCCCACACACAGAGCAGGCCATACGCTGGACCTAATTTTTTCTAACATCCATAATACAACAGTTGAGACCCCACAGCCTCTGCTTTGGTGGGATCACTTCCTGATCTCCTTTGCTATTACACTGCCATCCTGCTCTCAGGCCACTGGTAGACGCTCCTTTGTGCTCAGGCAATGGAAAAAACTTCGACCTGACACTATTGGCGCGGCCTTGGCAGTCTACCCTCCAGTGCTAACTACAGATCCAAATGCAGATGCAGCGGCAATGAATGGATGGATAGGCGACATGGTGGAGACCATCGCTCCAGCCAAACTCGCTCTATCTCGCAGGGAATCCCCTTCTGCCCCATGGTTCTCTACAGAGCTAAGGGCAGGAAAGGGTGCATGCAAGAGACTGGAGCGTGTGTGGCGGGTGAACTATTGTGAATCAGCTAAGGCTCGCTATAGAACAGCCCTCCGCAAGTTGCATAAATCTATAAAAAAAGCAATAAGGCGTCATATTGCCACCTCTATCCGTCATGCGGAACAATCCGGCAAAGAAGTTTTTAAAATAGTGCAGTCCTTTTTCAAGCCTAGAATTATTGAAACAGAAGTCACCCCATCTGAGTCTCTCTGTGAAGATATCTCGGATTATTTTGATGACAAAATTAAGAAAGTGTATGGTACCTTCTCCTACTCTCGTCCCACCGTAATGGCTGATAGTGTTGATAATAGCTCATCTACCTCGACCTTAAGGCAATTTCACTCTATTTCATTTAAGGAGGCATTGCAGGAAATAAAGAGGTGCAAATCGGGGGCTCCAGATGATCCCTGCCCACCGAATCTCTGGAGCATGATGGCGGAGTCAATTGTGACCACTCTCCTGCATATATGGAACATGTCCAATACATCTGGGGTGTTTCTGGACTGTTGGAAACAAAACCACACTCCTCCCTCTGAAAAAAAAAACAAATGGAGATCCGGAGGATTTGAGCAATCTCCGACCGATTTCCCTATTGGCTGCCCCAGGTAAAATGATGGAAAAACTGATTCAGCGCCAATTGAATAGTTTCATTGAAGAGAATAAGATCTTGCATGAAACTCAATCTGGTTTTAGGCCGGGCTTCAGCACTGAGACCGCCCTGATTGAGGTAGCTGAGTCGGTTAGGTGGTCTCTAGATTCAGGAGCATCTGCTATGCTGGTGCTCCTGGATTTATCAGCCGCATTTGATACGGTCGACCAGAGCAGACTTCTGCAGCGCCTAGGGGACATTGGCCTTCAGGATAAAGCACTTGGGTGGCTTTATTCCTATTTGACCAACCGGTCACAGAAGGTGGCGTTGGGCTCTTTTTCCTCTAAACCTAAGCGACTGGGGTGTGGGGTCCCTCAGGGATTGGCACTCAGTCCGCTACTCTTTAATATTTATTTGGCACCACTTTTTACTATGATTGCCAAATGGGGGGTCACGGCAATCTCATATGCAGACGATACCCAGCTCGTCTTCCCCTACTCAGAAGTGTCGGAGGCAGCCTTCGGTAAATTTAAGGGGTGCCTCCGCAGTGTAGCCAGCTGGATGAACACAAATAAATTAAAATTGAATGCTGGCAAGACGGAGGTGATCTTTTTTGGGAAAGGCCTTCGCCCCTCCCCGGATTTGTGGTGGCCATCTGAGATAAAGGCTAAAAACTCTGGGGTAAGGTGGGATGAGAGCTTGGCCTTCTCCGCCCTCATTCAGCAAGTGACAACAGGGTGTTTAAGCAAATTGAGGAATTTGCGCAAGTTCCTCGTGCTTCTTCCAGAAGACTGCCGAAAAATGGTAGTCCATGCGACGGTCACCTCTAAGCTGGACTATGCAAATGGCCTACATTTGGGCCTACCTAAATATTTGATTCAACCACTGTGCCTGCCTTGGCTTGACCTGGTCGCCCCCACGCTCCTCCTGCTCCTGCCTACCTGCCTGCCGTGTTTTGCTGCCGCTGCAGGCGACCCAGCTGCCGCTGAGCCGCCCGCACTCGTCTTTCCCGCCGCCGCCTCCCTGCGGCCCCGCCCCGCCAGCCGATTGACCCCCCCGCTCCCGCCACCCAGCGGACCCTCCCTCCCGGCTCCCTTCTTATGACGTACCCACGCACGCGCAGCGGTCACGCGCAGCGGGCGCGCCGATTATGCACCAAAGGCACGCCAAAGGCAAGCCCGTCTACGCCCGTCCGAGCCTGGACCGCGCCCAGCGCCAGGACCACTGGTCCCCGACGAGGCCAGCCAACACGACGGACCTACGATGCCGCCACCCTCATCGCATTCAAACCCGACCGACCAAGAGCCTGCCACCGAGCGACCCCGAGACGCACCCTAGGACCCTTCACCTGTCAAGCCTGCAAGTTCACCTGCCTCCGGACCTGCACCGCAGCCACCAAGCCAAGCATCAACAACAGCCACCTCAAGTGCATCCTGCTCAACACCTGCTCCATCCACAGACACGCCATCGAACTTTGGAACCTGCTCGACACAACATCACCAGACGTCGCCTTCCTCACGGAAACCTGGATGAACGCCTCCTCAGCGCCCGACATCGCCATTGCCATCCCAGACGGATACAAGATCATCCAGAGAGACCGCGTCAACCAGACGGGAGGAGGCATCGCCATTGTACACCAGAACACCATCCGCATCACAACCGACTCCGACGACACCTTCACCGCCGCCGAGTATCTCCACTTCCACATACACACCGACCCAAAGACGACCCTCAGAGGCACCCTCGTCTACAGACCCCCTGGACCACGTACACAATTCAGTGACGACATCACGGACTTCATCAGCCCGCACGCCCTCCACTCCGCTGACTACATTCTCCTAGGGGACCTCAACTTCCACCTGGAGAACAACAAGGACCGCAACACCGCCGCCCTGCTGGACAACCTCGCCAACCTCGGGCTCAAGCAACTGGTCAACACCCCCACCCACTACGCCGGCCACACGCTTGACCCCGTCTTCTCATCCAGCAAGCACATCACCTTCAGCCACTCCACCGGACTTCACTGGACCGACCACAGCTGCGTCCACTTCAGCTTCAGAAGAACCACGACCCACCGCCACCCGCATCAGGTTCCCCACAGGAGCTGGAGCAAGATCACCGCCGACCAGCTCACCACCTGCCTCAGCCAGACCCCACCCGCCAGCACAACGGACCCCAACGAAGCAGCCAGCAACCTCACACAGTGGCTGACCAGTGTGGAGAGTTTTGTGTGGGAGAGTGAGTAGGATGGGTGGGGGACTTGTTAGGTGAGGATGTAATGGTGGGTGAGGGGTGTCTGGGTTTAATAGAGAATAACTCTTTGAAGGTATGAAGATCCTCTTTGATTTGGAGGAGGGTGGACAGAATCTTGTCCAGAGTGGAGTTAGGAATGGTGGTGTAGTTGGGGATGGAAGCTGTGAGTGAATAAGTGTCAAGGATACTGGAGTGGGGGGAGGGGTGTGACATTATGAGGGGATGGTAGGGTAGGGGGAGGGGTGGTGGGACTGGTGAGGGGATTGGTGGTAGGAGGGTAAGGGAAGGTGGGGGAGGAGTATGGACTAGGTGTGACGTGGGTGCAAATGTGGCAAAGGGGTTTAAGGGTGGGAGGGGAGAAGGTCCTGGGAGGGGAAATGGTCCTGTTGTGGGGTGGGAGAGTGGAGTTGAAGGAGGTGTGGGGTTCTGAGTGTCCAGCTGGCAGTGGGAGGGGAGGGGTATGGGAGAGGGTAGGGGGAGTGAAGGTGGGGGTGATGTAGGAAGAGGAGTGATCTCTGCCTGGAAACGGGGGGTGAGGTTACTATAACAGGTGAGTGTGTGTCTAGGATACTGGTGAGAGGGAGGAGGGGTGTGTCATTATGATGCGGTGATAGGGTAGAAGGAGGGAAGGTGGGGGAGGTGAGAGGACTAGTGGTAGGAGGCGCTGTGGAGTCTTGGGTGCTAGGAGTGGAGGTCAGTTGGGCAGGGGTCGGAGGATTGGAGACATGTTCTTCGAAAGTGGGGAACAAGTTATCGAACAAGTTAAGGTTCCGGTCCGTGGACTGAATCAGGATAGTACCTTTGTTGTAGATAGTGATGGTTGCTCTCGCTGGGAAGAGTTGGGATGGTGCAATGGAAAGCGCTAGGCCATGAGCGGACTTCCTGGTGGCGGAGATCGTGAGGAAGGTGAGGAAGGTTTTCCTCCATTGCGCTCTACGTTTAGTGTAGAAGATGATATCGGTGTTCTTGACTCCATTGTTTAGTGAGAAGTAAGGATCCGCAAAGGGGGTTCCAGGGTGGGACTTCAAAAAGTTGTGTTTAAAACGTTTGGCGGATTTTTTAGAGAGCTGGGGGAGTAACTGATTTTATAAGTGTGCATGCCTGTGGGTTCCATGTTGAGAACTGAGGTGTAGGTAAGTGGAGGATGTTGTGTAGGTAAGGGGAGGATATTGTAATGAGGGCTAGGAAATCTAACAGACTTGTCGACAGTGTTGATTCAGGGCTATTGTAATTGCGGGTAGGGTGTGGGTGGTTCAATTTAAAAAGTGGGCATGTTTGAATAGTGGGGGTGACTAGTCTAAAATGGCCGACTCCTTAGGCATGGTTAAGTAATGAGGGGTGACTAGTCTAAGATGGTCGACTCATTAGGGGAGATAGAGAATAGTTATGTAGTCCACTGTTTGTTTTCATGAGTTGAGACCAGGGGTGTTGTCCAGTTTCGCTTTCTATCCGGGGCTGATCGAGTAAGTCCAGTTTCTATTTTGCTAGTAGGTGATGAGGGTGGGGAAGTCAAGTTCTATATCGATTTTGGTGATCTCAGTGCCAGGCAGTGTTGTTAGCCAGCCTTTGTAATGGCCAGTAAGTAATGGAGGCGATTTGTTACTGTAGTTTATGAGCCCGGCCATTTTGAGCCATTGTTCTCAAGGGGATAGAGGGATAAAAAATAAAAATAAAAATAAAGCAGAAACAATACCTTAGCGAGGTGATAGATGTCGTCTGATGTGTCAGTTGAAAGCCAGGTGAATAAAAGTAAAAGTAGAAGTACATATTGCATTGGCGGTTGCTACAGACAAGAGGCGCTGTAGATATCCTCCTGTGTGGTATTAACGCTGGGGTGTAATCCAGTTGGAGGTAGTTATATAATTGAAGGTATTGACATCCTTGTGTGCATTGTTTTCATATTCCGCTTTTCAAGAGGGGCGGAGCAGTGGTGAGAGACCGATCGGACTCTCTGTCGTCATCTGGAATATGTTGAATATGTTGAAGCTCAGGGGTAGCTCCCGATGGTCCCGGAACAGCAAGGGGACTCCGGGGAAGCAGACCCGCGAGCGCCAGCGATCCCGCCAAAGTGGGGAGAGCCGAGCGCCCCAGGGGACAGGACGAGATCAAGACTCACAATGCAGGTCACCAGGCAGCCGGGGGTCAGTACGTCCCTGCGGGTTGCTGCCGAGGCAGTGAGGGGCATGTGGCGGCAGAGATGTGAGAAGGAGAGATCAGATGAGGGCTGAGGGCTGCGAGTAGCGCCCAGCCATCCAAGGCGTCCGGTCGGGTGCACAGCTCGCCGCCGAAGTGGGGAGAGCCGAGCGCCCCCGGGGACGGGACAGTGCAGGGCCTACGGTGGCAAGGAGCGCCCCGTGGTCAGACTAGGAAGGAGAGATGAGAGATGAGGGCTGCGAGTTGCACCGAGCCACCCAAGGCGCACAGCTCGCCGCGATAGGGGCTGGCAGCGAGAGCCCCTAGGTCCGCTCCTGGAGACTCGGTCGAGTCAGCTTCTGCCCTTCCACTCCGGATGCTTCTCCCTGGCTACCGTCGCCAGCACTCCAGATGGGTGCCGACCCAGTCCTCAGCAGTCCGGTGTAGGTGGGGGTGAACAGAAACACCTCCAGTCGACTCGGTCTCCTTCGATGGCCAGAACAGCTTCCCGTATGGCTGCAGGGCTGTCCGCAGATCAGGTTAAAATGAAGGAAAAATTGGAAGCGTCAGTCCAGTTACTTTTTCAGGTTATGTTCCTCACAATGGCAGATGCTAACAGGGATATTTCCAAAAAGGGGATCCCAAGCGCTAGGAGCTCCTTCCAAGAGCTCCTACCAGGCGGCCTGATAAGAATCCAGACAGTCCTTCTTTGGCACAAGATGTGGACCTCGGACCACCTGGAATGTAATCGCTCTTTGGTCAAGAACTGTTGTGACTCTGATCACGTATTAAATTTTTATTCGATAAAGTACATTACAAATTTTATGGTAGATATTAAACACCCAGAGTTTTTTGAACAACCGGATTCCCTGAATACCGTTACTAGGAAAGCACTTAAATACGAGTATCTAAATAACCTGAAGATCTGAGATTGTGGAATTAAGTAAACCTTCAGTCCAACATAACCAAATGATTTTAACCACTTGCTCAATACAACTGTATCTTTTTAATGTTTTAAATGCACAAGACAGATTTGTTTTAAGACGTTTTAGATTATATATTTACTATCGCCTGACAACATTTCCAAGTGTTAAAAATTAGCCAAAGGACTTAATGCTATGGCCTTGTGATAATATGTCAAAATAATCAACAATTCAGATTTTGTTCTTTTGTAAACTATATACTGACCTGATGAGATCTTTTATTGTCCTATTTTGAAATCTTTAAATTTTAAGCAATGCTGACTGGCATTTTTATAATTGCAATTACTTCCTAACCTGTTTACATATGTGGCACTAGCAAGGTTTCTGAGGGTTGTATTATCGAGAAGAAGGAGAGGTCTTGTATTATTTTAAACTGTGATTATTTTTAAAGAGATATATCTTTTTGGCTAACTACTGAATTGTTTAGGAAAGTTAACTGAATTGAATATAGTTAGACTCAGATTTCACTTGTGCAAAACCAGTTAAATTCAGCATTTATAGTTACCTGAGCTAACTATAACTTACCCCCATACAATGCACCGCTTATGACCTCACATATTACATTTTTCATGACATGGTCAGTGACATCTCAAATCACATCACTGATGACATTATCCACAGAACCATTCACATGCCCACTCATACCCACACAACCTCTCATATGACCACTCACACACCCACATAATGTCGGAATTTGTAAAGCGCACAGCTACCTCCACTGGAGGACCACTCACACACCCATTCACAGACCCATACCAGTACTCACACATGTGCTAACTCCTCCATAGAGTCACTTATACACACACACTTACTCACTCTTACAGCCACTCATACAACTACTCACACACTTGTACAGCCAGTTCACATAGCCATTCAATCACCCATACAGCTACTCACACACCCACTTATTTACCAACACAGTCACTCACATACCTACTCACCCACCTACACGGTTCTCAACACAGCCACACATTCACCCACAAAAGCCCTCCCACACACTCACATACCCGCACAACCACTTACATACCCATTCACACATCCATACAAACACTCACCCATACAACCATTCACACAGACAAGTACTCTCCAAAACAACCACTCACACACCAACTCATTTAACCAAACACCCACGGAAACAGCCACTCAATCACCCATAAAGCCATTTACACACCTAGTCACTCACTCATACAGCCATTCAGACACCCACGTACTCACCCATACTGTCACTACACACCCACTTTCCCACCCATAGAGCACAAATTATGTAACAAACAGTCCTGTCAAACATACTCAAGTAAAGGCTTGGGCCAGTAGCTTATTCACAACATCCCTGGCTCTAAAGTGCATTTCTTTTAAGGTGGATGAGCTTGTGATCAAGCAAAATGCATCACTCACAGTGCAAGACAGCTAGTGCCTGAAATGGGCTGTCCAATTGCTTCATGCTCTATGTAGCAGTGGGGAGAAGCAAAAAGTGATTGAATCTTAAACAGTCCAGCGGCTGGAAAGGGCTGACTAAATGATCCTTTATCTTTTCACATATGTGTGTATTTTAAAAGAATATTTAAAGACACTAGCAACACATCTATAACTGTCACTAGTCTAGGCCGAGAATTAGAATGGTATTAATTCTGTCTAAGCGGAATTTATCTTCATGCTCAAAACGTTTGTCTGCATTCACCACATGATTAGAGTCACTCGCACAAGAGAGAAATAATTGATATAATGTGCACACTTCTCGTGCACTACTTATGAGCCCACAAATGTCATCACTAATGCCATGTTCAATGATAGTAATAATATTATCACTGCCGACATCTGAAATGACATCATTGAAGACATCACTGTTCATGCCAAGTGTAACCGATGTGGTTGCTTCAATTACTGTAGTTGGTGAATTTGATTGATTATAGCATCACTTTAACCTTTGCATTGTTTCAATGAGTGTGTGTGTGTGCGTGTGTGTGTGTGCGTGTGTGTGTTTGTGTGTTGCAAGAATACTTTACACCTTGCCTCTTTATATAAGCCTCACTGCTCTGTGCCAAGCTATCAGAGGGTGAACACAGGTTATCTTTTAGTGTATATTTAGCTTACCCTGACTAGGATTACGGCTTCTGCTTGGACAGGCTGCATACTTTTGCCAACCAGAAACCCAATTTCTAACACATGAGACCCAGAGGAAAGCTAGGACAGGAATATGACCCCGTTGACACGCAAAATTAAGGGAAATACGGTGAGATGGAGCTCCCCCCGATCATGATGGAGTATAGAGCCATTCAAGTCAAAATAACTTTATTTCAGCTCAGAGAACCATGAAAAGATTTACAAATTAAAATGATTAAAATACAATACACGATTCACAATAAAAACGTAAAATCTCTATTCATATTTTACTCGTAAGGCTTTCTGAACGCCATGAAGTCCCTTATGTAATTAGCTACTGCAATACAGATTTCAGCCGTAGCCAAAGACCGTAAGAAGTTAAAACCATCAATACGAGCAAGAGTGAGTATTCCTTAGTAATGGTAGCAGAAATCTATTTCTCTCTGATTTACACAATGTGCAAAATAATACAAAGTCCATAGCTCTTTGAACTGATACATTATCACATGGGCCGGCAAAAAAGTGCACAGTGCATAAACAGAACCTGGGTAGATAAAATCAGAACTGGGACTTAGTAGAAATAAATTGGTAACATTGTGCAGGGGCAGGAAGCAAACAAGGGGCTCCAACACATGTTGGTAACTAATAAGCCTATTGCCCCTGGAACAGTACGCCTCCTTGATAATTCCTTTGGCATTTAGGGGAATTCCTTCAGGGTTTTCAATAAAGTATTCCAGACCAATCTCATGGTAAATCCTCCCTAAATAATAAAACCATGGAATCTTTAAAACATTGTCTGATTTTTGGGAATCATTAAAAACATCACATGAAAATATGAAATCCTCAGAGGTCCCTATCTTGGCCCATAGGAGAAAAGGGTCACTGCCTATACGGTCTTCCATACATTCTAGTTAAATTTGTATGGCAAAATAGGTAGGAACACTTTTCGGGAGCAACAGTAATCTTTTCATGAATTTATTTTCGATTACTACAAGCTGTTGGCTTTTAGCATAGCCCCACACCCTAGCTCCATACCTGGCAATAGAGAGACATTTGGCTATAAAGGATAATTAGTTCCTTCACAGGCTTGTGATCCAATATAGAAGCAAAACAGAATAGTGCATCCATCACCCTACTTGTCTGCTGTGCTCTTAAGGTTAAAAGATGTTCCCATCTCAACTGTTTGCTAAAAAGACTGCCCAAGTACTGTCCTTTTCTATCTTCTTTTCCTGAACAATAAATGTTTTGGTTTTAGTGGCTTTAGGTCCACATACCATTGTATATGATTTAAGAAAATGTACTTTTAAATCAAATTAGGTAATAAAATCGGTAAAAGCAGCAAGAGATTTCTGCAAACTCATAGAGGTCCTTGCTAATAAAACCACGCCATCTGCAAAAGATAAAAGCAAGTCAGGTTCATTGCCAGTTTTGGGAAAATCAAGTTCCTTGCTTAATAAGTAAGCCTCCAAACCATTTGTATAAATGAAAAACAGGAAGGGCGATAGGATGCATCCTTGCCTGACTCCCTCCGTAGAAATAATTGGGTGTGTTTTTTTCCCCTTTACTGCCATATCTTACTATGACTGTGGTACTGGAGTGGTACTGGAGTGACGCCTGCGGAGTAGGGTTACCCACGCTTTTTCCACACCCATACCTTCCAACATAGACCATAATTTATCTCAGTTGACAGTGTCAAAAGCACTAGATAGGTTCATGAAGGCCAGAAGGATAGAACTCTTCAAGGACCTTCTGTACTTATTAAGGATTAGAGATAAATTAAGACATTGTTCTGTTGTACCCCGCCCTCTCCTAAAACCATATTGAGTATTGGACATATTGGGAATTTGCCTAGCCTAGGTGCCGGAAAGTTCCGATTCTATTAAGGACTCGGAGTCGAGGATTATGCCTTCTTTCTCCGCCTTTATTTTCAAAGCAGCGATAAAAACATCAGCAAACTACATTTCCCATGAACACTTGGGAAAGGAAAACAAAGTCCAACAACAGTAGTCCTTCCTCAGTGACAGCATCCCAGCCAGCCCTGATAGTCCTTCTTCTGTTATTCCTCATCCTCTTTCTTCGCGCGATGCACTTGTGGTGGAGTTTCATGCATCTTGCTTGGACACCATCATTTCCTGCAAAAGAGGCAGTGTCAGAGGTTGAACTGGGCCAAAAATGTACCACAACACTAGGCACAACAGCTGAAAGCCAGAGCCAAAAAGTCATCTGAACAAATAATCCCCATGAATAACTTACTTACATCAATACGGGAGGGTCCACTTCACTCAAGCCATTGGGAGGGATCATCCTGGCCTCCGAGTCCTTAATAGAATCAGAAATTACCGGCACCTAGGCTAGGCAAATTCCCATTCTATAGCAGGACCGGAGGCTTCGGATTATGCCTGTTCAAAGCTTGTCGACCACTATCCTTGCCACCTCAACAACTGGCTTAAAATAGAACCTCTTAAAAGTAGAATCCGAGGACCAATCAGCCACACGCATCAGATCTTCCAACTGTGCCCCTAAGGCAAAAGCTTTGGAAACCATCGCAACCCTTGCTGAATGAGCACCAAACTGCTTCGTGTCTATACCAGCCTCCTCCATCACCCAACGCACCCATCTGGCGATGGTCGAGGAAGAAACCGCTTTGTATGGCTTGCGTGACCAACACCACCTCCGCTTGCTGGCGACGCAGGAGCGCCGACATCCTCGTGATCATAGAGAATGGGGAAAAGGCATAGCCCTACTCCCCATGCCAATCCTAGAGGAACGCATCCGTCGCCTCCGCTAGAGGATCTGGCCACCAACTGAAAAATCTCAGAAGCTGGTGATCTAGCCTTGAGGCAAACAGATCCACTGAAAACATACCCCACAACTCCGATAGGCGGGCAAAGACCTGAGGGTCCAGCTTCCACACGCTGGCATCCAGAAGATGGCAGGAGTGCCAATCGGCCACCTCGTTCTCCCGTTCCAGTAAGTACTCTGCAGTAACTGAAATCTGGTTGTCAAAGCAAAAATGCCAGAAATCCCTGGCTAGGTTTGCCAACATCCTGGACCTGGTCCCACCAAGGTGATTGATGTAACGGACCGCTGAAACGTTGTCCATTCTGAGAAGGACACACGACTGCACCCTGTCCTTCGTCCAGCACTGAACTGCAAAGGAGACCACCAGCAACTCCAAGCAGTTGATGTATAACAACGGCTCTTGAGTGGACCAGGCGCCACTGGTGGAAATCTTCCCGCAGCGGGCACCCCATCCCGAGTGACAAGCGTTGGACTCGATAACAATATCTGGGGCGGACCCGAAAATCGCACCGCCGCTCCAGGCCTCCATGTGCGTAAGCCACCACCTCATTTCATCCCGAACTTCGTCCGATAGGGGAATCAGTTGAGTATACGTCAGTCCCTGACAGAGATGGTAAGCATTCAGGCGCTGCATGGCACGGTAGTGAAAGGGCCGGTTAAAAATCGCCTGAATGGAAGAAGCAAGACACCCCACTAGGCATGCCACTTGGCACAAAGAGATCTGCCTCTTCGCCAAAGTCTGAAGCAACTTGTGTCTGATCGTTGTCAACTTCCTGGTGCGAAGACTCAGGGTAGACGTGACCGAATCGATGTTGAACCCCAAAAACGTAGCGCACTGAACAGGGACCAGAAGGGACTTTTAGTTGATAACGAAACCCAGACCCTGAAGAAGGTCGACTGCGGTCTGCAACTGGGATGACAACCTCCGAGGACATTGGTCCAAAAACAACATGTCGTCCAAGTAGACAATCATCCACACTCCCCTTGCCCTGAGGAACTCCACAACCGGCCGCAGGACCTTCGTGAAGCACCACGGTGCGCATGTAGACCGAAATGGAGTGTGGTGAATTCATAAACCTAACCTCCCCACCTGAATTGCAAAAACCGACAATGAGGGGGAAATATGGGCACCGTCAGGTATGCGTCCTTCAGGTCTAGCCTGACCATCCAATCGTTCAGTCGCAGGACGTGTCAAAGGAGGTAGATGCCATCCATCTTGAAGTGGCGGTACACCAGCCACTCGTTGAACTCTTTCAAGTTGATAACTTGGCGCCTGCCACCGTCGACCTTGTCGACCAAGAACAGATTGCTGACAAAACCTCCGGCGTGCTCTATCGAATAACAAACCACCCCTTTTTGGAGGAGGGCAGGCACCACCTCGCGCAACAAGTCCTATCGCGCTGCGAAAAGGAAATAGGACGGGGACGATGAAGCTGACGGGGACGGCCATGGAACTCCAGCTGGAAGCCCTGGACCGTCTGCAGCACCCACGCATCGCTGGTGAGGGAGGCCCAAACCGGAAAGAACTGCGCCAAGCGCCCCCCCCACCTCGAAGCTCGCCGAAGGCAGCACAATTACCTCTCCCAGCACCGTGTTGCTGTCCTCTTTGGTGGCCTCGGCCATGGAACTTCTGGGCTCTTGTAGGGTAGAAGTTATAAAACGGGGCGTTGTCCTGGACTTGGCCACGGCCGGAGCCTCGCCCCTGGTCAGAGCTGTTGAATCGACTGAACGAGCGGCCCCTGCCACGTCCGGCCCTGTCGAAAACCCGAGGGGTGAATACCTTTCTGATGTTGGCCTGCGCCCTGTCAAGGGAGGTGAAAGTCGCCACAAACTTCCCCAGCTCCTTGACGAAGGGATCACCGAACAACCCCCCTTGGGCCACTGCTCCAGCCTCGGACAAGGCGAGATCCCCCAGCTTACGGTCCACCTTGATCAGGAACAACCTCCTCCTCTCCGTGGAAAGAGGCCAGTTGGCATTTCCAATGAAGACTATGACACGATGTGCCCAATTAGACAGAATGTCTGGGGATATCACTTCCCCCGACACCTTGGCCTCCTCAGCCTTGTCAAAAATCTTCGTGACTGGCCCTACTGCGTCGAGTAGCTAATCCTGGCCAGGATTGGTCTATGCCCTTCTTCGGGTCCCTAACAAGTTTTTTGCCAGGAATGTCGCCATTTTCTGGTCTATTTCAGGCATGAGGGCCACCTTCCCCTCCAGAGTAGGGCGGGGGCACACTGCCCGAAGGCAACTGCGGGCGTTTTTATCAATGGGTTTACGAAGACGCGCCGCCACATATTGGGCCACCTTATTCCCGGGAGCCCAATCTGAGGACCTCGGGTGAACAATATCATCAGGGTCCAGCATACCCGAAGGACCCGAAGGTTCGGGGACCGTGGCACAGGACCTGGACCAGCATGCTTCCTCATCTGTATCTGGGGAGTCTCCATCATCGATGGTGTCTGGAGTTCTAAGTCTGGGAGATGGCGGGCCTCTCTGCAGGGACAGGTGGGTCAGGCTGAGCAGGCGGCATAGCCATAAAAGCGCTCTTCAAACGTGCAAAGGCTGCTGCATCAACCCCGTCCACACAAGGCTTTTTGGCAGGGGGAGGGGAGGGAGTAGGGACCGGGGGGGAGGTGGTGCTGAGGTAGATGAAATGAGGGCCGCCAGTTTTGTGTAGGCCTCCACCATCTTGGCCGATAAATGATGTTCAACTGGCCCCATGGCTTGGTCCACGGCCCTGTAAATAGAATTATCTACCGCCTGGTAAAAATTATCATCCCAGGGGAGGTAACTCAGTGGATCCTCCTCCTGGTAATGATCCTGCTCTCCCTGCATGCTGAGTTACTGTAAGCTGCGCAGGATAGAGAAGCGCCAGGCAGCCTGTGTGCAGTAGAACAAGGGATCCTTATAAATGCTTCTCACGAAACACAGATTGTGGAGCTGGGAGGGAGCCCAGGTGAATGCAGGTGGCCAGAGGTGTAAAATGACCAGGCAGAGCCCTAGGGACACACCGGCCCTTCCTATTCTAGGGCAAAAAACAACCCGGAACAGTCCCTGCGCACCACACACACGGTGCCAAATTGGGACCCCACAGGGTGTTCAGGAAGAAAGGAAGAAACACTCTACAGACCCCAGAGGGCGTACAGGTAAGAAATATGTCACATACAGACCCCCCCAAGGGCGTATAACGGGTGGTAGGGGACATGCAACCTCCAGATAGCAGTGCTGGCTCGAAAAACACAGAATTTCGCACTTACAAAGTCGCGCAACCAGCGAGAGGAAATATTGCCCCCTGGCGGTGGGAGGACCTCACCGCACTCGAAATGGGCAGCAAATCACTCTCTGAGGACCATACACATTGGAAGAAAGCCCATTTGTGAGCACACCTACCAGAGAAGTTGGAGGGACCATGATGAGCCTACCCCAATTGTGTCTACTCAATTCATTATACAGGCAATAGGTAATTAATATAATGGGGTTTAGTTAAATCCTATCCTCTAGTATTATCCAAGGATTACAACAGTCATCTCAACAGGATCACTTCTAACAATGTCACAATACATTTGGGATAAAAGAATAAAAATACTCAATATTATATTTTATTAGTCAGTTAATAACTACTCTGAGAGCAGCTAATTTAACACAAATTGTTACTGGCCCCACACACAGAGCAGGCCATACGCTGGACCTAATTTTTTCTAACATCCATAATACAACAGTTGAGACCCCACAGCCTCTGCTTTGGTGGGATCACTTCCTGATCTCCTTTGCTATTACACTGCCATCCTGCTCTCAGGCCACTGGTAGACGCTCCTTTGTGCTCAGGCAATGGAAAAAACTTCGACCTGACACTATTGGCGCGGCCTTGGCAGTCTACCCTCCAGTGCTAACTACAGATCCAAATGCAGATGCAGCGGCAATGAATGGATGGATAGGCGACATGGTGGAGACCATCGCTCCAGCCAAACTCGCTCTATCTCGCAGGGAATCCCCTTCTGCCCCATGGTTCTCTACAGAGCTAAGGGCAGGAAAGGGTGCATGCAAGAGACTGGAGCGTGTGTGGCGGGTGAACTATTGTGAATCAGCTAAGGCTCGCTATAGAACAGCCCTCCGCAAGTTGCATAAATCTATAAAAAAAGCAATAAGGCGTCATATTGCCACCTCTATCCGTCATGCGGAACAATCCGGCAAAGAAGTTTTTAAAATAGTGCAGTCCTTTTTCAAGCCTAGAATTATTGAAACAGAAGTCACCCCATCTGAGTCTCTCTGTGAAGATATCTCGGATTATTTTGATGACAAAATTAAGAAAGTGTATGGTACCTTCTCCTACTCTCGTCCCACCGTAATGGCTGATAGTGTTGATAATAGCTCATCTACCTCGACCTTAAGGCAATTTCACTCTATTTCATTTAAGGAGGCATTGCAGGAAATAAAGAGGTGCAAATCGGGGGCTCCAGATGATCCCTGCCCGCCGAATCTCTGGAGCATGATGGCGGAGTCAATTGTGACCACTCTCCTGCATATATGGAACATGTCCAATACATCTGGGGTGTTTCTGGACTGTTGGAAACAAAACCACACTCCTCCCTCTGAAAAAAAAAACAAATGGAGATCCGGAGGATTTGAGCAATCTCCGACCGATTTCCCTATTGGCTGCCCCAGGTAAAATGATGGAAAAACTGATTCAGCGCCAATTGAATAGTTTCATTGAAGAGAATAAGATCTTGCATGAAACTCAATCTGGTTTTAGGCCGGGCTTCAGCACTGAGACCGCCCTGATTGAGGTAGCTGAGTCGGTTAGGTGGTCTCTGGATTCAGGAGCATCTGCTATGCTGGTGCTCCTGGATTTATCAGCCGCATTTGATACGGTCGACCAGAGCAGACTTCTGCAGCGCCTAGAGGACATTGGCCTTCAGGATAAAGCACTTGGGTGGCTTTATTCCTATTTGACCAACCGGTCACAGAAGGTGGCGTTGGGCTCTTTTTCCTCTAAACCTAAGCGACTGGGGTGTGGGGTCCCTCAGGGATTGGCACTCAGTCCGCTACTCTTTAATATTTATTTGGCACCACTTTTTACTATGATTGCCAAATGGGGGGTCACGGCAATCTCATATGCAGACGATACCCAGCTCGTCTTCCCCTACTCAGAAGTGTCGGAGGCAGCCTTCGGTAAATTTAAGGGGTGCCTCCGCGGTGTAGCCAGCTGGATGAACACAAATAAATTAAAATTGAATGCTGGCAAGACGGAGGTGATCTTTTTTGGGAAAGGCCTTCGCCCCTCCCCGGATTTGTGGTGGCCATCTGAGATAAAGGCTAAAAACTCTGGGGTAAGGTGGGATGAGAGCTTGGCCTTCTCCGCCCTCATTCAGCAAGTGACAACAGGGTGTTTAAGCAAATTGAGGAATTTGCGCAAGTTCCTCGTGCTTCTTCCAGAAGACTGCCGAAAAATGGTAGTCTATGCGACGGTCACCTCTAAGCTGGACTATGCAAATGGCCTACATTTGGGCCTACCTAAATATTTGATTCAACCACTGTGCCTGCCTTGGCTTGGCCTGGTCGCCCCCACGCTCCTCCTGCTCCTGCCTACCTGCCTGCCGTGTTTTGCTGCCGCTGCAGGCGACCCAGCTGCCGCTGAGCCGCCCGCACTCGTCTTTCCCGCCGCCGCCTCCCTGCGGCCCCGCCCCGCCAGCCGATTGACCCCCCCGCTCCCGCCACCCAGCGGACCCTCCCTCCCGGCTCCCTTCTTATGACGTACCCACGCACGCGCAGCGGTCACGCGCAGCGGGCGCGCCGATTATGCACCAAAGGCACGCCAAAGGCAAGCCCGTCTACGCCCGTCCGAGCCTGGACCGCGCCCAGCGCCAGGACCCCTGGCCCCCGCCGAGGCCAGCCAACACGACGGACCTACGATGCCGCCACCCTCATCGCATTCAAACCCGACCGACCAAGAGCCTGCCACCGAGCGACCCCGAGACGCACCCTAGGACCCTTCACCTGTCAAGCCTGCAAGTTCACCTGCCTCCGGACCTGCACCGCAGCCACCAAGCCAAGCATCAACAACAGCCACCTCAAGTGCATCCTGCTCAACACCTGCTCCATCCACAGACACGCCATCGAACTTTGGAACCTGCTCGACACAACATCACCAGACGTCGCCTTCCTCACGGAAACCTGGATGAACGCCTCCTCAGCGTCCGACATCGCCATTGCCATCCCAGACGGATACAAGATCATCCAGAGAGACCGCGTCAACCAGACGGGAGGAGGCATCGCCATTGTACACCAGAACACCATCCGCATCACAACCGACTCCGACGACACCTTCACCGCCGCCGAGTATCTCCACTTCCACATACACACCGACCCAAAGACGACCCTCAGAGGCACCCTCGTCTACAGACCCCCTGGACCACGTACACAATTCAGTGACGACATCACGGACTTCATCAGCCCGCACGCCCTCCACTCCGCTGATTACATTCTCCTAGGGGACCTCAACTTCCACCTGGAGAACAACAAGGACCACAACACTGCCGCCCTGCTGGACAACCTCGCCAACCTCGGGCTCAAGCAACTGGTCAACACCCCCACCCACTACGCCGGCCACACGCTTGACCCCGTCTTCTCATCCAGCAAGCACATCACCTTCAGCCACTCCACCGGACTTCACTGGACCGACCACAGCTGCGTCCACTTCAGCTTCAGAAGAACCACGACCCACCGCCACCCGCATCAGGTTCCCCACAGGAGCTGGAGCAAGATCACCGCCGACCAGCTCACCACCTGCCTCAGCCAGACCCCACCCGCCAGCACAACGGACCCCAACGAAGCAGCCAGCAACCTCACACAGTGGCTGACCGCCTGCGCCGACGACCTCGCACCACTGAAGAACCCCCTAGCAGACCCAGAAGCAAGAAGGCCTCCTGGTTCACCGAAGACCTCATGGACTCCAAGAAGAACTGCCGCACCCTCGAGAAAGCCTGGCTCCTCGACCAAACCACAGACAACATGACCGCCCTCAAAGACGCCACCCGCAAGCACCACCAGCACATCCGCACCACCAAGAAGAAATCACTGAAAGAACGACTGGACAGCAACGCCCACGACAGCAAGGAGCTCTTCAGCATCGTCAAGGAGTTCTACAACCCCAGCACCGGCAACAACGACATCACTCCTTCACAGGATCTCTGCGACTCTCTCGCCTCGCTCTTCCACTGCAAGATCACCGACATCCACAACAGCTTTGACGCACCACCCACGCACCCAACCGTCGAACCAACGCCCCCCACTGCCACCCTCCGCACCTGGACCACGGTGACCGCCGAAGACACAGCCCGCACGATGAACACCATCCACTCCGGATCTCCAACCTACCCCTGCCCCCACCACATCTTCAACAAGGCTGACTCCATCATCGCACCCCAACTCCGGGACGTCATCAACGCCTCTTTCAACACCGCCACCTTCCCGGAGAGCTGGAAGCATGCCGAGCTCAACGCCCTACTGAAGAAACCAACAGCGGACCCCACCGACCTCAAGAACTTCCGCCCCATCTCGCTCCTCCCTTTTCCTGCCAAAGTCATCGAGAAGACCATCAACAGACAGCTTGCAGCCTTCCTCGAGGCGAACGGATCCCTCGACCCTTCGCAGTCCGGTTTCCGAGCCAACCACAGCACCGAGACCGCCCTCATTGCAGCCACCGACGACATCAGAACACTGCTCGACAACGGGGAAACAGCGGCCCTCATCCTCCTGGACCTCTCTGCAGCATTCGACACCGTCTGCCACCGCACTCTAGTCCAACACCTCAGCAACATCGGGATCCAAGAGAAGGCACTGGAGTGGATCATCTCGTTCCTCGCCGGAAGAACACAGAGAGTCCGCCTCCCCCCGTTCTGATCCGAGGCCACCGAAGTCATCTGCGGCGTACCACAAGGATCATCACTCAGCCCCACCCTCTTCAACATCTACATGAGACCTCTTGCAACCATCGCACGCCAGCACAACCTCAACATCATCTCCTACGCCGACGACACCCAACTGATCCTCTCCCTCACCAGAGACCCCGCCATCGCCAGAACGAGCCTGCACGAAGGGATGAAAAACGTCGCCGAATGGATGAAGAACAGCCGCCTGAAACTGAACTCAGACAAGACGGAAGTCCTCATCCTGGGACCACCGCCCACCGCCTGGGACGACTCCTGGTGTCCCCCCGCCCTGGGCACCGCTCCCAAGCCAACCGACCAC
The DNA here is from genome assembly GCF_964261635.1 of Lissotriton helveticus. Lineage (NCBI taxonomy): Eukaryota > Metazoa > Chordata > Amphibia > Caudata > Salamandridae > Lissotriton > Lissotriton helveticus. The sequence goes on along the minus strand of NC_136067.1, from coordinate 1,065,663,673 downwards.
GCACGCAACCTGGGCTTCATCCTGGACTCTTCCCTCTCGATGACCACACAAGTCAATGCCGTCTCCTCATCGTACTTCAACACCCTGCGCATGCTCCGAAAGATCTTCCGATGGATCCCGACCGAAACCAGGAAGACGGTCACACAGGCCCTCGTCACCAGCCGACTGGACTACGGGAACACCCTCTACGCGGGAACCACAGCCAAACTACAGAAAAGACTCCAGCGCATACAGAACACCTCCGCCTGACTCATCCTGGACATCCCCCGATGCAGCCACATCTCCAGCCACCTGAGGAACCTGCACTGGCTCCCCGTCAGCAAAAGGATCACGTTCAGGCTCCTTACCCACGCACACAAGTCTCTCCACGACCTGGGCCCCAAGTACCTCAAAGACCGCCTGACCTTCTACACGCCCACCCGAAAGCTACGTTCTACAAGCCTGGCCCTCGCCGCCGTACCACGCATCCGAAGAGCCACCGCTGGAGGAAGATCCTTCTCCTACCTGGCAGCCAAGATATGGAACTCCCTCCCCATCCACCTCTGGCTGACACAGGACCATCTCGCCTTCAGGAAACAACTCAAGACCTGGCTTCCGGGTGAGTAGCGCGCTATACAAATGGTATGATTGATTGATTGATTGAACGTTTGCAGACCGTGCAGAATGCGGCTGCGAGGCTGATAAAACACATTCCTTTCAAACAGCATGTCTCTCCGCATTTGCGTGAGCTGCACTGGCTTCCGGTGGCAAGCAGAATTAAATTTAAGGCGCTAACTCTGGCTTTTAGAGCTTTCCGTGGCACCTGTCCTAGCTATCTCAAAGCAAGACTCCCTAGGTATGAACAGGCGAGACTCTTACGGTCAAACTCCCTACTCCAGTTACATGCCCCACGATTCAGAAAGGCGCGTTTGGGAGGCAGGACCTTTTCAGCAAACACGGCGAAGCTGTGGAACGCCCTACCGCCTGCCATTCAGTCGGCAACATCAGAGATTGGTTTCAGGAAGCAATTAAAAACTCGGCTCTTTACTCAAAAGATCTGATCCACCGGCCTTACTTATTGTTCCCTCTGAGCTGCTCACATAGCGCCGGGACATCTCCTGGCGAGGTAGCTGTTCGCGCTTTAGAAGTCTCTGTATTATTATTATTATTATTATTATTATTATTAGTAAATCCAAGTCTACCATTGTTGTCAGATCAGAAAAGCCTTCACACCTTTATTACGACCCAAGAATGGCCTCTACCTTATCCATTGGGATGTCCTTTGGACAAGTACTTCTCCCAGTTCTCTAGATAGCCTTTCTTCCTCTCCTTAGGAGAGACAGGGTTATATTGTACTTTCGCCTGGTAATGGCTGTTTCCTATTTGATTGGCATGAAAATCCATTGTTTTGTGAGTGTACCTGGCAACCTGTTGTTGGGTGAAGCACTTTCTTTGCAGTTTTATAAAGAGCACACTTGACCCAAAGGTATCAGAGCTCTTTACATGAACACCAGTTGCAATACAGAGGGACACATTCATTTTTTTGAGTCACAGGGAGATTAAGTGAATAAACGTAGCACTATCATATTGGTATGACAATTTGCACACATTCAAATCTCCTTAGGCCTTCAAAACTTGTACCCCAAGAGGCAGTTAGTGTGGGCCTTTAGTGGGGCACTATACCATATAACATGAGTTTTCATCTATCAAGAAAAGATGAAGTAATAAGGGGCATCATGAGGAAAGAAATCCCTCCAGAGATTGCAGTATTAAGCCTGCCATAAAAAGCACCAAACCCTCATCCTGCTTATCTGATCTCATCCCTCCCATTTTTGCTAAATAACAAGCAAATTCTCTCTCTCCCAAAGGATATTCTGAGAAACACAGTCACAGGGGTTTGTTTTCCAATTATCTCGTCTCTGACCTGTGCCAGAGAAGTCATGTGACCCTGAGGTATATATCTTCCTTCTTAGAATGAGTCAGGAGTAGAAAAAATAATTTGGGATAAAGTTCTCATGCAAGTTAGTGGCTTGGGCACAGTTTCACTTTTTTTAGTTTTCTCCTTTATTTATTTCTTTAAGAAAGATGTATGTGCCCCTTACCCTGCTCAAGGACACTGCATGACAATTTATACAGTAAGATTATTTTTGTCCGCTGAACACCCCAAATTACGATGATGGTATAGCCAAAGAAGATTCATGAATGTGATCAACATGAATTTTATTTTTATAGTGGTTTGTGTAAATGTGGTTTCCTGGATTCTTAATGGCTGGCATAAGCGTTTTTATAAACAAAGTAGTAGTTCTGGCCTGAGTTTGTGAAGTGACCAAAAAACTCCACACTCTCCATGAAGTTCCGCAAGCGATGGAGTGAGGTAAGTTGCACTGCTGATTTTTAGCTCAAGAGGGTGCAGCGTCCTTCTGCCACTTGAGATGTTCTACTCGAGGGGCAGCTTCCTCAACGCAAGCGGCAGGTTTCTCAACATGAGCAGTAATGACCTACCGTGACCGCTCGCGAGGAGAAACCTCGCCAGGAGATAGTCTAGTATTGAATTTTCCTAGCTCGTGCTTGCTAACTCAATATTGGCGAGCCGTGAGAGAGGAAAGAGTCTGCTACATACCACTATGCTGAGTTTTTAGAAGCTCTGCGGCCCATGCGGAGTGCAGAGTTAGAAAAAGTCCACAAACTCCTCAAGGGTAGCAGAGTTTACCGCCCAGGCCTACAAATTAGTCTAATGAACAACATTTTTTTTCATATTGCTTCCCTTGCACAGATCTGAGCCAAGCGAATTAATACAAATACCAGTGGGTCTCTGTGTTTCAAACTTTTGAATGTGATTGAAGAAGCATGTTCCATCCAAATCCTAAATTCTGCACAGAAAAACCTTGCTGGGAGTGATTTTTCAAGAGTGATGCATTGTGATGCAAAATGCCCCACACCTACTTAGTTTTGAAACTCTATCTTGAAGGATTACGCCAGTCATGTAGCCAAGAATATATGAGAGTTATCATTAAAGACAAGAGTGATTTAATTTGAGTCTGCACAAGAGCAATACAAACATTTTAAACAGTAAGATTTACATTACAAATAGTAAGCAACTTAAAATTCACCATGGCTGTACAATGACTATTGAACAACTGCTTAATATTGTCCAAGTTGTTATGAACCAATGTGTCATGGATGATAACGGTGAATGATTTGATGTAGGAGCACCAGACCAGGGGAAGTAGTACTTCGTTGTCATCCCAAGTGATTCTCAGCCATACTCCTGAGATGCGTTTGTCATCCTTCGCCAAATCACAAAAGTAAAATCTTCATGTTTCTCTATGGCTGGTGAAGCTTTACTGTTCAACGATTTCTAATGGTTCTCTGGATGTCCTCTGGTGGGATATTGTGTTTTAGCACTGAACGTTTATCAGAAAGGGAGATGGTTAGGGATCCTCAATATATTTTGTCAGTGATATCAGTCACAGTGGTCAGAATTAAAGGCCAAAGAAATGGTTAGTAGGCTGAAACCTGAAAGTTGTAAAGTACAAGGTCAGATAGGTCAGGTAGACAATTGCCCATCCTCACAGTCCTGCAAGCAATGGAGGCACCAGCAGCTCATAAAACATATTTTGCTCTGTTTCTAACTTTGGCTTGCAAAGAATTTGAATAACGTTAACCATGGTGATGGGGGAGTCAGCACTGAAGAGATTGTGACCCTTCAAACATGACAAGAGGTAAGGCAGTTTATAAAAATGTGCTGCCACACAATATTGTCTTCTCCAGTGTCACACCCTCTCCTACACAGGAGTTACTCCACAGAAATCAAAGGCTCTTTGTAGTCCATAAAAAGGCATTCAGTGTTTTGGAATCATACAGATTATTTTTAACAATGTGAAACAGGCCTGATAAATGTCAGTTTTAGGGGTCGATTACGATCTCGGTCGAAATAGAGGCTTTCTGACCTAGATGGTTGGTTTCACTTCTGACCGCCTAAATACAATTTTGGTTGTCGGAAGTAAAACTGGCCAGTCACTCAAGCTGGCTTCCAACAGGCTCAAGGATCCCGTCTGCCTGTCGGAGGCTGGCCCGTAATCCATATGGACTCCTTTTTATACCGTCCATATTATATGATAAGGGTTCCCTGGTTTCCGCTTTGTCTTTTACAGTTAAACACAGACCGAAAACACTGTCTCTCCTGTCTGTATTTATTTTTTAAAGTGGAAAAATACAGATAATGTTGCTTCTTTTGAGTGATTTGTCATGCGGAGATTAATCACTTTCAGGCCAGTAGCTGTACATAATGAAAGCAAGGGGAGCTACAAAACTCAATGATATGTCCTTAAATTATTGCATATCCATATGAGTCCACATTTATCCGTTAAATGAATGCAGAAATATACGAGTTATCCCCTCATCTGTTTACAAAATACAAAATAAATATGGAAAAATACGAATAAGTTGGCCAAAAAATAAATATAGACAAATACAGACGGAAATGTTAAAAAAATAAATACCATAAAACCGGGAGAACTAATTATAATGTACGGTTTCCGGTGCAGACTTTCCATGCCGGAAAGCCTGTTGAAAAGTGTGTTTGGGGGCCTCTAGCAGGGCCGCTTCTGTTTGCGGCCTCCGGTTGGAGTCCAAAGGGGGCCCGTTGATCCCAGCATTGTGTGGCAGGTTCCTTGAGGTACCTGCCACGTGGTACAGAGAGGAACACAGCCTCCCATTTCCCTATGGGAGCTTGTAATATAGCTGATTTATAGCCACAACACATGCTCCAATAGGGAAATGTAAGTATGTGATCGCACCATCTGTGGTTGCATCGTAATTAGGCGGTCAGGACTGCCAACCAGAGGTCGGTCGGTCCATGTTTCCACGACAGTGTTGGGCGGACTCAAGGGGGCAGATAACAATGCTTATTCATGGGCCCCCCTTTGCATCTGAACTTCATTTGCAGAATTATTTTGCTTTTCTGTGGCAATCACAAAGCATTCATTGGGGGATTACAGCCAAGCTCTTGGTGGCTCTATTCTCACATGAAGAATCTCTGAATTGATAAAGTAGTTCTCTTCTAAAAGGTTTTGGACCCAATCTTCCCCAAAATAGAAGTGTTTCTTTTATAATGACGAGTGCTTTGGACAACCCTACCCCGAAATCTCTCCTCCTCCAGCACCAATGGGATGTGATCACTCAGTCTCGCCAGGTCCATTGTTGGTTACATATTTTCCTAGGCTCTTGAAAACCTATGTATTTTGTTCCTTTTCAACACTCATAACTGTAATGTAATTTAAAACAGTAACCAAACGCCTTATATTAGAAGTGGCTCAGGAATTATGAGACTAAGAAGGGCCGATTGTACTCTTGAACGTCTAGTACAAAAATATTGTGGCACAGTGATACTGTGGACAAAATATCGAAGGGTAAATGCATAAAGGGGTTTATACATTTGCCATTCTTAACTCCAAATAAATAAAGATATATGTATATGTATTTTGGTACACATATGTTGAATTAGGTACAGAAAATCTATACATACTTACCTTTTGATATTTTGTCTCGCAATTTTTTTTATCAATGATATTATTGTCCCACAATATTGTTATCCATGAGACACATTTGGAAGGCCAAATTATGGAACACAGTGAAAATTATGCAGCATAATGTAGTACATTCTGTGACAATACTATTTTGCTGTTTTATCAAATATTAATGCTGTTCTCGCAAAATGTTTTGCCTCTCTAGTACCAGTATAACACATGGGTGATAAATTCAGGTGAGTAGTCAACGTTTGCCACAGCGCAACACCCTGTGTAATTTTTTATTTTTCTAAACCAGCAATACATTTATTTATACAAATCTGTAAACTATGTAGCATAGAGTGGATTGTTTGGCAAGTATAGTAAACCCAATATTGTATAGAAGAAGTGCCTGGAGACCCTCACGGGTGACAATCAGCTCTCTACAAACCCTCCCTACATTTTCATTACATTCCAGTGACTCCCATCGATAAGTAATGGTCCTTTCAGTCTGATAGTACTCACACTCTCGCTCACATTGACAGAAAAAAAGCATCAAATCTGACCTAACCCTACTTAGAAAGTATGAACTCGCACAATATGAGACTGCTTTTCATCATTTTGATCATGTCCTCGAGCTGGTAGATAGAGAAAATGGAAACAAGAAGGCTATCTAGACATGACAACATGTATAACAGTTGACTTATTTTTCTCAAAAAAGGAAAACTGTGGGCATTGCCAGTAACTGGTTGACCCCAAGGAATAGGAGCTTTTTTCTCCATTGATTAAAGCCAAGGCCAGCCAAATACTTTGTCTAGTCTAGAAATGAGGATAGAAAAAGCTAAATTTGCTCCGAAGGTGAAAGGGAATTTTTAGGCCCATAGATCCTTGCTCGGCCACAAATTGGATCAACCCCAGTGTGTTTTGTTTCGCAGAAGAGGTTAGTCTAGTAGTCAGACGGGTGATTGTTTTAATAAATCTCTTTTCCTTCAGGAGATAAATTCCACCTCTGTACATTTACACTGTACACTAAAACCAGCTTTGAAGTTAAGAAATCAGCTCTAGCTCTCTAAGGGTACCAGTGGATGAGAGACAGATTGAATTGCTACACCATTCACTCCTTGTAATAACTTAAAGAATTCCATGAACAGTTAATCGTGTGATATCATGCGGATGTACTTTGTTTGTGAAGATGGTATGGAAGAAACAGAATTTTAGAGAGAAGGCACATGAACATGATGGTATGGTATTTTAAAGAAAACTCACATGTTTCTCAGGTGCAAAGTTGGGGATGTGGAAGTCATCCCTGTATTCTGGGGGTGTTACTTCTTCAAGCAGATTATATGGATCCTGAAAATATAATAAAAAACATCAGCATTACCAAGACCATTGTAAACAAATATAGACTGCCATGAGTCTTGAAGATGAAAGTCATGAAAGGCTGCACACCACAAGCAAATAATAAACATATGTACAAGAAACAGCATACTATGTTCACTCCTATTTTGGCATTTCACATCTTTAGCACCTTGAACTCATCACCTAAAACCAGAACATATGTGTGAGTAAAATATTGCTTTTGTGAGTAATGGATCAAATATGCAGTAACAGTCAATAATAGTGATTTGGCAGTGTACAAGTATGCTCTTACCATAAGTGCTCACTCTGCTCTTTACCTACGAAATCTTGTATGGCTCTTTCTGAACCATACAGTTTCTACCTTAACTGATAAATACCATCCTGGCTCCCAAAGGGCTCGCCTACCATTGACAGATTACTCACCTCCACTACATTGTAAAGAGATCAAGAAGGAAATTACTGGGGGGCGTGGCCAAGCAGCCTAAGATGGTAGCCGCATTTTAAGCGAGCTACATGCCAGCTCCTAGAATCCTGCTGAATCCGTCCCTTGGGTGGCCTATTTTCAGTTGCAGGCACCCATGCAGTGGCCCTGTAATTACCCCCTTCGGCCCACCCAAGCCCATCCAGGGTGCTCTGGATGAGAGAGCCAATTTCTCCAATCGAAGGCCTGGGAGTGCACACGACCTACCTGTAGATGGGCCTGCCAGAGGCAAACACCACCTGGAGCTGTGTGAACCTGTAGCGGGAATTCCGTTCTCCTACAGAACTGTGCATAGAGATTTGGAACCTCGGCGAATTAGGGTGGCCCAAAACTCACCTCAGTACCCAAAATCCCCTTACCAGGCTAGCTACAGTGTATCATTGGTCATAGCAAACTTCCAATGTTTAGACAAACCAGAACATGAACTTACGATACCTCAGGTCATGTGGAGCACATGAGCACTCTTTCGTTATACAATCATTTCAAACCAGAACGTGGAGTAAATGAGGACACGTGCACATTTGAAATATTTATTTACTAATGCCGTTTTCTCAAATGCAGTATCTTAGATAATACAAGGAAACATATTATCAGAAGCAAAGTTATCAGCATAGTTACTAGTCCATAGAAAGCAAAAGGTGACAGCATGCTAAGATGCTGTAATGAATAAGCGTTAACAACACCTAATTCTCACCCTCCCTAACTGGCATATTATATTAATATCTAAGAAGGTCTCTCTGGGTTTTAGCAGGGCGGGCCCCTACCTCAAGATCCTAGTGTGAAGAGATCACATCAGCTTCCACCAGCTCTCTGCATGCGAACCGCATCAAGTGTGTATGTGTGCTCTAAGCAAAGCAATATAAAACACGCCTAAAGCCAGAATTTGGCAGGAGCTGCACTTATGTTATGTCTATGAAGGTGCGGAGATCAGACCTCACAACAATTCTGTGTCGTGTTATCCTTGAAGCTTCAGCACTCTCTGTACAGACATAGTTTATTAAGCAAAGCTGATATCAGAGCAATAACATATTATTCTCATGTAAATCACAATGCTCTTCTAGGCCGAAAGCTAAATCAACAATTATGTGTCGTGTGCAGAAGCAGCAAAAGGAAAAAAATGTCGTTTAAACATTTAATAAGCCCATGCTAACTTAACACAGTATATAGATAAGCAGTAACTATATGACACCCCCCCATGACCCGAGCACGGATAAGATAAGATAAGGGCCTCCTCATGAAAGCAGAGTTCAAGAACGATGAGCAAAGTTTATAATTTAAAAACGTTGGGACAAAAAATTATATGAATCAATTCAACAAATCCAAAATGTCAATATTTTGTTCACTTTTGCTCAAGCCAATAGGTTTGGGAGGTGAAAAATTCTAGCAAAATTTGCAAAAAGTTATGTCAGTGGAAAACAAGAGGGCGGGATCCGAAACATGAAAAGATTTTAGGGCAAGACCGAATATGCAAAATATGCAGCAACAGCATCCAACATGAAATCACCGTCTTCATCCGAAAACAGTTCAGCCATCCAATTCAACAGCGGGAAAGAACATACGTGCTCTTCTAGTACCGGAGCCTCTATCATCACTCGGTGGGTTCTCAAGAAAGCTCTGTGCCAAGATATCTTGCGCTGCTGCGAGTATGTTCCAATGACCCATTAGTCCATGCATCGCTGCCCAGGCCATAATCCTTTCGCCAGAACAAACCAACTCGTGAGTAATGACGGGACTCATCAGCTGATTAAAATCGACGTCAGGAGAAACCGTCTTGCAGAGACACAAATCAATGGCCCAGTCAAAATCACAGCTCAGGCAATGAAACACAGGCTGGACACAGGTGAAATAGGAAAATAGAAACGATAATCCATATGCCGTGCTTAAAGTCGCAAGCGGCAGTGTGCCAGAGTATTCAAGCATCCTGTCGCAAAACAGTGCCAGGAGGGGCTGCACGGCTTCTTTCACATGAAGGGCATCCATTTTTAATAAAACAAAATATCACCAGAACGCCTGCCGCTAGTGCCAGTAAAACCGGGAAACCTCCAAACAAACTTGAAAAAATAGAATGGAAGAAAGCAGGAATGACCCCAAATATTTTTTCAAATGAAGTCACGAGACCGCTGCTAACTACCTTAAAAAAGTGTGCGAGCCCAGTCGTGGAGGATGCGTTAAAGATTGAATGAACCAGTTCGCTGAAATGCAACGGCAAATCAGTATTTAAAAGGGCCTGAACCTCTGTGCGGGTGTTAGCTATGTGAAATACGAATGTTTCTCGAGCCGAACTCAAGGCCACTTCTTTTTGGGACAAAAGAGCTCTTATTCTACTCATGCCATTGAACTCCGCCGTCAAGGTTGGGATGAGCGGCCAGATGGAAACATCCCCGTTCCCATGCGTGGGTGGGTAAAGTAAATTTTTGCAACAAACCACACATTCAGATACGGTCACCACATAAGCAACACCTTTAATTAACCCACAACAATCCTCATTATTTAAAAGTAAATAACTTCCGTTCGCCAGTAAGGTAAAAGTGGGGATGATTGCTGGAACTGGCGTTCCTTTTAAAACACAGGCTAAATTTGGCCGGTCCTGGTTACAAGAACCGTGCAATTGTATGTGTCTACACATTAATGAGTGATCTGGTGTCTCTGTACACTCCTCCCCATTCAGATAAACCTCCTGTCCGTCTTTTAAACATCTGTAAGTAAATGGGAGGGACCAGACTTCATGGAGAAATGCACTACCTAATGGTTCATATCGACCTATGGCAACATATCGCATACAATTTGTAAATTTATACAAAGCAAAAGGTAACGTTATCAAACCATGGATAAGCCACGTTGCAGCAGTGGCCTCCGCCACAGAAAAAGGCAAGGATTCTAATCTCTCAATATGTAGCACTGAAAAAGATGCATCTCACATGGAAAGCAAGCGCTGCTTGTCAGTCAAATTAAAAGGGGCAAAGAGAGAGGAAACATTCATGTAGGTCCATGGCACCTTGCCAGATTTCAACGTCTGTAGGGTCCATGCAAATTGCATGACAGAACGCAATTGATTTTGACCATGGTATATTGCAGACACCTCATCCTGCACAATATCCACCACAGAGGACACAATATTATCTAACGTTTAAATGCGGGAAGAAAGCATGTTAATACTATTATCTACCACTGCAAGCACTTTTTCAAGATTAGCTTGATCCATTGCCCTAAGGCGAGTCGCCGCCTCAACCTGTGATGTCTTCCAGATTTCATTGTAAATAGCATATATCCATATTTTTGATCTACCACTAGCCGGGTCTTTAATGAAATCATTTAAATCTACATCTTCATTTAGCTTGGATAGATGCAGTTTAACCGCAGCCAAGGTAGAATGTTTCAGCCAATTTTGACACAACTTGCCTACTGAATAAGTCGTGACAGAATGGTCAGTGTCAAAACGGGGATCAGGTCTGACCTGTCTAAAACCATCAGATAAATCCAGAAAACGGTGCTGGCATGAGTCAGCATTTCTGTGCCACATCAGCCAACCTTTTGGATCTATACTGGATATGTCAAAGGTAGAATTAAGCAAAAGGGTCTGCAAGTCCCTAATGGAAAACTGAGTAAAATTACTCCAGCCAGTATATTCCTCCAATTCAGGGATGGTGGGAGTATTTAATTTTTTAGAAGTAGCCAATCCAAAGCATGTTGTTTGCGAAATTGATGCATCCAAAAACAACATATGATTTGGGATGAGACATGCACGGTGCAAAGCCTCAGTGCCTTGTACCTGCCAGTTTTTTTAACCCCAAACAGATTTAAGGTCAATAGATTCCTTCCACAACTCGAAGCCTCCAACAGCTAACTGATCAAGGAAGGACTTCGAGTACAACAATTTAGTATCGGTAAGTCTAACCTTGGACACCGACTTCCGTGACATTTTAAAATAAAAAGAATCGGGATTGGACTGATTGAAGTCAGTAAAATAAGTGTACTTTTTCAAAAAAGTATTTGAACTGCCTTGTTTAGGTGCCGGGCAATGCTCCCATTGCGTAAAATTAACAGCATTCCTCTGGACGAGATCTTATGTAAGAAGTGATTGCCAAAATGTTGGAAGCAAAACAAATCACCATAATTAGCAGATTCTAAATACAAATCCTCACCATCAAAGGCAGCATAGTATTTCAAATCAGAAAACAAACTCTCCACGGCCTGAACATCCCAATCATCAGAACGTATGTTTTGTTTCACTACATCCCCCATGTTAACTCTAAGGACATTAGGGACATTAACAACCTCTGTAGGACCATGAATTTGAAATTTAACTGCATCCCACACAATTCCATCAAGGACTGGCCAAGCAGTGATGTTAACAAATGTCAAGTCTCTTTTCAATCTGTGTGCTGAATGTGACGAGGAAAGGGGGGGCCAAAGTTCCATTGAGATGTCGAATGCATGTTCTTTCCTCGACATAGTGTCCATTGATGAACCGAAAAAAGTAAAACACAAAACCAATTGACATAAAAAGGTAAATTGAAAAGAGTACCAGCCAAATATATGTCCAAGGGGGAATCAAAAAATGTTTTTTAAATAAAGTGGCATAAACTGCAAACTGTGAGGGTTTCTTCGAAGCATTGGAAACAGTGTCAAATGAAAATCTTGATTCAGTGGCCAAACGTGTTTGCAGGTCAGGCATAGATAAGTCAGTCGGGTAAGTGTAATCAATGTCATCATGGTCTGTACCAGGCAAAGTACTTAATAAAGGACTGGAAAGTGCAGGTAATTCGCTGGCTACTTCAGTTTCAGGATTAGAAGCAGTGGCCAAAACAGAATTTCTCACAATGGAAGGACAGGAGACTGCCGGTGTCATACTAAGAAGAATCGGCCACTCTGTGTATCTTGACATTGTCAATGGAGATAAACCTGTTTTCCTTACGACCTGGAAGTGGGGGTAAAATGACTGTTCTTGTGTCCTTCACTCCAAGGACTGGAACCGGAGCTCGATAGGAAGGTCCAAATTCTTTCTTGTTATCGATCTTCTCTCGAACCAGCTCTCCAACTTGGGGTAGCCAGCCAACTACCGGGATCTGCAACGCAACATCCGATGTGGAGGGCAAATGTTCCTTTGCAAGACTGTCTCTGGTCTTTTGTAGATCCTGTAAAACATTGCAATGTTCATCTACGTCAAAGGTTGTGGCGCGAACCACGCAGTCTAGACCATCAAGGTCAGGGACGTACATCTTGATGCCAAAGAGCATTTCGTATGGGGTCCGCCCACCCAGAGACCTTCTAGGGAGATTATTAAGAGCACGCTGCATGCCATTGAGGTGGGCCAGCCAGTTTCTGCCAGTGCCTATAACTCGAGCTGTCAAAGATTGCTTTAAGTCACGGTACATTCGCTCCACTACACTATTACCCTCAGGTCTGTAGGGAGACGAAAACTTGACTTGGACCCCCATTGAAGTCATGGCATCCTTATACGCCTTAGAGGCGAAAGCCGGACCCTGATCCAAATGGAAGGTACCACAGGCAAAAATTCCTACAAAGACACGCACATCTCTAATGACAGTTCGTGAATCAGCGCTGCGATGGGGCCAAACCCACACAAAGCGTGTTTATGAATCGACTGCTACTAAGATGTACTTATACGCAGTATCAGAGGAAAAAGGACCGCAGTGGTCTAAATAAACACAACCTAGTGGTTTATTAGATATTAGAACTGTGTCTGTGGCGGACGCGTAGAAGTCGACGGTTTAATCTGCTGGCAAATGTCACATTGAAGGACATAGTCTCGCGTCTGTTTGTACAGTCACCGCCACCAGAAACGCTGTTGTAATTGAGTTACAGTGGCCGAGACGCCCGCATGCGCAGACGCCACATCTTCATGCGCTGCTGTAATCAAGCTAGCTCTGCGATCCGAGTTGGGAATTAAACGTTCACCAACATCAGGAATTTTCACAAAAGGAACCTTTTCGGGACTTAAGTGGTATGTGTACTTCGAAGGGAACCCCGTAGGATGTTTACCTCCCTTCTCAGTGGCAGCAACAGCCGCCAAGATGTTATCATCAATCTTACTTTTGGACCGTGTAACAGCTGCAACTAAATACTTAGACACCGCTGATTTCGCCGCTTCATCAGCAAGCGAGTTACCGACAGCATGAACTCCCACACGCTGATGGCCGAGAGTATGAATCACAAAAACAAGCGGCAGATTAGCCTTAAGCTCAGCCACTCGAACCCAGATCATCTTGTGTTTTATTGTGCTACCCTTGGAATCACGAAAATCATTCTGAATCCAAAAGAACAAGTTTTCATTGTAAGACTGGACACAGTAGTAAGAATCACTCACAATAAGAGTAGTCACACTAGGATCAGCGTACTCCAACGCGAGTAAAAGAGCACGAAGCTCTGCCAATTGTGCAGTGCAGTCCCCTAGAGTCTGCGTATGCACTACTCTGGACTTGAACTCATAGTTCACCATGGCACCGACCACAATGGCGCATGCGGAAACGTAGGCATGTTTAGAGCCATGCGCAACCTGCGCCGAACCATCAGTGTAAATGATGCAATGGAAGTCCTCCAAAGGTCGCATTGGTAGAGGAGCAGGATGAACAAATTCATACTGCAAGTACTCCTGCGACCATAATGAGGCATAAAAAATAAACGTGACATCCGTGGACGTCAAGGAAGCAGCCCATTGAATCCACCGAGGGTGCAAAGCTTTAGAATTTGGTACACTGGCTTTCGTAACTGCCTCTAACTGAGGACAGGGTGTAACAACCAACATGCGTTTTCCCTGTGACAGAGCCCATTCCTTAAGAATCGCCATCTGCACAGCCGTTAAAACTTTCTCCACAGTGGAAAACCGCATTTCAGCCGAAGTGTACAAGTGTGACTTGTAGGCAATAGGTACTGTGTCTCCTTCATTAAACTTCAGGTACGTGAAACCCACCGTCCCAGGAATGATTCTTATCACCAGGTTAGTGTGGTTATCACGAGTCAGTAAGAATTTAGAAGCGAGCAGATCAGCCTGCAAGGATTGCAAGACGGCTGAGTGCTCAGGCAGCCAGCATGATTTGGAAAAAGTCGGTTGTATCAAAGCATACAAGGGCTTGATACGCTGGGCATATTCCGGAATGTATGTTCTCCCGAAATTTAAAAAACCCAGCAAAGACTGTAATTTTTTCAGTGTTGTCGGAGCGCGCAACTGTGCGCATTTCTCCAGGAAGTGAGGAGCCAAACCTCTACCTTCATTGTTGAGCTCATAGCCCAGAAACAACACTGTGTACTCTGCAATGTGCGATTTCGCAAAGTTAAATTTGTAACCCATGTCTGCAAAGTTACAAATTATGCTATTGACTCGACACAGATGCTCCCAAATTTCGTCGTCTGTGAGATAAACGTCATCCACATAGGAGCAAGCATCCGGGTCGATCCTCTCCAAGAGAGAGACAATGCGGGCAGTGAAAATCCCAGGACTATTCTTATAGCCCATCGGGAGACGCCGAAAGTGTTTTTGGACCACGGCGGAAGTAAAGCTGGTCCACTGGGAACTTAGACCATCCAATCTATGGGCATAAAAACCGTTGGAAATGTCAAGCGTGGTTTTAAAACGCTTACGCACAAGACTATCCACTAGTGCAGAGCCGTGAGTATTCTGTACTGCACAGTTACGGCAGTGCAAGTTTAAATGCCTGTAATCCAAAACGAAACGATACGTTCCGTCCGGCTTGTTCACAGTAAACAGGGGGTTATTCATTGGAGACACGCACGTTTCAATCACTCCCTGATATTCCAATTGTTCAAGGATAGCCGCGACGGAAGCCTTGGCTTCTCGCCGTATGGGATATTGAGGTTGAGGCTGTTATTGAGACCGTAAAGGAATCTCGTGGCTTGGGGACAATTTATCCCAACCACACTGGTTGTGGTACAGAGCCGGCGCTAGAGCCTTAACCCACCCTTCTGCAAAATGCTGCGCATGCTCTTTCGAGACAGTGTTCGCGAAACTGGGGAGGATTACCTCCTCCCCTCGCGGCGCCGCGAGGACAAAAGGTGGGGGCCAGTCAGCCTCAGAAAGCAAAATGTCATACGTAGACGAAAGATTTTCCCAAAATACCCCTTTTACAGTACGTTGAATGTCTCCTTCGATTAACAGGACAATTTCAAAAAGTCTATCAGGGGGAGCAACTCTCGTATCTGCTGTTTCTATCACAACATAAACATCAGTCGCTGTCACCTTCAGTAGTGGACGCAGGGCCTCTCTCACAATGGTAATCTCCGCCGCGCTGTCCAGCAAGGTCAGAGCCCACGTCAGATTCCGAAGCCGCGTTCTCACTATCTGTGGCATATCGATGCGCTGTCAAAGCCGCGACTTTCTTTTTGGCAAACTGCGGTCTCTTTGGCGTTGAGCCGTCCTGCTTCCCTGCACCGTCTGTCTGGCGGGGCTGGTCACGTCCTTGCTGACCACCCCGACCCCTTCTGCCTCCTCCACCACCGGTCCTCGGGGCCGATGAGTCCTGAAAGGAACGAGGAGAGCGTTGATCAGAAACCTGAAATCGATCAGGAGATTTAATCGTCGCGCGATCGCGCAAGTCATAAACTCGCTCTGTCTGCGCAGGCATCGGAGTCGCAGGATTAGAGTCTTGAGTCTGCTGTTGTTGCTTACCCTGTTTCTGCTTCTTAGGCCAATTTTGTTTCTTGGACTTGGGCTGAACTTCTGTCTCCGAAGACTGCCCCTGAGGTTGCTTTTTCTCCTTGACAGAAAAAGGCTTTAGACCCTTACTAGTGCGACCCACTGTTTTATAAGCAGCCACAACAATCCTCGCTAACTGACTGGGTTTTTTGGCATCGGGGATTGCCGCCAAAGCATTAAGCAAGGGATTGCCGCCAAAGCAAGAATGAGATCGCAAACTATTTCAAAGGAGCCACACAGGCGCATACCCAATTCAACCGCCGCCTCCGGCCCATGATCATCTTGAACACGTTTAATGATTGTAGGCAGTACAGCCATAGATGGAGTGCCATAACACCTTGCATAGACAGCCGCAAAAGTTTTTCCCCAGGTCTCACAGTCAACGAGTTCGGGTGCTAAATCCTTCGGTAAACTAATCGTCAAGATTCTATGTTTATCTCCAGGAGTTGTATTAGGAAATACTGCTTCCAGCTGGTCAAATTTCTCAGCAAGCCAGAAAGGAAAATCATCCTTTTCCTGGGGACGCTTACCAAACACAGCATTGACCATAACCGGACTGAGCTTCAAACCGCCCTGTCCCGCTGGAAGAGCCGGACCCCCCGGGATGACGACCTATGTATTGCACTAATGCACGAATCACGGCAATTGAAACTACATGTAGTCTACGAACCTCCGCTAGGGTACAATTGCCGTGTTGAGGATGAGGGGTAAATCCAGCCAAAACAGGCCAATTTGTGCCTGGAATGGACAAAGGACCTAACCTCGGAGCGGTTAAAGAATGGGGTAGGGCGCCACCAAACGCGATGCTGCCAATGATCAATAGGTATTTCCAGTGCCCTGTACGGAGTATATTCATTTGGCACAGGAGAGGCAGTGTAGTTGTGGAACACACCAGAATTAGCGTCCACCGCCGGAAACGTCACCCACGAATAAAACAGTTCGTAAGGGTAAGCTGCATCCGCACTCACCACTAAAATCACAGCCAAGCCTTCCAATGGGACTTGGTAAGTCTGAATATGATTGCGCACCGCAATGCGACTATGCTGCGGAATGTCCACAGGCTGGGCCATGACTGCACAGGAACTTAGAAAAACAAAGTAAACTTTGTAGCACAACTGGGTAGTAATTCAAGGAAACCGTTTCAGAAAGATTCAAGTTAAAAAAGACCTATTTCAAAAATAGGTAGGTTTTGTCCGACACCACCGTTTTCCGGAAACGACAGTGAAGGGGTTAAGGTTTGAATGATATACTACTCGAGTGTCATGAAATAAGACCACCAACGGTTGGGCGCCATGTAGCGGGAATTCTGTTCTCCTACAGAACTGTGCATAGAGATTTGGAACCTCGGCGAATTAAGGTGGCCCAAAACTCACCTCAGTACCCAAAATCCCCTTACCAGGCTAGCTACAGTGTCTAATTTGTCATAGCAAACTTCAAATGTTTAGACAAACCAGAACATGAACTTACGATACCTCAGGTCACGTGGAACACATGAGCACTCTTTCGTTATATAATCATTTCAAACCAGAACGTGGAGTAAATGAGGACACGTGCACATTTGAAATATTTATTTACTAATGCCGTTTTCTCAAATGCGATACAGAAAAGGGGGTGGTGATGAACAGAGTGTCTGAATTAAGCAGTATCAAATGCAGTATCTTAGATAATACAAGGAAACATATTATCAGAAGCAAAGTTATCAGCATAGTTACTACTCCATCCATAGAAAGCAAAAGGTGACATCATGCTAAGATGCTGTAATGAATAAGCATTAACAACACCTAATTCTCACCCTCCCTAACTGGCATATTATATTAATATCTAAGAAGGTCTCTTTAGGTTTTAGCAGGGCGGGCCCATACCTCAAGATCCTAGTGTGAAGAGATCACATCAGCTTCCACCAGCTCTCTGCATGCGAACCGCATCAAGTGTGTATGTGTGCTCTGAGCAAAGCAATATAAAACGCGCCAAAAGCTAGAATTTGGCAGGAGCTGCACTTATGTTATGTCTATGTCTATGAAGGTGCAGAGATCAGACCTCACAACAATTCTGTGTCGTGTTATCCTTGAAGCTTCAGCACTCTCTGTACAGACATAGTTTATTAAGCAAAGCTGATATCAGAGCAATAACATAATATTCTCATGTAAATCACAACGCTCTTCTAGGTCGAAAGCTAAATCAACAATTATGTGTCGTGTGCAGAAGCAGCAAAAGGAAAAAATGGCGTTTAAACATTTAAAAAGCCCATGCTAACTTAACACAGTATATAGATAAGCAGTAACTATATGACAAACCCACAGTGGCAAACCCGTCTCTGCATCGACTCCTGGAGCGTGCGAGGGAGAGAAGACAGGCGAGTGGCTGGGGTGTGGCACATTGCTGCTTTCACTTCCAGGTGGTGGCCTGTAACAGTGTAACGGGCACTTTAGAGTGGAGAAGATGTAGTGGGCACCAGATGTGGCTAGGACTGAAACTGCAGCCTGGGTGAACCGACTATGGGGCAACCTTTTCTTGGATGCAAACATCCATGTGGTGCCTGCTATGCTTGTACCCTTTGGCCAACCTAAGCCCATGCAGGGAGTAGGGCTGAGAGAAACTTATTAGGCAAACAACGACCTGCCGGGAGATGGACCTGCCGCAAACAGAGACAACCTGGAGCTGCAATCCCACTGCAGCGACTTACCTTTATCTCCGCATTGACACCTGGGGCACAGCAAGGGAGAGGATACAGACACATGGGAGGGGAATGATTGGGACCACCTTTAATTTTGAGCAGCCCCATGGGCTTGTGACAGCCCACCTGATTTGTTGTCCCAGAGTTGAAGGGATGGGGTGGGCAACATGAGAGAAATTCCCCACAGAATACTTCAGAACCTGCATCATGGATTGTGAACTATCGTCCTAGTTCATTCTGGAAAGGGCACACAGGGCACTGGCCCTAAGGTTACAGCCAGGGAGACCGCCTAGAGGCATTACCATCAGTATACTGTACCTTATGGACAGGCTATATCCTGCGGAAAGCACAACAACATCCAGACGTCCATTGCACCAACTCCATGGTTACGCTCTTGCCCAATCACGCAGGTAAAGTGCAGCCCCTTCGTAAATCTTTCTTAGAGGTTAAGTGGAAAGTCAGGGCTAAGGACATTCAATATGTGCTAATGTACCCTGCCAAACTGAAAGCAATGTATCAGTGGAGAACCATTTTGTTTAAGAGCCCGGGAGAGGTCTGGGACTGAGCGGCGGAGAGGAAATAACTGCCCATATCAACAAAGGAGCCAAAGACAATTTGGGAGACCGAAGGGTGTCAACCATCCCACTCTAGGAGGAAACACAGCAGACTTATAGGAGGCCAACTGTGGTCACAACCGGAGGACAGACATAGGGCATCCTCCTCAGAGAGCTCTGGTGATCATGGGGGAGGGGACCGTACCAGTGGATGATGAGATGTTATTCAGGGGTATAGAGGAGAAGTTTGGTCCCTTTCCTTCCTTTCTTCCATGTAGAGCTACAAGTTTATTCTCATTCACTGACACAGAAGAGATACATTGCATCTGTAAAGAGGGGCTGTTGTGTGGCAAATCACTCCCTGCTACACAAGACAATGGTGATTACTTTATTTTGATAGAGTACTACATTGTATTGTAAGTTGTTCCTATTTGGGTTGCTTGTTTTTGGGGCAACCGATGCTTCCTCTTTACAAGTGTTGATTAGAAGGTTGTTGGGGGAAAAGTTGGGTACTTTAGGGTTGAGTTAGATCACAACATTACATCTAATGCAAGACACATTGCACGGGCCCTAGTCAAACAGGCTCTTTATAGGCTCTCTTTGTTTACAGCACTATTAGAAAGTAGACATTGCACTTACTGCTTTGTGTGCGTGACAGCCCATCTCCAATATACGTCTGGTGTGGGTAACAGCTGCACTTTGTGCATTCCCTCTAGACAGCCACAACACAGAAAGGATAGATTGATCTGAGTACCCTTCTAAATACATCTGCATTCTGATGGCCTTGCTTGGGCAGGGTGGAAGGGAGGGTCTAACACGTCGCTTGAATAGCCAGTGTCCTGTCCTCATAAAAAGGACTGATTATCCCTGATGGACAGGAATGGGCTGAAAGGAGAACCTGTGCACTTCAGAGGGCTGTTTTGAAGTCACACCCTCACATCAAAGGCACTTTTGGGTAAAAGTACTGGGTCTCTGACCCCCACCCCGGAAATCGGACACTTCCAGATCTTGTACTGAATCTCTATCAGAAGGACTGTTGTGGTGCTCAAATGACTCATCTTTAGACTGCAAGCTTGTAAGGCCTGCTTCTCTCTTGCATTGCCCTGCTGTCTGCTGCTCTCAGACTCTGCTGAAGGAGAGCTTGAGTCTGCCTTACTTCCAAGTGATCTCCAGGTGCTTATGGCTTGCCTCCTATTGCTTGAGACTCAGGGATATCAAAGTCCTTACCCCTGCTCCTGTGCCTGAACATACTGGAAGTGGTCCAGATACTTCCAACATGGAATTTGGTGCATCTCCTGTCTGTGTGTAACAGAACCGGCGATCAACACTGTTGCTGGAGTTTAATTGCAACATCGCATTTGAACCAGCACTTTGCCTCCAGAGATTAATGCATCGGACAGCGCATTGCCGCCACTGCAGTTTGGTGAGATCGATGCATCCCCTCAACTGTGTGGCAGAATCTGGTGCGGCACATAACTCAACACCTCTGGACTCCAGCACCCATCTTTGGAACTGACGCATCGCCATCACTACGTGGAACAGATCGACGCATCTCACTGTTTGTGACCAGGAAAGGTACTTTGATCACTTGGTCCTGCATGGCTCCTGTAGCTGGCCTGCCCTTCCACCCGGTCAGCCTGAACATTGACTTTGACCTGGGCCAGCACGATGTAAAGTAACTTTTTAATGCTACTTGCTTCTAAGCGCTTCACTGCATTTATTACTTTAAAATTCAGTATCTCAACTTCTATACATTGGATTTTTGTCATTTTTGTCTTGTTTTGTTTATAATAGTGTTAGTCCTTCTAAACCTGTATGGAGTCTTTTTGTGGGGTATTCTTTCTGTTGCTGTGTGAGTGTGTGTGTGTGTGTGTGTGTGCGTGTGAGTGTGTGAGTTTGTAAACGTATGCCGAGGAAAAAGTCATATTTGTCCTCGGCATACGTTTACAAAGTTATAACTTTGTAAACGTATGCCGAGGACAAAGTATGACTTTGTTTTTTTTAATTAACTGTCTTCACAGAATTGTTTTTAAATTGTCCTGAGGAAGGTGGTGCGCACAGCAAAGATCCACCCAAACGCGTCGACTTGGATTTATTTTTATTTTTATTTTGATTGTAGTATGAAATGCAAAAATATATTTTTTAATGAATAATTTGTATTTTTCGAGAGTGTTTCAACAACAATAATGTACAAAAACGAATAACAGTATGTTGATATACACATGAAAAACTCGCTAAAGGAATACATATATGTGTGTGTTTTTAATGAAATTGTTTTATGATATATGGAATTGCTTTTATAAATAATAAAGAAGTTTGTTATAATACAAAGTTCATCGGCTACGTAGTATATATGACTTTAGACTGTAAGTGCCTTTTTGTGGTTCCATTTAGGTTTGAAAGAATAGAATGTATGTATGACATTTAAACTGTAGGTAGATCTCGAGAAGGGATATATCTCAAGATCCCTAATTTCATAAGATTCAAGGCATAGGAACTCAAGGGAACTCTCTTCACTTGTTTGCCGCATTTATAATACGGCACAATGCGGCGCACGGATGGGCAGATGCGTGTCGCATCCCCCGTCTGAAGGCGGCGCATTGCTGGAGTTGCGTCACACGCATGAAGCAGCACCAGCAAGGCTCGGGGGTGCCCTATCCCTAACATTCTGCGTCAATCCTTACGCCTGCTTCAAGCAGGCGCAGGGTTTTGACTCAGCATGGCCTTAAAAGTGACTGAGTAAAATCTTGGAGATTTCACTCAGCCACTTTTAGGAGGCCTTCCTGCGCCAGAACGCCTACATGTGGCGCAGGGCTTTACAACATGACGCATCTCCCAGATGCGTCACGTTGTAAATACCCCGCAGCATGGTGCTGGCTTTGCGCCGCCGCTGTGTCACAAAAGTGATGCAACAGCGGCGTAAAAGCGGCGCAAGGGGCTGGCAAATCTGCCCCTCAGTAAATGAAACACAGAAGGACATTTTGGCTTTTTGATAAGTATGTTACACAGTCTTGCCATTGTAAGGCCACTTTCATCAAGAATGCAGGCTCTTACTTGGTTTCAAATCCCCATGCAAAATACACAACCTTTCTCCAAACAGAAGAAAGGCAGGCACTCCGGGGGTGTAGTTATTTGTCAAATTTATTTCAAAACAGCCGTGGTCCAACTTCTTTTGGTTCATAATGAGCCTTTTACACAGGGTGAGTGTCACTCAACACCCTACAAAATAAATAACAATAAAAACAATTTCTATAGATATGAAAATCTTTCTGACAAATTTGGTATAATTTTGTGCAGCTGCTTTTCCTGTATTGTTGTCTAATAGTTCCCATGAAAAGAGTAAACTTTTCCATTTAAATGTAACTTATAATGTCAGTCAATTACCTTTTATATTGCATTTATTATGCCTGTCAATTTACAAACAAATTACCCACTACATCTGAGATCAAGATAACAAAATCTTTTACGCATTTTTATACTAATGGTGAACAAGTTCATCCAGCCGCCCTAGTCCACACCTGAGCCTAATCTGCATCTTCATGGGTTGCACTTCGCCGATGGATAAAACCCTATCCTTGGATACCTAAGGTTGTTTCAAGCAGGGCAACTTGAAGAATCCTTCAGGGTAGTCATCCTTTGCCAGTTGGGGATTGCAGTAACACTCATCCAATGAGTGCTGAGCCATGTTATATTAGTGCAAGGGCTAGAAGTTCAGTGATATAGACGAGCAGTATTTATGATTCTCCTTACTCCACCTGGCTTAGGGAAGACAGTTACTTTTTAAGTTCCATTAATTCACAAACACATATGGCCCTTTGCGGATTCCTTGAGGTTGATGGGGCTAGATATTAAGAAGGGCTAGCAGTATGAAATAGAAAGTCTCTATTTTGAAGGATTATTGGTATTGAAACTACTTTGAAATCTGAGATTCTGGTTGAGCACTTGCGAAAATTCATTTAAAATCATGAATTCATCTTACCCCTAACATCTGCGATAGTGAGTTTGGTCCATCCCGGGTGAGCACTTGATTACAAACTGGCAGCATGCATCCACTGTTACAGAGAATAAACCTAAGTTGGCCTCAGTTGATTCAAACATTAGGAGCATCCAGGGCTCCAAATGTGATTCAGATGGTACATATCAATTCTTAACCAGTGTGAACTAATGTCCTTGCAGGATATACTGGCTAAAAAAAGTTTTTGAATTTTTTTTAAGAAGGTTTCAGTGATTTTTGCCAAACTAGAGCACCATGCAACTGATATTGTAGAAATTGAACTGAAAAGTGCTTCAACCCTTATGGAGACCCACTGTATTTCCATTCAAAGCCTTTTCAGGCAGTACAAATGAATAAAGTGGTGTCTTCCTTTTTCAGCCTCCTTCTGAATAACATTTAGCTTTGAGCTTGGGTCAATTTATCTAGAGGGAAAGCAGTGGAAGAAGAGATGTCTTCCTCTTTCTTCAAATAGTTCACAGTGTATCCTGGTTAATGAGATTTGGTATCTGACAACCTACATGCTCTTTTGCCACTAAAACCTACAACAACAGATGAAACTGGCTAGATCAGAGTTATCTGGAGGCTAATGCATTGTTCCTACTTGAAACAGCTAATAGATAATGGAGAGTAGTGGAACTTAACCCCTTGCATGATCATGGCGGCCCCTGGCCGTCATGAGTCACGTAGGGCATGTGCTCACGACGGTCGGGGGTCGTCCGAAACCCGCCCACTAATTTGAATCCCCGCACAGCGCAAAAATTCACCCCGCATGCAAGGGGTTAAATCTACTGGAGGCAAATCAGTTCATGGCCAGACTTTTATCATGTAGATATTCCATCAATGCCAAGATCAATAGGGCATTGTTTCCTCTTAGTTCTGGACTACATTTCCTTGTGTAATCTGTTGTGGGCAGCATTTACAGAATGGTTTGATAAGATATCCCATTTCTTGCTGAATAATCATATTATTATGGTTTACCTAGAATACTGTTTAGCCTGACTTTGGCAACCGTAGGCTGGCTCATGCCCAAGCAGGAAAGTAATCAAATGTTACATCCTTTCTACTGTAAAATTATAGAAGCACACAGACAGCCTTTAGCAATTGCAAAGATAATAGCCATTCGTGGGATAAGTGATGATGATGCTATTGTCTCCTACACACATTTCATTGTTTTGCTGCTAAGTAACAGGGAAATTAAATCAGGCGTAAAAGTTAAAAAGGCAAATAAGGTTGTTACCAGTTTTATTTTTTTGTTTTTTGATTGGTAAAAAGAAATACACTGTCTCAGAAGCTCCTAATACCCATACAAGGTGTGATGCCTCAAGGTCCACAAAGGTCAACATGTATTCCTCAGTATAAAAATCAATGATAGATATTATCAAGGCAAAATGTACTACATAATAAGTTGTGGGAAAGGTATGCTGAAATATTTCATATTATTTCTGAAAACAACAGCAATGATTGTTGGGATTTGTTGGCAAAGGGGTTTAGCAAAAGAGGTAAGGATGTAGTTAGCGCTGTTTCCACTGGAGGCTGGGGTACTTTTATGATTTTTGTATATTTAGGAGATAGTATCTGATAACTCAACCTTTGTTTAACTGTTCTCTTGTCTTTAAAAAAAATCAAGGAGCAAGAGGACAGCCTTATGACCCTTGTAGTCCACTTCTTTGTCCTGGGTAGAAGAGGGAAAGCAGGTCAGTTTTCGAGGCTCTGCTCAGGTCACAGACAGCCGGGCCAGCCATCTTCTGTTATTCCACAGGTCCAGACAGTGTTCTGAGAGGGGGACTGGGGATGCCCCATCGATACCTGGAACTAGCCTGGGGGTAGTAGTGACTTTTGATCATCCCTACCTAGCCAATAAGGTATACATTCCCAGGGGCAAGCATGCTTACTTTTGTAGCACTTCCTGACTGTCCCATTGCAAACAATCCCACAATCTGCCTAAATCCAAGATGATAAAGCCCTTCTCCCCTTGAGCAAAGCCTGTGTGCCCACCCCAGAGGTGTAGCCAGGTAAAATAGCAACCTCTCCTTTACTTTCATTCTTAACCTGCTGTGGAGGCTGCTCCTCTCCCATTGGGATTGGTACTTGCCTGACTGGGGGAATGAGCAAGTTGGAATTGGGCAAGCAGGTGGAAATGTTCAATGTGATTACAGAGCTGAACATGTCTTTAGTTTGTGAGGAGCTTTGCCAGATAAGGAATGTTGGAGATAGGGCAGAAATCGTTTACGTCATTATGATCTGCTGTTGGTTTGTTTAGTTTGGGGAAGCCTACCCAGGCTTTAGGCAGTCAGTGAAAGTGCCTTGAAGTACAGCAGCATTGACACTCTTGGTCTGAAGTAGAAGTAGCAATGGTTTGAGCAAATTGAAGAAATTGGGGGAAGAGGGTCACAGAAGTGGTTTGAGGGGTTTAGCACTGCTAGAATTTTGAGAATATTTGAAGACACAATGTGCTACAAGGGACTAATTTTTGGAAACAACAAATCCTAGTTCTGAGTCGTACATATGTAACAAACTCAAGTGTATCAACAGAATATCACGCTTAATCATAAAAAAAGGATCAATCCAAGGAAGGAAAAGGGAAGGACACACATAGATAGTGAGTTATATTTCTGAAACAGTTTTTATATTTAGTGATGAAGCAACAAATTTACATCATGGGAGACGGATATACAAAAATGAATTAAAGCAAAAGAACTGAGAACAGAGGTATAGTTGATAAAAACACTTCAGTTCACAGCTAAACCATCAACTCCTAATGGGTATAACAAACAACCAAAAATAATTAATAAACAATGGTCGTAGGTTGGTGACAGTGCAACGTTTTGGAGATGATGGACATGTCGACGTTTCGGTCTAATATGCAGTCGTCATGTAGACCATCATCAGGGCAGAGCATTTCATTGCTGAGAGAAAACTCCCTAGGTTTGAATAATAAATCGAGATTATTGAAAATAAATAAAAAAGGGCTAATTCACAATCAAACAATTATTTTAAAAAACAGTTATTTTAAAAAAAGGCAATCTCCATGTGTCAGGCCGAGACCTGCTGTCTAATCGGAACCTAGCATATTACCCCTTCCTGGTAATGCTTGGACATTTAATTTATCAGACAATTGGTGAAATCGTTGATTCTTCATTCATGGTAACATGGTAAGTGTAAAGACAAGAGACAAACTAGTATACCTCATTGCCATATATTGGACTATTTACAATTGTACAACAATTAAAACAAACTTGACCAAACTGATGGTCGCAATTAATACATCAAACTTATGAACCAGTGAAATTGTCACCTGAAATTTCCACGAAAGATAAATTCAAATTTAGGTGGACCGCAAGGACATCCAGTTGATTCAATCAAATCTAAAAGGATATAGAGTTAATGTAAGTATGTTGTTGCAGGCCATGGGGGAAGAAACCTAATAGGACGAGTATAACATTTGGCCTACCTTAAGTTTGGTATATGAGGAAAAACTTTCCAGTTAATAATTAGAAGACAGCTGGAGGTTCGACTTACAGCGTAACTCTTTGTTTCTATGGAAAAGAGACAACGAGTCTTAGAATCATAGATTGACTTGTGTTATTTCTACGATGTCACATGCCAAATAGTGAAGCATAATCAAGCGTGGGGATCTAAATATAATCGGTGACCGAACTAGTGTTGATAATAATGCGCAAAGTTAAAAAATAAGTGATGTCGAGGGATGAAAAATCTCAACCCTTGGGTCACTTCAAAATAAATCAGAGCAGACCAACTATGTCTGCATGCGAATCGTATTATCTTAAATTGGTGGCCAAAGTATTCAATGTAAAGTAGATCAACCAGAAGTTAAACTGACACAGATACATGAATACAGCCACTCAGTGGATTAAGCCTGTGGCGATCTATGCAAAAACGATCTATTATTGGTATAATATACGCAGTGTTAAAAAGATATGCGTATTATCAAAAACGAATGATGAAGAGACATCTAAGCCCTTAAATAGCATCTAAATTAATGAAAGCAGTCACAATGTTTGCATGCGACTCGGAATTCCATTAAGTTAATGGCAAAGGTGTCCGATGCAAAACAAACCAACAAGAAACAATTAACTAGCATTGCAAACTTACTTCAGTATCGCAAGTTGATAAGTCCAGAAAAAGCGTCTCCAATCGGCATGCCGGGTCGTCAGTAACAATGCTAGCCCTGGTTGTAGTTTTTAAAGCTGACAAACCGGAAATGAAACGATTGATGTAAAATCGAAGAGGGACTCGATAAGTCTCGCTACTAGATGTAAACAAAAACCGGTCGCCATGTTGGAAGAGGATATCGTTGTTGGAAGAAATTGGTATAAAGCTACTGACTCGATATTTAATTAAAGAATGTGATCACGTATTCATACGGGCCAAGGGAACATATCAAATATCGGTCTACCGTTGTCTGTCCGGTGCATGCGGTCATAGTCATGTTGGGTAGGAATGATACTTGTAGTGAAGACTACTTAGGGGGTTAAGCTCAATACCTGACAGGACATTGATTTATAAAAAGAAACTTAATTAAAAACCAAAAAGTTGGTCATTTAAAGGTAAATGTGTCCATTTGGCAGACCCATTAAAACAATGTCAACGACCTTTATTTATCAAAAAGGTCAGGAAATTTCAGATGACAACCAGATCACATGAACGAATAAAAAAATGACATTGGCATTTATCAACCTACAATTTATAACAGAGATAGTGAGCGCATCATTGTATGTATACAATTGGTGTTCTCACTAAATGAATGTTGTTAGTAGCTCCTCATACGCCTGGACAAGACATCGGATAGCGCGCTGCAGGGCGGACCAGCTGCCTACGCGATAGCGTTTTAAAAAAAAAACAGTTTTTGTATTTTGTTTATTTTAATTGCATTTACCTTGTTTTTATGTGCTCTGCGCAGTCCCTCTACCTACACCATAATTGTGACAAGCACCGCGCTTTTGCAGGTCCCTTGAGTCATCGCTCGCTTTTGGCGGCCATCTTGGGGGGAGACTTGGACGCCTGACGGCGCCTTTTGGGTTAGCAGACCAGCTGTCACAAGGACACGCTGACCTGCATATAAGGTGAGCACTTTAGGCGCCCTTTCTTGTTAGTAGCTCCTCATACGCCTGGACAAGACATCGGATAGCGCGCTGCAGGGCGGACCAGCTGCCTACGCGATAGCGTTTTAAAAAAAAAAATGTTTTTGTATTTTGTTTATTTTAATTGCATTTACCTTGTTTTTATGTGCTCTGCTCAGTCCCTCTACCTACACCATAATTGTGACAAGCACCGCGCTTTTGCGGGTCCCTTGAATCATTGCTCGCTTTTGGAGGCCATCTTGGGGGGAGACTTGGACACCTGACGGCGCCATTTGGGTTAGCAGACCAGCTGTCACAAGGACACGCTGACCTGCATATAAGGTGAGCACTTTAGGCGCCCTTTCTTGTTAGTAGTTTCTCATACGGCTGGACAAGACATCGGATAGCGCGCTGCAGGGCGGACCAGCTGCCTACGCGATAACGTTTTTTTTAAAAAAACGTTTTTGTATTTTGTTTATTTTAATTGCATTTACCTTGTTTTTATGTGCTCTGCGCAGTCCCTCTACCTGCACCATAATTGTGACAAGCACCGTGCTTTTGCGGGTCCCTTGAGTCATCGCTCGCTTTTGGCGGCCATCTTGGGGGGGGACTTGGACACCTGACGGCGCCATTTGGGTTAGCAGACCAGCTGTCACAAGGACACGCTGACCTGCATATAAGGTTAGCACTTTAGGCGCCCTTTCTTGTTAGTAGCTCCTCATACGCCTGGACAAGACATCGGATAGCGCGCTGCAGGGCGGATCAGCTGCCTACGCGATAGCGTTTTAAAAAAAAAAAACGTTTTTGTATTTTGTTTATTTTAATTGCATTTACCTTGTTTTTATGTGCTCTGCGCAGTCCCTCTACCTGCACCATAATTGTGACAAGCACCGCGCTTTTGCGGGTCCCTTGAGTCATCGCTCGCTTTTGGCGGCCATCTTGGGGGGAGACTTGGACGCCTGACGGCGCCATTTGGGTTAGCAGACCAGCTGTCACAAGGACACGCTGACCTGCATATAAAGCGGACACTATTACGCGCAGCGTCTGCGCGCAGCGTTTGCGCCGTAGTGACGCCGGAGTCACGCCAGAGTCCAGCCCGTCTGTGCCCGTCCGTGCTAAGGACGGGCTATAGGGCGGGAGACTCTGGTCCCTGGCGGCACTTACCATGTCTCCCTTGGCAGGGCCTTTGTATTCTTATCGGGATCTTATTCGTTTGAAACCTGCATGGTTGCCTTGCCACTTCTCGTGTTCTCCGGAGACTCTCCGAGACACTTTTTACTGTAACTGTCTTAACATGCGAGGTAAGTCATCGACAGCTTGCTCTCTCAGGCCCTGCCTTGGTCCTGCCACTTCCCACACGCTGCCTCCCGGGAAAGAATTGGGCTTTCTGATTAACACTAGATCTCTAGTGAAAAACAATATCGCCTTTAGTGATTTTGTCACAGCCAGAAAGCCCACTTGGGTGTTTCTGACTGAAACCTGGGCCACTGAGTCTTCGGGACCTGATTTGGTAGAGGCTGTGCCGGATGGGTATTCTCTATCTAGACTGGATAGAGTGGGGCGTAGAGGAGGCGGCCTTGGAATCCTTTATAAGACCTCCCATACTTGTCATACCACTCAACTTTCCAGGCCTTCCGACCTTTTTCAAGTTCTCCACTTTGTTATAAAATCTCCCAAAGACGCTACCTTTGTGGGTATCTTGGTGTATAGACCGCCTGGGCCTAGGGCCGATTTTAGTCAGTCCCTTCTTAATATTCTAGAGCCTTATTTCAGATCGGCCAATTTGACAGTGCTGGGTGATTTAAACTTTCACTTAGATAACTCTGACTCTAAAGATTCCCTAGACCTTCTGGACTCACTATCTGCTTGTAATCTTATGCAATTGGTCAAACTGCCTACTCATCAGGCGGGCCACATACTGGATGTGGTATTTTCTAATGATGATAGGCTTAAAATAGACAATCCCATCCCATTGGCCTGGTCCGATCACTTTGCCGTCCCTTTGGAGCTTCGGGTCGCTTCAAGACCGGCAAAGCCGGGTGTTTCCAGTCGAATCAAATTTAGGAGGAATCTCAGGAAAATCACGAGTGCCTCTTTGGCCCCTTTGATGCAAAATTATAATGCTGATCTTTATGAGGATGTCAACTTGGCCGCTTCTGATTTGTCTAAAGCCATCAGCGCAGCAGTAGATGCGCTGGCTCCTATTTACTCTTGCTATTCTGCGAGGAAGAAACCCTCAGCACCCTGGTTCTCGGAGCCTCTTAGATGCATGAGACAGGGGTGCAGGAAGCAAGAAAGGGTTTGGAGGATGAGTTGGAATATGAAGGAGAGGGATAAACACAAGAAACTCATTAAGGAGTATAAGTTGGAGATCATTAAAGTGAAGAAAGAGTACTTTGCTAGTCTGACAATGGCTCTTTCCTCTCCCAGGGATCTTTTAAAAATAGTGGACTCGCTTTGTACATTACAGATGCCGGATCCTGTAGTAAGTACCCAGGAATTCTGTGATAAAATCGCAGGATTCTTCCATTCGAAGATCGCTGACATCTATTCGAATCTTGAATTACAAAGATTAGTCACCCCTCCTCCACCCATTCTCCCTGATTGAGCCCGCCCTCTCTATATGTAAATGTACAAGTCAACAGAACTGTTGCTACCTGCTGGGGTATTATTAAAATACTCCGAAAAATAAAACACTACCTATCTCCTCAGGCGCGGAAGCAAGTGGTGGTAGCACTTGTCGCTTCGCGACTTGATTACTGTAACGCTCTATACTCCGGCATGAATAAGAGTTTGATACAGCGTCTTCAGACTGCCCAAAATGCAGCAGCGAAATTCGTGCTGGACGCTCCCAAACTTGTGTCCGCAACGGCAGCCAGGAAAGCCTTTCATTGGCTTCCTATTGAATCGAGGATTATCTTTAAAACGCTTTGCCTGACCTATAGTGCACTCTCTGGTAAGGGGGCGGGGGGCATTAAGAAACTGCTGCTTCCTTATGTATCAGGGAGAGACTTACGCTCCTCTTCAAAGAACTTGCTAGCTGTTCCTCGCTTCCACAGGAATAAATGGGGCGGTAGGGCTTTCTCCTCAATTGCCCCTAGGCTATGGAATATCCTTCCTGGCGAAATTAAATCTCAGGCCTCCGTTCTGCTTTTTCGGAAAGCACTGAAAACATGGTTGTTTGTAAGGGCGTATCTGTAGTTACTGTCTTCTTTTGTTTTTATGGTTTTTGGTAGGCGCCTTGATGCCTTCGGGCTTAGTAGCGCGATACAAGACTCTTTTCATTTCATTTCATTTCAATGTAGAGCAACCCCTACACTAATTTAAGTAAGACAGTGTGTACTAGGGGTATTCTGACTGATTAGAAGTGGAACAACTACAACACTAATTTAAGTTAGGCAGGCAAGTGCATGCCATTCTGTGCTGGAGTTTAGGCCAAATTTTACTGATTCCGCCAAACAAATCCAACGTTGTTCTTTGAGTGTCAGCAAGTGCTCGACATTGGGTTGTCTGATTGAAGGCTTAACAACCTCTACAACCCACCACTTTAGTTCATTTTCGCTATGTTTTTTGGCAGAGTAGTGGTCAACAAGTGGAGCATTCTCAGTATGGCAGCGAATTCTGGATTGATGCTGCAGAATTCGTTTTTTGATGGGCTGTGATGTCTTCCCGAAATACTTCACACCACAAGGGAATTCAATGCAATACACAACATTCGTTGTGTTGCAGTTCGAAAAGTTCTTTAATAGGAAAGTCTTGTTGTTCAAATTAAACTGTTTGGTGTTAACCGTGGTGGCACACGCTGTGCAATGATTGCATTTATAGTGTCCTAGTAGTGGACTCAGTTGTCTCATGTTGTCAACTAAATGGCTGTCATTATTTTTATAGGCGTGCACCAATCTATCCCTCAAGTTCCTACCTCTTTTAAAAGCAAACATTGGTTTATCAACCAGTTCGGGTAGATCTGAGAGAAGGGACCAATGTTTGGAGATGGATTTTTTGATGGAATTACTTGATGTGCCAAAAGTGGTAACACATACAAGTTTAGGTTCAGATGTTCTCTCCTTAACTTGAAGAAGCGATTCTCGGTCATTGTACCAAGCCCGCTTAAGCGAGCGTTTCAGTAATCTATATGGGTAACCACGCGCGAGCAATTTGAGTTTAAGTTGTTGTGCTTCTCTGAAGTAGTCAATCCTCCTAGAGCAATTTCTACGCAAGCGTAGAAATTGCCCAAAGGGTAACCCATCACGTAGGGCTTGGGGATGACAGCTGTTATATTTTATCAGAGTGTTTTTGGCAGTAGGTTTAGTGAACAGAGTAGTAAAAAGTGTTTTCTCTTCACTAACCTTAATGGAGATGTCCAGAAAATCAATACTAAGGTTATTGGAGACCATTGTAAATTGTAGGTTCTTGTTTCTTGAGTTTATCCATACATGGAATTGAGTTAGTTCTTCAGAGTTACCATGCCAAATGAAAAAAATGTCATCTCTGTAACGCAGCCAACATCTAAGTTGAGCTGCAAAAGGATTATTGATGTCATAGATAAACTTGCCTTCTAAGTCAGAGACATAGATATTAGCTATGTCTGGCGCAAAGACTGCGCCCATAGCCACACCTTTTAGTTGTTGATAAAAGGTTCGATCATAGATGAAAAAATTTTCACATAAAGGAATGCGTAAACAATCGATGATAAAGTCTGATGGAACTGAGTGTGGTCTTGGTCTACTGTCCAGCAAGGAAAGTAGGATGGTTAATGCATCTTCCTGGGGGATGTTAGTATATAAACTTTCGATTTCCATGGACACCAAAAGTTCTATATCATTGTCAAATGGAGTGTTTTCCACCCTGTTGATCACCGCCATTGTGGTAATATGCTAGGCTCCGATTAGAAAGCAGGTTTCTGCCTGACACATGGAGATTGCCTTTTTTTTAAATAACTGTTTTTTAAAATAATTGTTTGATTGTGAACTAGCCCTTTTTTATGTATTTTCAGTAATCTAGATTTATTATTCTAACCTAGGGAGTTTGTTATACCCATTAGGAGTTGATGGTTTAGCTTTGAACTGAAGTGTTTTATCAACTATACCTCTGTTCTCAGTTCTTTTGCTTTAATTCATTTTTGTATATCCGTCTCTCATGATGTAAATTTGTTGCTTCATCACTAAATATAAAAACTGTTTCAGAAATATAACTCACTATCTCCGTGTGTCCTTCCCTTTTCCTTCCTTGGATTGATCCTATTTTTATGATTAAGCATGATATTCTGTTGATAACTTGAGTTTGTTACATATGTACGACTCAGAACTAGGATTTATTGTTTCCAAAAATTAGTCCCTTGTAGCACATTGTGTCTTCAAATATTCATTGCCCAAGCCTACAAGGGTTTATTGGGTCTCTCCTGCCTCTAATACGTTATATGCGCAGATCTCGATCTGCTGTGGGTCACTTTGTCTGAAGTGGTTTTTCATCAAGTGAGATTTTGTTTCTCCGTTTTTTAGCACCTAGTGAGTCGGCTGTCCATATGTCTGAAGCCGAGACTCTCTCCTACACTGACGAGTATATTTTGAAAATGACTTCTGGACCCTCATTGCTGGGGACTAAAGGACCAATAGTCCCTCTACCTTGTGAATCCGATCTGAACCAGTTAGAGAGACTACGTAAGAAATTGGTACGCACTGAATTGCACGCCAAGTTTCTGACTGATTATCTAAACGCCAATATAATTCCAACAGGCCTACAGATTAGGAATATTCCAATCATATTCACTAAAGACGACGACGTTAAGCTACACTTTAGTTTCGCCTCAAATAAATGCTCACGCACCTGGATGGTGCTGAGCATTGAGACGGCTTTAAAACGTATCAAAACTCTGTTGAAAGATATTGAGGCACTTGAATTGAAAATCAACTCTGACTCTAACATTGTCAATGCTAAAGCCTTACTGGATAAAATAGCTCTAACCATAAAAGATTTTGAAACATTCAATTCCCAGAAGAAGACTACCAAACTCCAACTAGATATCAAGCGGTATAATAAGGAGAACACTCATCCGTATCTTAAACCCCAAGGGTACCAACAGGGTCCCTTCCGTGGACATCAAAAGAGAATCACCTTCTCAGGCACTAATTCTGACACTGATAGTGAAAGAGGCTCTGATTATCAACAAAGAGCCGGACAGGAACAACCTTCCACTTCCAGGCAGCCTTTTTTAGGACAAGGCCAGAGGGGACAAGGCCCACCTCTACGAGGCCAGCAGAGACCATCACGCAGAATATGGGGTCGCAACAATTACACTCCGGGTTTCCGACGCACGAGGAACCAATATTACGAGTGGTAGAAGACAATGTAAGTTTACCTATTTTTAATCTATCTAAACACACCTTAACTGCCACTGAAATATCTGTCCTTTCACAAGGTTTTTCTTTTGTTCTGACATATAAAAATGAACTTTTTTCCACCAAGTTAGAACTATATAAGTTCTTTAGAGCCATTCGTCTTAAAAACTTTTTGCCAACAGAACCAACATCCCAT
Source organism: Lissotriton helveticus (assembly GCF_964261635.1). Classification (NCBI taxonomy): domain Eukaryota; kingdom Metazoa; phylum Chordata; class Amphibia; order Caudata; family Salamandridae; genus Lissotriton; species Lissotriton helveticus. Next base: position 1,065,628,842 of record NC_136067.1, on the reverse strand, counting down.
GTTTCGATGTAACTGGTTTACATCCTAACTCAACCACAACAAATATAGGTGCAACTTTCTGCTCCTAGCCATTGGCACAGCATTTTCATTTGCATTTGCGTCATTTTCTTTCATTTATATAACTTTCTCCACAATTTTTTTGACAGATTTTTGCAAGCCTCTTTTTAAATTTCTTTCTTGCTCGTAAACATTCTCATCCTCATGCAAGGTATCGCCATTTTCCAGGTTTCTAATGCTCAAGTTTGGCCATCCGAGCCTTTCATCAAGAACACGACTAGAGCCATATTCATCAGTAGCAGTTTATTTAATATCCAATGCATTTCAGGCCTCTGGGGCCCTTCATCAGGGAAAACTGTAAATGACAATTAGACATGCTTTACTTTATACATCCGCCCTTACGTACACACATAAAACAACTTGTCTTTAATAAATCTCACCAACATTTCAAATGGTAATTATAAATGCATAATTTATCAAAACCTCCCCTTGGAGTCTCAACCATACTACATCTCACCTCTCCAAAGATAACAGTCATGTTTTCCTGACCCTCGGTGATAAACGACCATACTACGACCCCCACTGCTTGACAGTCCCATTTCATTTTTTGCACCAAAAAAAAAAGTTCCGTGATTATTTTTAAGCCCCTATTGTTCATAAACACGATACTCTCTTCCTTCCACCCTCAAAGCTATAATCTGTTTGTCTCTCATCAAAACGAAGCTCATCACCCATCTTTTCTATAAGTTTATCGTACCTGCTAGCAAACGATCATCCACCCTCCTTCCAAACAGCCGTCTCCCTTTCCCTTTCCAACCTCGTGTCTTTTAATCGTTCACTACAGCCCCTCCCATCAAGCAGCCAATCCCCCCTCACCTGTGCCCTTTCTCTTCTCTCAAACACTCAACTCCCCATAATGCATTTAAAATGGCTCGTGGTGAAATCCAAATTAGTTACATAACGATTTTTCAAGTCCATTAACTTTAAAACAAATGACGATGTTTAAAGCATTTGCTCAGTCCAAAGTTCATCGCAGCAAATGCCAGTTTCTTCTGACCCATGAAAATAAACTTGCCGTGTGAATTCAGATGTTCCGCCTTGCCTGTGAGGTGAACCGCATTTCTTTCAGCATAGTTCTTTTTTATTATTATGAATTGCTCAAATCTTTATTGGGTGCAAACCCGAAGGGGCATCATTCTATAAACATCATACATACACGGGCTGCACACCTCTGCTTTTTTGACAACTTTCTCTGTAATTTTTTAAACTCCAATCATTTTAGCCATTGCGTGCTCATTGGCGTCGTGCCATGCCCACACTGCACGTGTAAAACTTAACCACAACAAATATAGGTGCAACTTTCTGCTCCTAGCCATTGGCACAGCATTTTCATTTGCATTTGCGTCATTTTCTTTCATTTATATAACTTTCTCCACAATTTTTTTGACAGATTTTTGCAAGCCTCTTTTTAAATTTCTTTCTTGCTCGTAAACATTCTCATCCTCATGCAAGGTATCGCCATTTTCCAGGTTTCTAATGCTCAAGTTTGGCCATCCGAGCCTTTCATCAAGAACACGACTAGAGCCATATTCATCAGTAGCAGTTTATTTAATATCCAATGCATTTCAGGCCTCTGGGGCCCTTCATCAGGGAAAACTGTAAATGACAATTAGACATGCTTTACTTTATACATCCGCCCTTACGTACACACATAAAACAACTTGTCTTTAATAAATCTCACCAACATTTCAAATGGTAATTATAAATGCATAATTTATCAAAACCTCCCCTTGGAGTCTCAACCATACTACATCTCACCTCTCCAAAGATAACAGTCATGTTTTCCTGACCCTCGGTGATAAACGACCATACTACGACCCCCACTGCTTGACAGTCCCATTTCATTTTTTGCACCAAAAAAAAAAAAGTTCCGTGATTATTTTTAAGCCCCTATTTTTCATAAACACGATACTCTCTTCCTTCCACCCTCAAAGCTATAATCTGTTTGTCTCTCATCAAAACGAAGCTCATCACCCATCTTTTCTATAAGTTTATCGTACCTGCTAGCAAACGATCATCCACCCTCCTTCCAAACAGCCGTCTCCCTTTCCCTTTCCAACCTCGTGTCTTTTAATCGTTCACTACAGCCCCTCCCATCAAGCAGCCAATCCCCCCTCACCTGTGCCCTTTCTCTTCTCTCAAACACTCAACTCCCCATAATGCATTTAAAATGGCTCGTGGTGAAATCCAAATTAGTTACATAACGATTTTTCAAGTCCATTAACTTTAAAACAAATGACGATGTTTAAAGCATTTGCTCAGTCCAAAGTTCATCGCAGCAAATGCCAGTTTCTTCTGACCCATGAAAATAAACTTGCCGTGTGAATTCAGATGTTCCGCCTTGCCTGTGAGGTGAACCGCATTTCTTTCAGCATAGTTCTTTTTTATTATTATGAATTGCTCAAATCTTTATTGGGTGCAAACCCGAAGGGGCATCATTCTATAAACATCATACATACACGGGCTGCACACCTCTGCTTTTTTGACAACTTTCTCTGTAATTTTTTAAACTCCAATCATTTTAGCCATTGCGTGCTCATTGGCGTCGTGCCATGCCCACACTGCACGTGTAAAACTTAACCACAACAAATATAGGTGCAACTTTCTGCTCCTAGCCATTGGCACAGCATTTTCATTTGCATTTGCGTCATTTTCTTTCATTTATATAACTTTCTCCACAATTTTTTTGACAGATTTTTGCAAGCCTCTTTTTAAATTTCTTTCTTGCTCGTAAACATTCTCATCCTCATGCAAGGTATCGCCATTTTCCAGGTTTCTAATGCTCAAGTTTGGCCATCCGAGCCTTTCATCAAGAACACGACTAGAGCCATATTCATCAGTAGCAGTTTATTTAATATCCAATGCATTTCAGGCCTCTGGGGCCCTTCATCAGGGAAAACTGTAAATGACAATTAGACATGCTTTACTTTATACATCCGCCCTTACGTACACACATAAAACAACTTGTCTTTAATAAATCTCACCAACATTTCAAATGGTAATTATAAATGCATAATTTATCAAAACCTCCCCTTGGAGTCTCAACCATACTACATCTCACCTCTCCAAAGATAACAGTCATGTTTTCCTGACCCTCGGTGATAAACGACCATACTACGACCCCCACTGCTTGACAGTCCCATTTCATTTTTTGCACCAAAAAAAAAGTTCCGTGATTATTTTTAAGCCCCTATTTTTCATAAACACGATACTCTCTTCCTTCCACCCTCAAAGCTATAATCTGTTTGTCTCTCATCAAAACGAAGCTCATCACCCATCTTTTCTATAAGTTTATCGTACCTGCTAGCAAACGATCATCCACCCTCCTTCCAAACAGCCGTCTCCCTTTCCCTTTCCAACCTCGTGTCTTTTAATCGTTCACTACAGCCCCTCCCATCAAGCAGCCAATCCCCCCTCACCTGTGCCCTTTCTCTTCTCTCAAACACTCAACTCCCCATAATGCATTTAAAATGGCTCGTGGTGAAATCCAAATTAGTTACATAACGATTTTTCAAGTCCATTAACTTTAAAACAAATGACGATGTTTAAAGCATTTGCTCAGTCCAAAGTTCATCGCAGCAAATGCCAGTTTCTTCTGACCCATGAAAATAAACTTGCCGTGTGAATTCAGATGTTCCGCCTTGCCTGTGAGGTGAACCGCATTTCTTTCAGCATAGTTCTTTTTTATTATTATGAATTGCTCAAATCTTTATTGGGTGCAAACCCGAAGGGGCATCATTCTATAAACATCATACATACACGGGCTGCACACCTCTGCTTTTTTGACAACTTTCTCTGTAATTTTTTAAACTCCAATCATTTTAGCCATTGCGTGCTCATTGGCGTCGTGCCATGCCCACACTGCACGTGTAAAACTTAACCACAACAAATATAGGTGCAACTTTCTGCTCCTAGCCATTGGCACAGCATTTTCATTTGCATTTGCGTCATTTTCTTTCATTTATATAACTTTCTCCACAATTTTTTTGACAGATTTTTGCAAGCCTCTTTTTAAATTTCTTTCTTGCTCGTAAACATTCTCATCCTCATGCAAGGTATCGCCATTTTCCAGGTTTCTAATGCTCAAGTTTGGCCATCCGAGCCTTTCATCAAGAACACGACTAGAGCCATATTCATCAGTAGCAGTTTATTTAATATCCAATGCATTTCAGGCCTCTGGGGCCCTTCATCAGGGACAACTGTAAATGACAATTAGACATGCTTTACTTTATACATCCGCCCTTACGTACACACATAAAACAACTTGTCTTTAATAAATCTCACCAACATTTCAAATGGTAATTATAAATGCATAATTTATCAAAACCTCCCCTTGGAGTCTCAACCATACTACATCTCACCTCTCCAAAGATAAAAGTCATGTTTTCCTGACCCTCGGTGATAAACGACCATACTACGACCCCCACTGCTTGACAGTCCCATTTCATTTTTTGCACCAAAAAAAAGTTCTGTGATTATTTTTAAGCCCCTATTTTTCATAAACACGATACTCTCTTCCTTCCACCCTCAAAGCTATAATCTGTTTGTCTCTCATCAAAACGAAGCTCATCACCCATCTTTTCTATAAGTTTATCGTACCTGCTAGCAAACGATCATCCACCCTCCTTCCAAACAGCCGTCTCCCTTTCCCTTTCCAACCTCGTGTCTTTTAATCGTTCACTACAGCCCCTCCCATCAAGCAGCCAATCCCCCCTCACCTGTGCCCTTTCTCTTCTCTCAAACACTCAACTCCCCATAATGCATTTAAAATGGCTCGTGGTGAAATCCAAATTAGTTACATAACGATTTTTCAAGTCCATTAACTTTAAAACAAATGACGATGTTTAAAGCATCGTCATTTGTTTTAAAGTTAATGGACTTGAAAAATCGTTATGTAACTAATTTGGATTTCACCACGAGCCATTTTAAATGCATTATGGGGAGTTGAGTGTTTGAGAGAAGAGAAAGGGCACAGGTGAGGGGGGATTGGCTGCTTGATGGGAGGGGCTGTAGTGAACGATTAAAAGACACGAGGTTGGAAAGGGAAAGGGAGACGGCTGTTTGGAAGGAGGGTGGATGATCGTTTGCTAGCAGGTACGATAAACTTATAGAAAAGATGGGTGATGAGCTTCGTTTTGATGAGAGACAAACAGATTATAGCTTTGAGGGTGGAAGGAAGAGAGTATCGTGTTTATGAAAAATAGGGGCTTAAAAATAATCACGGAACTTTTTTTTTGGTGCAAAAAATGAAATGGGACTGTCAAGCAGTGGGGGTCGTAGTATGGTCGTTTATCACCGAGGGTCAGGAAAACATGACTGTTATCTTTGGAGAGGTGAGATGTAGTATGGTTGAGACTCCAAGGGGAGGTTTTGATAAATTATGCATTTATAATTACCATTTGAAATGTTGGTGAGATTTATTAAAGACAAGTTGTTTTATGTGTGTACGTAAGGGCGGATGTATAAAGTAAAGCATGTCTAATTGTCATTTACAGTTTTCCCTGATGAAGGGCCCCAGAGGCCTGAAATGCATTGGATATTAAATAAACTGCTACTGATGAATATGGCTCTAGTCGTGTTCTTGATGAAAGGCTCGGATGGCCAAACTTGAGCATTAGAAACCTGGAAAATGGCGATACCTTGCATGAGGATGAGAATGTTTACGAGCAAGAAAGAAATTTAAAAAGAGGCTTGCAAAAATCTGTCAAAAAAATTGTGGAGAAAGTTATATAAATGAAAGAAAATGACGCAAATGCAAATGAAAATGCTGTGCCAATGGCTAGGAGCAGAAAGTTGCACCTATATTTGTTGTGGTTAAGTTTTACACGTGCAGTGTGGGCATGGCACGACGCCAATGAGCACGCAATGGCTAAAATGATTGGAGTTTAAAAAATTACAGAGAAAGTTGTCAAAAAAGCAGAGGTGTGCAGCCCGTGTATGTATGATGTTTATAGAATGATGCCCCTTCGGGTTTGCACCCAATAAAGATTTGAGCAATTCATAATAATAAAAAAGAACTATGCTGAAAGAAATGCGGTTCACCTCACAGGCAAGGCGGAACATCTGAATTCACACGGCAAGTTTATTTTCATGGGTCAGAAGAAACTGGCATTTGCTGCGATGAACTTTGGACTGAGCAAATGCTTTAAACATCGTCATTTGTTTTAAAGTTAATGGACTTGAAAAATCGTTATGTAACTAATTTGGATTTCACCACGAGCCATTTTAAATGCATTATGGGGAGTTGAGTGTTTGAGAGAAGAGAAAGGGCACAGGTGAGGGGGGATTGGCTGCTTGAAGGGAGGGGCTGTAGTTAACGATTAAAAGACACGAGGTTGGAAAGGGAAAGGGAGACGGCTGTTTGGAAGGAGGGTGGATGATCGTTTGCTAGCAGGTACGATAAACTTATAGAAAAGATGGGTGATGAGCTTCGTTTTGATGAGAGACAAACAGATTATAGCTTTGAGGGTGGAAGGAAGAGAGTATCGTGTTTATGAAAAATAGGGGCTTAAAAATAATCACGGAACTTTTTTTTGGTGCAAAAAATGAAATGGGACTGTCAAGCAGTGGGGGTCGTAGTATGGTCGTTTATCACCGAGGGTCAGGAAAACATGACTGTTATCTTTGGAGAGGTGAGATGTAGTATGGTTGAGACTCCAAGGGGAGGTTTTGATAAATTATGCATTTATAATTACCATTTGAAATGTTGGTGAGATTTATTAAAGACAAGTTGTTTTATGTGTGTACGTAAGGGCGGATGTATAAAGTAAAGCATGTCTAATTGTCATTTACAGTTTTCCCTGATGAAGGGCCCCAGAGGCCTGAAATGCATTGGATATTAAATAAACTGCTACTGATGAATATGGCTCTAGTCGTGTTCTTGATGAAAGGCTCGGATGGCCAAACTTGAGCATTAGAAACCTGGAAAATGGCGATACCTTGCATGAGGATGAGAATGTTTACGAGCAAGAAAGAAATTTAAAAAGAGGCTTGCAAAAATCTGTCTAAAAAATTGTGGAGAAAGTTATATAAATGAAAGAAAATGACGCAAATGCAAATGAAAATGCTGTGCCAATGGCTAGGAGCAGAAAGTTGCACCTATATTTGTTGTGGTTAAGTTTTACACGTGCAGTGTGGGCATGGCACGACGCCAATGAGCACGCAATGGCTAAAATGATTGGAGTTTAAAAAATTACAGAGAAAGTTGTCAAAAAAGCAGAGGTGTGCAGCCCGTGTATGTATGATGTTTATAGAATGATGCCCCTTCGGGTTTGCACCCAATAAAGATTTGAGCAATTCATAATAATAAAAAAGAACTATGCTGAAAGAAATGCGGTTCACCTCACAGGCAAGGCGGAACATCTGAATTCACACGGCAAGTTTATTTTCATGGGTCAGAAGAAACTGGCATTTGCTGCGATGAACTTTGGACTGAGCAAATGCTTTAAACATCGTCATTTGTTTTAAAGTTAATGGACTTGAAAAATCGTTATGTAACTAATTTGGATTTCACCACGAGCCATTTTAAATGCATTATGGGGAGTTGAGTGTTTGAGAGAAGAGAAAGGGCACAGGTGAGGGGGGATTGGCTGCTTGATGGGAGGGGCTGTAGTGAACGATTAAAAGACACGAGGTTGGAAAGGGAAAGGGAGACGGCTGTTTGGAAGGAGGGTGGATGATCGTTTGCTAGCAGGTACGATAAACTTATAGAAAAGATGGGTGATGAGCTTCGTTTTGATGAGAGACAAACAGATTATAGCTTTGAGGGTGGAAGGAAGAGAGTATCGTGTTTATGAAAAATAGGGGCTTAAAAATAATCACGGAACTTTTTTTTTGGTGCAAAAAATGAAATGGGACTGTCAAGCAGTGGGGGTCGTAGTATGGTCGTTTATCACCGAGGGTCAGGAAAACATGACTGTTATCTTTGGAGAGGTGAGATGTAGTATGGTTGAGACTCCAAGGGGAGGTTTTGATAAATTATGCATTTATAATTACCATTTGAAATGTTGGTGAGATTTATTAAAGACAAGTTGTTTTATGTGTGTACGTAAGGGCGGATGTATAAAGTAAAGCATGTCTAATTGTCATTTACAGTTTTCCCTGATGAAGGGCCCCAGAGGCCTGAAATGCATTGGATATTAAATAAACTGCTACTGATGAATATGGCTCTAGTCGTGTTCTTGATGAAAGGCTCGGATGGCCAAACTTGAGCATTAGAAACCTGGAAAATGGCGATACCTTGCATGAGGATGAGAATGTTTACGAGCAAGAAAGAAATTTAAAAAGAGGCTTGCAAAAATCTGTCAAAAAAATTGTGGAGAAAGTTATATAAATGAAAGAAAATGACGCAAATGCAAATGAAAATGCTGTGCCAATGGCTAGGAGCAGAAAGTTGCACCTATATTTGTTGTGGTTAAGTTTTACACGTGCAGTGTGGGCATGGCACGACGCCAATGAGCACGCAATGGCTAAAATGATTTAAGTTTAAAAAATTACAGAGAAAGTTGTCAAAAAAGCAGAGGTGTGCAGCCCGTGTATGTATGATGTTTATAGAATGATGCCCCTTCGGGTTTGCACCCAATAAAGATTTGAGCAATTCATAATAAAAAAAAAGAACTATGCTGAAAGAAATGCGGTTCACCTCACAGGCAAGGCGGAACATCTGAATTCACACGGCAAGTTTATTTTCATGGGTCAGAAGAAACTGGCATTTGCTGCGATGAACTTTGGACTGAGCAAATGCTTTAAACATCGTCATTTGTTTTAAAGTTAATGGACTTGAAAAATCGTTATGTAACTAATTTGGATTTCACCACGAGCCATTTTAAATGCATTATGGGGAGTTGAGTGTTTGAGAGAAGAGAAAGGGCACAGGTGAGGGGGGATTGGCTGCTTGATGGGAGGGGCTGTAGTGAACGATTAAAAGACACGAGGTTGGAAAGGGAAAGGGAGACGGCTGTTTGGAAGGAGGGTGGATGATCGTTTGCTAGCAGGTACGATAAACTTATAGAAAAGATGGGTGATGAGCTTCGTTTTGATGAGAGACAAACAGATTATAGCTTTGAGGGTGGAAGGAAGAGAGTATCGTGTTTATGAAAAATAGGGGCTTAAAAATAATCACAGAACTTTTTTTTTGGTGCAAAAAATGAAATGGGACTGTCAAGCAGTTGGGGTCGTAGTATGGTCGTTTATCACCGAGGGTCAGGAAAACATGACTGTTATCTTTGGAGAGGTGAGATGTAGTATGGTTGAGACTCCAAGGGGAGGTTTTGATAAATTATGCATTTATAATTACCATTTGAAATGTTGGTGAGATTTATTAAAGACAAGTTGTTTTATGTGTGTACGTAAGGGCGGATGTATAAAGTAAAGCATGTCTAATTGTCATTTACAGTTTTCCCTGATGAAGGGCCCCAGAGGCCTGAAATGCATTGGATATTAAATAAACTGCTACTGATGAATATGGCTCTAGTCGTGTTCTTGATGAAAGGCTCGGATGGCCAAACTTGAGCATTAGAAACCTGGAAAATGGCGATACCTTGCATGAGGATGAGAATGTTTACGAGCAAGAAAGAAATTTAAAAAGAGGCTTGCAAAAATCTGTCAAAAAAATTGTGGAGAAAGTTATATAAATGAAAGAAAATGACGCAAATGCAAATGAAAATGCTGTGCCAATGGCTAGGAGCAGAAAGTTGCACCTATATTTGTTGTGGTTAAGTTTTACACGTGCAGTGTGGGCATGGCACGACGCCAATGAGCACGCAATGGCTAAAATGATTGGAGTTTAAAAAATTACAGAGAAAGTTGTCAAAAAAGCAGAGGTGTGCAGCCCGTGTATGTATGATGTTTACATCCTAACTCAACCTTCTTTCCATCCAATAATTTGGTTTCCAAAGAAATCATTACCTTCGAGAACGTAGTGATGACTGAAATTGAAAACCTCTTTAAACATCCTAAATGGGTCCCGTACAATTTGAGTAAAGAACAACAACAGGCTTTATTCCATCTACAGTCCCTCCCAGAAACCATCTTTAAGCCAGCCGACAAAGGCGGTGGGATAGTACTTTGGGATTAAACAGCCTACAATCTGGAACTACAGAAATAACTATCAGTAGAATCCAACTATAGGAGACTACCATGTAATCCAACTCCCAAACTAGAGAAAAAATCCCAGACCTATCTCGGTTTGGCTTTGACGGAGGCTGGTTAAGCGAAAAAGAGGCAGCTTTCCTCATTAATAAGGCGCCCACGGTCCCGGCAATTTATATACTGCCAAAAGTTCATAAACATTAGACTTGCCCTCCTGGACGTCCTATTGTGTCAGGGTGTAATTCCATCTTGAAACCCCTGGCACAATATGCAGATTTTTGTATCCGTCCTTTTGCAACTGAGAACTTAAACTACATCAGAGACACAATGGCGGTGATCAACAGGGTGGAAAACACTCCATTTGACAGTGATATAGAACTTTTGGTGTCCATGGACATCGAAAGTTTATATACTAACATCCCCAGGAAGATGCATTAACCATCCTACTTTCCTTGTTGGACAGTAGACCAAGACCACACTCAGTTCCATAAGACTTTATCATTGATTGTTTACGCATTCCTTTATGCGAAAAAAATTTCAGCTATGATCGAACCTTTTATCAACAACTAAAAGGTGTGGCTATGGGCGCAGTCTTTGCGCCAGACATAGCTAATATCTATGTCTCTGACTTCGAAGGCAAGTTTATCTATGACATCAATAATCCTTTTGCAGTTCAACTTAGATGTTGGCTGCGTTACATAGATGACATTTTTTTCATTTGGCATGGTAACTCTGAAGAACTAACTCAATTCCATGTATGGATAAACTCAAGAAACAAGAACCTACAATTTACAATGGTCTCCAATAATCGTAGTATTGATTTTCTGGACATCTCCATTAAGGTTAGTGAAGAGAAAACACTTTTTACTACTCTGGTCACTAAACCTACTGCCAAAAACACTCTGTTAAAATATAACAGCTGTCATCCCCAAGCCCTACATGATGGGTTACCCTTTGGGCAATTTCTACGCTTGCGAAGAAATTGCTCTAGGAGGATTGACTACTTCAGAGAAGCACAACAACTTAAACTCAAATTGCTCGCACATGGTTACCCAAATAGATTACTGAAACGCTCGCTTAAGCGGGCTTGGTACAATGACCGAGAATCGCTTCTTCAAGTTAAGGAGAGAACATCTGAACCTAAACTTGTATGTGTTACCACTTTTGGCACATCAAGTAATTCCATCAAAAAATCCATCTCCAAACATTGGTCCCTTCTCTCAGATCTACCCGAACTGGTTGATAAACCAATGTTTGCTTTTAAAAGAGGTAGGAACTTGAGGGATAGATTGGTGCACGCCTATAAAAATAATGACAGCCATTTAGTTGACAACATGAGACAACTGAGTCCACTACTAGGACACTATAAATGCAATCATTGCACAGCGTGTGCCACCACGGTTAACACCAAACAGTTTAATTTGAACAACAAGACTTTCCTATTAAAGAACTTTTCGAACTGCAACACAACGAATGTTGTGTATTGCATTGAATGCCCTTGTGGTTTGAAGTATTTCGGGAAGACATCACAGCCCATCAAAAAACGAATTCTGCAGCATCAATCCAGAATTCGCTGCCATACTGAGAATGCTCCACTTGTTGACCACTACTCTGCCAAAAAACATAGCGAAAATGAACTAAAATAGTGGTTTGTAGAGGTTGTTAAGCCTTCAATCAGACAACCCAATGTCAACCACTTGCTGACACTCAAAGAACAACGTTGGATTTGTTTGGCGTAATCAGTAAAATTTGGCCTAAACTCCAGCACAGAATGGCATGCACTTGCCTGACTAACTTAAATTAGTGTTGTAGTTGTTCCACTTCTAATCAGTCAGAATACTCCTAGCACACACTGTCTTACTCAAATCAGTGTAGGGGTTGCTCTACATTCATTTAGTGAGAACACCAATTGTATACATGCAATGAGGCGCTCACTATCTCTGTTATAAATTGTAGGTTGATAAATGCCAATGTAAGTTTTTTAATTCGTTCATGTGATCTGGTTGTCATCTGAAATTTCCTGACCTTTTTGATAAATAAAGGTCATTGACATTGTTTTAATGGGTCTGCCAAATGGACACATTTACCTTTAAATGACCAACTTTTTGGTTTTTAATTAAGTTTCTTTTTATAATACAATGTCCTGTCAGGTATTGAGCTTAACCCCCTAAGTAGTCTTCACTACGAGTATCATTCCTACCCAACATGACTATGACCGCATGCACCAGACAGACAACGGTAGATCGATATTTGATATTTTCCCTTGGTCCGTATGAATACGCGATCACATTCTTTAATTAAATATCGAGTCAATAGCTTTATACCAATTTCTTCCAACAACGATATCCTCTTCCAACATGGCGACCGTTTTTGTTTACATCTAGTAGCGAGACTTATCGAGTCCCTCTTCGATTGTACATCAATCGTTTCATTTCCGGTTAGTCGGCTTTAAAAACCACAACCGGGGTCAGCTTTGTTACTGACGACCCGGCATGCCGATTGGAGACGCTTTTTCTGGACTTATCAACTTGCGATACTGAAGTAAGTTTGCAATGCTTGTTAATTGTTTCTTGTTGGTTTGTTTTGCATCGGACACCTTTGCGATTAACTTAATGGAATTCCGAGTCACATGCAAACATTGTGACTGCTTTCATTAATTTAGATGCTATTTAAGGGCTTAGATGTCTCTTCATTATTCGTTTTTGATAATGCGCATATCTTTTTAACACTGCGTATAATATACCAATTATAGATCGTTTTTGCATAGATCGCCACAGGCTTAATCCACTGAGGGGCTGTATTCATGTATCTGTGTCAGTTTAACTTCTGGTTGATCTTCTTTACATTGAATACTTTGGCCACCAATTTAAGATAATCTGAGTCGCATGCAGACATAGTTGGTCTGCTCTGATTAATTTTGAAGTGACCCAAGGGTTGAGATTTTTCTCCCCTCGACATCACTTATTTTTTAACTTTGCGCATTAATATCACCGATTATATTTAGATCCCCACGCTTGATTATGCTTCACTATTTGGCATGTGACACAGTAGAAATAACACAAGTCAATCTAAGATTCTAAGACTCGTTGTCTCTTTTCCATAGAAACAAAGAGTTACGCTGTAAGTCGAACCTCCAGCTGTCTTATAATTATTCACTGGAAAGTTTTTCTTCATATACCAAACTTAAGGTAGGCCAAATTTTATACTCGTCCTATTAGGTTTCTTCCCCCATGGCCTGCAACAACATACTTACATTAACTCTATATCCTTTTAGATTTGATTGAATCAACTGGATGTCCTTACAGTTCACCTAAATTTGAATTTATCTCTCGTGGAAATTTCAGGTGAAAATTTCACTGGTTCATAAGTTTGATGTATTAATTGCGACCATCAGTTTGGTCAAGTTTGTTTTAATTGTTGTACAATTGTAAATAGTCCAATATATGGCAATGAGGTATACTAGTTTGTCTCTTGTCTTTACACTTACCATGTTACCATGAATGAAGAATCAACGATTTCACCAATTGTCTGATGAATTAAATGTCCAAGCATTACCAGGAAGGGGTAATATGCTAGGTTCCGATTAGACTGCAGGTTTCGGCCTGACACATGGAGATTGCCTTTTTTTAAAATAACTGTTTTTAAAATAATTGTTTGATTGTGAACTAGCCCTTTTTTTATGTATTTTCAGTAATCTCGATTTATTATTCTAACTTAGGGAGTTTTCTCTCAGCAATGAAATGCTCTGTCCTGATGATGGTCTACATGACGACTGCATATTAGACCGAAACGTCGACACGTCCATCATCTCCAAAACATTGCACTGTCACCAACCTACGACCATTGTTTATTAATTATTTTTGGTTGTTTGTTATACCCATTACGAGTTGATGTTTAGCTGTGAACTGAAGTGTTTTTATCAACTATACCTCTGTTCTCAGTTCTTTTGCTTTAATTAATTTTTGTATATCCGTCTCCCATGATGTAAATTTGTTGCTTCATCGCTAAATATAAAAACTGTTTCAGAAATATAACTCACTATCTCCGTGTGTCCTTCCCATTTCCTTCCTTGGATTGATCCTATTTTTATGATTAAGCGAGATATTCTGTTGATACACTTGAGTTTGTTACATATGTACGACTCAGAACTAGGATTTATTTTTTCCAAAAATTAGTCCCTTGTAGCACATTGTGTCTTCAAATATTCATTGCCCAAGCCTACAAGGGTTTATTGGGTCTCCCCTGCCTCTAATACAGAATTTTGAGAATGGCACTTTCCTTAAAGGTTTTGAAAGTATCCCAAGAGGCGTTATGTTTGATGATGTGTCCCAGTAGAGGTGAGAGAACAACCACCCTGGAGGAGAAGAGGCTTGAATGAGGTGGGAAAGGACGATGCGCCAGAGCAAACTGCAAGCCATTTCTCATATTTTCGGTCTTTCCAAGAAAGAAGGAGGCAGATTCTTCACAGTTTAGTAATGAGCTGGATCCAGCTAAGGAAGGGTTGGGTAGGGCATTTGATTGTAGTTTAGTGAGCTCAAATTGTTTTTCGGTCTGTTTCTAGCTTCATAGAGTTGGTCTCTGAAAAAATTTGCTTTTGAGCAGCTAATGCTTTTATAGTTCCTCAGAGATATCAAAAGTGTGAGGTGTTCAAGGGGCGGCGATGCTCTACACCATCATTCCACAATGGAATTGGTCTTCATAATCATAAGATCCATAGTCTCTCCCTTGTTGTGGGTAGGACTGTCACAGATTTGGGTCAAGTAGATCAGATTTAATTTTTAAAGGGACAGAGGTGGAGGATGCAATAGAGATTCTGTGTTCATCACAGATAAAGTTCCACCAAGTGTGGACCGAAAGCTTAGAGTTATCTTTCCAACACGATAAAATAACTTTAAATGCAAGAGCAAGAAACTGGTCAAATAACTTAGCAGAAGAGGATACAATTACAATTTCATCAGATAAGGAACCTAAAAACACATTTAGTAGAGATAACGGAGAGGAAAAAGAAAACATTGTCATGCAGATAGTCCATATATCAGTCCAAAAGGATAAAACAGGGGAACAGTCATATAGTTGATGTTTAAGAGTACCAGGTTCCTTGGAACATGACCAACATAAAGGTGAGGAAACTGGAGAGAACTTATGGATGCCAACCGGGGTAATAACCACTCTATGATATATAAAGAATAAAGATTGCGTAATACGTGCAGCAACAGATATTTTAAAAAGTTTGGACCATAAACGATCCCACAATGCAATAGATAAGGAGACATCAAGGTCAGTCTCCCAAACAATCTCTACATTTGATTTAGAACGTTCTGAAACATTAGATAACAAAATTGAATATACGAGTGCAGCTTTAGGTAGTTGAGTAGAAAATAAAGGGTACAGTGGAGTGGTAGGGATGAAGGAAGAAACAGAAAGAGATGGGGAGAGGGAAGACAGGTGAGATTGGATGGAAGATGTTATAATGGTATATTCAGTAATAAATGATGAGGGCAAATGAAATACATTTTGCAATGTTGGGAAGGGAATAAGGGAGGAAGCAACAAAAAACTGATGTACAAATAGGATACCCTTTTCCTTCCAATGCTTAAAGTAAAATGATTTACCTTTGTATCTAATGAATTTGTTGTACCACACCACAGAGGCTAGGAAACATTGAAGAGGGGATAAAGCAGAAGAAAAAACTGTTTGTAGTAGAAATTGGGAATATTTTAAAATGGGGCATTTGGATAGAAAAGTGCAATTTGACATGAAAACAATATGCTGAAATGAGAAATCTTTGAGAAGGGAACGTTCTAGGAGGACCCACTTAGGCACAGGGATGTCAACAAAATCATAAGCCAAGGAAAAGGACTGTTTGATCAAAAAGGCAGAATGGTATGATTTAAAATCAGGAAAACGAACACCACCTTCTTGCTTAGGTCGAATTAACTTGTGCAGTGCAATGCGTGGATGTTTGTTATTCCACAGAAATTTTATACAAAGAGAGTTGATTCGTGTAAAATAGGATTTAGGAATTTTAAAAGGGAGCATGGAAACAGTATAGAGAACATGTGGGGTAATCATCATTTTAATAGTATCTAATCTACCCCACCAGGAAAGAAATAATGGGGACCAAATTTGAAGAAGGGATTGAATTTTGTCAATTAATGAATCAAAGGTTAATTTGAGGGTGTCTTTTAGTGAGGAAGAAAACCATATACCAAGGTATTTAATTTTGGAGGGACACCACGTAAAATCAGTATTATTAAACATGTACTGGAAGCAGAGTGGGTTAAGGGGTAGAACTTCCGTTTTGGATAAGTTAAGCTTATAACCTGATATGGAGGAGTACAAACTAACCTCATTCAAAAAATGAGGAAGGGAGGATTCCGGATTGGACATATATATCAGGACATCCTCTGCATATGCAGACAGTTTCATTTCTGTAGAGGAGAGCATAAGGCCAGTAATATTAGAGTTGGAACGAATACGCTCTAAAAAAGGCTCGAGACATAAAATAAATAACAAAGGGGAAAGGGGACAGCCTTGTCTCGTGCCTCTGTGCAATGAAAAAAATCTGGAAAATCGGTTGTTAACAAAAATACTGGCACGAGGGGAAGAATAAAGCAGTTGAACCAAGGAAATGAAAGAGGGACCAAAACCAAACCATTTAAGAGTACGAAACATGAATTGCCAATTAACACGGTCAAAAGCGTTTTCAGCATCAAGGGAAAGGGCCGCCAATGGGACTTTAACATGTTTAGCTTGCGCAATGATATTGGAAAACAAACAAGCATTATCAGCAGCAAGTCTACCCTTCACGAAACCCACTTGATCTGTTTTAATTAAAGAAGGAATAATAGAATGTAAACGAGAGGCAAGGATTTTAGCAAAAATTTTGCAATCATAATTAATTAACGAAATGGGGTGATAGTTTTTACATTGCGAGTGGTCTTTATCAGGTTTAGGAATAATGACAATGAGAGCGTCCAAAAAGGACCGAGAGGCTTTAGCATCCGAGATAAATGAATTAAATAATTGAAGGAGTTTAGGTGCAAAAAAAGATTGAAAAGAGGAATAAAACTCAACAGGCAAACCATCAGGGCCAGGAGCTTTCGATTTTTTAAGACGGTTAATGGCTGTATTAATTTCCTGTAGAGTGATTTCTCGTTCCAACAGAGCAAAATCTATGGGAAGGGAAGGGGGAGCTGGGAGGCCCTCAAAAAATGTAGATAAGTTCACTTCAGAGGGGTGTGTATCATCAGAGTATAAGGCCTGGTAATAATTATGAAATACCTCGGCAATGTCTTCATCAGAAGAGACTAGTTTATTTGAAGAGTCATTAAAGATCGGACCAATCGTTTTGCGTTCGGATTTAATTTTCAAATAATTTGCCAACATTTTCCCTGCTTTATTCTGGCCTCCATGAAATTTAGATTTAATTTTAAGAAGGGTGTGACAAGCTTCATTGGTGATAATTTTGTTAAGGTCAGTTTTGGCTAGGATTAGCTCCTGAAGAGCCGAGGAGGACTTAGTGGAAAAATAAGAATGTTCAAGACTTTTGATCACTTTAAGCTGGTCTTCATATTTTTGTCTATTGAGCTTCTTCCTTTTGGGAACATAGGATATAGTAAAGGCTCTAAAGGAGGCCTTAAAAGCATCCCAGGTGATAGGAATGGAAGTGTCCAGAGGATTATTAAAGGAAAAAAACTCACACTCTCCTTCATAAAAATGGCATCAGATAAAAGAAAAGAATTACATTTCCAACGACTAAATTTAGAGGAAATAAGGGAGAGATCCAGGGTAGTATACACAGGGGCATGATCAGAGATAAAAATAGAGCCAATGACAGACTTTTGAATGGAGGGCAAAAGAGACTTACTAACCATAAGATAATCAATTCTAGAGCGGGTGTGGTGAACATTAGAAAAAAAAGTATATTCAAGCAAATCTGGGTTACACATTTTCCAAGAATCATACAAAGGACGAGAAGCAATGGCAGATTGAAAACTCTTATGGGATTTATCAGGTTGAAATTTACTGGAGGATAATCTATCTGAGAAAGGATCTAACCATTGATTAAAATCACCAGCAACAATAAAATCAGGGCAATCAATGGACGAAATTAGAACTTTTATATCTTTCCAAAACTTAAGATCAGGGCGGGTAGAACCATATATATTAAGCAATACCATCGTCTTGTTTTGAATGACAACCTTAGCCATTGCCCAACGTCCTTCAGCATCATTACTAGAAGAAACAATTTGAACATTTAAAGCCTTATGAAACAGTATAGCAACCCCTCCCTTTTTTTGAATAGCAGGCGAAAACCCAACCTGGCCCACCCATTATCTTTTAAGCTTAAGCGATTCAACATCAGAACAATGCGTTTCCTGAAGAAAAACAACCTGTGAATGAAATTTAGATAAATAAGACAGTACCTTTTGACGCTTGACAGGATGACCAAGACCTCGCACGTTCCACGAGACAAAATTACACATGGTGGTAAGAGGGGAGGATGGGTGACAGGTGGAGGAGACACATGGCAAGGAGATCACTAAAAAAGGGGAGACAAAAAATGCATAAGTAATCGAATAAGGGGGTTCCCAAAACGTTCACAATATCAAGACCAGTGAAAACCATGTATACAGAAAATAACAATATGAAAAACAAAAGGAGAAGTAAAGATCGCTCAGGATAGCATAGCATTAGAAATGGGAATAAAAGCAAAGAAACTAAAAAGAAAGAGATAAAAGAAGAAAAAAAGAGAAAAAGTAGAGGAGGACAGAAAGATAAGAAGTAAACAGATCAAGGCACAAAGGCCTGAACGGAAAAGGAGAAAGTAACCAAAACATCTGAGGCGAAGATGCGCCAGAGAGAGAACCCAGCCCATGAGCTACCAAAAAGCAGGACATACACAAAAAGGAAACACACAAGGATGTGAGGACAAAACCTCAAGGAATAGATCAAGAATAAAGGATAAGCACCAAAAGAGGTCAGGAAGAATAGAAGAACAACAGTGAACAAAGGGAAGATGAGAAAACACTAATGAGCAGTGTCCATATTAGAAGGAGAGACACTCAGAAGATATTCGTGAAGTTTTTGCGGATCATTATAGGATCTGGCACGGCCATTATGCGTGATCTTGCAGGATTCCATATTGAATGTTCAGTTGTCGCATTAAAGGTCGAAGATTCAAGAACTCTTTGCGTCGTGCATTCGTAGCCGAGGAAAGGTCCTGTGATATAAAAATGTTATGACCAGACCACTGGAGACGACGTTTGATCCTGGCGGCTTTCAGGACAGACATTAGTTCTGTGAATTCGAGAAATAGCAGAATGATGCCACGAGGTTTGGAGGTGTTGGAATTAATACGACCAAGACGATGGGCCCTCTGGATATTAAGAGGGTGTGTAGCTGGTTGAAGGTCCAAAAGTTCCTGAAGAAATTTACGAATAAAGGACACCATGTCAGGACCCTCCAAATTTTCCGAACACCATAAACGCGTAGGTTGTTTCGACAGTTACGATTTTCCAAATCCTCGGTGTGGAGTTTAAGTTTGAGGATCTCCTGTTCCAACAATGGAATTTTAGTTGAGACATCTTGAATATCACTCACACGCTGTACTAAATGCAAAACTTTGCCCTCCATAACAACCCAGCGCTCTTTAATTTGTTGAAGTTTTGCATTAGTAGCGGACATAAAAGGTTGGAGACCACGCACTTCTTCAAGAATGGAGTCCAAAACAGGATTAGAAGAAGATGCAATAGGAGAAGGCGGGTCATTCTTAGGCCTCTTAGGCTTGGTTCCAGTTTGTGACATTTTAGGAGAGGTGGAATTATTTGCCATAATGATGGACGCCTGACAAAGAGTCGTATGCAGGTAGGTACCAACAGAGAACAGCAGAATCCAATGGACTGGCTTGAAGATGCTTAGGCAGTAAGAGGGGCAAACAGAGCGTGGCGTAAAATGAAGCAACAGAAAGGAGCTGCCAAAAACACACTGCTCTGGTGTGCTGATACCCTCACTGGATTGAAAGTAGCAGGAGAAAACCAGCAATACTGTGCAATAAGAACCACAGCGCAAAAAGAGAGCATCAATGAAAGCCAGCACAAGGATAAGATGGCATTACGTAAAGGCAAAGTCACTTTAACGAGGCTGTCACCAAAGGAAGAAAGTAGAGGCACAATGAAGACTAAAACTAGTAGCTCCTAAAATGGCAGCCGTGGTTTCTCCACACATAGAAGAAAAACATGTCCAATTTAAATGCAGAGAGCTAGAAGACACAGGAGGCAAAGGACGTAAGCTCAATCAAAAAAGAAGAAAAAAAAAAGTTCAAGTACGATGTCTCAAAAGCAGGTACATGAGGGACTTTCAAAAGAAGTATAGAACTGCACATGGAGGAATCCTAAAATGGCGGCCATATCTCTTCATAGAAATCGTAGTGACAGCAAAAATCAGAGGAAAAAGGCATTGGGCATCCAAAAAGGGTTAAACACTGCTGAAAACATTGAAAGCCATGCCACAACGATCCATGAAAGTCATTAGCATGAGGCAGGAAGAAGGGCAGCGTTAGAACAGGTGCAGGGAGACATTCACGGCAAGCAGGAAACAAAATGGTGGCCGCCCGAGTTGAGGAGAGGGCCAGATTACCGGGTCAAATAACTGCCGTTTCGCCGCTGGAAGAGACCGCATAAGTGCTTCGTCAAGGTCAGTGCACCTTCCGACGCCACTGCCGCTCAGAAAAGCCGTTCGAAAAACGGCAGGAAAGGACCTCAGGGCATCCGCGTTTTCGTCCGCAGCGGAGCTCACGGGAAGTCCGTCCTCTGCAGCTGGCGCGCAAGCCACGCCCCCCGACTTTCTCTTTATACATATAAGAAAATCATTCATTTAGTTAGCTCCTACAATTTTGTAGGGTCTGGTATAGATTTAGCATGCCCCAGCCCCTCGACACTGCACCCCCCTTCTTCTCAAACATTTATATCGATTTATATCATAAAAGCTGAAAACTGTACGCACTAAGGGGCAGATTTACAAGCCCCTTGCGCCATTTTTATGTCATTTTTAACATGGGAGAAGTGACGCAAAAGTGGCGCAAGGGGCTTTTAAATCTGCCCCGAAATCTATAAATGTAATACTGTGCTCACAAGATAATGCGTGACATTTTATAAAACTAAACAAATAAATTAACGCGCGGCCTGCTAATATATCCTGCACAATTCCAAGTATTCCTGAAGAAAAGGGAGCGTGTCTGCCACAGATAGCTCTGACGAAAGCCACTTGAAGCGGGATAGTTCAAAGGTTATCTTTCCACCCTAATTTCTTTTTGAATCCCTCTATTAGAATATTATGTGAGTTTGTTAAAAGCAAAAATCTGAGGTGGCCGCCATAAGCGTTTGTGCCTGCAACCAGTAGGCTATCACATATGTAAAAAATAAAAACAAGAAAAAACAGTAAAGCAACAGTGCTACAGAAAAATAAACAATATTGTTGAAAGTTTCAAGGATAAGCAGTCTGCAGCACTTTGGACTTGAAGATAGTCCCAGCTAAATTGAAAGCATTTTTTCAGCTTCATGCAAGCAGAACAATTCACAGTGGATTATCACCTCTGTATTTCTTTGTGACTGACCTGTTTTTATGCAACGAAAATAGCGCGTGCTAGTTTTTCTCTTTCATGTTAATGTATTTTTTTTTTTACGAATGAGTGTAAAGCACTTAGGTGTCAAGTATTGTGTGGGTGGTATGAATACTTATCTTCCCTTCCCATTTTTATATGTTCGATAATTAATGCTATGATTTCCACTTAAAAAAAAAAATCGCAAATTAGGGATGTTAAGAGTGAGCAAGACTGAAAAAGAGTATCTTACACAAATAACAGATGACATGGGACACTTTGTTACTTCGCTGTGAAAAACCTGCCTGTTTGGCTAGTCGCAATTTCAGACCTAATTCACAGACTTTTCTATTTCACTGTATGTAGTTCATTGTATTCCCTTTGGTAACTAGGTCATCGTGAAATGGCAAACCTCACAGAAAATGTTTGAAACCCTATGGGTAACAACACAACGGAAGAACAATACAATATAAAAATGAAGACTCCCATAGCCTATGGCAAGCCCACACTAGAGTTCTGAGTGGGTTTTACTACCCATTCTGGATCTCACAGTAGTATCGCAAGACTGCTGTGATACCTAAAAAGTTATGTTTACCATGAGTGAATGAATTTTTTTAAAGTCAGAATTTTCTATCTGGAATAGTTGATGATGATTTTATCACATTAAAGGGGTTGTACCGCTACACTAACACTATACTCACAAAAAGTAACGAGACTTTTGAAAAATATATAGGCTAAAACTACTACGGTGTAGTGAAAAGGGCATTAGTCTTATTAACCCCTTGGCCGCGGGGGTAATTCCCCCATGGTGCGGGGTGGGGGGGGGTCAGCGGCGCCGCTGTGCCTATGACGAGCTAAGCTCGTCCTGACTCAAAGCAGAGCTGTGCTCATGACGAGCTGAGCTCGTCACAGACCCGCCAACTGATTCATTCTCCCGCACAGGCGGGGAATTAGCCGAGCGTGGGCAGGCCGTGGCAGTTATTACGAGCTCAGCTCGTCATGAGCATAGCTCCACTGTGCCTCATGAGGAGTTGAGCTCGTCATGAGTATGGGAGGGGTTAAGACGATAACCCTGACTCACCCAAAGGTGACATTCTTCATCATTGGGTTCCCTTAAATAAGAATAAGACTTGTCACCACACATTGTTTACTTGCACCATGTACAATGTTTTCCAAATAACATCCAGAAAAGATCACTGACATAATATCGATGACCAAAATATCGACTTACAGAAATCTTTTGTCAAAAATATCGTTCTCAAGAATATCGACATCCTATCTTTATAATTGTACTAAAATATCCCCAAAAACATATCATTGTTAAAAATATCGTTTTTATAAATATTGTTTTTTAATGTATAAAAAATAACGTAAAATGAATTAGATAATACATATATTTTAAAAGACACAGTTACAATTGTTAGAAAATGTTAACATTATAAGTAATAAATATAATTAAAAAAACATAAATTAAACATACATATATACAATATATTATATATATTTACTTAATATTATTAATAAATAATTATTTTATTAAATTATAACATGGTACCAACATATGAAAAATTATAAATACATACATATACATACACCTGTAACATAAAAATATACATAAAATATATATAATACATTCAAATATTAAAACATTTTTATTCTTTTTAAGCTACATTTTACAGTACATTAACTGCAACAGTAGGGAAAATGTTGGATAGCAGAGGGGATAAAATAATTATTCCCACTGCAAGGAGTGCAACAGTACAAAAAGTGTTGGAAAGTGTTGGCTCCTGCTGCACCCGCAATAGGTGCAAGCAGGATAGCAAGTGGGTCTGAATGGGCCCTGGGCCTCCTGACCCAATTCCCAAAGAGGGCCCTGCAGTGAGCTACTCCAGGTGGGCACCAGAGCACCCCACTTTGAAAATAAAAGAAGATAATTGCAGCACCGGCTGTGAGCCAGTGGTGCAGTGGAGGGCTCTCAGACACCCACTCGCGGCCCATAAAAAATAATGGTGTGAGTTCCCCTGGGTGGGCACTCCTTAAAAAACAAAAAATGTCTGCTCCTGCACTGCCCCATAGGGCTGCTTACAGAGAGCTGGTGGTGCCCCTGGGGCACTGCCCATGGTCCACTAAACAAATAAGAACACTGGGTGTCCCACGTGTGTTCAGGACACCCAGAAAAATAAAAGCCAGACAAAAGTGAGTAATAAATGAGCAGCCACAGCCACTCATTTAATATTCCTGATCCTCTAAGGAGCACCCCATAATGCCCTGCAAGGGCTATTTAGATATTTTTTGGGGGGGTGATGTCCTTAGAAAGGGCACCGTCTTATTTTTTAAAATATTTTAGTGAACTACATGAAGTTATGCAGCTCCCGAGCAACATTAGATAAAAACAGTGAGTCTCCTGGGTCATTGAAATCATAACCCCAGGAGAACATTCCATATTTCTTTACAGCATTTCATAGGCTGGAGTTTTTGCTCAAGAGGTGGGAATGCAGCACCATCTAGGGGATGGTTAAATGGTTACATTTTAGTGGCCTGAAGATGTTTAAAAATAAAATATAACACCTTGTGGTTGTTTTTATGGTTGTATTTTTTGGTCACAAAAATGTTAGAAGAACGACTCAGAGACATATTTTTTTTTTTTTTAAACCAATATGTCTCGGACAATTTATTTTCAAATTTTTCACCCAATAAATGTGATATTAAAAACTATGTAATAAGAAAGAGTCACAGATGTGTATTTTAATAAAACTTAATAATTTTCTTTTTTAATAAATCAGTATTAATAAATATTGCATGTATTAGTCAAATGTACATTTGATTAAAATTATTAGTGATTTTTGGAGAATGATGATAGATCTCCTTTATATATAGTGGGTTGGCCTGGCCCTGTGAGTAAACCCCTGCTGTGCATATTACTTTATCTATATAAATAAAAATGTAAATGTTAGTTTGTTTAAAATAGTAAATCTCTAAAAGTTCTTCACCGATTGCTTTGAAAATTTGACACAACGTTGGATTCAAATACGCGCGTGTTTTTATATACACAATGTTGGAATTGAATACGCACGTGTCGAATACGCGCATGTTTTTAATCGAAAGCCCGAACAGACACATAAAAATATAAATGTTCGTTTGTTCAAATCTTACATCTCCGAAAGTTCTTCACCGATTGCTTTGAAATTTTGACACAGCGTTGGATTCAATTAAGCGCGTGTTTATATATACACAATGTTGGATTCGAATACACGCATGTCAGATACACACGTGTTTTTAATCGAAATCCCAAACAGACCCAATTGATTTGATAGCTGCGCAACAACAACAAGGGAAGCATAGAGATAATAGTCTACATATATTAGGATGGACAGTTGGTGTCAGGATGGCAGCCCAGGAAGTGGGTCGAGGGAGGAGGGAGGAGTTCGTTCAGTTAGCAACATAATTTAAAAGAACACGATGCAACCGTTCTATTACATGTTATATATTAAGGATGCGTCCAACATCTACCATCTGTACTGATTGTTTCTGTTATATCAACTGATGTGATGTGATTTAAATATGTATCAAACTGATATCGGGAAAAACTGGATAACGAGCAGCAAAAAGAAAAAACCTTGAGTACTTGCTATGATACATGTAGTAATAACTGTGGTTTATAATAAAGTTTGTTATAAAAAAATAATATAACAAAGCTCAGGGCCAATCTTTAGAATTGTGCGGTTTAGATCTAGACACGGATTGCTTCTCACATGGACAATTATATATTGCGTGTTCTAGAGTCGGCAAACCAGACAATCTCTATATCTGCACAGACAATGGAAGAACAAAAACATATTGTATACCCACAAGCATTGTGAAATTAAACATATCAGAAACGTGCACTTACTCTTTTGTTTCTTTTCCATTTAACCAGACTGAGCCACAGCAACGCGTGGCCGGGTACAGCTAGTCATTAATAAAACAAAGACATTCACTGAAAAAAACAGAAGGTTAAAGTAATGTTATAGTTGGGTGAAGATGTCAGTTATAGAAAATGCCATTTTAAATGAAGAAAAAGATTGAAATTCAACAGTTATAGCTATCTCAATTAACTATACCTCATACCCTAAGATAACTATAATTTGTGCTCTCGCCATGCACTGTTAATTACTGTACATACTACATCACTCATGGCATCTTATATGACATCCTTGATAATAACACTGCAACATTTACAATTAAATTATAGATGAGGTAGCTGTGCATGACCGAGTGTGAAGCTGTTAATTTCCATAACAACTTGCTAGACTCTTTTTAACTGAATTTATATCCAGCATGTTCTCCACTTTTTACACTCATTTAGTCCGGCCTTTTTTCACATTCAACTGCACCATCAGTTAATCAGCTATTAATTAATTATTGCATAGATGCACTTTGCATATACACTTGTAAAGAAATCACAATGTTTCTGAGATTGTGTTTTCATTGTTTGATCCTTCTCTTGTTCTGCATGGTAAGCTTCAGAGAAAAAGTGGGGGGGTCAAAAAAAGAGTGTTTTCCTTGTTAATTCCCATAGGATATTTAGTCAAAGCTGCAGCCTGAAGCATTGGACGGAATTACACCACATTTGGCAGAGAGGAATATTTGGTCATGCAGATCATGCTCTCAGTTATTTGCTGGAAATCCATTCAGTAGTTCTTGAGAAATTCAGAGAATATAGTTAGTGCTATCTGTGGCCGCAAAAACTACGCGATCAATAACAAGCTCCTGCAGGGAAATGCAGAGCTCTAATTTGCTGCCAACACTGATACCAGTCCCCCAAAAAACATTAAAAAAAGGAATACCCCAACCCCCAGGCCTTGGTCTTGGGTTCTCCTGAGACTCTGCAAGGCCAAAAAGCATTTTGTGGATGATGCCATCAGTGATTTCATTTGAGATGTCATCAGTGATGTCACTTGAGATGTCATCAGTGATGTCACTGACCATGTCAGCACCATGTCATGAATGATGCAATATGTGAGGTCATAAACAGTGCATTGCGGGGAAGTAAGTTATAGTTAGCTCAGGTAATTATAACTTCTATATTTCTCTGTTTTTTTATGAGGGAAATGTTAGCCAAACAATAGCGTCCCTGTATCATTTGTTTTTTTCAGTGAACATATATATTTATATTGTCGCTCCAAGGTTGTCCACCTTTGAGTAGCACACGAGCAGCAGCTTGATTTATGTGTAGGTGAGAACGGGGATCCGCTTGTAGATGCCGCTCCATAATGGATCTGCCCGACGCGTTTCGATGCTCCATATGCTTCTCTTCAGGGGCTTTAACGGAGGCAGTGTGCACAACCGCTAACCCACTTCTCCATTTTCCATATGACACACCCACCAAAGGGAGGCTCAAATGAGACTGTGTATTATGGGAAGTGTGGTGCGGAAAGCACATAATCAAGTCCTGTATGGACCCCGCAAGTGGGCCCGTCCTCGATCCCGTGCCCGGCTGCTGTTTCACTTCCGTGACCCCCAAGGATGACGGGGTGGTGCATACTCCGCGGCTGGACGGCTGCGTATAAATTTTCGCTCCAAGGTTGTCCACCTTTGAGTAGCACACGAGCAGCAGCTTGATTTATGTGTAGATGAGGACGGGAATCCGCTTGTAGATATATATTTATATATACACATTTATACACGCACAAATATACATAACTATATATATATATATATTATGCATAGATATATTACCTACTGGCGGTCGCCAGTAGGTATATATAGTTAGGATTTTTTCTCTATGGGATTTTTGAAAATTCTATGTCTAATAACTTTGGCGTTTGTGGACGGAATTGGCTGAAATTTTCAGGAAAATGGCACATTTTGTTTCTGAGCAGCCCCTGAAAATTGGGGGGGGGGTTCGTCCAGGGGGGGTCGAGAAAAAAGGGGGGTCCCAAAACGTGTTTTTAACATTGAGTTTTCCATAGGGCGGTTGGCCTCACTTTTAGCCCGAACGGCTGAATGGATTTGCACGAAACTTGGCAAAATTGTAGGGACTGGTAGCCCGATGTGCCTTTTGTAGGTCTCAATATATGTGCTACAGTGGATTTTGAGAAATTAACGTTTAAAAAAAGATATATATCTGTAACAGCGGACCGGGCAGCGCTCCAGTTCGCGTACTTTTCGCGCAACGGAGCTTTGTGAAGCGAAGCTGATTGGTTCTCCGGCGTCTCTAAACATTCCAAACAGTCCGTAGCGGCCGCCATCTTGTCTCTCGGTAGGATCGAGAGACAAGAGGAGGCCAAAGCGAAGGGGCAAATGACCATAAGGGGGCATAGTAGATCCTCCCTGACCTCTTAGGTTTGATGTACCATTTTGCCAAGTTTGGTGTAATTCCGTTCAGCCATTCAGGCTGTAGACGTATCTAAATGTCAATAATCGAACGGCTGAATGGATTTGCACGAAACTTGGCAAAATATTAGGGACTGGTAGCCCGATGTGCCTTTGCTAGGTCTCAATATATGTGCTCCAGTGGATTTTGAGAAATTAACGTTCAAAAAAAGATATATATCTGTAACAGCGCTCCGCTTCGCGTACTTTTCGCGTTACGGAGCTTTGCGAAGCTGATTGGTTCTCCGGCGTCTGTCAACATTACAAACAGTCCGTAGCGGCCGCCATCTTGTCTCTCGGTAGGATCGAGAGACAAGAGGAGGCCAAAGCGAAGGGGCAAATGACCATAAGGGGGCATAGTAGATCCTTCCTGACCTCTTAGGTTTGATGTACCATTTTGCCAAGTTTGGTGTAATTCCGTTCAGCCATTCAGGCTGTAGACGTATGTAAATGTCCTATGGAAAATTGCATGGGGAAAACACATTTGAAAGTGTTGAAATTTAGAACCAATTAAAATGTTACTTTGGTTTTGTATTTGTGTGTGATGAAAGTTAATTGGTTATGTATATATCTCAAATGAGAGGAAACCACAGCCATTTGGTGATACTACTGTCTGAGGTACATTTGTGAGGAATTTTTGGTGGTGAATTTCTGGTGTTTGATTTACACAGTACTAACATTTCTCCTACTTTTAAAAAGGTGAGTTGTTAATTTGTAAGGGGAACTATGTTGTACACTTGAAGATAATTTGAAAAATGTTTTCTGTTATTTATTTGCAGTCCTTCTGTTATACTAAATACTTGATAAAGTTAGTTTTATATTATGTATTACTAAAAACGATAAATGAAAGTGATTATTTTTTTCTGCAATTTACAGCAAGCAATTTCAAAATAAAATGGCTCACAATGAAGAGACCGTGGCAATTTCTTTTGCATTGTCCACTACATTGATTGAAATTGAGAGCACCAATAATGAAATATTGTCACAAGGAGGAGATGACTTGTATGATTTCATTAGATTGATTGAAATTGACAGCACCAATAATGAAATATTGTCACAAGGAGGAGATGACTTGAATGATTCCACTACATTGATTGAAATTGAGAGCACCAATAATGAAATATTGTCACGAGGAGATGACTTGAATGATTCCACTACATTGATTGAAATTGACAGCACCAATAATGAAATATTGTCACAAGGAGGAGATGACTTGAATGATTCCACTACATTGATTGAAATTGACAGCACCAATAATGAAATATTGTCACAAGGAGGAGATGACTTGAATGATTTTTTTGATCAATCTGTTGATGGCGAATTTATCGAATGTTTGGAGACCATAGAGTTACAAGAATCATCATTGCAGACTTTTAATGAGGAGATTCCAGATGAGATGATTGAAGAGGAAATTGCTGATGAGGACATGTTACTAGTTCTTTCAAATTTAGAAAATTCTGAAGAATAAATTTATATTTAGAAATCAAAAATTGTTTGAGACATTATTCATTTTTATTTTTAATTTATGAGGTTGTAGCGAAGTGATTGTAGTATAAAATGAGACTTATAGTATAGAGTGCAACATTTTTATGTTACATGGTAAGTTTACTCATATTTACTTCCCTTCTCCCACTATATTATCTCCAATGTGTATTTGACATCTCTTCTTCATCTCCGGCCTCCTTTCTCTCACTGTGTGTCTCTGATGCATCTTATCGCTGCTATTTTGTGTAATTACAGAAGAGAGTAAAATAAAATAGTTCGGAACGTGAAAAGGGGGCAAAGTAGAGTACCCCTCACCCCCTAGGCCTTCTCAGGCGGTCCCAAAAGGATCAGTTTCTGCTTTCCTGAGAGATTATGGTATGAGTTCCATATACCACAATAATTTGCATTACAACATGCAAGATATATATCTCCTATTACCAACTTTTGGAGATATTCGCGCTAAGCGCGAATATCTCCAAAAAGTAACACCTGCCCTGAGCAGTTCTTAGCCATGTTATCCAATGGGAGGTGGATAACATGGCTAAGAGCATTAGCTCGGTAATGCATGAATATCGCTGACTTTTTAGCGATATTCATGCATTGCGGCCGTTTTTTATCGCATTTGCGATAAACCTTGATAATAGCAAGGTTTATCTTCGATAATATCTGACGATGCTTAGCGGTAAAAAATTTGTTGGTAAGCATCGTTAGCGATAAATATCGCTTAACTTTGGTAATATGCACCAACGTCTGTTAACGTTCGATTCGAAGGAAATGAGGAAGTGTTGAAAAACATTGTTTGCGCCATCTTGCCTTTTTTGAAATGCCACACTTTTGTCGTGCACGGCAGCCATTTTAGATGCCTTGACCAGACCCACTCTCTGCACGCTGTCGATTCGTAGCATGGCTCCCCACCCTCGCAAGCATCTTCCCTAGGCACTGGTCACCCCCGCTCTCTGTCTTATGCATGGGCAATAAACCTCCCCCCATCTGCGCTGCTCTTCCCTGAGAATCACACTCTGTGCCCGCCCGACACCTCCCTTTCGTCCTATTCACTACCGCACCCTCTGACACTCCTCTTCCTCTGTGTCCGATTGTCCAGGCTATCAGCTAGCCCTGCAGATGTAGTTTATGGCTCCAGCTGTAAAGAATCACCCCTCTTCAAAGGAGTTATAGTAGATCAAGGCCCACACCCGATGAGATCCGTCACACCACACGTGTTCCTACTATCTGAAAACCATCCTGTATTGTGATTGGGGAGGGGACCGAGCCTGAAGCGGAAGATTCTAGGAATGACTCTTTGTACATCAAAGTTTTTACAATTATGTGTCACATTAAAAATATATAGCACTCCAACAAAGTAGTAGGAATATAAAACTTTAATAACATATAAATATATACAACAAAACAAAAACAGTAAAAACATTTAAACAACGAAGAGACCGTGGCAATTTCTTTTGAATTCCTGATGAGGACATGTTACTAGTTCTTTCAAATTATGAAAATTCAGAAGATGTTGCCTGGGGGTGGGTCGTCAGTAGCAGTCTGTTGTGCGAATAGTTCCAAGGCAGCAGAACGCGCTGAAATCTAGAGGGCACGAAAGTGATGTCTAGTAAGTTGCCGCCCAGCAAATAACGGCGTGGGGCGCCGCGGGGGTGAGTGAGTCCAGTAGGCACCACAGCTATTCTTACCGGCATTGCAGAATTACTGCTGGGGACAATGCCTGTGCTGTAGCAGGGTCACAGCAGAAACAAAAAGGATTCTGTTGAAGATGTTGTTGGTTTTCAATTTGAAAACAGTTCTGGTGTCAACTGCTATGGTAATGTAGTGGTTAATGTTTTGTTTTCTCTAGAAAATGTAAAAGAGGGGGAGGCAGTCCAAAGTTCCGTTAAAAGGGCAAAGGAAAGGATCGGTGGTTTGAACTATCACTTCAAAAGGGGAGGGGGTGCAACAATTTTTCCTACCGGGTCACACTGTGCTTTCACCGGAACTGAGGTCTGCAGGATTCTAGTAATTCAAAGTGAGGCTGGCGCCAGCATGGGAGCGCCGACGTCCCGCGGATACAGTTTCGTCACTCCACGGGCGATCATGGCAGTCATTCCCCATCGGGGGTCGGAGACTCCCGCGGCTCCTGTAGAATCTTCAAGGTCGTGGAGGACTACGTGGTGGAGTCAACCAATGACCGGGCCATTTCTTCATGCTGGGCCCGCTCTTGCCAGGTCGATCGCCATTTTGAGAGTTCGGCAGCTACCGGCGATCGCGGGGTCACATGAGCGGACGGGCTCCACCCTGCCGGGCGAGACGTTGCAGCATCGCCACAGTGGACGAACCCTTTTCGGGGCGCCTGGAGCGCTGAGGGTGCAGCTGGGAAGCCTTCACCTGAGGAGGCGGGAGAGGCCTGTTCGCACCGTCTCTCCCTCCCAGTGCACCCCACGGCGCCCCGCTTGACATTTGTTATGGCCGGTGGCGATGAGGACGGGGGGGGGTCGGAGGCATGTGCAAGACATCCCCCCCAGTGTTGTCAAAGCCATTTTTGAAGAAAGAAGTGGTGCCTGGCGTGTTGCCGCTGCTATTACGAAGGAGAAAAGAAAAAATGTCCCGTCCGTCTTTGGGCCGGGCTTCCGGTGGATGTCGGCCGGACGCCCCTGGCTCTGGCCCCATGAACGGTTCCTTGGTTTATCGGCTGCAGCCGGATCCCGTCGGCCTCGGCCCCCCGACCGTTGGTGGCCGGACCGGAAGAGCATGTGGCGGGACTACCTGAAACTCTCAAGGGCCACCGCGGCCGGACTGGGAGAGAGAGGGGAGGGTCGAGGAGACATTCCCCCCCCTGCAACTCTTCAGCGTTGTAAAGGCAATCCCCTGGCCGGGTCCCGCTGGCCTCGGCCTCTCCTCCGGCTACACCCTACGTTAGGATCTCCTGGCCGAGGCGTGGCAGCAGGACCCGCCTTATATGGGCTGCTCCCGGCTGGGCGTAGCCGCAACCCTGCCCCACCTTGGAAGTTTCCAGAGTGGGGGCGGATGTTCTACTGACTTGCATTTTCCCTAGTCTATCGATTTTTTTGGCGTGGCAGGCGGTGGGACAGCGAGGGGTGATTTGGTTTCTCTTACTGTTTTTCTGGTCTCTCACCACTGGCATATTTCTAATGTTTTCTTGTTTCTAGGACTTTAATAGGTTTTATCATTACGTTATGTTATCGTTTCTTTGTTCGTTGTTTAATAAAAGTTCATGTTCATCAGTGGCCTACTGATTTTCGTTTTCCTATTCTTTTCTTTCCAGGTTGTTTCATGCTAAAGTTTCTGTTAACAGGATACAGTGATCACTTCGTTATTATTGCATATGTCCTTTTCACTAGGGGTGCTCTCTGGTCGGGCCAGATGACGTATCTCTAGTAAATGGTCCGGGTGAAACAGGTGCATCAATCAGTGGGGAGTAGATAGGCATGACAGATTACAACGGGGGAGAAAGGTCCGCATTACGTACCCTTTCACTATTTGCAAAGATTTTCCTACGTATATTTGCAAACAGGGAATACCTCCAAAAAGAACCAATTCCCAAACAGTCAATGTTTGGGGAAACAATCAATCAATGAGGAACGAAATAGGCACGACGTGTTAAAGGTTTGCGTTACCTACCCTTCACTATCTGCAAAGGGAGAGAGAATATTCCTATTCTTCCTCGTTTGCAGGCAGAGAAGATTCTTAAGAGAACCAACTTCGAACAATTCAATGGTCGATTCAAACAATCAACAAGGGGTACTGTGAACACAAATGAACGCCGCTTATGTACATACACATTGGTATTATCAACAGGTTGTTCCTAATGTTTCTATTTTAGGGAGGTCAAAAAGAGATCCCATTAGTGGCCTACTGATTTTGCTCGATTCCTTTTGTTTTTTTTACACGATTTTTCGCTATCTGCAAAGACTAAACAGAGTATTGCGACTCTGTGCTTGTTTGTAAATAGAGAATGAACCAAAGAGAACAATCAATCAAATGGAGAGAGAAGCAGGCACGACGGATTACAACGGGGGCAAAGGCCTGCGTTAACTACCCTTCACTATCTGCAAAGAGAGAGTACTCCTAATAGAAATGAGGGGTGGGGGCAGCATTCAAAGCAGATCAGTGTGCATAAACACGAAAATGTTTTTACTTACCACGTACTTGACATTCGACAGCTTATGATATTTGCTATTAAAAAACCATTGAAATTCACTGAAAAAACCATAGGTTATAGACCATATATAGTTAGGAATTAGCATTTACAAAACCTTGAAAATTCACTGAAAAAACCATAGGTTATAGACCATATATAGTTAGGAATTAGCATTTAAAAAACCATATTTTACTCACACAAAACCATTGAAATTCCATATATAGTTAGTTGCACTAACTATATATCGCACACCCGCAATCCACTGCTGATCATGTCACATATTACATCATTCATGACATGGTCAGTGACATCACTGATGACATCACTGATGACATCTCAAATGACATCACTGATGACATCACTGATGACGTCTCATTTGACATCATTCTTGTGCTAATACGATAAACCTCTTCAGACTCTAATATAACCTTAGATACACTCAGTGTATACAGACACTCACACACTGCCACTCATCCATGGAGTTACTCACACACCCAGTCAGTCATGCAAAGAAACAATCTCACCTCCATTTCTTCAACTATACAGTTATACACACCTTACTTATTGAAACATATACTAACACATATTTACTCTCTTATACAATCCCTGATACAAGTTCACAATGATCGATACAACCACTCACTCATTCAGTGGCTCTCATGCACAGTTATTTATATATGCCAACTCTCACATGTACTGTGTTTTACATATGTACTTACTATGACATGTAGCATTGAGATATCCATTCACTCATCAATACACTCATGCACACAGTCAACTGCCCATGTAGCTGTTTCCACATGCACTCTTGAACTCATACACCTAGTGAATAAACTGCTCACACATCTATGCACAGAGTCACACACCTTCCAGCCACCCCCACACAAACTCAATCTCCCATAGAAATACTTGGGCAACCAATTAATAACACATATAGCCTCTCGTATAGCTAATGATCAACACATGCAGCAGTTTACATCACAACAGACATAATGATGCACAAATTAAGACAGTTTAGTCACTAACCCATGCATTCAGTGAGACGCATTTAATCACTCACTCATACAGTCAGTCACGCACCTACTAAATCCTTCATCCAGACACTTATACATCCACTCATTCTTCAATATGTAAGACATATTTTAACTCTACAGAAACATACAGTCACTGGATGTTGTCATCAGTGATGTCATCAGTGATGTCATTTGAGATGTCATCAGTGATGTCATCAGTGATGTCACTGACCATGTCATGAATGATGTAATATGTGACATGATCAGCAGTGGATTGCGGGTGCGCGATATATAGTTAGTGCAACTAACTATATATGGAATTTCAATGGTTTTGTGTGAGTAAAATAAGGTTTTTTAAATGCTAATTCCTAACTATATATGGTCTATAACCTATGGTTTTTTCAGTGAATTTTCAAGGTTTTGTAAATGCTAATTCCTAACTATATATGGTCTATAACCTATGGTTTTTTCAGTGAATATATATATATATATATTGTATATATAGTTAGGATTGTTTTCCATAGGGAAATCGCAACATTCTATTGGGAATAACTTTAGCGCCGGTTGAGGAATCTTCCTGAAATGTTCCTTAACTTTGCCTTGTGGCGCTCCGCTCCTTCCCTGAAAGTTTGGGGGGATTCGTCAAGCGGGGGCCGAGATAAAAGGGGGGTCCCAAAACGTGTTCTCCCCATGTTAATTTCCATAGGGCGGTTGGACTCACTTTTTGCCCGAACGGCTGAATGGTTTTCCACCAAACTTGGCAAAATTGTAGGGACTGGTAGCCCGATGTGCCTTTGCTATGTCTCAAGATATGTGCTCCAGTGGTTTTTACGAAAATTAACTTTGAAAAAATATATATTGGGCTATATTGGGCTATATATATGTTAGAGCCCAAATGTAGCCCAGTGTAGCCCAATGTAGCCCAATGTAGCCCAAAGATGGCCACCAGAGACAAAAAAAACAAATGTAGCCCAAATATCAGCCAGATGTAGCCCAACTATAGCCCAATGACAGAATGTCCCAGAGTGTTCTAAAGAACAACTAGACTGCTAACAGTCTTACTTATGACAAAAGTATGGCACACCTGAAGTCATCTTGATTGGAATAAAGTGTTAACACTTAAAACATTTAATTTGCAAAGGAACAAAATGAGGGGGTTCATTTTGCCATAGAAATTATGACTAGTGCTGAAGAAAGAAAAATTAGGGTACATTTTGAGTGACTTCTCAAATCCTCTTATATTTCATTAAAAAAATTCTGATATGCAGTCTCCCAAGATGGCCACCAGAGACAAAAGAGCCCAAATGTAGCCCAAATATCAGCCAGATGTAGCCCAACTATAGCCCAATGACAGAATGTCCCAGAGTGTTCAGAACAACTAGAACGCTAACAGTCTTACTTATGACAAAAGTATGGCACACCTAAAGTCATCTTGATTGGAATAAAGTGGTAACACTTAATACATTTAATTTGAAAAGGAACAAAATGAGTGGTTTCATTTTGCCATAGAAATTTTATATATATATATATATTCACTGAAAAAACCATAGGTTACACACCAGTTATAGTTAGGAACTAGCATTTAAAAAACCTTTGCAATTCACTGAAAAAACCATAGGTTTCACACCAGTTATAGTTAGCTGGAAATTCTACTTGCATAAAACCATTGAAATTCCCACGTTATAGTTAGTTGGACTCACTATAACTTGCACATCTGCAATGCACTGCTGATGATGTCACATATTACATCACTCATGCATATATTTAAATATTTAAACATTACTCGCTAATATATGTATTCACTAAGATACACTTAATAAGCCAGTTAACCAATCAATTTCTTTTTTTTAAAACACTGAAAAAACCATAGGTTTCAGGCCTTATATAGTTAGGAATTAGCATTTAAAAAACCTTTGAAATTCACTGAAAAAAACCATAGGTTTCAGGCCTTATATAGTTAGGAATTAGCCTTTAAAAAACCTTTGAAATTCACTGAAAAAACCATAGGTTTCAGGCCTTATATAGTTAGGAATCAGCATTTAAAAAACCTTTGAAATTCACTCAAAAAACCATAGGTTTCAGACCTTATATAGTTAGGAATTAGCATTTAAAAAAAACATTTGAAATTCACTGAAAAAACCATAGGTTTCAGGAGTTATATAGTTAGGAATTAGTTTTTAAAAAACCTTTGAAATTCACTCAAAAAACTATAAGTTTTAGTGGTGTTATAGTTAGCTGGACATTTTACTCATACAAAACCAATTAAATTGCTCCTATATAGTTAGTTGTACTAACTATATTTCGCGCACCCGCAATCCACTGCTGATGATGTCACATATTAGATCATTCATGACATGGTCAGTGACATCACTGATGACATCTCAAATGACATCACTGATGACATCACTGATGACATCATCCATGTGACAATCACATACACCTTTTCATACACTATTACAATTTTTCATCACTGTTTGTAAAATACAGAGTATCATATTTAAATCCATTGTCACAGCAATACAAGTATCTAAAAATCCACTCAGTGATTCATAGACGTATACACACATCTAATCACTTACCTATGGATTCACTCATACATGCTGTTAATGAACAATAGAACACTATCAAAAATACTTATACATCTATATCGACATTAAACAACAGCACGCATCCTATTCACATATGAAGTCATCCTACTCACTTATGCAAACAATGGATCATACTTACATATTTACTTATCAAAACACTTATACAAACACCACTTCTTCTATTCATTTAGATAGTAAGTCATACTTAGTGAATTATAAAATCATTATTACAAGTATACAGTTATCCATACAGTCACTCAAACAATCATTGTGTCTTATGTATACTTATTTATATACAACAACTGACACATACATTGCCTTTTATTTTTCTAGTTTGTTGGACCTGAACCTTTGAGAAATATATTTGCTCATCACCACACCCATAAAGAGATTCCCTCACCCAAACTGTTAGAACATGTAGTTTTAACTTCATATATCTACTGAATCAACTATTCACACATCTTTGGACAGTCACACACCCCCCACCGAACCACACACACTTTCACACTCCCATACAAATACTCAGTTAACTAATCAATAACTAATATAGACTTTCACATAGCTAGTAACCAACTGTAGAATCAGTTTACACAACAACTGACAAAGTGATACAGATATTCACACAGTTTAGTCACTATCCACTATATTTAGTGACACATTATAAATTGGTCAAGTAAACAGTCAATTACACTGCTACTAAATCCTCCATCCAAATATTTATTTATATATATCCACTCATTCTTCAATGTAAATTGCTATATATATAATGCATATTTAAATAACGAAGCAAACCACATTCACTGGATGATGTCATCAGTGATGTCATCAGTGATGTCATTTGAGATGTCATCAGTGATGTCACTGACCATGTCATGAATGATCTAATATGTGACATCATCAGCAGTGGATTGCGGGTGCGCGAAATATAGTTAGTACAACTAACTATATAGGAGCAATTTAATTGGTTTTGTATGAGTAAAATGTCCAGCTAACTATAACACCACTAAAACTTATAGTTTTTTGAGTGAATTTCAAAGGTTTTTTAAAAACTAATTCCTAACTATATAACTCCTGAAACCTATGTTTTTTTCAGTGAATTTCAAAGGTTTTTTTAAATGCTAATTCCTAACTATATAAGGTCTGAAACCTATGGTTTTTTGAGTGAATTTCAAAGGTTTTTTAAATGCTGATTCCTAACTATATAAGGCCTGAAACCTATGTTTTTTTCAGTGAATATATATATATATATATTCACTGAAAAAACCATAGGTTATAGACCATATATAGTTAGGAATTAGCATTTAAAAAACCTTATTTTACTCACACAAAACCATTGAAATTCCATATATAGTTAGTTGGACTAACTATATATCGCGCACCCGCAATCCACTGCTGATGATGTCACATATTACATCATTCATGACATGGTCAGTGACATCACTGATGACATCACTGATGACATCTCAAATGACATCACTGATGACATCATCCAGTGACTGTGTGTTTCTGAAAAGTTTAAATATGTTTTACATATTGAAGAATGAGTAGATGTAGAAGTGTCTGGATGAAGGATTTAGTAGGTGCGTGACTGACTGTATGAGTGAGTGATTAAATGTGTCTCACTGAGTGCATGGGTTAGTGACTAAACTGTCTTAATTTGTGCATCATTATGTCTGTTGTTCTGTAAACTGCTGCATGTGTTGGTCAGTAGCTATATGAGTAACTATATGGGTTATTGATTGATTGCCCAAGTATTTGTATGGGAGACTGAGTGTGTGTGTGGCTGGCTGGGAGGTGTGTGACTCTGTGCAGATCAATGTGTACTTGTATCAATGATTGTATAACAGAGTAAGTATGTGTTAGTATATGTTTCAAAATGTAAGGTGCTCTATGTTTAACTGTATAGATTAGAAAATGGAAGTGTGATTGATTATTTACAGGACTGACTAGGTGTGTGGGTAACTCCATGGATGAGTGACAGAGTGTGAGAGTCTGTATAGGTGTATGAGTGCATATGATAGTGTTGTAAAGATGAGTGATTGTATGTATGAATGATTGTATGGGTAAATGAGTGAATGTGTGTGTAAACATAGGAATCACTGAGTGCGTATGTAGTAACTAGTATTGGTGTGTCAATGGTTTCAAAAATTATACTCTGTATTTAACACTGGGTGTAACAGAGGTTATATTAAAGTGTGAGGAGATGCATTGTATTGTCACATGAATGATATCATCAGTGATGTGGTCATTGATGTCAAATGAGATGTCATCAGTGATGTCATCAGTGATGTCATTTGAGATGTCATCAGTGATGTCATTTGAGATGTTATCAGTGATGTCATTTGAGATGTCATCAGTGATGTCATCAGTGATGTCATTTGAGATGTCATCAGTGATGTCATTTGAGATGTTATCAGTGATGTCATCAGTGATGTCACTGACCATGTCATGAATGATGTAATATGTGACAT
The DNA here is from genome assembly GCF_964261635.1 of Lissotriton helveticus. Lineage (NCBI taxonomy): Eukaryota > Metazoa > Chordata > Amphibia > Caudata > Salamandridae > Lissotriton > Lissotriton helveticus. The sequence goes on along the minus strand of NC_136067.1, from coordinate 1,065,589,030 downwards.
CATCAGCAGTGGATTGCGGGTGCGCGATATATAGTTAGTGCAACTAACTATATATGGAATTTCAATGGTTTTGTGTGAGTAAAATAAGGTTTTTTAAATGCTAATTCCTAACTATATGTGGTCTATAACCTATGGTTTTTTCAGTGAATTTTCAAGGTTTTGTAAATGCTAATTCCTAACTATATATGGTCTATAACCTATGGTTTTTTCAGTGAATATCAATGGTTTTTTAATAGCAAATATCATAAGCTGTCGAATGTCAAGTACGGGGTAAGTGAAAACATTTTCGTGTTTATGCACACTGATCTGCTTTGAATGGTGCCCCCCCCCTCATTTCTATTAGGAGTACTCTCTCTTTGCACATAGTGAAGGGTAGTTAACGCAGGCCTTTGCCCCCGTTGTAATACGTCGTGCCTGCTTCTCTCTCCATTTGATTGATTGTTATCCAAGTATTTACTGTTTTAGAATTGGTTCTCTTTGGTTCATTCTCTATTTACAAACAAACACAGAGTCGCAATACTCTGTTTAGTCTTCGCAGATAACGAAAAATCGTGTAAAAAAAAAAAGAAAAGGAATCGAGCAAAATCAGTAGGCCACTAATGGGATCTCTTTTTGACCTCGCTAAAATAGAAACATTAGGAACAACCCCTCATGACAAATACAAAACTAGTGAGATGAACTGAACTCCACACAATGATGGCTGCAAAACAGCTTGGCTCCGCCACCCACCCCGCCCAAAATAACGATAAAGAGCGGCTGCCATGATTGGTTGCGGAATGGCCACGACGGAGCTACGAAATGGTGCTGCTCTCATGCTAACCCCAGCTTCAGTCTGAATATCCACAAACACTGTAGACTACCAATTCGATCAGTTCCGGTAGCGCCCCAATGTAACCCAGTAGAGAAGAACTAGCCCTCCCCTCTTTGACTGATGGTTCTTGTTGCCTGTCCCTTCTGTTGTCATTTAACAGAACTATTTAGCCTGCTGAAAGGGGTTGTGTTCCAACCGCTGGTTGGTGGAGACATTTTGACTATATTCTGGACCTGCGTTGTCGCGTAATGCGTCATATGACGCGCCGCGTTAGCGCATCCGGAAGTCATCCGGGGCGCGCAGCGCGTAACGTAAGCATAACAAGTCATGTGACTTGTTAATAAAACTTTTCATTGGTTCATTTTACTTTTCTTATTCTAATGATGAAAGGCTTGGTCATATGACCTAAAAATTACGCTTTTTATTACTTCCGAACATTATTTTTTCTTAAATATATGTTATAATGTTCCAGGCTAATGTACTTTCCCGGAACATTTACAACTGTCCTGCAAGTAAAATATATTCTTTTTTCGAGAAAAAGAGCGTTTCTTCGTCCCATGACGGAGCCGTTGAGCAAAAGAGGGTCGACCTGCTGTCTTGGTCGCCGATACGCCTGAATATGAGATTCTTATCGATCACTTTATGTTGCAGGAGTAGAAAACACAACAGCCCTTGACCATTTATCTTTACTGCGTTCCTTCGAATTATACCTTTTACCCTTCATGTAATTGGTCTGCTTTATTTCACTTGCCTTTTACTGATTCTAAAACAGTGACTATTATTAAAAACTTTACCAATGTATATACTACTACCATGTTTTCTTTTAAAAACCTTTATTGTGAAAATTTCATTATACAAATACGAGCCTATAACCACGTGGGCCGGCCACGGAGCAAACTGTAATCGTATATGATGAGTAGACATTTACACTGTAGAGGAACGTAACGGGCGGGCCATTAGGTTGCAAGAACTAAGGTGTCTAACAGTTACGGAATCGGTGGACGTACATTTTATAATTAAAATACGACAGGGCCAGTTACAATAAAATTATCTAGATATACATTTGCGGGCAAGTACCATGGGTGACGTTAATTCGAACTTTCAATAGTACAGTAATCAATAACACATCAGAACTTAATATCAATAGGGATGTCGAAATATTCAATCAATTCTCGTCCCCGCCCGCCATGTGCTTCAAAACTGCATACGTATCTCGTGATTTCAAGGTTCTGCAACCAGTACACAACAAGGAGTTACGAGTCCCATTTAATCCGGCGCCATTTTGGGCGAGGACGGGCAGGTCCAGGATATAGTCAAAATGTCTCTACCAACCATCGACTATGATGATGTTCATATGCTGTATTTATTAGAGTAACACTCATCTGTCCACATGAAATTAATTTGCCACAATCTAAACATGTCATTTTAATCTTTCCAAAGTTCTTCTAAATATTTGGGACCGTTTCCCTTGCCTCTGATGCTGTCAGTGCCACTTCTTTGATGAATGTACTAGCAGGTCAGGGGTTCTCCTCCAAATCTCTCTTTTATGCAGCACTATAATTAATTGGTGCCACCTCTCCATATGACGATGCATGGTATAGTTACCATAACTATATTTTTTTTCGGTTCCTCTGGAGAGTTCATCGTGGCAGATGAAGCGTGTAACGTACCGGGCATTTACCTTTTTTTGCATGTACAGGAAAGGAAAAAAAAATCGAGCGTCCGAGTTCTAAGGTGTCCCAGGGCCATTTTAGTGGACCAGGCCCAAATCCAAAGAACAGGCCGCCATTTTGAGAGTCCTGTTGCAGCCGCCTGTCGCTGTAGCATCAAGAGCAGCCGAAACTCAGCTGAATGGCAACTGAAACGGTAAAGGGGCGCCCCACTACAGCAGACGAGCCTCCACCTAGGAAGGCCCGTTCACGCCGCCTCCCCCCCCCCTTCGGGCACCCCACGCCGTTATTCGGAGCAGTATTGTAGGATGGCCACACCAGTGCGGCAACTTGCTAGACATCACCTCGGTGGTAACCGAATCTCAACGCCTTGTGGTGTCTTCTATTCAGAAAACATTGTTATGCTGCCTTCGACCTATTCGCCGCAAGTGCGCACACAACTCAACTGCATAGCTTGCTAGACACCACCTCGGTGCCATCCGGATCTTGGAATCTCAGCGCCTTTTGGTGTCTTCTCTTCAGAAAATATTGTTGCGCTGCCTTTGGCCCCATTCGCACATCGGTCCGCTACTGACGCCATCTCACAGGCTAATGGGGCGCCCCACGCCGACTTTCAGCATTGTAGGATGACGACACCAGTACAGCAACTTGCTAGACATCACCTCGGTGCCATCCGGATCTCGGCGCCCCACTGCAGATGAAGTGCCTCTCAACTATGAAACCACCACGGTCACATCCGGATCTTGGCGCGTTGTGCTGCCTTCGGCCTATTCGCACATCGGTCCGCTACTGACGCCATCTCACAGGCTAATGGGGCGCCCCACGCCGACTTTCAGCATTGTAGGATGACCACACCAGTACAGCAACTTGCTAGACATCACCTCGGTGCCATCCGGATCTCGGCGCCCCACTGCAGATGAAGTGCCTCTCAACTATGAAACCACCACGGTGACATCCGGATCTTGGCGCGTTGTGCTGCCTTCGGCCTATTCGCACATCGGTCCGCTACTGACGCCATCTCACAGGCTAATGGGGCGCCCCACGCCGACTTTCAGCATTGTAGGATGACCACACCAGTACAGCAACTTGCTAGACATCACCTCGGTGCCATCCGGATCTTGGCATCTCAACGCCTAGTGGTATCTTCCATACAGAAAATATTGTTGCGCTGCCTTTGACCCCATTCGCACATCGGTCCGCAACTTAGACATCACCTCGGTGCCATCCGGATCTTGGCATCTCAGCGCCTTGTGGTGTCAGTCAGAAAATATTGTTGCGCTGCCTTTGGCCCCATTCGCACATCAGTCCGCTACTGACACCATCTCACAGGCCAACAGGGCGCCCCACGCCGACTTTTACCATTGTAGGATGGCCACACCAGTGCGGCAACTTACTAGACACCACCTCGGTGCCATCCGGATCTTGGCGCGTTGTGCTGCCTTCGGCCTATTCGCACATCGGTCCGCTACTGACGCAAACTCACAGGCCAACGGGGCGCCCCACGCCGACTTTCAGCATTGTAGGATGGCCACACCAGTGCTGCAACTTGCTGGACACCACCTCGGTGCCATCCGGATCTTGGCATCTCAGCGCCTTGTGGTGTCTTCTATTCCGAAAATATTGTTGCGCTGCCTTTGGCCCCATTCGCACATCGGTCCGCTACTGCCGCCATCTCACAGGCCAACGGGGCGCCCCACGCCGACTTTCAACATTGTAGGATGGCCACACCAGTGCGGCAACTTACTAGACACCACCTCGGTGCCATCCGGATCTTGGCGCGTTGTGCTGCCTTCGGCCTATTCGCACATCGGTCCGCTACTGACGCAAACTCACAGGCCAACGGGGCGCCCCACGCCGACTTTCAGCATTGTAGGATGGCCACACCAGTGCTGCAACTTGCTGGACACCACCTCGGTGCCATCCGGATCTTGGCGCGTTGTATTGCCTTCGGCCTATTCGCACATCGGTCCGCTACTGACGCCGCCTCACGTGCCAACGTATTTTCTCCGCATTTTATACCCTATGCCGCATAACAGGTCATGTGACTTGTTTATAAAACTTTTCATTGGTTCATTTTACTTTTGGTTTCCTAATGATGGAAGGCTTGATCATATGACCTAAAAACAACACTTTTCATTGGATGAAAACTTTTTTTTTTTCCCAAACGATGAAAGCCCCACCTTGTTTCTGGATGTTTCAGACTGAAGCTGGCTTCAGCATGAGAGCACCACCATCTCGTAGCTCCGTCGTGGTCATTCCGCGAGCAATCATGGCAACCGCTCCCCACCAGAAGCCTACAGGAGTCGGGGGCCCCCAAAACTTTTGATAAATCCTCAAGGCGGAGGGGACGCTTTCGAGAATGGGGTCCAAGACCTAGCAGACAAGCGTCCGATTTCCAAGGTGTCCCAGGGCCATTTCAGTGGACCAGGCCCAAAAAGGAAAGAGCCTGCCGCCATTTTGAGAGTCCTGTGACAGCCGCCTATCGCTGCACCGCAAGAGTGGGCGCAACTCAGCTGAATTGCGGCTTTTGACACAGTGGACCAAAAACGGACGGAATGGCAACTGAAACGGTAAAGGGGCGCCCCACTACAACAGATGACACTCCACCTGGAGAGGCCCGTTCACGCCGCCTCCCCCGGGGCGCCCCACGCCGTTATTCGGAGCAGCATTGTAGGATACCAAAACCAGTGCGGCAACTTACTGGACATCACCTTGGTGCCATCGTTCTGCTGCCTTGGAACTATTCGCACAACAGTTTGCTACTGATGACCCACCCCCCGCGACGCCCCACGCCAGAAATCTGGACGTTGTGCTGCGTTGGGACTATTCGCACAGCCGACCGCTACTTCGTTGTTTTTCCCTAAAAATGTTTATATGTTATTACTGTTTTTGTTTTCTTGTATATATTTATAAGTTATTAAAGTTTTATAATCTTACTACTTTGTTGGAGTGCTATATATTTTTAATGTGACACATAATTGTAAAAACTTTGATGTACAAAGAGTCATCCCTGGAATCTTCCGCTTCAGGCTCGGTCCCCTCCCCAATCACAATACAGGATGGTTTTCAGATAATAGGAACGCGTCTGCTGTGACGGATCTCATCGAGTGTGGGCCTTGATCTACTATACCTCCTTTGAAGAGGGGTGATTCTTTACAGCTGGGGCCATAAACTACATCTGCAGGGCTAGCTGATACCCTAGGACCGGCCTGGACAATCGGACACAGAGGAAAAGGAGTGTCAGAGGGTGCGGTAGTGAATAGGGCGAAAGGGAGGTGTCGGGCGGGCACAGGGTGGGATTCTCAGGGAAGAGCAGCGCAGATGGGGGGTGGTTTATTACCCATGCATAAGACAGAGAGCGGGGGTGACCACTGCCTGGGGGAGATGCTTGCGAGGGTGGGGAGTCATGCTAAGGATCGACAGCGTGCACAGAGTGGGTCTGGTCAAGGCATCTAAAATGACTGCCGTGCACGACAAAAGTGTGGCATTTGAAAAAAGGCAAGATGGCGCAGACAATGTTTTTCAACACTTCCTGATTTCCTTCGAATCGAACGTTAACAGACGTTGGGGCATATTTCCAAAGTTAAGCGATATTTATCCCTAACGATGCTTAGCAACGATTTTTTTACCGCTAAGCATCGTCAGAAATTATCGCAGATAAACCTTGCTATTATCAAGGTTTATCGCAAATACGATAAAAAACGACCGCAATGCATTAATATCGCTGAAAACTCAGCGATATTCATGCATTACCGAGCTAATGCTCTTAGCCATGTTATCCACCTCCCATTGGATAACATGTCTTAGAACTGCTCAGGGCAGGTGCTAGCTTTTGGAGATATTCGCGCTTATCGCGAATATTTCCAAAAGTTGATAATAGGAGATAGCGATGTTAGCGACTGTTTCCAGTCGCTAACATCTTGGCATGCCCACTTTGCATGTCATTAGTGATAAATATCTCTCACATGCAAAGTGGGGCCCAAGATGGTCGCTATCTCCTACTAGCCGTCGCTAACTGGTGTTAGCAACAGCTAGGTAATACAGATATAATTTTATCTCCGCGAAGCGGAGCGCTGTTACAGATATATATCTTTTTTTGAACGTTAATTTCTCAAAATCCACTGGAGCACATATATTGAGACCTAGCAAAGGCACATCGGACTACCAGTCCCTACAATTTTGCCAAGTTTCGTGCAAATCCATTCAGCCGTTCGATTATTATTATTTTTTTTTTTTTTGCCTCGCGGGGCCCTTTTAAAACCTCCACATCAAACCTAAGAGGTCAAGGAGGATCTACTATGCCCCCTTATGGTCATTTGCCCCTTCGCTTTGGCCTCCTCTTGTCTCTCGATCCTACCGAGAGACAAGATGGCGGCCGCTACGGACTGTTTGCAATGTTTACAGACGCCGGAGAACCAATCAGCTTCGCAAACCTCCGTTACGCGAAGCGGAGAGCTGTTACAGATATATATCTTTTTTTGAACGTTAATTTCTCAAAATCCACTGGAGCACATATATTGAGACCTAGCAAAGGCACATCGGGCTACCAGTCCCTAATATTTTACCAAGTTTCGTGCAAATCCATTCAGCCGTTCGATTATTATTATTATTATTTTTTTTTGCCCCGCGGGGCCCTTTTAAAACCTCCACATCAAACCTAGGGGGTCAGCGAGGATCTACTATGCCCCCTTATGGTCATTTGCCCCTTCGCTTTGGCCTCCTCTTGTCTCTCGATCCTACCGAGAGACAAGATGGCGGCCGCTACGGACTGTTTGGAATGTTTACAGACGCCGGAGAACCAATCAGCTTCGCTTCACAAAGCTCCGTTGCGCGAAAAGTACGCGAACTGGAGCGCTGCCCGGTCCGCTGTTACAGATATATATCTTTTTTTGAACGTAAATTTCTCAAAATCCACTGAAGCACATATATTGAGACCTACAAAAGGCACATCGGGCTACCAGTCCCTACAATTTTGCCAAGTTTCGTGCAAATCCATTCAGCCGTTCGGGCTAAAAGTGAGGCCAACCGCCCTATGGAAAACTCAATGTTAAAAACACGTTTTGGAACCCCCCTTTTTTCTCGGCCCCCCCTTGACGAACCCCCCCAAATTTTCAAGGGCTGCTCAGAAACAAAATGTGCCATTTTCCTGAAAATTTCAGCCAATTCCGTCCACAAACGCCAACGTTATTAGACATAGAATTTTCAAAAATCCCATAGGGAAAAAATCCTAACTATATATACCTACTGGCGACCGCCAGTAGGTAATATATATATATATATATATATATATATATATATATATATATATATATATATATATATATATATATATATATATATATATATATCAAAGCTCCCACATACCCACAGGCAAGGACGCACGCAACCAACAGCTTGCTGAAAAGCATTTATTCGGGTAAGGCTGAGTTTTGCATTCCGGTAGAATTACAGCTCTCATGTCGGAGGTTAAAAGCCTGACGCGTTTCTGAGCTACTGCTCTCTTCAGAGGCTATCGGAATGCAAAACTCAGCCTTACCCAAATAAATGCTTTTCAGCAAGCTGTTGGTTGCGTGCGTCCTTGCCTGTGGGCATGTGGGAGCTTTGATATATATATATATATATATATATATATATATATATATATATATATATATATATATATATATATATATATATATATTCACTGAAAAACCCATAGGTTTCACACCAGTTATAGTTAGCTGGACATTTTACTCATACAAAACAATTGAAATTCCCCCGTAATGGTTAGTTGTACTCACTATAACTCGCGCGCCCGCAATCCACTGCTGATGATGTCATATATTACATCATTCATGACATGGTCAGTGACATCACTGATGACATCACTGATGACATCTCAAATAACATCACTGATGACATCACTGGTGACATCATCCATGTGACATTCAAATACACCTCATCAGACACTAGAATAATCTTTCATCACTCACTGTAAAATAGAAAGTGCCATCTTTGAAACCATTGACACACCATTAGAAATTTCTAAACAGCCACTCAGTTAATCATAGAACTATACACACATCTAATCACGTACCTATAGATTCAGTGTTATATGCAGTGAATAATCAACAGAACACTATCAAATATACGTATACGCCTATTTCAACATTACACACCAGCACACATTGTATTCCCTTATAAAGACATCCTTCTGACTTATGCAAACAATTGATTATACTTACATTTACTCACCTACACACTTATACAAACACCACATCATCTATTTATAAAGATAGTAACTCACACTTAGTGTGTTATAAAATCACTATTACAAGTATACAGTTATCCATATAGTGACTCATACAATCACTAAGTCTTAGGCACACTTAATTAGATATAACTGTCACATACACTGCCTTTTTCTTTCAAGTTTAATGGAGATGTACCACTGAGAGAAATATTTCATCACCACCACACCCATAAACATACACACTCACTGAAACAACTTTTATAACATGTAGTCTTAACCTCATATACCTACTGAATGAACTATTCGCATATTTTCTGGCAATCAAACACCCCCCACCAAACCACACAGACATTCATTTACCCATACAAATACTCAGTTAAGAAACCAATAACAAATATAGTCTTTAACATAGCAATTAAGACAAAGCAATAAAGACTTTCACACAGTTTAGTAACTACACATTATATATAGCGAGACTCTACAAATTAGTCAAGGAAACAATCAATGACACTGTTACTAAATCCACCATCCACACATTTATATTTATATATCACTCATTCTTCAATGCAAAGTAGTGTATTTATAATACATATTTAAATATCAAAGCAAGCCACATTCACTGGATGATGTCATCAGTGATGTCATCAGTGATGTCATTTGAGATGTCATCAGTGATGTCACTGACCATGTCATGAATGATGTAATATGTGACATCATCAGCAGTGGATTGCGGGCGTGCGAGTTATAGTGAGTACAACTAACTATAACGGGGGAATTTCAATGGTTTTGTATGAGTAAAATGTCCAGCTAACTATAACTGGTGTGAAACCTATGGTTTTTTCAGTGAATATATATATATATATATATATATATATATAAATATATATATATCCACAACAAAGAGTTGCCCTTTTTGAGAGAAGCCGCACAGCCAGAGGTAAGGATTCAGCGTATTTATTTAGGTGAGAAACAGCAGCTTACAAGTCAGGGCACTGTCTTCCTTCTTAGAATGCCCAACGCGTTTCATGCTCGTTCAGCACTTGGTCACGGGCCGCCTTCTTAAAGGCATTCACAGAGTCAATTATCAGCACCTGTTGTACACGGTTACACTCGCCCCAGTGGGCGTGGCAGCACCAGCTGCCTGATGGTCCTTGTAGTGCTGGGCCGGTATTCCTCAAGTGAGTGGCTCGTAGAATGCCCAATAACAGAAAAATTAAAACCCCAGTGGGTTGAAGCACAATGTCCTGCACCTTGCTGGCTGCATCTCAATGTTCCCACTCACGCTCCTCTTGCCCTTTCGTGCTGTCGTCAGGTGGCGGCAGCAAAGATCCGCAGAGCGGCGGGGCCTCTCTCGCGACCAGGCTAGCCGCTAACAAATCCACAACAAAGAGTTGCCCTTTTTGAGAGAAGCCGCACAGCCAGAGGTAAGGATTCAGCGTATTTATTTAGGTGAGAAACAGCAGCTTACAAGTCAGGGCACTGTCTTCCTTCTTAGAATGCCCAACGCGTTTCATGCTCGTTCAGCACTTGGTCACGGGCCGCCTTCTTAAAGGCATTCACAGAGTCAATTATCAGCACCTGTTGTACACGGTTACACTCGCCCCAGTGGGCGTGGCAGCACCAGCTGCCTGATGGTCCTTGTAGTGCTGGGCCGGTATTCCTCAAGTGAGTGGCTCGTAGAATGCCCAATAACAGAAAAATTAAAACCCCAGTGGGTTGAAGCACAATGTCCTGCACCTTGCTGGCTGCATCTCAATGTTCCCACTCACGCTCCTCTTGCCCTTTCGTGCTGTCGTCAGGTGGCGGCAGCAAAGATCCGCAGAGCGGCGGGGCCTCTCTCGCGACCAGGCTAGCCGCTAACAAATCCACAACAAAGAGTTGCCCTTTTTGAGAGAAGCCGCACAGTCAGAGGTAAGGATTCAGCGTATTTATTTAGGTGAGACAGCACGAAAGGGCAAGAGGAGCGTGAGTGGGAACATTGAGATGCAGCCAGCAAGGTGCAGGACATTGTGCTTCAACCCACTGGGGTTTTAATTTTTCTGTTATTGGGCATTCTACGAGCCACTCACTTGAGGAATACCGGCCCAGCACTACAAGGACCATCAGGCAGCTGGTGCTGCCACGCCCACTGGGGCGAGTGTAACCGTGTACAACAGGTGCTGATAATTGACTCTGTGAATGCCTTTAAGAAGGCGGCCCGTGACCAAGTGCTGAACGAGCATGAAACGCGTTGGGCATTCTAAGAAGGAAGACAGTGCCCTGACTTGTAAGCTGCTGTTTCTCAACTAAATAAATACGCTGAATCCTTACCTCTGGCTGTGCGGCTTCTCTCAAAAAGGGCAACTCTTTGTTGTGGATTTGTTAGCGGCTAGCCTGGTCGCGAGAGAGGCCCCGCCGCTCTGCGGATCTTTGCTGCCGCCACCTGACGACAGCACGAAAGGGCAAGAGGAGCGTGAGTGGGAACATTGAGATGCCGCCAGCAAGGTGCAGGACATTGTGCTTCAACCCACTGGGGTTTTAATTTTTCTGTTATTGGGCATTCTACGAGCCACTCACTTGAGGAATACCGGCCCAGCACTACAAGGACCATCAGGCAGCTGGTGCTGCCACGCCCACTGGGGCGAGTGTAACCGTGTACAACAGGTGCTGATAATTGACTCTGTGAATGCCTTTAAGAAGGCGGCCCGTGACCAAGTGCTGAACGAGCATGAAACGCGTTGGGCATTCTAAGAAGGAAGACAGTGCCCTGACTTGTAAGCTGCTGTTTCTCACCTAAATAAATACGCTGAATCCTTACCTCTGGCTGTGCGGCTTCTCTCAAAAAGGGCAACTCTTTGTTGTGGATTTGTTAGCGGCTAGCCTGGTCGCGAGAGAGGCCCCGCCGCTCTGCGGATCTTTGCTGCCGCCACCTGACGACAGCACGAAAGGGCAAGAGGAGCGTGAGTGGGAACATTGAGATGCAGCCAGCAAGGTGCAGGACATTGTGCTTCAACCCACTGGGGTTTTAATTTTTCTGTTATTGGGCATTCTACGAGCCACTCACTTGAGGAATACCGGCCCAGCACTACAAGGACCATCAGGCAGCTGGTGCTGCCACGCCCACTGGGGCGAGTGTAACCGTGTACAACAGGTGCTGATAATTGACTCTGTGAATGCCTTTAAGAAGGCGGCCCGTGACCAAGTGCTGAACGAGCATGAAACGCGTTGGGCATTCTAAGAAGGAAGACAGTGCCCTGACTTGTAAGCTGCTGTTTCTCACCTAAATAAATACGCTGAATCCTTACCTCTGGCTGTGCGGCTTCTCTCAAAAAGGGCAACTCTTTGTTGTGGATTTGTTAGCGGCTAGCCTGGTCGCGAGAGAGGCCCCGCCGCTCTGCGGATCTTTGCTGCCGCCACCTGACGACAGCACGAAAGGGCAAGAGGAGCGTGAGTGGGAACATTGAGATGCAGCCAGCAAGGTGCAGGACATTGTGCTTCAACCCACTGGGGTTTTAATTTTTCTGTTATTGGGCATTCTACGAGCCACTCACTTGAGGAATACCGGCCCAGCACTACAAGGACCATCAGGCAGCTGGTGCTGCCACGCCCACTGGGGCGAGTGTAACCGTGTACAACAGGTGCTGATAATTGACTCTGTGAATGCCTTTAAGAAGGCGGCCCGTGACCAAGTGCTGAACGAGCATGAAACGCGTTGGGCATTCTAAGAAGGAAGACAGTGCCCTGACTTGTAAGCTGCTGTTTCTCACCTAAATAAATACGCTGAATCCTTACCTCTGGCTGTGCGGCTTCTCTCAAAAAGGGCAACTCTTTGTTGTGGATTTGTTAGCGGCTAGCCTGGTCGCGAGAGAGGCCCCGCCGCTCTGCGGATCTTTGCTGCCGCCACCTGACGACAGCACGAAAGGGCAAGAGGAGCGTGAGTGGGAACATTGAGATGCAGCCAGCAAGGTGCAGGACATTGTGCTTCAACCCACTGGGGTTTTAATTTTTCTGTTATTGGGCATTCTACGAGCCACTCACTTGAGGAATACCGGCCCAGCACTACAAGGACCATCAGGCAGCTGGTGCTGCCACGCCCACTGGGGCGAGTGTAACCGTGTACAACAGGTGCTGATAATTGACTCTGTGAATGCCTTTAAGAAGGCGGCCCGTGACCAAGTGCTGAACGAGCATGAAACGCGTTGGGCATTCTAAGAAGGAAGACAGTGCCCTGACTTGTAAGCTGCTGTTTCTCACCTAAATAAATACGCTGAATCCTTACCTCTGGCTGTGCGGCCTCTCTCAAAAAGGGCAACTCTTTGTTGTGGATTTGTTAGCGGCTAGCCTGGTCGTGAGAGAGGCCCCGCCGCTCTGCGGATCTTTGCTGCCGCCACCTGACGACAGCACGAAAGGGCAAGAGGAGCGTGAGTGGGAACATTGAGATGCAGCCAGCAAGGTGCAGGACATTGTGCTTCAACCCACTGGGGTTTTAATTTTTCTGTTATTGGGCATTCTACGAGCCACTCACTTGAGGAATACCGGCCCAGCACTACAAGGACCATCAGGCAGCTGGTGCTGCCACGCCCACTGGGGCGAGTGTAACCGTGTACAACAGGTGCTGCTAATTGACTCTGTGAATGCCTTTAAGAAGGCGGCCCGTGACCAAGTGCTGAACGAGCATGAAACGCGTTGGGCATTCTAAGAAGGAAGACAGTGCCCTGACTTGTAAGCTGCTGTTTCTCACCTAAATAAATACGCTGAATCCTTACCTCTGGCTGTGCGGCTTCTCTCAAAAAGGGCAACTCTTTGTTGTGGATTTGTTAGCGGCTAGCCTGGTCGCGAGAGAGGCCCCGCCGCTCTGCGGATCTTTGCTGCCGCCACCTGACGACAGCACGAAAGGGCAAGAGGAGCGTGAGTGGGAACATTGAGATGCAGCCAGCAAGGTGCAGGACATTGTGCTTCAACCCACTGGGGTTTTAATTTTTCTGTTATTGGGCATTCTACGAGCCACTCACTTGAGGAATACCGGCCCAGCACTACAAGGACCATCAGGCAGCTGGTGCTGCCACGCCCACTGGGGCGAGTGTAACCGTGTACAACAGGTGCTGATAATTGACTCTGTGAATGCCTTTAAGAAGGCGGCCCGTGACCAAGTGCTGAACGAGCATGAAACGCGTTGGGCATTCTAAGAAGGAAGACAGTGCCCTGACTTGTAAGCTGCTGTTTCTCACCTAAATAAATACGCTGAATCCTTACCTCTGGCTGTGCGGCTTCTCTCAAAAAGGGCAACTCTTTGTTGTGGATTTGTTAGCGGCTAGCCTGGTCGCGAGAGAGGCCCCGCCGCTCTGCGGATCTTTGCTGCCGCCACCTGACGACAGCACGAAAGGGCAAGAGGAGCGTGAGTGGGAACATTGAGATGCAGCCAGCAAGGTGCAGGACATTGTGCTTCAACCCACTGGGGTTTTAATTTTTCTGTTATTGGGCATTCTACGAGCCACTCACTTGAGGAATACCGGCCCAGCACTACAAGGACCATCAGGCAGCTGGTGCTGCCACGCCCACTGGGGCGAGTGTAACCGTGTACAACAGGTGCTGATAATTGACTCTGTGAATGCCTTTAAGAAGGCGGCCCGTGACCAAGTGCTGAACGAGCATGAAACGCGTTGGGCATTCTAAGAAGGAAGACAGTGCCCTGACTTGTAAGCTGCTGTTTCTCACCTAAATAAATACGCTGAATCCTTACCTCTGGCTGTGCGGCTTCTCTCAAAAAGGGCAACTCTTTGTTGTGGATTTGTTAGCGGCTAGCCTGGTCGCGAGAGAGGCCCCGCCGCTCTGCGGATCTTTGCTGCCGCCACCTGACGACAGCACGAAAGGGCAAGAGGAGCGTGAGTGGGAACATTGAGATGCAGCCAGCAAGGTGCAGGACATTGTGCTTCAACCCACTGGGGTTTTAATTTTTCTGTTATTGGGCATTCTACGAGCCACTCACTTGAGGAATACCGGCCCAGCACTACAAGGACCATCAGGCAGCTGGTGCTGCCACGCCCACTGGGGCGAGTGTAACCATGTACAACAGGTGCTGATAATTGACTCTGTGAATGCCTTTAAGAAGGCGGCCCGTGACCAAGTGCTGAACGAGCATGAAACGCGTTGGGCATTCTAAGAAGGAAGACAGTGCCCTGACTTGTAAGCTGCTGTTTCTCACCTAAATAAATATGCTGAATCCTTACCTCTGGCTGTGCGGCTTCTCTCAAAAAGGGCAACTCTTTGTTGTGGATATATATATATATATATATATATTCACTGAAAAAACCATAGGTTATAGACCATATATAGTTAGGAATTAGCATTTACAAAACCTTGAAAATTCACTGAAAAAACCATAGGTTATAGACCATATATAGTTAGGAATTAGCATTTAAAAAACCTTATTTTACTCACACAAAACCATTGAAATTCCATATATAGTTAGTTGCACTAACTATATATCGCGCACCCGCAATCCACTGCTGATCATGTCACATATTACATCATTCATGACATGGTCAGTGACATCACTGATGACATCACTGATGACATCTCAAATGACATCACTGATGACATCACTGATGACAACATCCAGTGACTGTATGTTTCTGTAAAGTTAAAATATGTCTTACATATTGAAGAATGAGTGGATGTATAAGTGTCTGGATGAAGGATTTAGTAGGTGCGTGACTGACTGTATGAGTGAGTGATTAAATGTGTCTCACTGAATGCGTGGGTTAGTGACTAAACTGTCTTAATTTGTGCATCATTATGTCTGTTGTTCTGTAAACTGCTGCATGTGTTGATCATTAGCTATACGAGAGGCTATATGTGTTATTAATTGGTTGCCCAAGTATTTCTATGGGAGATTGAGTTTGTGTGGGGGTGGCTGGAAGGTGTGTGACTCTATGCATAGATGTGTGAGCAGTTTATTCACTAGGTGTATGAGTTCAAGAGTGCATGTGGAAACAGCTACATGGGCAGTTGACTGTGTGCATGAGTGTATTGATGAGTGAATGGATATCTCAATGCTACATGTCATAGTAAGTACATATGTAAAACACAGTACATGTGAGAGTTGGCATATATAAATAACTGTGCATGAGAGCCACTGAATGAGTGAGTGGTTGTATCGATCATTGTGAACTTGTATCAGGGATTGTATAAGAGAGTAAATATGTGTTAGTATATGTTTCAATAAGTAAGGTGTGTTTAACTATATAGTTGAAGAAATGGAGGTGAGATTGTTTCTTTGCATGACTGACTGGGTGTGTGAGTAACTCCATGGATGAGTGGCAGTGTGTGAGTGTCTGTATACACTGAGTGTATCTAAGGTTATATTAGAGTCTGAAGAGGTTTATCGTATTAGCACAAGAATGATGTCAAATGAGATGTCATCAGTGATGTCATCAGTGATGTCATTTGAGATGTCATCAGTGATGTCATCAGTGATGTCACTGACCATGTCATGAATGATGTAATATGTGACATGATCAGCAGTGGATTGCGGGTGCGCGATATATAGTTAGTGCAACTAACTATATATGGAATTTCAATGGTTTTGTGTGAGTAAAATAAGGTTTTTTAAATGCTAATTCCTAACTATATATGGTCTATAACCTATGGTTTTTTCAGTGAATTTTCAAGGTTTTGTAAATGCTAATTCCTAACTATATATGGTCTATAACCTATGGTTTTTTCAGTGAATTTCAATGGTTTTTTAATAGCAAATATCATAAGCTGTCGAATGTCAAGTACGTGGTAAGTGAAAACATTTTCGTGTTTATGCACACTGATCTGCTTTGAATGGTGCCCCCCCCCCCTCATTTCTATTAGGAGTACTCTCTCTTTGCAGATAGTGAAAGGTAGTTAACGCAGGCCTTTGCCCCCGTTGTAATCCGTCGTGCCTGCTTCTCTCTCCATTTGATTGATTGTTATCCAAGTATTTACTATTTTAGAATTAGTTCTCTTTGGTTCATTCTCTATTTACAAACAAACACAGAGTCGCAATACTCTGTTTAGTCTTTGCAGATAACGAAAAATCGTGTAAAAAAAAAGAAAAGGAATCGAGCAAAATCAGTAGGCCACTAATGGGATCTCTTTTTGACCTCGCTAAAATAGAAACATTAGGAACAACCCCTCATGACAAATACAAAACTAGTGAGATGAACTGAACTCCACACAATGATGGCTGCAAAACAGCTCGGCTCCGCCACCCACCCCGCCCAAAATAACGATAAAGAGCGGCTGCCATGATTGGTTGCGGAATGGCCACGACGGAGCTACGAAATGGTGCTGCTCTCATGCTAACCCCAGCTTCAGTCTGAAACATCCAGAAACACTGTAGACTACCAATTCGATCAGTTCCGGTAGCGCCCCAATGTAACCCGGTAGAGAAGAACTAGCCCTCCCCTCTTTGACTGATGGTTCTTGTTGCCTGTCCCTTCTGTTGTCATTTAACAGAACTATTTAGCCTGCTGAAAGGGGTTGTGTTTCGACCGCTGGTTGGTGGAGACATTTTGACTATATTCTGGACCTGCGTTGTCGCGTAATGCGTCATATGACGCGCCGCGTTAGCGCATCCGGAAGTCATCCGGGGCGCGCAGCGCGTAACGTAAGCATAACAAGTCATGTGACTTGTTAATAAAACTTTTCATTGGTTCATTTTACTTTTCTTATTCTAATGATGAAAGCCTTGGTCATATCACCTAAAAATTACGCTTTTAATTACTTCCGAACATTATTTTTTCTTAAATATATGTTATAATGTTCCAGGCTAATGTACTTTCCCGGAAATTTTACAACTGTCCTGCAAGTAAAATATATTCTTTTTTCGAGAAAAAGAGCGTTTCTTCGTCCCATGACGGAGCCGTTGAGCAAAAGAGGGTCGACCTGCTGTCTTAGTCGCCGATACGCCTGAATATGAGATTCTTATCGATCACTTTATGTTGCAGGAATAGAAAACACAACAGCCCTTGACCATTTATCTTTACTGCGTTCCTTCGTATTATACCTTTTACCCTTCATGTAATTGGTCTGCTTTATTTCACTTGCCTTTTAATGATTCTAAAACAGTGACTATTATTAAAAACTTTACCAATGTATATACTACTACCATGTTTTCTTTTAAAAACCTTTATTGTGAAAATGTCATTATACAAATACGAGCCTATAACCACGTGGGCCTGCCACGGAGCAAACTGTAATCGTATATGATGAATAGACATTTACACTGTAGAGGAACGTAACGGGCGGGCCATTAGGTTGCAAGAACTAAGGTGTCTAACAGTTACGGAATCGGTGGACGTACATTTTATAATTAAAATACGACAGGGCCAGTTACAATAAAATTATCTAGATATACATTTGCGGGCAAGTACCATGGGTGACGTTAATTCGAACTTTCAACAGTACAGTAATCAATAACACATCAGAACTTAATATCAATAGGGATGTCGAAATATTCAATCAATTCTCGTCCCCGCCCGCCATGTGCTTCAAAACTGCATACGTATCTCGTGATTTCAAGGTTCTGCAACCAGTACACAACAAGGAGTTACGAGTCCCATTTATTCTGGCGCCATTTTGGGCGAGGACGGGCAGGTCCAGGATATAGTCAAAATGTCTCTACCAACCATCGACTATGATGATGTTCATATGCTGTATTTATTAGAGTAACACTCATCTGTCCACATGAAATTAATTTACCACAATCTAAACATGTCATTTTAATCTTTCCAAAGTTCTTCTAAATATTTGGGACCGTTTCCCTTGCCTCTGAAGCTCTCAGTGCCACTTCTTTGATGAATGTACTAGCAGGTCAGGGGTTCTCCTCCAAATCTCTCTTTTATGCAGCACTATAATTAATTGGTGCCACCTCTCCATATGACGATGCATGGTATAGTTACCACAACTATATTTTTTTTCGGTTCCTCTGGAGAGTTCATCGTGGCAGATGAAGCGTGTAACGTACCGGGCATTTACCTTTTTTTGCATGTACAGGAAAGGAAAAAAAAATCGAGCGTCCAAGTTCTAAGGTGTCCCAGGGCCATTTTAGTGGACCAGGCCCAAATCCAAAGAACAGGCCGCCATTTTGAGAGTCCTCTTGCAGCCGCCTGTCGCTGTAGCATCAAGAGCAGCCGAAACTCAGCTGAATGGCAACTGAAACGGTAAATGGGCGCCCCACTACATTTCAGCATTGTAGGATGACCACACCAGTACAGCAACTTGCTAGACATCACCTCGGTGCCATCCGGATCTCGGCGCCCCACTGCAGATGAAGAGCCTCTCAACTATGAAACCACCACGGTGACATCCGGATCTTGGCGCGTTGTGCTGCCTTCGGCCTATTCGCACATCGGTCCGCTACTGACGCCATCTCACAGGCTAATGGGGTGACCCACGCCGAGTTTCAGAATTGTAGGATGACCACACCAACTTGCTAGACATCACCTCGGTGCCATCCGAATCTTGGCATCTCAACGCCTAGTGGTATCTTCCATACAGAAAATATTGTTACGCTGCCTTTGGCCCCATTCGCACATCAGTCCCCAACTTAGACATCACCTCGGTGCCATCCGGATCTTGGCATCTCAGCGCCTTGTGGTGTCAGTCAGAAAATATTGTTGCGCTGCCTTTGGCCCCATTCGCACATCAGTCCGCTACTGACACCATCTCACAGGCCAATAGGGCGCCCCACGCCGACTTTTACCATTGTACGATGGCCACACCAGTGGCACAACTTGCTAGACATCACCTCGGTGCCATCCGAATCTTGGCATCTCAACGCCTAGTGGTATCTTCCATACAGAAAATCTTGTTACGCTACCTTTGGCCCCATTCGCACATCGGTCCGCAACTTAGACATCACCTCGGTGCCATCCGGATCTTGGCATCTCAGCGCCTTGTGGTGTCTTCTACTCCGAAAATATTGTAGAAAATATTGTTGCGCTGCCTTTGGCCCCATTCACACATCAGTCCGCTACTGACACCATCTCACAGGCCAACAGGGCGCCCCACGCCGACTTTTACCATTGTACGATGGCCACACCAGTGCCACAACTTGCTAGACACCACCTCGGTGCCATCCGGATCTTGGCATCTCAGCGCCTTGTGGTGTCTTCAAATCAGAAAATATTGTTGCGCTGCCTTTGGCCCCATTCGCACATCGGTCCGCTACTGACGCCATCTCACAGGCCAACGGGGCGCCCCACGCCGACTTTCAACATTGTAGGATTGCCACAGAAGTGCGACAACTTACTAGACACCACCTCGGTGCCATCCGGATCTTGGCATCTCAGCGCCTTGTGGTGTCTTCTATTCAGAAAATATTGTTGCGCTGCCTTTGGCCCCATTCGCACATCGGTCCGCTACTGACGCCATCTCACAGGCCAACGGGGCGCCCCACGCCGACTTTCAACATTGTAGGATGGCCACACCAGTGCGGCAACTTACTAGACACCACCTCGGTGCCATCCGGATCTTGGCGCGTTGTGCTGCCTTCGGCCTATTCGCACATCGGTCCGCTACTGACGCAAACTCACAGGCCAACGGGGCGCCCCACGCCGACTTTCAGCATTGTTGGATGGCCACACCAGTGCGGCAACTTACTAGACACCACCTCGGTGCCATCCGGATCTTGGAATCTCAGCGCCTAGTGGTGTCTTCTATTCCGAAAATATTGTTGCGCTGCCTTCGGCCCCATTCACACATCGATCCGCTACTGACACCATCTCACAGTCCAACGGGGCGCCCCACGCCGACTTTCAGCATTGTTGGATGGCCACACCAGTGCGGCAACTTACTAGACACCACCTCGGTGCCATCCGGATCTTGGCGTGTTGTGCTGCCTTCGGCCTATTCGCACATCGGTCCGCTACTGACGCAAACTCACAGGCCAACGGGGCGCCCCACGCCGACTTTCAGCATTGTAGGATGGCCACACCAGTGCTGCAACTTGCTGGACACCACCTCGGTGCCATCCGGATCTTGGCGCATTGTGTTGCCTTCGGCCTATTCGCACATCGGTCCGCTACTGACGCCGCCTCACGTGCCAACGGGGCGCCCCACGCCGACTTTCAGCATTGTAGGATGGCCACACCAGTGCTGCAACTTGCTGGACACCACCTCGGTGCCATCCGGATCTTGGCGCGTTGTGTTGCCTTCGGCCTATTCGCACATCGGTCCGCTACTGACGCCGCCTCACGTGCCAACGGGGCGCCCCACGCCGACTTTCAGCATTGTAGGATGGCCACACCAGTGCTGCAACTTGCTGGACACCACCTCGGTGCCATCCGGATCTTGGCGCGTTGTGTTGCCTTCGGCCTATTCGCACATCGGTCCGCTACTGACGCCGCCTCACGTGCCAACGTATTTTCTCCGCATTTTACACCCTATGCCGCATAACAGGTCATGTGACTTGTTTATAAAACTTTTCATTGGTTCATTTTACTTTTGGTTTCCTAATGATGGAAGGCTTGATCATGTGACCTAAAAACAACACTTTTCATTGGATGAAAACTTTTTTTTTTTCCCAAACGATGAAAGCCCCACCTTGTTTCTGGATGTTTCAGACTGAAGCTGGCGTCAGCATGAGAGCACCACCATCTCGTAGCTCAGTCGTGGTCATTCCGCGAGCAATCATGGCAGCCGCTCCCCACCAGAAGCCTGCAGGAGTCGGAGCCCCAAAACTTTTGATGAATTCTCAAGGCGGAGGGGACGCTTTCGAGAATGGGGTCCAAGACCTAGCAGACAAGCGTCCGATTTCCAAGGTGTCCCAGGGCCATTTCAGTGGACCAGGCCCAAAAAGGAAACAGCCTGCCGCCATTTTGAGAGTCCTGTGACAGCCGCCTATCGCTGCACCGCAAGAGTGGGCGCAACTCAGCTGAATTGCGGCTTTTGACACAGTGGACCAAAAACGGACGGAATGGCAACTGAAACGGTAAAGGGGCACCCCACTACAACAGATGACACTCCACCTGGACAGGCCCGTTCACCGCCTCCCCCGGGGCGACCCGCGCCGTTATTCGGAGCAGCATTGTAGGATACCAAAACCAGTGCGGCAACTTACTGGACATCACCTTGGTGCCATCGTTCTGCTGCCTTGGAACTATTCGCGCAACAGTTTGCTACTGATGACCCACCCCCCGCGACGCCCCATGCCGTTATTTGCTGGGTGGCAACTTACTAGACATCACTTTAGTGTCATCTAGATTTCAGCGCGTTCTGCTGCCTTGGAACTATTCGCACAACAGTTTGCTACTGATGACCCACCCCCCGCGACGCCCCACGCCGGAAATCTGGACGTTGTGCTGCGTTGGGACTATTCGCACAGCCGACCGCTACTTCGTTGTTTTTCCCTAAAAATGTTTATATGTTATTACTATTTTTGTTTTCTTGTATATATTTATAAATTATTAAAGTTTTATAATCTTACTACTTTGTCGGAGTGCTATATATTTTTAATGTGACACATAATTGTAAAAACTTTGATGTACAAAGAGTCATCCCTGGAATCTTCCGCTTCAGGCTCGGTCCCCTCCCCAATCACAATACAGGATGGTTTTCAGATAATAGCAACGCTTCTGCTGTGACGGATCTCATCGAGTGTGGGCCTTGATCTACTATAACTCCTTTGAAGAGGGGTGATTCTTTACAGCTGTGGCCATAAACTACATCTGCAGGGCTAGCTGATACCCTAGGACCAGCCTGGACAATCGGACACAGAGGAAAAGGAGTATCAGAGGGTGCGGTAGTGAATAGGGCGAAAGGGAGGTGTCGGGCGGGCACAGGGTGTGATTCTCAGGGAAGAGCAGCGCAGATGGGGGGAGGTTTATTACCCATGCATAAGACAGAGAGCGGGGGTGACCACTGCCTGGGGGAGATGCTTGCGAGGGTGGGGAGCCATGCTAAGGATCGACAGCGTGCACAGAGTGGGTCTGGTCAAGGCATCTAAAATGGCTGCCGTGCACGACAAAAGTGTGGCATTTGAAAAAAGACAAGATGGCGCAGACAATGTTTTTCAACACTTCCTGATTTCCTTCGAATCGAACGTTAACAGACGTTGGGGCATATTACCAAAGTTAAGCGATATTTATCCCTAACGATGCTTAGCAACGATTTTTTTACCGTCAGAAATTATCGCAGATAAACCTTGCTATTATCAAGGTTTATCGGAAATACGATAAAAAACGACCGCAATGCATTAATATCGCTGAAAACTCAGCGATATTCATGCATTACCGAGCTAATGCTCTTAGCCATGTTATCCACCTCCCATTGGATAACATGGCTAAGAACTGCTCAGGGCAGGTGGTAGCTTTTGGAGATATTCGCGCTTATCTCGAATATTTCCAAAAGTTGATAATAGGAGATAGCGATGTTAGCGACTGTTTCCAGTCGCTAACATCTTGGCATGCCCACTTTGCATGTCATTAGTGATAAATATCACTCACATGCAAAGTGGGGCCCAAGATGGTCGCTATCTTCTACTAGCCGTCGCTAACTGGTGTTAGCAACAGCTAGGTAATACACATATAATTTTATCTCCGCGAAGCGGAGCGCTGTTACAGATATATATCTTGTTTCTGAACGTTAATTTCTCAAAATGCACTGAAGCACATATATTGAGACCTAGCAAAGGCACATCGGGCTACCAGTCCCTACAATTTTGCCAAGTTTCGTGCAAATCCATTCAGCTGTTCGATCCTACCAAGAGACAAGATGGCGGCCGCTACGGACTGTTTGGAATGTTTACAGACACCGGAGAGCCAATCAGCTTCGCTTCGCAAAGCTCCGTAACGCGAAAAGTACGCGAAGCGGTGCGCTGTTACAGATATATATCTTTTTTTGAACGTTAATTTCTCAAAATCCACTGGAGCACATATATTGAGATCTAGCAAAAGCACATCGGGCTACCAGTCCCTACAATTTTGCCAAGTTTCGTGCAAATCCATTCAGCTGTTCGATTATTATTATTTTTATTTTTTTTTGCCCCGCGGGGCCCTTTTAAAACCTCCACATCAAACCTAGGGGGTGAGCGACAATGTACTATGCCCCCTTATGGTCATTTGCCCCTTCGCTTTGGCCTCCTCTTGTCTCTCGATCCTACCGAGAGACAAGATGGCGGCCGCTACGGACTGTTTGGAATGTTGACAGACGCCGGAGAACCAATCAGCTTCGCTTCACAAAGCTCCGTTGCGCGAAAAGTCCGCGTCCTGGGCCGCTGCCCAGTCCGCTGTTACAGATATATATCTTTTTTTAAACGTTAATTTCTCAAAATCCACTGTAGCACATATATTGAGACCTACAAAAGGCACATCGGGCTACCAGTCCCTACAATTTTGCCAAGTTTCGTGCAAATCCATTCAGCCGTTCGGGCTAAAAGTGAGGCCAACCGCCCTATGGAAAACTCAATGTTAAAAACACGTTTTGGGACCCCCCTTTTTTCTCGGCCCCCCCTTGACAAACCCCCCCCAAATTTTCAGGGGCTCCTCATAAACAAAATGTTCCATTTTCCAGAAAATTTCAGCCAATTCCGTCCACAAACGCCAAAGTTATTAGACATAGAATTTTCAAAAATCCCATAGAGAAAAAATCCTAACTATATATACCTACTGGCGACCGCCAGTAGGTAATATATATATATATATTTGCATTATATATATATATATATAAATATATATGCATAATATATATTTATATATTTATGTATATATGTATATTTGTGCGTGTATAAATGTGTATCTATAAATATATATGTTCACTGAAAAAAACAAATGATACAGGGACGCTATTGTTTGGCTAACATTTCCCTCATAAAAAACCAGAGAAATGCTAGTTCCTAACTATAACGAGTGTGAAACCTATGGGGCCATATTTACGAGCCCCTTGCGCCTCCGGAACGTCACTTTTTGTGACGTTCCGGTGGCGCAGAAGACTGAGTGATATTTATCAGGCAGGACTAAGCCACTTTTTGTGGTATAATCCTGCCTGATAAATATCAGTCCCTTTAATGCAGTGTCCTGCGTTAAAAGGGCGTGCAATGGGTGTTGCTGGGGGCGTTCCCAGCAGAATCCATGGACGTGAGTAATTTATAGCATCCTCAAAGTCAGTCTTTAAAAAATTCCAAAGTTTAGGACATGATAATCCAAATCCAAATGTTTCTCAAGAAAAGTCATAAACCATGTCCGTGGGTCATATCTGCCCAAACGCCGATATTCCGAACGATTGAAAATTACTTTTCTTGAGAAACATTTGGATTTGGATTATCAAGTCCTATACTTTGGAATTTTTGAAAGACTGACTTTGAGGATGCTATAAATTACTCAAGTCTGCCCGAATTGTGTGGGTAAAATTGATACCTAGTCACTTTGAATAAAAATGTACTTACGACTCGTCCAACATTTGGAAGAAATATCTAGTTATATGACAACAGGATACCTACATAACTTGAAGGAAATAAGAATGCCCTGAAGAAGTTCTGTTGTACAGAACGAAACGCGTCGGCTGGCTGTGGTACATAAACTTAAGGAAAATAAAAGCATTTGAATATTCACCAAGATTCAGCGCTTCAATAAGGACTCTAAGTGATATGATTTGATTGGACTTGTTGTGCAAGTGGTGCTGTGCCAAACTTTGGAATATTCTCCACTACTCTCTACTACTCACTCCCTACTACTCACTATATACTACTCTCTACTGCTCACTCTCTACTACTCTCTACTACTCACTCTCTACTACTCTCTCTCTACTACTCACTCTTTACTCTTCACTCTCTACTACTCTCTACCACTCACTCTCTATTTCTCACTCTCTACTACTCTCTACTACTCACTCTCTACTACTCTCTCTCTACTACTCACTCTCTACTACTCACTCTACTACTCACTCTACTACTCACTCTCTACTACTCACTCTCTACTACTCTCTACTACTCACTCTCTACTACTCTCTCTCTACTACTCTCTACTACTCACCCTCTACTACTCTCTACTATTCTCTCTCTTTGCTACTCACTCTCTACTACTCCCTCTCTACTACTCCCTCTCTACTACTCACTCTCTACTACTCACTCTCTACTACTTTCTACTACTCACTCTTTACTACTCTCTACTACTCACTCTCTACTGCTCTCTACTATTCACTCTACTACTTACTCTCTACTACTCTCTACTACTCACTCTCTACTACTCACTCTCTACTACTCTCTACTAATCACTTTACTATTCACTCTACTACTCTCTAGTACTCACTCTCTGCTACTCTCTCTACTACTCACTCTCTGCTCTCTATTACTCACTCTCTACTCTCTACCTCTCTCTACTTCTCTCTCTACTAGTCTGTACCTCTCTACCTCTCTACCTCTACCTCTACCTCTCTACCTCTACACCTCTACCTCTACACCTCTACCTCTCTACCTCTCTCTACAAGCACACATATACACATATATATATGCATATATATGCACATGCATTTATATATATGTATGTGTATATATATACATACATATATAAACATATATAACCGGCATATCTATATAAATACAAATATAAATGCATGTATACATATACATATATGCATACATATGCATGTTATTTACATGAAAGTTTGAAAACTTCAGAGGCTTCTACATCTCCTGAGGCGCAGCCGGGAGAGCGTTTCTCCTAAAAATTGAACTTTTGTTTTAAAACTGTGTTTCCATTTGGTTTCATTTGTGGTGTCCCCGTTTGGGCATCTGTTTGCTGGCCTACCCCTGAAGGCCATAGGCCACGCCCCCTCCCGCTAGCCACGCCCCTAAACCGAAGGCATTTAATCACGCTGAATACTAGCGTTTGCCAGAGGTTATTCATTCTCCTGAGGCACAGCCGGGAGAACACCATCACCTGCTTTTAACTTGTTTGCATGAAAAAGTATTATTGTATTTACTGATTTACCTGGCTCTGGGCACTTGTTTTCTTTCATCCCTAAGTTCTGGGCACTCCCGCGCAGCTGAATCGAGCGCTGCTGCGGGCCACCACCCTTCCGCCGCCATCCCCCAGAGGCCACAGGCCACGCCCACCTCCTACAGGCCCCGCCCCCCGCCGAAGGCACTTAACGGCGCTGATTACGAACGCCTGCCAGAGGCTCATTCATCTCCTGAGGCGCAGCCGGGAGAACGTTTCTGTTTTTAACTGAATTTATGCTTTTAAAACTGTGTGCCTACAGACTAAGTTTCTAACTGTATCGCTTATTTAGGGCCCTTGTGTTGTTGCTCGCCCCCCTTGAACTATTGTCCACGCCCACCTGACAGCCACGCCCCCCGCCGAAGGTATTTCATAGCGCTGACTACGAGCGCCCGTTAGAGGCTTCTACATCTCCTGAGGCGCAGCCGGGAGAGCGTTTCTGCTAAAAATTGAACTTTTGTTTTAAAACTGTGTTTCCATTTGGTTTCATTTGTGGTGTCCCCGTTTGGGCATCTATTTGCTGGCCTACCCCTGAAGGCCATAGACCACGCCCCCTCCCGCTAGCCACGCCCCTAAAGCGAAGGCATTTAATCACGCTTTTAACTTGTTTGCATGAAAAAGTATTATTGTATTTACTGATTTACCTGGCTCTGGGCACTTGTTTTCTTTCATCCCTAAGTTCTGGGCACTCCCGCGCAGCTGAATCGAGCGCTGCTGCGGGCCACCACCCTTCCGCCGCCATCCCCCAGAGGCCACAGGCCACGCCCACCTCGTACAGGCCACGCCCCTTCCGCTTATCCCCTCCATAAACAATGTGTTTCCACCGGTCGCGCAGCGGACGGGCGCAGCGGGCGCGCCGTCAGCGCGCCGTCAGCGCGCCAAAGGCAAGCCCGTCTGCGCCCCTCCGCGACCGGCAGGGACCAGGGGCCATGGACCCTGCCCTTCCCTTACCCTATACCCCAGCTCAACTCCTGTCCTTCAACAACGGTCAGGGCATTGACCCTCCTTTGCTTCAGCGCATTATTGCCCTGGACATCTTATCCCCTTTAGTCGCACTACCCCTACCCAAGTCATCTTCCCCCTTGTCCCAGTCTTGCCCCTCTTTGGTTTCTTCCCCCCTCCCCTTCTCTAGCACGGCTACTGCCTACCTACTCAATACTAGATCTGCGGGTAGACATCAGCTGGAGATTTTTATTTTATTAGACATTGATGCCCCTGATTTTCTTTTTCTCACAGAAACTTGGTTCTCTGCCGACTCCCTTCCTGATCTCCTCTCCGCCCTCCCCGACTCTTACTATGCTCTTCGGGCGGATCGTCCCGCTGGTAAACTCGGGGGGGGGGAGTGGCCATGATCATCCGTTCCACTTTCTTAGTTGCCCGTTCTGTCAATCTCAGGGCTCCTCTTACTATAGCCCTTTTCTATCGCCCCCCGCAGCATATGTCCTCCTTTGTCCCTGCGCTCCAGGAACTTCTGGCCACGCTCGTTATCAAGAACTCCTCTGTGCTTCTTCTAGGGGATTTTAATTATTGGCCGGGCGACCCCAGAGAAGATCTGTCGTCTAAAGATTTCTCTGCTACCCTTCAGTCTCTTAATTTCTCCTCCCACATTCACGGTCATGTCTTGGACCAAATCTGAGGGGAGGTAGGTCAGTATATCTTCTATTTCTAGTGGGTATATCACAAAAACACACTACCTGACTCAATGAAGTATGTATTACACAAAGACACAAAAAGTAACTGGCAATGATACAAACAATTTATAAAAATACGCAAAATTTAATATAAGCCCCCCAACTGGGTCACATTCTAAAACATAATTCAGACATTTTAAAATACCATTTAGGGTAGCAACAAATTAAAAGTTACAATCAAAAACTTTAAAAAGGTCGACGCGGCGTTTCGGTGTTACTAAATCTTGGCACCTTCATCAGGACATTAAGTCATTTGACTCCGTATCTGTATCTTAGGTTGGGGAAGCTTTTTCAATTGCTATCCGCCTTGATGCAAACTTTGTCAATAGTTGTGCCCGGTTCTTTTATTCACACAGGGTAACTCTTTCTGATGGAACTTGAATTTATCTATATGCACGGAGGAACCACCGTTAGGGATCGAAGTGGATTTTTCGACAGCTTTAGTATTTTAGTGACCAGCTATCTTGTGAATATCTTCTGTGTATAGTCTTTAGATGCGGTTAAATTGAACTTTCCCGCTTTTCAGGATTTGTTCAAACGTCAATTATTTGATGGCTTATCCTCTGTAGTCGGCCTCCCTGTTCCTCCGTGCTGTTTCCTTCATGTCAATGCGAATCGCATTGACATGAAGGAAACAGCACGGAAACAGACTACAGAGGATAAGCCATCAAATAATTGACGTTTGAACAAATCCTGAAAAGCGGGAAAGTTCAAAGTCACAAACCCCTTTTTAATGTTCCCAGCCAGAGAAGTCAATAAAATATATTTTTTCTACTTGCCAGGGAATTTTTACTTTTTATCTTGCACTCACTGAGTTAGGTCCCTACACTTCACTGATCACACTTACACTGCACTAACACATAGCCTTTGTCACAACAAATCAGTGCTCCCGCGTAGTCCGTAGTTCGTAGCACGCCCCGCTCCGTAGAGGGACGGGAAGACCCCAATGATGAAGCATGACACTAAGGGATTCTTAGTGTGTGAGGGGTATTTTAAAAGCACATAGTGCCCTGGTCTTGTCACTCCAAGAGAGAGCCTAGTTCGTAACTCACGTATTAGACATTCACCAAACGTTAAAAACTAAAAATTCACTACACATTGATAGAATCTCTTTGTTTATGTATACTAGTTAGGAGGGTGATTCTATCATTACCTCTACACTCCCTCTACTGTTGTTTTTAAGGGCCACAACCTCCCAGAGCTCATCAGCTCCACTTAGTACTGGTAATCACTCTGGAATTACTGTGGCTAATATGTTCTCTCCCCTCTCCAGCTTAGATACTAATGATTGATTCTCACACATACAATTGGAAGGTTTAGAGCAGAACAGGCAGGACAAATGCTGTCCCACCCAAAATTTACTCAGTTGGAATGTGGCGGGGTTGAGAAACAAAGCTGTTGATGAAAGGTGGACACACTTTGTGTCTCAACACCATATCATTGCCCTGCAGGAGACATGGGACACAAGTGACAATTACTGTTTAGATGGGTACTGTAGCTTTTCTGTGAAGGTGGTCCCAGGGCTTGGTGGGAGACCTAAAGGAGGGTTGTACATGTTTACATCACTCAAATTGGCTGGTTCCTTCAGAAAGCTGGAGACAGCTTCAGTTAACATCTTGTGTCTAGAGTGGGTTAGTCTTAACTACTCAACTATTTTATTAATACATTTTTATAATGCACCGGAGAGGGATAAGCGACATTTTCACCTAAATTGCTCGGCAGGCTTTTTAGATGAATACAAGTCAATACATAATGCCTTATCCAAAGTAATTTTAATGGGTGATTTTAACATACACCCATGCAGCTGGGACTGCCTGGCAGATCACCAAACGGGTCCCCCTGGATCCATTTCCACCCACTTCAAACATTCACCACAAGGGGAAATGTTAGAAGATTTACTCGCTAATCAGAATCTATTTGAGATGGACGGGGGTAGTGGGGAGGTCAGGGCGCCGACATTTACAGGCAGAGAGGCTGATACAGTAATTGATTTTATTTTTGTCTCAGTTGGTATAGTTAATGTGGTCTCCTCCTACGAAGTCGTAGTCTCAGCCTTTAGCGATCACAATCCCCTGGTATTGTCCCTGATCCTTGGGGGTGCAATGGCTAGACGGGATGAGCGAATAGCAGGCTGTGCTGACTCCCTGATTCCTAAGGACCAGGGCAGGAGACTAAATTGGGCCAAGGTGGTCCCAGATACTTTTATGCAGGATCCTGCGACCAAGGTACATGTGGAAATGGCGGTTTGCTTAGATAGCATGGCAGATGGCAAAGATGTAGCCATTTGCACACAGATCAGCTACGACCTAAAGTGTAGCAAGAAGCGGGATGGATTAAACCATCCAAGGTGGTTTGATGAGAAGTGTTCGAATGCTCACAAAGAACTAATGCAAGTACTAAAACAAATACCCAGAAATCGTGAGCTTGTTGCTGGGCGAAGAAAAAATTACAAATTGGCCAAGGCTACCCGCAAAAAAGGCCATTAAAAGGGAGGCCTGGGCGAATCTCATGTCGACTGATGTCCTCAGAGACAGCAGTAAATTCTGGGCTACGATTAACCATTCCTACTTCTCAGGTGCAGACAACTCGGTTATGGATTGTGTGATCCCTGACGAGAACTGGGTCGCCCATTTTAGCATGATATATGACAGTGAGGAAGAAACCACAGAAGAGCTGGCTTCTGTATATTTGCACTTAGCTCCCCCTTTATGTTTTAACGAGGCTGAGGTTCATGAGACCATAGAGGAGATGACCAGAAACAAGGCACCTGGCCCAGACGGTGTCCCCGCGGATCTATTTAGGACCCCAATAACTTACTGGGTAAAGACCCTAACAAACGTCTTTAATTCCACAGCTACATCAGTGTTCCCCCTGTCTTGGGCTACTTCCACAATAATACCTGTATTTAAAAAAGGTGCGAGGAGGGACCCTGCATGTTACAGGCTGAACTCGCTGATTGACTCTGCCGTCAAGATCTTGGGCAGAGTCATTCTGCAGAGACTCGGAGAACACCTGAAGGAGAGGGGGGCTCTCTCTGAACTCCAATAAGGGTTTAGGGCCAAAAGAGGTACCCTCGATCAATGCCTTAATCTCCATATGATAATTAGCAAATACACCCAAGCTAAGGAGGGTGCGTTATATATGGCCTTTATGGACCTGTCATCGGCCTTCAATCTGGTCAATCGAGCTAAGCTGTGGTCCATCCTGTCTGACATAAGGATAGACCCGTCATTGGTGAACTTCCTAGCCGTTTTGCACCAAGGACTTTAAGCCTCTATTAGAACCAACAAGAAGGGTGAATGCACCAGACCCTTCAGATCCAACCGAGGTGTCAGGCAGGGCTGCATATTGGCGCCCCTCCTGTTCACCCTTTATATAAACTCACTTGAAAAATCTTTGGAGGGTACTACACCAGGTATACCGCGAGTTGGGGACTCTGCGGTACCTGTACTCCTTTACGCGGATGACGCGGTGTTACTGGCCCGCACAGGGATAGGACTGCAGAAACTCCTTGATGCTTTTGGGGAATTTATGCAATCTTTAGATCTCCAGGTTAACAATAAAAAATCGCATGTGATGGTTGCGGGCAAACGGCCTAAAGCTGCTAAAATAAAACGTTTTGTCTGCAACGGTGAGGATGTATCCAGGGTTCCGGTATTCACATACCTAGGCGTCATTTTTTATGAAAGGGGCACTTGGTGTCCTCAACTCAATGCGAAAGGCATCGCTGTTACCAGATCTACTTCAGCCCTATTGGGCTTTGCAAAACGTCTGGGCTCACGTTCAATTGAGGCTCTGCTAACAGTGTACAAGTCCAAATGCCTGTCAATAGCAAAGTATGGCGCCTCCCTCGGGGTTTTTTACCTCAAGGTAAACTGCAGACTGTAGAGAATAAATTCCTCAGATCCCTGCTAGTGGTCCCCCAATCTACCCCAGTACTCTCAGTTCACTCTGAGCTGGGACTCGGGTATATTACAGATCAGTTACACCTGGCTCCACTGATTTGTTGGGCCAAAACTTGGCTCAACACTGAAATCACACTGAATCACACCATTCTGAAAGATTGTATAGGACTTGATAGAGTAAATAAAACCCTTGGTTATCATATATCAAAGATACTTTGAGTAAATTGGGTAGGCCAGACCTTTATACATTTCCTAATTTGCTGCAGAAGGGTGATGTTAAATGGATCAAGGATAATTTTCTGGGCTTAGCTGTGCAGGAACGGGAGGCAGTAGAGGTGTTAAAACCATGTGTCAGAGCAAATTATATGCTTCTGACCACACCATTAATTGAACCCTACTTGAAAATCATTACCCTGCCGTCCCATCTGCATCTTCTTGTTAGATTCAGATTTAACATCATCCAGTTTTCCTTGGGGCATTATCCTGTTTGGGGAAAATCAGATCTGTCCATCCCCTGTAGTTGTGATAACTTTTCGGATCAATTGTTAATGCACTTTATCATGTTCTGTGGTCACTTTGCCGACATCAGAAAACAGTACCTGGTCCCTATACTAAGAGAAGCGGGCTTTTCACAAGTACAGCCTGCACTCCTGTATTTACAACTGTTGGGCAGCACCAGGGTAATCTTTGGGGTCGCAAGCTTTTTGGTTGCTGCTGTGCGCATTAAGACTAAAAGAATGTCGTTGACTGTTTCTGAGATGTGATTTTAACTTAGCCAATTTTTATCTTTTGTATGTGGTGTTGTTTTATCTATATTTCATGTATATTTATGATTATGAATTGATTTAAATTGTTTTTATTATGAATTGTTTTTTTAATCCATTGGAATTGCTTTTATGATTTTAATTAATCGAATAAAGTATGACTTGATTCGAAGTAGGACTGTTAGCGCTCTAGTTGTTCTTTAGAACACTCTGGGAAGCTGCATTAGAACACAAAGGAATCAACTGACAGTCTCTGTCCTTGTTGGATGTACATGTTTTACTGAGAATGTCAGACTTCATTCTCACATGACTGAGAAAGATAATGTGAATTTACAGAAAATATGCTTTCAGTTTAGCTTATAGATCCCCTTCCAAACCACTGTGGGAAAAGCATGAGATAATAGTTTTCTTTCAAACATGATTCATGATATCCCGGCAGAAGTCTTTTTCACATGGTAAAATCACCTTAGAACACACCACAATTCCTAAAATGAGTATGGTATCTGCCCACTTCTTCCTCACAAATGCGCATGCACGGGTGCCCGCGCATGCACATTTCTTGCGAGAAATGCGCATTTGTGAAGAAAAAGTCGGCGGAGATCCCAGGGAGAAGAAGCCCCGGGATGCCGCATCGCAGGTAAGTCTTTTTTTTAGTTTTAGAATGTTTTAAATTATGTTAAGGGCATTTAGAGGAGGGCGGGAGGGCGGGAGGGAGGCGGGTGGCAGGCATCTTCGCTCCGCCATGGCGTGTGCGTAGTGTTGCCTACTACGCCTACTTTGCTAATCGCGAAGTAGGCAACACTATGTACACTCCATGGGCGGAGCGGAGTACTGCGCCCACCCCTTATTGTGACCCTGGGCACAGCTGACGAGATTATCTAAACTGTGGGATGATGCCTCAGGTTCTCTCTTGCATTTCCTTCATCCTCTTCCTTTTCTGGCCTGGCTTTCCCTCCCTCTACCCACCCCACCTGTCTTTTACTATTGTGCCTTCTCCCTTTGTATGGGGATTTGTGGAGGGCAGTGAGGGTGGGAGGGTGCACTCCTGGGTGCGGGCTGGACTAGCCTCTCAGGGCTGGTGCATCCTGGGTGAATACCAATGCTTCTGTTGGGCACCTGTGGTGATTGCCATGCTCCCTTTAAGTCCTAGATCTGTAGCTTTGGGCCTTCACTTGCTGATGCTGTTTTGTCTGCGGTTTGGGCTCAGAGAGTTGTCCTATTGGGGATCTTTGTTTTTGCTTATTATTTTGTGCATGCTGAGGGGGGTAGGGATGTGGACACTGGAGTGCTGATTATTGGGGTGCAGCAGGAGTTGTTGGGGGGTGTGGACCCGATCTAATCAATGTATACTCCATTCAACTTCATTACCTGGAACATTCGGGTAATGGGGTCTATGGCCAAATGATATAAGATGTATACGTATTTGAAGAGGAGGGATGTACTTGTGGCTCTCTTGCAAGAAACCCATTTGACCAGTGGAGAAGTGGCTAACGTACGCAGGCGATGGAGATGTCGCATTTATGCCACCATTTACTCTGCTTTTGCTAGGGGGCTAGTGATATGGGTGAGACCAGGGGTTCCCTTTGAACACACTCACAAAAAGGTTGATAGTGAAGGCAGGTATGTTCTGGTGATGGGAGATTGGTGAGGAGGGAGGTGATATTTTGGAGTGTGTATGCACTAAATGTGGAACAGTTGGGGTTCCTCGCTTACCTCTCTGCTCAGTTGGTTGATTGTGTGGGGGAACACGCTGTCATTGGTGGTGATTTTAACTGTGTGGCAGATACTGAGACAGACAGATCCCACCTGCCTCTGCTGGGGCCACAGATGCTCCGGGTTTGACCTGGGTTTCGGTCCTGGGTTAGCCACTGGGGCCTGGAGGATATTTGGGGACTACAGCATGCTGCGGACAGGGAATACTTGTATTTCTTCCTTATGCGCCAAGTGCACACTAGGCTGGACA
The DNA here is from genome assembly GCF_964261635.1 of Lissotriton helveticus. Taxonomy (NCBI): domain Eukaryota; kingdom Metazoa; phylum Chordata; class Amphibia; order Caudata; family Salamandridae; genus Lissotriton; species Lissotriton helveticus. The sequence continues at coordinate 1,065,554,049 of NC_136067.1, read as the reverse complement.
CCTTCTTGTGCATACCAGGCTTCAGCGTGTCACACACACATGTACCCGGGGAGGACCCTTTCAGATCATAGTCCCCTGTTGTTGATGCATGAGCCCCTGGGGAGACGGCCCCCAATTCTGCTGTGGGAGCACTGGAAGATGCACCTTTTTCGGGAATCCTTGAAGACCCTTATTGAGACGTATTTTTCGATCAATGCCGGCTCATTGTCTTCCGCGTTAGTGGAATGGGAGGCATTTAAGGTGATAGTGCGTGGCCACTGCCTGGGGCAGTCAATTGGTGTGCAGCGAGAAATTAGGCAAGAATTATTGGACATGGAATCTCAGATCCGGCAACTGGACAAAGCTCAGGGGGTGGAGGCTCACTTTGCTGGACCTTTGCAAGAAGTCCACACTAGACAGCGAAGCACTAGAACAGTTGCGGTGCCACAGTTATCGAGAATATCTTGACAGGGTGCAGCGGGAGGAGGGGAGAGCTGGCCACATTTTAGCGTGGTTGATTCAGCCCGAAAGCAGGAGAGCACCAATCATGCAGATTCGGACTGACGCTGGGGACTTGCTTTATGACCCTGATGCTGTTAATGCCCAGTTTAGAATTTGCTACGAGAATTTATATTCTAGTCCGGGGCTGGTCTCCTGCACTGACATTCCGGAATTTCTGGAGGAGCTGCCCTTGCAGACGCTGGACGAGCAGGTGTAGGAGGACTTAAGGGCCCAGTGACCCTAAATGAGGATAGGGCTGCTATTGCGGCCATTGCGAAGGGGAATATGCTGGGTCCGGATGGACTTCTAGTGGAATTATACGCGGCATATGTGGATCAATTGGTGCCTAGACTGGTGACCCTATATGCAGAATCCTGACACCAGGATGGCCCTCCCTGAATCGACCCAGAGCGCACTGGTAATACCGCTACATAATCTGGGGAGGCTAACGCCCCAGTAACGGATTATAGACAACTCTTGATGCTCATTCTAGACTTCAAGGTCCTTAGTAAAATACTGGCAGTCCGGTTGCTCCTGCATATGCATATCATTATTCATACCAATCAGAACAGCTTCATCCACTCCCGTAATACCTCTTACAATTTGTGAAGGCTATACCATGTTTTGTTTCATGAAGAGATGAGATCCCTGCCTTCGGCGGCTGCGCTGTCAGTTGACCTGGAAAAGGCCTTTAACACGGTTGGCTGGGAGTATCTTTTTGAGACTATGCTGTGACTGAGTCTTGGGGAGTGGTGGGTGAAGTGGGTTCAACTATTGTATGCCTCTCCAATGGCGTGGATCAAGGTCGGGAAGGCGTTGTCAGGTTGGAAGGTTAACAAGAACAAGACCTACTTGTTCCCTTTAGTGGGTCAGACGCCTCGGCCATTGTGTTTACCAGCTGACATTAATTGGGCCCCCCCTCCCTTAAATATCTTGGGATACAGGTCTTTCATTCTCTGGAAGATCTGAGGAGTAGGAACCTAGACAGGGCATTGCGGTCTCTAAGGACATGTGTGCATTTCTGGTGCACTTTGCAGCTGCCTATCATGGCGAGAGTTTCTTTACTAAAACTATTTAATGAAAAAGTACAACAATCTCGGCAGCATAACCATATGCTGTCAAGATTGATGTACTTCTTTGTTGCTTTGCCAACTCTGATGCCCCGGGGATGGTTCGGTCCTCTGAAGGCCTTAGTGAGGGACCTGATTAGGGGGGATGATACCTGGTTTCCCTACAGACGTTACAGCGCCCAATGGAACAGGGAGGCCTGGGGGTGCCAGATTCCGAGCTGTGTATGCTGTCTGCCCAGTTGCAGTGGCTGGTGCAGTGGATGGAGGGTGTGAATGTCCAGGGGACCTGGCTAATGGAACCTGATGGTGACTTTCTTGCTAGCCAAATTGTTGCAACCAGCGCTCAGTGTCCCGTACAAGTCGGTGTTGCAGCATACACCCTTACCCACCTGGAAACGCTGCGTGCCCAGGTTGGGCGGGGCACCGTGGTACTCCCCCATGCTATCATTGGTTGGGCTCCTCATGGGGACCCACTAACAGTGTTCACGGCAGGACAGCTGAAGGTGTGGACAGAGGCAGGTAGAGGCTTGGTGGGTGATTGCTATCAAGGTGGCTCGCTAGTCCCGTTTACAGACTTAATGAATGCCTATGGCCTCTCTCCCGTCCGGTTCCTGCAGTATGAGGCTTTGGCTTGCACCTTTGGACAGATATGGGGAGGAGGGGGGATAAGTCTGTGACTCACCCAGTTTTACATGCTGTGAATACGTTGGGCACGGCTGGGCACCAAGTGTAATGGCACCATGAAGCACCGGTTGTCGAAGCCACTGGCCCCATGACAGACCTTCGGAGTAAGTGGGAAAGAGTGATAGACAGGGTATTTACAGATGGTGAATGGAGTAAGGTACTAAGATCTCACAAGAAAACTTCAAGGAACACCAGACTCAAGTACACGGAATTCAACTATAAACATATGGTGTATATGACACCTCATAGATTAAATGCTACATATGGGGGTGAGGTGCGGAAATGCCCGAGGTGTGCATATGTGGAAGCCAGTTTCATACACATGACATGGAGTTGCGGCGTATTAGGATTGTGCTGGGAGGGAATTTTGGCAAAGATTAAAGTTGCATTGGGGAGGGACCTGGCGCTGAATGTGGTGGTCTGTTTGTTGGGTCTTTTCCCACACCCTCTGAATTGAAAAGTTGGGAATTGCTTTATAGACCCGACTTTGGGCTTGGCTAAGAGGTGTATTGCTCTGATGTGGAAATCCGCCACTGGACCATAGATAGCTAAGTGGAACAGTGAGGTTATCAGCCGGGCGGGAGCGGAGGCCAGAGCCTTGGGTTAGGAGCAGGCGAGGGGCATCAGGAGAAGACCGATAGCAGATTTATGGAAAGAAGGGCTGGCAAATTGTGAAAACCCGGAGCAAACCAGTAATGCCAGTGTAGAAGAAGTGAGTGGCAGCGAATGATTCGCACTGGTCGGCAAGGGTGGGCCTGGTGGCAGAGGACTAGACAACACACAACCTCCCTTTATAGGGAGTAGGGCCGGGTGACGCTGGTCCTGGGAAATCATGAGCAGTGGATGTGGTAAGGAGCCCCGTGGAGAGGGGGCTCATTGCCTCCCCTTTTATCTTTTCCCCGTCCCCTCCACCCACTACCCCCCACCTTGGATGGCACGAATGAGTAACTGCATATATTGCTTAACTGTCGAGTCACATGACTGCGCCCCTGGAAACAAGTGCCCCCTTTGCCCCCCCTAGGCATGCCATGTTCTTTTTGTTCCTTCCCCTTTGTTTTTTTTGTTTCTTTGGTTTAATTCTCATATTACTGGAATGTTTGCTTAAGTCCAATAGGTTGAGTGTATGAGCGATGAGGACCATGCCTGATCCGGGTATGAAAACGGAGTTGCCCACCAAGACAGGATGTGGAAGCAGCGTTAGACAGGGTTTATGATTGTCACTTACTGGGGCCGCGTGCTATTCTGTGAGCAAGGATGAGCTGATACTAGTCCCAAACAGAGGATTACTGTTGATACGTCCTACCCCAGGATTGTCATTGTAATGTGTAATAACCTGGCTAGTGTGATACATAAACACGACATTGAAATGTTGCTGTTACAAATAAATTGCAGTGTAAATGCGGAAAAACCAAAACTGTTAATAAAGATATGTTGTTTTTTTTAAATGGATGATGATGCACTTGACTCGGTTTCCCCTCTGGTCCCCGTCACTTCTTCCAGATCCCGTCCTTCTGCCCCTTGGTTCTCCCCTCTGTTGCGTGAGGAGAAGAGCAAGTGTAAGCAGCTGGAACGTAAATGGAGATTGAACTATCATCCTGTAGCCAAATTGGCCTACAAATCTGCCCTGAATAAGTTCCGCAAACTAACACGCTCGTCCATGAGAGCTTACTTTTCCAATTTAATTCAACAGGCGCAGAATTCCTCCAAAACTCTTTTTTCCATAGTGAATGACTTCGTAAATCCTCCTGCTTTGAAATCCCTCTTTACTCCCACTCAAGATCTCTGCAATGGATTGTCTGATTTTTTTCAAGAGAAGATAGTTAAACTCTCTTCCTCCTTTGCAGCAATGGCTCCGGATTTCTCTGATGATTGCCTTGGCCTCCCCTCTTGTTCTCTCAACTCTTTTAGCGAGCTAACTCCTGATCTCGCGTTAGCTTTATTACGCAACGTTAAGTCTGGTTCCCCCCTGGACCTTGTTCCTGCCAAAATCATGGGTAATCTCGCCCCTATCCTTGTGAACCCTTTCCTTTCCATCTGGAATGCCTCTTTGACGCAAGGTCTATTCCCCTCAGTTTGGAAACAGGCCAGGTTGGTCCCCATACTGAAAAAACCTGGTGCAGACCCTATGCTTTTTAGCAACTATCGACCTATTTCTCTCTTGCCTAAACCCGCCAAGATACTGGAGAAGGTGGTTCAGAAACAAGTGGCGCTGTACTTAGAGTCAAATCAGCTGCTACACGACACTCAGTCCGGTTTTAGATCCGGCTACAGCACCGAGACTGCGCTGCTTGAAGTTTCTGATACTATTAGGGAATCAGTGGATGGGGCGAGGAGGCCATGTTGGTCCTCCTCGACCTATCCGCTGCTTTTGATACTGTCTCCCACAAAATACTTACCTCCCGCCTACAGCAGCTAGGGGTCGGTGGGACAGTGCTGGCCTGGATTATTTCTTTCCTGTCTAGCCGTTCCCAAAGGGTTACGATGCACCCTTTTGAATCTGAAGACAAACCCCTCCTGTGTGGAGTGCCCCAGGGCTCTGCCCTGAGCCCTCTACTGTTTAATGCTTATGTGGCTCCTTTGGCCAAGGTAGTTGAATCCTGGGGCGTCAGGGTGGTCTCCTACGCTGACGATACTCAGCTTATCTTTTCCTTTCGAGACCATTCTGACTCCCTCTTCTCCAACTTTAGAAACTGCCTTGGTAACATATGCTCCTGGATGTCAGCCAATCACCTTGCCCTTAACACCGACAAAACCGAGGTTCTCTTTTTTAGTAAAAAATCCCCCCCCCCCTGCAACCCTCTGGTGGCCTACCATTCTGAATCCCCCACCCTCTCCCGTGAAGGCAGCTCGTAACCTGGGCTTTATTTTTGACAACTCTTTGTCCGGAAATGCCCAAGTTAACAAAGTGGTAGGGGCCTGTTTCTCTAAACTCCGCATGATTAGAAAAATCTTCCCCTTCCTCCCACTATCCTCACGCAAAACCGTAGTCCAGGCCCTTATCATCACCCATCTGGACTATGCTAATAGTCTATATGCAGGTGCCCCGCACTATCTTATTGACCGCCTGCAAATGGTCCAAAATGCGGCAGCCCGGCTCATCGGGAACATCCCTGCCCGTACTTCAGTTAGAGCCTACCGAGAAGAACTCCATTGGCTTCCCATTTTACGACGTATAGACTTTAAAATCATGACCCTGACATTTCGGGCTATCCATGGTACTGGCCCACTTTATCTGAAAAAGCGTCTCAAGATCTCTGTTTCAGCCAGACATCTTAGATCCAATAACCTCCGTCTTCTGTTGGTTCCTAGATTCAGGCTTTCTCGGACTGGCGGCAGATCTTTCACCGTCACTGCCGCCAAGCTCTGGAATAGCCTCCCCCTTGACCTCAGGTTCTGCGAATCTGAGCCAGCCTTCCGCCGCAAACTCAAGACCTGGCTGTTCACTAGGCGGTAGGACTTGGAACTACCTACTCCTCTCCGTTCCCCTTTTTCTCTGTAAGATATGATCTTGGTAACTCCTCATGGGGACAGTCATGTCATTTTAGCGCCGGGACACCTCCACCGGAGGTAGCTGCGCGCTCTATAAGCTTCATAAATAAATAAATAAATAAATGATGAGGGTCCTGGTCCATCTGCTCAGTCTGGGCAGACAGCTCTAGTGAGTGTCATTGGGCCCACACCAATACCTCCCACCACAGATGTAACACTTTTGCTAACAGAAGCCCCACTTTCTGTGTTCCTATTACTGTATTACTGATCGTATGCCCCCTAGTCCTGAGTAATGTTGAGAGAATAGCACCACCATCTCCAGCTCACCCAGGACCCAGTCAGGTGGGGTAAACTGGGCCAAGGGTACATGGTAGTGGGGGTAGTGTCCATGGAAAGAATTCTGTGGACCAGCATACTGGGCCAACCAAGTCTCTGAGGCATACCCTCAGTACCAAGACATAATGGGCCTGGTGCTCACCGAGCTCCGGGACATGAAGCAGCTACAGAGGGAACTCAATTATCAGATGGAGGCTCACAACTCCAATATTGGCTCTTTGACTTGGACGCAGCAGGACATTTACACCCATATGTGGACGGCTTTCCCAGCACCATATACCCCTTCCTGTGGCCCTACAACATCTGGCCCCTCTACAACTGCCACAGTCATAGGAAGAGAGCCCCTGCCACTGAAAGAACCACCTGCAGTCACCCCAGACCCTCAACTGTGAATCCCCCCCGGAAAAGGGGAAATCCACCCAGATAATCAGGCAATAAGGATGGCAAGAACTATACCTTTATCTTTAAAACTTACTTGTTCTCCCCCAGGGACCCTGCTTTGTCCTGTGGCCCTCGCTCGCCGCCACCAGCGAGCCGCCCCTTAGCCACGCCCACTTTCATTAGGCCACGCCCTTAACCTCACTATAAATCATGTGTCTCCCCCGTACGCGCAGCGGACGGGCGCAGCGGGCGCGCCGTTTGCGCGCCGAAGGCGTGTCTAAGGCAAGCCTGTCTGCGCCCATCCGCGACGGTCCGGGACCAGGGGCCATGCACCCTGCCCCTTCTCAGGTGTATACCTCAGCCCAACTCATTGCTCCCACTGCGGTCTCCCCTCCCTCACCTTCACTCTTGCAACACATTGACACACTTGGTATTCTCGTTTTCCCCCTGTTCACCCGACTCCGGCTTCTTCTAGTCCCATTCCTCCTGCTGCTGACTCCCTTCGCCCACCCTGCTTCCCCGTCGTCCCTGTCCCCACTGCAGCTTCTGCCTTACTGCTTAACACCCGCTCTGCTGTCAAACATCAAACAGCTCTTTTCAACCTCCTAACCACTGATTCCCCTGATTTCCTTTTTCTGACTGGAACCTGGTTCACTGCTGATTCCCTTCCCGACCTCTTAGCCATTCTCCCTGACACCCATTACGCCCTCCGGGCCGATCGCCCGGATGGTAAGGTGGGGGGAGGGGTGGCGATGATCATTCGGTCGATCTTCAAATTTCAACTCCTCAACTACCCCCCCTTACCCAACGTTGACTACCTTGTGGCTCGCTCTCTTAATCTTTCTGCCCCCCTCACTGTTGTCCTCGTGTACCACCCCCCTCAATCCATGCCTTCCTTTGTAGCCTCCCTTCAGGACCTTATGGCCACTCTTGTGGTCAACAATTCCTCCGTCCTTCTGCTCGGCGATTTTAATTATTGGCCGGGCGACCCCAGGGAAGACCTCCCCTCCAAAGATTTTTCGGGCACTCTTCAATGTCTAAACCTCACTTCTCACGTCTCAGTCCCTACTCACACCCAGGGTCATATCTTGGACCAAATTTGGTCCTCACGTCCCATTGTTTCACCCCCCCTCATATCCCCATGCGTGTGGTCGGATCATTTTAACATCTCCTTCTCTATCCATCTGGGAGCGGTCGATAAGTCTCCCCGTCCGAAAAACATCTTAGCTCGCAATTGGAATCGGACCGACCTTGATTCCCTCTCGCTCACTTTGGCCTCCTCTGCCCCTAACCTCACTAATATTCCTCTTGAATCCCAGGTTAACGCTATCGGCACATGGCTCTCCTCTTCGTGCGATCTAGTCGCCCCGCTTAGAAAGATCAAGGCGGTCCGTCCATATGACGCGCACAAATGGTTCTCTCCAGAACTTAAAACACTTAAACTCGACCTTAGGCGGTCGGAACGCCACTGGAGACGGACCTATTGCCCCTCTTTGCGCGTCAAATACAAATCACTCCTCTCTGAATATAAAAAAGCGATCCTAGCGGCTAAAACCGCATACTTCACCGAGAGAGTAGCTCTCGCGGCTAACAAACCCCGTGAAATCTTCTCTCTGTTCCACAATCTCGCCACCTCTGATCGCTCCACTCCTAGCTTAGTTCCCTCACAGTCCCTCTGTTCTTCACTTAACGATTTCTTTATCGACAAGATCGTGAAGATTAAAGCCAACATTCCTACAGTGCCTCAACCCCGTCCCACCTGCTTCCCTATCTGTCCCTCTTCCTCTTTCGCCCTTTTCCCTCCCATCTCCACCGATTTATTTTTAAAACTTTTGGTCAAAACCAAGTCCGGTTCTCCTGCGGATTGCGCGCCTGCACGCATTCTCAAAACTCTTTTCACCAACTGTCCTGCCCCCCCTCTTGCTCTTCTTAATTCCTCTTTGGCTCTTGGATCTGTCCCCTCTTCCTTCAAATCCGCTATAGTCCTTCCCATTCTAAAAAAAACTGGCCTAGATCCCTCTCTTCCTTCCAATTTCCGCCCCATTTCTCTTCTTCCCTACCTCGGCAAGATCCTTGAAGCTCACGTCACCTCCTGCCTCTCCACTTATATAGAGGAGAACGGCCTCCTTGCATCCCACCAGGCGGGATTCCGCCCGGGCCATTCCACGGAGATGGTGGTCCTCGCAGTCTTGGACGAGCTCAAGGGGAAGGCCGATTCCAACCTCCCCCAAGCCCTGGTCCTTCTCGATCTGTCCGCTGCGTTTGACACGGTTGACCATTCCATCCTTCTCGACCGTGTCAGTGCAGCGGGCATTCGGGGCGCGGCCTTCTCCTGGCCTGCGTCCTTCCTGCGGGACAGGTCCCAGGCAGTCCATCTCCCCGGTTTTTCTGCTCCCCCCCGCCCTGTCACTTGCGGCGTTCCCCAAGGTTCCTCTCTCTCCCCCCTCCTTTTCAATCTTTACATTCACCCCCTCATCACCTCTCTCCTTGAGCTGGGGGTCTCGGTGTACAACTACGCAGATGACCTCCAGCTCGTCTTTGATCTTTCCTCTTCCCCTGATTCTCTTCCCAAGTTCTGCTCCATTTTAGTCTTCATCTCTGACTGGATGAGCGCTAACCATCTGAAGCTCAATCCAGACAAGACGGAACTTGTTCTCACTGGTGGCCCCTCCAACCCTTGGTCCCCTGCACATTGGCCCCTTTCTTTTGCCCCCCCCCCCGGTGCCCGCTTCCTCTGTTCGCACTCTTGGTATTAAAGTCAGTCATGATCTATCCATGCATAGCCAGATCAGCTCCGTCGTGTCTTCTTGCTTTCTCTCTCTTCGTTTAATCCGGAAAATTTCACGCTTTTTTTCTACCGATGCACTTAAATCCATAGTCATGGCCCTTGTCATCTCCCACCTTGACTATGGGAATGGCCTGTACGTGGGCATACCGGCTTACGAATCCCGCCGCCTACAGGCCATTCAAAATCAAGCTGCTCGTCTTATCCTTTCCCTCCCCAAATCTTCTCACATCACCCCGGTTCTCAAATCACTTCATTGGCTTCCAGTTCACTTTAGATCCTTTTTCAAATTGGCCTGTTTAGCTTTTCGGGCTCATTTCCGTTCTGCGCCTCTGTTCATCACTTCTCTTGTTTCTTCTCATGCCCCGGTCCGCACTCTCCGCTCTTCTTCTCTTTCTCTTCTTCATATCCCTCGCTTCCGTAAATCCAGAACGGGGGGCACTCGGTTCTCAGTCCTGGCCCCCCAGTTCTGGAACAGTCTTCCTCTCTCTATCCGTTCCATTCCCATCTACACTCACAAAGCTCCTAAAACTTTTCTTTTCTCTCAGGCATTCCCTTCCTAAAACCTCCTTGGGTTCCCTCTGCTGAGCTCTGATCAGGTCCCCAGCGCCAGGAAGCCGTTCGGCCACCGTGCGCTTTATTAAATACTTTATTCATTCATTCATTCATACCTCCACCAGAAAGAAACCTTAACCCTAATTTCCTCCAGTGTGTACTATATTTCACTCTGTGGACTATTTCTGGACACATTTACCTTTCTGATGCCAGCCGTATTTTGGACATTGGACTTCAAACAATTTTGGCTATCCAACTATGGTTTCATTCACCATGATTGACTTTTTCACTTGTTGGTTTGCTTTTTCATTTTAATTTCTTCATGTTTTGCTCAATAAATTCACAACTCAAAACTCATAGACTGGTGTTGTATATCTCAACTCTATCAATGCATTTGTTTCCTTCCATCGTAACTTTAAAATGACAAATATCATATGATTTTGTAAACATAGATAATTTGCAAGTAGGATATGTTTATTTTCTAGTTCTCAACCATGAATCCCAAAAATATACCATCAAACCATCTACTATTATGTTTATTCATTCATTCATTATACTTTTATTCGATACATGTATCATAAAAAGTACAAACATAAAATACATACATATATGTTACAAAGATAACACTATTTTTTTAAAAAAAAAGAAAGAACCACTTCATCAATACAGGAAAAATTATTAAAACAGAATAGGAATAATGCATTTAAGAGTCATATGGGGATATTGACTGTAGACGTGTGTTGCAACAACCTTGACCTAATAATCCACGCACATGCTAAAAACTTTGCAACCCCACAGACAGTAACCATACATGTGGTATTGGAGACAATAATTCGTAGGGCTATTTTATAATCCCTTACTCCTAGATTCCCTAAAAACTGGCTTTAACCATTTATTCCTAGCCTGAATATAGGCTTTACAGGCAAAAAGAAAGTGACCTAAGGATTCTTCTGGGCAAGAACAACCAGGACACTTCCTATCCTCTTCCCTCCTCCTACCCCACTCTGACGTAAAATTTTTAAGAGGGAGAGTGCCATGTCTAAATTTCAGATAGAGAGTCCTATCCCGGGGGATCTGAATAAAATCCAAAAGCGGTTCTAACTTTGTGGTAGGCTTGTGGGATAAAAAATTCTCAGTTAATTGGCCCCAGTTTGGGTTGTGCAAAGCCTTAGCCTCTATCCAGTCCCAATAGAGTTTTTTTACCGTTTGTTTCGGTGGGGGAGATTGGGAAGCCCAAGCGTCGCTTAAACCCACGCTAGCTGTAAGCTTCTTTAAATCGTTTAGCCACTTGATCTTGCCCGAGATGTTTAGTTTTAATAATTCGTCAAACACTAAAGCATAATTAGCTAATTCCGGGGTCCTCCTGAGGCGCACCCAAAATAATAGAGGACGTAGCTGGACAATATCGCAAATGGACCTCCTACCCAAATCGGCAATTTATGGTTTTAATGGAGTTGAGACTGGAAGCGATGCCAAGTCTCTCATAAACGTATTCTCAGCTATCACAAGAGCTTTAGTATTCTCAGTACCCCATATTTCTGAACCGTAGACTGCTGATGCTAACGCCTTTCCCTCGTAGACCGACAGGGCAGGAGCTATTGGTCCACTCACTGAAAGGCGCTGGTTCTTTAGAATAGCGCCGGATACTCTTTTAAGATTTAAGGTCATTTTACTCAAATGGGATTCCCAGTTCATTTTATTGCTAATTCTAACACCGAGGTAGTCGAACTCTTTCACTACCTCTAGAGGTGACCCATTCAAGAAAAGATAAATCTTCCTATGATTTCTTTTAACAGTCATGACCATTAATTTCATTTTTGTGGTATTTATCGTTAGTCCCCGAACTTGACAAAAAACACTAAAACGATCAAGGAGGATTTGCAGGCCTTTGGGGGTTTTAGACAACAGAAGGGTGTCATCGGCAAAGAGGAGCGATGGTGTTTTCTCCCCGGCAATGGTAGGAGCGTCTGCCGGTATTTCTCTTAGATGGTCCACCACTCCATTTATGAACAGAGAAAACAAGGTCGGGGCCATCACACACCCCTGTCGCACCCCTCTGTTAACAGGAATACTCTTAGTGAGTTGCCCCTGGGTCCCCCACCGAATCCTGGCAAAATTGCCCTCATGTAATTTGATTATAAATTGCAACAAATAGGGTGGGAATCCCATATCCATTAAAACCTCCCAAAGTTTAGCGCGGGGGATTACATCGAATGCAGTTTTTAAATCTATAAAGGCCAGGTAAAGACTCCCTCTGGCTATTGGCACCGATTTCCAAAAGACCGCACAGAATCTAAAAACCTGGTCCATAGCTCCTACGTTGCTTCTAAAACCTGCCTGGAAGTGAGACAAAATGTTGTTTTCCATTAGCCAACACTCCGTCCGGTTTATAATGACCCTGCCAACTACTTTTTGAATAGTATCAATTAAACTAATTGGTCTGTAGTTGGCAGGGTCATCTCTTTCACCCTTTTTGAAAATAGTAATGACCTCAGCACCCTTCCAGGAATCGGGTACTTGATGGCCGGACTGGATGAGATTCATAATTTTAGCAATGAAATCAGCCCAAACTGTGGGGTCATATGAAAGTAGGTCCCCCGGGATTCCATCAGGGCCAGGAGCCTTACCCGGAATTATTTTCTGGATTGCATCCTGGACTTCGCGGGGCATGAACAACTCATCTACACTGTCACAATTCGATTGGGCCAACCGGCCAATGCCCAGATCAGGAGATGTTGGCACATCTTCCGTACTGCCTTCAACGTATAACTTGGAGAAGTGAGAATGCCATTGGCTCTCAGTGATATGGTTGGGAATTAACTCAGCCCCACGCCTGTCGAGGGTATTTATTAGTTTCCAGAACACAGTGGTTTTGTTTCCATATGCTGCATCTTTCAGCGCCTGCCAATGGTCCTCTTCCCATTTCTTCTTAGCTGTCGCAATACTTTGGCGATAGTCATGTCTAGCAACTCTTGCAGCTGTTGGATCCTTACTTTTTATGGCCAAGGAGATAGCTTTTCTCTTTTCTCTACAATCAGCTGTGTACCAGGGATTATCTTACTGCTTATCTTACTTATGCTTGATCTGTTTCTGCCCCTTAGATTTTTTGATAAAAAACATACCAATCTCACCTATTAGGTTCGTATACTTGGCTGCTGTGATAGGCCCCTGGGAATGGGGGACTATTGGAGTGACTGATGACAGGTCACTCAATGCGGCCAGGACTAGAACCTTGATGTTATCTAGTATCCCTTCATCACACCTGACTGCGTTCCATTTGAGCCTACGATTGCAGTTAGAGGGAACTATTTCTTTGGTAATCATCTCTTTAGGGCCACCATTGCTAACCTTGTCTCCCCAATAGATTCCCATACATAGAGGATTATGGTCGCTATCTGTCCTTTGACTGACCTTCATATCCACTAGGTTAACCCATGACTGAACATCCAAGAGGATGTAATCAATCCGTGATGGGCTGCCTAATCGATTAAAAGTCATTGCGCCCGCACGATCTGATAAAGTACGACCATTTAGGGCCCGTAAGTCATGATCTAAAACCAGGGCATTTAGCTGAATTGCTCGTGCAGACCACTTCTTGATTGGAGCCAGAGTTAAAGATGGTATAAACTGGTTCCCAACTTCATTATATAAACCCAAAAGATCTTCCTCATCCAGGGGCTCAAAGGTGCAGTTAAAGTCACCCCCCACCAAAATTTTAGATTTAGTGGGGAGGGAAGATAGCCTGTTATCTAACAACTCCAATATAGGTGAGGCTTGACCACCCGGTGAACCTCTGGCATAAACACAAAAAAGTTCATTTGAGGGGATATGATTAACAATGGTGACACAATTCAAGTCTATCCTAACCCAGATGAGTAAACCTCCCGATGGACGTCCCTTCCCCATTGAGACGGCAGGAATAAAGAATGTAGAATATCCATTTTTATATGTTTTGCTCAATAAATTCACAACTCAAAACTCATAGACCGGTGTTGTATATCTCAACTCTATCAATGCATTTGTTTCCTTCCATCGTAACTTTAAAATGACAAATATCATATGATTTTGTAAACATAGATAATTTGCAAGTAGGATATGTTTATTTTCTAGTTCTCAACCATGAATACCAAAAATATACCATCAAACCATCTACTATTATGTTTATTCCATTTGACTAATAATCCTCTATCAATTTTTTCACTAGCATAACAATACATACATGATACTAATACTCAATGCCAGTTTTCACATTTCCAGTTCCAGACCTTGCCAACATGGAAGAAGGAGATATATCCCAAGAACTTGGATTGAATAGGTAAATTATCATTGACTCATGTCATCTGCTGGAGCCAGATCTTCTGGGTCACATAAGGATAAGGAATCCCACATCAATAACACCAATAGACAAAACATGGCAGTACTAAATTATGTAGACAGAGAATTATTCCAATTCACTGTTCCAGTATCTGATGGAATGTCACAACCAGGTTTCCGTGGCGTGCCACAAGAAGTGTGCCCTTCAATGATGAGACATATCAACGGCTACATACACTTTACACACAATAAGTATTTTGCCAGTGTGAAGCATGCTTTGTCTCCAACACCACAAGTGGTCTGAGCTAATGATGCACATATATTGCCTTACTTTCAAAACACAGCAGAGAACAAGTTCAATGTAATCTTCAAATCTTTCATGTAATCACAGTGCAAGTTGCCTTGGTACAAGAGTTGTACACCCAAAGTCTGTATCTGTCTTACCCAGGATCAACCCATGTTCCCTTTGTACTTTGAAACAACACAATATACCTGCAAATGTCCAACTCTGAATTGTCTAAATGAAGATGGCACGGGGAAGGAACCTAAAACAGAGCAAAGCAAAAGGATTACCTGTCAAACATAACATAGTAGACACTTTACAAAGTCAAGTTTTTGAGGACACAGTTTCACAAATCAATCAGAGATAAACAATGTAACTAAATGCAGTAGTCAATGTGTCAAAAGTGTTTTAACAACAAACACCTTTGGTCTGAATGTTGTTAAACTTGTCCTTCCTAACATACTACCATCACCATATACTTCTCTCATCATCACATCAATAGTGGGAGTGGGCAGTATATTCCCCTCTGCTAGTGGAGTTTGCAGAGTTTTGCCACTTTGCACTCCACAATGAGCGCAAAGTAAAAAAAAAAACTATGCCTACTGACAGCGGAGTGGAGTTTACGAGCACACTGCACCCTCACCCTTAAATGAGCAAATATTTTAGAAAACAATAGATTAAAACACGTGGAGCTTCGACTTGACCACCAGATGGCACTACATCATGCCCAGTTTAAAGAAACATTTCAAATTTAAGTCTAACAAACTAGTTGACGAAAACCATATCCTGAAGTCAGCTGAACTCTTGCTTCCGCTTAGCGTCTCGTTGAGACATTTTCAATAAGTGCAAACCAAAAAAAAATCTTTCTTTATGTTTCCTTTGTTTTCATTTATTTTAAACGGTGATATTGAGTTTAAGCTGGTCTTGAGAGCTGACTGCACAGAATGGTACGTTCCACAAGTGATGTTTCCTGGTTGTGAGTGTTTTTTTCGGGATGTGTGTTACATTCCAAGAGGTGTGTACTAGGAGTCTGAGCTCCGCTCTGTAATTTGGAGCCCTGCTGATGCCGCAACCTGTTGCCTCAAGTCAAGAACCCTGGGGGTTTGAGTCTAGCAGACATTGGGCACTGTTTAAGTTTCCTTTCGCAGGACCTGACAGCAGGAAAGGCAGCGCCGTTGGCAGCCGTGGGGTGTACCTCAGAGGGAAAAACTCCAAGTGTGCCGGTATGAGTTGGAGAATGAAACTGGGATTGGCTGCCAGAAAACAAATAGTAAGGAAATCTCTATATTTTGACAGTCATTGTAAGAATGTGGTTATAACTGTAGCAGTCAGCAAGAAGACAATATAGCATGGAACCAAAGTGATATTGTTACACTTCTCTTTCACACCTAATGGGAAGATACATAGCTGCCAAGGTTTCAGATATCTATGTGTGACATTTTCATAATTTCTGTGTAATTATGAGTGACATTTCAACATATATGAGTGACATTTTTTTGCGAGCAAAATCAAGTAATGAAGATGAGGGAAACACATAAATATAAAAAATTATGGAAATGTCACACATAGCAATCTGAAACCTTGGCAGCTATGTATTAAAACGTCAACTCAGTCAGTGCGTGCAGCTGTGTGTGACATGAGAAAACACACAGCACAAAAGGTTAGGCCGCCGTAACAGAAAGAATTACGACGTAGTAGTACTTACTGTTGTGAACAGACTTCAACTTCTGCTACTAGTCTCAGACGGAGTAGAGTCCAGTGACTGCTGCAGCTGGCACTCCACTGGCTGTGGTAGGCACTCAGTCCTGGCTGTTTCAGAGCCGGCCAAAGCGGGGGTCAGTGACGGAGCAGTGAACACAGACTAGAGCCGCACGGGGGTCTGTCCTTCGGCGGCCGCACAGCAGCAGTGTGCTCTCCCCGCTGCCGCACATGCAGCGCCCGATGCAGCCCAGGACTCTCATGCCACGCTGTACCACGATATTCCCTCGGTGAGATTCACCCTCCATATTGACAGTCAGTCAGTGCTGTCCCGGCCGCGCCGGTGTCCAACGCCGGCCTGGTAAAATTTACCGCGCACTCAGCTGAGGCTGGCTGCGGCACCCAGCGCAACTAGTTTCAGTCTCTGGGACGGCCGACGGGAACATGATCATATCTACACTGAGCAGCAAAACTCTCCCAGAACACTGAACAGCACAACTCTCCAGTCGGTCGAGTCCCCCGCCGCTTCTCAGAGACCCTCACTTCCGTCTGTCATGTGGTCAGTGCGGGCCGGGTATTAATGCAGGCCGAAGCAGCAGCCTGCTCTGGCATATGACAATTTTAGCAACATTGGAGCAAGCATTGGGCAAGCGCTCCCAGAGCAGCAGGGGCTGCACAGGGGGCCGCGGCGGGTGGCCATGCTTGAGAGTGAGGACTGCACGCCGCCCGCACCCTGCTACCTGCACTCTCTCTAAATCACCCGCCGCTTTACTAGTTCCTGCTTCCTCAGGATGTGACGGCCCATCCCAGGCCGGCACATCCGAATTAATTCCTGGCGCCCTGTTGTGCCTGGTGCCGTGATTGACAGCTCTGAGGCTGTATCGACTGCGGGCAGGCCGGGCGCCGGCCGGCCCCCCTGCAGACTCAAGTTTCCAGGGCAACGGGAACACTGAGATACATTGTAGCGCGGTGGCGCCGCTCAGAGAGCTCAGCTCAGAGCTGCTGCAGTGTCGGTTTCAGTTTAGGCACACACACAGTAGTCGGCAATATGCGCAGGCTGAGGCAGCATTAACTCTCAGAACTTAGAGCCCGGGCCACAGGAGCTGCTGGCGCGCCGCTGGCACAGGTGGCAAAATGCGTGACAAATGCATTCAGTGCGGTGATGCGGATCACCGCACTGATATGCGTGAGTGTCACACCAGTTGCGTGACGCTTGACAGGACTGAAGATACCAGCTTCAGAAATAACCACTCAAACAGGGAAAATAATATATGCACGCCCTGTCATGCATTGAATATGTGTCCCAGAGGATATTGTCTGCTTACCTTTTCTAAAGAATATAGCACTTCTTCGTAAAAGCACAGAAAACAAAACAAACACCTTTTGGCTGCTAGTTATGTACATTACAAACGTTAGACCTTTGGTTTGATACGACGCGTGGCTGCTAAGTTACAATCAATACCCAAATGTTGATGTATTTAGGTAGTTTAAACTTGTGGGTACTTTACTGGATTTTCTAGCAAACTTGCTGATCATTGGTCTTTCTGAAGGTCAACATTTGGCCTGCAGGGCTCAATCATAGTAGCCAGGCACCTTGGATATGAGCGCCCCTATGATGCAATCAAGTAACTTGCTGCACATGTCATGCTCAACACCACCTGGAGCATTTATGGAGCGATACATATCATGTCAAAACATTTTCTATGTAAAGCGGTGTAAACTGCTCTCTTGAGCCATATAACTAGACTCCCCAAGACAGATAAAATTGGCATAGATATATGCCAAGTATTATTCCATATTTTAGCAACATTTCCGGAGTTCGTCTTTTCAAAAGACGCGCCTGTCACAATGCCTTAAATGAATACTTGCCTTTTCTTTGACTCCACATCCTGATTCCCGCGCAATGTGCTGTGAACGGGCAGTTACCAAGCCCGTGCAAGGGATGAGAGCATTTTCCATTGCTGCATGTCTCCTGTGCAGCATGCAGTGACGTAATGGCGTCAGTGCAGGGACTTCTCCCAGCAAGGTAACCTGACATGTTTACAGGCACGTAAAAAAACAAGTTTGAGTAAAACGTTCACGGCTAGGAAGGCGAGCTGTGCGCGTAGAGGCAGCAGCCACTTTAGGGACAGTATTATTATGGGCTGGTAAATTTTTCTTTTCAGCAGAGGTGGGAGGTGAGTTAGCTGCTTCAGCCCTCTATTAGCGCGATTGCGAGGCAGTGTGCCCGGCCGTGATTAAGGATTGGCGAGGCCCTCATTAATCATGACTAGGGGGTGTTAATTCTCTGCCCGGTCGCAGAAATCCACTCAATTTGGTGGAGTTCTTCGGCAATTCAGCTGAATTACGCGGAGTGAAACTCTGCCAGCTTCACTCAAGCCTAATCAATTGTTGGAGTAACAGTGAAAGTGATAGCATGTAAAGACATACTAACACTCATAAGAAGTTGTCAGTGACATCTTGATGTAAGTCAACTCCTTCCTCTTCACCACTATCATCTTCATTTGCCATTTCACCCAGTGGCTCTTCATGGTCTCCATCCTCTGCGATATAAGGAATATTCCATCGCAGGGTGATGTTGTGGAGCATGCTGCAGGCCATGTTGATTTTGCATACCTTATCAGGTGAGCAGAGGAGGGCTCCACCAGTTTTGTTCAGACAACAAAAACTTGCCTTTAAGAGTCTAAGGGCTGATGTACGACAATTCCAAATTGCGAGTCGCAATTTGCGCTCAATTGCGAGTCACAAATTTCGAGTCACATGTTGAAATGTACAACAGTGTCGGAGTCACTGATTGTGATTCCCAATGGGCTAGCAAAATGCGAGGCTCATGAATATAAATGAGCCACTCCCAATTTGCTATCCCATTGGGAATGGCTCACCCTCCCAGGGATGGTTGCATGCTGGGCTCAGCAGACCTCCATGTCTGTGACTGCTTGTCAATAAAGCTGTGTTTTTAAAAAAAAATGCAGCCCGTTTTCCTTAAAGGAAAACGGGATGCATTTAAAAAAAACAAATGAAACGTTTTTGTTTAACTTTTTAAGGGCTGGTAGTGGTCCCTTGGACCACTGCCTGGTCTTACAAAATATTTCAGACCCAGTCAAAAAGGAGGAGGGGTCCCCTGGGGACCCCTTCTCATTTGTGACTGCATTACCACCCTCTTGAAGAGGTGGATCCCTCCTCTTGAAGAGGGTAGTAATTTGAAAGTGTTTTGCGACCGCAATTGCGGTTGCAAAACATTGGTACATGGCTTGTGACTTGCTATGAGGAAGGGAATGCCCCTTCGTAATAGTGGGTCGCAAAACACTATTTTGTGAGTCGCAAATTAATTGCGAGTTGCAAAATAGTGTTTGTACATGGCCCTATTAGAATTTGCATGCTCAAACGGGTCGCAAACCAGTGTGCGCATGCTAATTCTTGTTGTACATCTGGCCCCTAAAGGTGTGCTTCACTGGCCGCCGTGTTATTCCATGAACCTCATTCCCCTTGCATTGTTGGATACCTCAGAAGTGCCAACAACCATGGTCGGTTGGCATTAGCTGAGTCTCCTAGATGGAAGACAAAAAGAGTGCCCCAAAATGTAATACAATGTGAGGCTACTCAACTAGAAATTCCCCAAACAATATTATGAAAGATTGCACTATCCAACAAGCCAGGCCCTCTCAGGTCCAAGTTGCGACATGTGCAAAAGTATGGAGCTGTTCCATAGTACAAAGGAAACATGGGCATAGCCAGGGAACCACACACAGATGCTTATGATGTACGAATCCGAGAAGCAGACAACTTAAATGTTGATTGAATGGAAGTGCTTCCAATTTCGGGAGATCTGTTATCTTGCATGTGGTAGCACTAAGGCAATATGTGTGCCATTAATTGTTTCAACCACATGTGGTAGGAGGCCCAAACTGTAAAAGTCCCCCTTCACTTTAACTAAATCCTGCTGCTGTGGAAACTGGATGAAGCTGTTGATGTGTCTCATCATTGAAGATATAACATCTAGTAGCACACCACTGAAAGTTGGTTGTGACATTCCTACGGATACTGCCATTGTGTATTGGAAGGATCCTGTAGCCACAAAAATGAAGTACTGCCATGAGTTTGACAATTGGTGTAATAGATGTGGGATTTCTGGTGTGAGGCTGAAATGTGGCTCCAGCTGATTACATAAATCTAGTATAGTTTGCCTATTCAATCTGAACATCTTGTTTATATCCCGTTCATCCATGGTGGCAGGGTCTGGAAATGGGCGGCACACCTCAGGCTCTCTTCTCCCTACTCTCCCAGGGTTCATATGTATGCATTGGTAAAACATTTGCCATTTTACTAATATTTTCCACACCAACATATTTGATATTTAACTCTAAAGTCATGTAGTTGAATACAAATATATATGATTTTACTAAATATTTTAATCAAACATTTGCTTTTTGCCCTTTATTCTTCATAAATTACATTTATAGTCTAAAATAAATTTTAAATAAAAAGTGTAAATAATACATTTTAAAGGTCTGGTTTACACATTCTTTTTTCTTTTATTTCCTCCAAAAATACAATCAACGGAGGTCTAAACAACACCACGCTAATATTGCATTTTAGCACAGTAACGCACTACATATAAATGTTCATTTTTAAGAGAATAACTGCCCAACAAAGTTTGAGTATGTAAACAAACTAGCCCCCATTTTGAGTAGTGGCGACGCACTTAACAGTCACAAATACACTATTTTGAACTTCTAAAATGGTGAGTGCCGACCTCTCCAATAGGACATTTGGAATCAGACAGGCATGGCGGAAAATGATGGTGTAGTAGGCGGCAAACTCCACGACAGACACAGCCATAGGCTAATGTCGGTGATAGTAATATGCAAAGTTCAATGGCTGAGTCCGTCTATGCTGACGATCATGTACGTTGCGTTGGAAAAAGAGCTCACATGTCTCTTAACACTACTGGCATCAAGACCTACTCCACTTCTGCTGCTGTTTGTCACCTCTGGGAGCAACGGTGCCAGGTCTAGCAGGTGAGAGGTCCCCTGCCTTCTCGCCAGAGGAGCTGGCACCGAAGGTCATCTCCCCGTACGGCCAGCTCTATGGCTCACCATGGGAATCTGTTTAAGTGTTTTTTTCCATTAAATCAGGCTACAATGTCCCTTTGACTTTCTGAGCAAAGTGTAGTTCGTGATGTGAACTGTCATATTTCTTTTTTTCCTTACAGAGGACCATGATGTTGTGGATTTCTAAGCGTTTTACAGTGTTAAAAAACAAGATTGGTACGTGGTGTGCATTTAAAGCCCTAGATTCTAATTGGTGTGTATGTAGAGATATACCTATGTATATGTTTGAATTACATGTGCTACATTGAAAACTCACATCATGGAGATTAGAAAATACATTATATACTCTTTACAACTGTACATAAAAGTGTTTTCTGTACAAACCAAATGAAAATGATGTTTGCTATATGTATTGTCCAATAAATCCCTCAGGCTAGATCCGGGTAATCCAAACAGTTGTGTGGGATCTACTAGTAGCTCTCAGACACCTACAGAGTAGCACACGGTCTTGAAGTCACGTACACTGCAGACAATGAACTTATCACATGCTCGTGTGACCAAAAGTTGTCCGTGGGTCATAATTTGGTGATTAGGTGATGCGTGACTAGAGTAGTACCAAGTACGCTATGTGCGCTTTCATTTTCAATGCGTAACTTATTATGTCGGAAAAATTGCTTCCTCGGGGATTTAGGCTGATCGAGAGAGGCCTTACTAGAGGGGTATTAAAGGAAAGGTATTACAGGGCGCGGTCTTGTACTTGCGGTTTGTCTTGTACTCGGCGCGCTTGGGTTCCCGCGTTACCTTAGTGCCTTCTTACTCGGTCCTGGCAGTAAAAACAACATACATCCAATGACCTGCATTGGGTAATCCTAGAAAGCCTGACATAATAAGGTACGCATTGAAAATGAAAGCGCACATAGCGTACTTGGTACTACTCTAGTCACGCATCACCTAATCACCAAATTATGACCCACGGACAACTTTTGGTCACACGAGCATGTGATAAGTTCATTGTAGCACGTAAAAAACCACACGCTCGAAATATTTGTTAAAGTGAGCTTGGAATGTCTGCAGTGTACATGCAACCACAAAGCGGCCACAAATTATAACTTTTCTCACCATAGACCACGCACAGAGAGAGTATAATGTTAGAACTATGGGCACTTCAATACAGTATTAGTCAATTCTTTTCTGCCCACCGAAGTATGACAAAGGAAGAGTTGACGCCTGAAATGAGTATGATGAAAAGTATTGCCATTTTCTAGTTCCTTACAAATATAAGGGTACTATTGTACATAATTATGTGTTTTCCCATACCCCATCTCCCTGTTTGTTGCTGTTTGTGTGTATGTTCTCTATTTTTGCAGGTACAATGAAACCTTAATCCACGAAGAATCAGGTCAATAACCCTTTATTCTTCTCACAAAAAATTATTTTTTCACTATTTATTCACCCCCATTGGTCCTGACGAAAGCCTATAGATCCTCTGACTACCAAAGGCTGAAACATGTTGACCTCTTTTTAAACCCTATATACTAAGTGCACTTGAATCCCTTACCAATTCAAAGAGTGCACCAAACTTTTTATTCATAGTCCGAATCCAGACTTATTAAATTGCCTCTGTCTGGCTGTCCGGACTTTTTATAACGACACCACCACTAGACCCCCCACTTTCCACGATCACTACTGCCTTAAACCTAAGGCAAAACCTCCTGGTGGAGGGTGCACAATACAAAAAATGACTCGATGATTACGCACGCACGTGTAAAAAAGCGGGAACACAGTATATACCGCTGAAGAGAAATTACCAACATACACGTGTATGAGGGTCATATTTGTTGGGAGATACCAGTTCCTCGACTTGTGAACCCAAGGTTTAAGCAGGACAAGTGATCCTTTCCCCCTTCTGATTATAAAAGTTAACTACGGAGACTGAAAGGATTCTCACTCTGCCTCCCCCATCCCTATGATTATACACATTTGTGTTACAGCCAGTATTGTTCCCATCAACATTAAGGTTGGCCCTTTTCCAATGAGCAAGAACAGTTTTTGAAGGTGTAGGTTTTGCACAATGTGTATGATGATGTGCTTTACCTATTCATTTGTTCAAAAAGATCCCACCTGATTCCGGCTAACAACCAAAGGACTGTTCTGAGCAGACAAAAGGATGTCTCTTTTGTCATGGGGGACAGTTGTACAGAAGAGGCCAATAGTCTTTATTGTGTCAGGTTTGGTGCTCCTTCACTGTTGTGGGTGATGTAATGGTAGCCCTATCACATGTGGCATAGCATGCTAGATACTTATAATACAGTGGATGTACCAAACGTCACATTGGTAATTTGGAAGTCTACGCAAACAAGAGTGAGCATGTGATCCAAAATGACTAGTGATATCAGAATTAATGACTACATTTTGGAATAAAAACATATCCAAATTGTGTTTAGCAGGTGTGGCTGGTGACATTTGAAAGTAGTAGGGGGTAAAAGTTCTTGGTGACTCACCTGTAATGAGCGAGAATAGCAAGCAAGCACGGCTGCTAGAAGGGGCGCAAAAATCTTGAAAAAGAGTTGGAAAATAGTGCATTTACAAGCAATTTTGAGACAGCAAGAAGGTTAATAGGACAATTGTGAAAATATAGTTATGACATCAATAAAGATATTTCATGTGATAATGATGTAGGTAGCTGCTCATTCAGTATATCATCAGAACTAGATTGCTTTACGAATCAACCTCCTTTGAGGGGACCATACATCGTCTGAGTCAGATCATCCGAGAATTCGGGTGTAACAAACTGCACGCCACATGCCCTGTTGGACTCCCTTGACCAATGGCAAAATAGAGCAGTCCAAATACGGCTTTGCCTGGTTCCTCTCCTGCCCCACACCACCACTGTCCTGGTGTCACCTCATAAATGAATGTGAAGCCTTTTGCCCAAAGCAAGAAGCATGTCAATCCTGCAAAGTTCTTTAGCCCAGACAAGATTCTGCAGGGATTTTTAAAACACATGTGACTTATCTGGTGTAACTACAATTCTCACCTCCCTCAACTTACATCATATGGAAGAGGACGTCTAGCCAGAAGAAAAATAACAAAACCGTGCATCAAGGAGAGGGTGGTATGTTATGGCAGTGTACTAAAATGTGAGATCCTCACTGCTTACGAGTAACTCATGGGGTTTGCACAGTGTCCCTCTTATATGAGGCCGGCCAGTGTTTCTGAGAGGAAGGTAGGTTTGTAGAGAATGCCTCAGATGTGGGACAGGCCTGTGCCTCTGAGAGCATTTTAGTCCCTCAAATGACAATCTCATGCCACAGAGACGTATAGGGTCGGACCACAGAATAGCAGCTACCCAGTTGTCTGCCACCTGCTCTCACAATAACACCACTTTTCAAATGGACTAATACAGCTGGTTTAGACATGGCAAGGGACCCCACCCTTCTCCTCTCCACCTCAACCTATCTACCTTTCATCTTCCTCCCCCAAAGTTCTCTTCTCCACTCCAAATAAATACAGAAGCTGCAAGTGAACCCTCCCTCCCCGCAAATATATACGAATCACTAGTAAGGACTTGCGGCCAGCCGTTGAGTCAGTGAAAAATTTTAGTCTCCCTCCCCCACCCCCGGAATCTTATGTGATTGAAAGCTGACCACTCATTAACTACTTTCAGAGATACTGTAACGTTTCATTGCCTCATGCCTGACAGACCACGATCTCTAATCGTGGCATGTGCCAGGCTTTGGTACTAATTGGCATCTGAGAGGGTGGCCTCCTAGAGGTCAGCATAGGAAGTCCGCCATTCACTGGCAGCACCTGGCTGAAATGGCCAGCAGTGGTAGGGGTCATCAGAAGTACTGACCTGTAAGCAGGGGTGTCTCATACTACTTTGCTTGAGATTTGTAAGTTGCCTAGTTGAACATGATGTGCTAAATCAGAGTTTAAATGTCACGAGCCCGCAAACCTCAGCCACTTTCTGTCTCTGAGTTTACTCCAAAGAACCTAAAAAGAATGCAGTCAAATGCTGCAACAACCCAATAAGACCTTCAGTGCAGCAAGAGGTGCTTTGGTGCTTTGGTGCCTTCTTGGTGACATATTGTGCACCTCATGCCTGCTGCTTGTCTTAAAGATTAAAGATAGCGCATCGAAACACATCAGAACACTCTGAACAACTGCCCAGGCGATGGTTACCCCTCCCTACAAAAGCATCATGCAAAATAACCACACATTACACTGACATGACTTACACTAACATTTGTAATAAATAAAGTGAGATTAAAAAGGTACTTACCCATGGGTGGCACCGTGTGTTTCCTCCTCGGTGTTCTTCTGAAGACAGTCTTTGGCAAGAAGAGCTCCCAGTGTCTGACATCAGAGAATGATGTGTTGCGCTCTCACATCCTCTCAAAATGCAATCTCTCTCTCTCGTCATACTCCTCAACACCTGCTCCGCACGCAAACACGCCGTCGAGCTCTGGGATCCGCTCGACACCTCCGCCCCAGACATGGCCTTCCTGACCGAGACCTGGTGGAACGACTCCTCGGCGCCCGACATCGCCATAGCCATCCCGGACGGCTACAAGATCACCCGCAGGGATCGCGCCAACGGAATCGGAGGGGGAATAGGCATCGTCCATAAGTCCACCCTCAAGGTCGCCACCCACGCAGACGACACCCTCAACACAGCCGAACACCGGCACTTCCAGATCCACACCGACCCCAACACCAGCCTCAGACAAACACTTATCTACAGACCACCCGGACCCCGAGCTCAATTCAGCGACTCCATCGCCGACCTCGCCAACACCCACGCACTCACCTCCATGCACTACATCCTCCTCGGGGACCTGAATTTCCACCTCGAGAACAACAACAACGCCAACTCCGCCACCCTGATAGACAACCTCGCCAACCTCAGACAGTGGATCGACGACTGCGCCAACACCCTCGCCCCACTCAAGAAACCCTCCAACAACCATGCCAGGAAGAGAGCCACCTGTTTTACTGACGAGCTGCAGACCTCCAAACGTGCATGCCAGAAACTGGAGAAGATATGGCTCCACAAACACGCTCCAGACAACCACACAGCCAACAAGGACGCCACCCGCAGACATCACCACCTCATCAGATTAGCCAAGAGATCCTCCTTCAAAGACCACCTGGATAACAATGCACACAACAGCAAATAGCTCTTCAGCATCGTAAAGGAACTCTCTAACCCCAGCGCCAATTCCAACGACATACCACCCCGACAAGAACTGTGCGACTCACTAGCCATCTTCTTCCACCGCAAGATTGCTAACATCCATGACAGCTTCAACACCATGACCACCCCGACTACGCCAGACCCCACCTCCCCTGTGAACACCACCAGCGCCAACCGACTGACCTCCTGGTCCAAAGTCAACGACGACGAGACACGCAAGGTCATGAACTCCATCCACTCAGGATCTCCGTCAGATCCGTGCCCACACCACGTATTCAACAAAGCAGACGCCGCCATCGCACCCCAACTACGGAAGGTCATCAACATCTCCTTCGAAACAGTGACATTCCCGGAAAGCTGGAAACACGCCGAAATCAACGCCCTCCTCAAGAAGCCCAAGGCAGACCCCAAGAACCTCAAGAACTTCTGGCCCATCTCCCTTCTCCCGTTTCCGGCGAAGGTCATCAAGAAAATCGTCAACATGCAACTGGCCCGCCACCTGGAAGACAACAACATCTTAGACCCGTCCCAGTCCGGATTCAGATGCAACCACAGCACCGAGACGGCCCTCATCACCGCCACAGATGACATCAGGCGTCAACTAGACAACGGCGAAACATCAGCCCTCATCCTTCTGGACCTGTCAGCCGCCTTCGCCGCGTTCTGCCATGGCACTATAAAGACACGGCTCCTAGAAGCCGGAACCCAAGAGAAGGCCCTTGACTGGACCACATCCTTCCTCTCCGGCAGAACTCAGAGCGTCCGCCTCCCGCTCTTCCGATCCGAGGCCACCGACATCATCTGCGGCATCCCCCAGGGCTCATCCCTCAGCCCGACACTGTTCAACGTCTACATGGCCCCCCCCTTGCAGAAGTGGCCCGCCAACACGACCTCAACATCATCTACGCCGAAGACACCCAGCTCATCCTCTCCCTCACCAAGGACCCACACACCGCCAAAACCAACCTCCACGAGGGAATGAAGGCCGTTGCCGACCAGGATGAGGAACAAGCGCCTGAAGCTGAACTCGGACAAGACAGAGGTACTTATCCTCAGACCCAGCCCCTCAGCCTGGGACGACTCCTGGTGGCCGACCACACTGGGAACAGCACCGACACCCACCGACCATGCACGCAACCTAGGATTCATCCTCGACTCCTCCCTCTCCATGTCTAAACAGGTCAACGCCATCTCCTCCTCCTGCTACAACACCCTCCGCATGCTCTGCAGGATCTACAAGTGGATCCCGACCGAAACAAAAAGAACGGTGACACAGGCCCTCGTCAGCAGCAGACTGGACTACGGTAATGTACTCTACGCAGGAAACCCAGCCAAACACCTACGATGACTACAACGCATCTAAA
Organism: Lissotriton helveticus; assembly: GCF_964261635.1. Lineage (NCBI taxonomy): Eukaryota > Metazoa > Chordata > Amphibia > Caudata > Salamandridae > Lissotriton > Lissotriton helveticus. Next base: position 1,065,526,359 of record NC_136067.1, on the reverse strand, counting down.
CGCCTCCACCCGACTGATCGTCAACGTCCCCCACCGTAGCCACATCACCCCCCACCTGAGAGACCTACACTGGCTCCCCGTCAACAAGAGGATCACCCACGCACACAAAGCACTCCACAACACCGGACCAGCTTACCTTAACCGCAGACTCAGCTTCTACACCCCCACCCGCCAGCTCTGCTCCGCCAGCCTCGCCCTCGCCGCTGTTCCCCGCATCCAACAAACAACCTCTGGCGGCAGATCCTTTTCCTACCTCGCCGCCAAGACCTGGAACACTCTCCCTACCCACCTACGGCAGACCGAGAACCTGCTCGCCTTCAGAAGACTCCTCAAGACCTGGCTCTTCGAGCAGTAGCGGCACCCCCTCCCCTCAGTGCCTTGAGACCCTCACGGGTAAATAGTTCGCTCTACAAGTACTCTGATTGATTGATTGATTGATTGTCTCTCTCTGCACTGCCCACCCCACCCCACCCCAACCTAGATTGCATGTTCTTAAATTCCTTGTCTCTTCCTCTGTACCCTTCGCGTTCTCTCAGAATGAAGTACCCCTATCATTGCTGGAACTCAGGGACTGCAATTCTCAGAACCCAGTGTTTCCCCATCTTCCTCTCAAAATACACAGCCGCACCTTATCCGTTTGATAAACAGTGCCCCACTGCTCTCATAAATCATTATCTTGCCCTCTTCTTCCCAGATTGCAGTTTCTGCCTCCTCCCTATCACAATCCAATGTTCTTCACTCTTCATCCTCCTTTGATAAACCAATGTCACTCGCACTCTCCTTACAAACAGAATCCAGTGTCCTCCTCTGGATTTGGTAAAGGCAATTCTGAATTAATTCAGAAATGTTGAATTTGTTTAATATGAGAAGATCAGAAATGAGTGTAGGGGGCGTGGAAGAGTTTCTCGCCGCTCCTGAGGGCACGGTTTGTAGCCTGACAAACTCACTTTACATATTAGCGACAAGCATCGAGACAAGTGAGTAACAGGTCGACTGGATTCATATTAAAATGATTGCATTTTAAGGAATGGATGCAGCGGTTTATGTCCTGATAAATCAATGGCTTAAATTTTATTGCTTGCGTTTGAAAGCGGCTAGTTGCAGCAAACCAGACCAGTGTGTTTCTCACTTCCAAGTGCAAGCAGCAAAATGTAAGCCATTTCTCAGGGTCACTGATAGAATATCGATGCGAAAAATATCCCCATACACAAATATTGAGTCATAAATATCAATGTCAAAAATATCGCCATCCTATATTTATAATGATAAGTATAAAAATATTCGAAACAAAATATCTATGTAAAAAATGTCGATGTACAAAATATCGATTTTTTTACATATGTAAAAAATAATGTTAAATATATTAAATAATACATTTAACTTTAAAATATACACATATATGTAATGTAATATATATATATATTTACTTTAAAACAAATAAACTACTAATTTTAATTTCATTTAAAATTTTATAAATATATATAAATTTACAAATATATCTATATATATATATACATACACCTATAACATAAAATTAAATAAAAAAATTATATTATAAATTAAAACATTAGAATATTTAATAGGCTTTAAGCTTAAATGTTGCACTCCATTAAGTGCAACAGTAGGGAAAGTGTTGGATAGCGGAGGGGTAAACCTGACTATTCCCACTCCAGTGAGTGCAACAGTAGAGAAATCATTGGATAGGGGAGGGGTAAAAATAATTATTCTCACTCCAATGAGTGCAACAGTACAGAAAGTGTTGGATAGCGGAGGGGTACAAATTACTATTCCCACTCCAGTTAGTGCAACATTAAGAAAAGTGTTGGATAGCAGAGGGATAAAGATTTATATTCCCATTCAAAATTAAAATCAAACAAAATATCAACTACAACACAAAAGATTTTAAAAAACAAAAAAAGAAAACATAGAAAAATATATTTTTTTTACAAAAGATAAAAACATATTATAATGTTAAGGAGATCTAACAAATACCTAGAAAGATTTGTTTTCAAATGTTTTTAAATATTTAACAAACAAATAACTATTTTTAACAGAAGTTATTTATGATCGAAAACATTCATTATTACATAAATGTAATCTTTTTCATTTGCTACCCTATAACACCACACAATTCACAACACACATCATAATTAACATAATTAATTATCAATTGAAGAAATATAATTAAGTAAAAAACTAATAAAAACACATAGTAAATTATTTTACTCCCCAAACGTTACCCCTATAAAACCGAAACCCACACACAAAATAATAATAAACTATTACCCTAAATATTTATGAATTGATTACTTCATATTAATGATCATCTAATTATTAATTAATTAAACATAAATAACTTTCCACCCTCTATCCCAATAAACACCACAACCCACACCTTAAAATCCTAACACAATTTCTGTAACTAATTTAACATTAATAATATAATATCAATTAACAACAAATTATTGATTAATTAAAAAGATATTACTTCCTAACCTGTACCATTATAAACCCCACAACTCAAATCTATAATTACACAATTGCTATGTTTACATTTTAAATAATTAATTAGCAATAATTAACAAATATTTATGAATTAATATAAAAAAAATTACTTCCCACCCTATTCCCCGATAAACCCCACCACCCGCTCCTAAAAAACATAACACAATTAACATAATGAATTACCAATTAATAAGTTATTAATAATTAACAAGAAATTAGTAAATAATTAATAATACATTAATTCCCACGATATACACTATAAAATATAAAATAAATCAATAATAATACAAAAGAATATTAATATATTTATTGTAATCAAATTACTTTCCACCCTAATCCCCTATAGACACACAACCCACCCCTAAAAAAAGACACAATTAAAGTAATTACCAGTTAATTGATTAATAATAAATAACAAACAATTAATAAATAATTAATAATACATTAATTCCCACAATTAACACTATAAAATGTAAATTAAATACATATTAATAAATACAAAATATTAATACATTTATTATAATTAAATGACTTCCCACTCTATTTCCCTATAAACCCACAACCCGCTACTAAAGAAATTACACAATTAACATAATTACCAATAAATAAATTAATTAATAATAATTAACATCCAGTTAATAATTAATAAGAAATTAATTAACACTATAAACTCCCAATGTAATCAATATTAATAAATACACAATAATAATTAATTTATTGTAACTAAATTACTTCTCACCCTATTCTCCTATAAACTCACAACCTGCTACAAAACTAAAAAACACACATCGTTTTTTTAATTAATGACTACTAAAAATGTAACACATATATTAAAAAACAAAAGCAATACTTTTAGAAAACATATGTTCACATACTTTTAAAATACATACTAAAATACATAACTCTAATAAAACATAGATATTTCAAACAACTTTATTTTTGTAAACTATATTAATGACTTCAATATTTTCAGAAACGATATTTCTTACCACCAAGTCGATATTCTTGACCACGATATTCTTGCTGTTGATATTTCTGCATCATGATATTAACAACTCGACATTAGTGTATGTCGACATTTAAAACTCAATATTCTGTCTGGGCACCATTTCTATTTCATATATAATCAAAGCTTTAGAATTAGTAAAAAATAAAGATCTTTAAAAAAAACGCGTTGCCTTATAGTCCAAAAGCATGGCGTATTAATCATACCCATGTCTCGACCAGCTTATTAATCGTACTAATTAATGCCTCATTTTACAGTGATAGAGGCATTTCATGTGCTGTAAATCGGCAAAGCTTCAAATCACTCCTAACTGATGTAAACATTATTTCAGCAGGACACTCGTGTTAGCCTTTTTAGTGTCCAAAAGTGACAAGAATGCTACGCCAAGTTCCGGAGATACACCCTATGGGTGAACATATGCGCCAATCCACGAATATATCTTCGAGATTTACCTTCTCAGACAGACTGCAGATATCAACAGCAGCATGAAAAATACATTCTTGCGATAAGTTTGAAGAGGAGGAGGGAGACAGACTGAGGGAGAGCAGAGGCTTGAAGGTGGAGAGGGGAGAGAGTGAGAGGGAGCGGGGCTTTGGAGATGGAAGAGAGAGAGAGGTTGAGACTTGAAGATGGAGGAGAGAGAGAGACTGGAGGGAGAGTGGAGTCTTGGAGCTGGGGGAGAGAGCAGAGTATGAGGTGGACGAGAGAGGAGCTGCGGAGGAGTGGAAACTCAGAAGTGCATTGTTGACCTTCTTGCTTTCTCACCTTTGCTTGAAAGTGCACCATTTGCCAACTCTAAAAAAAGAGTTTTGTCAGGGTCGCTCCCTCGCCTCAGGGCACTCTTCCCCAGCGTTTACGCCCACCACTTTCAAATGTCACCAGCCACCACTGCTACTACGCCATTGTCACACTGCACAACCCTTGGAACAGTCAGCCATATTTATTTTTAATAAAATTGCAATGAGTTTAACTCATTCTATTGCCCCTTCAAACCAATGAAAAGTAACTGTCAGTCGCCCTGCTCAGCCTCCTTCAGTCTCTCAGTGGCCGCACCGGTGCTGGCGTTTTTGGACGATCTATCCCAGCACTACACCGGAATCAGGAGCACCTGTCAAGTGTTGTGCAGCATGCTGGGGTGAGTTATTTCTAGTATTTGAAGTCCCTCATCTGTGCGACAAATTTGGAGTCAAACTGATGGAGAACAGAAGGAATAGAAACTAGCCCTTTCCACTTCTGAAAGGACCAGCTGACTTATTTGCATTTCTTTTCTTTGCTTATTTGGATATATTTCCATCTCCGTTACTGGAAATCCTCTAGATGCCTTCCGACAGTGGGGCATTTTTACCTCTATCATGGCATGGCTTTAAGAGGCGGGGTGATAATTATAGCTCTAAATGTGGCAGACTGCAGTGAGTCCACCGACCACCCACTTACTTTGAGTTCAAACATTTTATATAAAAGTTTTCCATACACAGTTGAAAAAAAACGCACACGTTTTTCCAGATATTCTTCTGTTCGCTGCTGCATCAAATCTCCCCATTCCATAACAGGTCTGGCCAAATGGAGACCGGGCTCGGTTACTTAAGCAGCACAATTATACGGGCCATGTTTTCTGCTGACAGAACATTATGCCTCCAGTCACCTTTACACACGAGATCATGCTGTTCAGAAAATGATATTGTTTAATATAACACATTTATTTGTAAAGCACACTTATCACCCAGGGGTCTCAAGGCGCTGAATGACAAATGTTTATTGTTACCCTACTCAATAGTGCTCATTTCATCAACCTCAGATGGATGAAAGGCTGAGTGGACCCACCGGGATTTGAACCTGTGACCATGAGGTCGAACACAGTCCCCTGCAGTGGATGCATTAGTCCACTAAGACATCGTTTGTAAAGGTGACCGAAGGAGCAAGATTGATATTGCAGTGAAAGAGAGGGCATACATTGCCCTGGATGGGAGGGAATACATTGCTCCAGGATTTATAGCAAGCCCAGAATTTCGACGAACAAATTGGAAATTTTTAGTTAGGAATCTGAGGCATTGACATTAGCAGAGGTGAGTCTGGGTTCGGTGAGGTTCGGGGAGCGTTGCTGTTGTTAACCGACCCTTACCGAACCCAGCCTCGCCTTTTTTCAGGCCGAATCCAAATCCTACTTCTTCCCCTCCCCCCCCCCACTAAACTAACTGCAATCTGCATTTCCAACCACGGTTCGTTTCAAACTACTTTTGCCCAGAAGTGCGGCTGGTGTTGTTTAGTCGACTTTCCATGGCTCGTCAGGACTGCGACTTAAGCCTGCCTCACCACAAGAACATGGGCTTGCAAGAGGAGGGGAAAGAGACAGGCCGGCCAATCAGCCCAGCCCGGCAATGGCAGAATTGGCCAACCACTCCATGGCTTTACAATAAGCCATTATAGTGATTGGTCATTGCTCCGTTGAGCAGACCCTCCCACCCTGCGGTGCCATGTGTAGAACTCTGCGCCAAAGGCCGGCTATACTAGACCTGGCAATCACGCCCTGCAGCCAATCCAGAAGCTGATCTCTTGCCGAGAGCAGCGCTAGGATTGGTGTGAGTAGGCAAACTCTCCATTAATTAAGTGACCAGGGGTCTGCGGTTTTGAGCAACCCCCACTCACTCAATGTGGTGTGAAGAGAAGCCTGTGTATAGGAGAGTAGGATCTGCTTACTATGGTTACCCCCACTTTTTGCTGGTGTTTCACTGTTTTTCGACTATAGTCTGGCTGGGGCCCTGCTGTACAGGACCCCTCCTAGCTGCTTCCTCTCTAAATTGATTGCATGTACTATAGGTATACTCCAGTTTGGTTACTGTGGTACCCTTGTGAGTCCCTAGGATATGGTACACTAGGTACTAAGGGCATAGGCACCCCAAAGGCCTACCAGGGGCTGCAGCATGTATTATGCCACCCCTGGGAAGCCTCCCAAAATGACACCACAGGACTGCTACTGCAGCCTGCCCAAGGTGGTGCATGCCCCCCTTACTAAGATATAGGTTACCTATATCTACCTTTAAATCACTGACACATATAAAGCTATTAGTCACTCCTATGGCAGGCCTTATCAATCCTGATGGCAGAGTGCTTGGTTTTGTGTGAGAGGGTGCCCATGCATGAGCAGGACCCCTCTGCAGCTTACGGAATCTATTCTCTGAAGCTGTTCTGTGATGCAGCCAGACCATATACTCTTAAATGCATTATAACCTCGTGTTAAATGCTAACTTTGGAATGGATGCAAAGAAACATGTTGTGTTTGGTGTGAAACACTTTGGATCCTACCCTATCGCCAGTCTTGGCTGCAGGGGTAGAATTCCATCCTTCTAGAGGGAGAGACGTATACATGCTGGTCTGTCCGGTAATAGTTTAATCGTACCCCAGCATCACATTACTTTTTGCCTTTCCCCAATATTTTTTATGACCTGTTGTTGGTTGATTTAGGACTCTGGGCACTTTATCACTGCTGATCAGTGCTTAAGTGAATGTGCTCTCTATTGTAAACTTGGTAAGATTGGCCTACACTTGTTCAGCATATTTAATTTACCTATTGGTCCCTTGTACAGTGGTATCCATATACCCAGGGTCTATAAATTAAATGCTACTGGTGGGCTTTCATCGCTGCTTTGGGCACCCACCTACGTAGCCTTTCAATCCTGCCTCAGGCCTCTGCCACTGAGGGCCTGCACGTGCAGTTTACTGCCGCTGTGATGTGGCATATAAAGTGGTTGCCATATCTGCAACTCCCCTTTTACTACATATCAGTCATCCCTAAAGTAGGCCCTAACTAGCCCTATGGGCAGGGCCCGGTGTAGGTAAAAGGTAGGACATGTGACTTAGTTATGCGGCATGTCCTGGTAGTGACAAATAGCCTATTTGGTTTCTCACTTTTCTGAGGCTGCCCTCTGATAGGGTTGCATTGGGGTTTCCCTGATATGTGCTTCAGTGGTAATTCCTGACATGAGAGCAGTAGCGTGACCCTGTTATGTATGTTTGGAATAGTAGTGATAAATCCTGCTTATTGGTGAAAGCAGATTTATTATTACCATTTTAGAAATGCCACTTTTAGAAGTGGGCATTTCTGTGTGCTATGTGTCTTTGTGTCCTGCCTGGATGTGTATTGACAGTCTGGTTCTGACTGACAGGGGAGAGGGGATGTGCATTCAACCCAGCTGGGCCCTGGGGGGTGTTGAGTTGTGTCCTTCCCTGCCTGGGTGACTCAGCGCTAGGCTGGATAGACCGTGGCTGAATTTAGAGTAGTGGGAGGAGTTTTACCTTGCACCTGAATAGGCCTGGTCTGCATTTGAAGTGGTGGAAGGAGTGGCACCTGCACCTGAATAGGGCTGGGCCTGCCTTCTATTATGACGGCCCCTCCCCCCTGTGGTGTGTCTGGGGTCACTTACACTGGGGTCGCTTACACTGTGAATAGGGGGGTGTTGTGCACTTGTGTTTTTTAAAGTGCCCCCAGAACAAAAACATTTGGACTATAAGTAAAGGGCCTGTGACCCCATGAAAAGGAAGACACTGAATGGGATGAGGCAGGCTGCTGGATTACCAGGAGGAGCCGCCTTGGGACTGAACTGTTCTGAGCGGGCTGATCTACTACCTACTGGGCTGAGAGAAAGACAACCACTGTGTTCTGAGATCCTTGTGCTGGCCTGCCTGACTGCGCCCTGCTAGCATGTCCCCAGTGCTCTCCCATGAGTGCTGCTGTGCCCCTGACCTGGCCAGACTTGAGCACATTGTTTCTTCGGGCTCTTGGCCCTGAATCTGGGCTTCGGACACACAGGGCATATTTGCCTGAGCGCCAGGTGTGGGCTCATATTGACGTGGAGCGCTTTGTTTTTCCGCGTTCAGAGGCGCTGTGTCTTCCTGACAGAGGCATATGGTGGGGGCTGGGTTTATTCACAGAGCCTGAAACGTGGGCTTACTCTAATGTGCAGCAGGAGATGCTGCAGATTCAAAGCCGGGTCGGGAACCTACCCTATGTTATTGTGCCAGAATGAGGGTTGCTCTCTACCCCCAACAAAGCTGTGAGAAGGGGTCGCGGCTCGCTGCCGCCCAGCAGGAAACCCATGTAGGTGCCGGAAGCCAGGGAGAGGCAACAAGCTGCATAGCTTAGCCTGGTTGTGGTTGGACCAAGCGGGACAGCGAACCAGGAAGAAGTCGGAGCCCCACGGGCTCCCACACGGCAGAGGAAGCAGAGTCTCATGGGCTCCAATCAGCTGTGGGCCACTGGGAGAAACAATCGGTTGTTGGCATTGAGGTCTCGTCGAGGAGACCAAGGGGAGCCCAAAAGTGGTCCCAGGGAGATTGCCACAGAGAGGTCCCGGTGAGTAGTGCCTACGGAGGCAGGCACATCTGTCCCCTCACTCTCCTGTACAGGTAGTTGGGACTGTGTCTGTGAACCTTTGGGCAGCCTTTCTATAGTTGCTCACACTTCGTGCAGCCGGAGGCCGGATGTCTGCCCTCAGGGTACCTTGTACGGCTGGCCCAGGCCTGCTACACCCCGGGCTGCATTTGGGGTGGATTTGGAGGCCTCATCCCGAGGAGAGCAGCTCAGCTTCAGTGGACCAGAAGGAAGCCTCAACAGAGACCCCAGTCTGGCTGTTGCTGGAAACACCAGGCGGATTGGTGTTGGGGTGCAGTGCCCTGTGTTCTGGTATTTACTGAAAGAACCAATGCACGGTAGCCGCAGTGTTAACTACTGCCTCTTATTCCTTGATGGGGGATGTGTGTAATCTTGGCACTGCATGGGTGATTCTAGTGATACTTGCAATACCCTTAGTGGTATTTATTCACAGTTTCCATACTGATCTTGCTATGGTGAATGCGCTACAGATAATGTGTATGCATAAGGTGTAATGCTCAGTACAGTCATACCAGTAGTTACTGGTTATACCTAACTGTAATGTCTATGACAGTGGCCCGATTGTCCAAGTGATTTATGTAATCCCTGTTAAGTCATGACCATTGCCTAGTGGCACAGTAATATATGTGATTGTGATCTAATGTGTTTTTACGTATAATACAAAGGATATTTTTATATATCCTTTCCGTGGAATCTCTTTTGTGATGTGCCTAATGTGTTACTGCTGTGTGAGTGTGTTGTGCTAATGCTTTACACATTGCCTCTGGGATAAGCCTGACTGCTCTGCCAAGCTACCAAGGTGGTGAGCAGGGGTTATCTTGGGTGTGTAACTCCCTTATCCTGACTAGAGTGGTGGATTCTGCCTGACTTAGGTGCTCAACCTAGCCAACCGGAAACCCAATGTTTAACAATGCCCATTACAATCACATTTGACTACCTATATGAAAGACAACAAAGGCTCTCTTTCTTCTCCACAAATAGTATGGGCAGCTGCAAAAGTCACCATTAGGTGACAAGTTATGAGAGATTCTGCCATAGCCAATAAACGTGGAACAGAGCAACAGACCATTCTGGAAAATGATACTGAAACCCTGACTCATGCTCATTTTACGAATCCAATTGAAGCTTACAGATGTAGATTGGAGAAGGCTAAGATGGAGCTTAATAAACTATATACTTTGAAAGCAGAATATATGTTACATAGACTAAAGGACTAAAGGAGAAAAAGCTGGCTGTTTACTAGCGGCACAATCAAAACAAAGAGAAGTTATGACAGCTATTCCAGTCATCTATAACTCTGAAGGTAAGCTAATAACTGAGACGCAGGCAATTGCTAAATCATTTGCAGATCATTATACAAGGTTTCTTAGCTCGGAGGCTGATGATGACTACATCAAAATACAGGAATTCTTCAACAAAATAAAACTTCCTGTCTCCATTAACTGGATCGACTTATACTAGGGGGTGAAATAACAAAAGATGACACTGCTCAAGCAATCTCCAATCTCCCATACAATAAGGCAGTGAGAGAAGAAGGTTTTCCTGAACTATTTTACTGTTAGGTAAAACCAGAAGCAATAGATGCCCTTTATGAATCCTATAAAGAAGCGGAGTAAAGTGGTAGGCTCTTCTTACGCTCAAATAGAGCTATCATAATGGTCCCTGTGAAAGATTCATTATACTGTGGCAATTTATCTTCCGATTTGCTTTCTGAATACAGATTTGAAGCTGTAAGCAACCATCCCTGCTAAAAGAGTCAAACAACTTATCTCTAAAATCATACATATCTCTCAAGTTGGCCTCAAGCCAAGCAGAAACTCTTGTTACCATCTCTGTACTTTGGCACACATTCTCTGGCTTCCAAGTATGCTTGAAAAGACAGAGTATCGTTATCCATAGATGTAGAGAAGGTCTTTGCCAGCATTGAGTCAAGATATATGTTCCGAACATTGTACAGGTTGGGATTAGGCAATGACGACTTTATATCTATTATCAATTGGCTAGACGAGACGCTGTCCGCACAGGTGAATTGTGGGGGTTTCCATTGAAAATCTTTTTAATGGCAAAGAGGAACCCACCAGTGTAGTTATTTATCACCCCTTTTATTCCTTCATGCCCTTGAACACCTGCCTGCAGCAATAAGACTGTGTTCACAGATTTTAGGCATTCCTTCACTAGAATGTGTTTAAAAATGCTTTAATATGTGGATTACATAGTACTCACACTTACTATTCAATTGACTTCAATCCCAACACTCATGTCTACCATTTCTGGCTACGAAGTCTATTGGAATAAAATGCTCTATTTAGTAGGCAGGATAATGTCAGCAGATACTTGAGGATTCCCAGTGCTACAATACTTACAAACCTGGGGTAAATTCAAGGGGGAGTTCTCTGGATTCTATAATCTCATAGTGCATAAACTACACTCATGCCCATTACTAGCACAACTCAACATCAAATGGAAAGGGATCATTAATGTAGTTTATTTCTATGAGGAATGGGCTGACTCCATTATGAACATGGATACGGGAATCAGAAAGGCCAAAATGAAATGTACTGTGTTCAAAATTCTTCATAACTGGTACTGTTCACCACAAAAACTAAAGGCAGCATGTTTACTACACCATTCTACCTTTTGGAGATGTCCCCCGGAGGTCTGCGATATACTACACTTTTTATTCCGAGGTCCAGTTTTGAAGGAATACTAGTCTTCTTAACTGAACTCTCTACAAAGAGCAACACACGTGCCCATCTCTTTAACAGATACATTAGTTCGATTGCATAATGTTACTGATTTCCAAAATCTAACAAACCAAAGAAGACGATTCATAGCTATCGCACTCACTGTAAAATAAATGTGTATATTACGACATTTGAGAGCAGCCCAACGTCCTACGCATGATGAATGGCATATTGAAATGTATAAAATGGCATCAAATGAAAAACACCTATACAGATTTTAAGATGTTGTTGGAATATTCATCCAAACTTGGAAACCTTTCTAGGCGATACACATTCTACTTCTGGTAATGCTTAAGATTTTTCTTCCTAATTAGGAAATACAATAAGGGAGTTCCTCCAACTTTCGTCTTCGTCGCTCCTTATTTACTCATCATAATTATTATTTGTATTCATAGTGTTATCATTAAGACTGTTGACGCTTTAGCCATTAATGCTGTTAATTTTTTGCTTAGGACTTACTGTTCACGTATTGGACATTGTTAAAGCAGTAGGGAAATCTCAATTTGAAATGTTAAATCTGTGGATTTACATGATATCTCTTCTATCGTCTAATTGCCATAATAGATGGTATAATGTATACTGCATAGTATTTAGATCATCTCCTCCCTTGTCTGCCTTCCTATTTCTTTCCAGGTCTTCTCTCTAAGATCTAATTCACAGCTTGATGCATTATTATTAATATCTTCTCTATTGTATCAATTGATAGCTGTATTATGTTTTTGTTTTTAGAAATCTGAGAAGTTAACATTTCATAGTATTATACTGTGTGAATATGATTTGATTTATTCTCTAAATTGCTTTTTGAAGTATTGTTTATATATTGGCATGTGTTGCTCAATAAAAACATACAACAACAAACAATGTAGTTATCTTGATCTAGGTCATTCAGAAAATGTGATCAGTGAGGTTAAGTCAGCTAGAAAGAGGGGATGTAGAATTTGGTGGCTTAAAATAGAGGCTCAGATTGAAAAAACAGCACATGGTCTAACAATGGAGATTAGTAACGTGAATGAAAACTCCTATGTGACCAGCTATCAGTTTAGCATCCACAGGGGGCAAATGCAACATTTACATCCAGGGCCACGTTTACTAATGTTTCATGCAACACAACACAGCAAGGTAACGTGCTGCACTGCGAAAAATGGAGAGACCAGAAATGTACCATATCTACTTTGATACATCTACATATCTACAATACTAGGGCCCACGTCAGCTATCTCCTTGCACTGTGTGTTCCCTATCGACAATGCAGGCACCCTTGCTTCATGGTGAAAGGGTGCCTGCGTTACAGACAGGATTGTTTTTGTACATGAAGGAAGCCTTTCCGCATAAAACCCGCCCTCAGAGGCGAGCTCCTCTTTCTATGTATGATGCAGATTGTGTCAAATTCAATGGGCAGATGCTCAGGAATGCCCATGCTACACCCGTGGAACACCTGCCACTATGAATTGAAGTGCAGTGCAGTTGCTGTGTTGCCATACATTTCTATACAAAATCATGCAGGGTGGTGCAAATCGCTCATTGCATGGCTTAGTATATATAAATTAAGGACTCGTGTTACCTTGCGTCCATGCAGGGACCGTGGAAGTCCTTAGGAAATCTGGGGCTTAACTTTTAGGAAGTGCAGTTTTTCTAATGTTTAAGTTAAAAGCCAAGAAAGCGGAGATAAAATGATCTCCCTATTACCTAGCTGTCGCTAACACCAGTTAGCGACAGCTAGTAGGAGATAGCGACCATCTTGGGCCCCACTTTGCATGTCAGTGATATTTATCACTAATGACATGCAAAGTGGGCGTGCCAAGATGTTAGCGACTGTCTAACATCGCTATCTCCTATTACCAACTTTTGGAGATATTCGCGCTAAGCGCGAATATCTCCAAAAGCTAACACCTGCCCTGAGCAGTTCTTAGCCATGTTATCCAATGGGAGGTGGATAACATGGCTAAGAGCATTAGCTCGGTAATGCATGAATATCGCTGACTTTTCAGCTATGTTCATGCATTGCGGCCGTTTTTCATCACATTTGCGATAAACCTTGGTAATACCAAGGTTTATCTGCGATAAAAATCGCCGCAGCTCAGCGGTAAAATTTTGTCTCTAACCAAGCAATAGCGATAATTATCGCTATTGCTTGGTAATATGCCCCTGAGTTAGAAAGGAAGGGTGACATTTGCTATCATTTCACATAGCATGAAGCAGGAAGGGGACTTCCTGCACTGCGTTGTGTGAAAAGGAACGGGCAGAAATGAAGATATTTCTCCTTGCTACACCTCCGTCACGGTTTAGAAGTTTTTGTATATCTGGATATGCATGAAAATACATGGGTGGATGCATTGGAGCACCCTTGCTCAACCCATGCAACGCCTAATCAACGCTGGGTAACACAAGGCAGCATTATGATTGCGTTCCATTACTTTATATTGGCTTTTTAAATGCCAAAAAATATTTAGCATTGGGGCAGCACAACAAAAGTGACGCTACTTCAAGGTAAAATCATAAAGCAGGCCCTTAATTGACTAAGACTTAACATGTACTCTACCCTCTGTGATCAGCCATTATTGTTTTTTTCTAAGCATGGGACGCAATATACTTAAATGACGTGTGACTTACATCTTAAAACCAGCAGTCTAGAAAATATTACGATCAGCATTGGTCTGGGCAAACGTTAGAACTGTTTGTACAAACCTGTTCTCTGTTCCGCGGTGTCATGCTGTGTTTTCATTACGCGATATTGCTGCAAAGTACAAACATGTCAATCAGAAAAACAGGCCAAGCATCAAGCTGCTCTGCAGAATCAGTGAACTAGAAAAATGTCAAATAGCTGAAAGATGTATTGATTAATGAATGCGTGTATTGCTGTTCTGTCCAATCTGTTTGACTAATACAGAGAATGACCTGCTGATTGTGCCAATGGTTCAACAAAAGAGAAAATAAGAACAGACAAATATGTTTTAAGTGTTCAATCCAGTCATGCCAGGTAAGAAAACAGTTATGGAATGACCGGGGGGGCAGGAGAAAGCAGCATATTGCAGAGAAACTCCATCTTTGCACAGAGGCTGCAAAGCAACCCAAACAGCTGTGAGTCGCAGTGAGTTGACTCAGCCTTTTATCCTTATGAGGTCAATAAAATAAGGGCTGTTGAGTTGGTTTTTTATAAATACATAAGTTATTATGGGCTCTGGAAGCATGTTTCAATTACAGAGCAGACATCAATCGGTAGATATAATAATCTGCTAATTCCTTAAATGCATCAAGGACATAATAATGCATAAATACACAGCCTATTTGAGAGCCATCTCTAACAAAGGAATGTGTAAATAAAATGTAAGCCATGAAAAACTTTACTGTAGATAAATCAACAGTAGTTATGCATAACATAAGTTTCCTAGTTCAATGTGGAGATGGGAGGTTTTTCTGCATCCACATTGGATAAATCAGTTATGATTATTACATTTGAAAGTCTTTGTCTGTTAGAAATTGGTCCCGTGTTCCCATTGGAATCTGGTTCATGTAGTCTTTAAATTTATATTTTTGTTTTTCATTCATCATGGACAATATAATGTAATAGTTTCCTGACACACATGCCTCTGACTCAGCTGTGTCCGATGACTCAGAGGACTAAAGGGATTTGTGTTTAACTCCTAGGGTCACACGTTTGAATTGCAGTGGGTCCATTCAGCTTTTCATTCTTTGTAGGTTAATAAAATGAGTAGCATTCAGTTGGATACCAGCTTCTCTCCCGGAGGTATCTCCAGCCGTGACTGAGGGGTTATCGGAGAGGGCAAGTCAAGCTGTAGAGGTTTCTGAAGAGATTGGATACCCACCAGAACAGACTGAGAGGGGTCAAACTACACATGACCCAGGTATAGACTCTAAGGGAGACTGTAACGTTGCTCGTGGGATAGGGTCAGACTCAGCTAAAGAGACTGGTGTGGAAATCGGTCATGGGCACACAAGGAAGAAGGAAGTCTTCAATTAATTGTGGATCAGGAGACAGAGAAGGAGGAATTTGAGATGTGCATCTGAAAAAGAACTTGCATCTATAAGTGAATCTTCTGGGTCTGATCTGAGTGAGTCTGAGCAAGCCTCAGGAACTGTGAGGAGATCAAGGAGAGCAAGAGTCCAGTATCAGTGATATTCCCCTTCCGAGTGGACTTCTCTAGCTACAAATTCCGGGGAGAGTGAGGTCCGAGACTTTGATACTGATTGTGTAGATCCTGCTGAGAGTTCCTGGGATAGAGGCGAATGCAATACTGTCATTGACTGTGCCTTACCCACCAAGGTTTAGTGGTAAACGGACTTTGATTCAGGAAGACATTGAATTTTTGAGCTTTGGAAACCAACCACCTCCTCATAAGATTTCATCGTTCAGAGCAGAACTGTTACAGCGAGTCATTGACAAGATTGGCTCTTATTTCATACGGGATGTAAACTGAACTTTTGGAACTGTAAGTAAAAGTTGCTGAAAAGAAGATAACCTATGCCAGAGTGGAAGCAGAATAAAAATAAGGACTTTTCCTTTAGAAGAAGAAAAAGGGCTAAGGAAGTCTTCGAAGGTGTGTAAATATTGTGCCAAAGACTTTACAAGAATTTTCTAGGATCCAAAAAGAAGTAGCCCAAAGACTTTATTTGCCAGTATATAAATGGCAGAGAAAAATAAACTCTGTGTGTTTAGATCCTCTTACAGCTACATTTTGCGCCACTTTTGAAAATGGAGTCTGAAAATTCAAATCGTAGGCACAAACTTATCATAGGTACACTAATTGTAGGAGTAATCATAGTAGTAGCTGTAGTCATTACTGAGTCCAATCTAAGCACACACAAAGCTACGGTACAGGGAGGGGGGAAACATGGGATATCAATAACTACCTCTGCAGCCTCAATAGAGGGTACATTATGATCTGATAAAAGTTTAATAGAGCAAGCTAGTCGCTTGTTGCATGTATATTTGTTTAAAGGTGAATACACACTGAATGCTAATGCGCAGCTGTTGTATGAATATGTGAAGACTATGGATGTGAGATTTTATTACAAGTGTATGCTTTGGTTAAAGAGGGTGTTAGGTATCATCACTTGTCCTTGACGTCTGGCATTAGCTGTAGTTTGCTCCTTAGCATGTTTTATGGAAAGGGTCATTGCAAGTACAATTTCTCAAATTATGATTTGGTACTTTCAGAAGTCTCAGTCCATAAACATCTGAACAAATATTACAAGCAGGAGGAGATAATGGGAAGGTTTTTTGCACCCACAGTTATGCTATATACTGCATATGGGCATAGACACCATTTAACTTGTTTACTAACAGACATAGAAAATACATTTGTAGATCAAGTAGAGTATAGACATAGAGGACGAACCATTAAGCTTAACAATAGGTAAGGGAAATTTGAGTAGACCAAGGAGACGTTAGCTCACAAGGCTAAAGGAAGCTATGGTTCTTTTGCTCTAGATTATGAACAACGAGGCAAGCGTTGTATTAGACAAGTACAGACACGTTATGACACTATCTTTTTGGGGCAGAGTGTGTGTAATCACATCTTCCTAATTGATGCTTCTTCAAAGATGTTTCTCCAAGATGCAGTGCAAGTGGTACCAGGAGTCTCTTTTGTGTGTGGAAAGAATGGATATATCTGGCTTCCGAAAAAACGGTATGGCACTTGATATGTGGCAGTTGTATTTCCAAAGATATATCATGTGGAAGATTTGGAGAGTTTGGAATAAAAGTCGAACCATAGAGAGAAACGTGGACTGAGTGCTGGTGAAATTGTAGGAGACATATTTGGAGCGATAATACCTAATTTAGGTGTAATATTGAATGACATCAATCAATCAATCAATCACAGAAATTATATAGCGCACTACTCACCCGGAGGGTCTCAAGGCGCTAGGGGAGGGGGGGGTCCGCTACTGCTCGAACAGCCAGGTCTTGAGCTGCTTCCTGAAGGCGAGGTGGTCCTGGGTCAGGCGGAGGTGGGTCGGGAGGGAGTTCCAAGTCTTGGCGGCCAGGTAGGAGAAGGACCTTCCCCCTCTGGTGGCTCTTCGGACGCGGGGGACGGCGGCGAGGGCGTGGCCGGTCGATCCAAGCTGGCGTGTGGGAGCGTAGAAGTTGAGGCGGCTGTTGAGGTATCCGGGGCCTTGGTTGTGTAGGGCTTTCTGTGCGTGGTTGAGGATACGGAAGGTGATTCTCTTGTTGACCGGGAGCCAGTGCAGGTCTCTCAGGTGTCCGGAGATGTGGCTGCGACGGGGGATGTCCAGGATGAGTCGTGCTGAGGCGTTCTGGATCCGCTGGAGTCTCTTCTGGAGTTTGGTGGTGGTACCGACGTAGAGGGAGTTGCCGTAGTCCAGACGACTGGTGACGAGGGCCTGGGTGACCGTCTTCCTGGTCTCGGTGGGGATCCACCGGAAGATCTTACGTAGCATGCGCAGGATGTTGAAGCATGACGAGGAGACGGCGTTGATTTGTCTGGTCATGGAGAGGGAGGAGTCCAGGATGAAGCCCAGGTTGCGTGCGTGGTCTGTTGGTTTGGGTGCGCTGCCCAGGGTTGGGGGCCACCAGGAGTCATCCCAGGCGGAGGGTGAAGATCCCAGGATGAGGACTTCCGTCTTGTCCGAGTTCAGTTTCAGGCGACTGTTCATCATCCACTTGGCTACGTCTGTCATCCCTTCGTGAAGGTTGGCTCTGGCGGCGGTGGGGTCGTTGGTGAGGGAGAGGATCAGCTGGGTGTCGTCAGCGTAGGAGATGATGTTGAGGTTGTGTTGGCGTGCGATGGCTGCGAGGGGGCTCATGTAGACGTTGAATAGGGTTGGGCTGAGCGAGGAGCCTTGAGGAACGCCGCAGATGATTTCGGTGGCTTCTGACCTGAACGGGGGGAGGCGGACTCTCTGTGTCCTTCCGGCGAGGAAGGAGATGATCCATTCCAGTGTCTTCTCCTGGATTCCAACGTTGCTGAGGCGCTGCACTAGGGTGCGGTGGCAGACAGTGTCGAAAGCCGCGGAGAGGTCTAGGAGGATGAGGGCCGCTGTTTCTCCGTTGTCGAGCAGGGCTCGGATGTCATCGGTGGCTGCGATCAGGGCAGTCTCGGTGCTGTGGTTGGCCCGGAATCCAGACTGCGAGAGGTCGAGGGATCCGTTCGTCTCGAGGAAGGCGGCCAGCTGCTTGTTGACGGTCTTCTCGATGACTTTTGCAGGAAATGGGAGCAGCGAGATGGGGCGGTAGTTCTTGAGGTCGGTGGGGTCGGCTGATGGTTTCTTCTTTAGAGCGCTGAGTTCGGCGTGCTTCCAGCTCTCCGGGAAGGTAGCGGTGTCGAAGGAGGTGTTGATGATGTCCCGCAGGTGGGGTGCGATGACAGCGTCGGCCTTGTTGAAGACGTGGTGAGGGCAGGGGTCTGTCGGAGATCCGGAGTGGATGGAGTTCATCGTGCGGATGGTGTCTTCGGTGCTGATCGGGGTCCAGGCGCGGAGGGTGGTGGTGGGGGGCGGTGGTTCGGTCGTGGCGTGCGTCGGTTGAGTGCTGAAGCTGTTGTTTATGTCCGCGATCTTGTTGTAGAAGTAGGAGGCCAGGGAGTTGCAGAGGTCTTGTGAAGGGGTGATGTCGTTGTTTCCGGCGTTGGGGTTGGAGAGCTCTTTAACGATGTTGAAGAGTTCCTTGCTGTTGTGTGCGTTGTTGTCCAGTCGTTCCTTGAATGCAGTTTTCTTGGTGGCGTGGATCAGTTGGTGGTGTTTTTGGGTGGCGAGCTTGAGGGCAGTCCTGTTGTCCGGTGTTGGGTCTCTGCGCCAGGCTTTCTCGAGGGCTCGGCAGTTCCTCTTGGAGCTCTTCAGTTCGTCGGTGAACCATGGGGCTTTCTTGCTGCCGGGTCTGCTAGGCGGGGTCTTCAGAGGGGCGAGGTCGTCTGCGCAGTTGCTGATCCACTTTGTGAGGTTGGTGGCCGCCTGGCTGGGGTTCGTTGCGCCGGTGGGAGGGTTCTTGCTCAGGGAAGTCACGAGCTGGTCGGCTGTGATCTTGTTCCAGCTTCTGCGTGCAACCTGTTGCTGGTGGTGGTGGATCGTGGTCCTTCTGAAGCTGAAGTGGACGCAGCTGTGGTCCGTCCAGTGGAGTCCGGTGGCGTGGCTGAAGGTGATGTCCTTGCTGGATGAGAACACGGGGTCGAGAGTGTGTCCGGCATAGTGGGTGGGGGTGGTCACCAGCTGCTTGAGTCCGAGGTTTGCGAGGTTGTCCAGCAGGGTGGTGGTGTTGCGGTCGTTGTTGTTCTCCAGGTGGAAGTTGAGGTCCCCGAGGAGGATGTAGTCAGCGGAGGGGAGGGCGTACGGGCTGATGAAGTCGGCGATGTCTTCGCTGAATTGTGTGCATGGTCCCGGGGGTCTGTAGATGAGGGTGCCTCTGAGGGTGGTCTTGGGGTTGATGTGGATCTGGAAGTGCAGGTGTTCGGTGGGGGCGAGGGTGTCGTTGGTGTTGGTCGTGATGCGGATGGTGTTCCTGTGGATGATGGCGATGCCTCCTCCTGTCTGGTTGACGCGGTCCCTCCGGATGATCTTGTAGCCGTCCGGGATGGCGATGGCGATGTCGGGCGCTGAGGAGGCGTTCATCCAGGTTTCCGTGAGGAAGGCGACGTCCGGGGCTGTGGTATCGAGCAGGTTCCAGAGCTCGACGGCGTGTCTGTGGACGGAGCGGGTGTTGAGCAGCATGTACTTCAGGTGGCTGCTGCTGGTGCTTGTCTTGGTCGGTGCTGGTGTAGTGCAGGTCCGGATGCAGGTGAACTTGCAGGAGTGGCAGCAGAAAGGCCCGAGGGTGCCATCAAGATTATAGGGTTATCTACCATTGTGGATAAGTTGTCAGTTCATACAGCTCAGCCACTGTTGCTTGTAGATGGAGAGATGGTTCCGATAAGAGTGATGGTGATAAAAAAACGTCTTGCTTTAGATGTGTTTTTGGCAAAAGAGGGTGGAGTCTGTCACATGCTGAACAGTGTTGCACTTACATTCCTGATAACAGTAAAGACCAGAGGAAATATATAAGTACCATCACTGAGATACACCATGAGATACATAATTTGTTTGATTGGTTTGCTAAACTAGGAGAGGGAATTCTTAGATATATCTTGAAGCCAATAATAATTGTTGAGATCTATGTTATCATCTAGCTAGGAGTGATAAGAGCATACAAATGGCACGAATCAAGGCAAATGGAGAACTCCTTAAGAAAAAGAGAAAGAAGAGTGGAAAGACTGCAGTACAGTCGTTATGAGAATTTGAAGTGGTTGGAGGATTTTTGACAAAGAAGACTAGCTACGACATCTGTTTAGGTCAGTCTCCTCTACAGAGATTTTCTGGTGGTTTCTGATGACACAGGTTATCAGAGGGGGAGGGGACTGATGTAGTGGAAACCACATTTTATTTGTAGGGGCACATTATGATCACACATGAAGTGCTAGGACTGTGAAATGTTTTAACCTAAGCCTGATGTATTTGTTTTGGACTATTTGAATGCAATATGAAAAAATTAACATAGAAAGTAATTGTAACTAGCAGAAAACAGAATTTGTGTTGCGCTCATCCATTTATTAGGAGTATTTATTAACCTGTCATTTTCATGTAAGTAGGAATATTAACTGAATGTGTCTTTATTCCCTATAACATTTTGTTAAGCTCATATGCCATTTTCTTACTTTAGCTGAACTACTGTAGGCCTGAATACTTTTTCCCTAGAAGCTCTCGATTTAGAAGGAACAGTTTGGATTTCATGTGTGCTGTGGAATTCGTTCTTTCTCACGTTTTGTGTTACAGATGGAAGAAGGGCGCTTGTTAGCTAGAATAATGTCTTTGTTTTACTAGTCAGGCAAGGAGATAAGGAGATACATCATAGGCTAAGAAGATAAGAGAGACTGTTGTGTTTCACACCGGAGAAGGCCTGGGAATCAAGGTCAACATTTTGTAGTTCAGGAACACTGCTGACCTGTGGAAAATTACCTATGAGACCTTGTGTAGAACAGATGGCGTGACTCGCAAGGACTCTTGGGGAAAATATTTGTAACCAGGCGATGATAGAATAGGGAAAGCACCCCCTTGTTCTCAGCTTTTGGAGAGAGAGCATCTTGAGACAAGCTCTGTCTCCATAGCATAATATTCTCTGACCCATCAATGGTGGAAAGGCGTCTTAGAAAGACTCTACATGCTGACACCATTTTGGACTTTTCCTGAATATGCTTTAGTAGGGATGTCATTAAGCATGGGCGTAAAATCCGCTCCGATCGCGGATTTTTCGGATTTTCGGCAAATTCGCAATCCGCGAACTCTCGCGAATTTGTCGAAAATCCGTGAATCCGCTCGCGGCGGATTTTTTGCTTGGTTGCGGCGCGCGGCGTGGTGCACGGCGTTCACTTTCCGTCATTTTAGCGTTTGCCGAGTTGTTTTTCTTTGCGAGTGACGCGCCATTTTAGATCTTGCTGCGTGTTCCCGCGGGAGTTTGTCGCCCGCGAATACGTACTCGCGGCTTGCCACCTTGCACAGCACACCTCGCGAGAGTTCGCAATTGCGAACACGTAGTTGCGGCGGAAAGGAACAATCTCGCACTTGCGAAATAGAGATTTTGCAATTTCGCACAAGAAAATCACCAGCAAACAGGATAAACCTTCAGAAAATTATGATTTTTATCAGAATCACTCCTCAGGTTGACATTTGCATGGCCTTTTTTTTTGCAAGGAGTCCATTTTGGGGGGGGGGGGAGGAAGGAAGTGCCCCACAGTCTCCAACTTCCTGTTCCTGTCCAGCAGGCTCCTCCCAGTGCTTTGTCCATCTCCTGGTCACTTTCATTTGGATCTGGAGCTGGAAGGATTACTTTTTGTGGGTGCTGCTGGATATTTGGATTTGAGGCCTTTTTGACTGTCTTTGGATCACTTTTGGATTAGAAATCAACTTTCACAAGTAAGTTTGTTTGGGGCATTACAGTTGCTGCAAGTACAATTTTGGAACTTTTTCAGAAAATTTAATAAATTATATTGTGGGTAGCCACAGTATCCAGTAGGACCAGGGTTGGTTATGGGTGCATGATACAACTGTTTTGTTGAATTTAAACACCATTGAGGCCATGGATGGGCTGGGATTGTGCAGATTTGATTGTTTTTTGTCGTTTTTTTGGGCCTGCTGGTGTGGCCCTTTGCCCAGGGGTGGTGAGTGTTGCATGGGCCTAGTCTTTCTGTGGGGTGTCTTCTTGAATTTAAACATAATTGAGGCCATGGATGGGCTGGGATTGTGCTTATTTTATTGTTTTTTGTCGTTTTTGGGGGGCTGCTGGTGTGGCCTTTTGCTTGCCCAGGGGTGGTGGTGGTGCATGGACTGAGTGTGCCTGTGGTGTTGTCTCACTCTCTTTGATGTAAACATCATGGATGGCATTGGATTGTGGTGATTTCTGGCTGTTTTTCTGTTTTTTGGGGGTGTACTGTTGATGTGGTCTGGCCATGTGGGTGGTGGTGGTGGCCATCTTGAGTGCTGGCTGGTACAGGCAACATGTGCTTGGGGTGTAAGGGGGCCATTTTGAGGAGAGGCAGTGTCTGAGGCCTGCACTTATTTTGCCTACTTTTCATCCCTTATGCCCAGGGGTAGTGAGTGTTGCATGGGCCTAGTGTTTCTGAGGGGTGTCTTCTTGAATTTAAACACCATTGAGGCCATGGATGGGCTGGGATTGTGCAGATTTAATTGTTTTTTGTCGTTTTTTTGGGCCTGCTGGTGTGGCCCTTTGCCCAGGGGTGGTGAGTGTTGCATGGGCCTAGTCTTTCTGTGGGGTGTCTTCTTGAATTTAAACACCATTGAGGCCATGGATGGGCTGGGATTGTGCAGATTTTATTGGTTTTTGTCGTTTTTTTGGGCCTGCTGGTGTGGCCCTTTGCCCAGGGGTGGTGAGTGTTGCATGGGCCTAGTCTTTCTGTGGGGTGTCTTCTTGAATTTAAACATAATTGAGGCCATGGATGGGCTGGGATTGTGCTTATTTTATTGTTTTTTGTCGTTTTTGGGGGGCTGCTGGTGTGGCCTTTTGCTTGCCCAGGGGTGGTGGTGGTGCATGGACTGAGTGTGCCTGTGGTGTGGTCTCACTCTCTTTGATGTAAACATCATGGATGGCATTGGATTGTGGTGATTTCTTGCTGTTTTTCTGTTTTTTGGGGGTGTACTGTTGATGTGGACTGGCCATGTGGGTGGTGGTGGTGGCCATCTTGAGTGCTGGCTGGTACAGGCAACATGTGCTTGGGGTGTAAGGGGGCCATTTTGAGGAGAGGCAGTGTCTGAGGCCTGCACTTATTTTGCCTACTTTTCATCCCTTATGCCCAGGGGTAGTGAGTGTTGCATGGGCCTAGTGTTTCTGAGGGGTGTCTTCTTGAATTTAAACACCATTGAGGCCATGGATGGGCTGGGATTGTGCAGATTTTATTGTTTTTAGTCGTTTTTCTGGGCCTGCTGGTGTGGCCCTTTGCCCAGGGGTGGTGAGTGTTGCATGGGCCTAGTCTTTCTGTGGGGTGTCTTCTTGAATTTAAACATAATTGAGGCCATGGATGGGTTGGGATTGTGCTTATTTTATTGTTTTTTGTCGTTTTTGGGGGGCTGCTGGTGTGGCCTTTTGCTTGCCCAGGGGTGGGGTGCATGGACTGAGTGTGCCTGTGGTGTGGTCTCACTCTCTTTGATGTAAACATCATGGATGGCATTGGATTGTGGTGATTTCTGGCTGTTTTTCTGTTTTTTGGGGGTGTACTGTTGATGTGGACTGGCCATGTGGGTGGTGGTGGTGGCCATCTTGAGTGCTGGCTGGTACAGGCAACATGTGCTTGGGGTGTAAGGGGGCCATTTTGAGGAGAGGCAGTGTCTGAGGCCTGCACTTATTTTGCCTACTTTTCATCCCTTATGCCCAGGGGTAGTGAGTGTTGCATGGGCCTAGTGTTTCTGAGGGGTGTCTTCTTGAATTTAAACACCATTGAGGCCATGGATGGGCTGGGATTGTGCAGATTTTATTGTTTTTTGTCGTTTTTTTGGGCCTGCTGGTGTGGCCCTTTGCCCAGGGGTGGTGAGTGTTGCATGGGCCTAGTCTTTCTGTGGGGTGTCTTCTTGAATTTAAACACCATTGAGGCCATGGATGGGCTGGGATTGTGCAGATTTTATTGGTTTTTGTCGTTTTTTTGGGCCTGCTGGTGTGGCCCTTTGCCCAGGGGTGGTGAGTGTTGCATGGGCCTAGTCTTTCTGTGGGATGTCTTCTTGAATTTAAACATAATTGAGGCCATGGATGGGCTGGGATTGTGCTTATTTTATTGTTTTTTGTCGTTTTTGGGGGGCTGCTGGTGTGGCCTTTTGCTTGCCCAGGGGTGGTGGTGGTGCATGGACTGAGTGTGCCTGTGGTGTTGTCTCACTCTCTTTGATGTAAACATCATGGATGGCATTGGATTGTGGTGATTTCTGGCTGTTTTTCTGTTTTTGGGGGGTGTACTGTTGATGTGGACTGGCCATGTGGGTGGTGGTGGTGGCCATCTTGAGTGCTGGCTGGTACAGGCAACATGTGCTTGGGGTGTAAGGGGGCCATTTTGAGGAGAGGCAGTGTCTGAGGCCTGCACTTATTTTGCCTACTTTTCATCCCTTATGCCCAGGGGTAGTGAGTGTTGCATACTTGCATGTCCCTAGTCTTTCTGTGGGGTGTCTTCAATGTAAACATCATGGATGGCATGGGATTGTGCTCATTTTTCTGTGTTTTGTCGATTTTTTGGGGTGTATAACTGAACTGATGTTCCTCTGTCTTCCATTGCTTTTAGGTGCACAAGAAGACTCAATAGAACCACCAGTGCCAGGAAGAAGTCCTGCAGCGGTGTGTGCAGCATAACGTCACGCGACGTCACGTCTGGACACAGAACCCTCTGCAACTCGTGCAACTGCTGCCTGCTGACCTGCTCTGAAGAAGATGGCCCCAAAAAAAGTAACCCGTAGCTCCTCTAGCAAGAAAGGTGCCAGTAAGGAGCAGAAGAAGCAAGTTACCAAGGACACTGGTGTGCCGCCCGCCCCTTTTTTTGTGAGTAAAAAAAAAAGTATGCCTGCAGCAGCTGCAGCGGGATCTGCTGGGGACCAAGCTGGCAGCAGCACCCCCGCTCCATTGGGCTCAGTGCCACCACCACCACCACGCCAACTTAAGTCCAAGCCCTTGAGTGCTGCAGAGGCAGCCAGTATACTTCTTCAATCACCATCGACCAGTGATGTTGGCTCATCGCAAGAAAGCAGCAGCAATGTCCCTCAATCAACACAGGTTGTTGTAGCTCATCTGACGAGTGTTGAACAACCACAGCGGCAACAACAATCACATGTGCAAGTACAAGCCCAAGTACATGTGGAAGGAGAGGCAGCGCAAGGAGATGCGCAAGCAGAGGTGCATGGAGGGTCACAACAAGTGCCCACAATAGTTGTTCCTCCCGAAGTAGGGGCACATCAGGAAATCGACAATCAAGGCGAGGTATCATTTGAGGAAGCCACTCCTCCTGATGATCCTTCATTGTCTTCCACACCCCTAGCAAGGAAGAGATCAAGGGTGGTGTCTACATCCTCTTCAAGCACACCTCCTTCTGATGATACGGATCAAACTTGGGAACAAACAAAGGTAGTTAAGCGTAAAAGGAAGCTCGTCCAAAGTCTCAGAGTTATGGAGTGTGATGAGTCTCAACAAGAAGTGGCGGATACTGCTGCTGATGAAGACTCTGCCAACGACGACCCAGTCATCATAAAGGTCACTGCAGCCCCAGCGGGCATGCAGCAAACAGACATTTTGACCCTAGCCCGAAGAGCTGCTGAGCGTGATGATGATGTTGTCGATGAGGAGGCAGTGGAAACACCACAATCATTGGAGTTAAGTAGTACACCAACTCGTCCCGCTTCCATATTTCTTTCTGGCAAGAAGAGACCTCCGTCAATCTCGACCTTAATTAGTGGCGGTGAAAGTGCAAAACGTACAAAAGTTGGGCAATCCACATCCTCCACTTCATCTGGCATTAGCTTCATGACCACCACCACCAGTATCGCCGCCTCCTCCATGTCCCACAGACACTTCAAGTCCCCAGTTTGGGACTTCTTTACTGTTTGTCCAAAAAATCCAAAGTTTGCCATTTGTACCATTTGTAAGCAAGCAGTTAGTCGTGGTAAGCCAGGTACCAACTATGGTACCGGAGGCCAGAGAGGTCATCTTAGGAGACAGCACACTGTCAAATGGTTTGCGCACCTAGATGCGATCAAGAAAGGCCAAATTCAAGGAAACGTTGATGTTTCATCTGATGATGACGAGCAGGAAGAAGACGTGTCAAACACTTCCCTTACACCCAGTACCCCTGTCAGCAGCACACCCAATGTGAGGCACACTAAGAGTGTTGGAGCGAGTGAGACACCAACGCACAAAAGTTCACCAGCGAGCAAAATTGGGTCAACGAAGTCATTATCAGCCCGTAAATGCTTGGTCCAGGGCAACATTAGAACAATGCTTACTTCAGACGTGCCATATGAACGCAACCACCCACTGACGCGTCTGTATAACACTAAGCTGGCTAAAATGCTAGCTGTGGACCTTCTACCTTTTTCTTTTGTAGAAGCGGTAGGTTTTCTTGAATTAGTGGCAACGCTCTGCCCTAAATGGAAGGTTCCGAGCCGGTTCTATTTTGCCAGAGTTGCGGTTCCAGCACTACATGAAGATGTGCTGCAGGCGATTGGGGCAGCTTTGCAGAAGAGTGCTGTTCACACAATACATCTGGCAACAGACATGTGGACCAGTGGCCCAGGCGATGATTACATGTGCATCACTGCACACTGGGTCTCTTTTTCAGGTGTTATAGCAAAGCTAAACGCAGGTGTTGACCCGGACCAAGTTTTCAAAGCTGCTCGGAAACATGCAACACTAGCCATGTTTGGCTTGGAGAAAAGTCACACAGCAGAAAACCTTTTGGAAGAGTTTGACAAAAAGGTCTTGACAATGCTATCCCCCCTAAAACGCAAGATTGGTTATGTTTCCACGGATAATGGCGCCAATGTAGTTAAGGCCATGTCGAAGGGTGACCATGTTAGAGTGCCGTGTTTGGCGCACTGTATCAACCTGGTAGTTCAAAAATTCTTGAGTGATAAAGAGAGTCCAGCGTTCGAGGTAATGGCCACCTGCCGCAAAATGTGCAACCATTTCAGCCATTCTTTTAAGGCCCGGAAGCATCTGCGGAGACTGCTACTTGAACGTGGAATGCCAGTGAAAGCACTCATCCAGGAGGTGGCAACACGTTGGAACTCAACCTTCTACATGCTTGAGCGTCTGTATGAGCAGTATACGGTACTCGATCACTATTTCTTGACAGAGGCTACATCTCAGAAGGAGGACCTGCGGATGAGTAAGGCGCAATGGGCCATAGTTAAAAGCCTGACAGACATGCTTCGTCCTTTTGAGTTCTTCACGCGTGCAGTCAGCCAGGAGGACTGTAATTTGGGAAAAGCTATCCCATTGTTGTGCATACTGGAGCACCAACTGATGGCGGTTTCTTCTGAGTTTCAAAAAGATGAAAAAAAAAAACCCATTTCATTTTGTCTGAGAAATTATTACATCGCCTACGTGGTGATGAACGTCTTAAAAACATCAACTCAGATCAGCATTACATTTGTGCTACTATTCTGGATCCACGCTACAAAAAGGCGCTGGCAGACAACGCATTCTTTCCTTTCGCTGATGCAGATGTTCAAAAGTACAAACATTGGTTAGCCTGGTCAGCCAAGAGGTTTGAAAAAGAACGGCAGGTTATTGAAGGAGAAGCCAGTACATCAGCATCAGCATCAGCAGGCCATCCGCAGTCACAAGAATCCACTTCTGCACCTGTGGCTGGGGCACAAGTGACCTCTCAGCCGTTAAAGACACCGGCAACTGGATCATCTGCACCACACACAATGACAACACTAACAGTGGCTGGGGAGGAGGATTGGCTACGTTTGATGGGGTATGGTTCTCGAAAAAATGTCACAGCCAGCACAGCAAAAAGTAAGCAAAGTGGAGGAACAGTTGATGACCTTGAGTCGATGGTGCAGGACTATCTGAATGACTCAACAGTGGTCTTTCTTAATGAGGAGCCATTGCAGTATTGGCATGGCAAAAAACAATTGTGGCCACAGCTCTACAACCTGGCTATAAACTATTTGTCTTGCCCACTCGCAAGTGTGTCTTCTGAACGTGTTTTCAGTGCTGCTGGTGGCATTGTAACTCCCAAACGGAGCCGCCTCTCGCCCAAAAATGTGGAGCGGCTGACAATGATCAAGATGAATCAGCACCTCATACCACCAGATTACAAAGTACGAGAAAGCACGCCGCATGAAGACGAGGAGGACAGCAACGTAGATGAGGGGATTTTTTCTCTGTTCGGTGCCACTGACCTCATCCAGCCTGAATTCGCAGAGTATGATGACGAAATCTTGTTATTATTCCCTGACACCGAGCCCTGAAAATGAGACAATCAATCAAGAACTTTCTTTTTCGTCCTTATTCACTTTTATTCCTGTGTGCTTTGTGTCTCTCTTTCTTTGTTTTGCACAGTTAATTTAATTCAAACTTTAATCACCTAATCCCAAAAACAAGACCATCATCAGAACTGTCTTCACTTGTTTGCTTATTGATTTGAAGGTGCCGCAGTCTACATTCCTCAGGTTCACAAGTTCTGAAGAACATGCTCCTCTATCCTCCTCCTCCAGACTGCGATTTCCCTCCAAGCAGAGTGCTGGATTACGCACAATGAAGAAAGACTCAGCACTTGTGGGGGTGTTGTACTTCTTTGCGGGTGAGTTGACGGTTTTGGGCCCATTGCTGTGAAGCTCTAATAATGGACAAAAGTGTTTTGGACCAAATATGAGGTGGAAATTTCTTGCCGTTTTTGCTGACTTGCTTGCCTTTGAGGTGCTCTTTGGCGGGGTTCCGGGGGTTTGTGTGTAATTTTTGGTGTCTGTCGAAGCACTGCTGCGACAGTCTAATCTTGATTGCATTTGCTTTTCAGGAAATCCGTGGTGGAAAACAGGAGTTATGATGATTGATGATGATGACGACCTAGCTGCACAGCGCCGCGTTTGGACCGAAGGCCGAGAGACATTGTAAGTATGAGATTTAGCTTTTCCGCTGTTTGGGGGTGTTGTGTCGGGTGTTTTTTTGCGGGTGGGTTGGCGGGTCTTGCCTGGGGCATTCCTGGGAAGGTCTAATACCGGATACAAGTGTTTTGGACAAAATCCATAAGGAACAGCCTTTTTTTTGCCATTTCTTCAGACATCTTGCTCAATGTAGCGTTTTGGGGGGCTTCCTGCTGTTCGTGGGTGGGTTGCGGCCGGGGTCTCTGTCGAAGCACTGCTGCGACAGTCTAATCTTGATTGCATTTGCTTTTCAGGAAATCCGTGGTGGAAAACAGGAGTTATGATGATTGATGATGACCTAGCTGCACAGCGCGTTACTTTGGACCGAAGGCCGAGAGATATTGTAAGTATGAGATTTAGCTTTTTCGCTGTTTGGGGGTGTTGTCGCGTGTTTTTTTGCGGGTGGGTTGGCGGGTCTTGGCTGGGGCATTCCTGGGAAGGTCTAATGCCGGATAGAAGTGTTTTGGACAAAATCCTTAAGGAAAAGCCTTTTTTTTGCCATTTCTTCAGACATCTTGCTCAATGTAGCGTTTTGGGGGGCTTCCTGCTATTCGTGGGTGGGTTGCGGCCGGGGTCTCTGTCGAAGCACTGCTGCGACAGTCTAATCTTGATTGCATTTGCTTTTCAGGAAATCCGTGGTGGAAAACAGGAGTTATGATGATTGATGATGACCTAGCTGCACAGCGCGTTACTTTGGACCGAAGGCCGAGAGATATTGTAAGTATGAGATTTAGCTTTTT
This sequence comes from Lissotriton helveticus, assembly GCF_964261635.1. NCBI lineage: Eukaryota > Metazoa > Chordata > Amphibia > Caudata > Salamandridae > Lissotriton > Lissotriton helveticus. The sequence goes on along the minus strand of NC_136067.1, from coordinate 1,065,495,840 downwards.
CGCTGTTTGGGGGTGTTGTCGCGTGTTTTTTTGCGTGTGGGTTGGCGGGTCTTGCCTGGGGCATTCCTGGGAAGGTCTAATACCGGCTAGAAGTTTGTTGGACAAAATCCATAAGGAAACACCAGTTTTGGCACTTTTTGTAAGTTAGGGTTCGTTAGGGTTAGCCCTAGCAGCAGGATTGCATGTGTTTAGGGGGGTTCTATTGCAACGCGGTTCTGTTGTTGTAGAGCACTGTTGGAGCGATGCTGGCTATGGATACTTTTGCTTGCAGGCAAGTGGTTTGAATACAATCCACGGTCTGTATTTGGGTCTACTGTTACTTTCAAAGTACGTTTTGTAACCATTTTTCTGCTAGGCATCGTTTTTGGAGATATGATTGGGTTCTTCTACATTTTTGCGACTGGCTTTAGTAAGGGTCTTGGTGGGAGCATTGCTGGGAAGGTCAAATTTTGTTCTAAAACACAGTAGTACACCCACCTTGAGGGGAAAGATCTGCTATAATATTTTGGCCATACTTATTGATCCTTAAAAAGGTGACTCAGACAGAGCACGCAATTTCAAAAATATTGTACTGTCTATTAGGGAAATCAAAGTGTCACTTTTTGAACCACACAGCGTACATACCTTTTATTTATTTATCAGTGGTATTGTAATAGCACTTCCTGTTTTCCGTTCAATAATTACAGGCCGGGTTTCAGTCAACATCCGCCAGGCAGGCAGTGGACAGGGTGTCTCTTCTGTCAGTGGTCACCACCACATTGATGGACGAAGCGTCAGCTGGAATGGAGGAGTGCCGCCAATAAGAGGAATTGTTTGCTGCATGCAACTTACTTACCAATTTCAACAGGACAACTCCAACAACATACGCAATACAGATACAGTATCCATTGTTGTCTTTTATTCTATGAGTGTGACTGCATGTGCTTACCTTTAGTTTGTAACCAAAGATTGTCTGTAAACTCTGTATCTTCAATTATTGTTTGTCCATGCTCTGCTTTTTTTTTCTTCTCTCAACAAAACCTACCCAAAAAGAAACCCCCATTCCCATCCATTTTACAAACCCTAACCCTCTTCCCCCGGGCTGTGTTGTTTTGCTTGATGTCTGACTAAAATGACATCAATAATTCCACACACTTGCTGGGGAGGATAAGGTGATAGCAGCAACAGGCTGGTGAAGGAATACGAGGATATCTTCTAGACTTACTCAGCTTCAGTACTATATCTTCTAGTAGTAGTAGCCAATGTCAAATAAATTCAACGCAAGTACTAGTTATACTTGCAATACTTTACCATTTGTTAGGCTACATTATGGCACTGTTCTAGTGTACTGTCACCTGCTATTTTCTCGATCGTACCGTAACCGTTGTAATGCTACAGTAAGGAGTACAAACAAGGTTTCGTTTTCTTTTTTTCCATAGGCATGCAACTGCCACTGTGTCACACCACTAGTACCACCGCAATGAGGAAATGTCACCCGCCCAGGAATGACAACGTTAATCCCCATTTCACCTGGAGCCAGCCCTGGGCCTAGCCCTAATTTCTAACACAAATTACAGGTAAGATAAGCGTTTGGTGGGAGGTAGTATAATGGAGTATTATTTCGGAGTAGACAAGAGATTGACGGTTGTACTACTAAAGTCCTACGACTGTTCAGGAAAACAAAGTTACTGTTACACCCCGCCCCCCACCCACCAGACTGAAAAGCAGTAAAAAACAGGTATGGTCAGATAAAGTTGAAAAATATATTTATTTATCCCTAACAAAATAATCTCCCTCACCCACCCTAACCCCAACGATTGTCTCTGAAACGTCCCAAAACGATCCCAACTCCCAAATCCCACCCCCCAAAAGTCTATAAAAAAAGGGCAAGGGACACTCCACTACTGGAGGGTGCTGGTGCTGGTGCATGATGCGGCATGGGCATCATACTCCTTGCGGAGGGTGGCAAGCTCGGAGCGGAGGCCCTTAACCAAGGTCTTATACCTCAGGACCTCCTGCTCCAGGTTGGACATGCGGACTCGTAGGCGGCGTTGGCGTTCCTTGCAGCTCCTGTGGGGGGCAGCTGGTATTTCGGTTGCTTGGCGGTGGCGGTCGGCTTTCTTAGCCCGGCTCGGTCCCGCTGGCTTAGTCACGGAGGAGGATGCAGTGGTCACAGTCGAAGATGTTGCCCCGCTCGACTGCGTGTCCTCCTCCTCCTCCAGGGCCACCAGCCGCCGATACTCGGCGACTGTGGCCTCCAGCCTCCGTTGCCGGGCCAATCTAGCCTGCTCCCTCCTTGTTGTTGATTTGGAAGGAGCAACTATATGAAGAAAGAAAGACATAGTCTGTAACCAATGCTCCTTATTAATAACACAAAGTGATTGAGCCGAAAGTTGGGTCACAGAGTACAAGTAGCAAATTGAAAGCACAGTACATAACTATTGAGGACAGTATCTATGTAACCTCCCACTTCTGCATCCTTGCTCTAACAGTAGTGGTAGTTTAATGAACTAATTCTACGACCACTATGGACTTCCATTACAGTCGACTATGACAGTACACCAGTCTTATTCTTCTTCTTCTCTCTTGTTTAGGGAAATGGGTACGTTATCTTATGCAAGCCGGCAGAATGACATGGACACAGCACAGTGAAGTTGCACCCGAGAAAAAAAGTTGCACACCATGATGATGGAGACAGACTTGCGTTACTGTACCGGTCCAGTACATGCAGGTGGTGAAGCTATTACTTTTCTATTACGGGTGGCACTGAGAATACTCTGTTACAAGGGCTACTGCTTAATTAATTTACCTTTCACCCTACAGTGCAAATGAGTACTAGAAAAGGAAACTGAAGAAGCTAACTAATTTGATTATCTATCACTTCACATGGGACGTATTTAATGACAGATGAGATGACTTTAGGTGCTTTGCTTAATATTGAGTGAACAGTGATACACCCACACATGAATGACGTACTACAAGTAAACTAAAGTTATTAAGAGAGGTACGGAGTGTCCACCGTAATAACCAGATATATGCTGTGAATGCAAACGCAATACAAAGTACTGCTACTATTCATGGTAGTATTGGACACATTTACAATTTCTTTTCCTTGCCTTCCCTGCACTGGGACGGACGTGCGGGTGCGGTGGTACATGCTCTTCAAGGTAACACTTACTTCACCTGGCGACCATCTACTCTCTCTAGATACACATGTGCTATGTAAGAGTCAGAGAATACCATGCTCCAGGCATCCATTCAGTCAAAGTATAGCACACATACAGTTTCTGTTTCACCCACCCAGGCTGCTGTCCTTCCACCCATCCTTGCTTCATCATTGACCCAGCCATGCACCATACCATATTCTTTCCTTCCCAGCCACCTCTGGGTCCAAGCAAACACATATCGTTCTTCTTTGCCAGCCATCATACAAGTTCGCGTCCCACTTACTTACACCCTTCTTTCGCTTTTCGTTCATCCCATCCATCACGTTCGTCTAAGAACTTATTGGGATTCTTCTCACCAAAAACTTCACAGCTAAGTCGAAGTACATTTCGAGGAGGCTACTACCTGGTTGATTTGTAATTGTAATACACCCGTGCAGAAAGCACACTATGCAGTCTTCAATCTCAATAAGTAAGGAATATATAGCTTACCTGTTTCCGCCACCACCGTTTGATCCCCCACAGGAACGGCCACCAGCTCTTCTAACGCCGCCTCCTCCCCAGAGGCCTCCGAGTCCAAGTCCAACACAGCCACCTCCGCGCTGGCCCCGTCACCAGATGTTACACCTACAAAGTACATTTAAGAATGTTAGAATACACCACTCACTACTATATAATATTTGGTCTAGGAGAAATGTTAAAAAAACAGAATACAATGTAATAATTTGTGACTGTCTACTCCATAGTAAAAATGTCCCATTTTCCAGGGAAGGCTGTTGTCTTGCTGCACTTTTATGCACAACTGATGAATGCTTGCTTTTGATTTTTAACACGCACCACTTTTTCTCCTAACAGACAGAAGCTTGACTCCTGAGTCCTAAGAACACGACCAGGATCAAGTTCAAACTAGGTGAGAGTTCGGCTCGACCACAAGAAATGTGTCCAATTAATCGTCAGCACTAACCACTTTTCCGTTTACAGTTAAATAGTTTTATGACAAAGTAGATTTTAATAAATGTGTTTACTTTTAATAAAGCTTTTACACTTCAATAGACTCTGTGGTTTTTGTTCCTCTAGACTAGAGTGGATGAGCTAAAGGTTTTGGAATTTTTGCAAGCATGAGTGCCTCTGACACTTCTTGACTGTGCTGTGACTCCGTACTACTCTCTTGTCCTGCGTACGATAATCTAGAGATCATTGGGGATCTATAATCGGTGACTTCGGGAGCTGAATGACTCTGCCACACTATCTAGTCAGTAAGGAGACAGTGCATAGAGGTATTGCTGAATATAATGGGAGTCCAATGGAATTGCCAAATGTCCAATCTTAGTTAGCTACACAGACAGACTAATAAGAATAGTCTAGTAATACCACAGGGAGTCATATTCGAGGCAGGATAAGAATTTATATCCAGTCTACAAGAAGATCAAAGACGATTTAGAAAAAATCGAATGAGGAACGCTAGGAAAAAATAGGTACTGTTTATTAAAATGTAAACTTACTGGGGCCAGCAAAGGAGCCCTCGCCTGCCCGATCCTGGCCTGCATCCTCAGCACCCTCCTCCTGTGTCCTCTTGTCCTTGGGGGGAGCTGATGTACAACATGAAAGAAAGAAAAACCAGAAAACATGGATGAGATTTTTCAACCAAATCAAACATTTCAAAAGAACAATAACAACATATTTTGGAAAAATAGCAAATAGATAGACAACTATTCCACGGGATCTATCTCATGTGGTATACTACGTTATTCGTATTGCCTGATTTGCGGAACGTTGACTTAGAAAGTTCCTATGTAACTCAATAAACAGACTACTAAAGAGGTTTGCCTAGGCCTGGCACTGCAGGCAGCAGTGCGCAACACGTGACAGACAAAGTCCATCCTGCTTGCAGATCAGTGAATACTCAAACTATCAATCCACCCGCCACCACCGCCACTATTTCTTCTGATAGCCATGTGACTGTCTAAAGGAAGGACTGGACTTCAGTCTGTTGGGGCTGATTTATAAGTCCCTTGCGGAAGTTGCGGCTGATTTTCCTCCATTGTTGCGTGCCTTTTCTGACGCAGCGGCAGAACAAAAGACTCGCCATGGTGTTGGTGCGGCGTATATATAAAAAAAAAAAACACATATGGGCATATGGGCGATGCATCACGTTGTAAAGCCCTGCGCCATCAGGGGGCGTTCCGGCGCAAGGGAGGGCGTACCTGCGCAGGAACGAATCCTAAAAGTGGCTGAGGGAAATCTACAAGATGTCAATCAGTCATTTTTAGGACAATGATGCATGACTCAAACCCTGCGCGCTTGAAGCCGACGTACGGCTTGATGCAGCATTGGGGAGATAGGGTACCCCAGAGCATTGCTGGAGCTGCGCCATCGTTGGCACGCAACTGCAGCAATGCGCTGCCTTTACGGCACAGATGCGTAAGGCTTCTGTGACGTTTTGGGCCAATGGGTGGTGGTGGCATGGCACACAATTACTGCCGCATCCCTGCTACTTTGCAGGGATGCGCCGGTAATTGAAAATATGACCCTTACTGTCTAGCATTACGCAGTTCTTTTCTTTACAGTACACTCATACATAATTTCTCAGGCCAATGAAATGCTTCTGAACACAACATACAAAACAAAGAAGCATAGTAGCAAGCAAGGCTACTGAGAAGGAGAGCAGTGCACCTGAAAATGAAATGTATAGAAGATTTTGAAATATAATTTACCTCAATGTAATCGGCAGCATTATTGCTCTTGGTAAAGAACAAAGATTTGCAAATAACAGAGCAGGATAAAACAGAGTAGTAAATGTACTACTACTACTACTCACCAAGCCCGGGGACCTCTACGCCGAGCGCGTCCAGCAAGTCCCGCTCCCGGTCCATGACATCGGTCCAGCGGTGGGTGGCCTGGTTATATGTGCGCCGGACCCCAGAGATCTTGTACATGGCCCGGCACACCTTCTCCCACCGCTGGCGGCGCTCCCGGATGCCATAGCCGGTCGCGATCTTGCCGCCTCCCAGGATCGTCTTGGGGAGGCGGCGCTGGACGTGGAAGATCAGTGCCGCCACTTCCTCCGCGCTGAAGATCTCCCTCGGGACCACTTGCTCCCCCCTTAAACGCCCGCACGGGAGCCGGGCACGGGGTGCGGGACCCTTCCCCTTCTCAGGGTGCTTCCCGGCTCCCTTTACCATGGTCTGGGCAGAAATAAACTTAAATGATAAAGAAGAAATAGAATAGTGAAGAAGAAAAGAAAAGAGTTTAAAAAAGTAGTTTAAAAGTAAATAAAAGCTGCAGAAAACACAAAAATATAGAGCTAGAAAAATAGAGGGTTAGATAATAAGTAAAATTAGATCAAAAAAACTTCAAACAAGCAAAGGATGGCAGAGATTGAGAGAGGATACAGAAAGCATGCCCAGAACCATAGCAATGAATGAGAAACAAGATGGCCGCGCCCGTTCACGACCGCGTGGGTAAGTTCGCGCGAGATTTTCCTTGCGAGTACGCGCGAAATTGTACTAGCGAGCAGCACACTTTGCGAGATTACACATAGCGGGCGGAAACGGAATTACGTCACGCCAACAAGATGGCCGCGCCCGTGTACGACCGATAGGGTAACTTGGCAAACGAATAGCTAGAAGCGCCTCGCGAACACGCGCAAGATCACGCGAACATACACGTCGCAACAAAAACAATTTTGTATTCGCACGTATTCGCGGCTTCCGAAATCGATCTCGCACGGATTCGCGCCCCAAATAACGCGCGAAATTGCAAAAAAAACGATTTTAGCTAAAATGAAAGCAATGAGCAGGTGCAAAAGTTCAAACTTAACATTAGTAACATTCAAGGTAGTGCTTCCTGATGGGCCCCTCCAGAGTTTGCAACAATTCTATGACCCTGCTATGACCCAAACAGCAGGCTCATAGAATAGCACCATAAAGGTCCTGTAAAAAAAAAAAAAAAACTGCAACAAAAAGCAAATTACAGATAAGGAAGGAAGCAGGTGCCAGCCAGACTGGAACTTTCAAAATTACTGACACATTAATGAAACACAAATTAATTGATGGCAGTTGAAGAAGGGCAGGTGTGCTTGCTTTTTTCAACCACCATAATCTACAGTGATAAATAAACCTAATAGGTGCCAGTGAGGATGTACTAGAGGGTGGCATGGGTGTCCCAGAGGGTGGCAGTGGTGAAACAGAGGGTGCTGTGAACCTGTGATGATAAACCAGACGTAGAAACAACATAGTCGCGGCCGTTGCAAGCCGAAAAGTAAGTTCGCAATTGCGAACTTGTCCCAAAATCGGCGCGAACACGCGCCAACACAAAAAACGGAAAAATCCGCAAATCCGCTAGAGTTCGCGGATCTTCGCGGATTGCGAATCCGTAAATCCGCAATTTCGCGTACGCGAGATCCGCTAGATCCGCCCATGCTTAGATGTCATCTTAGTGTTAGTGTAAGGATAGATTAATGCTTTATACTGACCAACCCTCAATGCAGGGAAACCTGGACTCACGGGTTTTGACCTTCTGCATCCTATTTCTGGAGTTAATTTTTTTGTGCATGTTACAATGCCTTAACTTTATTCGTAGGTTTGGCTTTAGGTTGATTCCAATGTATTTCTGCACCCTCATTTTGAGATGTCTTTATTTCCAGTTATTTTTTGCATTGTAATAAATTAACTAACTTTACGTAGTTGTCTGTGGTTGCTATGTGTTCAAAGAACTTCCAGTTTAAATTAATTAGCTGTATTAATAATTTTCTCCAATACATACTTCTAAAACTAAAGCATCAGATTGGGATTCTAGAACAGGTCTAGAGCTTATGGGCCTGGCACTTTCACAGCCCTGAATCTTTACTTGTTGCATTGCGTTGGGTGACCTCTAAGCAGTTCTGTTCAAATGTCATTTTCAAGCTATTGATGGTTCTGTCCCATGACAGCACTCAAACAATTCAAGTGTTAACTCATGTGATCTCAGTACATTCTAGTGCAATTAGTCTTCACATGCACATTTTTATCTCTTCATCTTTGTCATTAAACCCCTCGTTCATACTGTCCAAAATGACACTGATCAAAAAAATGCAAATTTGAAGACCATAAGTACCAGCATGCACCGGGATTGGGCAGAAATATCCAACATATGTGACACATCCTAATGCTGTAATATGAGTGCTACAAATCTACCATGCTGCACCCTCAGTGACCATGAAGCCAGGCTCTACGTCTGGGATGCACGACCTGCAGCAACAATTAGAGAAGCCAGAATGTAGGCCAAAGAGTCCAAGATAAGAGCAGAAAGAAGCCCAAAGGAGGTTTCAACTTCTCATTTATTACGTTTATATTGGGCTCGATTTACAAAGTGCGAGGTGCACCTATGGGCACACATGCATGCAGGAAAAATATTTTTGCATTTGTAAATATAGAAAATAATGCAAAGGGGACCTGATCCAAAAATTGGAAGTCATTAAAATAGCATGAAAGACATCGCCCTCTGAGGATAGTAATTTGTATTCTAAGCTCAAAGATTAACCACATTGAAATTAAGTAGGTATAGGACTATTTGGTTTTAATTGATCACTAATATTTACACAAAGTACATATTGTTTGGAATTTGTACATATAAACAAAGAAATGGAAAGTGCAAAAATATTTTTTCTTTTTCATTTCAATAAATGTTATCTAATAAAATTCTCCACAGATCCGCACTAGTCATTGTTGCAGAGGTACCAGAGGCAGCAAGTGGGGTTGCAATCAGTGCTTGACCATAAACACAATAGCACTACATGAGGACATTAATGAGAAAATGGCCGAAGTAGAAAAGCTGAAGTAGAGAATCACACAACCACAGGTCACATTCCATCCGCAAGATCCCTGGCTCTAAGTTGGAATTGTTGTTTTTGCATTTGTCACCCTGAGTGGGATGGGTATGCTCAGACGTGAGTCCCATGCTCTCCATGCCACTGGAATCAAGATATCCTGGCTGATGACGGCTGATAGCCAGAAACCGGACCTAGGATGCTTGATTCCGGTCCAGGGAAGACATGGCTTGGCAATTCGGGCTGAACTGTTCCCATGAGGCACAGGGTCAAGAGTGATTTGCATATGGCCATGTCTGAACTGGGGTGGTGTGGTGAGCAAAATAACAATGGATTAAACCCAGATCTGTGACTAGGGGTGAATGTTTTGCCATTGTGCAACATTCATCCATCAATTGTTGTTTTTGCATTTGTCACCCCGAGTGGGATGGGTATGCTCAGACGTGAGTACCATGCTTTCCATGCCACTGGAATTAAGCTATCCTGGCTTATGACGGCTGATAGCCAGAAACCGGTCCTAGGATGCTTGATTCCGGTCCAGGGAAGACATGGCTTGGCAGTTCGGGCTGGACTGTTCCTATGAGAAACAGGGTCAAGACTGATTTGCATATGGCCATGTCTGAACAGGGGTGGTGTGGTGAGCAAAATAATGATGGATTAAACCCAGATCTGTGACTTCGGGTAAATGTTTTGTCATTGTGCAACATTCTGCCCATCAATTGTTGTTTTTGCATTTGTCACCCCGAGTGGGATGGGTATGCTCAGACGTGAGTCCCATGCTCTCCATGCCACTGGAATCAAGCTATCCTGGCTGATGACGGCTGATAGCCCGAAACTGGTCCTAGAATGCTTGATTCTGGTCCAGGGAAGACATGGATTGGCAGTTCGGGCTGGACTGTTCCCATGAGGTACAGGGTCAAGACTGATTTGCATATGGCCATGTCTGTACTGGGGTGGTGTGGTGAGCAAAATAACGATGGATTAAACCCAGATCTGTGACTGCGGGTGAATGTTTTGCCATTGTGCAACATTCCCTCCATCAATTGTTGTTTTTGCAATTCTCTAAGTTGGAACCCAAGTGCATCATACTGTGAAATAGTTTCCATGCCCATTACCACCTGAGGTGATATACTACTCACGTTTTCAAATGGGAGAGGACACACAGCAGAAATAATCTGTTTCAGGGCAGTCCTGGGTGATTTTTGTGTTTCGATAAATGAGAAACACATCATAAAATCTTTGTTTTCACAACTTTCCTTCTCTGCAAACAACTGTGCAATTTCATCAGTTCGCAGCGTTATGTGATGAACGCAAAAAGTGCGAATGGACTGTAAAATTGTGCAAAAATGCTATTCCCCCAAGTTGAGAAAATTTTGGGAAAAACTATCCAATTAGATCAGTGAGCCACACTGTTTACAGGCGGATTCCGATGATTTTCCGATTCAGTGACAATTTAATCCCCAAGTATGAACAAATCCATTTGAGAACATGCAGGAAAAGGAGACAGATCCAGGCATAAGGACGTCATGTATGAGAGGTTGTGAACGGAGCAGTCACTGAAATTCAGCCCACTTAAGGCACTTCAAAACACTGCCTCATGTCTGTTGTTGAAGATTCCTAAGTTCAAACCAATTTCCAAGGGCATCTGTGACGTTTAATTGTTGCTGGTGACTGAAGGGTCAAATTTAAGGCCATTTGTAATATCCGCAAAGCTTTGCACTATGGAGGACCTGCTTTTTTCAGCTATCTTTTTCCTGGCATATGCCTAACAAGAATTTAAGATCTGGCACTGCAAAGCGAGTACCTGTTCCTAAGATCAGGAGAGCAAGATGGCGAAGAAGAAGTTTCTCTTTTCTGGCTTGCAAGCTCCTTGCCCACTTGTTTTGAGATTCCCGTCTAACCTATCCTCCTTTAGAAACCTGCTGAAGACATGGTTCTCTCCTATTCCCTCGTCTTTCTGTTCTTTACTTTTCAAGCAAGAAAGCTTAGCGCTAAGATACCTTGGCAAACACACACTTTAAAAAAATCTTTATTTACCTACGAGATACCTCTTCGTCGGCTGTGTCATAAAGGGAGTTGTTGCTTTGGGAAGGGGGTACTCTTACCAGCCCAATAAACACACCTAGTTGGGCTGATGTACGGTTCCTACAGAATTGCTGTACAAACCCTAGTGGCTATGACACAAACAGCAGGTAACTCCCCAGAAAAAAAGGTAAATTCAACAAATTTAAAATCAAGAAAACAACACAGTGACATTTCTAAACCAATTTAGAAAAACATCAAAAATAATATGCAAAAAACACTAAAATAATCAAAAACATACGCGTGGAACCGAGACGTGAGTTTTCATTTTTTTATTTTAAGGCAACAATGACTTAGAAAAAGAAAAGATTGATGTAAAGTTGTTGTTCCTACTTGACTCGGTTCTAGGTGTGAATTCTGGCTGAACAGAATGTGGCAGAGGCAATGTTTAGTTTTTAAAAAAGCAAGTGCTGGGGCATTTCTCAGAAGGCTGCTGAAGCTTGCACCACCTATTTTTTTTTTTTTTTTTTTTTTTTTTTTGTCCTCATTTTGCGATATATATGCTTAAGGTTTTACTCGGGAGCCCGTTCCATCCAAAACATTTTTTACCTTCACGACCCCATATTTGTCTATCTGAGGAGGGGTGTTTCTCACATCCGTTGTTTTTTGGATTTGTGGGCTCCTGTGACCTTTGCCATAGTCAATAATTCTGGTATCTTGGGGGTGAGCTAGCCTTCCTGGCTACTCGACGGGAATAAATCCAGTCTGAATTATTGTCTCCGCTTTAATCATAGGACTTTGTATTTCGAGACCACATTTACTCATTAAGAGTCCTGTTCCAAATTATAAAAGTTTTCCCAGATTTCCCAAAAATTAAACTTTTTACTTGGTTTCCCTTGTCTATCATTTCTGTTAGTTTTTATTACTGAGTTTAGCCAATCCCCATACTGAGGCGGTGCTGGTTTAATCCAATTTATACAAATTTGACGTCTAGCCAGAAGTATCAATACAAACAGTAGGCTTTCTTGGTTTTTAGTTAACTTAACCAATTCATTATTTAAGTCAATCCCAAAGATAATAAGATTTATACTCACATTTACTTGTTTTCCCAGAACCAATGATATCATCTTACCCACTTCTTTCCAGAAGGTGTCTATCATGGGGCATTCTATAAACATGTGTATATCGTTTGCTCTTTCCAAACCGCATTTTGGGCAAGCTTTGACGGTGGCACCTCTGAATTTAGATAGTTTCTTAGGGGTCCAATATGCCCTATGTATTGTAAAAAGATGGTTTCTCTTCAGTGCGGCTGGTTTTATGTGAGACCAACATTTTTCCAGTGATTTTGTCCAAATGTTATATACATCTACATCTAGAATGTCATTTCTCCATAATGTTTCCGGAATCTGTACATCTTCTTCTCCTGTTGTGATTAGAGCCCAATACCACCTGGATATTTCCTTTTTTATTGGGGAGGATTTCAGCATTTCTTTCTCCATATTTTCATTTCCTTCTTTTTTATCTGTGATCGATTTTGCCCAGCTTGACAGTTGATAATACTTAAATTTGGACACTGTTTCGTTTGTATTCATTGCTAACTGGTTCCATGGGATTATGATGCTTCCTGTCATCAGTTGACCCCATTTCACAATTCCATTTTCCTTTAAAGGGAGGGCCTAGGAGTCTTTTAAACATTCTGGGGTGCCTGGTGAATCCCAGATAGGGGCATGTGAACTATAGTATGGTATGTTTAAGGTGCTTCTAACCTGATACCATGTTTTTACTGCATTAGTCAATATCTTCAATTTTATTTTCTTGAAGTATTTTGGGTGTCCAAATTTATATAGGAAATGATCGCACCTGTCCGTCATAATTTGCATAAATTCAGGGAAAAACTGGGAGGTCTTAAGAAGTGGTCTCATATTTTTAAATTGGAAAGCCTTACAATATTCGATTAGATCAGGACTTGCTATTCCCCCTTCATGTTTTCGTCTCCTTAGTTTTTTCCAAGATATCCTTGCTCCTTTCGATGACCAAATAAAACTTGTGATTTTCCTGTGTATCTTCTTCAAGGCATCTCTCTTGAAACTTAGTGGGATTGTATTAAATAGATAAGTGAATTTGGGCACAATAGACATTTTAACTATATTTGATCTCCCCAGGAAACTGAGAGGTAGCCCATCCCATACTTTGAATAGTTTCGTGGTTTCAATGGCGATTCTATTCAGATTTATCTCTGGTATTTTTTCAATGTCTTTCACCAGTGTGATTCCTAGGTATTTTATTTTCTCTTTTGTGTATGGGTTGTTGACGTTAGTGTTCCAGCTCATTGCCTCGGTTTTTTCTTGGTTTGTAAGATAACCTGATACTTTTCCGAATTTGATTATTGTAGACTCTATTGCGTCCGAAGAACTATTATAGTCATTTGTGAAAATCATTAGGTCATCGGCATATAATGCCACTTTTTTCGACCAATCCTGATGCTGGAATGGGGTTATTGTGGCATGGTTTCTTAATGAGATTGCGAGGGCTTCAATATACAGGTTAAAAAGCAGGGGCGACAGTGGGCATCCTTGCCTTGTCCCTCTTTGTATATCAATGTTGTTTGTGAGATTCCCGTTGACTAATATTTTAGCCCTTGGTTTGGTGTATATCTCTGCCACCATGTTGCCGAAGTGCTCACCTAGGTTGTATTTATCGATGACTTTGTTAAGGAATGACCAGTTTACTCTGTCAAACGCTTTGGCAGCGTCGAAAGTGATTATGGTTAATGGTATTTTTTCTGCGATGGCTATATCTATTGCGGCAAAGAGTTCATGAGTGATTTCTTGTATTTGCCTACCCTTTATGAAGCCTTTTTGGTCAGGATTTATCAGTTTTGTCATTATCACTGCCAATCTTTTCGCCATGACCTGCATATAAATTTTGTAATCACAATTAAGCAGTGAGATGGGTCTGTATGACTCACATATTGCTGGATTTTTTCCTGGCTTTAAAATTATGCTAATTGTTGCGTCATTCCAGGAATCTGGGATTTTATCTCCTTTTTTATACGTTAGATTTAGTAATTCTGTTAATGGTGACGTCAGAGAGTCTCTTAGAATCTGGTAAAACTCATTTGGTAAGGTATCCGGGCCAGCTGCTTTACCTTTTTTTAGATCTTTTATAATGGTTCTAACCTCTTCTATTGTGATATCTTTATTTAGCTCTTCTTTTTCTATTTCGGTTAGTTGTGGGAAGGATATATGTTCTAGGTATTTGTGAATCTGTTCCTCTGAAGGATTTACATCTTCTTTATATAAATTAGAGAAAAAGCTTGCAAATTCCTGCATTATTATGGAGTCCTCATTTTCGTTTATATTATTTCGTTGAATGCAGATTATTTTGTTTCTAGTTTGCTCTTTTTTCGTCTTCCAGGCCAACAGTTTTCCGCATCCTTCTCCATATTCATGATTAGATAGCTTACTGGCTTCCCATCGAGACTTTACTTTATTTTCCAGGAGATTTACTAGACTTTCCTTTAGTTCTTGCCTTTGTTTCTCTAACGATTCTTTTATTTCTGGAGAAGCGTTCACCATTATCTTAAGATCAAGATCTTTAATATCCTTTTCCATACCTCCAATTTCCATTTTTGCAGTCCTGGCTCTATGTGAGCCCAGACTTAATAATTTGCCTCTAATAACCGCTTTATATGTGTCCCAGATATTTTGTTTAGATGTGTCAGATTGGTTTTCAATAAAGAAGTCAGCTGTTGTTTTCTTTAATTCTTCTACTGCCTGTGGATCTAATAATATTGTGCGGTCTACCGTCCATCTTGATTGTACATTATTTTTCGTTATTTGCAAGGTTAGTTTCACTGCCGAGTGATCGGATATATGTTCTGGTAAGTGTTCTATGTTCTTGACATTGTCTCGTATTGTACCATTTATTAAGAAGTAGTCGATTCGTGATCTATGACCAAGTTTTTTGTTATGAAAAGTGTAGGGATATTTTTTATCCCCTTTCTCTCTCCACATATCAAGCAAGCCCAGGTCATTTTTATAATTACCTAGCCATTCTCTCATTTTTGGGAGATTTGAGTGTTTCCCTGGGGGATGTCTATCTCGGCTTGGATCTATTAGGATATTGTAATCCCCACCTAATATTATCGGGGCTGTTGTTGATAGTAATTCTGTGTACAGTTTTTGTAGGGGGATTGGGTCATCTATATTTGGGCCATAATATCCTGCCACGGTATATGTATTCTCATATATTCTTACTTTAATAAAAGCCCATCTACCCTTGTTATCAACTGACTTGTGTTCAATTTTGGCTTTAAGTGTTTTTTTAAGGATTATTATTATTCCTTTGGTATTGCATTCTTGGTTTGTGCAAACATAGTTGTCAACCCATCTAAGATTCTTCATTATTTGTTCCCATTCCTCACTTAGGAGGTGCGTCTCTTGTAGGATGATTATCTCGCAGTCTACTTCCTTTAGATATTCAAGAATCCTTCTCCTTCTGCTAGGTGTCCTTAGACCATTGACATTCCAAGAGAGTACCTTAAAATGTTTATATTTTGTCGCCATTCCTGTTATGGGTATCTTGTTTTTTTCCGTGTTCTATGGGTCCCGATAATTTCTTTTACTGTTATCGCTGAGGACTTTTTTTCAATTTTTTTCCCTATTTTGCTCCCCATCCGTGCATTTAAAAAAAAAAATATTTGTGTTTTTTTGTGGGGTTCCCTGTTACCCACCCTGAGGAAGCCTCCCTTCTTCTTTTTGGGCGGTATTCTTCGCCCTATTCGAGCTCGTTGCTTCGCCTAAATTTGTGTGATGTTCATCTTGCTTGGGTTTCTGTTTCAGATCGTAGTTGATCTTTTATTTGCTCAATAAAGGTTTCTACCTCTCTGGGGTCTCTAATGTTATGCATCTTATTTCTCCACATTATCCTTAATGCGGCAGGGAATTTCAACTGGACATTTGCTCCAAGAGATTTTAGTTCCTGCATATGTTGTCCTAGCTCCCACTGTCTGTCTTGGGTAGTCTTGGATATGTCGGAGCGAATCCTAAAAGACCAATTGTCTTCTTTCAATATACCCTGTTTTAGACCTTCACTTAGTAGTCTTTCTTTCAGCGTGTATGTTTTAAAGTTTATCAGGATTTTTCTCGGTGTCTTCCTGTCTTTGTTTTTCCTGAAAGGATCTCGGTGTACCCTCTGTATGTCGTCAGTAAGATTGGCTTCCTTGGACCATAAGAAATGTTTTTCAAGCAGAGAGACAATAAAAATGTTAATGTCCGTACCTTCCATATTCTCCGGCACGTTAAGGACCCTTAGGTTATTTCTTCTCGCTTGGTTTTCAAGCGGATCCATTTTCTCGCTCATGCTTCTTTCATTTTCTTTGAGTTTTCTTATTTCTTTCTGGTTTATATCAACTCTCTTACTGAGATCTTCCACAGCTGATTCGACTACGGCCACTCTTTCTCCGAGGGCGTTCATTTTTTGGTCTAAAACCTCACATACCTCTTGTATCTTACTCTGGTTAGCCTCTGAGACTGAGAATTTCTCTCTCATTTCCCCTAGGACTTTGTCCATGAATTTTTCCAAGAGTTTCTCCGTTTGTTCTATCATGTGAGAAGGTTCTGTTGCCATTGGCTTTTCATGCTGTGGTATGCTAGTAATTGAGGTTGCAGGCATGTTTGTATCTCCCACCTCTTCCATTTGTAAGTCGTTGGGGATTACTGGTTCTTGTTCTTGTTTTTTTCCCTGAGATTTTTCACTCCCGTTTGTACCGTTAATTTTATTAGGGATAACAGGGGTATGAGTGCGTATAGTGGATATATCGGTGCAGGTTGGGCTTGTGTTAGTGCTTGCGACCGGGGAGATATTTTTATCTCGGATATTAGGGTGTCTAAGAGTATTTGAGAGATTACGCCCTACTTGAACCTGCTGCTGTACTTTGAAAAAGGATCTGAGAGAGGGAGTAACTTTAATTATCTGCTCTGCCTGATTTTTCGCTTTAATACTTTTGTCTTTTTTTTGCTGTGATTTGGCAGTTTGCTTTCTTTTTGTAGTCTTAGGTATAACCGGTATGACAGTTTGTTTGTTTGGGAGTACCTGTTTGGAAAACTGTCTATTTCTTAAACAATAGCTGGACCTTCGCCTGCTCTCCACTCCGCCCTCTACTTCAGTCGAGTTTTCCTTGCTCCTAGCTCCAGATTCTAAGTTTGGATTAAGTAGCTTCTCCACTACTTCAGTAGTAACTGATGTGTTTAGGTTCGTTTCCGTTTCAAGCTCACAGATTTTCCCTTTCTCTCTCTCTCTCTCCCTCTCCCTTTCCTCTCCTCTATTTATACAGCTACTTTCTGTAACTCTGTCCCCTCTACAACCAACAAGCAAATCCAGCACAGTTAGCCCCTCGCCTCCGGCCCCCCCCTGTACCTTGCTCATGGATCCCTGTTGTACCAAAGTCCCGGTGGGCAATCTTCTCTTCTCCACGATCTTGATCCCGGATTCCTCCTTGTAGGTTTCCTTGCAGCGTGTAGGTTTTGTATTAGATTTTGTATTAGATTTTGTATCTAATTTTGCCGCGACTACACGATTCAGTGAGGGCTCAGTGGTGCCTCTCCCCCGGAATTGCGCTTGTGACACTTGTTTCAGTTTCAGGAGGTCTTCTTTCACACCGCCGCCTCCGCTGTTGTGCCTGCGCCTGTTGCTGCCGCTTATGCCCCGGAAGAGAAAAGACAGTTTTGCAAATGCGCACCGGCAGCCCCTGCTGGCTTCCGACGCTGCTGCCCAGATACCGTATGCTGCTCCGTGTACTGCTCGGGGGGCCTCGGGATCTTGTGCGCTCATCCCCATAGAGAGAGGTAGATAACAAAATTGTGTTTGATCAGCTACTTGCTTTTTTCGCCGCTTCTTGTCATATCCGTGCAAGGCGAGTGCGGAGCTCACAGCCGGAGACTCCTATCCGGCCGCCATCTTCCCCAAAACACAACCAAGCTTGCACCACCTATTGCTCCAATGCTAGCGCTGCCAACGGCAGTACCAAGATATCTACTAACCTTGACATTCCCACAGGTGTTACAATTGAAACAATTCTAGACCGCCCAAAGCAATAAGAATGGAGTGGGTGGCAGGCACTAATAATTTTTAATGAATAATGAACTATTGAACACTGTGGCTTTGCTCATCTAAAAAAAATTAGACTGACAGTAGAAGATTGACATTACAGTTGGTGTTAAGAATTAAGAGCTTGTGCCGAGCACTGGAAACTACTGGCTTAAATTAAGCACTGAGCAAAGGTCAGATATACAAAAAGGTTGACCCTATTTAAAGTTATTGCCTTGAAATTTTGTTTTCTTTTTGAAGGTCAGCCTCCAGTAGACCAAATTCAAGGGGGAACCTGATGAGAGCCCCTCAAAGTTAGATACGTTGTTGTTCAGCTTCATCTGAAGACATTCATTTTGACACGCAGAGATCCAAGCAGGACAAAGCTGGATTTTTTGGCTACTGAGGTAATTTCATAATTAGGACTTATGTATTGCCTCGCACTGGTTCAAGGTTTTACCGTCAGACTTAGTCACATTTTTGGTTCTCCAAATCTGCTACTGGGCAGGGCTGGAAGGTGTATCCAAGCAGCGTTACATGAGGGCAAATACCTTTGCCAAGAAGAACCAGTGCGCCAGTTTTCAACCTAGCAAGTTACTACAAGCAGGACAAACCTTGGATTCAACCCCTCTGAGGGTGCACAGTCCCTGGGTAAGGGACATGCTGCAGCACCTTATCCCAGCTCTACAGAAATGGAAACAATGTATAAGTCCCACTTTCCTCCAACAGCTGAGTCTCTATCCAGCTAGGGCACCATCAGGGATCAGACGTTAGTGGTCAGCTGGTCGTGCTGAAGTCAGGAGCCCATCTGCTTTTTCTGTCCTTGAAACAGGGAAATAGGAGGTAAATCACTTGACTTTTGGAGAGCAGTTCCATTCACTGGGTGTCAGCAGGAGTCGTTCCTGTTTACTTCAGGTGGGTCCATCACAGGTCCAGGAGGGCAAACAACCTTTACAACGCAACTTTTACAACGCACTACCATTACAACAAAACTTTTACAATGCAACATCCATTACAACGCATGCAATTACAATGTAGGGTTTCATTTCTGAAAAGGCTAGTTCTAACCCTGCCTTTGTATATGCTGAAATGTATGTAAAAAAACTCAATATCAGCCAACTCATAGGGGTCGATTCGGATCCAGTAAAATTCTCGTCCGTACGATTCGCATCCGGAGCCGTCTCCGTACGACTCGTACACACACCGTACGACTGGAGGAGTACGATTCCGGACCGGGGTATCAGGACGCGATTCGTACGGTCCATGTCAGGTAAGGGCGATTCGTACGGAAATTCGCACATTCACATACACACCGTACGGTGCGTACCCCCCCATGATCGCAGGGGTACGCACTGTATCCCTGCGATCATGGGGGGTACGCACCGTACACCCAGCGGACATGGGGTACGCACCGTACACCCATCGTACATGGGGTACGGTGTGTATACCCCAAGATCGTGGGGTACGGTACGTACCCCATATGATTACAGGGGTACGGTGCGTACCCCTGCGATCATGGGGGGTACGCACCGTACCCGGGGGGGCCGTTCCGTACCTGTTTTGGGGCGAACTCTGCTTTTACGGCTGTTTTCAGCTCCCGTAGAAAAAGGGTCGTACGGTGTGTACCCAACATGAATCGTACTTGCCGGTTCGGAAAAAGCAGCCGCGAACCGTACAGATGTCACGTACAGCGGGTTCCAAGGGAGTTTCGTATGGGGATTTCATTTGTACGTTCCCTGTACGATTCGTATGGAGTCCAGCTCCTGGTACGAATCGTACTTCGTCGTACGTATGGGAAAAACGCTCCAAACGGCAATTCGGAACGCTTTTTACCAGATCGGAATCGACCCCATAGTGTAAGTAAATTTCAGATTGTATTCATTGCAATTTAAAATATTGAAAGACTCTTTGCCCCTTGTACTATTTCAGATGAGAAAGAGATATTCAATAGATCTTATCAAACAGATTATTTGTCTAATGTGGTCTTCATTTTAATAATCCCAAGCTGCCTGCTCAGTTGTCTATAATATACTCCATCAAATATGAATACATTCTCTTGTAGGTAAAACTTCATAATTACTATAAGCATCCTTTTATGATCATAAATATGTACAAGTCTTGTTTTCGGAACCACATTTTACAGGAACATTATTGTTCGGCTGTCATTTCTCTCGTACAAAACCAGAGAAAATCAGCAGTTAACTTTCACCAGCAAAGGCGCATTTGCAGAGTGGTGGAGAAAGGAGGTGCATGACCTCCAAACACCTCTTAGCAATCCCGCTGTGTGGGACTTACTGGAGGTAACAAGAGGATGCCCTTGTGGGCCAACTACCCCTCCTGTTACCTCCAGTAAGTCTCACACAGCAGGATTGCCTAGTTCTGATAGCAGTCCATGCCCCCTAAGAATATAAAAACCTTAGAAAATCACCCAAAAAACAAAGGTTACAGAGAAGTAATATTTAGGAAAAAGAATTTAAAATAACCTTAGACTATCACTTGAAAAACCAATGGTTACAGGGACATTATAGTTATGCTGACATTTCACTTGTAGAAAACCAGAGAAATTTAGCAGTGGCCCCTCAATGCACTGCTTATGACCTCACATATTCCATCATTCCTGACATGGTCAGTGACATCACTGATAACATCTCAAATGACATCGTTGATGAGTGAAAAGTGTCAAATCGACCTTTTTGTCGTTTGGTGCAAATTTGTTCAGTAGTTTTAGTGATAATAAAGAAAAAGCAAATGTGTATATATAGGAAAGCAACCCCTCTGCAAATCCTCCTGATTTCATGCAAGGATCTGATTGACTGCCAAACTTCAACCAGGCAGTGTTGGAAACCATCTTGGGACTCGGACTCAGCTTTTGAGGCCCGGTGAAAACCACCTCCCCCGGGGCTTCATTTAAAATATTAGAGGAGGGCTGTGTGGCGACCCTCCTTGGGCAATTTTTAGCCGGTGGACCACCATTGCCTGTACTTTAATATGGGAGGGGCCCACGCTGACCCCCTCCAATAATTCTCTAGAGACCTGGGACCACCACCATCCTGGGGCTTAAAAACTATAATTAGTGGGGGCACACAGGCCCCCAGGGACCACCACATCCACGTGTCCAGAAATCAAGTGAGATGTGGGAGGGGGCTGTGTGGCCACAAGACCACAGGGACCACAACCTCTCTAGGGCCAGCCATGAAAATGAAAGGAGGGCGGCTGGCGGCTCCCTCCTGGAGCCAATAAGGACCCTGGAGACCGTCAACCCCCAGGGCTGGATTCTATCTCCCGAGGTGCCCACCCTTGGGAGATAGCAGTCTGCTCTTGCTTGGGAGGAGCTTCAAGGTAGGGACTGTGGGGCATTGAGGTTCCCCCTGCGGTTCTCATCATAGCACTCTTGGTGTGTCCCAAGGCACCCAGGTAGACATGGCCAGACCCCAGAGGATGGGGTCTCCAGGGCAAAAATCGCTTTTTCCACCTCTCCATTTGAAAAGATGGAGGGCCCCAGGGATGGGGTCCCAAAAGGCAAAATGGAGGGCAGAAAACCAAGGAGAAAAGGCAAACAGATCAGAAGAGGGCAAAAGAGGTTAAAAAAACAACCAGAAAAGGCAAAACTAAGGGCAGAAAGGGGCAAAACGGAGCAGGTGAGGGCAAAACAGAGGACAGAAAAAAGCAGAAAATGCTAACCTGAGGGCAGAAAAATGAGCAGCAAAAGGCAAATTAGAGTGCAGAAAAACGAGAGGAAAGCACAAAACAGAGCGGAAGAGGGAACACAGAGGGCCAAAAAACATGAAGAAAAGACAAAACAGAAGGCAGAAAAATTAGCAGGAAAGGCAAAACAGAGCAGAAGAAGACAAAACAGTCAGCACCCAGACACTCACACACCCACTTGAAGACTCAGAGACTCACACACCCACTCACAGACCCACTGCAACACTCAAACAACCAATCCCAGACCCTATCAGAGACTCATGCACCCATGCACAGACCCACTCAGAGACACACACCCACTCACAGACCCATTTAAACACTTGTGCACTCATTCACAGACTAGATCACTAGATGGCGGTACTTGCACCCTACTCAGACACTCTGACAACCTCTCACAGATACACTCATACACATTTGCACCCACTCAGACATCCACTCAGGCACTCACACACCCACTCACAAACCCACTCAGATACTCACTCAGATACCCAGTGAGAAACTTATGCAGCCATTCCCAGACCCACCAAGACACTCACATAACCACTGACAAACCCACTCAGACACTCTTACACCCACTCACAGACCCACTCATACACTCTTGCACCCACTCAGACATCCACTCAGGTACTCACACACCCACTCACAAACCCACTCAGATACTCACTTAAACACCCAGTGAGAAACTTATGCAGCCACTCCCAGACCCACCAAGACACTCACCCAACCAATGACAAACCCACTCAGACACTCTCATACCCACTCACAGACCCACTCATACACTCATGAACTCCCTCAAACACTCTTTCTCAAAGGTTACAGGTTACAGTCAGGAAATTCTCAAAAAAATAAACGCTTCAGGGATGTTATAGTTAAATAATGGAATTGAAAAAGCCTCGAAATTTGTCGGGAAAAAAACAAAGTTACAAGGACGTTATAGTTAGGGTCAGATGTCACTCCCATAAAACCAGTGACATTCAGCAGTTATAGTTACCTGAGCTAACTATAACTTATGCCCCCACAATGCACTGCTTTGTACCTCACGTATTATATCACTCATGACATGGTCAGTGACATCACTCATGACATTTGAAATGACATCACTGATGACAACACTGTTGACATCATCCAATGAGTGTAAGTATTTCCTAGGGGTTTATGATTTTTATACATATTTACGAAGCTGCTATAAAAGTAAGAAGAGTCATGAAGGGAGGGAACAGAAGCAGAAATACCATGTTACTTGGTCACCAAGGTTGCTTAAACCTTCGGAGGACATGTGCAGCTAAAGTCACACACCCACCTCATTCTTAGTTACCACCCCTATTCCTCTCGGACCTCTTCTATCTGATTTTATCTTCATAACAGCATATTTGTTTTTAAGCGATATACTTCATGCAACTTTGTAGTGCCTTTCATTAAAAATGAGAGTGAAAGAAGCTTGAAATAAAAAGACTACAAGAGGATGCTTTGAAATAGTTTTATGGACTTTTGAGTGGTTTGCAGGCATTACCCTGTATGTTTCAGAGAACAAGGGTGAAGATGTTCTCCGTATTCGCTAGGCACCCATAATGGCTTACATACAGACAATTGTTCAGATTATTGTGTAATATATTTATACTTGGAAACTTACAAGGTAAAATCCCTCTGACTACCCAAATGTTATTCTTCAAAGGGCATTGGAAGGTCTTGAAAAGAGATAATATAATTGATTTTTAAAAAACGTACTACGCATCATCCCATTGTTTATCGCGCATCTGAATCTCTGTTACACATTTTGTTACATAGTCATCTGGTAGACCAGTAAAAAAATAGATTCGTTAAAACCAGTGAGATGTTTTGTAAGAAATTGGATTATTTATTGAGAGAAGAAGGAAGCCCCACTCATACAACAACCACAATCCTTGTCAGGGGGAACCACAAAAGTTAATAAATTAACCTGTGCTGAACCCTCTGGTAGTTTTATAGTGAAAACACTACACAAGAAAAATCCCAAACCAAATTAGTACGTTTTAATTAATAAAATAACGCCTGGATTAATTAAATCCAATTATTAGAAACAAAGGTATAATTGTTTACATCTTTAGTGCAAAATAGCTTCTAAAAAATCAAAGTGCAAACTGCAGTAATCTGGTCGGACAACACATGGGCAAAGTCGAAAGTTAAGGCTGACCTCGATGAAGCAAAGATTGGATACGGAAGATGGATTGGGCCAGGTCTCAACTTACCTCCAAACTTAGAAGAAATTTTGAAGAAAAGTTAAAGAAAAGTTCCTAAGAAGGTAGAGTTCAGTGGGGCAAGGCACCAGGTGGTATCGGAGGAGGCGGCATTGGATGAGATCACAATGAACATTTTTACTTTCAGGCTTTGTCACTTTTTTTAGAAGCTGAAAATCTCCAGTAGGAGGAAGCTGCAGGGTATAGTCAATGAGAACTCCACAAGGCCAGATACTTTTGCTGACAAGTCCCATTGAACAGGATTTGCTGTTATGTATAAGAAAGTAGCATCGGATACCACAAAGTCAGGCCGACCGGCAATGCACCTTTGGTGGAACGGGTGTCAGATAGGTCCCAGTCTTCTATCAGTTCTCAGGGCACTTTTTTGTGAACATTTGTCTAAGTCCAACGTTATAGGGTTAGGCAGAAGCAGCACCTCTGAAGACACTTCCAAGGCCTTCAAGTGCCTCCAAGTGGCGCTGCACCACTTGAATGTTAGGACTCACTCTAGTAGAGGACAGGTGCAGGGCTTAAGGCTTCACTAACTTGTTATGTTCCTGTAGTTCACACAGGAGGCCAACCAAATAGCCTTTGAAATAACTTCTGGTGGTCCTAGTTTCACAGAGATGGTCCAGATCTCCTTCAAGCAGCAAGTCGGGGCCTTCAAGCACCAAGGTAGTCTTCTGGTAGCAGCAAGGCAGTCCTCTGGGGTGCTCTGAGGGTCCAGTATGTATGCCTGGTGCCAGCCTTTGAAGTGGGGAGTGTGCATATACTACCCCCACTTCTGGTCCTGGAAAGGTCTCCCCTTCCCCTATCAAGGCTCTAAAATGTCTGGAGTAAGGAAAGACTAGTGTCAGGTTCCTTTCTGTGTGCAGGAGGCAAGCCCCTTTGAAGTGCTAGTGGGGCAGGGAACAGATTTGCCCACAGCAATCCTGGCAGGATGGCCCATCCTGCCCTCACTTAGTCCCCTATTATCACACTGTCCGGGGGGAATACACAAAGCCCAGTACCAGAGTCATTCACAGTCATGTGACCTAGGACACTAGCAAAATCACAAATGGTCGGACAGAGAAATGGCAACTTTCTAAAAGTGGTATTTTCAGAATTGAGACTTAGCATCCGAATTTACCATTAAAGAGTATTTTAAATTACATTTCATTTGAGTCTAGACAAGACATTTCTACCTATTCCCATTCGAAAGTTAGCACTCATTACATGTAATAATATAACCCAATGTTCTCCAATCGAAGAGACAGGCCTTTCAATAGTGAAAAATTAATTTAGGAGTTTTCCCCTCCAGGATATGTAAAACTTAAACCCACATGTCCTGTTTTTTAAATCCAATGCACCGTGCCGTAAGGGCCTACCTCAGGAGTGACTTATATGTATTAAAAAGGAAGCCTTAGGCCTGGCAAAAGGTTTATTTTTCAATGTCAAAATGGCAGTTTAACCTTCACTATAGGATGCAATGGAAGGCCCAAGGGTGTTTAGGCAGAATATTGGAAACAGAAATATCGTGGGACATAATATTTTGTCAAAAATTCGAGGACCAAAATATTGTGAAGGTAAGAGTTTTTTTATATATAACTCCACATATATGTAGCATGATATATATATATATATATATATATATATATATATATATATCTTAACGGTATGTAGATGTGGAGTTAAGAATAGTAAATCAATACGTACTTATTTGCACTTACCTTCTTGATATTTTGGTCCTCAATATTTTTGACACAATACTATGGTATGTTTCCAATATTCTGTCAGTGATCCAGGCCTGAGACAAGTTTTAAAGTGCTACTTCAGTGGATGGCAATGAGTTCTGTAGGCCCAATAGTAGTATTTAGTTTACGAGTCCTGTGTACCCTGTAGTATCATATACTAGGGACTTGTAAGTAAATGAAATATGCCAATCAGTGGTAGGCCACTTTTTCCATGTTTTAGGCCGAGAGCAAAAGTGATTTTAGCACTGGTTAGCTGACGAAGTGCATAGAGTCCTTATGCCAACAAAAAAGAATTACAAAACAGGATGGGTGAAGGCAAAACGTTTAAAGGAAGACCACGCTATGGATATCAGCTCTAACAGGTATTTTTTACATTTTACACCTGTGAGGCATG
The DNA here is from genome assembly GCF_964261635.1 of Lissotriton helveticus. Taxonomy (NCBI): domain Eukaryota; kingdom Metazoa; phylum Chordata; class Amphibia; order Caudata; family Salamandridae; genus Lissotriton; species Lissotriton helveticus. The sequence goes on along the minus strand of NC_136067.1, from coordinate 1,065,469,735 downwards.
CAGAAACAGAGAGAATTGTAAAATCTACCTGGTACTACATGTTGTGAAGAGAAATATTAGGAAACAAATTAAATGCTTCTCTGACATATGTGCATATGTGTGTAAATGTCCTTTTAACATGATATATAGGGGGAGCACCCGCTTTCCATTTCGAAGGGGAATTTTGGAACGTGAGAGGGCTATAAAAACAAGCATTTGCAAAGCATTCGATCTCGCCTTTGGGACCTTATATGTATTTATCTATGCAGCACATTAGCCTGGGTGCTGAAACATCTACTGTTCTTCAACATGGAGGGAAAGTAAGCACCAAACTGTGAGACACACCAGGTATGAGAACACATGGAGAGAAATATTGCCTTTAAGCGGGAAATGGTATAGTCCAAAGCTCTGTTTTTTATATAAAATCAGGGCCTTCGGTGGTCATATCACTGAAAATACAAGATTTGAACAATATATTATTGTCTACAGCTGCTCATGGAAGACAATTTCTATTGACTGGAATCTAGAGAATGCTAAAGTGATTCTGGTATTTTACTGACCTCTGCTGGTATTTTACTGACATCTGCTGGTTTTCTATCAAGACAGTTAGATAGTGGCAGTTGAACAGAAAAAAAGTCCCTAAGTGGAATCAGACAAGTCCTAGGGCTGAGCTCCAGAGCCCACAAAGTACATAGACATACAAGTATGTAGTAAGTATATACTAAAGTATATACAAGATGTCTCAAATGCTCCAGCTAATGATGACTGCATGACGTATCCTGTAGCTAGACGCTTCACAGAAAAACACATCAGAATCTGCTGCTGTTGTTTGTTTGGGTCTTGTTGAGCAAACGTGAAGGTGATCTTAAAAAATTGTTGAGAAAACTGGAGGCAAAATATATTATTGGTCTCCTGATCAAATCTCGGTCTAGTTTTAACCTAGATGAGGAATTAGCAGTGAACTTAAGTTGATGGACTTTCAGGTCTTGTTTTTTCAATTGTGCCTTGGTTGAGACAGAGTGGTAGCTTACACAGTGAATCTTAGGAGCTTTTATGAGTTTGGACAAATCAGGAACAATTAGCCCACCTGAACATCTGCATAATTCATCTACCTTATGGCTGATTATTATGTCACTACCTTGATTGTCTTCCTTTACACAATCTATATGGCTATATTTGAGCTTTACAGAGGATGTTTACTTACAGGGACATCACCCTAAAACACTTAACCAGGTTAAAGCATATTTTTAATTTCTATTCCATTTTTATATGTACGTTGATATGCGCCTTACTTGCCACAATATGTGTTAGAATACTACTTGGTTGGTGGACTCATTCCTCCCTATTTATGACCACAAATACATTACCCCATTTTCCCTGGCCACCCAACAGCATTAAGGGGCTGATTACGATGGAGGATTTTCCGCATCCTCCGGGCCGGCGGAAGCCACCGCCGGCCAGGAGAATGCGGAAAATCCTCTGCGGACCCACCAAAGACCCACCACCACATTAGGATGGCTGGTGGGTCCTGATTTCAGTCCGCCGCTTTTCCGCCGCCGTTGGCTTACAACCGCGGCGGAAAAGGCCTAATATGGTGGCATGTCTCTCAGACTCCGCCAGACATATTAGGATGGCTGTAAAAACATGCTTTTCCGCTGCGGCTTCTCCGCCGAGGAAAAGCATGCGGATCTTCACCTCGGGGGCCTGTAGCGGGACCCCTGGGTGAAGGGGGGTGGGGGGTGCACATGGGGGGTGCCTATGGTACCCCCCTGCATTTCTATGCAGTAATCGGCAGGCACTGCGCGGTGCCTGCCGCTTTCTGCATACAAATGCAATGTATGCATTTGTAACATTGCGGCCGGTGCAGCTTGAAGCTGCACCCGACGCAATGTTACAAATAGAGGATGTGACCTCCAGGGTGGCGGTCACATCCTAATTGGACAGGCGGGAACTCCGCATGCCCATGCGGAGGTTCCCTCCTCCTCGGTGATCGCAGACGGACTCAAGTCCGTCCGCGATCATAATGGGCCCCTTAGTTGCCAGACTATGTGGTGATTGAAGTTCCTATTATTAAAGATGTACATTAATTATAGAAATAATAAACTTTGCCTAGCAATTGTATCTTCCCTTATATGATTAGTAATATGGGTTACCATGTGTAATTATATATCCAGATCTTGTATTAACCAGTGAATGTGAGTCTTCCCACCACTTTAATGATGCTTACATTCCATAAGACACAGCAATAAAATATTTGATGCAGCCTCTTTTTATGTCATGAACATTTCTCCACTATTAATAAACGTAGCCGAACATTCTATTCCGCAATATTTATATTTATTGCGTTCATCATTAAACTTTGGGACAACTCCAGATGTACCAAAATTAATTGTCGAAAGAATTGCCTAGATATGGTGAAAAAAGTGTGATTTCATACCCTTTGTATCGATGAGGGGGATCTAAAACTTTTTATTCTGCCTATGATTATTTAGGATCACAAGTAGCTATTGTTTTTCATGGCGGATGGGGCACCTTGTTTTGTCTATAGAAAAACACAGTGCCAAAACACGTTTCCTTGATTGGAGTTCGATCTTTTACAGACACGTGCACACACAGTAAAATGATATGTCATGAGGAGAACACCATTTTACAATACCTTTTCACACGGAAGCAATTCTGCCTAGGCACAAGGCCTGTTCGATATAATTTTACCATACTGAACACATTTAATGTCTTGAGCCCTGGTTTTGGCTAAGTGCCTTTTTTAGACAAATACACAATAATGCTATGACATAAACGATATATGTAAAGGTACAGAGGGTAATAAGCTATTTATTAAATATTCTGACCTATCTTCTGTGCCTCCCAGGCACCTTCCTTGTACAGTCATCCCTGGAAAGGCTCAGCGGTGTAGCACCAGTGTTTTGGTCTCTGGTGCATACAGGTAACATGTGATCTCCATCCACTGATTGGATAATAATACATCTCAGATTGATAGCAGTGGTCCCCTATGGTCCACTAACACGCCTGGTGCCTTGTGCAGCTGCACCTGCTACACAATTGATAGCTATGCCTCTGTAAAAGCTTCCTTCAGTTCTATACCCACTAAAGATCTCCTAGTCTGCACCTAAAGGTTCCTTCCTACTGAGAGAAAAACGAACGCGAGTCCAAATCCAGTATGGGGCAGGCTCAAGCTGTCCTTTTGGTGCTTCCCATATTAACCCTGACCAGGGGCCCCTTCAAGCGAGTCTGGCAACATGAATTATGATGCATTTTACTTTTCAAATCAATGATCCATTTGCAAAATGAGGGCCTGATTCCGAGTTTGGCAGTCTGACTGCCCGACTAATGCGGCCTCTAGAAGACAGCAGTGCTGCCGGTCTACTGACTGCTGTATTACGAGTTGACTGTGGTGCTCAGGGTGTGGCAGCGGCAGTCTTGCTGCAGTGGTCAATGGTTTTCCATATATTTCGATGTCTGAGTGAGCATCTTGACTGCACATGTCTCGAGTTCACACATATGCATGATATATGTGAAAAAATACCACCTACCCATTGCCAGAGTCAGGCCAATATGTGGGAAGACCAGGCAATGGGAATATAGTACAAACAGGGTCATATTCTTCAGGGTGAAGATGCTGTTATTAAGGTAGAACCTGGGAAAAGGGATCCACATCGAACTCTGATGGGAAGAACAGGAAAGGGGTGAGTATGCACCCCAAAACCTTCCTTTTCCTACTTGAAGACAGTAGTCCCACCACCGCGGTCGGCTCGTCAAAAAGAACACTTGTAATACGAACGGTGGTGAAACTCCTCAGTGCTGCAACTACTTTACCCTGACCAAATCTGCAGGCACTGCGGGTTACTGGTGGTGCCAGCGGTTTGCGGGCAGTCTTTGCAAAGGCAATTAGAAAATCTCATAATACGCTGGTTGGACCGCCGAGCTCACTTTCGTAGGACCGCAACCGGGTTGGGTGGTTCCCGGACCGCAGTACGGCTCTCCGCGGACTGCCGAACTCATAAACAGGGGCTCACCTCAAAATCCATTTAGGATCTTTTGTCACTACACTTGAAATTTGAATGCTGGCACTTCTGATGTCAAATGCACTAAAGTATTATCCAAATATTATAGTGTACCAGGCGAGAGGTGCCTTAGAACCACAAAGGATGTAGATGGGGCCCTCGGGCCTTCAATTATATCCACCACTGCGTCACAGTCAGTACACCGCAGTGGCTAATACTTCACCCACAAATACATAGTGAACCACTACTTCATCAATGTAAGTAATAAAAAATAAATCCAGCGTAGGAATTAGAAAATATTACGAAATAAACTTAAATATGGGTAACTTATTTAAATAAATTACATTAAAAATGATAATAAGGTGCTTCACAGGTGCCCTCCTCCCTTGCCAAATATATATATAGGGTGAAAAAAAGTAACTAATGCACCTAATTAAAAGGCAACTTTTACAAAAACAAATAATTGAAAAAACTGGGTGGCTCAGGTGGTTGTATAATTAGGAACATTAATTTCATTTAAAAAAGGACAAGTATTAGCGTTCAGGAAAAATAATAATTAAATGTAAGAAGGTAGCAATTAAAATAGTGTCAGGTTTACCAAAGAGAATAGAGCTCAAATAAGAAAAATAATGACAATTCTCGTAAATTAATAAGATTAGAACAGGGTTAGTTTTAGATTGATAACAATAAATCCATACATTAATAAAAACATATATAACATATTTCAGGTATTACCTACCATTGTAAAAGAGTCGGGAAAGTGTCATATAGGTAACTGAATTGTATTGGCTTAGACTAGACATCAATGGATATCTTATTGAGATACCTTAACGCTACCATCATTTTATCAGCTAGGTTCCTCCTTATGTGCTCCATCTATTTTCTGCTGGTAGTCCAGTTGTGTTCCAGCATCAACAGTAATGCCTGATATAAGTATATGTGTATTCCCAGGCCCAGGTGGGTTTCAAGGATCATATGTGAGACAGGTTCTTGCGGGTTGGTCGCCAGAGTTACATAGGTAGTACATATCACTTCAGTGACTGTTTGCATTATTACAGAGCAATAGAAATCACTCCTTAGTATGAAATCCACACAGTGCCACAATTACTTGCCCATCTCATGGGCAGTTTTAGCAAAGAGGGAAAACTCCTACTTGGGAGCAGATGGTGAATAGATTAGTAAAGTCTTAGGACCCGATTTATGGGTCGATTACGATGGCGGACGGAAGGACGACAGGCGGCCTGGAGTAGGCGGAAAATGCTTTTTACAGTCCGCAAGCCGTGGATAGTCCGTCCGCCATATTAGGATGGGAAGCACTGCCGAATTTCCGTACGCTGCTGAAGAACGTGATCCGCTGCATAAATAAACCCGACCCCGCGGCGGACGTAACCAATCCAGAGACACCGCCGTACGGAATGACGTCATGACCGTCCTCAAAATCACGATGGCGGAAACCACACAGCAAATCGCTGCGGAAAAACCACCAGCCCGAACACAGCGGAACCACCACAGCTGAGAGGCAAAACATTGCAGAGAGACCCACCACAGCCAGACCACCGTCATGGACCCAGCTCTACACGCATTCCTGATACTCTTCGTGCTCCACCACCAGCAAATCATGGACCGTCGCCGACGACGACGCAGGTACGCAAACACACAACACACACACCACGCACGTGTCAAAGCCCCTGCCGACAACAGAACCCCAGGTCTGGACAGGAACACACATACATGCACCCCCAGCAAAACCACCTGGGCACAACTGACCACACGCACCCAGAACACACGCGCACCGCAAACAAACAGCCACACCGCGGACAATGCAACTTAGCGGAGCAGACGACGGAAACCATGCCCACAATCAAATAGGCAGGCAGGCAGGAATGGCTAGGCCACACAGCTCACAGGCCCACATACACACCAACACACAAGGCATACCACACATAAGGAGACATGCTGGCCCACCCTCAGGCCAACCACACACCTACCCCACTAACAGACAGGGGCCCATACACCACACACCACAAAAAACACCGCCTCTGGATATCGTGTTTGGTGTGTGGCACGGTCCCTGAAGCATTCCCTTTGGTCACTATCCTGTCCCACATTGTGGCTTTATTTGCCAAAGTGGTCTGCTGGACTAGGGTACCGAACAGATGTGGTTCTACACGGATGATTTCATCCACCATGACCTTCAACTCACTCTCTGTGAACTTGGGGTTTTTCTTGGGGGCCATGGTGTGTAATGTGCAAGGTGTTGGGGGTGTTGGGGGTGCAGGTGTGTGGTATGTAGGGATGGTGTTGTGGGGGTTGGTGTGGTGGGTGTGTTGGTGTGCAGGTTGTATGTGTGTTTGTGTGTGTCTGTTGTGTGTGATGTGTGCCTCCTGCTGCTGTCCTATGATGCGAAGGATTGTGGTAATGGGAGAGATTCCTTTTATACTCTGTGTGGTGTTGTGTCCCAATGGTTTTTTGCAGTCAGGTGTTCTGTGGGTGTGGAGACTTGGATGCTCTTGTTTGTGCTGAGGGGTGTGTCATTGGGGCGTGTAGTTGTTGGGGGTGGGTGTTCCAGGTAGGTGTGTGTCCTGTTCTTTTTGGTTTACTATTTACTTCCGTCCGCGTTTTTTTTCGGTTTGACGGCGGGGGTGATGTTTGTTTGGTCCTTCCGCAGCCAAGTTCTATTTGTCGATGCTTTTTTTCCGTGGCGGTCGTGGACAGTGGTGAGTTCCGTTGGGATGGCGAGGTTATCCTAATCATGCGGGCGGTCCCTCTGCAGGCCTGGCGGAGGTTGGGCCTGTTTCCGCAGGCGTTGCGTTTGCGGCGGACGGTTTTTCTGTGGTACCGTCCACGTGCGGCGGTCTTTGGTGTGATCCGCCCGCCCCGGTCGGTGTGTGCTGGCGGAAAAATCCTAATCGCACTGGCGATTTATCCGCGGTGCGGTCAGGAGTATATTTGCCGCGACCATGGCGGTCGAACCCGTGTCTGTCCTCCATCGTAATCGACCTCATAGAGTTTGGGGGAGAGGATACTTCATCACAACAGCAACGGAGTATGCTCTTCACCAAACTGCGAGGTTTATTTACAAGCCCATTTTGCCGCCGGTGTGTAATTTTTTACTATATCAAAAGTGACGCACTGGCGGTTCAAGGGGCTTGTAAATAAACACCTGAATGTCCACCCACCACATTAAGAGATTGGTGGACCTTTAGTATGTCGACAGCGGAAGATACTCTGTCTCTGCTGCCGATATACACCTCCGACTGCCCAATCGTGTATTGGCCATCAGTGATTTCACCATTTGTCTGCCCACTCTAGTTTGAGTGGGAAGACTAATGGCATGTTTGACTCCCCATCACCACCAAGTAAAGCCTGGAGGTCAGGAGCAGTGAAAACAACAAAACGACCTTCACGTCATGGTAGAAAACTTGTATGGCAAGGGGGACATTGATTTTAACTTCAGAAACAAAATAAATCTCGCTTTGATGAGATGACGGTTACTGTAAATGCAGGTGATGACTGCACGGCGAACGGAAATCTCTACTTTTGCCGGGAGTAATGTGCAACCTCTACCAGTCCAGAAAGAAGAATACCCAGACACACATCAGTGTCACAGGTCAGACGGAATTAGTCAGCAGTGTATTATAAGAGAGCACATTAACAGTCAGCCATTTGTCTGCAAGTCTCTGATCTTCAAAAGTTGCAGCAGGTTGCAAGCTGCTTCCCACCACCACCTACTTCTGATTTAGTCTCAGAGGAGGAGGCCAATTCTTTAAAAAGGAATGGTTTTAGGATGACTGGCAGGTTGTGAATCAATGGAGCAAACAAGAAAGGTTTACCATCTTTTCCAGGATCACTCTGCCAATTACAGATCATGGAAGCCACTTCCAGATTATTACTGAGCAGCACATAGTGGATGGCTGTACATTAATATGATAGACCTGTGGTGCTAGGTATGTGAAAACATGAAGAGCCCAGATCTAGGGTAATGAAGATTTCACTTATGCTCTTGTGTTAGTGGCCAGTGGAGTCATCCAAGTCTCCAATCATCTATACTCTTGCAGTCTCGCCGAGGAGCAGTCATATGAACAATCTGCTGAATTTATTCCCCTACAAATATTTCCTGTCAAGATAAGAGCAGTAGTCCAAGCATTGCACTCTATACATGAATAATTCGAGAATGTCACAGAGTGTAGCTTGCTAACTTCTAGTCTGAAAAATGCAGAGATCATCTTCAGGGTTGGCTAGGCTTACAGGATCCAGGATGACACCCCTTTCAATCACAGTGAACATTTCCAATTCCAATTTGAATCACCGCAGAGCCCCTTTTTGATTTATAAAATGACATTCTTTTTTATTCATAGAAACCGAGGAAGCAATGTTTCTTGGCAAGCACCAGGTGAGACTAAAAGACAGTCTACAATGAGCAATAATGATGTAGCTCTAAAATGTCCTGCAAAGATATTCTACATTTGTCACTCGGAAACAGATTTTATGCTAAGTTATAGCAATCATTATCTGGTGTGTTATCCATGCATGGAATTAACAGGAGCAGCCCCTGTCTTGTGGGTGCGAATAGTGGACACTCTGGTCATAAGTATCACTTTTTTGTGTTAATCAGAATGCTTATTCTTGTCAAGTAAATTACTATTCAGTGTTGATCTGTGAAACTATTTAAACTTAGAAAGTGTGTCCCATTTTAGGGTCTGATTTAGAGTTTGGTGTATATTATTTAGGGGCCGATTAGGATCGCGGACGGACCTGCGTCCGTCCGCGACCCCGAGGTGGAGGGAACGTCCGCAGGGGCTGCGGCATTCCCTCCAGTGCCATTAGGATGTGACCGCCACCCTGGCGGTCACATCCTGTATTCTTAACATTGCGGCGGGTGCTGCATGAGGCAGCACACGCCGCAATGTTAAAAAATGCATGTTTACCTTTGCATGCACGAAGTAGCAGGCACCGCGTGGTGCCTGCCGCTTCGTGAACGCAAAGGCAGGGGGGTACCATAGGTACCCCCCATGTGCACCCCCACCCCCTCTTCTCCCCTGGGGGCCCGCAAAGGGCCCCCGAAGACAACACCGCATGCCTTTCCACGGCGGAACTGCCTATGCATATGACCGCAGCTATCATAATATGGCTGACGGTGTCTGATAGATAGCCATGTTAGTGCTTTTCCGCCTCGGTCGGAAGGCGACCGCGGCGGAAAAGCGGCGGACGGTCTTCCTGACCCCCAGCCGTCCTAATGTGGCGGGGGATCTTTGAAGGCTCCGCAGCGGTTTTTCAGCATCCTCCGGGCCGGCGGACACTTCCGCCGGCCCGGAGGATGCGGAAAAACCGCAATGCTAATCGTCCCCTTAGTCTGGATTTACCGATGTCAGCTGGCCCAGAGAACATTTCTCAACATTGGCAGGAACCTCTGTCACCGTGGTTTCTGTCAATAAATTAAAATTGCACTGTCAACCGTTTAACTTGTTTTTGTTTTTTCAAAAACAAAATCTCAAAGTGGGATTTTGGTTTTGGAAACCTAATGACCCTCATGTTAAAGGAGTGCTCTGGGGGTAATTTTGAACATTTTTACTGTGCCTTTGTGCTACGGTTTTCATGGTGATAAGGGAGATTAGTACAAGTACAAACAAGCTTTATTCGACGAAATAGTCATAAAAGCGCATAAAAACAGTTATATAGATATAAGAAAAAAAAAATATTTTTTAAAAAGACCATAAAAAAGTATTTTAAAAGAAAGCTTGTTTTGCCAATGAACAATTATATACATCATTAGGAATACCAAAAAAATCAATTATTTACTGGAGCAGTCACTGGCTACTAGTCCAATGTTAACACATTAGGATCTCAATTCAGAAAACAATCTTGGCGAAAAATCATACAGCGGTACAATGTTAGCACACAGAATCTCTATACATGAAACAGTAAGGGTGAGAAATCGTACAACAACAGTATGATTACAAGCCCTGAAAAATATTTAAAATCATCGTGGCAAACGGAGTTTAATTAGTAATTGATTTTGACCTGATTATCCATATCCACCCAAGATATCTTGCAACTGCTGTAGAAATAGGGGGTGCGGTATTGGTACATAGAATTCTTTCTGCTACTAAGCTACTCTTTCTCCCCATGTTCTTACATATACTGCTCAGCCAGACCCTACGTGGCACCTCGTATGCTGGGCAAGCGAATAGCATATGTGCAATTGATTCATTAGATGTCTGACAACTAGGGCACTTGCTATTGCCATTTTTATTCCACCTTGATGTGAAAGACCCAAGGGGCAGGGAGCCTACTCTCAACTGAAAATATAACTTCCTGTCCAATGGCTTGGTGATATGATCCCAGTAAGGTTCCAAACACGGGGTACATTTAAAGTCCGGGAACCTTTCTGATAAAGAGGAGGAGTCACTAGCTGTTAATCTGTTGAGTATGAAGATTTCCTAATACCTAGCTTTCAAAATCTTTTTTGACGGAAAGCAGGATGTGACAGGGTCCTCCCAAAGCATTGACATGCCTATTTTAACAAGGATTTCCTTAATACCTCGAAGCCAAGAAATTTTATGAAATGTATCAGATTTAGCTACTTCTCAAAACCCAGCAGCGTATGGTGCCAATTCAGGCGTCGTCCACAGTCTGCGCCAATATAGCACAACACGTAGCTTTACAATGTCAGAGAGGGGGTACCTCCCAAGATCGTACAACAGCGGGCACAATGGCATACTTTGTGGAAGATTGATAATACAACGCAAAAACTTATTTTCAGACAGACTGAGTTTAGATATGTTGCCTAAAACCCATAATTCTACACCATGTAGTGATGAGCTAACTACTTTGGTGTCATATACCTGAAGCACCGGACTGATGGGTTTCGTAAAAGACCTATTGTGCTCCAGTTGCCCCCGAGAGTTGTTCATGCTTTAGGGTGGCCATGTAGATCTGATGATTCCACTTGAGATCATTTTGAATATTTACCCCCAAATAATTGAATTCCTTCACTTGCTCCAGAAGATGATTGTTCATTGTAATACCCCCCTTAAAAGCTTTATGAAGAATAAAAGTCATACATTTCGTTTTTGACATGTTGATTTCGAGACCTCGTGTAGCACAGAAATCCTCAAATATATTCAGAGCCTTCTGTAGTCCACTCGGAGTCTTCAAAATTATCAGTGGGTCGTCTGCGAACATTAAAATCAGGATTCTATTTCCAGCTAAAATCGTGGCATCAGTATTCACACAGGACATAGCGTCAACTATACTATTAATAAACACAGTAAACAAGGTTGGGGCCATAACGCAACCCTGGCGCACCCCCCGCACCAGGGGAAAACAGCTAGTCACTTGTCCCTGGGAGCCCCATCGTATCTTCGCGTAATTACACTCATGGAATCGCATTAAGAGGGTCAATAAGTCAATGGGCAGGCCAAGATCATGTAAGGTTGTCCATAGCCTTGAGCGGGGAACAAGATCAAAAGCGCCTTTTAGATCGACAAAGGCAGCACACAAGCTGCCTTTGCCCAGAACCACCACTCTCCAGTATAGTAGTACAAAACGGAACACCTGGTCAATTGTACTTGTGGCAGCACGAAAGCCAGCTTGCAGAGGTGATAATATATTACACTCCTCAATCCACGCCTGTATTTTATTAATAATAAGTCTCCCTACTATTTTTTGTGCTGAATCAATCAGGCTAATGGGTCGATAATTCCCCGGGAGAGACTTGTCACCTTTTTTGTACACTGAGATAATTTCAGCTCCTTTTCACGAAGCCAGTACAGGTGCTCCCTGAGCAATCGCATTGACCAATAACATTATATATTTTCCCCATCTGGGTTTGTCGTGGAGGAACACGTCAGCTGGGATGCCATCTTGGCCGGGTGCTCTCCCACATACCACTGATCCAAAAGCTTTCTCTACCTTCCTAATGTTCAAAGCCTCGTCTTCATAAAGAACATAACTTACGTCTGCCACAGTTGACTCAAGTGGGCTACATTTGTATTGAGGCTCAAAGTGTGTGACCCAGTCTTCTTGCGTAACATGATTTTGTGGTTGGTCTGGGATACCCTCCCTACCCCACTTGATGACATTCCAAAATTGTTTACTGTCTTTCTTGGCGCACGCCTCCTTGAGATCCTGCCATCTTTTATCATCTCAAAGGCGTTTAGCTAAATGGATAGATTTTTTATATGTCAGCCTACCTGCACGGACAGCAGCTGGTTCGCCACTTCTAATCGCGTTGGCCAAGAGAACTCTTGGCTGCCTACAATCAGTGTTATACCAACCAGAGGCTTTCTGATGTGTTACCTGTCGGGATTTAATTGATTTGATAAAATATGTTTTCATTTTAGAAAAAAGACTGTCGTGGGACCGTATGACAGCCTCCAAACCTGAGCTCGTACGATCTGCACTAGCCAACATTAATGTAGCATTATCCCTAGCCATCAGTTCTAAAACCCCCGGATTTTCCACTATGGCCGACCACTTCAGTCGTCTCGTGTCGTTGGTGGGGACAGCATCATGGGTATGCAACTCTACCTCTCTATTAGATGGTTTTGGTGGCCGCCACCAACTAGAAGACATACAAAGGGGATTATGGTCACTTTCGAGTCGAACCCTTACCATGACATGGATGGTATGCCAGAGTTCTATACTCACAAGTATATTTTCAATTCTACTTGCACTAGATCCGTTGCTAAATGTATTAGATCCCAATCTATCAAGAGAGGTTCTTCCATTCAGGGCCCTCAGCCCCTTTTCTAAACAAATAGAATTTACTGAATAGCAACCTCAGTCCATTTCTTTACTGGGGTGAGCTCTAATTTTGGGATTCCCCACTTTGCATCTTCCTCATCAATAGCAAGCCAATCATCGCAACCAAGCGGTTCAAATGTCAAATTAAAATCACCCGCTATGATTATACAGTTATCCAGTGAGTGTAGTTCGAGGAGGTCATCTAAAGTCACTAAAACTTGAGACTTACCCCCTCTGGTACCCCTCACGTAGATATTGTAAATGTCAATTTTACCCAGTAGCCCAGTGGTTAGTCTCACTACTTGAATGTCAATACTGTTGGAGGATAATTCCTGTGTGCTAACACCTAGGGCTTGCCATACCCATATAATCAGACCCCCCGAAGGACGGCCTTTACCCCTTTTGTTGCTAGCACATGATAGTTTAAGTAGCCTACCCTGTGTAATGGAGTTAAGAGCCAGGTTTCTTGAAAACAACAAATATCAAATGTATCAATAAAACTAAGCCATTCTGGTGATGAAAATTTGGAACTAACTCCTGCAATGTTCCATGATACCATAGTGTCCCTATCAAAGGCATAGCTACTACAACCTGGCTCTACAAGATACCCTGCGGTTAAACCAGAGGGCCCTGCTGGGCACACATTTATAGACCGCTGCAAGGATGAGCTTTGGGCTGCCATTTTTAACAGGTCTAGATTACCGCCAGACCTGCTCCCTTTACCATTTTCTAGAGGTGTAGCAAATCCGCATCACGGGATCTAGGAGTTTCAGTCAGTCAATCATTGCATTCCAACGTGGAGCTGCCTATTTGTCCCACTGCCAGATGCTCTAAATAGTTAGGGGACTTACTAGTAGGCGGGAACTGTCGGAACTGGATAGCTGAATGATCAGGTGAACAAGTTCTGTACTCTAGCGCTAGTAGATTTTTAACTAGTGCTTCAATCGCAAAGGTTAATTCTATACAATCTAGACTAGAGGATGTATAGGTGAAGTGAGCCTGCGCGCTTTTAGAATATCATCCCTTATTACCGAACGACAGCCCCTTACATGCCGTGTCTAGTGTATAGCCTTGTTGGTCAGTGAGTCTGCATTTTCTATCTTATTTTGCCCTAACTTCGGCACATTCACCAGATAAATTCTCAAATTTTTTTGCAGCTTACTCGTATCACTTTCCCCTTGACCATCCCCCCACCCTTCTTTTTTTGTATGTTGGTCAGAAGAGGGTACACCAGTTATTTTACCTTTACCCCCCTGTGGATGTAACTGCATCCTTGGTGTTTCATTACATGGTGGATTAGTAGTGGTTCTGCTCTTCGATACTACCATACTTGCGGGAGGAATCACTGCGCAGGAATTAGTTTGGTTAACCACCTCACTATATAAAAAACTCGCTTTTGCATGCACGTCCCTGACACTAGGGTTAGATGATTTTGCCTGAATTGGTATTTGCTCACCTGAAACTTGAGCACTACATGTGGAACAGATGAAACAAGGGGTCCTTTTATGCATAAGGAGAGTAAGCATAGAAGTCAGATTCTCCATCATTGACCTCAAATACCCCAGTTGATTCCGGAGCGAGTTGACTGCAAGGATAATCGGTACTTCTGGTTCCTGCTCTTTATTTTCCCTATTTAACAATTCCATGTATTGGGAAGTTACCTCCACTTCAGTACATGATAGGACATCATATCTATTCTTAATAATAACTATTGGATCAATTAATGTATGATATTGGTCATCCCCATCGATAGAACAGCGTCAGGGAGGGATTCCTCCCTGGCAGGGTTTATACCAATCCCAGCTGTGTTCTCCTTGGGGCCTATTTTACGTTTATGAAACATATTAGGGACAACTGGGCGTGATTTTGGACTATCCCCAGGGGGATGTGCTACACTAGGTGGGGGCTTTTCAGCCGACACTTGCGGGTTTGACTCACTCACTAACAGGTCCTCACATTCTTCTATGAGCGTATCAATACGATCTAGTACACAGTTACTAGCTGGATGTTTAAAGGCCTTCCTTGCCTTTTTCCCATTGCGCGTTTTTACACCCAACCCTTCATCTACCCCACCCTCCCTTCCATGGACTTTCTTTTTTCCCATATCTGCAAGTTAAGGCGCGTGCAATAAGAAATAAACACACAGTCAGCAACACTTTTAAAGATGGCGTTTTAGTCCACACGTTTTGCAGAGTCAAACCAAATGCGAGAGTGATAACGCCACAACAGTACCTTATCATTGGGAATGGCGCCATAATCCCGATGTACGAAGCCAGACTGCAAACGAAGGGGGGGGTGGCCCTGCCCTGGCTCTGACGGGCAAGGATGGGTCCACCATTGGCCCAGGCTTTGCCTGGGCGCCGCCCGCGCACATCCCGCACCGCGGCGGTGACCCGCGCCTTTAGGCGCTCACATGCAGGGTTGCTCCTCCCTCCTGGGGGTAGCACAGGGCAGCAAAGCCTTGTGGGACACAGAGTCCCCGGTGTCACAGCAGTGTTTTCGTCCCGCGCCGCGGTGGTGACCCGCACCTTTAGGCGCTCGCTCCTCCCTCCTGGGGGAGCACTGGGCAACAAAGGCTTGTGGGACATAGAGTCCCCGGTGTCACAGCAGTGTTTTCGTCCTGCGCCGCGGTGGTGACCCGCACCTTTAGGGGCTCGCGTGCAGGCTTGCTCCTCCTTCCTTGGGGGAGCACAGGGCAGCAAAGGCTTGTGGGACACAGAGTCCCCGGTGTCACGGCAGTGTTTTCGTCCCGTGCTGAGGTGGTGACCCACGCCTTTAAGTGCTCGCATGCAGGCTTGCTCCTCCCTCCTGGGGGAAGCACAGGGCTGCAAAGGCTTGTGGGACACAGAGTCCCCGTGTTGTAATTTGGCAGCAATTAGGTTAAGCATTAGCAGAAGACATCTTGTATTTAGAGACTATCTTGTCCGTTTTGTGGAATCCATTTTGTATTTCTGTCAGCCATTTTGTTTGCCACGTGCTCGCCATGTGCTCTGACCTACCTTTCTGTTAACTGCTCTTGAAATCTTTTTAGCGACGAGATATATTTAGCATCTTCCACCTTGGCACACGCTCAGTTGAGTTTGCAGTTGCTGTAGTCTGTAACTGTCAGGATGTGTCCACCTGAATTAGCTAACTGTTAGCTCCTCCCACTTGTTGTCTGTACACTTTCTGTATGACCTTATATGTCAAAAACCTTTACCATCATATCGATCTCCCCATTTAAACATACAGGCGGGAGTATAGTATAAATTAAATGCAGTTTTGAAAAATGTTACTTTTAAATTAGCAAATAAAAAAAACTTCCCTCGATCTAACAATTGCATCCTTTATAGATATATCCGGTTCATCCAGCATTGCAACCCATTGTGTATTATGTTTCTCCAAATCATCCAATCTAAGCAAGTGCAATATTTTATATAATGAACCTATTTTTCCTTGGAGCCTTACAACCTCAATAAGTGAGTTTGGTGTCAATAGCATGTTCTTTCGGCTAAGGAAATCGTGAATTTAAAGATATTTAAAGAATTGAGAATTAGGTAGACTGTACTGCCTTGCAAGATCTTCATATAACGGAATCAGCCCCCCCATCCTCATAGAAATCGCCAATCTGAACTATACCCTTGTTCCTCCAGCCTAAAGCCACCCAATACCAGAACATAGGTGGGAGCAGCTTTAGTGTGTTCATCGGTGTATAATAAGTTAATCCTTCCAAACCAACTTAGATTGCTAATTTTCCTCCAAACTTTGAATGCAGCTTCCAAAACTTTAAACCTCGTCCTTTTGTAATAGCTGTCATCAATTTCTTTAAATAAGCATTGTCTTGCCTCCATCCCTAAAATCAACTGAAATATTGAAGGAGCCTCCGCTATGTTACCCACCACCTCCCCAGTTATTAGTACACACATTTTTTGCAAGAAACACACATAGTAATAAAGACGAAAATCATGTATTGCCCAACCACCTCTTTTAATTGGGAGAGTCATAAATCTACTGGCCCTCCGGGGTTTGCTCGGTGCCCAAAGAAACTTAAAGCAGCGTGATTGCAAATTTTGCAATTGAGTTTGCGATATTTCCAAGGGAATAGATCTAAATAAATATAATACCTTTGGTAAGATATTCATCTTTATAATATTCCCCCTGCCTATTAGAGTGAAATGAAGTCGTCCCCATCTCTCTAATGAATCTCTTGTACTTCGTAATAATGCCCCCCAATTAGCATCTACTAATTCTATCATCGATGTTCTGATTTTAATACCCACATATGTAACTTCTCTTACTGATCTAGGATCATGTAATACAATATTATCAGTGCATAAAACTTGTGTTTTGGTAACATTGACTTTATGACCAGACGCTTGACCAAACGCAAGTGCTAACCGTTCAGTCTCTTTGAGAGCAGTAGCCGGGTCCTAAGAAGTCACAGCTATGTCATCTGCATACGCGAAAACAGAGTGTGGAATGTTCTGTACAAAAAAGGCCTAATCAAGTGACTATTACATAGCATATCGACAAATGGATTTATATACAAAGCAAACAGTAGAGGAGAACATGGGCATCCCTGCCTTGTCCCTCTTGTAATTTTTACTACGTCTGATCTCATGTACATTGCAACTATTCTCGCAAGCAGTGCAGCATACAACACCTGTAAAGCAGTCATAAAGTATTTCCGAAAGCCCAGATATTTCATTTGTTTCCATAGATAATTCCATTCCACGCGATCAACACTTTTTCCGCGTCCAATAAAATTAACCCTAATTGCCGTTTCTCTACATGAGCAATGTCAAAAAGAGTCACAGCTTTGTTAATATGTGCCACTGTGCCCCTATCAGGAATAAATCTGTGCTGATTTAATGATACTAGTGAAGTAATAACCTTAGATAAGCGGTTAGCTAAAATGTTCAAATATATTTTGCCATCGCAATTCAATAAAGAGATTGGACGATATGACCCGGGCAGCTCCGGGGCTTTACCCATCTTACTAAAAAGCACTATAGTGGCTTCATCCCAAGATTTAGGAGCTAACCCCGTTTGAGCAGCGTAAAAGTGGCTAGCATCACATCTTTCAGTTGATCAAAGAAGAGCTTATATATCTCCCCTGGAATGTTGTCAGGACACGCGGCTTTCCCCACTGCTAAGCTCTTAACCGCAATTTCGAACTCCTCCATAGTAATTAGAGTATCCAACTGTTCCGCTACTTCAGGATCTAATTGAGATAAAACCCCACCAAACGTTAGGTTATCGACTTCATCTGCCCCTTTTCTGCTGTGTCTAGAGCTCAGTATAGAACTGATGTAAAATAGCCATAATCCCTTCCTGGTCAGAGCATAATATCCCTGAACTGTCCTTTAAAGCAGCAATACGGCGGGAGGCTTATTTCATGGGTAGTTTCAGTGCAAGGCATCTCCCAACTGCTTCTCCATACTCATGACATTGATTTTTATGAGTCAAATATTTCCTTGCGGTTTTGGTGTTCCAAACCCCAGTTATTTTACCCCGACACCTAGCAACTATATTCTCCAAGTCCAAAATATTCCTCCGATGTGCTATGCCCTGAGTCAGGTTTTCCTCTGCCGCTCTTGAAGCAGAATATAATTCCTGCATCTCTATTTTAGGCTTTTTCTGATAGAATAGACCATAGCTCAAAAATGTGCCCCTAAAACAAGCCTTAAAAGAGTGCCACACAATATATATTCGAGTGGACTGTTTGTTGTTATCAAAAAACTCCAATATCCACCTCGACAAACATTGTCTAAAATGATCATTCACACACAATTTTCAATCAAAAGAGAAATTTCTAGATTTGCGATCACAACCAAATCCAGTAATTTCTAAAACAATAGGGGCGTGATCAGAAGAGATCCAGGGGAACATTTGCATTGAAGCCCCCACTAAGGAAGCCTTGGATAAAAAAAAATAGTTCAATCGTACCAATTTTTTGTGGGGAAAAGAATAGAACGTATAACCTAGGTCTGCCGGAAATAAATGACCCCACGCATCCGTTAGACCATGATCTTTTAATAAATTGTGAAGGGCCTTAAAGACTCGAGGTTTGCATCCTCTCTAGGCTTGGGGTCTACTTGCAACTTCCTGACTAGTTAAATTAATATTTATATCCCCACATATGATCAACGGTGTCGCAATCTCAATTAGACACGTAGATAGTGCATTATGTAAATTTACGACCTTCTAACCCGCATTCTACAATGGCCCAACGGCCTAGCTTATCTGACAAACAACGATTCTCTATGCACACGTTTGATTTGGGTAAGATCGCAACCCCTCGAATCATTGATGATTGCTGTGAAACCACAAGTACTGAAAAACCTAAGTCTGCTAAAAGGTGGAGATTACACCAAGGCAAATGAGTCTCCTGGAGTCATACTAAATCCGGTTGAATGTTTCGCAATTCGGCGGTTTCCTTTTATTGATGTTATTGAGGCCGGAAACATTAGAGAGCCCAAGAAGATTCGATAGTTAATAACTTATTGAATTTTTTAACACAAAGTAAACAACGATATAGCTGTGCATCTATTTTATTAGTCTTCCCCCCTTTTTGAGACTGTGGGTTTTTTGCCCTTTTTACCCCACCGCAGTGACCCTTCACTCCACCCAACCCCCCCAACCGCCCCACTACTCTTCCTCCCCCTTAGCCCCCCTGTAACAAGGCTTTAGGACTTATGGTCCTGCAGATGCCAAGCTTCTGTGCATCCCCTGCTGTCACTCGCAAATTACTCCAGTCAGGGGAGAGGAAAATCCTTCCCTCTGCCGAGGCCGGTAGGAAACCAATTTTCACATTCTTATATTTCCAGTTCTGGAAGAAGCAGGAGTAATTAACTCTATACTAACAATCGTACCCTAAAGGGGAAAAGAAAACCCCTATATGTATACATATAATAAGCCTTTATCCCTAAAACCCCTAAATGGAATTCAGATACTCCTTGGCCGGCCCCTCATTAGTAAAAAAAACACGTGAGTTCTTGAAAAATAACTTTTAACTTGGCAGGGTTCATTAGATACTCTTGCGCCCCTTTGGCCTGAAATTGTGTAATTAGCTGACGAAGTTGTCAGTGATTCTCCACTGTGTATCTGCAAAAATTATGCCTAACAATAAATTCAAAACCCACCCCAGTTCCCTTCTTATCGGGGCGTGCCAGTTGAAAAACCTCCTCGCGAGTCAAAAAACTGTTGAAGGAGATTAAAAAGGCTCTAGGTTTATCCTCTACTTGTCCGGAGCGGGGACGGATGTTAAAGGGAAACCTATGAGCTCGTTCAATCTCCCTATCCCAGTCCCTTCTAGTAAGCTCTGGGAAATTAATCCTCCAGCACTCACAGGAACAATGGGGTCATTCACATTAAAAACACCCCCTGTACCACCAGTGCACACAGCACTCCCCAGGTCGATTTCTTCCTGCACCAAAGAATTCAAAGGATTCAAAGTAGCCGTTGTCTCTAACATATTTGACATGTCCCCTACAGTTATTTCTGATTTCTGCAGCCCACTTTTGGGAACAGAGACCATCTTTTTTCCCTTCTGTTTGTCTTTCGTGAATTGCAGGTATGTTGTCAGTCCCACTCCCTTCAGCACTCAAGGCCTCAGAAGCATTGTTTTGATTTCTGAGCTTATTGGGAACATTTTTGTTGCTCACCTCGGTCTCGACGTTGGGATCTTCATCCCCTTAGGCTCGCAGTTTCCCTCGATCTCCTTTCGGTGGCATTCTTACGTCGGGCTACAAGTTTGCTCTTTGGTTGCTTAGCTAGTACCAGGTGGAATCAATCGCTTCTCTGCGGAGCCACACTGCAGCAACGGCCACCCAGCGGGTCCGTCGACACCTGTGGACTCCCACCGTGCACACAAACAGCGCTTCGAGCATCAGCCGTCCCTGAAGATGGAGGGCTCACCCAACAGGTCACCATAAGTATCTTCCGATTTTTACACAAAGAAACCAATTTGGGAGTGTTGCTAGATAAGAGTGTTAACGATCCGCAAATAGTATCTCTGTCTCCGTCTCCCTGCTTTCCTCCATCCGCTAACTTGCAAGATAAGGCAGGAGCGGTCAGCTTATGCGTCCACTCGCGCGGACGCCATCTTGCCTTTAGCTTACTTGATACATTTTTCAGATGCAGGAAGTATTTTCAGTTCTTCGAACTCTCAGTAGCTAACTATTGAAATTAGTAATTGTAAGCCCATTGAGGGCGCTAAATGAAAAATTTTGTTTTGCTTCCTGGAGCTCTCCTCATACAATCAAAAAGGTATTTATTATGGCCTGTTTTTATAATTTTGTAGTGGCAATGGTTGACGCTTTAGTCTGCAGCCTTATTTCACTTTAATGAGGCACTGCCTCTGATTGCATTTCCCTCCACAGCTACTAGCTACTTAATAAACCACTACTATGGCTGATGATGATTTCGGTATACCCCTTGCCTGGCTATCAGGAAGCAAAGTGGAAACGCATTCTTTTATTTCCATGAGTTCATGTTTGAGGCTTGGCTGAAAGAATAACCTAAAGCCGTTTCCCAGGGTGTGGAGCCTGAATATTGACTACAAAATATCGAGGGATACTAATACCAAATGTTTAAAAATGAGGGATCACTGTTCCTGATAAATATGAGAAAACCCTAGGTACTGGATAGATTATAAGGGACAGTCAACAAGACAGTTTCTTGCTGCCCTCACACATCCCTAGGGATGTACTGCTACGTCGTAGGTCGAGTGCTCCTCGTCGGGCCGGCTCTGCAATGCCCTGCGGGTCCCATTGTTAAAGATTGCAGGGATTTGTTAGCATGACCCGAAAGTCATTTTGTATTTTGGCAGCCATTTTAGGTAGCCATGTGCTCGCCATGTGCTGTTTCCTTCTTCAGAGCCTTGCACATGCTCAGGAGGGCCTAGCTAGTAGAATGCACCTGCTTCTCTCATACAACTGTCAGGCTATTTTTGCTGCTGTATGGAGAAGTAACTCTCCTCCCACTTTGTTGAGCAAGCAGATCTTGCATGACCATATTACATTACAGCTTTTGTGCCAATTTCTTCTTTGTTGGTTTAAAAGGACCAAGTATCAGTGAGACCCCTGAGAAGGTTTCTATGTTCTTCACCACGAAGGGTCACTTTAGCCAAGATCTTTTTGTTTTAGCGCCGTTTGATGAGTGTGAGAGAGCCCTATTAGTGTGGGGAGTAGACAGAAGAATATCAAGGGACAAAACATCTAAATGAAAGTATGTATAGATTTTCTATATGCAACACCACATACGTTTTCCTTGATGATATGTATATTATCAAGGTAATTAGATGTAGAGTTAAAAATAGTAAACCTACAATTCTGTCTATGTACTTACCTTTCCACAATATTTTGCCCACGATACTAGTGTCCCAGAATATTTTTGTAATCGAGATTCCAGAGTACAGTTAATTAGTAACAGTTCATGAAAGTCCTAAAAGCTGAACTTTTCAATAAGACCTCTTCCACTGAGCCCATCATGTCCTTGAGATCGATCAAAGAAAGGCAGGTCAAGCTTCCTCCATACACATGCAGCAGCACTCCACACTTGTGGAATTTCAACTTCATAAATTTCTATTTCCTCCATCTGGTTAGTGCTCTAAAGTGACCTAGGTGATGTGTACACTAAACAGACGAAATAAATGAATAAATATTCATCAGTGGTCTCTTTTTCAGTCGGGTACACATTCAGTCTTCCATTGAGAATCATCAGGTCATGTCTTCAGTGATGATTAAACTTGACTTTTGTTCTTCTGAGAATCATCAGGTCATGCTGGTGCCCTGACTGCCATCGCTTTCTCTATATCTCGGTGCACCATGTTCCATCCTTTCTAAGATGTGATGCAGATCTGAATATAAGGGCAGACCAGCCGTGGCCGGTAGTGGGAGTATCGGCCGGGCGGTGACGTGGGGAGGGGGAGGGGCAGGGTGGTCGGGTAGTAATGTATGGAATACGGACTTTAAAAGGTAAGTAACCATAAAAATAAATAAAACAAATTTCGTTGCACACACTGCATCGCATTTGGTGATGCGGTGTGTGCAACGAAATTCGTTGTACTTATTTTTATGGTTACTTACCTTTTAAAGTCCGTATTCCATACATTACTACCCGACCACCCTGCCCCTCCCCCTCCCCACGTCACCGCCCGGCCGGTACTCCCACTACCGGCCGCGGCTGGGGCAGACTTGTCGGTAAATATTGTGAGGCCTAGGGCCAAAGCAATGTGGGGACCCTCAGGATCCTGCTTCTGTTTTTGGCAGGTGGCATAAGTACCTTTGTCTAAGAGGCAATAAATAGAAAAGATGACATGATACCACCAAGTTGTATACCTACAAAAACTGCCTTGTGTTAACGAAGATGATAGGCTTCCTTATAATACAAAATCTATAAATACATTTTACTGAAGGACCATGTAAGGTGCAGAAAGCGCAAAGCATGGGTCCTGTCTTCCCCCTTGTGCAGGGCTTCTGTGCAGGCCTCATACACAAACCATTTCCTATAAGTAAGGCCCAACAGTCCCTTAAGCAGGTAATGAACCGGCCCCATTCTCCAGTTGCTTAGTAATAGGCACACTGCAATTATGGTGCACAAGCTCTTCTATCACGTCCCAGGCCCTGGTGCAACTGTACCTGCTGCACTAATGATAACTAAGACCCTGTTGTTGGTAGTTTGGTCTTGCACCAGGATTATGCAGTAAGACTGGCAATTCTAAGGATCTCGTTTAGTGTCTCTTAAATGGAAAGCATGGTGATGCTTATTTTCAATATGCTACTTTTGGCTTCAAATAAACAATTCTTAGCAGGTGTTGGGAGTTTATTAAAATTGCATGTGTGATTAATTTACAATAAGTAATTTGATTATTAAGATGTGAAAAGGATATGCCCCTTTTGATCCTTCTAAATCACTTTCAACCGAATTGTAATTAGTGCCAGGCTGTTGTCATGGTATCAATAAATAGAGATTAAGTGAATCAACAACACCGTGACCTGCACAGCGCAAGCACGAAGAGGGAAGTTTGAGGCATATGGTCCATTAACAGCATTCACAGATGAGTATTGGCGACACGGATATTTACATAAGTAATTGACATCACTAGTACTGATTGCACATTTTGTGTTCTTTAATGTGATTGTATTTGGTTACATGCTTGTATCACTACCAGGCTCAAAGAATACATATCTTTTGACCACTAGATCAGTGCTTTAAATGGGAATAAATAAGTGCAGATACTCATCAAATCGAGATAGGAGTGTGGCTAGTGGGTGGGGCTAAGGGAGCTATGGGCGGGGCTGAGGGTGGGGCGAGGGGTAGGGTAAGATACAACGATAATTCTATCATCTGTCAGGCATCCATTTTACACTTGCACTGCCCTTGTTAGTTGTTTCAAATTTTACACACTGTGCAAAACTCTCACATGACCAATAGCATTCTGGTAAGCACATGTCCCATGCAGCAGGAGTGATGATTGGTGTGGTCCATGGGGCATGGCCTTCGTTCAGAAACCTTATGTTCCTGCTCAAAGGACATATTGTCGTATCTTCAAGAGGAAAGACTTTTTGCTTGTTTTAATTTGTCGTTGTCTCTTTTCTTCCAAAACTCTGTGAGCATATGGCCGTAAATATCACATATTTTTCAAAGGAGGAACAATGGCCCCACTGCATTCCTTTCTTGGTTCTCTTTTAGTTCAGGAAATCTTCACAACAAATGTTGCTGTTCCTGTTGCAAATACCAACCCAAACCAGAAAACGTGCTTCTTAAGCTGCCATTAGACAAGCCACCCTCTGTGCCGCAACACCTCATAATTTACAGTGTAAAAAAAATGGTGCATGCTCAGAGGCCTTTCTGCACAGATCATCTTCAAACTGTGAAAAATGACGACATGATTGTTGAAGCCTAGCCTGCCGACCCCTCCCCTCCTTCAAAAGTCAGATGTGGCAGTAGTGCAGGGTGGAAAAGAGCCTCCTTTCTGGAAGCCCAGTGGCTAGAATACAAAGCACAGACAATTGAAGTCTTTCTTTTGCCTTTCCCACAGATCGAATTGTGTTTACTGAGCATGGGCAATCCTCATAATAAGGTGTGTGGAAATAAAAGTGTAGCTGAGCGGACGCATGCTAAAGATACCAAAAGTTATGAATACCGGTACTCTTAGTGCAATATCGGCAACTTACCCAACCCACAAAACATAGCAATCTCATAAATAAACACACTAGACACAGTAATTGTTGGAGAAAACATTGCTGCAGGTTTATTTCTGACAGGAAATGTACCAACATGGTGGGTCAACTTCAGGGCAATCCAAGGGCAAGCAGCCCTGCCGCACTGATGAGCCAAATTGCACCGTGGCCTAGCCAAACGGTGCTAACCATTTTTGGGTAATTTCCCCCTTACATCCTGTGGACCACCAGTCCACCCATTTACTCATGGCCCTTGAGGGGGCGGAGCGCATCCAGGCAAGCCCCCGGTTGCTCAGGTTTACAACCGCCAGAAGGAATAACGGGGCGCTGTCGTTTCTCCAGGGTCCTGCCGTAAGGACTTCCTGGGGTTGTTTGGCATTTGAACCCTTCTTGTGCTCCTGAAGAGGGTACCCCTATGTACCCTTCAGCCTGTGGATCGCCCTGTAACTCCGCCATAGCTGTGGGTGTGGCACCTGTCACACCCAGGGCCACCGACCAAGGCAGGAATTCTTACTTGCACCCTGCTGACTCGACGGCGTCGCCCAGGTCCAAAAGAAACAGGTCCATGCCCATTTTAGACAGGTGGAACCCATCCTCATCAAAACATCCTGTGGTCTTGGCATGCAAGAGTCCATGACTGCTAAAGCCAAACCCCTCTGTGCTGTGAATTTGTGCATGGCGCTGTTTACTCTCCTGGGAGACATTTTAATGGCCTCTCCAGACCTTGCCCCGTGCCAGACCAATCGTGGGGTGATCTCGGACCACCATAACTCAATGGGCCTATCTGAATACCAAAAAAAAGTTACCAAAAGTTATGAATACTGGTACTCTATTTGGCAGTGGAAAGTGCCGGTACTAAGTGGGAAAAAATAATACGTGCAGGTACTCAGTACCTGTGAGTGGCCGACCACTTCAAGCACTGTATTAGATAATTGTTATTCAAATATTGCAGCTCATAAAACAATTCATATTCTTTTAAAACAGATATACAAATAAATATTACTTAATTAATTAAGGAGCACATTCTAAAGTAATGATATTCCTAAAATGAAAATTAGAATCACCACAACTCTAGGCTAGCCATCTGATCCGAAGGGTTCCACAGGTAATTTCTGATTTTACATCACACAAGCAAGGCCGTAGTGCACGTAACTTACGTGAGTACCAGAACAGTACAGGACCTAAAACCCTTGCAACTGTAATCAATATCATTATCAATCAGGATTACATTTACTACTCGTAACACAGTAAAGCGTTACGTGAAAAATTGCTGTGCTACATCAGCACAGGATTAAAAAAAATGTGTGGCACCAGATTTACAAAGGATCACATGTTGATGATGTCCTCATCAGTTGCCATCACATCAGCTCGGCTGGATTATTGAAATGCCCTCTGTCTAGAGCTCCCACAGTGTGTGCTGACCTGCTTGCAAAACCTTTAGAATACTGTGCACCAATCAGCAACCACAAGCCAGCATCAGCAGGTCTTCCTTGTCTTGAATCGTCTACATTGGCAGATGTTATATCAGTCCATAAAGTTCAAGACTCTTGAGGGCGCTGGTCTGAACCTGCTGGTTGACATGCTTCAAGCCCACACCCCCACCTGGATCTTTTGTCTTAAAATATGAATCTGGTAAGAGTTCAGGGTTTTCACTTATCAAGAATAGTTCTTGGACAATTGGACTTCAGTCATGTTGTGGAATTCTCCACTTCAGCACTTACACCTACAAGGCAAACAGACAGTTGAAAATCATTTTTGAAGGTTTTTTAACTATCTTCCTTTTTTCTGTTTTTTTTTTGTCGATCCCTGGCAACAGGCACCTCGGAATACCAGTACTTTAAAAACTGTCTTTAACCTCTACACACACTCCATAGACAAAGCAAAGAGTTAATTATTAGAAACAATAATTATTTAAATTCGCCAGAGAAGCAATTTTGGGAGTAAACAAAATAGAACAGTGAAGTGTCAATTTACATATGCATTAATAAACACTGCTATGAGGTTATTTGTAACTGCAGTAGTAGGGAACAGGAGGGAAATACTACTGAGTAGCTAAACATGAATTTAGACTGAACAGCAGGGGGCAGGCGTGCAAAGCCCATAGGGCTGAAAGAGCTGTAGCTCTCCCAGCCCCTCCTACCTGCATCGTGCTTGTCAGCCTGGGCTGACGCAGCTTCCCAGACACACAGATACCGTTTTTGAGCTGCTGTGGGCTGGCTGGCCTGCCATCCTATGTCAGCCTCACCCGAGTTTTTCACAGGTCTTTAAAAGAGTATATTCTTGTTAACACGTCTTTGTTGTTCCTCGAGCTCCTGTGTCCCCACTCTGCTTATTCCTTACATTTGCAAATTATTTTTGCTGCCACAGTATGACAATGCATTTCCTGAAAAGTAACATCAAGCTTTGTTTTTTTGCAGTTTTATATACCGTGAACTCAGCCTCAGGGTACCACTAGTCTGAACGTTTGTTGCAGGACCCACAAATGAAATATTTCCTCCACCCTCCAACTTTAATCAACACCATCATGGAAATTATATCTGAGACCCCACTAGCTACCATGGATAAAAAAAATGCTGAGTTACTCAGAGTGTCTGGCCTGAATTTAGACAACTCACCCATCATCTCAATGCTCACCTTGCAATCACAGCGATCACACAGTACTTGCAATAATCACCATGCATTCACACTGTTCACTCTCCTCTTACCTTGCAACCACAGGAGCACACAGCTCAGCCTGCACTCTAAATCATACTCCACTCACCTATCACTGCATTCACTCACATTATTCACAATCAACAAGCACTTACATGAGCATACCTCATATGCTGCACACAGAACAAGCATTAGCAAAGCCCCTTGTATAAAATATGTCTTGCAAACGAGAGTGCATGCACAAGCAGCGCATGCTCTGTCACAGGCAGAACTTAAACATTACCCTACTGCCATGCACAAACACATTTCTACAAAGGCACCTGCAGAATACCTGCTCTTTCCGCAGAAATAGATTCCGAGTCAGTTTCATCTGAAACTACATGGCAGGTGAAAGAAGGGAGAGTGATGGTGAAAGGAGAGGGTTCAGGGCTGAGGCTTTGGGGGATTATGAGAGATTGAGGATCAGTCTGAGGCTGTAGAGATAGGCTGGTGCAAGTGTTTATTTGGTACCAACGGTGGAAGCAGGCAAAGGCTGCAGAAGGGTGAAGCAGGCACAAGAGCCAAAGGATGAAGCAATACTACAGAGGCTTTGAACTGGTAATGGAACACAGAAAGGCCTATAGTGCATTGCAGGTAGGAGAAGTAGCACTGGCTCCAGAGATAATTTTGAATCCTTCACCTGATCTCCTTTGGCTTGCATAGAGGCCTGGTGTTTTCGATACTGCTGAAGCCTCAACATAAATCAGCGTTTGGATCATTGGCCTGCATGATAGCATTGCTCTGTGGAGGCAAGTACCAAAGTGGAGAACTGTCTGAGGCTGTGTGCACCAGCACCAGCACCAGCTTCTGTAGGACTCTGCGTGGGAACACAAGTGCCAGCATTGAGGTTATCTGTTCATTTTCTCAGTTCAGACACGCTCAGTTGCTGCTACTACACAGCGTGACCAAAGGGTTGCAGGTGATGCTATAGCATTGGCCCTATAGCCCCTTAGAGTTGTCACTGTGGAAGGTAGTCCATTTTTAGCAAGCTTTAGTGTTTAACAGGAGTTTAAATGTTTGACAGTTTTCACTTGAATTCTAACATCTGCACATGACATGGAATCTTTGCGCATTCACTACTTCACTGCTTAATCTTTAATGGGTTCCCAAAAATGTGGTTGAACATCACAAAGTCAAAATTGTTTTAATTTTTTTTACATATTTGCCCCATGTACTGTGCAACACCTTCAGCCACTCCTGGATTTCCATTCACCTCAATGGTTCATTATGGAAATTGTGGATTTTTTTTACGTTGTATGATGGGTCTGAAAATCCCAACATGCAAAGTGTTACTGGATAACGAAAAGTTTGGTTTGTTAAAGGAGTCAATCATTTCATAGGATCAATTAGATGCTGTGATATCCATTTTTAAAAAGTGGATTAATATCTTTGCAAAAGTGTTACTACTAGTATAATGCTGTGATGGTGCTTTAAAAAAAGCGCATCACAGCACCAAGCAAGCATCTTAACTTTTCTAGACTATCACATGGTGTTGTGTCATGGGTTGACATGATATAACTTATTATCAAGAAGCAGTGGAGTGATTTTTTTTAACCCCGCCAGTTTCATTCAAAGTCATACTTTCTTTTCATTCATTTTTTGCCAATATTTTTACATAGTTCCTATCTGCACCCATTGTGACTTGGACTCTCAATGAAATCTTAGTAAGTGAATGACACTGACTCCATGGAGCTGGGTAGTGCATGGTGCACAATTGTCCAGTTGGAATATGTATTAGAGTTACAAGTAGGTAGTACGGAAAGCTGACTGAAGCCAGGATATGTGATGCCTCCCTTGCGTTCAGAGGAACCTGCCCTATGTTCTGTTGAGATGACCTGCAGCCTGAAGAGTAGACCGTGGTCAAGAGATCTAAGCATGAGAAGGAGATCTGAACAGGGGGAGCTGCAGATGTGCCTCAAGATAACAGAACCACTGGAAGAGTTCACAGGTAAAAGGGTCCTCTAACCACAGTACCTGAAGTGGCAGTACCTTAGGAAATCCTGATGTCTGCGTAGCATAGTCAAAGGCCTCTGGACTTTCCATTGATGTATGCCTGACACACCTGCATTACTTCAACCCTCCAAATGATTTTAGGACCCCTCCTTCACTCTCCATTGCTCAATCACAATTCCAGCAGTGCTGCACAGTTCACAGTTCACTAAAAAATAAATTATGAAAAGAACTACCAGTTACTCACCTTTAACCCTTTAACTGCTGCGCACCCGTGCTGAGCCCTTTTTTGGCTATTTGGGAGTAGTTCACACCTAGGGTTTAATAACTCTTTTCAACATAAGGCATGCACGCCAAATTTGTTTCCTTTTCTTCCAAGATCCTGGGGAGTCTAAAGGTACGCAGGGTTTGTGGATTCCAATGGAGGGGACCAAGAAAATGGACAAAAAATAAAAAATGTTGATTTAAAAAAAATATATATTGTGAAAAAGTGCTTCAGATAAACGTGTGTGTTTTTTGTCTAAAAAATGACATCCCCGAATGATGTACTCTACTACCATCTTCCTAGCTTTCAGGAACATGCAGATCTGAATCAGAAAACCTAATTTCGTACCACAGTTTTTGGCATTTTTCTAAGAAGTAGCCTATTTTGCCTATTCTTTGTGCGCTCAACCCACTTCCAGTTTGTGGTGGAAACCAATGTGAAACCCATGGGTGATCCAGAAAATCTACAGATTTATGGAAAGTAGACACAATTCCGAGTTCAGCAAAGGGTCATATGTGTAGATTCCTCAAGGTTTTCTCAAGGAACTGTTGGATTAAAGAAGTATTGGAAAAGAGTAGGAAAAAACGGTCATATGTGACAACATTTTCAACTGCAACTTTTTGTTGCGATGGCCGATTGTCAAAATCAGTATACCATTATGTCCACTAGACACTTTCAGTTGCGGGTATGGATAGGGTTTGTATGTTCCCAAGAACCCATGGTACTAAGAGCCAACAAGTGAGCTGCACTGTACACTGGTTTTTCATTGAGTACCAAGTATAGACCAATTCTTATACTAAAATAGGCAGAGTGAAAAATATATATCAAGAAGACAAATTATATTTTAAAGGGGCATAAAATATAGAGTTCAGGAGCAGCAGTTATTTCTATATTTCTGAATATGTGGGTACTAGCGGATGATTTGGAGGGTATTTTTCAAAATGTCATCATTCTTATACACTGGCTTACATTTGAAAGGCACAAATGCAACTAATTCCAATTGGTAACAACAAATGTTGTACTATTCTACCCTCCCACAAGTCTCCTGATAAAAAATGTACCTCTCTTGTGTGGGTGGGCCTAGTTCCTGTCACAGGAAATCGTCCAAAATGCAACATGGATGCAGCACAATTTTCCACTTGATCCTTTTTTCCAATGTAGGTAGCTCTACATTTTGGACCCTAGCTCAGCCGGCACCTAGGAAAACCTAGCCAATCTGTAATTTTTTTTAAACAAGACACCAAGGAGGGGTATACAGGGTGCACTGCCTTACATTGCCCTCATAACGTTTTGTTACCCAGAATCACCAGCAGACTTCAAACTATCACTTAAAAACACACTTTCATAACATTTCTGTGATGAAAAGCTCTGGAATCTGCAGGGAGCCACAAAGTGCCTTCCAACCTGCATACCCTAAGTCTCCGATAATAATGGTATACCTCACTTATGTGGGTAGATCTAGTGGCCACAACAGGAAATGGCCCAAATACAACATGGACGCAGCTCATTTTTCCACCGAAAACTGACCCTTTTTTCTCCAATGTGGGTAGCTCTACATTTTCGACCCTAGCTCAGCCACCACTTTGGGAAACCTAGACAATCTGTAAATGTTTGAAAACTAGACACCTAGGGGTATGCAGGGTTGCCTGACGTGTGTGACGCTCACCATGTTTTTATACCCAGAATCCCTTGCAAACCTCAAATTTCACTAACGTATCATTAAAGCACCAGCATTTCCCCAATTCTCTAGATAAAATGGAATCCTATTTTTGTGGGTGGGTCAAGTGCTCACAACAAGGAATGGCCCAAAATGTACTATGGATACATAAAAATTATCTATCACAAAATGACCTGGTTTTGCAAGGGGTTCACCTGCATTTTTGGTATCTGGCTTGGCAGACATCTAGGGAAACCAACTAAACCCAGACACTTCTGAAAACTAGACACTCAGGGGAGCCCAAGTAGATGTAGCTTGCATGGATTTCCCAGAATTTCCTTACCCAGACTTCCCTATAAACCTCAGATTTTGCTGAAAAAGTAACATCACTATGTGGGATTCCTGATCAGGAATCTGTTTGTGAGAGGCATCGCTGGAAAGTAGAGACTCTCTCCTTTCCAGGGATGCCTCCCATATAAATTGGGGGCATCTATAATGCCCCAAGACCCCACAGAACTCACCTGCTTCTATCAAACTGCTCTAGTGGAGGTCTATGATGTCAACGCACCTCAGGCACGCTGACCTCACAGATGGGCGGGGAGGCAAGGAGAGACACAGAAGTGATACCCTATCACCCCCAGGGATGAACAAAATGGAAATCTTTTAGCCCTCCCTGGTGTCAGCCAATGGCTGTTCCACGCACCAGGGAGGTAGGGCATATGTCGGCCAGTGGCCAACACACACACTTAGAGGGTTAACTTCCTGGACACACAGGACTTCATTAAGATGGAAAAAGCATGATGACAAGCACGATCACTAGTAGACCCATGTCCTGCTCATATATGTAAGAATCCTGCTCAATAGCGCTACAACGAATCCAGCCAGAACTATCCACAACGCCTTTGCCAAAAGTCTCTTCACAAAAGAACTCCCTAAAACAAACTAGGGGGTATATTTGCAAGCCCCTATTCCCACCACAATGTCACTTTTCACAATGTTTTGGTGGCGATAGGGGCTTTGCCTTATTTACAAAGCAGCGTTAAGCCACCTCCCCAAGGAGAGTTATTAACAATAATGGGGGCCATGTGGCCCCCTGCAGCCCTGGGGATTGGCATCTGCCCGGGGCTGAAAACGATTTATGTAGCCGATCCGTCTCAGACCCCTTGGGACCACCAGCTGCCCAGGGCTAACTCCTATGATGGAGGGGGGTCACATGGCCCAACTCATGGAGCCATATATGGCCCTGGGGACTACCATCCCCAAGGTTCCCACTCCCATCCTCAAGGTTTCCTGAGGCTCCCACTCTCAGGAGGTAACTTTTTGCTTTTGCTTGGCGAGAGCTGACAGTTCCCAACAAGCAAATAAAACTCCGTATTCTGCAAGCTGTCAAACAGCTCTTGCTTGCAGAAGGCAGAGTTTTCATCTGTTACCCTGCAAACAAATATGAGTGCAGGGAAACAGATCAAAATATTTGCTCTGACAGACAGGGAGCTTCCTTTCTGCACCCCTCTGTCTGTCAGAGAAATACCGGCTCCTGCTGTGGTTCCATCGCACACTGGATGCCAGGGGAGCACACAGGTGACATGGGCAGGAGATGAGGTCCCGGGCCCCTCCTCCTCTTCACGGGGAGTGCACTGGTGCTCCCCAACTTGCGCTTCCTCAGGGCCCAGAGATGGGGTACCAGGTCCCTCTTCCCCACATTAAAGTCTTGCGCTTCTTCGCCGGGGCCAGGGTGGGCTCCTGGCACCCCGTGGGGGAAATCTCCATGGGGAGCACAGCAGCGCTCCCCGGCTTTGCTTCGGGCCCAGAGATGGGGTCCTGGGCCCCAGAGACCTCTTTGCGGGAAGTGCGACGGAGCTCCCTGCCTCCTCCTCCTCCTCCTCACACAGGGCCCGGAGTTGGGATCCCGGGCCCCTCCCCCTAATCTTTAGGGAGAGTGCGATGGTGCTCCCTGGTTTCATTTTCAGCAGGGGTCAGGGTGGGCTCCTCGCACACCGCAAGGGCACCTTCATGGGGTGCGCAATGGCACACTGTGACTTGACTTCTGGGGGCAGCCCCCGGGACCTGACCCACCCTGGGGGCCCATTCAAGACCAGCGGCAGAGCCCCATGCGCTTCATCGGCAGTCTTCTTGGAGGTCAAAGTTTGCCTACCTTCTAGGGGCATATCTCACCCCCAGGCTGCTGATTTGCGCTATGTATGCCTCCTCTTGCTCCTGGTGGTGCTCCCCAGCCACTGGGAGCACTCTCCTTCACCGTCTGGGTCACACAGAGGGTGGATTCAGCAGGGAGCTGTCCTCACTTGCTCCCTGTGCCAGCCTTTCACCTGGCTCTCCTCCTGGGTCTCTCTTCTCCCTGTGCAGAGGCCCCTGCTTCTGCACACTGGTCCTGGACTCTTCTCCTGGTGCTGTTCAGGGACCTGGGACAGTGAGGAGGTTCCTCCTTCCAACTGCCCATTGCACAAGGCTCCAGCAACCTCTACCTCTGCAGACCACACCCCAGAGAGAGCTTCTCTTCCTGTGCAAACACTTTTCAAAGTTTGGGGAGGGGGCTGGCAGGAAGTCTCTGTTTGTCCTATCTAACAGCGACACATCACTCCATTGCCCCTGCTCCCTTCTTTCTGCCCAGGCCTCTGGGTTGGTTCAAGATGGCATCATCCAGGGGTCTCCTGCCACATGGTCTCTGAACACCCCTTGCCCCGTGCTGCCTTCTCTCTGTGCAGCCTGGTGCCTGGCACCCGATGACAGCTGCTGATGGATGAGCCTGTAGCTCCACCCATCTTCTCTTCTTTGGAGAGGAAGCCTTCGCTCTTGGAAGAAAGGTCATTAAGCCAGCCTGCTGGGGGCAGCCCCCAGCCAGGCCCTGGTTATGAGCTGACTCAGAGATATATAACAATTCTGGATTACCCAAAAGCAGTACAAATATGACTTTGGACACTGCAGAATACTTCTTATCACATAGGTTAAAGGGGACTTTGGCGCATATCTGGAATTTGTAGGCCCTAGGAAAGGAAAAACAAGCCCATGTGTTCCCTATCCTCCTATCCTCATAAGAGAATATTGGAATAAACACTGTAAAGCACATCAATTTAATTTTAGTTCTTCGATTATTAGCCTTTGTAAAGTATTTATATTGGCTGACTCACAATCACATACACAGTTTGACAGCTCCGGTATTCAAGGTTAAGAATGTGGTTAGTGACAGGTCTAGCCATATTTTGCAGTGTGTGGTAGAAAAACGGAGATTCAATAAAGATCTTATATCACTCACATAGATTTGAACCAGCTCTTCAGTTGTTTTCATTTTAAAAATAACAAAAGCATTTATGCCCGATGGAATAAGCTTTGCATTGATTATGGAGATTGATTGTCCAATTGTGTGACCTCTGTATTGATTTGATGATAGTGCTGGATTTTACTATTATATTGAAATATGCTCAGATCTGTTAGTTTGTTGTCAATGGTTACTCCTAAACAGTCCTATTTAGTAACATGTTAAATTTGTCTTTTATTTATTTCTCAAATTGTGTGTCTAGGAGTTTTGAAGAAAGGCTTCACTTTTGTTTTTGCCAAGTTTACTCTCAAATCGTGTCTGTTGTTATATTCTTGTAAGTTTGCGAGTTATTTTGCAGACCCATTGTTGTTGGTAACGAGATGATTATGTCATCAGAGCAGACTAACTAAGTGATCAATTGCGAGTTTTGGTGGTAAGTCTGCAGAACTGTCTAAATGCTGTGATGGGTTAGAGATATATAGAAAGAAAAGACTGGGAGCAAGAATGTTCGAAATTGGCATCTTTGAAGAGAGGTTTGTTGGTCAGTTTAATTAAACAACGAAATATCACATTGGAACCGGAACATTTAAAAGAGTGTGGTTGAGCCCACCTTTTGATAATTTTTCCAAAAGTCTACTTTGGTTAACTTTATTTGAAAGCTGATCTGTATTTAACATGCAAAGGTGTTTTTTATTGTTTTGTTCATCAATAGTTTGAGTGCAACAATGGGCATAATTACAATGTCGGTCGGTATGTCGGAATCTTTCCGACCTACATTGCAGGTTTAAACTCTGACCGCCTTATTACAATGACTGCGGTCAGAGTTTAAACTGGCCAGAGGAATTCAACTGATTCCGACGGGCTCAAGGAGCCCGTTGGCCAGTCTGTAGGCCATTCAGAAAGGCCTCATAATCCGTTAAGGATGGCGTTTACGCCATCGGGATTATGATGACACTTTCTGACAGCAGTTCCATGTCTACCTTTCCGACATGAAACTGCTGTCAGTAGGTGTCTTTTTGGGGCCACTAGCAGGATCCTCTTCCCCATGGCCCTCCGCGGTGAAAAGACATATTATCGAAGGAAAAATATAGAATGGACATAATATCAAGTTAAAAATATAGAATGGACATAATATCGAATGGACAGAATATAGTAGTTAAAAATATCGAATTGAAGGTAAGTAATATCGATTTTTAAATTATCGAAAGTCAAAATATCAAAGTAAGTAATATCGATTTTTAAAATATAGAAAGTCAAAATATCAAAGTATATATATAGGAATTTAAATATATCGAATTTTTAATAATATCTAATTTTTTAAAGTGTTTTTTTATGTTATGTAATTTTTGCGTAATCTAATTCTGTAGCGGGTAGTGGGTTTTTAGGGGAATAGGATGGGAAGTAATTTAATTGTAATTAATTAAAAAAATGTAATTTATTTATTGGTATTTATTTTGAATTATTTGTTAATTAATTGTTAATTAGCAATTAATTAATTTTTATTTGGTAATTAATTTTTAATTGGAAATGTATTTTTATTAATTGATAATTATGTTTATTTTATTAATTTATTTTCCGAAGCGGGTTGTGGTTTAAAGGGTGGGAAGTAATTTAATTGTAATTAATTACATATGTTAATTTATTTATTGGTATTCAGTTTGATTTGTTGATTAATTATTAATTATTTTTAATTTCTGTAGTGGATTGTGGGTTTATAGGGGAATAGGGGTGAAGTAATTTAATTGTAATTAAGTAAATCATTTTTATTTATTAATTGGTATTTATTTGTAATGTATTAATTAATTGGTAATTAATTTGTATTAATAGGTAATTAATTGTATTTATTAATAATAATTTGTATTTGTAATTGGTTAATTATTATATAATATTAAATTGGTAATTTATTTGAATTAATATTTTCTTGGTATTGATATTTAATGAATTTTTATTCATATATTAAATCTTTACTTTCCCTGCTGTGCAGTCACTGGAGTGGGAATAGTAATTTTACCCCTATGCTATCCAACGCTTTCCCTACTGTTGCACTCTCTGGAGTGGGAATAGTAATTTGTACCCCTACACTATCCAACGCTTTCCCCACTGTTGCACTCTCTGGAGTGGGAATAGTAATGTTTACCCTCCCGCTATCCAATGCTTTCACTACTGTTGCACTCTCTGGAGTGGGGATATTAATTTGTAGACCCACCCCCCCGCCATCCAACGCTTTCCCTACTGTTGCATTCACTGGAGTTGGAATAGTAAATTTTACCCCTACTCTATCCATCGCTTTCCCTACTGTTGCACTCTCAGGAGTGGGAATAGTAATTTTTACCCCTACGCTATCCAACGCTTTCCCTACTGTTGCACTCTCTGGGGTGGGAATAATAATTTTCTACACCTACGCTATCCAACGCTTTCCCTACTGTTGTACTCTTTGGAGTGGGAATAGTAATTTTTATCCCTACGCTATCCAACGCTTTCCCTAGTGTTGCACTCTCTGGAGTGGGAATAGTAATTTTTACCCCTACGCTATCCAACGCTTTCCCTACTGTTGCACTCTCTGGAGTGGGAATAGTAATTTTTACCCCTACGCTATCTAACGCTTTCCCTACTGTTGCACTCTCTGGAGTTGGAATAGTAATTTTTACCCTCCCGCTATCCAACGATTTCCTTACTGTTGCACTCTCTGGAGTTGGAATTGTAATTTTTACTCCTATGCTATCCAACGCTTTCCCTACTGTTGCACTCTCTGGAGTGGGAATAGTAATTTTTACCACTACGCTATCCAACGCTTTTACTACTGTTGCACTCTCTGGAGTGGGAATAGTAAGTTTTACCCCTACGCTATCCAACGCTTTCCCTACTGTTTCACTCTCTGGAGTGGGAATAGTAATTTTTACCCCTACGCTATCCAACGCTTTCCCTACTGTTGCACTCTCTGGAGAGGGAATAGTAATTTTTACCTCCCCGCTATCCAATGCTTTCCCTACTGTTGCACTCTCTGGAGTTGGAAAAGTAATTTTTACCCCTACGCTATCCAACTCTTTCCCTACTGTTGCACTCTCTGGAGTAGGAATAGTAATTTTTACCCCTACGCTATCCAACGCTTTCCCTACTGTTGCACTCTCTGGAGTGGGAATAGTAATTTTTACCCTTCCGCTATCCAACGCTTTCCCTACTGTTGCACTGTCTTGCGTGGGAATAGTAATTTTTACCCCTATGCTATCCAACGCTTTCCTTACTGTTGCACTCTCTGGAGTGGGAATAGTAATTTTTACCCCTACGCCATCCAATGCTTTCCCTACTGTTGCACTCTCTGGAGATGGAATAGTAATTTTTACCTCCCCGCTATCCAATGCTTTCCCTACTGTTGCACGCTCTGGAGTTGGAAAAGTAATTTTTACCCCTACGCTATCCAACTCTTTCCCTACTGTTGCACTTTCTGGAGTGGGAATAGTAATTTTTACCTTTCCGCTATCCAACGCTTTCTCTACTGATGCACTCTCTGGAGTGGGAATAGTAATTTTTTACCCCTACGCTATCCAACGCTTTCTCTACTGTTGCACTCACTGGAGTGGTAATAGTACATTTTACCCTTTCCGCTATCCTACTGTAAAAATATTGTAATTTTTTTATTAATATTACGTTTATATATATATATATATGTATTAACAAATCAATTTGTATGGTTTTTCTTTAACTTACATTAATTATGTATTAATGTTAAGGTTATTTAAGTATTTTAAGTATGTTTAGGTTAATTATGTTTATTATTTAATTATTTTTTAATTAATTTAAAGCATTTAAAAAAATTCGATATTTTGACTAACTATATTTTTTACATCGATATTTTTGATTCAATATTTTTGTACTTACCTGTTTGGAGATAGGAGATTCGATATTTTTGTATTCTACATTTTTACCTCGATATTCTTGTAGTTCTATATTTTTGACATCGATATTGTTTCAGTGATCCGTCCTCCGCATGTGGCGGAGGAGGTACCTGCCATATGGTGCAGGGATGTTTAACCCCTTCGACGCTCATGACGAGCTCAGCTCGTCATGAGTTACGCCTGTCGTACGCTCATGACGAGCTGAGCTCGTCATGATACGCGGGTTTTCGCAAATGTTAGCACACAGCGGAAAAACCCGCAGCGCGCATGTAGTTAAAAACTTCCATTTTACAATGGGAGCGTGTGCTGTGGACGGACATGAGGTTGGTCGGTTCCATATCAGCAGCGATGTCAGTCGGGGCAACTCCCACTGACATCGTAATCTGGCCCTAT
This sequence comes from Lissotriton helveticus, assembly GCF_964261635.1. Lineage (NCBI taxonomy): Eukaryota > Metazoa > Chordata > Amphibia > Caudata > Salamandridae > Lissotriton > Lissotriton helveticus. The sequence goes on along the minus strand of NC_136067.1, from coordinate 1,065,430,699 downwards.
ATTGTCAGTCGTAAAACCTCTAATATGAAATCCCACTTAGTTCAATTTAAGTAAATTATTATGATTAACCAAACTGTAAATTTGATCGTTTAGGTATTTCCCAAATTGCTTGCCTTTACAGTGAAGAAGGGCTAAAATGCAGTAGTTGTTTTAGTCATTTTTTGACTACTTTTTGTGTAGTTGGTGAATTATTTACAATTCCATTAAGATGGGTCATGCCTAGTTTGAAGAACTTTTGAGAAGAAAATAGTTAACTTCATAGGGTGAGGTAAGACTTTAAATCATCAATTTGTATTCCATTTTGGCCCATCGCTATTGTAGGTTTGCTTTTTTTGATTAATAGCATGACTTAAGTTGGTGAGATTTCTAGAGAAGTGTTTGAGGAAACCAGCAGGAAAAGTAATCTAGTTAGTTTATTCGCCAGTAGATCATTGATATGTCTATTCTGACTTTCGTTGGATATGTAAAAATCATAATGATCATTCGTTCTTTGTTGGATGTACAAGATTCATAACCCAGAAAGGTTTTGGATTATTTTATTTGGTAGCACTCATTAGTTGTGTCCAGACTGTCTCTTGACAACTCCTCTGTATATCTCTTAATGCTCTCCTATAATGTGCTTTTTTATAATTAATTAGAGAGTCTTGTTTGTGGATGGATGATGATTACCTAGAAATGTTATTAAGTTTCCTCCACTGGCGAACATGTGTCTTTCAATTTTTGCAATGTCCCTGGAGCAGTTTACAAGTTCACCTGGGTGTGAGCTGGAGTCTTTCACCCTGTGCAAAGTTGCGGTTGAATCCTGAATTTCAAGTTGATCTGGCAAAGTTAACATAGTTACCTGGTGCTCAGAGGCCGTATTTTCTGATAACATTGATATTAAGGTTTCAAAGTTTTGGTGAATTAGTTGGGCCTTTAAAGTATTTTATTTAAAATTGAGACAGTAGAGATTGATCCTTTCAATGCACTTGAGCTCTTAAGATGCATTGATATTTAAATTTGATTACTCTTGATATGCCGATTCTACAATTTGCCTGATAATCTCAACTAGTCCAGATCTTTTGCCGGTTAGTTTTGGTCTTTGCTATCCCCCCGGCTGTCTGTGCCAGCTGTAGGCTAGCCTTCCTACTTTGTGCGTGCTACTCCATTTTATCAGTGTGTTAGGCTTAAGTAGTCGAAGACAGTCACTTTCTCTAATGGTTTCCCATCTAAAAGAGCGTTTGTCGTGTGGTGTTACCTGCATTAAAAACAAAAAATTTTGTTTTTAGTGAGTTTATCTCCAAACCCCTTTTTTCACAATATAGATGGAAAATATCCAAGGCCCTCTGTATCCCCATTGGGGACTTGGATAATAAGAGGTATCATTGGCGAACATCAGGGCCTAGGGGCATCTATGTCCCTTCCAGCATTCAGAGCCTCCACCAGACCATTGATAAATAGGCAAACGAGGGTCGGGGCCAGAACGCATCCTTGTCTGACCCCTCTGTCTATTAGAATGGGATCAGTAAGCTCACCATTTTTACCGCACCTAACTTGAGCGTAGTTGTTTTCGTGAAGCCGCTTCTTCTGGTAACAGAGGTAAGGGGAGGCCCCCAAATCTAATAAGATGGACCACAATTTGTCCCTAGGGACCATGTCAAAAGCCGATCTGATCTATTGTGGACATCTTGACTCTAAAACCTACCTGGTAGGGGCTGAGTATAGAATGCTCCTCCATCCAGATTTCAATTCGATCCAATAGCACTCGCGCATAAATATTCTTTGGGTGACATCTGTGAGGCTTATTGGATGATAGTTAGCGGAGAGGAGTGGTGAGCCCTTTTTATAAATTGGAATAATCTCCGCCCCCAACCATGATGGGGGAATCGGCATTCCATGTGGGATGGCATTTAACAGGGTCCATAAGTAAGGGGCCCAGATATTAGGTTAATTGCAGAAAAGGTCACCAGGGATCTTATCTAGACCTGGCACCTTTGAGGGGGGAAACCCTTCTCAATGCACCCATTATCTCTTTCAGGTAAATTTCAATGACAGCGGAATTATGGGGCTGCTGGTAGATGCACTTATTAGTAACATGCCCCGCTTCTTCCTCTTCCCTTCCATAGAGGGCTTCAAAATGGATCTTCCAGATTGCTCCCCCCGAAGTTGGTTCTGTTGTCAATTTGCCCTCTGTGGAGCCAGTATTGCCTAAATTCCAAAAGGGTTGTATGTCCCTAGAGCATAAGGTAGATCTCAAGCTTTCCCATTTGTCTACCTCCCACCGTTTTTTTGCTGTGTTAATTATATTTTTATGAGCTATACGGTTGTCTTTTATCATAAAGCGATCTTTGGTTTTGATAGCTAAGACTAGTGCTTTCTTAGCCCTCAGGCAATCACCATTATACCAAGGGTGGCCCGTGGGATATTTTTTCTTAGTTTTTACTAAAGGGAAATAAAAGTTTGCCAAATCACACAGTAAGCCTTGATGGTTTTTCCCAATTTCTGTTCACGCAGTATCGGAGGCAACACTATGACTAAATTGATCAGTGGCCTCAAGGTAAGGGATGACAGCTTGGTAAAGGGATGATACATTTTAATGTTTATTGCATTTAACTCTCCTCCTGCAGTTAGTTAAAAGTGGCCTAAGTCCAATTGAATATTGATTTACATGAGTCTCCATAGAACAAAACTATACCATCTCTAAAATCAAGGCATTGTGATCACTATCATGATGGGGAATGACCTTAAATTCAATCAACCGGTGCCAGGATTTAGTATCCAATAGAATATAGTCCAAGATGGAGGAGCAGCCCGGTCTATTGTAGGTATGGTTTGCTGGAGAATCAGATTTAGTGCACCCATTACAAACCCTAGTAGAATGAATCAGTGTGAAGGTGTTCATTTGGAGTACCACTGGGCTCCAGGCCTAAGTGGTCGATGCATTCGGTTCTGGTATAGCCCAGTGCTGGTCTTCCTCAATGGCAGCACCCCAATTAACTCTTTCAGGGGTTCATACCGGCAGTTGAAATCACCAGCGAGAACCACTAGGGTATTGTCTGGGATAGTGTGCAGGAAACCTGACATTTGTTCAAGAGTTGTCAACTCCTGGTCGTAGCTAACTGGGCAGGAGTAGACATTGATTGTAGCCACTCTGATCTTAGTGGGAAAGGTCAGAATGACACAAAGAATACCCCGTGAAGATGTCTCAACCTGTTTTGCAGTGCAACCCCGATGCACGGCGATCCGTGTGAAAAGCCCTCCCGCAGGTCTACCCCTTCCCCCACTGGTGGCTGCTAGGCAAAAGGTCGTATAGCCTAGTCTATGGGTGCCCTCCCTGGCCCAGGTTCCTTGGAACATGCAGATATCATTTGCATGGATTAGGGCTTCCCACTCTGGATTTTCTAGTTTAGAGGTAAGGCCCGTAATATTATGCGATAAAACATGAAGTTTAGATAGATTTCTTAAAGGCTGCTTTGGGTCATCAGTAGCTACTATGGCCGGCTGAAAGCCATTCCCATTCCCATCCGACTTGGTGGGTATAGTTGCTGTGGTTGGCTGCCACTGGGCTCTTGATGTTTGCACAGAGTTCAATGATGTAACTGACGTGGTATGGGTATGAGAAGAGTCCTTCATCCCCTCTTTTTGGACACTTTCTTCCCCGACAACCCTCCTTAATCCCTGTATTAGTTTATGTCTAGAGCTAATGGAAGTCTTGTATAGTTTCCTCCCATTCAAGTGGGTTCCCAAATAATCCCTCTGCAAACTTGGTTCTGATTTTAATAGCTGAGATGGTTATAGTCAATCAACTTGTTGTAAGGGTATTAATCTATTTGCAAGTGGGAGATTAAAAAACAACGAATTCAGTTGGTCTTGCCCCACACTGGAATGTTGCTTGTGCCTGTATCTGGGTCCTGCCCCACAGACTGTCCACGCGCTGCTTTCTGGGATGAGTCTTGGGGATAGAAATACCCCAATGGAAGGGGTCTTATGCCCCCTTTATGCCTTTGGTGGATTTGCATTAGGAGGGTCCTTACAACCTGGGGATTTCTAAAATTGATTACAATAATGTCACCAGATATGTCTTTTATTTTTTGGCTCACCCATCCTACCCTGGGCGTGAATAAAATCTCATTTGCATCTCTTTAAGAAAATTGAAGTTGATTTGACAACACAAAAATAAATTTTGTTTCAGTCATAGTGCGATTCTCTTTGTCCTTTTTTGAGTTCTGGAACTTTAGCTAAAATCGGAACATATGGCGTGGAATATGGAGCGAGATTAATGCATGGTAAGACTGGGCTACCCTCTAGTGCCTCTGTTCTTAGGTCCTGCCCCCCAGTTGCTCTATACTCTGAGCCCGGGTTCTGTGCATTAGAATCAGCTTGGGATGTTTCTACAATGGGTCTTTGATTCCTACCATTCTGCCTAACCCTTCTGGGCTCTTGGCGATACATTCGTGTGGGCTGCCCCATCCTTCCTAATATTCTGTATTTGCGGGGGTAGGCTCAGGATATATTCCGGGCATGGTCTTTTTCCTGGTGGGCAGGGTAAGCAAGAGACATACATTGGTAATGTGGGACATCCACCCTAGAGTCTACTTTTCCCATACAAGCATTTAATAGGGATGTCAGTTTGTCAACCCGAGAAGTCAGAGTAGTCAACTCCTCCTTAAATATGCTTCTGATTTCCGAGTGTAGTTCCCTTACCAAATTAGACACCCACAATGTTTTTTCTATGCCTTCGTTCACATCCCCTTCCGACACTTCCCTCTCCAAACCCCGATTTTTTACAGAATCTTTAGTGATCCTCTTCTGAGCCCCCCCCAGCTTTCGTAGCAATTTTAATATTCCCTCTCTTCCGAGATCCTGGAGGAGGATCCTCGATATGCAATTTCAAGGGTAGTGCTTCATGTACTAGGGCCCGAGTCCTAGAATGGTAATAGTATTGTAAGCAGCCTTGAGTTATTAGATAGAGTGATCTCAGCATGACAATTTCTACACAAAAGAGAAGACTGTGTGCACCAAATACTAACCTATGTACTTGTGCTTCCTTTGCTTCAGAAGTTTGGCTATCTGTAAGGGTTTACCCAGTATGAAAGCTGCAGGCAGTATAATCTTTAGCACCTCCAGACTGTGGTCATTTTTAGTGAATAGTGTCTTTTTTTACAAGTGTACACTGTTCTTACCCACGTTTCTACTCATATCAAGTACATTTCTCAATGTAGGTTCTATGACTGTGAGGTGTTTGATAATGATAAAAGCTGTCCGCAGTAGGTCATTAATTTTAGAACAGACGTTAAGTATCTTGAGGAACTTGGCATTCTCTGAACAGTTGTATTCATTTTGAGCACTATGTAAAATGGGGATTTCCCATATATCTGTTGCTGATTGCTAATATGAACTAGGCTACCCGTGAAGTATATGGTATAGTCTTAATGTTGCACATTACACATGCTTGCTACAGCTAGGGGAGTTGTATCTCTGGTAGCATTAACGTTGCTTTCTATTATTCTGAGCTATTTTCTACTTACTTTCAGGTGTCTAATGCCATATTAGTTTATAGAGCAATGTGTACAAAAGAAGCTTGGATGATGTTAGCTCATCAATGAGGTCATTTGAGATGCCATGAGTGTCATCATAAATGATGTCATAGAACATATCATGAGTGATGTAATATGTGAAGTGCATGGCGATGCAAGTTATAGCTAGCTCTGCTAACTATAACTGGTGAATGTCTATCTTTTTTAGTTCAAAATGTGAATGTTGTCACTGATGTATTCACCTTACTATAACGTTACTTTACCCATAGTTATTTCAGTGACCAGAATCTTGGTCCGGAGCAGAGATTTTACCGATCTACAAGAAAGGTGATCGCTCTGCTCCGGCCAACTACAGACCAATCAGTCTAATCGATGCTGTTGAGAAAATCATAGCAAGATTAGTATTAGGGAGAATACAGGGCTGGATGACTGAAGCTGACATCCTAACTCCCTTACAGGCAGGCTTTCGGTCACAGATAGGGACCCTGGATCAGGCCTTCAGATTTGTGCTACTGTACTGGAAGGAGGTGTTTTTAGGTGGGGGCATGCTTTTTGCGGCTTTTGTGGATCTTAGATCCGCTTTTGATCTTGTGCCTAGGGCAAAACTGTGGAAAGTACTTTTGGAACAGGGGATGCTCAATGAACTGGTTGCTATCTTGGTTAAACTCCACGAAAATACTTATGCATAGGTTCGCTGGGGCAAACCAGGGGAGGTCACAGACAGGTTTGAGGTGTGTAAGGGGGTCAGACAGGGGTGTGTGCTGGCTCCCACCCTGTTTTCCTTATTTATAAACGGGGTGGTCCAGTATTTTGTAAATTTCCCGACTGACGCGCAAACTTTAGCTGGCATGAAAGTGCCCCTGCTCATGTTCGCAGATGACACCATGCTCACATCCAAAACGAGACAGGGATTACAACTGGCACTGTCTCGTTTTGAGGTGTTTTATCGTGAGCATGAGCTGGAGGTCAACGTAGGGAAAACCAAGTTCATGGTGCTCTATGGGTCGAAGTCTGTTAGAGCACGTGTTTATATGGATGGCGACCCATTGGAGCAGACAGATGTTTTTACCTACCTGGGGGTCACATATAGCGACAAATTGAGCAGGAAGCCCCAAATTGATATGCTAGCATTAAAGCACACCCAGTTAGCTAGTTCACTGACCAAGGAGCACAGGTTGTCCCTAACCAAGCCCATTGCCCCATTGTTAAAATATATGCTTCCAAAATCTTGCCTGCGATTATGTATGGTGCTGAAATATGGGGCTTTAGCAATCTGTCCCCATTAATTGCTGCTCAGAATACATTTTTGAGGTTGACAGTTGGCTTGCCCCAATCATCACCACGAATTCCTCTGCTTTTAGACCTCGGCTGCCAGGCTCGTGAGGATGTAGCACGCTTCAGACCATTGGCTTTTTGGAGACGTCTCTGGATTACTCCAGAGCTCTCCTTGTATGCCAAAGCCTTGGCCGAAGTAAGAGGGCTAAGTTGTTCATATCAGATTTCTTGGCTGTCTAAAATCAAGTCATTTTTGACTGATATGGGGATGGGGGAACTCTGGGCCCATCCAGACACAGCTGAGTTTCCATCAAAAAAAGTTTATAGTGATGTGTACTGGGAGATGATGAAAGCAAAGAGATTCTCCTCCCATATCAGTACATCTTTGACAACAGTTTTCCTTGACATCAAGGATGAACCCCTCCTGGAAGATTACTGGGATATTATTACGAAGCAATCCGATCGCAAACTTCATCACCAGTTCAGAGTAGGCACCTTGCCCCTACGATGGCTTTCCAATAGATGGAACTCTACTGGTAGTGACAAATGTGCATTTTGCCTAGATCTCATTGAAACCATCGATCATTTCTTATTTGCCTGCCCTGTGTACCATCAACCAAGGCGCATTTGGCTAGGACCAGTATGCTCGCTTATGGGAACAAGTTCTGCGATGGTCGCAAGTAGAATATTGAAAACCGATACTTCAAATTTGGTTGTAATTGGAGTAGCAAAGTTTTTGAGCTGGGCATGGGTTCTTCGGAATAAAAAAGGGGGGGTTTAGCAGTCATGAATGATTTAAGCAGCGGGTATTTGAAGTAGGGGCTGGTGTTGGAAATTTTTCCAGGATTGGAGGGTTCACACCTCAGTCCTTTTATATTAAGTCGATTGTTTGTTTATATATTTTATTCTTTTTTAGGCATGGTTTTAAATGTAACTTTATATGTATTTATTTAATGATGCAATTTAGAAATAGGTTTTAGAATCTTGAATATGATGAATTTTATTTTGTATGGAATTTGTATTAACTTGTTATATATTGTCTTTTATGATGAAGAATCGCAATAAAGACTTAATGACTGACTGACTGAATACATATATATTATATATAAAATCAATATTTCAGTTCACAATTATTTACATTCAGATATTGTTGCCTATTTGTGTAATGTTGATAGTACTTCTATTCATTTCTTTGATGCAATTTATTTGTTCTAGCTATTTAGTACCTCAAACCCAAATCTGCATCACATTTGATCCAGTAATATACACATTCTGACAAACAGTAGCTACATGACCACTACCATACCGAGATTCACCAACTGAAAACAAGAACTGTTCATGGCTATGTTATCCCTACCATAAATGTGAACTAGTACATGTGATAAGAAGTGCACACTAAAAAAGAATCATGTGCATAACACTAAAAAATAATCATGCTCATAACACTAAAAAATAATCATGTGCATAACAACCATTATTCCTTTGCACCGTTAACACTTATATTTGACACACAAAACAAACCTTGGTATGTACAAATCTCTCCAAGTACCATTGTTTCTCTTGTGTAACTGTTTCCATGTGCTAGAAGTTATGGCGTCCATCGTTATTTCAAGCAGCGCAGTCTGTCTGATAAAAAAAAAATCAGCCTTTATACTAATTTGCTCATTTAATCATTGCCACCAACTTCATTTGCCACAGACAGTCCACCAGGATGTGCTTGTCTGTACCCTTGGAAATCAGGAGAAACCTGGCATTGGAAACGAAACTACACTAGATGGGGTGAGAGATCACCGGGGGTTCAATTTGTGGTGACGGTGCTTTGGAACGCACTGCCTTTTGACAAGGCACCTCTTATTTAGAAACAAGATGAAATCCTGGTGGTAACACTGTCCTACAGTTTCAAGTTGGTCAAGTAGTAGGGTCGATTTATGTTCTCCTACAGTACGAAGAGGCTCAGAAGACTGAGATAGATAGATAGATAGATAGATAGATAGATAGATAGATAGATAGATAGATAGATAGATAGATAGATAGATAGATAGATAGATAGATAGATAGATAGATAGATAGATAGATAGATAGATAGATAGGTAGATAGATAGATAGATAGATAGATAGATAGATAGATAGATAGATAGATAGATAGATAGATAGATAGATAGATAGATAGATAGATAGATAGATAGATAGATAGAAAGAAAAGATAGCTAGATAGATAGGTACGTAGGTAGGTAGGTAGGTAGGTAGGTAGGTAGGTAGGTAGGTAGGTAGGTAGGTAGGTAGGTAGGTAGGTAGGTAGGTAGGTAGGTAGGTAGGTAGGTAGGTAGGTAGAAAGACAGACATCCAGACAGCCCTTGGGGCCTGTTTGGAAAACGTATGATTGAACATATGACAATGTGCATGATCATACAGTTGAAAACTGGCTTTTTTCTAAAATGGCTGTCCCCAGGTCTACAAATCATGGGTGGCCACGTCTTCTTAAAAATCAATGTAGACATCACATACATATTCTCTTACACTTGTCCTCGTTGGTTTACAGGGCACAATGAGCAGCTTATCTGTATAGCAATGTACTGCACTTCAGCAGTTAGATGCTAATCCTCAATTAATTCTTTAGCGCCGAATGTCAGGAAAAGAAATATCTTATAAATCTCCCATAATTACAATAATAATATATCAGATTAGATCGCTCATAGTTAGGAGTGATTCATCTCATTGAGTCTCGTTGCCTGGAGCTGATCCCAGCAGGCTGACGCTGAACGCAGACACCAGGACATGATTCAGAGCTTTTAGGGTTGTGTTCCTGCAGTAATCCAACCATCCAATGAGAACATTTAATGTAGGGACATTTTGGCTGTGAGCGCTGAAATTGCTCCATGTTAGTTACCAAATATTTCCGATGTGTTCTCGTGCTTGTCAGTTAATCACTGAGCGTCAGCTGGTGTCATTGACTGACTGACATCTTTGGAGGAAGAAGCCATAATCTGACTCACATTTACCATGCCTTTTAAAGCTTTCTCTCTGACCTTTCATCTTTATTTCTGTTGTGAGTGTGCATGTCCTTTCCATATATATATATATATATATATATATATATATATATATATATATATATATATATATATATATATATATATATATAAAAGACTTTCTTTCCAGTTTAACTGTTTTCTAACCTCGTGTCAATAGCATACGCACCCGATTCAGTAAATCCCATATTTGCCTATGCGATCATATGGCAATTACAAAAATGCCCTTCTGAAAATAGAATCCCATGTTTAAAGGCTGTCGTTTGGCAATGGAGCTAAGAGGCTGATGGCAAAGTTCATATGAAGATCAAAGGTCACACAATCAGAGTCCTGTATTGCTCTGACACACATTAAGCTCTCACTCAAAGCAAAACATCCCTCCTCAGCAGACATGAAGTTTTCCCAAGTTGCCTAGGTAGGTTAGATAGTGTTTGTGTTTTTAAGTTTCAGTGAAGGTGAATTCATTGGACATATTGGGATCTGCATTTGAATTAAACATATGAAAAATCCTTTTAGTTTAGTATTCTGTGTTTTATAATAATTACTTACATTGTACTGTAGTTGTCTTATGATGCTTTGGACGCATGCAGGTTCAGACTATCTTCTGTATTTCTTCTTTGAAGAATATTTTTTTCCTTTTCTCTTACAGAGATATGAAAAATAATAGAGGAGGTTATTTAGCTTTATTCACAGGTAGTACTTGCACATTGAAGATTGCATCATATGCTTTGCCAAGCAGTAAATGCCAAGTTAATATTCAGTTCACAAAATACACACTTTGTTGCACAATCTACAGGTAACTTGGACAATAAAATGGAGTAAGAAAATAATGTAACTTCCATTAGCACTGCATTCTAGCCACAGAAGACTACTGTGTACAATAGCGATAAGAATCAAGATAGGACACACGCACCTATAATTTGGACCTGAACAAGAAGTGGTACCTAGGAAACTAATCTGCTACATACAACCAATGACAACTTGGTGGTTGGCACAACAGCAACAGTTAAACTTACCCTAAAGACAGTGCAGCAATATGATTGGGCCTTCCCTGACCACAACTTCTAGTTAATAAACCAGAAGTGGCTCTGTCGGGTTTTGGTCAATTACTTTTCAGCGCACCTAATGTCACACACATATGTTGATTGTAACTTTCACATCCGCCTCTCAACCACCTGAATAGAGAATCTGTACAGACAATAAAAGCTCAATAGTAGTCACAGCTACTTTCTACTGTTTATGTTATATCAGGATTAAATCATTCATCAATATTTATATATGTAGTAGATTAAGGCTGTCAAAATACAGTACAATTTGTACATAAATGTTAAACATGTGACAAAAGTGCTCAGTGCTCAATGAGTGTGCAATATATACTGAGTGATCAGGACTTATATAGATAGGTGGGAGAAAAACACAAAGGTTGGCCAGACAAGTATGTTGGACCAATAGCTCTGTTGGCTAATCCTGCTCTCTTGGGTGTGCAGAGCCTTGGTCAATCTGGGTCTTATATAATCGTCAATGTTTCAACCCGTGGTGTGCTCCATTAGATAGTCACGTGGGTCTTCATCAGGACAGGACGGGGGGATGAACAATGACAGCCTATGGATAGGAGACAGGTGGTAATTAGGCATGTTGCTTTGTGTTTGAGGGAGATACATGTTGCTTGGGGCGTGGGAGACTCACCCTGGGTAGACCAGACAACGTCCTGGCTACGTACGCATCCAAACCCCAGGGGTTGGATTTCTAAAGTGGATGGAAATGCAAATGATTTGGGTCATCCACGTAAAACCTATTTGGCAGTGCTGAGGAATTAATGCTAAGAATAACTGAGCGGGTAAGGAGAGTTGTGGTCCCATGGGAACAGGTTCCCCGCGTGTGGTGCCGTGTTTGCGACTGTATCGGTGGTTTCTAAACATGCACACAAATGACAGGCTCCGTGCAAGTTAAAAAGGACAATGTGATTTAAAAGGAGACGCAAAGATTAGGGTAAAAATCAACCAGCTTGCATTAAGTGCTGTGTGGTCCGTGTAAGTTAAAGCAAATAATACAGTTAAGATTCAACATGCGTGCGTGCCGTGTGCAACTGGCTGCCGGTGTGGTGGAGAACATAGGGAGGGAGAAGGGGGGCAAGCCAGACTGACAATCGTATTGTGTGTGTAAAAGGCCGCTTTATTGAAACAAGTGCACATAACAAACTTTATTAAACTGGCTCCTTGCCTTACAAAACTAAAACCTCTCTAAACATCGAGTTACCTGACCCCTTGCCTTTCCTCCCACCGCCCCTACGATCCCCACATGATAAAAACATCCCTCACCCTGCAAAACACAATACATAAAATGCAAATACGTTACATAAATCCACCATAATACACAATCTTATCCCATAACCTTGACCTTCTTAAACCCCCAAAACCTAACCTACTATCCATCTTCCTGCAACTAATGAGCAACAATGTAACACCTCCAACCTGTTTAACATTCCCCCTTTCCTGAACTCCAACTCCTCAACTTAACGCTAACTACCAAAAACTCCTGCCAAACTTGGCCAACTTCCAAAACAAACACCGCCACCCAGGAAAAGTCGGGAGGATAGGTGGCTACACCGCCTCAATACTTTTCTTGCCCCGCCCGCTCCCCACAACAGGCACAACCATCCCAACCTCTAGCGAACCCCCAACAACCGCGACAACACCTCGCGAAGCTCCAGCAGGTAAAGATCCATGCCCATCTGGGACAAATGGACCCCATCACCCCTAAACAATTTCGGGGTGTCATACCTTACATCCTTATGCCAAATCCTAGAGAAACCCAGGTGCCTACAAAACCTCACCATCTCCACATTCACCTTCCTCCTTGCCTTGTCAATTGCCTGAGGATGCACCGTGCCCCTCCACACCCAACGCGGCACAAACTCTTTCCACACCACCACGCAACCTGACCACCTTCTCTTGATCTCACCCAGGTCCCTCTTCATGGCCCTCATAAGCACCAGACCAGTCTCCCTAACCATATCATTTTCCCCCAAATGCAGCACTAGGACGTCAGGACACCTACCCGCCACCAGCATGGTGTTGAGCGTGGGTACCAATTCCTGCCTTACATGCCCCCTTTACCCTTCCAACTTATGCTAAACACATTAGGGTTAAAACCCAAATTTTCTCCAAAATAACTGGATCGCGCCTGCACCTGGGCCCTCCTAACAAAAGAATGCCCACTATCCAGACCGCCATGTCTCTGGCGAGGGGACCCGCCACCGAACCTAAAAAAAGAAACAAAAAGTAAGTACCACTGCCACCATAGCCACTGCGCACTTCAAACGCTGGGCGCGCCCCGAATGTAATGGCGATAACAATCTGACGACCATCTGCCCAGTTGCATAATGTCCCCTCGCCCCCGCCCCTGCCAGTGCACCTCTGACGCCGCGCCAATCCTAAAAGAGTGGGTGCCAAAACACTTCCCGTCCAGCCCCAGCCCCCGCAATGCCTTACGCAGAACCACCAGTAGTTGCGCCCCCGACACCCGACGGCCGTCCGCATGTCAAAAAACAGCCCCCTCCAGACGCCCTGCCGCTTCCAGTCTCAATCCCCACCTCAAAGGGTACCTACCCCCCGAGGCGACTGCCGGCAACGAAACCCAACGACCTACCCCCTTCTGATCTGTTTTCGCTCTCCTCAACTACAAGCGTACCTCCCCCTCCCCGAACGACACCTCTGACCACTGTAGACCCACATTCTTCCGCACCCCCAGCAACTCGGACACCCTAAAGGCTGCCGCAAACATCTACACCATCAAAGTGGCGAACAAACAGGCCTCCCCAGCATCAAAACACACACCCGGCAATGCATCAATGACCTGCTCCAGCAACCCCGGCGACAAAGGTTGGCGGACCCTGCACCCCCTCCCGCATTCTCAGGCCCACCCCTCCCACATGCGAGAAACAAGCTCGCCTGCCAACGGAGCATACCCCCACAACAGTTTACCGATAAAAGCAATCTCCGCCAGTTTGCCCGCAATCGTGACCCGCGTGAGACCCTTGTCAATTAAATCCAGAAGGAACTGAACCACATCCTCCTGCCTTTCCCCTCCGAGGACCGCCACCGCGCCCCGGACACCAAGAAATCCTCCCACACCAAGTACGTCACCTTCGTAGACACCGCCAAGGACCCTAGAAACAGCTGCAACATGTTATGTTATGTTATTTTAACCCGTCCTGGCTTTCCCTGTGGGATGGTCCCTACTGGGAGTCCCCAAGGTGAAGCCAGGCATCCCCGGCGTTGATGGGGCCATTGTGGAGATTAGGCAAGCTAATGCCCAGAGTTGCCGAGTGGGACCCCTGGTTAGAGTAGGCACCGAGGCGAGAATTATCGAGTCCGCTGACCCTGGTCCACGACCCTGCCGCATCGGGAATTGAACCCTGGTCCCGGGCTGACTCCTACTTCCGGGTCTGCCGCCTCGAACCAGTGAGCCACACCACACCACATCTTGTTTTGCCTACGTACCACATCTGAGGGGGAATGCTGGTCGGATCCCGATCTCCGTCCTTGAACGAGATAAAGCATCCACTATTTCATTGTCGACCCCGGGCACATGCACCGCGCGAAAAGCAATGTCATAACGCAAGCAGCCAAGCACAAACACACGCAGCAGCTTCAACACCTGTGCATCCCTGGCCGACTGCCGATTGACCACCTCCACCACCCCCATGTTGTCCATGTGAAAAGTTACCTTCTTGTGTGCCATCAGTTCCCCCCACAATACCACTGCCACCACCAAAGGAAAAAACTTGAGGAAGGCGATACTCCTGCCACCCGCTCCTACTCCAAAGGCCACTTTTCCGCGCACCACCGACCTTGCCAGTACAAACCGAAACTGTCGCTTCCCGCCGTGTCTGAGAAGATCTGCACGTCCCAGACTAGTGCCTCCCCCATGGGGATTCCGTTGAAATGCTGTAAGAAAAAACGCGGGCGCCGCCCTCCCAAAGCCCTGGGCAGCCTTCTACAGAAAGTCCTCACAACGCGCACCACTCTGCACGCGAAATTAAGGTGGCCCAGCAATACCTGAATCGCCAACACCGTAACCTTGGGTCGTGCCTACATTCCTCCAGCAGCTCCAACATGTGCTGCTTTTTATCCACCGGTAAATGGGCCTCCATTGCTTCCGAGTCCAGTTCAATGCCCAAAAAGGACAGCGCTGTGCCTGGCCCCACTGTCTTTTCCGGTGCCAGTGCACCCCCAACTCCCCCATGAGCTCTTGGAACCTGTCCAGCGCCTCCTGGCAGTCCGCAGAACCGGGGGAGCCGACAAAAAAGAAGTCATCCAGGTAGTGCGTGACACCTTGGTGACCCTTCCGTTCCATGAACAGCCACTGCAGGAACGTGCTGAAGCACTCAAAAAGTGCACATGACATCGAGCAGCTCATCGGCAATGCTTTGTCCACGTACCAGTGGCCGTCGAACTGAATTCCCAGTAGGCCCCAATCATCTGGATGGACTGGGAGCAGCCGGAAAGCCGACTTGATGTCGCACTTTGCCATCCTTGCCGTTGTGCCCGCCGACACTATCAAGGGCATGACCGCATCAACGGAGGAATACGAGACTGTGGTCTCCTGCTCATCAATGAAATCGTTCACCGAGCCCCCTTCGGGCCAGGACAGGTGCTGAAACAGCTGAAACTGCCCTCTCTCCTTCTTTGGAACGACCCCGACCGGGGAGACAATTAACTCCTCCAACGGCCAATCCTCAAAAGGACCCGCCATGCGGCCCTCACAAGCCTCCTGTTCCAGCTTGCTCCGCACCACCTCCGGGTGCTCCCTGGCAGACTTCAAATTGTCGGCCTACCTCCGCCGCCTGGGCCCCCCATACCCCAGCCGGAACCCGTCCTGGAACCCCACCCACAGACGTTTGCCGGTCCCCGCGTTGGGGTAATCGTGTAGCGCTGCCACCAGCCGATCCACTTTAACCGGCGTATGAGCCCTTGGGCCCAGGACCCTTATCACCTCTGCCCGTCCTGGCTGCCTGATTGGAGCTCGCCCCCTGACCCCCTTTGGATGTGCCCGCCGCGTCCCAACACCTGACCAGGGGGTGTCCATATTTCCCGCAGCCGGAACATTTGTGCCAGAAACGGCAATACTCTCACGTACACAACCCCTTGTTGTAATCCCAAAAGGGACCTGCAGTGCCTGATTGATTTTTGGTCCCTGCCCCCATCCCTCCCCGGGTGGGGCGGCCTTGAAAGGGCTGATAAATGATGGGAGGCCCACTTGCTGTAAAAATGGTCTTCCCCGACCCTGCCAACCCCAACGTATGTTGCCAAAGGTCGGTATCCAGCTTGCCCACCAATGCATCCACCGGCCCTCCTCCACTATGCCGCTCCATCTATGCCGCTCTCGGCTCCCACCGTGATGCCCGGGCTGTCCACTCCCGCTGGCCCCGTGTACTCTGTAAGACACTAGCAACAACATTAATGCGCCCCCTTCCGCCCTTGCCATCCCTCAACTCTCCTTCTTCCAAACTATCCTCGTCCTCCACCACCTGCACAAAACCTGCTCCACACACCCTTCATGTCGGCGGCGCCGACTGCCCCTTGCCAGCCACATTAAACAAAACGCACGTGTCGCTCCTCCAGCGGCGAGACTCCCCAGGCCGCTGGTGCCCCGTGGTTGCTGGGGTCGGCGAGCCCGCCTCGGGCCTTCTTGTGCCGGCCGCGACAGGATCTCCCGCCGGTACCAGGCTTGCCGCGGGAGACTCCGCCCTCCCTTCGCCTTGGCGCCGGTGGGCCGTCCTCAGCCCTGCCAAGTCAGGAGCCCCTCGACGCTCTTCTTCCTGCAAGAAAAATGGCCGTACTCGTGTGCTGGGTCCCTCACTCCACCGAGACCCCGACCCACCCTGCCTCCAACCCATCCCCCGCGCCCCAGACCCCGATGCCCCCTCCACCTCCCCCTCCCCCTTCCGCCCCTCCACCTCCTCCTCCTCGTCGCTCCACACCAAACCTCCAAAACCCACACCCCGTCATCAGACCACGCCTACCCATCCTTCCAGCCTCCCGCGCCGGACCCCTGCCCCTCTGAAACACCCCCCGGCTAGGCCTCCCCCCAACCCCAAAAGCCCCAAACCCCCAGGCCCTCCCTTCCCCCCGCACCTCCCTTACCCCTCCCCCTATGACTCAAATACGTCCAAACCCTCCCAGTTCAACCACTCCCCTCCGATATCAACAACGGGGACCACCCCCCCACCTCCTCCTGCTCCCCCTGGGCCCCAAGCCCCTCCCCCACACCCTTCCGCATATGCCCCCCACCTCCTCCAAACCAACATCCCCAAAAGCCCCACCCATCCACTCATGACCCCTGAATCCCCCCCGCCCTGGCCCCCTTTTTCACCCATCCTCCCTGACGCCGCCCCAGTCCCTACCGCCTCCTCTGACATCTCCCCATTTGGACAAGGCCCCTGCATCCCCCTTTCCGGCCCCCCTTCCCCCCTCTCTCCACTCCCGGCCTTACCCGCCCCCCCTGGGCCCCCATGCTCTTCCTGGGCTCGCGGGGGGACTGGCATCCGCCCCCCCGGCACGCGCCTGCTGCGTCCCTGCAAACCACGTGCTTCCTCACCGAGGAAGCGCTCCGCCCGCTCCCCCGCCGCTTGCCCTTTGCCTTCCGCCCCGCCCCTCCCGCACTGGAAAGCGCCTCCGCTCTTCGCGCTGCCCCGCCGCGGCGCTCATGCACTCTCTCCGGGCACCCCCCCCGCCCCGCCCACTCCACAGCGGGGGAAGCGCTCCTCGTGCCTCCCCGCCCTTTGCTGCCCACCGCTTGCCCAGGCACGTTGACTCCCGCACCTTAGTTCCCAGGCGGAGGCGCGACCGCCGCCCCGGACCTCCCCGCCCTCACAAACGAGACGCCCCCGAAGCAGCGGGCGGTCAAACTCAACTACCGAGGGCCCCGACGGCAAGCCCCCAGATCGCCCCCTCCGCAAAGACCACCCCAGCCCCCCGCTCCCCCATCGCCCCCAGCCCCGTTCCCCAGGCCTCCTTGCGGCCAGGGGCCTTACCTGGGTCCTCGCCAGCTTCCTGGGCGGCGAGCAGGCCAAAATGGCCGCCGCCACCCCAGCAGATGCGCTTCTCACCAGACGCACCCCCCCGGGGGCCCACAAGGAGGTCCATTCGCACTGCCTCACTGAGCAGGAGGATGGCCTCCAGAACACGGAAATCCTCGTCTGCCATGACGCTAGAACAACACCAAGGTACGAAAAACCGCCACAAAGCCAGACAAAATGCCCAGACAAAAACCTAGCCTGCAGCGCTCCCAGCCACCAGGTTAACCAAACCTAAAATGGCTGAAACCCCCTATAAGCCTTTGGGCTTTATTTTGAAACTTGGGCTGCTTTGGGCTATCCCAAAGCAGAACAAAAACGGCACACCATGGCTGCCGCCATCTTGCCCCCTCCCCCTCCCAATCTGCCCGGGGGCAGACCTCGAGGCTCGGCTGCCCCCCAAAACCCCCTTGAACCACACCGCGTGAAGTAAGGGTGATTGATAGGGATTAGTTACCGTAGTGCCTCTCGTACCTTGTGCTCATGCCAGTATGAGACTGGTTAACAGAGGGTGAGCGCGCTTGATTACATCGCGCTGGGTTGCCGTTTGTGGTGCGATCGGTAAAGTCGCCGGTCGTAAACACTGGCTGGCTGTGTGGTTCCTGGGAATTAAGTGCGATCTGGTTTAAAACGTGCCAGGTGCTCGTGACCGTGGGGACTGGTCGGTAGATAGTGAGCGCGATTAATTCAAGTTGCGGTTTACAGAGTGCTACGGTGCCATATGTTAGGCAGTTGGCACACGCAGCCACTTAAGTGGTTGCTTAAAATGCCCTGACGTGCTGGTGATTTAAGATTAAAAACATGCAGAGTGTCCTGCCGAACTGGAGTCAAATTGACAAGAAACGACAGGCGGTTGCCTAATTCCGTGGTGCGAGTCAGAGGTGCAAGCATGTGGTGGTCGCTCACCTTAGGTTAGCAATACTGTGTGGGGCAAGCAGGCATCAGTCCTGCATGGTTGCTGCATCCAGTCAGTGAGTTTCCATTATGCTGGGAGACTCTTATATGTTACCGAGCACGTTAGCGTGCACGTATTGCCAATCTGGTTATAGGGAACCGGGGGGGAGTCCGTCGGATCGAGTTCAGGGAGGGTGGATCCATCCACCTGCCTCATTGACTCTTATGCCTAATTCAGGGCTGCACATGATGGGAGATTGTTCCGTGGGTACTGAATCATGCAGGCATTCACAATGGCGTGACATTTACAGTATTGAGTACATGAAAAATACCTTGTGATTGAAATTAAAAGCACGATAGTCGAGTGAATCAAAGACTCGCACAGCGAGTCTCACAACGCTTGGTACATCGATAGTTGTGATAGTCAAAGCATATGATACACGTGTGATTGTTACATGTTGACGTGTACAAATGTCGTGCATGGCCAAGTGTGTCATTAATCTAGAAACACAGTATTTGTTGTTCATTCCTGGGGCAGTGTGGCATTGACTCTCATAGTGTTATACAACAATAATGTGCTATAACACTATGGGAGTCAATGCCACAACATCGAAAACTATTTACAGAACAATCAGCAAAGAAAAGGGAAAATTCTACCTTTACCTAGACATGCACTCACAAGTTTATTAACCAATAGCTCAAGTGAAGGGTTATACTCCTCCACTGCATGCTGTTAAAATGGGAGCAACTCAAACCAGGAATCAAAATCACCAACTGTTGGAAATGGCCCTTTTTGCGGGGTTATCCCAAAACCTTTTGCTTCTTCCTCCTATTTTTTCCTAACCTGTCTGTCTTGGTTTTAGGACTCTGGGCACTTTATTACTGCTGATCAGTGCTAAAGTGCACATGCTTTCTAGGTAGCTTGTTTTATGGATTGGTGTTTCCATGATTGCCATATTTGATTTACTTGTCAGTCCCTAGTAAAGTGCACTGAGTGTGCCAGGGCCTGTAAATCAAATGCTACTAGTGGGCCTGCAACACTGATTGTGCCACCGACATGAGTAGCACTGAAAAGGTCAATCAGACCGGCCACTGCAGAGACTACGCACAGTTGGTAACTGCATGTTGACTTGGCAAGTGCACCCACTTGCCAGGCCCTAACCATCCCTTTTCTTATGCGAGTCACCCCTAAGGTAGGCCAAAGGTACCTCTGTGGGCATGGTGCAGTGTATGTGAAAGGTAGGACATGCACTGATGTGTGTGACATGTCTTGGTAGTAAATTACAGCACATTTCGTTTTTCACTATGGAAAGGCTGTCTGTCCCATAGGAAAGTATGGGAGTTCATTTATAACATCTTATAAATATATCTTCCCATTGGGACCAGATAGAAAAATAAAGTTTAGTATGCCTGAACTCTAAAGATGCATCTTTCAGTAAAGGTGATTTTTACATTCTGTTTTTGAAAATACCACTTTTAGAAGGTAAGTATTTTCTTGCTTAGCCATCCTGTGTGCCTCTGCTAGGATATGTATTGACTGTCTGGCTTTGGAGTGAAAGGGGCTGGGGAGAAGCAGTGGTTCCATAGAGTCTAGATGGGCCAGGGAAGGGCTGAATAGACCTGGGCTGCATTCAGGGTAGTGTGAGGAGTTGTCACTAGCACCTGAATAGGCCTGGTCTGCATTTAGAGTGGTGGGAGGAGATTTCCCTCGCACCTGATTAGGCCCTGTCTGCCTTGGATAATGCTGTCTCCACCTCCTGCTGGGAAGCTGGGCCAGAGAGGACCAAACTGGTTTGGACTAAGCACAGACACGCTCTGCCTGAGAGGACAAAGGATTTGGGAGGTATAAATATTGGGGCACAGACCCCAGAATTTTAGAACTTGCTGGAATCAAGGAACCTGCTCAGAAGAAGTGCTGGAATAGCTGCCAGGAGGAGTACTGTCCCTTTGCTGTGTTGTTGCTTTGCTGGGTTGACCTACAGTTGTTGCTTCTGCCTTGGGCAGTGAAAAGACTGGACTGAACTTTCTTTACTAGTGCTGAGTATCTCCAATGGCCTGAAATCGAGCTGGCCTCCTGTTCTGAAGTCTCAAGGACTACAAGGACTTCATCAACTTCTGGGTACTGCTTCTGGAGCCACTGTTTCAGCTGCCACAGAGAAAGGAACCACAACTGACTCCGTTTGCTCTGTGTCCTGACGGCACCGCAGACTGCACCATCCGCATCTTGCACCGCAACCCTGGTCTCACCGACGCCGCCCCCACAGAGCCGCTGCTTGCAGCATGACCTGCTGGCACAGCAGTCCCTACCGCCTTGCTTCACTTCGCAATCCTGGTCTTACCAACGCTGTCGCTGCTGCTGACTCGACACCCCTGACCGCATTGTGGTAGGGGGCACGGCGCATAAAGTTTCACGATGCACTGCCTTGTCCCACACAGCCGTCTGGGCCATCCGACACCAGCTCCCGCAAACTGGCTCTGTCACCTTCACCGCAACCTGCCAGATCTGCATCGAGCACCGTTTCGCGCTGCACCATAAGCCTTGGTCTCACTGACGCCGTCTGGACGATCATCTCCGAGCCGCTGCCTGAACCGCAACGAGAGGACACCGTGCCCTGCACCGCTTCCATTTTGCAACGCAACCGCAACGGTTGCGGTGACCGGCTCGCACCTCCGTGTAAGCCGTATTGACAGGATCGGCTGGAACTATTAGACTCTGTTGTTTTAAGCATCGTGCTATCCACAGACGGAGCTACCGATTCGTACAAACTGTGATTTTGAGGTATTTCTGCAGTTTAGAAGACATTTTATTAAGTATCTATTTTTCAAGTACTGTATTGTGGAACCTTCGTAGTTTTTGGTTGTTTTAAGTATATATAAATATTGGATATTATACTAAACTGGTATGGTTTCCTTTTGTAGTGCTTTCACTTTGTTACTATTGGTTGTGTGCAAATGCATTACACACTACTTCTAAGATAAGCCTGACTGCTCATGCCAAGCTACCAAGGGGGTGGCAGGGGTTATTTTAGGAGTGTAACTCCCTTATCCTGACTAGAAGGAAGGGTCCCTACTTGGACAAAGGTGCAACCCCTTTCCAACTAGAGACCCCCATTTCTAACACCAACAGTACAAAGAATGTAGCTGATGAGGGGAATCAAACTCTCTTATGCATATTGTACTGTCCACTGCATATGCCAAAGGATAACAGGCACGGAAATGAACAAACACTAGATATGTGTGTTCTTTACCTATTGTTTTTTACTTGGAAAACATCCTCTTGCAATTTCTGAAAGAAAGAACTCCCCAATCACAATGTATATCCTTAGGTGTAAGTGAACAGAGAAAGCAATGACAGTATTTGGGGTTTTCAGCATAATAAAATATGATTTTGTATCAGGGACTCAAACACAAAATACCAATTTGTACTCATGATGTAGATTATAAATACAATCCAAGGTTTGCTAGGTAAAGAAAATTCTAGTTTTGTCAGTGATGAATTTCACGGAGAGGTGGTTTGACTATGAATGTCATGTCAGATTATCAAGGCTGACCACCATAAACTGAGCCAGCAGTTGGTTCAATAGAGTGTATGATTGATTAAGTAGAGGTCTAATGTTATTATAGCTAAGGCTCCAAGGTTTCCACTGGTAATGGTTTTTCAGAGAAATACAGACAGAAAACAATGTGTTTCCTGTCTGTATTTATTATAAAAGCAGAAAAATATTGAAAATTGTGCTTCTTGTGAGTGACTAGCCATGCTGTCTTTTGTGAATTCCAGGCCAACAGTATTCCTTAAATACAAGAATATGTTAATGTCTATATGAAGAAAAGAATAATGGATATATTTACTAGAGGGTGCAATGTTTTGTTCGTTTTATTCTCAAAACACAAAATGAATATGTATGAATACTAATAAGAAGACCAAAAACAATATCTGAATAAATACAGATGCAAATGTAAACAAAATACCATAAAACTGGGAGCCCTTTATTACAATGCATGCAATCCCTTTATAAAATGCCAGTCTCAAAATGTCCATATTACAGGCGCCTTGTGATATATCTAGTTGCTTGTAATAGAGAAATAACTTAGCTGCTCAAATGCAACACCTTCCAGAGTGAAAGGCAGGTCATGGAGCATAATTACAGCTGTAGTTGACACAAGAAGATGAGACCTGGCATCATTGGCGTGAGTCTCCCTTCCATTTTGACGGATTGCCTCCTCTGTGTTGATATGTTTTTGCTGGATTTATGCTTTAGGCACTGTGCCACTGCTAATCAGTGCCACAGTGCAAGTGCTCCCTATGTTAAATTAATGTAATAATTGGTTATTCCATGATTGGGTTATTTGATTTATCTGTCAGCCCCTATTACTGTGCACCATGTGTGCCCAGGGCTTGTAAATCAAATTCTGCTGGTGGGCTTGCAGCACTGGTTGTGCCACCCACAGAAGCAGCTTGTAAAGTGTGTCTCAGGCCTGCCATTGCAAGGCCTATGTGCAGTCTAGCACTGCCATGTCGACATGGCCACGTGCACCCACTTGCCAGTCCCTAAACCTTCTCTTTGCTTCATATTAGACACCCCTATGGTAGGCCCAAGGGCAGGGTGCATTGTAAGTATAAGGTAGGACATGCTCTGATGTGTGTAGCATGTTCTAATAGTGATTTGCAGCCATTTTCGTGTTTCACTATTGAAGGCCACCTGTTCTAATAGACCAGAATGGGCAGTTAGATTATTACATTCTTATAATCCTAACTGACTCAGGGAACATGGCAGAAATTCGAATTTAGAATGCCTGAACTAGGAATAATAAAATACATCTTTTAGTAAAGTTTATTTTAATATTCTGTGTTTGCAAATACCACTTTTAGAAAGTAGGTATTTGCTTGCCTAACCATTTGAGCCTGCCTCTGCTGGTTTGTGAGTGACAGGGCTGGGGAATTCCAGGAGACAGGCTGGGGCAGCCCAGTGGTGAATAGAGAGATCTGCATCTAGATGGGAGGGAGGAGTTGCACCTGGGACCTGAATAGGGCTTGGCCTTCCCTCTACAAGGCTGGCTCCACCCCCTGTGGCTTGTCTGATGTCTCTGCCCTGCACTGTGAAAGGAGAGGAGGAATCATGTCAACATAGTGCTCCAGAGGTGTATCTTCCCTCCCCTGTGCTGGCTCCACCTCCTGCGGGGCGGCTGATGTCTCTGCCCTATACAGTGAAAGGAAGAAGATAGTCATGTAAACAAAGTGCTCAGGAACTGGTTTGGACTAGGCAGAGGCCTTTCTGCCTTCAGAGAACAAAGGATTTTGGGGTATAAATATTGGGACCCTGATCCCAAGAAATTAGATCACTTCTGGACAAGAAACCTTTCTGCCAAGGAGAAGAACCAAGGAAGCTGCAGGAGTTGTGCTGCCCCTTTGCCAGAGTGCTGTTTGCTGGGTTGGCCTGCAGTGGTTGCTTCATTGCCAAGGGAAAGGAGAAGGAACTTTGTAAGGACTTTCATCTATAGTATATTCTCCAAGGGCTTGAACTGTGCTTGCCTCCTGCTGAAGTCTCAGGGACAAAAGACTTCACCTCCAGCTCCCTCCTGAATTTCCTTTCTGGGAATTCTGATTTCAGTCACTTGTGTGCCGCTGGGAGCTGGAAGCGCGACGCATCGAGAAGAAGCATGTCGCCGCCGCAGCTGAAATCATCGCAACGCCGGAGAAGTGAGCCTTCACCGCATCTCCCTGGAAGCGTGTGTTCATCGAAGCTGCCTGCTGTTGCATCACCGGAGAAGCGTGATGCCATCGTGAGAGAGTCGCCATCGCATCATCGGAGAAGCGTGTCACAGGGCCTGTCGCGTCTCCAAAGCACAGAGTCGTCGCAAGGCTGCCAGGGCGTCATCGCATCGTCATCGCCACATCAAGGGCGCCATCTTCTCGCATCGCATCTAGATCATCGCATCGCATCAAGGCGCCATCTTGCGCACCGCAACGGGCCCAGAGGCCGAGAATCTACGCATCACCTCTGCACCGGTAAGGCTCACAATGAGTCCCTTATTCTGCGCAAGCATTGAGGAAGGACGCAACCGTTCCCCCGGGTCATGGAACCGACGCATCTCCCCATTTGCGAGCCTTTTGTTCACTTTGCGTTACGCATCCACGTACTTTGTTGAGAACTTTGTCGCATTTATCATCAACTTGGACTAAGAGACTTTTATCATCCTTTAAGCAATCTTAAGTGTAGTATTGTGGATTTTTGTCGTTTGTGGTCTTGTGTTTAAGTCTATATAAAGAATAATTATTTTGATAAAACCTGTGTTGTGTCCATCTGTAGTGTTTTCACTGTATTACTGTGTATATTCACAAATGCTTAACACATTGCCTCTGAGATAAGCCTGTCTGCTCATGCCAAGCTACCAAGAGGGTGAGCAGGGGTTATTAAGGAGTGTACTCCCTTTATCCTGACTTAGAAGTAAAGGTCCCTATTTGGAAAAAGGTGAATACCATTGCCAACTAGAGACCCCCAGATCTAACAGTTAGTTATAGCGAACGTCCGCTCATGAGGGGCATCCAGTTATATTTGACATTGGTAAGGAATACCCAGCATAGATTCTACCTGACCACGTTGAGGAACGGTACCTTACATTATTTAATTGCCTTTCCAAGATCTGAAAAATGGTGCGATATATTACCTTCTTGTCCTTGTGATGGTAAAACTTTTCAATCAACTCTACATTTTATACTTTTTTGTCCTTTCTATATGGGTATCTGGAAATCAGTTTTAAAACCCCTCTTTTTAGGAAACACACTTTTTAATTACAAAAATGTGTTTAATACTGTTTGTAGTTTGGATAACGTGAAAACGATAAGTTCTGTCATTTGTTTTGTACAACTCTCAAATAGGAAGAAAAAAGAATTTGCACATCTGGATGTACTGTTATACAAAAAACAGGACGAATAATTATAATTTACTTATGTATGCTTTATATATCTATAGCACTTTACTGCATATATTGTGGCAGCTTGTACTGTATTTATGGTACCTCTATGCACTGACACCTTACTAAATTCATATTGATACTATCCCAATGAAAAGCTCAATGTGTAAAATTGATTTTAATTTTTATTATTGTTCATGATGTAATATATGATTGTTTTACTTTTATCTGTGCACTAGCATGCTTTTATGGTGTTTGTTTTATTTACACCGAATAAAGCTATTTGAATTAAATTGAATTGAATTGACTTGTATTTTTATGACTCCCAACAGATATTAAATACAGTAGGAGTTTATTTTCTCCTCTGGACACTCCACCATCACCTGTCCTCACAGATAAATTGGATGAGCCTATAACATTTATTAAAATGTTAAACACAAGCTAAATACAAGTTATAGATTTTGGTAG
Source organism: Lissotriton helveticus (assembly GCF_964261635.1). Taxonomy (NCBI): domain Eukaryota; kingdom Metazoa; phylum Chordata; class Amphibia; order Caudata; family Salamandridae; genus Lissotriton; species Lissotriton helveticus. The sequence continues at coordinate 1,065,404,525 of NC_136067.1, read as the reverse complement.
GGAGCATGGCTGCAATTATATTTGAATGGTTCATAAATCAAGAGAGTATCCAACTTAAAAAACGTTGGTTAACTTCTGCGGTAAGTAATAGTAGGGAAGATCATCTCAATGCTATTGCTTTGTGAGAGCAAAATTTGAATCAGTGCTTGTTTCACACCCTTAGAATCCCATCTAGGGATTGCATTAGAGGCCGTAAACTCATCTCATAGGGAGATACGTTTACTGCCTCTCTTGCTATCTCCAGAAACCTATTTTAATATTTGCAAGATCCATGTTTAAAAAAAGAAGCAAAATGTGTCAGGTTCTGACTTCTTGGAGTAAAACATTGTTTTGATAGTGGAATTACATTTAAATGAATGAATGAGTGACTTAATAAATGAAATACTTAGAATTCGGTGAGCACACTGCTATCCATTAATTGGCATTCTGGCACTAAAGAGACAAATACTGACAGAAAAGGACACATTTATTTTGCATAAAATATCAGGTTTTGAGATCCTTTTGGACTAGAATGAAGGAGGAAATTGAGCATGTGGATAAAGGAAGAGAATTCCAGGTCTTAGCAATCAGACAGGAGACGGATTGGCCACTGAGGCAGCACTTTGTAATGCAGAGGTTTCAGATATAAAGGGCATTGGAGGATTAAAGGGAGCTGGATGGATGCTAACACAGGAATATCTGCCTGAATTACAGCAGGGAGGTGTGATAAAGGGTTGATTTCACTATGCACATGACCTTAAAGGTAAAGCCCTAGCCAGTGGAAAGCCACTGTAAGTCTGTACACTGACTGGTGAGGTGGTAGCCTCATTTTGCATGACTTGTAGACAATCTATGAAATAGAAATATTCTGGGTGACCTAGATATAAAGAATTGTCATAATCTAATCCAGAGGCAATCAGAGCTTGAATGGTAATTTTGCAAATGGACAGAGGAAGTAAGGGTAAAATGTTTCTAAGCATTTTAAGGATGAAAAAATACCAAGCTGTGACATGATTTATCAGCATGGTAAATAGCAGGCAAACTAAATGCCTAGATGTTTGCAACATAAAAAGGGATAGGAGCATAACCCAATTCAGTAGACCACCAAGATGGGAACCACATGGGACAACTGCCACTAAATTTCACTAGAATACTTCTATTTAATAACATTTCTGTGTGTTATACTAAGGGCCTTATTTAGATCTTGGCAAAGCAGAATATTCTGTCACAAACGTGACAGATATCGCATTCACCCTATTAAGATCCTATTATATCCTATGGAGATCATAATATGGCGGACCGGATGTTCGTCACCTTTGTGGTGGAGTCAGTGCTTAATTTGTGCAGGAGCTTTCAGGTGCTTAGCACCAACACTTTTTTAACAGGGCCGGGGCTATTGAATTTTTCTCCCAAGTGAGATGAGCTCAAGAATTATTCAAAAGAAATGTACCTACTTGTACTGTGTCCTCCTCCTTCAGTTTGGATTCACATCTTGTCTGGTATGTCTTCAAAAGATGGCGCACCCAGGTCCAAGCATGATGACTGCATCACGTTAGTGATGTCAGTAGTGTGCGCCTGCCTTTCAAGGAGCATTTTCTTTCACTTTGGGTAATTATTTCGGTTGAGGGGAGGCTGATGGGTGAGCTGCGGGCAAGGCAGGGTGGGTCCTGGAAAGTTCCAGTCTTGGCAATTAACTTAATGCGAAATCTCCGAAGTAATTAAAAAGCGCGTAGCTGCTTTCTGTTAACAACTTGCACGCACTGAAATGATAACCCAGCAGAAGCAGGCCAAATTTTTTTTCCTTTTGACTTGCATTGTATGCTGATGCTTTTGGCCTAGGCCTGGGGCCCACCAAAACACAATATTTGCCAGCGATCTAATGGAGCCAGTGCCACGAACACTGCAGGTCACAGGTAAGAGAGTAGTAGATAGTACTCCAACAAATCGCTATTAAGTAATCTGGAACAGATTTGCAATTGTGTGTCTTCTTCACTAATTTCTTTGCAGCAAATAAATGTATAAGTTAACTCTCAATTCTGGTTTTTCAAGCTCAGCGCCTTGTGACTCCATGGCCCCTTTCCTCTGCCACAACTGACCTCCCAATTTATGGGTTCCCAGAGTAAATTGCCAGTGTCAGTGCTCTACCGCATATTTAAACCGGAATGTTTTTCTTTTTGCAAAATCTGCAAATGAAAAAGGGCAGGTTACAGCACTTATCTGCCGCTGCACTACTAGTTTTAGGCAGAACCCAGTGACACACGTATGGACAGAGGTTCCTGCAGGTTATCCGTGTTCATGTTTCTAGCGCAAATTGGACCACTGTAGGACTCCTGGCTCTAGCATCTCCATTCTTGTAGTAACCTTAGATGTAAATCACACAGTTGAATGATGATTATACAGGCCCTTTGTGTGAACACTCACAGATATTTTACATTTGCACATTCATCTCAAAAGCCCGGACTGTGTCACGTTTCATGTGGCAGTTTCTATCTGTCCTGCTTCCCTGCCAACACAAGGCAACATCAAATTAATACTACACTCTTCAGGCACACTGCTTGGACAACCTCCAGGCTCCAGCACTCATGGCGACTGATGGAGTTAAAATGAGAATGACTTTTCTCCAAAAACAAGGGGTAGTTTCACATTGAAAAATTGTTCTTTAGATCTTGAAACTAGTTTAAACAGCAGAATGTAAAAAATGCACACTAGATTACTAGTGTTTTTTGGGCCAATAAAAAAATATCACTATCACTCTCACACGCACATTTTTAGCACACATTTTGTGCCTTCCTTCAAGTAATTCACTCTAGCGCACCCACAGCTATCTACTGACTGCCTGGCCACTTCATCATTCGGCAAAGGGATGAATTAGCGCTGTTTCTGTTTGAAGTAATTTTTAGCTGCTTAACTTGGGAATTTCTCAGGAGGCTGGAAGGGAAACGGTTGGTTTGCTGTTGCCTTGAACATTCTTCACCACTGTTTCTCACAGTTTACCCCATTTGAAGCTTGGGATGGTTAGAGGAGACTTGAATGTTTTGTTTATGTCCATATGGAGTAATGCTAAACAAAATTGGACACTGCATGGCGATGAACAACTTAGAGGACATTATTAAGCAGGATGTTAAATATGAGCAGCAATCACAAATAGAGCTCACCTGCAACTTTTGTCTATGGAGTATTGGTGCGGCTCACCTAAAACTCATGAATGGTACAAATATTATATATAAATCACAAAGAATCACATCTTGTTCTCTGTGGTGGGGAGGAAGCTGCTGCTGTATTTAAGTAGCAGGGGTTTTGAGACATTAGGTTATGATCGGATATTGCAACTGCGGTCCTGCAAGTGCATTCTATTGATTGATGCTTCTTTTTTGGAGGGTCCGGTTGCAGCAAGGGAGAAGGGGTTGGGCAGTCAGGTGGGGGTAAGTGTCATCCCAGAATAAGCATCATCAGAAAGGAACAGCAGGGTTTCAATTTCAGAGTTGACTCTGGTCTGCTTGCTGCCAGCACTGGACTGCAGACAAGAGCTCTGTCTTAAAATGGTTCTCTACTCACTGCTGGGCACCTGCACTGGTTCTGCAAGTCATATCCTGACAGCCTGTGTGTTCACGAGCTAATGGGGCCTTGATGCGCTTCCTGCGGGCCAGGGATGAGGAGGTGAGATGTCATGGGTATGTGGTGCTCAGTCTTCCACCTCTATGAGTGGATGTGTGGTGTTTTCAGATTTACACTCCTGTGGGTGACAGGCACCTCCACAGGATTTTGCTGTGCCACAGCTTGGCCCGTCTGTGTTTCGATGACACACGTCTAGTGACTGACCCTCAGCCACAGGTTCACAATCCAGGGTATAGACTTTCTTGTCGTGCATCCTTACAGCCATGCACATGGCTCATTTCCTGACTTTTCAACCTGGAGATTTTGGTTCTAACCCTTGTTATGGCATGTTCAGCAATGCTAGTTCTGGATGTGGGTGGGTGGAGCCAATAGAGGAAGTGGGTGGAGCCAGTGGAGTGAGTGGGTGGAGCCAGGGTGTGTGGGTGTGGCCTCCTTATACAATTTCAGCACCTGCACTTAATATTTTACAAATTAAGCAGTATTCCATCCGCCAAGATCATGAAGACTCATAATTGTATTAAATGATCACTAGATGATTATGAAAAAATGATGACGGACAGATTAACTTTTTGTGGTACCCACATTGTTGTAAAACAACCAAGAACGCCTTAGTCAAGGTAGGCGCATAGATCCTGATTGAGAGTTTGGCATCCCAGATGTCATGGTTATCCCATCCATTACATGTGTATTATATTAAATAATTTGTAATTAGGCGCACAGTAAAAGGTGCACCATATACCTGTCACGTTGCGATGCAGTCACCTGACCACCAAACTCTTAATTAGGCGTTCAGCCTCTCAAAGCCTTTTTGTAATAAAGATGAATTGGTACTCATTAAATAATGAAAAACCTGAAGTTAAATCGTTAATAGATGTTGAGAACGTATTTAACATTGTAAACTGAGCATAAAGTCCCACAATCGTCCTCATTAACTTTATTGGAAGAACAAGCCAAAGTTATAACGTGAATGAAATAATTGTACTCAGCATGGAGTGGAGAGAGGAAGAGAGAGAGGAAGAAATTCAATTAAAGCTGATCCTATTCAAACTGATGCAATTAAACCTAGTTGAGAATTATTGGTTATTTTTAGGCTCAAGATTATCATGTACTATAATTGGGAACGTATCAACAGTAGTTGAGGAAATAAACGGATGCTCTACTGTTGCTCACCTCCTTTTTGCACCTCCTTCTCCATCTTGTTGTAGATACTTCCTCTTCACTATCCCTCTCCCATCTCTTTCTTTCTATGCTTTATGCCCAATGCTCTCTCCTGCATTCTCTACTTTTTGTCTTGTCTGTTTTTCCGCCTCTTGCTTTCTCCGTATGGTTTTCCTTTATTTTATTTTCCTCTCTATCTTTTCTTTTTTTCTGTCTCTTTCTTTGTTCTTCTTCATTTACTTTACTCTTTGTCTTTTGCCCTAACCATTTGTCTTTTTACAGCTATGCTCTTCATTCTTCTTAACTCATTTTTCTACATTTTTCATTCTTTCATCTCTCTTGCTGCTCTTCTTCACATTTCTTGCTTACTTTCATTTGTTTACTTTCCCTTACCCTTTGATGGACTCTTTACTACTTTTAATCCTATCTTTCCCTATCATACTTTCTGTCTTCATTCACTTCTTCCCCACAGCTCTTTTTTCTCCTCCCCTTCCTTTCTTATGCTATATCTTTCTTTTCTTAATTGACATTTCCGTCCCTTTCTTTGTCACTTATCTCATTTTCTCTGACTAATGTTCTCACTTTTGCCTCTCTTTAGTATGTTGCTTTTATCTCTTTTAATTTTTGCCTGAAGTGCTTCAATTTCTTTTACTATCTACTCTCCATGTTTTAATTTTAAATTTCCCTAAACCACACCAAGTTCTGCCTAGGCAATTTTAGAGCCACTGTCAGAAGGTCTGCTGGGCTTAAGTCCGATTTGAGGTGACCATAAAGAACACTGTAGGGGATGTAGAACCCACAGAGGCAGTAGTCAAGAAACAAGAGAGCCCTTCCTCCCCCCAAGTCCTAAATTACCTCCTCATATTTTTGCAGGCTGCTAATTTTTTTAACACTCAAGAAGAAAAATGGGGGTTTGCAAGAGCTGAGGCATGGAATAAAAAAAAACAAAAGTTGTCTTTTCATTGATCAAAAGGTGTTTTACTGTCTTGATGATGATCCGATGAATAACGGGTGTCGAAACGGCATCAACGCACCCTTGAAGAAGTTGGGATAAAGCATTGACTGCAATTTGCTTCTAGTATAATACATGCAAAATTCATTCAAATTGGAAACCCACTGCCATTTGGGATCCCCTTTTTTTGTTTACGCTGTGTATTGTTTGGCATGTTGTTTGGTGTAACACAATGAGCACAACTTGTTTGTTTTAGTGCTGTATAGTACTCTTTTTATAAAAAGAAATAATTTAGTAATAAATGTCATACATTTCCATTGTGGGTACCTGTCTTTTATTCTGCTGTTTAACTTAAAACATTTTTTGTCTAATTTAAATGCTTAGTTACATTTTGATCTGGAACCACTGTGGTTTTTCTTTCTTTATGGCCTTAGGTTCTGGTTTAAAATGGTCGCTTCTGTTGGGCAAAACTGTTTAATGCATGTAAGGTACTCCTAAGAAAGGTCTCCTCTGCCCAGGAGGAAGGGTTATTATATTTAAAGTGTGGACATGTAAGTGCAAGCATATATGTCCCTATAGTGGAGTTCTCCATTGGGAACCACTATACGTTTTAGTGGTCCACAGAATAACACAGGCTCCCAACCGGGTACACTCGAGATTGACATCTACGTGATGGTACCACTAAAATAATTCATGTTTGGTATCAAACAACATACCCTCTCAACCCAAGCCAATTTGCGTGCCTAGGGAGACGTGGCAGGCACCCATGGGGCACCTTAGAAGTTACCCTCCAGTTGGCCCCTGCTTTACTGTATTCTGGCTGACCAGCCCATGCTTTCCCTCACCTGCTGCTTCCAAGACAAGATTCTGTCCTCCTTCCAGGCAGTGTGATCACTTCCAGGATGTCAGAGACAAAGGCTGGACAGGAAGGAGGTCACTCCTCCCTCGTCCCTAGATGGCTAGTGAATTCGCACATCAGAGGGGTGAGCTTCTGATGCTACACTGCCTCTGATATGCATCTGGGCCATCCTTCTGTGAAGGGAAACAGCCCTTCCCTTGCCCCAGGCATCATTCTTACACCTCTGCAAGGCAGGAAATTAGCTATGCAGGAGGTCTATACCTCCAGGTAGGCTGGCCACGCCTATAGGGTGGGCAGCCTGGTCTGTACTCCTAAAATTTAATTCTGCCATCTTTAGGAGGGCAGAAATAGTGGGTTCTGGGTAGAAAAGGTGACCTGCACCACCGGATGTGGTCACCTCGGGCAGGACTCACTACAGGGACTAGCTGCCCATTGGATACTGGCTCCCACACCCTAACTGCCTTAAATCTAGGATTTAAGGGACCCTCCTGAACTTACTTCAAGAAAAGACCAAGAGAAGACCTGTTTTGCAGACAACAGGACTTTACCCACCAGAAACAAATCAGAAGAAGAGACACTCCCTCAAATGAGGGAACCTTGTGGAAGCCAGATGCACTCTCAGTCTCTCTTAGATTAGTGGCACTAGTCCCCTGCATACTGCAGGTAATAACACTCACCAGGTCTGATGAATCCCTGTCTATCGACCTCCTCCAAAGGATAATCCAAATTGAGGTGGCCAAGTGCATTGTGGAAATTATAGTCTTGACTGCCCCAAAGTCTCAGGCCACTATGTTACTCCCACGAACACAGTGAAGTTCCCAAAGCTTTTCATTGTGCTTACCGCTGCCAAGGCTTGTTGATAACAAGTAAGCTAACCGACACCCCACTCTCGACGCTGCAGCTGCAGAAAACATTGTGCAACCATCATCCGACATCAGCTGCTGTGTATCAGTTGTGTTTTTGCATTGTGTTTCTTGCACCACTGTGTAAAAAAGCATCACCCGCTGCTCCTTTTCAGCACCAAGGACAACTCTGCACCCGGACTCCACGGGCTAGTTAAAATTGATCTGATTGTTGAAGTCTGGAATTGGGGACCACATGACCTTTCCCTTAAAACAGTTCCAAGTAACTCAACCTGCAAGTGACTGATCGTTACTAGTGGATTTTTCAATTAACCACAATTTTATTTTGTCTATGTATTTTACTGCACCGATTTAATATTGCTTCAAAAATACAGAACTCCGGTTATTCATATGATATCCTCTTCATTTTGGTGTCTAAATTCAGATAAAAATACACTTTATTTTTATAAATTGGTGTCGGATTTATCTCAAGGCGTGTCAATTACTTAATGTACCTGTTGGTATTCTGAAATGCTGACTACATGATACGCCATAGTAAAGCTTGACTGCTTTTTTCCACTCAACCAGGACTCCACTAAGAATTTATTAGTAGGAATCCAAGGACTATCTTTGAGGCAATCTGATAATATTACATGGCAAGGCCATCCAGCCATACCACATAAAATTCCACTTTCCTTTATTGGTGTTACAGTGGTGGGGATCCTGAAACTGTGTTTTACAGTGCCACGTGGCCATAAGTGATTTTGCTTGAGAAATCCATTTAATTCACTTTAGCATAAAAAATGATGTTTTTCATTTTTTTTAAACTTTTTTAATGGTATTGTTAGAGCCATGTGTAGACCCCTGCTCCTTCTAGTACATCTTAAAAGACTTAGCAAGTTAGGGACATTTTTTATAGTTTTTTCTATATTTTTATTAAGGTCCCAACTGCTAAGTAAAAGTTCAGAATCTTGACATGGCAGTCAACCCAGTCTTGAAGCCCATGGATCTAAGGGTTTTGTGCAAAGCAAGGGGCATTAGTAGAAAGAGATAGCTGAAACGGAGGACCTAGGGAGGCTCCTCAGCTCCTATGAGAAAGAGAGCATAGAGGGGGGCCAAGATCAGAAGATGATCTTGAAGGGGATGAGGATAACGCCCTGGCCCAGAATAATAATTTTGGGAGAGAAGGTGATGACCTCAACTCTCCACTCTTTCCCAGACCCCCCTCACCAGTGTGAAGTGTTATAAGCCACTCTAGCAGAACCCCCACTGATAGGGTGGTAGGACTCTTTGAGGATGAGCTAGACCAAATCTCCCTGGAGGAGACAAAGCTTGATCTTGAAGAGAGGATACTAGCCCATGTAGAGAGAAGGGCTAAGTTGGGCCTTTAGCCCAACGACAGTGGCACTTATAATAGTACTAGAGAGTAGAGACAAGCAGGAATCCTTTGACCCTAAGATCGATCCTCATCTGAATTGTCCCCATGTTTAGTGATGGTGATGATATTGACAAATGGTTTGAAACCTTTAAGATTGCCTGCAGAATGAGGAGGACAGAACACCAGCACTGGGGCTTTTTACTGTGGAAATTATTCTCAGTGAAGAGCAGAGATAAGCCTCCGACCCTTAATGAAGAAGTAGCTGAGTCCTATCAGCATATGAAGGAGACCTTGATAGAAGGATTCAGACTAACTACAGAAGAGAACAGGCTAAAATTCGTAGACCACCATTAAGGTCAAAACCAGACATGGGTGGACTTTGTGGACTCCTTAGGCAAAGCACTAGATGGCTGGATCAAGGGCAATGAGGTGGACACTTATAATGGGCTGTATAATTTAATTATGAAGGAGCACATTGTAACTAATTGTACCACAGAGAAATTTTATCAGCATTTGGTGGATTCTAAATTGTTTTCTCTCAGAGAGTAGGGTAAGATGGCTGACAAATGAGTTCGAACCAGGGTGTCCAGAAATACTAAGGGCCTGAGTGACCAGAAAAATGGTTCACAGATCTCCCACAGGGGAAGGAGGTAAACAACAAACAAGATAAAAAGAAAGATTTCCCTAAAGGCCCCAAAATACTTCTCAGGAGGATGGGACTGAGACTTTTCCCAGTCCAAAAGCCAGGGCTGCCGGGGTAATAACTGGGATCCAGCAAAGGCTTCTGGGTTATATCATGACTGTCACCAGGCAGGTCATAAGAAAGGAGATGCAGCATGCTCCAAAAAGTCACCCAGTGGTGGACAGTCCAAGGGATTGGCTAACATAGGAGTGGGGGTAGTGGTGTACTCTGTAGGGCCCAAAAGTTACAGATTCTACTTTACTTTCCCTGGGTGGGGTGGATATTGAAACCCTGGCTGCCTTGCCTCTAAGCTTGAAAAAGTATAGACAAAGGCCAACGATCCAAAGGACCGTGGTAGAGGCTCTGAAGGATACAAGTGCCAGTGTCACTATGGTGGCAGCTAGACAGGTTTGCCTAGACCAAATGTTGCCTGGTGTCAGCCACCGGGTTATCAGTACTGACAAAGTCCTTGTTAAGCTTAGAATGGGGAGGGGTTACTGGCCCAAATAAGGTGGTTGTATCCCCTGCCATCCCAGTAGAGTGTCTATCAGGAAATGAGACTTCTGCATGGGCTGAGGTGGGAAGGAAGGCTCATGCAGATATGCTGGGTTCCCTCAGTGGGTTTGTGTTACTACTAGAGCACATGCAGCATGGCAGGGAAGTCATGGGACATTGGATCCTGAAACAGTGTACCAAGTGACCCCAAACAGGAGAAAGGGCAAGAATTCAGCCAAGACAACTTCTAAGAGGCCACAGGACTGGGGTAGAATTCTCCTGAGGGAGATGCCTGGGTACCTTAGGAGGGAACTGAAGCTGATGGAATCTGGCATGTCCTGACAGAACTCTTAATTGCAGGGGGGGCTCCAGAGTGCAAAAAGAACAATAGGTGGACAGAATGCAGAACAATGTCATACATTCACCCCAGTACAGAGACCTGGGCCTAAATCCTACGTTTTTTTGCTCACCATGCCTTTCCAGTTTGAGCCCAGCCATATGCAAATCAGTCTTGACCCTGTGCCTCATGGGAACAATCCAGCCCAAACTGCCAGGCCAGATCCTCCCTTGACTGGAGACAAGCATCCTGGGACTGGTTTTGGGGTTTAACCCCTCATCAGCCAGGATAGCTTGAATCCAGTGGCATGGAGAGCACTGGACCCACGTCTGGGTATACCCGTCCCACTCAGGGTGAAAATGCAAAAAGAACAATCAATGGACAGAATGAAGAACAATATCATACATTTACCCCAGTACAGAGATCTGGGCATACATCCATTGTTTCTTTGCTCACCATGCCATTCCAGTTTGAACCCAGCCATATGCAAATCAGTCTTGACCCTGTGCCTCATGGGAACAGTCCAGCCCGAAGTGCGAGGCCAGGTCCTACCTGGACTGGAGACAAGCATCCTAGGACCGGTTTCCGGGTTTCACCCCTCATAAGCCTGGAAAGCTTGACTGCAGTGGCATGGAGAGCACTGGACCCATGTCTGGGCATACCCGTCCCACTCAGGGTGACAAATGCAGAAAGAATAATTGGTGAACAGAATGCAGAATGATGTCATACATTCACCCTACTACAGAAATCTAGGCCTAAATCCATCATTTTTTGTTCACCATGCTATTCCAGTTTGAACCCAACCATATGCAAATCAGTCATGACCCTGTGCCTCATGGGAACAGTCCAGCCTGAACTGCCAGGCCAGGTCCTCACTGGAATGTAGACAAGCATCCTAAGATCGGTTTTGGGGTTTCACCCCTCATCAGTCAGGATAGCTTGACTCCAGTGGCATAGAGAGCACGAGACCTACGAATGGCAAACCCGTCCCACTCTGGGTGACAAATGCAAAAAGAACAATTGATGGACAGAATGCAGAACAATGTCATACATCCAGAGTAAACTTATGCCAAGGGCTAAAGGAGTGCCCCACTCTTGAAGGCCTTAGGCAGCAAGCTGCAAGGCAAGAAGAGAGTGATGTCAGTGGTACCCACAGAGACTACTGGGAGGATGGGCTTCGGTTCACTGATGCCAGGGACCCCTAACAAGGGGCAGCAAGTAGAGTGGTGGTTGTTCCAAATGTACAGAGTTAATACGAACATTGGCCCATGACATTGCCCTAGCTGAACATCTGGGACAAACCAAAACCTGGGACATGTTGGCTTCCCATTTTAGTTAGCCCCAGATGTCTGAAAAAGTGAACAACTTTCGTCATTCCTATGTGACCTGTCACACCAGTGGCAAGACAAACTACAACGAAAGGTTCCCTTGATTCCACTACCAGTGGTTGGTACTCCCTTTGAGAGGGTAGCGATTGACACTGTTTGTCCCTTTGACCCTCAAACTGCAACTGGGATAGATTTATCCATGTGGTGGTGAACCATGCCACTAGTTACCCAAAGACAATTCCGCTCAGTACTGCAACTGCTCCTGCAGTAGCTAAGGCCCTCCTTAGAATCTTCATCAGGGTTGGGCTCCCTAAGAGGTTGTCTCTGATAGAAGGACTATCTTCATGTCTGTATACCTAAAAGCCCAAAAAAAACTACACCTATATCACCCCCAGACAAATCGTTTAGTAGAAAGGTTCAACAAAACCATTAAAGGCATGATAAGGAGCCTACCTGACAAACTCAGAAAGAGGTGGGATGTCCTGTTAACTTGCCTACTTTTTGCATACAGCGAGATGCCAAAAAAGGGGGCTGAATTCAGCCCATTTGAACTTTTGTTTGGACATCCTGTAAGGGGTCCATTGAGTCCTATTGGGAATGAGGGGAGAGATCTCTCAAAGAGCCCAAGCAGGACATCATGAACTATGTGCTAGGCCTATGTTCACGTACATGAAGGAGGCAAACAGGAACCTAGAGGCCAGCAAGGAGCTTATCAAGCACTGGTATGACCAAATGTCAGCACTGGTGGGGTACCAACCAGATCAGTTGATGTGGGTGTTAGAGCCTGTGAGTACCAGTGCCCTCCAGGACAAGTGAACTGGGCCCTATCCAATCTGGGAGAAGAAAGACGATGTTACATAAAAGGCCAGCCATACCACATAATGTTTTACTTTTCTACGCCCCTGGTATATTGTACCTATCTTGGGGCCAGATGTACGACCATGTTATTTTGCGAGTCGCAAATTGAGCTCAATTGGGAGTCGCACAGGTCTGACAGCCTTTTAGCGCCAGCCATATGGAAGAGGTGCTGGAATGGAGCTGCACATATGCAGGCAAAGGTATGGAGCATTTTGATGTTAACACAGTGGGAAGAAGAGGAGAAAATAGGCGAACATAGGGGGAAATATAGCTTGTCACATTGTTTATACGACGTTGACAATTTTTGTTTACCAGTCCTGTCCAGTCAAAAGATAGCATGTCTCCCTGCAAGGCCTTGCCTCTCTGTACATAATGGCTACAGCCTGTGCAAGCATCTTTAACTTTTACCCACTCTGCAAAGTTGTTCTCTTTCTCCAATAGAAAATTGATAGTTTCATTTTATGTCTCACAACTTCCAGATTTCACCAGCCACCACTGACAGAGAATGGGGCAAATACGGACCTAGAATTACCTCAAGAACCAGTAGCAGAGGAAGGGAAAAGAAAACTGTTAATTGGAATCGGTGTTATTCCTTTAATTCACAATTGCCACTTATGGATGGATTGCCACCTTTGATATAATACAGGCAATCACTTGAACTTACTTCATAATGTAGAAGATACCTTTTGCTTCACATTCTCACTTTGAAGAACAAAGTAACTTGTGAAAGCCAACATGACCAGGTTGATCTGTATCTGCTGGAGACTGCGCACCAACTGATGTCACCACCCGTGTGCATGTCTTCACTTCCAGCACAGAGCCTTGAAACGCGTTATCACGCCCCCTGACATCTCTACCTATTCCATTAAATCATCTGCTACCTTCTCATCAGTGCTCAGACGTGAGTCCCTTGCTCACTTTGCCACTGGATTCAAGCAAGCCGGGCTGAAGACGGCTAGAATGCCAGAAACCGGTCCTCGGAAGCTTGTTTCCGGTCCAGGGTAGGCCTGGCTTGGCAGTTCGGGCTGGACTGTTTCCATGAGGCACAGGGTCAGACTGATTTGCATATAGCCATGTCTGAACTGGGTGGCAGAGTGGGCTAATGAACGGTGATGGATCAAACCCAGATCTTTTGACTGGGTGTGAGTGTTTAATTGGTTCAGATGCTCCGTCCATCACCACCCCCTTTTGTACCTTCTCATCAGTAAGCATGCTTTTTGTATGGATTTCTTCCGATAGCTCCCTTTCCTGTACATCTTTTTCCCAGTTGGCATAAGTGGGCCGTCTATCTTTCTTCCAGTAGATGGCTAGCCTAGCATCCAGTATCGTTCCCAGTTACCACACAATTATATGAATTTGATTTGTTTTCCATATTTTATATACACTGATAAGACGTGTTTGATAGTTTTACCTATTCGATGGAGCAATATCTTAATCGCTGTCACTACTTCATCCCGGACCTCAGAAACACCAAAATAGAAACAGACCATGTGGTTAAAATTAGCCCGTAATGTAGCGAATTTTTCACAGCTGGTCTCCGTAGCCGGAAATCTTTTAGTCAATTCGAGAGAGAGAGGGGAAAGGCTCTGTGCACACAGTTAAACAAAACTAATTTAAATCTGGCTTTCATAGATATTCCTTATGCCTGCGTGTTGGCTCTTTGCCATTCCCTATCTGCTATTCACTCAGTTGTGTTATCTACCCAGTTTTGTTGTACATGCCTAACTTTCACCCTCCTCTCCCCTTGCAGGGCCTTATATATCCCATCACTATAGTTGAAAGAACTTTGAATAGCATAGATTACTTTACTTATTTCAACTTGAAAGATTTCAGCTGACAATGAGACACCAAAAAGGAGTTTTTTGTAGCAATATAATCCACAGTGAGTGGCAAAAGTAGTTATATATCTTGATTCTTCTGCTACCTCCAACTAATTGTAGCCTTTGTTCAGATCAAGGCTAGAGGAAATATGGGCGCCATTCACCATTCAAGGGGCATGGCCAAGATGGCGAGTGAGTAGGACGTGCCTCGCTTGTCTCCCCGCTCTAGTCGGCTGCCCGTTTGTTCCCGGCACTATAGCTGAGCTTCGGACCCCTTGCTGTGTACCGGAGATGTGCAGCGTCTCCAGGGACTAGTTGGAGATGGGGCTCGAGCTTGGGAATGGTCCCAACCAACAAATCCAGCAGCCTGGCCCCAGCGACCTAAAATGTCGGCCTGGGCAGAGTAATGGATCTGCGCGGGGAGACGAGTCATTGGCGGAGCTTGCTTTGGTGAAGCTGTGAAGATCGTCGGCCCGCTTTTGGCTCCAAGGATACGAGGGGTGATTGCTCCCCTCCCTGCTGACCGCTCAAGGTAGAGAGAGAATCGGAGGAGGAGCGGGGGCATGAAATGGCCCGTGCGGGGCCAGAGAGGGCTAGACAGCCGTGCTCACGACCATGAACCTGGAGCCTACCAGGGCAGTGATCTCTGGGTCTCCAGCACTGAAGGTGAGCGGCGTAGTAGTGCTTCCTCTGCCCGCTCAGTGGAGCAAAATCCATACACAGCGCTACATACCTGGCATGATTCCTGCTGAAGAGCCCCTGAGAGACTGGGCAGAGAGCAGATTGCAGAGGCTCTTAGCTGCCTTCCTGCGCTGGTTCCATCGAGGGGAGGGGAGGATTCAAGGTCCCCCACAGGCCATATAGTCTACTGCAGGCCTTCATCCACCATATATTCGGGCGAGGATCCACCGGGCTTTCCGCTGCGTCAGTTGAGGGCAGAGCGCCCAGAGTCTGGAGAGGAGGTTGGGAAGTGACACAACGGCCCACACAGCATTCGGGTAAATTAGCTAGCCTTCCCTCCTTTCTGCACGCACCTCACTGGGGTGTTAAACGCGGTGAAGCTCAAGACCGTGTGGTCTCCCAGGGAAGAGTCAGAGTGAGGGACCAGTGGACAAGTAACGAGGCACAATATGCTTTGCTCCGGCGCAGGAGCGCCGCGGGAAGTGCTTGACAGGGCCCAGGCCAGGCGGAGAGCGGCCTTGTGGTATTACATTGCTCCAGTCAGACGTAGAGAATACGTGCACGACACGTGGTAGTAACATTGTCGTGCCTGTGTCTGTCCATAAGCTACCTCAGGGGACCTGTCTGCAGGGTCCATTGATCAAGCACTACCGACCTCAAGGGGCGCATACCGACGCCCATGTGGCCGGGAACCCTGATACCTCTCTCAAACGCATTCACTCGCCGCTGCCCACAGGTGCCTAACCACAGCATGGATATGTCCTCAAGAAGGCCAAAGAAAGACAGAAATGTGAAAAATATGCTCACTAAGATGGCGGGGGAAAGTGGAGGAGATGGTTACGCTTCCCCACTCGCGTTGGGAGGGCAAGAAGCGGAGTCCACGGAGGAGCTGGTTACACGTGCCTTCTTAACACAACTATTGTCCAGTCTATGGGACGACCTACAGGCCCTCAGGAAGGACCTCTCCAATGAGATTAAGGAAGTGAGGCGGGACCTGGATGTGGTCAGAGAGAGGGTGGCCACAATGGAGGATCAGGAAGATTTGCGGGATGAAGAGGTGGAGCAATTGAAACAGGAGGTGATCAGATTTCAAACCCAACATATAGACCTCCAGGACCAGGCAGAGGACTTAGGAAATCGCTCCCGCAGAAATAACATCCATGTGAAGGGTGTTCCCTCTCAAGAAGAAGGCAAAGACATTACCCAATACCTCCAGGGTCTCTTTTGCCACATCCTGCAGGAATCACAGGACTTTGCTATAAAAGTTGATAGGGCCCACAGGGTGGGTTTGCAAAAGAAATCTCCGGCACCTCCTCCCGATATACTGGCATACCTCCCAGACTTTCAACTTAAGGAACTTATTCTGAGGAAAGCCAAGGGTGCGCAACCACTAACCTATGAAGGGCACGACATCGCTCTATATCAAGACCTGGCCGCAATCCTGTTAAAAAAATGCAGCAACTTCAGACCAGTCACAACGCATCTTTGAAACCAGGGTGTCCCTTACTCGTGGGGTCACCCCTTCATATAATCTTCAAGTGGGATGGCAGGTTGAGGCAAATAAGGTCACTGCTGGAAGCATGCAGTGTCCTGCGCATCGATGACTACAACTCTGCTGAGCCAGCCGACGCAGACAAGAGAGGTCAGAGCGAGGGATGGCAGTGAGTTGGCAGACGTCGGAGGCCGAAGGCCACCTCCAAGCCAGACTCAGAGACTATAGCTCAGGAACGCCGAGCGGTGCTTGCCTCGCTGACTGCTAACACTGGATCCAAACCCGAGGACTAATTGGCTTAATATGTCAGATAAGTGGTTTAACGCTTTGCCGGGGGTGGCAGGTTGGCGACTGGGGGCGGGGGAGCATTGAGGGCCACAAGATGCACCCTACAACCTGTCTCACCACAGAGATGCATATGAACAATGTGTTTTCTGGACAATTTTCTGGGGTAAATCTGTTTCACTTGGTGGGGTTAGATAAGGGGGAGGAGGGGGGTCCAGTATGTCAACAGTTTCCTTCCAGGTGGTCCCTGGTGTCAGGGGAGCATCTTCCTGTGCACTTCCACACTGTTCAATATCCATATGACCCCCGAGGGGGACAGTCGGGTTTGTTCAAGAGCAGGGCACACCTAACTCAATCTATACCTACCTGTCATGGTCAGAAAAGAGGTGAAAATACTCATGCTTAACGTAAAGGGTTTCAATAACCCAGTCAAAAGGTGGGCTATCCTGTCCTATCTGGAACATACGGAGGCTGAAATATGACTCCAACAGGAGACTAATCTCATGGCCAAAGATCATCACCGAATGAGGTTGAGAGCATTTCCCCAACAATATTTCTCTTCTGCAGGGAGGAAAAGGCGGGGTGGCCCTGCTCCTATCCAATTGCTGCAGGGGGGTAGTGAGCGAAAATGTGGCTGAATTACAGGGAAGATTATTTGCCTACACTAAACAATTTGACTCCTAACTCTTAGTGATAGGTTCCATATATGCCCCCGACTCGGGAGAGGAAAGCTTTCTTAAAGCAGCCCTGACGGATGTCATGGCCACACAGAACCGCATGACACTAATTGGGGGGATCTCAATATAGTAAGGATTTGTGCAAGGATAGGTCCCAGACCTCACATTGGCACAAGGGAGAACTGTCAGGGGAGGGAAAGAAATGGATGACGGAAATGGGATTTGTGGATATTTGAAGGGAGGCGCACCCTATTTCGACGCAATGCTCCTTTTTTTCGCACGCACACAGTTCCTATGTGCGCATACATTATTTCCTCGGGACGGGGGAGATTAATAAGGTGGTCAAATCAGTGAGCATCGAGCCTGCGGCCCTTTCTGACAACGATGCGCTGATTATACGTATATCCCTGCTGTCAAGCCCCCATCAAGCTGGTTGTTGGAGGCTTAAAAAGAATATGCTCCACAAGAAAACAGTGGAACAGCAACTTTCTATATCAGGAATATCTTGATCTTAACAATACCCCGGACATAGTGACAACAACACTTTGGGAAGCGATGAAAGCGGTAGTACCCGGGGAACTATTAGTGTTGTCGACTGTCGACAACAGAGAGCGCAAGGAACTGAGATCTAGCTTAACGGCCCAAGTACAGAAACTGGAAAGGGTATATAGCCGAAGAGGTGCACCCAGCGTCTGGAAGCAGCTGAAATCAGCAAGGGCACAGCTTGCCGGGATAGACTTGGACAGGGCGGAGTATGCTGCAGTTAGGCTAAAACACTCTTCTTATATTGGGGGCGACCGCACCCGCCGCCTCTTGGCCAATAGGCTTCGGACCCAAAGACAGCGGGCACAGGTTTCATCGCTCCAGGGGGACGGCCAGAGAGTGGTTAATGGGGATCAAAAGATAGCCCACACCTTCAGGGAATTTTATGAACAATTTTAAACGGCTGACACCGCACCAGAATGCGCAATCTCCGATTATCTTCAGTCTGTGTCTATGTCCACACTCATTCCGGACCAGGCGGCGGCACTAGACGGTCCCATTAGGGTTGAAGAGGTGATTACTGCAATATTGCATCTCAAAGTGCTCAAGTCCCCTGGCCCGATGGCTTTCCCGCTCTGTTTTATAAGAAACGTTGCCACCTCCTCACCCCGATTTTAACGAGAGTGTTCAACTCATTTGGGAGTGCAAATCTGATACCTGCCATGATGTTAGCAGCAGCTATTGTGGTGCTGCCTAAGCCGGGCAAAGACAGGCAACAGTGTGGCTCATACCGCCCTATATCTTTGCTCAACGTCGATTTAAACATTTTCACTGGAATACCAGCCACGCGGCTAGGCCCCTGCATGCTACACTTGATTTAGACCAGACCAGATTTATTAAATCCCGCAAAAGCGCGGATAACACGAAGAGGATACTACACCTTATAGATAAAGCCCACCAAACACAAATGGATGCTCTTCTGCTGACTGTCGACTCTGAAAAAGCATTCGACCGGGTGGATTGGAGCTTCCTTAGTCATACGATATCCAAGTTCGGTCTGGGAGAGAAATTTAGGGAATGGGTGAGTTGCTGCTACAACAGGCCATCGGTGTTCATTAGAGTTAATGGCATCTCCTCATGACCATTTGCTATTTAAAGAGGCACTAGGCAGGGGTGCCCACTATCCCCCCGCTGTTCGCCCTATATATTGAGCCCTTGGCGCAAAAGATCAGGGACAATCCTAACATTCTAAGGATTTAATTCGGGGGGGAAACACACCGATCAACCTCTATGTTGATGATGTGATTGCGGCGCCGAAAGAACCGAAGGTATCACTCCCCGCCTTACTGGAGGAATTTTACCATTTCGACCGCATCACGTTTCCGGATCAATGTCGGGAAATCGCAAATCTTGAACTTACATCCATTGTCAGCCACTCTTAGCTCCAGGGAGGGCTGGATATCTGGTACTCAACTAGTAGATCATATCCCATACTTGGGTTTAGACTTAGCGGCAACAGTGCGCCAGATGACTCATCCAAATTACGCCAGGTTAGCCAGGCAAGAGAAGAAATATATGGGCGCCTGTAGTAAACATCACAGTCACTACTCGGGAGAAGTGCAGCGGTCAAAATGTCCTTTTTGTATTAAGCACTTTACCTCTTCCAAACCTTACCGGCATTGCCTCCCCCGGGGGCAATTGCCTCACTACAGCGGGACATCAATCAGTTTGTCTGGGTGGGGGCATCACCACGGATGAGTAAAGCCCTGGGATATATGAGGCCCGAAGCTGGAGGACTGGGGATACCGTCCTCCTTAGCTAATATAAAGCAGCACAATTGAGGTACTTAGTGGAATGAGCACGGCCAGAATCAGAAAAAAAATGTCCCTTTCAGGATAGAGCATTGGCAGGGATTCCGTTTTGGAAGGACTCCTTTTTAAAGAAGGCTCAACGTCCCAGCAGACTGATGGGGTCGCCCATCACCAAATCCGCGCTGACAGTTTGGGATGGGGTGGCGACAGCAAAGAACGTTACTACCTTCCCATCCCCCTTAGCCCCCTTGTTCGGCAACAGCAAATTTGCCCCTGGGATGTCGGATAATGCTTTTCCGGCATGGCGGGCCACCCCTTGTCGATCGATAGGCCATCTGTTTGATCTCTCAAATGAAGCTCGAGTATGGTATTCCCGAAGCCAAGAGATTGAGATACTTGCAACTGCGACACTGGGTACTTCAGAAGGGGGTGAGGGAACACAGATCCTGACGGCTGACCAAATATGAAAAATGGCTAATTACCAAACTCACTGATAAAGAACTCATATCCCACGTACACAGGCCACACCGAGCCAACGGAGGTGGGCGAAAGAACTGGGTGGGGAGCTCACGCAGAAAGACTGGGAAGGAATTTAATATAGGGCAAAACACACAGCTCGCAATGTCAAACCGCTATGAAAATCTCTACTTATTGGTATCTCACACCTGCGCACCTCCATAGGTGTAACCCCCAACGGAGCTCTACATGCTGGAGCGGCTGCAGCACCGAGGGAACACTGCTTCACATTCTGTGAGATTGCCCACTGCTGTCTCGTTATTAGACTACAATCCTTGACGAGATAGACAAGCTATTTGACACACAGATCTCAAGACTCCCTGTGTATGTTATCTTAGGCCTACCCAACCCAGTCACATACCCACTTAAAAGCATGAGAGGACGTCAAATAGGATTGGCATTGGGTGCAGCGCTGCAAAATATATTGTCACACTGGGGTTCCTCCACCTCACCTGAACAACACCAATGACTCGTTCCAGAAGGTCTGGAGTCCATTCCTAACACTGCTCTCGTCGGAGTTCAATGAAATCACCCAGCCCAAATACCTAAGAGTGCTGCGCCTCTCGAACTTACGGACAGAAGATGCATAATTTCCTATTGATTGTAAGTGCTGTATCACCTGCAGAAGTGGGATCGGCTCAATGCGAAATGGAGACTCCCGGTGGGGGTGGGGGGTGTTCACCAATTTGGTTTATGATAGAGGCAGAACATTTGCGGGTGCCATCCGTTTACTGTTACACAACTGATTTATTAGGACACTTATAGGGCGGAAGATATGTTTCTTTCTTTTTTTTTAATGTACACTGGTGGTGCCCTATATTGCATTGTGTGATTTATGCATGGGTATTATTTAATATTTTATGAAAATGCTAATAAACACATTTAAACATAAAATGTTGGGCTATTGGTTGCATGTCAGTGCCAATGTGTAAATGAATCTTGCGATCTTCTAGCTTGCAAATAGCATCAAATAGTTTTGAAAATATTTCTCTAAGATTCTTGGGCTTGTCCCATAAAATCCTGTGAGCAATTCAACAATGAACCTTAAGAAGGTCAAGTTTAACTGCTGATCTGAAAGTCAATATTCACCAAGTGCCTACTGCAGCTTCAACAATATATATCTCTGTCTGCAGAGAGTGATCACCATGTTTGATGCGAGAGCTAACGGTGCTAAACTTGTGAAGGGTGAGGCATGTATACACACATCCTTGTCGTTCAGAATAGTTTTATGCATCAGTGTTGCAAAGTCAGTGTCTGTCATCGCATTGATCATGGCTGCGGAATGGAATTAACCCTCCACCTGCATCCACATCTATGATTAATTCTGTCTATGTGACCAAGTCACTCTACATTGAGAATACCGTCATTTTTTTGGACCGTTCAGGTTCTGTGGGTGACAAGTCAGATTACATTAAAAAATCACACGTGTAGCTAACTTCCTTATCCAGTGACAAGTATAAGAGATACATTTTGATGTCCCTTTATCATTAGAATTCAGGGTCACTTGTGTGTTCAGTTGTTTCTCATTTTTGTTTGGACATATTTGATTGAAAATGACCTTTCCTGTCACAGTTGTGGCACATCTTCTGTGCTATTAGGCACATGCCCAAGTATGTGGAGCGAAACCCACATCTGTAGTAGGTGCATACCCATTGTCCATCAGTCTGACCGCAATCTTGCACAGCGAGTGCTCAACTTCCCTCTTGACTTTATGGCATCCCATAATTGATATTAAACAAAGCGGGATATCCTTGCCATTAAAATAACCTCTTCTAGATTTCTTGGTTTGTGCAGCAGTTTCTGTGAGAAAGTTTCAGATTCCCAGCCAGCAATGATTTTTGACCTCAGTGCCTCCTCATAGTTGTAATTGTCACAGAGCTGCACTCCTTGTTTTTTACTGTGTCACAAAATACTTTATTGTCTCACCTTGCTTTTGCCTTGTAGAATGGAAAGGTATCTTTCATAATCAACATTTTGTTTTGGGAGAAAATATGCCATCAGCAATTGTTTCAGACCACCATATGAAAGATTTTCACAGGGCTCAAATTGATGTGCGATATTACTTGTTTTGGGGCGATTGTAGTGCAGCATAAGGAGGCATATCAATCTCTTTTTTTCTTTGATACCTGTTGCCCTAGTGTAAACATCAAGATCTCTGATCCATCTGGGGCCTACACTGTTTGTGACTCCCAAAATGAAAAGCAGGAGTGCTCCCAATGACAGTGACTCAGATGGCTGAACCATGTGGTCCAGTTAGCTTACTGATTGATGGTAACTTCATGTGAGTATTGACTGATACCACTGGCTTTCATCTCCAGAGGATAAGGAGGCCATCATTTATATTAAAGATCCCTCACTTAGTTTATGCTTGTTGCCAGTGTAATAACCTGGAATCATATTATCAACCAGTAGCAGATAGAGGCAGCAGGAAACATGCATTAGGAGTTTATACTATTGTCATTTTCACAACTGTGGATATCCCCACGCCATGCATGCATCTCCACTCTCAGCATTGAGATCCAGGAATGCATCACTGTGCTGGGAGAGAAGACACGTCCCGAGAAACAGTGCTTACAACACTACAAGGACATGCTACAATTTCCACGTTGCCCAAGTGTAGGCATATTACTTTTTTACAACCCCTCACTGGATGCTCTGTCTTGTGTGGCTTACATGTTTACATGATAAGGCCCATGATAATCTGAGTGAATCGGATGATAAGGTAACACAGAAGTTTATATTGGCTTTCTATCTGTGCTTCTCTTTGGAATCAGTTTTTAGATGTTTGTACTCTCTGTGGCTGGCATTGTGGACTTGCTGAATAGCTTTTTAATATTTGATAATAACAATAAAAGGGAAAAAATCTTATTGTATAATTATACATGTCTTAAAACTAATATAAGTATACAAATTAAAAAAAATGCAATTTCTTCTGTAGAGAATTAAAAACATAGCATCTCGTGGATAAATACTTCTTTGGACCTAAAATGTAGTGATTTTCAAATTATTTTTTCCAAATAACAACATTTATAGCAGCAGGGAATTGTTAGAAAAGACAGCAACGGAAAAGCAGCATCATGTTGTCATAATAATTTCTCAATTCATAGAATGAAAAACCTTTTTGTTTCATAGTTTTATATTTGGCAAATAACATAAACGGGGGGCATTTGAATGAACTCTCTATGTGCTTACGCTAATAGCCAGTTAAGTGAGATCTACCAGGGCAACCTTTGTTTGAAGATAATATGCGGCTAGCCTAGTCGCGGAAATGTCCCGCAGCTGTTGTGAGCTGATGCACATTGCTCAAAGAATCGAGCAGTGACGTGAACGAGGGGGGCCTGAGCTGCCGGCAAATATTGGTATCCCGGCGGCGCTGATCATACTTCATTCCGCCCATTGGGGCAAGACATTTTTACAGTAGAGAACTATAAGGCACCCACTGGGGTTTTCAGCACTATTGAGTCCGGCAATGAACTGCAACAACCATCATGCTTCTCTGCCATAGTCCCACTTGGGCGGGGCTTGTATATTTACATAAATATGTACGAGTAACTAAGCCTCTGTCTTCCATTGGGTAGCCAGTGAACAAGGGAGTGAGGACGCCCGAAACATGTATGGCCTGACAGTGCATGGTGTGTGGCAGGCTGCTGTGCGGCTAACAGTGGCATTTGTGCTTCAACCCTTCGTGTGCGGCATTTCTACCAGGCAAACCTTTGTTTGAAGATATATATGTGTATATATATATATTCACTGAAAAAACCATAGGTTTCACTCCAGTTATAGTTAGCTGGAAATTTTACTTGCATAAAACCATTGAAATTCCCATGTTATAGTTAGTTGGACTCACTATAACTTGCGCGTGCAATGCACTGCTGATGACGTCACATATTACATCACTCATGACATGGTCAGTGACATCACTCATGACATCACTGATGACACCATCCTTGTGACAGAGTGACATACCTCCTTTCACTGTAATGTAACCTTTGAAACACATATTCAAAAATAGAAACTACAATTTTCAAAAAAATGGAGATACCCATACCAGTTACAACAATCAATTCAGTAATTCCACCATCTATATACACATCCACTCATTCACCAACAGTTCTATGTAGTCACTCATACATATACTCACTCATCATATATAGTGATACACCTATATATCCTGTTACACAACGACAGTCATCCAAAAGTTACTCACACACATACTCACGCATGCAAATAAACTATTGAACATCCATTTATTTGCATATACAGCTATACACATACTACCACCTTACTTCTAAGAAAACATACACATATTTACTCTGTTAAACAATCACTTATAGAAAAACATACTTATTTAAGCAGGAACTCTTACAATCCCTCACTCTCACATATACTCATTTATATACATCAATATTCACATATACTAGATTAAAACATATGTAGTTACTGATAAAGACACTAGTGAGACAGTCAGTCACTCACTAACACACATATACACACTCATCCACCCATACAGTCCTGCACATATGCTGTCTTTAAAACACATACAAAGAGAGAGTCAGTCATTCATGCATCTATGTGCTAGGTAATACCCCCACCAAACCATACAAACACTCATACTGATACTAAGAAAAACATGTAATAACCCATATACATACACATGTAGCTACTCACTAACCCATGCAGCCACTTATACACAAAGTGAAACACTAATACATATATTTAAATATTTAAACATTACTCACTAATATATGTATTCACTAAGATACACTTAATAAGCCAGTTAACCAATCAACATGTAAACACTTATTTAAACATTTATTCTTCCATCAACTTTTACATATACATATATAAAACATATTTATTTTTCAGAAAGACACACATTCACATAACTGAGAGTAAGTGAAGAACAGTCATAGAGTGAAGGGATGAAGGGAGAGAGGATAATATACAACGATTGAGGGAAATGGAGTGAGGAAGTTAGTAGACAGACACACCAAGAGAAAAACTGAGTGAGGTGGAGTACAATGAGTGAGCAAAGGAAATGAGAAAGGGAGCAAAAAAATGAAAGAGAGGAGAAAACGACTAAAACAGTGGTACTGAGAGAAAATAATTTGGTGATGAAAGTAAAGAGAAGGACATTGAAAGAAAGGAAATGAGGGATCGTAATGTACCCAGAGTAAAAGAAATGGGATGAAGAACGATGAGAGAGGAGCAGTGAAGTTGTTGTAAAAGAAATGATAGAAGGTAGATAAACACAAGTGAACATAACACAAGGAGAGTGAGGCACTGAGGACATAGAGGTAGTGAACAAAAAATAGAGAGAAGAGGTCAAAAGAAAGGAGCAAACAAAGATAAGCGAGCGAGAGTGGGTGATTTATAGTGTTAGAGTGCGATAATACTGCTGAGTGAGTAAACAGGAATTACTAAAAGAGCAAAGGAGGAAAATACGGAATAGGGAAGTAAAGCAGAGAGACTGAAAGCTGAAAAGTTATGCAAGGGAGAGAGGGGATGCAGACAGTTGAAATGAGAATGAGGGGTTGTCAAAGAAGTAGAGTAAAGGAACAGGGGTTACAGAGAGTGAGAGAAAGACATTATAAATGAGTAAAAAGAGCTGAAAGAGGACGGAAAAAGGAAAGTGAGTGTCAGAGAATGGGAATACAATTTAATTTACACAATCCAAAGTATAGAATAACTTGTACAACATGTTACATAGTTTATTTTTGCTGTTCTCAGAATATATTGAATTTCACTTAAAACAGTGAGTTCAAATTACTCATCATATGACAGCGGGAAAAAAAAACACAATCTAAAATATTGTGTTTTAAAAAAAAACTTAGATACTGACAAATGACAAATCTACACTAATCTTTGATTGACTTACTTTTCCTTGAGGCCAAATAGTATATCATGGAGGTCCTTTTCTCGTTGCAAAGTACTCTGCTGTTCACTAAAAAATCCATTTCATCGACTTTCTAGAAGAAAAGCTCCAAGAACATCTGAAATATTTTCATATACTCCTTTTTTTCAGTCATGACTCTTTACTCATTCCTGTACCTTTCCTTTTGGCCAAATAGTGTCAGATGTATGAGTATATTTTCAAATTAATTCTAAGAAACTCTGAAATTACCTTTTTTCCGACGTTCTGAAAGAAAGTCTCATACAACATTTTCACAATATTTAAGTATTTGTAAAACCATCTCTGACTCACTCATGTTCATCATTTTGTATAATACTAATATCACTTACTATGAGATCCACTTACAGTACCTATATGACAAGTCAATTTTTTATATTACCTGGATCACTTTTACTCAGAATATATTTTTAAACAGCAAAATAACCTTTATTAACTGCTCCCGTCTTCATAGGCCAATTACCTTTACTTAAATTTTGGTTGTAAAAACACTAGGTATGAATTTTTTAAGCCAAAAGGCAAATGTTGTTTGAAAGTCAAATGAGTGTCGTTACAGTGGGTCCAACCTTTACATTTTTTTAAATAGCATGTGTAATGCCCTGATGTTGTAGAAGGACTGTTGTGATAAATAATAGCTACAGTTGCAAAGGTTCTTCCTGATATTGATAACTGAGAAGCCACAAAATTTTTAATTGAAGTTGTCAATTTAGTTCCATCAGGTCTACATCGTTGGAACATTAAAATCACATACTGACCATAATTTTGTAGAAATAATGTGGACAGCATTGTTGACTTACATTGGGTACACACCATATTGTGATCCGCTGCTTTAACTAGGTTATTAAAAGGCACTGATTTGCAGTCTGGTAAAGTCAAATATATAAATCTTTCAGTGTCTATTCTAGTAGTACTTGATAAAGTACAGTTGTCGCACTCATGCTGCCATTGATAAGAAAGGCTAAAAAGATTTTTTATATTTACACCTTCATCTTCCAATACATCAAACATATACATTAAAAATTCCTGACAATCCTGCTGAATATTCTGTGAAAATTGATTTTGACCAGAACATATGTCTAGAAGATTTCGAATTTCTGAAACACTTTCTATTTTTGCTCTATCACTGCTACATTTCTCAAACACGGAATTCAACAAACAACAGAATCTTTGATCCCGATTTTCAACAATCTGTTCTTGTATATTTTGAAGAAAAAAAACTACATTAACCACTGCATTAGCATAGCAGTTGACACCAGAACTGTTTTCAAACTGAAATCCAACAACATCTTCAACAGAATCCTTTTTCTTTCTCCTTACAATTACAGTTTCATCTACTTTTTGTCTTTTTGCTACTACCTCACTGCAATTATTCTCATTTCTTCTTTTTCGGCCTACCACACGTTTTTCAAACAGAGGATATTAAGCCAAATGTGGAGCATACTCTCTTCTTAACCTATTGTATTCTTTAACGCAATGTAGATCTGCACAAATCTTTGTTTCATCACACTCAATCAAGTACAATCCTGATAAAGTTCTGACTCGTGATAATGCCACATATGCCATACCCTCTTTAAACACCGAACTTCCAATGTTCACCAAAGCGCTATCTACACTTAAACCTTGAGATTTATGAATTGTCACCGCATATGCGAAACAAATAGGAAACTGTTTTCGGCGAACATATAAGTCTTTCACAAGCAAAAACCTAGCTGAACACGACAAATTTGTTCTATTTCATCAATGCCATCAAATTTAATTTTTAAAATTTCAATTCCATCTCTATTTTTGTAATTCACAAAACCAACAGCATGACCCATTGCTCCATTTACCAGACCTCTTTCAACATTTAAATTCATTCTCTAAATGATAAGACAATTTAAACACACATTCAGAGTCTTTTCAAAACCAGCATTTTTAGATATAGTCTTCTCTAATGAATCCAATTTTGATTTCAAATTTTCAGACAAAATATTTGTTGCTCCCATATGTTCAATTTTATCTATAGCTTCCAGTTTCACTATCTCTTCATTTTCTAACTTTAACATTTTGTTGTTGAACATGGAACATTCTTTCAGAGTTGGCATCAAACATATGTCAGATTTCTTCTTGTTAATTTTCTTAAAAATATTCTCTGGAAGAATGTTTTCATTTGGGTACAAATTTGAAATTAATGTAAAGCTTCTTTCCCTTGCTGACTTACTTTTCCGATTCTTACATCTTGTAGAATATTTTTATAATCTTCATCCTTTGCCTGCCGCATATTTTGAAGCAGTTCTGCATATTTGAAGTTTAACCATATATTAACGTTTCCAATGCTTCCTAGGCACTTCCTGGTATCTTCATGCGTGAGCATTTTGAACACAGGTTGTCCTTTCACTGGAGTCAACTGCAGTAGATCTCCAAAAACAATAATATGTTTTCCTCCAAATAAGACATCATAGTCTGTTCTAAGAATCTCTTGCATTCTCAAATGCACAAAAGCAAGCATTATATTTGACACCATGCTTACTTCATCAATGATAAGAAGTTTCATTTTCTTCAGGACTCTCGAAACTTCGGAACACGCATCTCCAGATAGCTTGTGATATTGCAATTTGTTATCATGCTCCACTGGCAGCATCAGTAAATGATGTAAAGTAATCCCTTTAATATTATGTGCTGCCAGCCCAGTTGGAGCGGTAACAACACAAGATAGCGGTGATTCAGTCCTTTTCTGCAGATAAGTTGCAATTGCTTTAATCAGAAAACCTTTTCCAGTTCCTGCTTCTCCACTTACGTACAGTTGGACTGGTTTAAATGATGTACATGAGCACTCTTTTTTCTCATGAGTGAATCCATGTTCAATCTGATCTCTGACTTCGTCATATATCTGTTTCTGCTCAAGGTTTAGTTGTTTCACCAAATCTTCTAAGTTAACTACATCATCTTGAGCTTGTTCCATAGCTCTTTCCACCTCATATATGGCAGTGGCAGCTTCATTTTGAATAATTGGTCCTCCAAGTGGATCCTGACTCAATGAAGCAGAACTCTGACTGTCTTGAGAACTGTCTCTAGCAATCTCTGCAGCAATTGTGGCTTCTTGCTCTATTTCTTCGTTCAACATTTGCAGATAATTTGGAAAAACAGGACATTCTATGGTATCCTTGGTTGCATTAAAAGAATATTCGTAACAAAGAAAATCACCAAGTAGTTCCTCTTCTGTATGCTATGGCTTAAAGAGTTGCAAAAGAGCTAAATAGTAAAATTCCCTTTTCTCTGGATTTTCGCAACTCAATTTTCGATGATTAATCAAATGGCCTTTTTTCTGTCTCACTAGACATCCTTCACACCCAATGATAGCATATATTCCATTATTGATATCTTCTCTGATGGTTCTCTTATAAATATAGTTTTGCAGAACTTCATACAAACAACTGTTCTCAGGATGACTACTTCTATTTGGATAGTATGTATCCAACATGTTTGTCTTCAAAATATCTGTACTTTCTGGTTCTTTCTCCGCCAAATACTCTATTTCTTGTACAGATTTCAAAACTCGATTTCGTGTTGCAGCAAGACCTAGACTCACCCAAATGATGATTCTAGATTTGGCATAGAGACTTGCTGATGACAATCGATCAGAACATTCATATGCTCCAATTTCTCGATGCGACAACATCTTCAGACTGTAACTGTATAATTTCTTGCTTAGACTCTTTTCATGTGAAATGTCCTCCCACATTTCCTTCAGTTCTGTCTTTTCCTTTTTTGTGATGTAAGACGTCACATATCGAGCCACAGCAATAGAGTTGTCAGCAACGAATTGAATATCCATGTTAGCATTCCACATGGACAAAATCACTGGGTTGTAGTCGTTGATGTACTTGGACTCTTCGTTTCTTTTTAAATTGTATGTATTTTTTGATAATTTCCTCGTCACAGTATGTCGCAGAGAAGACATCAAATTATTTACTTTTCCTTTAGAAATCACTGGTCGTGGAAAGCTGAAACGACATTTTGTGTAGAACTTGTCCTTGTTTCTGAATTTTCGACGACAGTACTTTCCACAACGATGGGATTGAAAGCGTAAAACTTGTTGCCTTAAACTGTTTTCTTCGGTAGTTTTCGGAACAGCACATGTTGAATACTCTTCAATGAAGCTCATCACTGTCTCATCCGAATCTGTTCCAAATGTGGGTGCATCTTTAATCCACAACAACATATCTATGTGAGGAGCACCTCTCGCTTGATACTCCTTTCTCCAAAAGAAATCCAAAACCTCTCCAAGGGGAGGATTTTTTTTGTTGGTAATAAAAGACATCATAGCTTCAAATCTATGATTGAAATATCTGCATACATTCACTGGATCCAAAGAACACAGTTCTCCAGGTGTTTTGAATTCTATATTTTGTATATTTGCATTTGCCTCTCGTAGAAATTGAAGTAAGTCATCCCATGCATACTCGGCACAGCTAAGAGTGAGGAACCATGTAGGAGTTCCTAAGTTTCTTAGCATACATTTCAATTCCCCATGACGACGGTACCAATACTCGTTTGTACCACGCTGGCATGCCATGAGATTGATTAAATGAGATTCCAAAATATTATCTTGCAGATTCACTTTCTCAAAAAGTCCCTCGCCGAAACATTTTGCAGATGTGCTCCACTTTTCATTATATGGTTTACTGCATAAGAAAGCCCAGACAAGTCACTTTCATACAGTAAATGAAACAAATAGGGAATGCATTGACGAAACCTTGGATCTTCAGCATATAATCTTACAGTTCGATATTCAGATGCAGGAATTTGAAGTGGTCAATCGTCATATCGTCCACCTCGACCTGTTGGAAATAGCTGTGGAAAACAACGAGCTTCCAAACTTTCTTCCCATACACTAATGGGACTTCCATTTGCTGCTTTCATTTGAAACAATTCAATTGCATTCCCCATTACTTCTTTGGAATGCAAAGGATGAACAGTATAATGTTCATATATTTCTTCACTTCTAGACACATCAACTTTTTCAATTTGGCCGCCTGAACAATCACTGTCTTCATCTGCAGCTGTTTCCTCTTCTGCAACACATACATCTTTGTAATACTCATTGTTTTTGACTAAATACGATGTTGCCTTTTTGACTTTCCTAACATCCACTAAATCTTGCCAGATTTTCTTACTCTTTGTCGGAACCCCATTACCTAGAATAACTAAAGGTTCCTCTTCTACTTTTTCTATACCAATTGTATCAATATTTTTTTTTAAATCTAGAGGCAAATAAACAACTCTTCCCTTTAATCCTCTCTGCAAATCTGTAGGAGGCAATTTCCCTATCTTAGGCTCCATGCGAACAATTGCCTGAAAAGGATGGACACATTGAATCAAAATAGACTCATATGTATTTAAATCCATCAATTCATGGGGAATGTCTACCAACTCCAGATTATTATGAACAGCTCTAGCAGGCATTCTGTTTTGATTTAATTTATCATAACAATATTTACAAATACGCTGATCAGAACTCAAATCAAAACAATTCTCCACCCACAAATAGGTTGCAAAATACTTCCACTCATAATTATTCATCTTTTTACATTTTACGTATAAATCAACTAATCTAGTTTGATGTTTATAATGACTTCGTTGACAACACACACAAGTAAAATTCGGCCTTTCACTTGATTTCACCTTAAACCTGGTAATTTCCTGCTCAAACTTTTCTGTACTTGAAATCTGTACATTCTCTTCCACATTACCTTGAATTGCTGTGTCAATTTCTACGCTGTCCTCTTTTTCACCAAAATAACAAATCTCAAATTCTTCACAAATCTTCTTCACATCTAATTCAGTTCCATGCAAAAGAGCACTGTTTAATTGTTTAAGCTTAAGTGCCGGACTTTTTGCATAATACAACATTCTCACTAATTTTCTCATTTTGGTATGATGCACTGCTAACATCCTAAAATGATGAAAAACACTCTGACAGACTTTTCTAGAAAGACAAGCCAGTAAATGCCCTTGCAAACCTGTGTTTTCTCTCACTCTGCAAGGATCTAAATCTTGCAACAACTTCACTTTCTGCTTTAGACTTTTCTTACTATATGTACGTAAGAAATTACAAAACAAATCAATTGATTCCTGTCGCACACAACAAATACGACTACACTTCCAAGTGTACACTGGACCCTAATACGTCTCCCTAAAACTTCATCAGTTAACACCTCTTCTGGTTCTCTAGGCACAAGTTTCTCTTTTTCAATCGGACAACCGTCTTTCACTTCATACACTCGACCACTGGTGTCAACTGCATGCACTAAATCATTCTCCTGGAAGTAACTCTCCTCATTAAAAAATGGCTCACAACTTGAACTGTGCATCCATTCTCCTGAAAAAACGTACAAAAATGAGTCCGATTAATTACTCTTTTCCATCTACTGTTTGATTTGAAAACATCAATTGTCTTGTTAAGTGTCCTAATTCTATTGATTATTAAAATAAATATTTTTTCTTAACTTCAAAAGCCTGATCAACAATCTTCTCTACACTTTTCTTTTTCTTCTAAAAAGCAGCTCTCTGTTTACCTTTCCTAATGTTTTTTAACAAATTTAAAACCACCCTATTGCGAAACATTCGTTTACGAATGTCTCTAAACTGATTCTGCCTTCTATTCCTATACATATTATTCTCTCCTTGATCCAGTTGTAGGATTCTTTGAGGGGCTCTCCTTCCTTTTCAAATTTACTGTCTCATTCTCTTTTTCTACATGCTGTCCAACATTTTTTTTTATCTACATATCTTCCGTAAGAAAGACTTAGTTGTCTTACCAGGAGCTTTGTTCCTGTTTTTTGAAGTATTTATTGTTGAAGAGTGCTGTAATTCCGTTGCTGTTTTTGTTTGTAACCGTATTTCATTTTTCTTTCTTCTTTGCCCTGAGGGCATCTTTCCTTACTCTTGAAATCTTGATTTCAATCTGTGTTAAAGAAAAAAAAAGTACATTATAGACCACTATTATCAAACAACAAAGCAATGACAAAAAGTAAAAGGTTTATTCAGGGTTACAGATCAAGTGAGGATTCTCCAAGGGTGCAGAAGAGGTGAGATCTGTATTGAAGAGTGTAGTGGAAGAGAGGTATGTCCACAGGTACAAAGAAAGTGAGACCTGTGTCTAAGAGTGCAGTAGGAGATAAGCTTCATGAAGTCTAGTCCACTGCACTCTTACACACAGACTTCACCACATATGTTCTCCAGGAAAGGCCTCTCTCCCAGTACAGTCTTGAACACAGGCCTCACTTCGTCTGTCCCTCTGGACATGCCTCACCTCATCTACACAATCTACTTCCTAATCTAAGGTAACACAGGTGACATTATTGTGAAAAGATTAAACATATGTATTTAATCATGCAGACACTATTTATTTCTTTTCAAAAAACTAAAAGTCATTGTTTTCCACCAAAATCGTTTTTTAAATAACATTTTAGACACACAGTGCAGGTCCTATGTACAACCATTCAGTGTCCATGACTACAGTGGAGAGGACTAAGCTCCTCTCACCCTTGGACAAGCCTTACCTCATCTCTGTCCTCTGAACAGGCCTAAATGTATTGAGTATAATTGATAGTAAGTAGGTGCAGATGAGGTGACGCATGTCCAAGGGTGTAAATAAGCTGAGGCTTGTCTAAGCATGCCAATTAGTTGAAGTCTATTCAGGGTTGCAGATGAGGTAAGGATTGTCTAGGGGTGCAGGAGAGGTGAGGTCTGTATTGAAGAGTGTAGTGGAAGAGTGGTCTGTCCACGGGTACAAAGAAGGTGAGACCTGTGTTTAAGAGTGCAGTGTGGGATAGGCTTCATAAAGTCTAGTCCACTGCACTCTTAAACACAGGCCTCACCACCTATACTCCCCAGGAAAGGCCTCTCTCCCACTACAGTCTTGAACACAGACCTCACCTCCTCTGTCCCTCTGGACATGCCTCACCTCATCTGCACAATCTACTCCTAATGTGAGGTAACACAGGTGACATGATTGTGAAAAGGTCAAATTTTTTTATGTAATCATGCACACACTATGTATTCTTTCTCAAAAATGTAAAAGACATTAATTTGCCCCAAAAATGTTTCAGTAGTGCAATGAAAAGCTTATACATATCACCTTTTCTCTGTTTTTCAAATGTTATTCTAAAAAAAGATTATGAGGCCTAAGCAAGAGTGCAGATGTGATGAAGCCTGTCCAGGGGACAACAAAAGGTGAGGCTTGTGTCCAAGAGTGCAGTGGACAGGACTAAACTGGAGTAGTGTGCAAAAAAAAGATGAGCCTCATTTATAAAGCCCTGTGTCAGTTTTGCGCTACTGATGCGTCACTTTTTGTGACGCATCGGCGGCATAAAAAATGTGCCTTGTTGCGCCATATTTAAAAAGGGACGCATGTATTTAGATGCGTCATTTTTTAAACCTCTGCGCCACATTATACCTCTTTCAGCTGTAATGTACACAGAGAAGTCATTTCTCCACAGAAAGCCTCGTAATAGTGACACAGTGAAATCTATGAGATTTCACTGTGTCACTTTTAGGACACTTTTACGTCAAAATCTTGCGCCTGCCTTACAGCAGATATAAGACTGAGGCAAACGCTTTCACATGCAGCTTTCCCCATGTGAAAGGATGCATTGCTGGAATACAAGCATTCCATTTCAGTACTGAAAACTCACTATTTTACAAAATACATTTCCTCTCTCTTGCAAACAATCCTACCAAGCATTACCAAAAAAATAACACAAACCAACAGCAAAGAAGCTCAGTGTGCTTCCTAATCTGAAGTAACACAGGTGACATGATTGTGAAAATTTTAATTTTTTTAATGTAATCATGCACACACTATTTATTCTTTCTCAAAAATGTAGAAACCATTGATTTGTCCCAAAATCGATTTTTCAATAACATTTTAGAAACACAGTGCAGGTCCTACTATTTATTCTTTCTCAAAAATGTAAAACTCATTAATTTCCCCCAAAAATATTTTAGTAGTGTAATGAAAAGCTTATACATATGACCTTTTCTCTTTTTCTCAAATGTTATTCTAAAAAAAGATTATAAGGCCTAAGCAGGAGTGCTCATGTGATGAACCCTGTCCAGGGGAGCACAAAACGTGAGGCTTGTGTCCAAGAGTGCAGTGGACAGGACTAAACTGGAGTAGTGTGCAAAAAAAGATGAACCTCATTTATGAGGCCCTGCGTCAGTTTTGTGCTACTGATGCGTCATTTTTTGTGACACATTGGCGGCATAAAACATGTGCCTTGTTACGCCATATTTAAAAAGTGACGCATGTAGGTAGATGCGTCATTTTTTAAACTTCTGCGCCACATTATACCTCTGTCAGGTGTAATGTACACAGAGGGCTAATTTCTCCGCAAAAAGCCTCATAACAGCGACGCAGTGAAATCTATGAGATTTCACTGCGTCACTTTTAGGACACTGTTACGTCAAAATCTTGCACCTGCCACACAGCAGGCGTAAGACTGAGGCAAACGCTTTCACATGGGGTTTTCCCCATGTGAAAGGATTCTGACACCTAAGCAGGAGTGCAGATGAGATGAAGCCTGTCCAGGGGAGCACAAAAGGTGAGGCTTGTGTCCAAGAGTGCAGTGGACAGGACTAAACTGGGTAGTGTGCAAAAAAAGATGAACCTCATTTATGAGGCCCTGCGTCAGTTTTGCACTGCTGATGCGTCACTTTTTTTAACGCATCGGCGGCATAAAACATGTGCCTTTTTGCGCCATATTTAAAAAGTGACGCATGTAGGTAGATGCGTCACTTTTTAAACCTCCGCGCCACATTATACCTCTGTCAGGTGTAATGTACTCAGAGGGGGCACTCCCCCGCAAAAAGCCTCGTAATAGTGACACAGTGAAATCTATGAGATTTCACTGCGTCACTTTTATGTAAAACTCATTAATTTGCCCCAAAAATATTTTAGTAGTGTAATGAAAAGCTTATACATATGACCTTTTCTCTTTTTCTCAAATGTTATTCTAAAAAAAGATTATAAGGCCTAAGCAGGAGTGCTCATGTGATGAACCCTGTCCAGGGGAGCACAAAACGTGAGGCTTGTGTCCAAGAGTGCAGTGGACAGGACTAAACGAGAGTAGTGTGCAAAAAAAAGATGAGCCTCATTTATAAAGCCCTGCGTCAGGTTTGTGCTACTGATACGTCATTTTTTGTGACACATTGGCGGCATAAAACATGTGCCTTGTTGCGTCATATTTAAAAAGTGACGCATGTAGGTAGATGCGTCATTTTTTAAACCTCTGCGCCACATTATACCTCTGTCAGGTGTAATGTACACAGAGGGCTCATTTCTCCGCAAAAAGCCTCATAATAGTGACGCAGTGAAATCTATGAGATTTCACTGCGTCACTTTTGGGACACTGTTACGTCAAAATCTTGCACCTGCCTCACAGCAGGCGTAAGACTGAGGCAAAAGCTTTCACATTCGGCTTTCCCCATGTGAAAGGATTCTGACACCTAAGCAAGAGTGCAGATGAGATGAAGCCTGTCCAGGGGAGCACAAAAGGTGAGGCTTGTGTCCAAGAGTGCAGTGGACAGGAGTAAACTGGAGTAGTGTGCAAAAAAAGATGAACCTCATTTATGAGGCCCTGCGTCAGTTTTGCACTGCTGATGCGTCACTTTTTTTGACGCATCGGCGGCATAAAACATGTGTCTTTTTGCGCCATATTTAAAAAGTGACGCATATAGGTAGATGCGTCACTTTTTAAACCTCTGCGCCACATTATACCTCTGTCAGGTGCAATGTACACAGAGGGGGCACTCCCCCGCAAAAAGCCTCGTAATAGTGACACAGTGAAATCTATGAGATTTCACCGCGTCACTTTTAGGAAACTATTACGTCAAAATCTTGCACCTGCCTCACAGCAGGTGTAAGACTGAGGCAAACGCTTTCACATGGGGCTTTCCCCATGTGAAAGGATGCATTGCTGGAGTTGCGTCATTTTTGTGACACACTCCAGCAATTCGTCACTTTTGCGCTTACAGATACATCAGAAATACTGACTTATCTGTAAGTCCTAGAAACATGATGCGTCATACATTAAATATGATGCATCATTGGTGTCACAAGGAGTGCACAGTTAAAAGTGACGCATCGCTGTTTTCATAAATAACGCCCTCAGTTTGCTTCCTAATCTGAGGTAACACAGGTGACATGATTGTGAAAGCTTCAAATTATTTTATGTAATCATGCACACACTTTTTATTCTTTCTCAAAAATGTAAAAGCTATTAATTTGCCCCAAAATCGATTTTTCAATAACATTTTAGAAACACAGTGCAGGTCCTATGTACAATCATTCCATTTCAGTACTGAAAAGTCACTATTTTACAAAATACATTTCCTATCTCTTGCAAACATTCCTACCAAGCATTACCCAAAAAACTGAAACAAACCAACAGCAAAGAAACTCAGTCTGCTTCCCAATCTGAGGTAAAACAGGTAACATGTTTGTAAAAGAATCAAATATTTTTATATAATTATGCACACACTATTTATTCCTTCTTAAAAATGTTAAAGCCATGGATTTGCACTAAAATCGTTTTTCAATTACCATTTTAGGAACAGAACACAGGTCCTATGTACAAGCATTCATTTTCACTACTGAAAGCCATTAATGTGCCCTAAAATCGTTTTTTATTTAATATTTTATGAACAGAGCACAGATCCTATTTACAAGCATTCATTTTCACTACTAAAACCCATTGTTTTGCACTAAAATCATTTTTCAATTAACATTTTAGAAACACAGCACAGATCCTATATACAAGCATTCATTTTCACTACTGAAACCCATTGATTTGCACTAAAATCTTTTTCAATTACCATTTTAGGAACAGAACACCGGTCCTATGTACATGCATTCATTTTCACTACTGAAACACATTCATTTACCCTAAAATTGACACCTAAGCAGGAGTGCAGATGAGATGAAGCCTGTCCAGGGAAGCACAAAAGGTGAGGCTTGTGTCCAAGAGTGCAGTGGACAGGACTAAACTGGAGTAGTGTGCAAAAAAAGATGAACCTCATTTATGAGGCCCTGCGTCAGTTTTGCGCTGCTGATGCGTCACTTTTTTTAACGCATCGGCGGCATAAAACATGTGCCTTTTTGCGCCATATTTAAAAAGTGACGCATGTAGGTAGATGCGTCACTTTTTAAACCTCCGCGCCACATTATACCTCTGTCAGGTGTAATGTACACAGAGGGGGCACTCCCCCGCAAAAAGCCTCGTAATAGTGACACAGTGAAATCTATGAGATTTCACTGCGTCACTTTGATGTAAAACTCATTAATTTGCCCCAAAAATATTTTAGTAGTGTAATGAAAAGCTTATACATATGACCTTTTCTCTTTTTCTCAAATGTTATTCTAAAAAAAGATTATAAGGCCTAAGCAGGAGTGCTCATGTGATGAACCCTGTTCAGGGGAGCACAAAACGGTAGGCTTGTGTCCAAGAGTGCAGTGGACAGGACTAAACTGGAGTAGTGTGCAAAAAAAAGATGAGCCTCATTTATAAAGCCCTGCGTCAGTTTTGTGCTACTGATGCGTCATTTTTTGTGACACATTGGCGGCATAAAACATGTGCCTTGTTGCGCCATATTTAAAAAGTGACGCATGTAGGTAGATGCGTCATTTTTTAAACCTCTGCGCCACATTATACCTCTGTCAG
This sequence comes from Lissotriton helveticus, assembly GCF_964261635.1. Taxonomy (NCBI): domain Eukaryota; kingdom Metazoa; phylum Chordata; class Amphibia; order Caudata; family Salamandridae; genus Lissotriton; species Lissotriton helveticus. The sequence goes on along the minus strand of NC_136067.1, from coordinate 1,065,365,662 downwards.
GTGTAATGTACACAGAGGGCTCATTTCTCCGCAAAAAGCCTCATAATAGTGACGCAGTGAAATCTATGAGATTTCACTGCGTCACTTTTGGGACACTGTTACGTCAAAATCTTGCACCTGCCTCACAGCAGGCGTAAGACTGAGGCAAACGCTTTCACATGGGGCTTTCCCCATGTGAAAGGATTCTGACACCTAAGCAAGAGTGCAGATGAGATGAAGCCTGTCCAGGGGAGCACAAAAGGTGAGGCTTGTGTCCAAGAGTGCAGTGGACAGGAGTAAACTGGAGTAGTGTGCAAAAAAAGATGAACCTCATTTATGAGGCCCTGCGTCAGTTTTGCACTGCTGATGCGTCATTTTTTTTGACGCATCGGCGGCATAAAACATGTGCCTTTTGGCGCCCTATTTAAAAAGTGACGCATATAGGTATATGCGTCACTTTTTAAACCTCTGCGCCACATTATACCTCTGTCAGGTGCAATGTACACAGAGGGGGCACTCCCCCGCAAAAAGCCTCGTAATAGTGACACAGTGAAATCTATGAGATTTCACAGCGTCACTTTTAGGAAACTATTACGTCAAAATCTTGCACCTGCCTCACAGCAGGTGTAAGACTGAGGCAAACGCTTTCACATGGGGCTTTCCCCATGTGAAAGGATGCATTGCTGGAGTTGCGTCATTTTTGTGACACACTCCAGCAATTCGTCACTTTTGCACTTACAGATACATCAGAAATACTGACTTATCTGTAAGTCCTAGAAACATGATGCGTCATACATTAAATATGATGCATCATTGGTGTCACAAGGAGTGCACAGTTAAAAGTGACGCATCGCTGTTTTCATAAATAACGCTCTCAGTTTGCTTCCTAATCTGAGGTAACACAGGTGACATGATTGTGAAAGCTTCAAATTATTTTATGTAATCATGCACACACTTTTTATTCTTTCTCAAAAATGTAAAAGCTATTAATTTGCCCCAAAATCGATTTTTCAATAACATTTTAGAAACACAGTGCAGGTCCTATGTACAATCATTCCATTTCAGTACTGAAAAGTCACTATTTTACAAAATACATTTCCTATCTCTTGCAAACATTCCCACCAAGCATTACCCAAAAAACTGAAACAAACCAACAGCAAAGAAACTCAGTCTGCTTCCCAATCTGAGGTAAAACAGGTAACATGTTTGTAAAAGAATCAAATATTTTTATATAATTATGCACACACTATTTATTCCTTCTTAAAAATGTTAAAGCCATGGATTTGCACTAAAATCGTTTTTCAATTACCATTTTAGGAACAGAACACAGGTCCTATGTACAAGCATTCATTTTCACTACTGAAAGCCATTAATTTGCCCTAAAATCGTTTTTTATTTAATATTTTATGAACAGACAACAGATCCTATTTACAAGCATTCATTTTCACTACTAAAACCCATTGTTTTGCACTAAAATCGTTTTTCAATTAACATTTTAGAAACACAGCACAGATCCTATATACAAGCATTCATTTTCACTACTGAAACCCATTGATTTGCACTAAAATCTTTTTCAATTACCATTTTAGGAACAGTACACAGGTCCTATGTACATGCATTCATTTTCACAACTGAAACACATTCATTTACCCTAAAATTGGTTTTTAAAATAACATTTTATATACAAAGTGCAAGTCCTATGTACAACTATTCAACTTCACTACTGAAACATCACTATTTCACAAAATACAAATCCTTTATTTTACAAATATAGAAACCATGCATTTTCAAAAAGCATCACACAAACCAACAGCAAAGAAAATCAATGTGCTTCTTAATCTGAACTCTCTATCTAAATGAATCATAACTCACCTTTACAAATGCTGTAGGAGATTCAGAACAGTGTCAGATACACACACCAATATTTCTTTAGCAGAGCAAAAGGTATGTTCTCCAGGCACTGCAACCATTAATGGCACAGAAAACCTCTAATTCTACACACATATTCCTCATGGTAACCAATCAAAACTCTTCCCTCTCTATTTTCAAATCAACACCCTTCCCCCCCCCAGCCCTTTCTACCTGTTACCATAGCAACTCCCTCCTCACTGAGCTCCCAGGGTTAAACGTTTATTCTACAATGTTGCAAATCAAATCAGCAAGCATGTTTGACCTCTCAATACACCAGCTTATCCACTGCAATCTTTCTTTAAATGACTTTTTCTTAACCATTCAAATTACTTCTTTCACATAACAGAACCATGCACCCTAACTTTCAGTTTTCAACTATCGGAATCCACCAATCATTGCGTGTGATTCAAGAGCACTGAAACTCCACAGTTTTTTTTTTTGCAAACTCCTACTGTTCCAACTGCCATTTCATTCCTACACTTCATCTGACTGCACCAGAACCTCCTCTCACCATGTACTCTGTCTGGATTATTGGACATAGCTACATTCACTGGGCTCAAAGGTATGCAGCTACCAGAAATTTTCACAACCTTGATTTACCAAATGTGCACATAAAATGGATTGGCCAAAGAGGATTGAGATGTCATCAATTGATACCATTGGTGAAAACCTTTTACCATCTGCCACACCCTGACCTCATAATTTTGCACTGTGGTGGAAATGACCTAGGCACTTTCGGCCACATGCATCATCCCGGCCGTTTGCGACTTCCAAATTGCGAAAAATACCGAATCGCAATTTGGAAGTCGCAAAACGGGATGCATGATTATTTTTTCTTAATATTTGCGAATCGGTAAAATTCGCTTTTTTTGCCGGTTCGCAAATATTATGCGACTTCTAATTTGCAAATTCGCATTTCCCATTGATTCCTATGGGCCAAAAGGCCCATAGGAATCAATGGGAATTGCGAATTTGCAAATTAGAATTCGCATAATGTTGATGCATTCCATGGGTGCAGGGGGGGTCCACAGGACCCCCCCTTGCACCCCTGAAATGTATTTTTAAGTGGATGTTTCACACACACATGTCCTAAGGACATGTGTGTCTGTAACATGTCAGTTTTAAAAATGCATTTTTTTACGTTTTTGAGGATTTTCGCAAATTAACACGAGGCTCAACCTCGTGTTAATTTGCACTTCCAATTTTCAAATTCGCTATTTTAAAAAAAATGATGCATTGCATTTAAGGAATCGCACAAATGCGATTCCTTAAATGCAATCGCATTTTTAAGAAATGCTAAAAATAGCGAATTAAGCACAAAGGTTTGATGCATCCCAAAAACGGATTTTGCATTCGCAAACGGCCGATTTTTCCGAATCGCACCGTTTGCGAATGCAAAACACGTTGATGCATGTGGCCGTTTGACTGGGGTAGGTCTGGAGATGCTTTTAAAGGACACCTTTGGGCAATTGATGACAATTTTTCCACAAACTGCCATGGTATATTTCAATATATGCCAAAGACAGAAATGGAACTGGTCCAACCAATTTTGTCCACAATTTGAGAAAGCACGGAAACATGTGAATAAATCTGTTTCTGCTTACATGAGAGACTATGGAATGGGTTCAATATACAACAACAACTTGCGTTACAACATGCAAGATATCTACAGAGCAGATGGTGTGCACTTCTCAGATGAGGGGAATAGAATATTCCTCCTGAATTTAAGACTGTGCATTGGTACCTACTTGTAGGTACCTAAATCAGCCACAGAACCCAAAAGCTCTTTCCAGGGCTACCCTACCTCTGATCACTCTAAATGATTTTCTTTTTCTAACTTTTTTCACTATTTTTCACCAAAGTACGCTCCCCGGGACGCTCCCCGGTACGCTCCCCGGTGCGCGTACCGGGCGCTCCCCCCGCGAAAAAAAATAATAATAATAATTCTCGCCTATATGGGCCTCCTAAGACCCCCTCAGAAAACCTAGAGGGTCAGGGAGTGCCTACCATGCCCTCTTATACCCATTCCCAACGTTGTTTGTCCTCCCATTTTCTGTCTCAAATCTACCGAAACACAAAATGGAGGACTCCCGTAGCGCTGCCGGTACGCATACCGGGGCGCGCACCGGGGAGCGCTCCCAAAAATTAAAAAAGTTAATTTACATAAAAACCACTGGAGACACTTTCACCAAATATAGAATAGGACATACTACATACCAGTCCCTACCATTTTCCCAAATTTGGTGGAATTCAATTGAGCCATTTGGCCTGTAGCCCTCTCTAAATAACCTGAGGTGAATTACTTGACAAAAACACATCTGAAGTGTTAGAATTTACAACCAATTAAAATGTTACTTTCATTTTCTACTATTATTTCATGACATTTGATTGGTTATGCACATGAATATATATAAAGAAAGAGAGGGAAACAGCCATTTTGAATAATACTTCCTAAAGTACATTTCAAAAGGATTTTCACTGAGAACTTAAACTTCTTTTTTAAAGGTAAGATGTTATTTTGAAAACTGAAGTATGTTGTGCACTTTAAGTTAATTTGGAATACATTTTCTGATAATTATATACTATCCCTCTGTAATAGTTATTGATTGAGATAGGCTTCTCTGTTATAGTTATGGATGGACTTAGGCTTGTCTTGTATAATTATGAATTTACTTAGGCTTTATGATATACACTTTTTTATATTTCTACTTCCAGCCTGATACCATACACTGTCCAAAGATAACTTCACTGTTAAAAAATCAAAACTACCTGTCTGAACTTAAACCCAACAGTGCACTATCTCTACTGATATATTTATTTTTTATGCAAATTACAGCAAGAAAATGGAAGGAGAGCAGAATATTTCCTTCAAAATTGTTCTGGAGAACAACGGTGAACAAAATTTTTGTAGGTAATGAAGACTTAGATTTCATGGATGAATCACGGGACTATGAATTAGTTCAATGTGTAGAAGCAGTAGATTCGCTGATTGAAAATGAGGACATTTCCGACAATGTGTTGTTAGAAGTTCTGTTAAATATGGAAAAAGAATCAGAAAAATAAATTTATATTTAATAACCAAAAATTGTTTGAGACATTATTCATTTTTATATGTAATTCATAAACTAGTACCAAATTGATTATAATTGTAAATTCAGACTTATAGTATACTGTGCAACTTTTTTATGTTACATAGTAATTTTGCTCATAGTTACTTCCTTTCTCCCACTATATTATCTCCAATGTGTATTTGACATCTCTTTTTCATCTCCTGCCTCCATGTTCTTTCTGCTTTCCTGACAGACTATGATATGGATTCCATATACCACAATAACTTCTGTAACAACATGCAAGATATCTACAGAGGAAACGGTGTACATTAAATTTAAGACTCAGCATTGGTACCTACACGTTGGTACTTAAAACACCCAAACAACACAACAACTCTATGCAGAGCTACCCACCTCTAATCACTTTAAATTATTATTTTCCTGTTTCACTGAGTTTTCCCCATGTGTGGGGGGGAGTGTGTGGGGGATGTGTGGGGTGTGTCTGTGAGGTGTGTGTATGTGTGTGTGTCTGGGGGGGATGAGGTGTATAGGTGTGTGGGGTATGTGGGTGTGGGTGGGGATGTGGGTGTGTAAGGTGTGTGAGTGGGTGTGGGTGTGTAGGGTGTTTGGGTGTGTGTGGGTGTGTGAGGTGTGTGTGGGGGGTGTGGGGTGGTGGGGGTATGTGTGTAGGATGTGTGTGTATGTCTGGGATGTGTGAGTGTGTCTGTGAGGTGTGTGTGTGTGTCTGGGGGGGAGGTGTGTGTGTGGGATGTGTGGGGTATGTCTGTGAGGTATCTGTGTGTGCATGTGTGTGTGTGTGTTGGGGGTGAGGTGTGTGTGTGACTGTGGGTGTGTGGGATGTGTGGGTGTGGATGTGTAAGGTATCGGTGTGGGGTGTTTGGGTGTGGGTGGAGGTGTGCGTGTGTGAGGTATGTGTAGGGAGTGTGTGGGTGTGGAGGTGTGGGGTTGTGTGCGTGTGGGTGTGTGTGGGACATACTTGTAGGTACCTAAAACAGCCACAGAACCCAAAAGCTCTTTTCAGAGCTACCCTACCTGTAATCACTCAAAATGATTATTTTACACTATTATTTTCACTATTTTTCACCAAAGTACACTCCCAGGTACGCTCCACAGTGCGCGTACCAGGCGCTCCCCCCGCGAAAATCGAAAAAAAAATTATTTTATTTTTTTCACCCGCGGGACCCTTTTGTGGCCCCCACATCAAACCTAGGGGGTCAGGGGGGTCTACCCTGCCCCCTTTTGGTCATTGCCCCCTTTGTTTTTGCCACCTCTTGTGTCTCGATCCTACCGAGACACAAGATGGCGGCCGCTCCGGACTGTTTGGAATGTTTACAGACACCCGAAAGCCAATCAGCTTTCCGTGCGCAAGTCGCTTGGCGTGCCCGGAGTGCTCCCCGGTGCGCGTACCGGGGCGCGGCTATAGATATATATATCTTTTTTGAACCTAAATTACTCAAAATCCTCTGGAGCACATATCTTGAGACATAGCAAAGGCACATCGGGCTACCAGTCCCTATAATTTTGCCAAGATTGGTGAAAATCCATTTAGCCGTTCGAGCTGATTGTGAGTTCGACCGCCCTATGGAAATTAACATGGGGAAAACACGTTTTGGGACCCCCCTTTTATCTCGGCCCCCGCTTGACGAATGCCCCCCAAACTTTCAGGGAAGGAGTGGAGCGCCGCGAGGCAAAGTTGAGGAAAATTTCAGGCAGATTCCTCAACCGGCGCTAAAGGTATTCCCAATAGAATGTTGCGATTTCCCTATGGAAAACAATCCTAACTATAACTACCTACTGGCGACCGCCAGTAGATAATATATATATATATATATATATTACCTACTGGCGGTCGCCAGTAGGTATATATAGTTAGGATTTTTTCCCTATGGGATTTTTGAAAATTCTATGTCTAATAACTTTGGCGTTTGTGGACGGAATTGGCTGAAATTTTCTGGAAAATGGAACATTTTGTTTCTGAGCAGCCCCTGGAAATTTGGGGGGGGTTCGTCAAGGGGGGGCCGAGAAAAAAGGGGGGTCCCAAAACTTGTTTTTAACATTGAGTTTTCCATAGGGCGGTTGGCCTCACTTTTAGCCCGAACGGCTGAATGGATTTGCACGAAACTTGGCAAAATTGTAGGGACTGGTAGCCCGATGTGCCTTTTGTAGGTCTCAATATATGTGCTCCAGTGGATTTTGAGAAATTAACGTTTAAAAAAAGATATATATCTGTAACAGCGGACCGGGCAGCGCCCCGGTTCGCGGACCTTACGCGTAACGGAACTTCGCGTAGCGAAGCTGATTGGCTCTCCGGTGTCTGTCAACATTCTAAACAGTCCGGAGCGGCCGCCATCTTGTCTCTCGGTAGGATTGAGAGACAAGAGGAGGCCAAAACAAAGGTGGAAATAACCATAAGGGGGCATAGTAGATCCTCCCTGATCCCCTAGGTTTAATGTGGAGGCTTTAAAAGGGCCCCGCGGGGCAAAAAAAAATAATATTTTTTTTGGTTTTTTTCGTGGGTAGCGCCCGGTCCGCGAACCGGGAAGCGTTCTGGGCAGCGTACTGCAATGAAAAATGAATGATAGACTTTTCAAATGCTGTATGTTAATTGATTGTTGGTTTTGTTGATTATTTTTTAATTTTTTTTATTTTTTAAGCAATTATTTATTATTGTAATTGTGTTTGAAAATTTAATAACATTTCTAACATTTAACTAGTTTATGAATTACATATAAAAATGATTAAAGACTCAAACAATTTTTTAATATTACATACAATTTTATTTTTCGGATTGTTTTTCAAAATTTAATAGAACGTCTAGCATTTGACTGTCCGATATGTCCTCTTGTTGAGTGAACATAAGTTCCCACATTTGACCGTCATCATAATGAAGTAAATGATCCACAGATTCTACACATTGAACTAATTCATGGTCCCGTGATTCATCCATGAAATCTGAGTCATCATTGTCCTCAATATCTTTTTCTGTGTTGTTCTCCAGAACAATTTCGAAGGAAACATTCTGCTCACCTTCCATTTTATTGCTGTAATTTGCATAAAAAATAAATATATCAGTAGAGATAGGGCACTGTTGGGTTTAAGTTCAGACAGGTACTTGTGAGGCGTGAAGTAGTACTATTAAAAAGTGCCTGTGAAGAAGCCTAAGTAAATTCATAATTATACCACAGAAACCTAAATCAATCCATAATTATAATAAACAAGCCTTTCTCAATGTCTAACTCTTACAGAGGGATAGTATATAACTATCTGAAAATGTTTTCAAATTTATAAAATAATATCTCACCTTCTAAAAAGAAGTTTAAGTTGTGAGTGAAAATGATCTTGCAATGTAGTTCAGGAAGTAGTAGTCAAAATGGCTGTGTTTCTCTCTCTTCCTTTATATATATTCAGGTACATAGCCAATCAAATGTCAGGTAAAAAAAGTAGAAAATTAAAGTAACATTTTCATTGGTTGTCAATTCCAACACTTCAGATGTGTTTTGTGAAGTAATTTACCTCAGGGTATTTAGAGAGGTCTACAGGCTAAATGACTAAATGGAATTCCAACCAAATTTGTGAAAATGGTAGGGATTGGTATGTAGTATGAGCTAATCTATATTTGGTGAAATTGTCTCCAGTGGCTTTTCTGTAAACTACTTTCCCACCTTTTTTGATGGTGCGCTTCCCAGGGAGCGACCCGGTACGCGAACCGTTGAGCGCCTCGGTTCGCGAACCTTAAGCGTTCCGGGAGTCCACCATTTTGTGTTTCGGTCGAATTAAGATACAAGATGGAGGGCAAATAATGTTCAGAATGGGTAGAAGGGGGCACGGTAGAGTTATCTTGACCCCCTAGGTTTTCTGAGGGTGGCTGAGGAGGCTTATATGTGCGGAAAAAAAACATTTTTTTAAAAAATTTCGCGAGGTTAGCTCCCGGTTCGCGTACCGGGTAGCGCCCCAGGGAGCGTACTTTGTTGAAAATTAGTGAAAAATGTTAGAGTAAAATAATAATTGTGAGTGATTAGATGTAGGGTAGCTCTGAGAAGAGCTTTTGGGTTTATGGTACATTTAGGTACTTATAAGTAGGTACCAATGCACATTCTTAAATTCAGAGTGAAAATTCTGTTGCCCTCATCTGAGAAGTGAACTCCATCTCCTCTGTAGATATCTTGCATGTAGTAACGCAAGTTATTGTTGTACAGGGAGCCCATTCCATGGTCTCTCATGTAAGCTGAAACAGATTTGTTTACATGCTTCCTCGACTTCTCAATTTGTGGACAAAATTGGTCTGACCACCTCCATTTCTGTCTTTGGCATATATTTGAATATACCAAGGCAGTCTGAGGAAAAAGTGCCATTAATTGCTCAAAGGTGTCCTTTAAAAGCATTTCCAGACCTACACCAGTCAAAGTGCCCAAGTCATTACCTCCACAGTGCACAATTATCAGGTCAGGTTTGGGCAAATGCATAAAGGTTTTCACCAATGGTATCAATTGGTGACATTTTAATCCTCTGTGGCCAAACCACTTAATTTCCACATCTTGTAAATTGAGGTTAGGTAAATTCCTGTTTTCAACGTACCTTTGAGCCCAGTGAATATAACTATGTCCAACAATCCAGACAGAAAACATGGTGAGAGAAGGTTCTCCTGCAGTCAGATGAAGTGTGGCAATGAAATGGCAGTTGAAAAAATGAGAGTGTAAAATGAAAAAAAACTGTGGAGTTTCTGTGTTCATGAAGCAGTAACAGTGATTGGTGGATTTTGATTGCTGAAAACAGAAAGTTAGGGTGCACGGATGTGTTCTTTGAAAGATGTATTTTGAGTGGTCAATAAAAAATCATTAAATGAAAGAATGCACTGGATATGCAGGTGCACTGAGAGTTCAGAGTTCAATTGCAACATTGTTGTGTGAATTTGCAAACACCAGAGGTCTTCCAGGAGGTGGTTGCCATGCAGAAAAAGCAGAAAGGGCAGAGGGGGGAAGGGTTTTCATTTGTAAAAAAGTGAGGGAAGAGTTTTGATTGGGTGACATGAGAGATATGTGTGAAGAATTACAGCATTTCTGTGCTTTTGATAGCTGCAGACTCTGGAGTGCATACCTTTTGCTCTGCTGAAGACAAATTGGTGTGTTTCTGAGACTGTTTTCAAACTCAAAGTATTTGCTAAGGTGAGAAAATATTTGTTTAATTTAGATAGAGAATAGTGTGCTTTAAGGAGAAAATTATGAATTATGTGGCGCAAATTGCTTGTAAATATGCTCCCACATGTGCATGGAAAATTTAGATTTTGAATGTTTGTGTTACATAGCCATGTTAAAAGTGATACTAACATGCTGCAAAGGCAATCAAAAAACGCTTTTATGTGTCTTAAGGACATTTTAAGTAATTTTCCCATGTGCAGTGTTTTGAAATTATGATTTGAAATTCGTTTTTGGGGAAAAGGAATTGTTTTTAAATTTATGACAAGGACATAATGGTGTATGCTTCTTTATACGGCAATTGACTGTCCCTGATGTTATTTTTCCCATTTTAATGTAAGACCTTTCTCTGTGGCGCAAGTTGCTTGTAAATATGCTCCGACCTGTGCATGGGAAATTTAGTTTTTAAATGTTTGTGTTAGATAGTCATGTTAAAAGTGACCCAACCATGCTGGAAAGGAAATAAAAAAACACTTTCATGTGTCTTAAGGACATTTTAAGTAATTTCCCTGTGGGCAGTGTTTTCAAATTATGAATTGAAAATCGTTTTTGAGGTAAAGGAATGTTGTTTAAATTTATGTGCGCCATATGCCCCCAAATTTCGTTTTCAGGGGTGCAGCAGGGTGTTCTTGAGACACCCCTGCACCTTTGGAAAAATTCCTAATTTGCGATGAGCTAATTGCTAATCGCAAATTGCACCTTCTTTCCTATGAGCCTCCTGGCCCATGGAAATGAATGGGTAATTTGCAATTAGCAATTTGCTCATTGCAAATTAGGAATGGTAAAGAATTGCTATTTATTCCTTAAAATGCGCTATTTAGGAAATGCAAAATAGTTTGATGGTACATATGGTGGTTCATCTGTAACAAGATAAGAAGCTTAGGGATACATTTATGATGACTGGCGCAATAAAGTGGACATTACTTACTTCATTGGTAGGCCTTTACATGTATTATCTCCTCTGTATTCTTCATCAAGCGTAACTTTAATCTGCAATCCTGAGTAGGCCTCACCTTAAACAAACTTTTGGATAGGCCACACCTTATCGTCATCCTGGATTAATCATTTAAAATGCTAGGGTCAGATTTATGATAGGTGTATGCCTCTTTTGCGCCACTTACAAAACACTGTCCACGGGGAAATGACTTAAAATGTCCTTAAGACACATGAATGTGTTTTTTTAAAGTGTTTGCAATTTTTTTGGGTGACTTTTAACATGGCTATGTGACTCAAACAGTCAAAATCTGAATTCACCATGCACAGGTGGGAGCATATTTACAAGGAATGTGCTCTATGGGGAAAGGTCTTATAATGTAAGACCAAGCTAAAGCCCTCCAACCTGCGAGACTGCCTCTCCACCGTCCATCAATGGATGGGCGACTCTGACCTAAAGCTTAACGGGTCAAAAACAGAGATCCTGCTCCTCGGTCACAAAACTTCGAGTCTCCCCCCTAACATCTGGCCCGCCTGTATGGGTGACCCCCCCTCCCCTAAGACAGAGGTTAAGAGTCTGGGAGTGTGGCTAGAGACAGATCTCACTTTCAGGACACAGGCTAGGAAAACAGCCGGCATCTGCTATGGGCTCCTTAGATCATGCAGAAAGGTGCTCCCCCTTCTACCATTCCAGTCCCGCCTCCTGCTAATTCAAGGCTTAGTGCTAGCAAGGCTGGATTATAGCAACGCTATTTACCTCGGGGCGCCAGAAGCCACCTTGCAAATACTACAAAAAACCCAAAATGCCGCAGCCCGCCTGCTCACAAACACCCCAGCAAGAACATCGGCCAAACCTGCCCTGAGAAAACTTCACTGGCTCCCCGTGAGGGAAAGAGTCGCCTTCAAGGCCCTCTGCCTGGCACATAAGGCCCTGCACAATGCGGGTCCCCCCATTCTGAGCACTTGGATCACTCCATACAGACCGCCGAGAGCGCTCCGGTCTGAACAGGGAAACCTTATCGTTGTCCCTAGGGTGAAGAAAACCCGCATTGGCGGCCGCAGATTTTCGGTAAACACGGCCAGTAAATGGAACGCTCTCCCCTCGAACCTCAGAGCTGAACCAAACCTCCTACGATTTAGGAAGTCCCTCAAAACCCTCCTTTTTCCCTGATTTTTCTTCGAAGCTTCCCTGTGCCCCCCCTCTAGGAGTCTGAGGTTTCAGCGCTGGGATACTCGAGGGTGACTACGCGCTCTATAAAAACCTAAAATAAAAAAATAAAAATATGGGAAAAATGACATCAGAGACACTGAAATGCCTTACAAAGAAGCATACACCATTATGTCCTTGTCATAAATTTTGTGACTACTTAAATGCAATGTATCAAACAAAAAATATGTAAAAAATGACATTAAGGTTTTGGAAACTATTGTGGTAAATTGGTGGTAATTTGTGAATTCTTTTCAAAAAGCTTTTTTTCAAAAAAACAAAAGGTGCCATATGATGCCAACACATGCCCTTAGGGCATGTATGTGTGCCATATGCCCCCAAATTTCTTTTTCAGGGGTGCAGCAGGATGTTCTTGAGACACCCCAGTACCCTTGGAAAAATTCCTAATTTGCGATGAGCAAATTGCTAATCGCAAATTAAACCTTCATTCCTATGAGCCTCCTAGCCCATGGAAATGAATGGGTAACTTGCAATTAGCAATTTGCTCATTGCAAATTAGGAATGGTAAAGAATTGCTATTTATTCCTTAAAATTCGCTATTTAGGAAATGCAAAATAGTTTGATGGTACATATGGTGGTTCATCTGTAACAAGATAAGAAGCTTAGGGATACATTTATGATGACTGGCGCAATAAAGTGGACATTACTTACTTCATTGGTAGGCCTTTACATGTATTATCTCCTCTGTATTCTTCATCAAGCGTAACTTTAATCTGCAATCCTGAGTAGGCCTCACCTTAAACAAACCTCTGGATAGGCCACACCTTATCGTCATCCTGGATTAATCATTTAAAATGCTAGGGACAGATTTATGATAGGTGTATGCCTCTTTTGTGCCACTGTGGGTCACTTTTATGATGCAGCGGCGGTACAAAAGATTTGCTATGAGGCGACAACATTACAAATTGATGCATTTAGGCAGATATGTCATGGTGTAAAAAAAACGTACCACATGAAACCGATGCAGCAGTGATGCAAAAGATGCACCAGGTCGCAAGACAGGCCTCACTTGGGGCCTTATGTATCAAGCTAATTAGCATTCGCAAAGATCAAAATTCTACGAATTTCGGCCTTTGCGAATGTTAATTAGACAAATGGTATGTATCAAACAAGTTTGATGCAAAATAAGGAGTAGCAAAATTTGCTATTCCTTATTTTGCAATTGCATTGAAGGATTTGCAAATTTTGTGACTACTTAAATGCAATGTATCAAACAAAAAATATGTAAAAAATGACATTAACGATTTGGAAACTATTGTGGTAAATTGGTGGTAATTTGTGAATTCTTTTCAAAAAGCTTTTTTTCAAAAAAACAAAAGGTGCCATATGACGCCAACACATGCCCTTAGGGCATGTATGTGTGCCATATGCCCCCAAATTTCTTTTTCAGGGGTGCAGCAGGGTGTTCTTGAGACACCCCTGCACCCTTGGAAAAATTCCTATTTTGTGATGAGCAAATTGCTAATCGCAAATTAAACCTTCATTCCTATGAGCCTCCTAGCCCATGGAAATGAATGGGTAACTTGCAATTAGCAATTTGCTCATTGCAAATTAGGAATGGTAAAGAATTGCTATTTATTCCTTAAAATTCGCTATTTAGGAAATGCCAAATAGTTTCATGCTACATATGGTGGTTCATCTGTAACAAGATAAGAAGCTTAGGGATAGATTTATGATGACTGGTGCATCACCAGGGATCTGTCAGTCATCCTGCGCCGCTGTTCCGCCACCCATGGTGTGCTGCATTTAGAATGCGGGGCATCATGGGGCAAAAATGGCACAGATGCGTGATGTATCTGTGCTGTAAAGGTAGTGATTGCTGGAGTTGTATCGCAAGTGCGATGCAGCTCAAGCAAGGCTCAGGGGTGCCCCATCTCCACAATGTTGTGTCAAGACCTATGCCTGCTTAAAGCAGGCGCAGGGTTTTGACGAAGCTTTCTCCTATCTGATTGTAAATACAGCACACCATGGGTGGCAGAGTAATGGTGCACGTTAACTGGTGCATGCCTGGGGATGTGCCATTTAACATAAATCTGCCCCTTTACATTTAAGTATGTGCAGGACACACAGAGTCGGTGAGGCTTATCCAAGGTTAAGAAGAGATGAGTCCTGTTCACTGAAAATTTAGACATAGTCTTCACCTGCTCACCATTGCTGGACATGGCTAAATAATAGCTGCAAATTTTACTCTTGTTAAACAATTTTACTATTATAATCTCTGAGATTTGTCTCTTACTCTGCAACATCTCATTGTTGTTATCTTTCTTTAAAGATAAAGACAACATCAACATGAGCGACAATCTGCAATCAGTTGATTTTGACCTCATCATTGAACTTGTAATTGAAACATCAGTGGATGTTGATCCTTTGGATGATTTAAATCCTGAGGATGAAGAAGAGCGTGATGAGGATGCAGATTTGTCCGAATTATATGACATAGGATGGGAAGCTGACCTGCTTGAGCCTATGGAAATAAAAACATTTATTTTTAAAATTTATAATTAATAAAAAGTAAAAAGGTAAACCGTTTAATTTAAAAATAAAGACACCTTCAAAAACAGGTTATGTGTAGTGTCTTCAATAAAATATTAAAATATGCTCATAAAATTAGATCAGATTCACATATAAAATAGCACAGGTAACATAAATATAAATGTCATTTCTTTTCTGCTATTTCTGTATTGTAAATTTACCAACGACTAAAAAATCTTCTAATTAAAATGTCAAGTAGTGTGTTAAGTTTTTGATCACTGTTACTGATTTACTGTTTGGTAATAATGGTTAATAACATTTTTTATTATATTTTACCACAGATTCAACTGCAGATCATTTCAAGATTTCACCATGCCAACAATAGTAAGACAGAGAAAGGCTGCAAAACGTCAAAGACAGCAGGTGAAATCAAATAAGCAGCAGTCCTCTAACAAAAAGATTTGTCAAGTCACGAAGAAAGCACCGGGTAAGAGCACTAAATATTTCATAAGAAATATATGTAGTAAAAAAAATATTACTACAGAAAATGTTTCAGTCCATAAAACGAGAAGGAATTCAAATGGAAAGGAAAGGCCAATCAAAAATGTTACTGCTACAGCAAGAGATAACTCTGTGCATGATAGTAGAAGGAAACAACAGTTTAGGGACATTCGTAAACGAATGTTCCGCAACAGGATAATTGGCAATTTGTTAAAAAATATTAAGAAAGGTCAACAGAAAGTGGTTTTTTATAAGAGAAAAAAAATAGTTGAGAAAGTTATTGATCAGGCATTTGAAATTAAACGTAAGTTATTTATTTTGATAATCAATAGAATTAGGAAGCTAAACAAGGCAATTTATGATTTCAAAAGAAATAGTAGATGGAAGAGAATAGTTAATCGTAGTAATTTTTGTGAAGTTTTTTCTGGAGAATGGATGCATAGTTCAAGCTGTGAGGCATTTTTTAATGAGGAGATTTATTTCCAGGATAATGATTTGGTGCATGCAGTTGACACCAGTGGTCGTGCTTATGAAGTGAAAGATGGTTGTCCAGTTGAAAAAGAAAAACTTGTGACAACAGAGGCAGAAGAGGTGTTAGGTAATGAGGTTTTAGGAAGACGTGCTAAGGGTCCTGTGTACACCTGGAAGTGTAGTAGTATTTGCAGTGTGCGACAGGATTCCATCAATTTGCTTTGTGATTTTGTACGGTCATTTAATAAGAAAAGTTTGAAGCAGAAAATAAGGTTGTTGCAAGAATTAGATCCTTGCAGAGTAAGAGAAGTGACAGGTTTGCATGGTCATTCACTGGCCTGTCTTTCCAGGAGAGTATGCCAGAGTGTTTTTCATCATTTCAGGATGCTAGCAGTGCATCATAATAAAGTGAGGAAATTAGTTAGAATGTTGTATTATGCTAAGAGTCCAGCAATTATGCTTAAACAATTATGCGCTGCTCTTTTGCATGGTTCTGAAATAGATGTGAAGAATATATGTGAAGAAATTGAGTTTTGTTACTTTGGAAGTAAAGAGGAGAATGTTGAAATTGAGCAAGAAGAAGAGGGTCATGTGGAAGATAGTGTACAGGTTTCCAGTACAGATAATTTCCAGAGGGAAATTGCGACGTTTGAGGTGAAATCATGTGAGAGGCCTAATTTCACTTGTGTGTGTTGTCGACGCACTTATTATAAGAATCAGACTAAGTTAGTGGATTTATATGCAAAAAGTGAAAGGGAAAATAATAGTGAATGGAAGGAGTTCGCAACATACTTGATGGTAGAAAATTGTTTTGATTTGGGATTGGATCAACGTGTGTGTAGTTATTGTTGTTGCAAATTAAATCAAAACCAGATGCCTGCTAGAGCAGTTCATAATAATCTGGAATTGGTTGAGATTCCTTCTGAATTGAAGGATTTAAATACTTATGAATCTATTTTGATTCAAAGTATTCATCCCTTTCAAGCTATTGTAAGAATGGAGCCAAAGACAGGGAAATTGCCTCCATCAGATTTACAGAGAGGATTAAAGGGAAGAGTTGTTTATTTGCCTCTAGATTTGAAGAAAAACATTAACACAATTGGAGTAGAAAAAGTGGAAGAGGAACCTCTGGTTATCTTAGTTAATGGGGTTCCGACAAAGAATAAGAAAATATGGCAAGATTTAGTAGATGTTAGGAAAGTTAAAAAGGCAACATTGTATTTGAAAAAAAATAATAAATACTATAAGAATGTATATGTTGCAGAAGAGGAAGTAAGTGAGGAAGAGGATAGCGATTTGTGTGCTGGTCAAATTGAGAAAGTAGAACCCTCTACTAGTGAAGAAATATATGAACATTATAGTGTTCATCCTTTGCATTCCAAGGAAGTCATGGGGAATGCTATTGAGTTGTTTCAAATGAAACAAGCCAAAGGGAGTCCCATTAGTGTTTGGGAGGAAAGTTTGGAAGCTCGGTGTTTCCCACAGCTTTTTCCAACAGGTCAGGGAGGAAGATATGATGAGCGACCTCATCAAATTCCTGCTTCTGAATACCGGACTTTGCGATTGTATGCAGGAGATGCTAGGTTTCGACAATGCATTCCCTATTTGTTTCATCTCCTGTTTGAAAGCGATCTGTCTGGACTGTCATATGCAGTGAACCACATCTTGAAAAGTGGTATACACATGCAAAACATCTCGGCAAGTGACTTTATGGATAAAGTCAATGTCCAAGACAGTATTTTGGATTCTCACCTGATTAATCTCATGGCGTGTCAGCGTGGTACTAATGAGTACTGGTACCGTCGTCATGGTGATTTAAAATGTATGCTGAGGAACTTAGGTACTCCTACATGGTTCCTCACTCTCAGCTGTGCCGAGTATGGCTGGGAAGACTTACTTGAATTTCTACGAGAGGCAAATGCTAACGTAGATAACATCGAATTCAAGACACCCGGAGAACTGTGCTCTTTGGATCCAGTCAATGTATGTAGGTACTTCAATCATAGATTTGAAGCTATGATGTCTTTCATCATGAATAAGAAGAATCCACCTCTTGGAGAGGTTTTGGATTTCTTCTGGAGAAAGGAGTACCAAGCAAGAGGTGCTCCTCATATACATATGTTGCTGTGGATCAAGGATGCACCTAAATTTGGAACGGATCCAGAAGACTCAGTGATGAGTTTCATCGAACAGTATTCTACGTGTGCTGTTCCAAATGCAAAGGAGAAGAAAAGCCTAAGAGAAAAAGTTCTGCGTTTCCAAAGTCATCGATGTGGAAAGTACTGCCGTCGTAAATTCCGAAACAAGGACAAGTTCTACACTAAATGTCGTTTCGGCTTTCCACGACCGGTGATTTCTAAAGGAAGAGTAAACAGTTTGATGTCTTCGCTGCGACACAATGTCATGAAGAAATCACCTAAAAACACTTACAATTTGAAGAGGAACGAAGAGTCCAAGTACATCAACGACTACAACCCGGTGATTTTGTCCATGTGGAATGCTAACATGGATATACAGTTTGTGGCTGATAACTGTATGGCTGTGGCTCGGTATGTGACGTCTTACATCACCAAAAAAGAGAAGACAGAATTGAAGGATATGTGGGAGGACATTTCCCATGAAAAGAGCCTCAGCAAGAAGTTGTACAGTTTCAGTCTGAAGATGTTGTCGCATCGAGAAATCGGAGCGTACGAATGTTCTGACCGGTTGTCTTCAGCAAGTCTCTATGCCAAGTCCAGGAGTATCGTTTGGGCGAGTCTTGGTCTTGCTGCAACGCGTAATCGAGTTCTCAAACCTGTGCGGGAAATTGAGTATTTGGCGGAAAAGGAGCCAAACAGTACCGACATTTTGAAGACCAACATGTTGGATACATATTATCCAAATCGAAGCATTCACCTCGAGAATGTGTGTCTGTATGAGGTTCTTCAAAATTACATATTCAAGAGGAACATCAAAGAAGATACTGAGAAAGGAGTGTATGCTGTAATAGGAAATGAGGGATGTCTGGTCAAGCAAAGAAAATGCCACTTGATAAACCATCGAAAATTGAGTGGCGAATCTCCTGAAAAAAAGGAGTTTTTCTATTTAGCACTTTTGCAACTTTTCAAGCCTTGGCGTGCAGAAGAGAAACTGCTTGGAGATTTCCTCTGTTACGAAGACTCTTTCAATGCCGCCAAGGAGACCATAGAATGTCCTGCTTTTCCCAAATATGTAGAAATGTTGAATGCGGAAATTGAGCAGGAAGCAACGATTGCAGCCGAGATTGCCAGAGACAGTTCTCAGGACAGTCAGAGTTCTGCTTCATTGAGTCAGGATCCACTAGGAGGACCTGTTATCGAAAATGAAGCTGCCACTGCTATGAATGAAGTGGAAAGAGCAATGGCACATGCTCAGGAGGATGCGGTTAACTTAGAAGAGTTGGAAAGACAACTCAACGTTGAGCAGAGGAAAATATATGACGAAGTTACCATGCAAATTGATCATGGATTAAGTCATGACAAGAAAGAGTGCTCATGTACGTCGTTGAAGCCTGTCCGACTGTACGTGAGTGGAGAAGCGGGAACTGGAAAAAGTTTCCTCATTAAAGCAATTTCATGCTATTTGCAGGAAAGGACAGAGTCATCGCTGTCTTGTGTTGTCACCGCTCCAACTGGACTGGCAGCACATAACATTAAAGGGATTACTTTACATCGTTTACTGATGCTGCCAGTGGAGCATGACAACAAATTACAATATCACAAGCTATCTGGAGATGCTTGTTTTGAAGTTTCAAGAATCTTGAGGAAAATGAAACTTCTTATCATTGACGAAGTAAGCATGGTTTCCAATGTCATGCTTGCCTTTGTGCATTTGAGAATGCAAGAAGTTCTCAAAACAGAGTATGATGTGTTATTTGGTGGCAAACACATCATTGTTTTCGGAGATCTTCTGCAGCTGACACCAGTGAAAGGGCAACCTGTGTTCAAAATGCTCACGCATGAAGATACCAGGAAGTGCCTAGGCAGCATTGGCAACGTCAATATATGGTTAAACTTCAATTATGCTGAACTGCATGAAAATATGCGTCAGGCGAAGGATGAAGTTTACAAGACTATTCTACAAGATGTTAGAATTGGAAAAGTGACCGAGCATGGGAAAGAAGCTTTACATGCACGATTACTGTCAAATTTATATCCAGAACAAGATGTTGTGCCTGAGAATATTTTTCAGAAAATTACTGAGAAGAAATCTGGAATATGTTTGATGCCAACTCTTGCAGAATGTGCCAAATTCAACAACAAAATGTTGCATTTAGAAAAGCAAGAGATTGTGAAACTGGAAGCAATTGACAGAGTAGAGCATATGGGATCAACAATTATTTTGTCTGAGAATCTGAAAACAAAATTGGATTCATTAGAGAAGAGTATATCTAAAACTGCAGGTTTTGAAAAGACTCTGAATGTGTGCTTGAACTGCCGTATAATTTTAAGAAGGAATTTACATGTTGAAAGAGGTCTGGTAAATGGATCAATGGGTAATGTTGTTGATTTTGTAAAATACAGAAATAGAGATGGAATTGAATTTTTAAAAATTAAATTTGATGGCATTGAGGAAGTACAGCTAATTGGTCGTTGCTCTGCTAGATTTTTGCTTGTAAAAGACTTATATGTTCGCCGTAAGCAGTTTCCTGTTTGCTTGGCATATGCGGTGACAATCCATAAATCGCAAGGTTTAAGTGTAGACAGTGCATTGGTGAATATTGGCAGTTCTGTGTTCAAGGAGGGTATGGCATATGTGGCATTGTCACGAGTTAGAACTTTATCGGGATTGTACTTGATTGAGTGTGATGTCACAAACATTTGTGCGGATCTAGATTGTGTTAAGGAATACAATAGGTTAAGAAGAGAGTATGCGCCACATTTGCCTCAGTATCCTTTGTTTGAGAAACGTGTGGTAGGCCGGAAACGAAGAAATGTGACCAAGACTGGGGAGGTTGTAGCAAAAAGACGAAAAGTCGATGAACCTAAAATTACTAGCAGAAACAAAAAGGATTCTGTTGAAGATGTTGTTGGTTTTCAGTTTGAATACAGTTCTGGTGTCAACTGCTATGCTAATGTAGTGGTTAATGTTTTGTTTTCTCTAGAAAATGTAAAAGAAGAGATTGTGGTCAATTCTGATCAAAGATTTTGCAGTTTGTTAAATTCTGTGTTAGAGAAATGTAGCACTGATAGAAGAAACATAGAAAGTGTGTCTGAAATTCGAAATCTGTTAGACAGATGTTCAGGCCAAACACAATTCTCTCAAAATATTCAGCAAGATTGTCAGGAGTTTTTAATGTATATGCTTGATGTATTACATGCTGAAGGTGTAGATGTAGATCAGCTGTTTGGGCTTTCTTATCAATGGCAGCATGACTGCGAGAACTGTATGGTATCAAGTACTACTAGTGTAGACTCAGAAAGATTTATATATTTAACTTTGCCAGACAGTAAATCAGTCTCCTTTAATAAGCTAGTAAAAGCAGCTGATCACAACATGGAGTGTAGCCAATGTAAATCTGAAATGATGTCCACATTATTTATACGAACATATGGCCAGTATGTCATTTTAATGTTCCAACGATGTAGGCCTGATGGAACAAAATTGACAACTTTAATTAAAAATTTTGTAGCTTCGCAGTTGTCAATATCAGGAAGGACTTTTGTAACTGCAGCAATTATATATCATGACGGCCCTTCAATAACATCAGGACATTACACAGCTTATTTAAAGTCTAGAAATGGCTGGTCATTCTGCAATGATTCTATTTTAATTTTCAAAAATAAATTGGCGTATGACCTTAAAAACTCTTACCTGGTGTTTTTAAAACCAAAATTTTAGGGAAATAATCTCGGGATGTGCTCTGTGGAATTTCAAGAAGTTCTAATGGCTCCTACACAATTTGGCCTTGAGGATAAGTGTAGTTCAGAGACATAACTTCTAACCATAGGACTGGACATGGGAGAAATACGTGCACTTTGAATGAGTTCAGAAACACTGTTTCTTTTTATTAGCTAATTGAAGCAGCCAATCAAAACATGGAGTAGAGGGAATGTAAGTCTGCAATGCTGTCTACTGTTTTACATTGGTTTGTGATTAAAAGTGATGTAGAGAATTAAATAATTGTAGTAGTCATAGAGGTAGTGTAAGTCTGCTTCATAGTAAGCAGTATCAGTGTCATAGGAAATGTAGAACATGACTGAGCAAGAAGGGGAAGATATTACTATTCCAGGATTGTGAAAATGATCTTCAACATTTTAATTCTGAAAGTTGCGGAAATGCCAAATGACGGGATTGGCTTACAAGAAATCCAAGAGTTATAAATGGCTCTGACAAGATTTGGCCTTGTGGAATCTTGTGGTAGAGAGCAAGAAGTCATTTATTGCATGTAACGTGTTTTTAAAAACGATGGAGATTTTCTTTCAGAAAGTGGCGGGCTGAAAGTAATAACAGCACAAAAGAGTGTAAGCTGTTCATAGGACATCCTTGGACGTCATGGAAAGTAAGTTAACTTTAAGGAGTTCTGAATTTTGATTTCTTATGTTGTATGGGTTTTTTAAACACAATCATTTTGATTGTGTTTTTTTCCCCCGCTGTTATATGATGAATACCTTCAAGTCACTGTTTTTAGTGAATTTTGATACATTCTGAGAACAGCAAAAATAAACCATTTAACATGTATAATTAATTCTGTACTGTTTGCATTTATGATGTACATGTAGAACTGTGTAGGAGGCATGGAGAAGGAGAGGCTTCTGTAAGTGTCAAAGGTGTTGCATACAGTGCTGCACTTCTGCGTATTCTTTCATATGCTAGACTACATCTGCACAATGAGATACCTAAGCAAAGGAAACACAAGTGATGTGATTGTGAAATGAGCAAAATAAATTGCACGTATTTCAATTACATCACCTGTGTTTCCTATCATTACGAATCACATTGTACAGATCAAGTTTAGGTCTGTCCAGGGAAACATAGGAGGTATGTACTTTGTTGAAGAGTGCAGTGGACATGACTCACTTCATTGGTAGACTTTCACAGATATTATCTCCTCTGTACACTTCAACAAGTGTAAATCTCATCTTGAACTCTGAGTAGGCCTCACCTCAAACAAACCTCTGGATAGGAGACATGTTATTGGCATCCTGAAGCGACACTTTTCTGAAACAAGAGCAATGGAAAAGATGCACCATGTTTTAAGATAGGCCTCACTTCATCTGCATCAAGATACTGTTAGTTTAAAATGTGTATCTTTAGGACTGTGTAGGGGGCCTGGAGAAGCAGAAGCTTCTGTCAGTGTCAAAGTTGTTGAAAAACTATTTGTCCTTCAATCTTTTCCCTTGTCTTTTGTAATTTTTAAATACATGTTTTAATATTTTTCAAATGTTGGTTCTCTCTTTCACAGATTGAAAGTATAAAAACAAAAAGTGAGTAATTTAACGGCAATTATAAGGTAAATATTTTGTACTCTTTTCGTTACATTTCTATCACATTCACCTACTATTAGTTCCACTGCTTCATTTCTTTAACCCTCAGTTTCCTGCCTTTGCTACTTTCCTCATTCCTTTCTCTATTACCTACTTACTCAACTCCTTCCACTCTTTTTCTCAGTCCCTCTCTTCTCATAGTTCCTCAGTCTTGTTCACTCACTCCGTCTCTATTACTCTTAGTGTCTGTGAATTACTTTCCCACCTTTTTTTTTGGACCGCTTCCCGGGAAGCGGCCCGGTTCGCAAACCAGCAGCGTTACGGGAGTCCACCATTTTGTGTTTCGGTCGAATCAAGATACAAGATGGAGGGCAAATAATGTTCAGAATGGGTAGAAGGGGGCACGGTAGATGTATCTTGACCCCCTTGGTTTTCTGAGGGTGGCTGAAGAGGACCATAGTTCTTCACTCTTGTTCACTCTCTCTGTTTCTATTAATGTCACTGTTTCTGACTGATCAAAAAAATTTTTTTAAAAAAAGAACAGTAACTATAAGGGAAGGAAACAGACAGTTATGTTAAAAGAAAGACAGCTATAGGGAGTAAACTAAGGATACTGTTACCCGCAATCCACTGCTGATGATGTTAATGACCATGTCATGAATGATGTAATATGTGACATCATCAGCAGTGGATTGTGGGTAACAGTATCTCTTGTTTACTCCCTAGAGCTGTCTTTCTTTTCACATAACTGTCTGTTTCCTTCCCTTATACTTACTGTTCTTTTTTTAAAAAATAATTTTGTGGGTTAGCTTCCGGTTCGCGTACCGGGTAGCGCTCCGGGGAGCGAACTAAGAGAAATAGAGGTTGGCAGAGTTCCAAATATTCTACCAATTTTTCTATAACGGGGAGGTAGTTCTGAAAAGAACTTTTTTTTTAATGTTTTTGTTGTTTTATATTTTTTTTAGTATTTTTTGAATTTTGTTTTACTTTTTTTGTATTTTCTGAACGTTTTTATATTTTTTTTGGTTTTTTTTGGGGGGGGGGGAACGAAAACGATCCATTGTAAAGGGCTCAACAGGAGCAACAAAAAAAAAAGAATTTATTTTTTGGGGCGTTTCGGGCAAACATGATTTTGAATAGCTCTCATAATCAAAATGATGCTACTTTCCCTGTAGCAAATGAATTCGTTACAGTGCACGCACACTTGCTTCACTTCCCCAAACAACATTTGAATGTTTGGGACCATCTCCCTCGCCTCTGGTCCCGACACCTCTGGAACAACCGATCTTCTTGCCATCGCAGTGGGATTTTGTTGCTCATCACGTAGCTGGGCAGCACTATAATTATTAGGATGCCACCTACTCATATGCCGATGCATAGTGTAATTGCCGTAACTGTACTTTTTTTCGGTCCCCCTTGACAGTCTATCACCGCATATACGGCAAAACACGTAGCGTGCATTTACTTTTTTTTGCCCCTCAGGAAATTTAAAGAATTGCCAAATGTAGTTCTCTTTTCGATTAAACCTCCTGGGCTCCTCTGGCAAAAACCTTGGCTCTTCCTCCTCTTCCTCCTCTTCCTGTTCTTCCTCTTCTTGTTGTAAAATTACTTCAGCAGGTGGTCCTCTCTTCTTTGGATTTGGTGGAGGTGGTGGGTTAGAACCAGCTGAAGCTACTAATGAAGCCATGTCACAATGGAAATAAAGGGTCTTTCTCTCACCAAGATGAAAGTCAGAGTGAGGAAAGAAGGAGGGGTTTTCATCATTTGGGAGAAGCAAAAGTTCTAAACCAATGAAAAGTGTTAATTTTAGATCACATGACCTAGTATTACATCATTAGGAAACCAAAAGTGAAATGAACCAATGAAAAGTGTTATTACCGAGTCACATGACCTGCTGTGTTTACGTTACGCGGTCCGCGCCGCGCCGCGGATCGCTTCCGGTACGCGTACCACTGCGCTTCCGGGTACGCTAACGTAGCACGTCATATTACGTATCACGCGAAAACGCGAAACGTCATGCTGACGCGACGCGTCACGATGTTGTTTTCTAACGCGACAGTTGCGCAAACGGAACGTTTACCGGTTCGCGGACCGGGTCGCGGCTCCGAATTGAGCTAACGGGAAGCTAACCGGTTCGCGTACCGGGAGCGAAACAATAAAAATAATAAAAAAAAATTGTATTAAAACATGTAAAAAATATTTTTCGATTTAAAGAAGAATACATTGTAAAGGATTTGATATTAGCTATTAAAAAACCATTGAAATTCACTGAAAAAAACCATAGGTTATAGACCATATATAGTTAAGAATTAGCATTTACAAAACCTTGAAAATTCACTGAAAAAACCATAGGTTATAGACCATATATAGTTAGGAATTAGCATTTAAAAAACCTTATTTTACTCACACAAAACCATTCAAATTCCATATATAGTTAGTTGTACTAACTATATATCGCGCACCCGCAATCCACTGCTGATCATGTCACATATTACATCATTCATGACATGGTCAGTGACATCACTGATGACATCACTGATGACATCTCAAATGACATCACTGATGACATCACTGATGACATCTCAAATGACATCACTGATGACATCACTGATGACATCTCAAATGACATCACTGATGACATCACTGATAACATCTCAAATGACATCACTGATGACATCTCAAATGACATCACTGATGACATCTCATTTGACATCAATGGTCACATCACTGATGATATCCTTCATGTGACAATACAATGCATCTCCTCACACTTTAATATAACCTCTGTTACACCAAGTGTTAAATACAGAATATATTTTTTTAAACAATTGACACACCAATACTAGTTACTACATACGCACTCACTGATTCCTACGTCTACACACACATTCACTCATTCACCCATACAATCATTCATACATACAATCACTCATCTTTACAACACTATCATATGCACTCATACACCCTATACAGACACTCACACTCTGCCACTCATCCTTGGAGTTACTCACACACCTAGTCAGTCCTGTAAAGAATCAATCACACTTCCATTTTCTAATCTATACAGTTAAACATAGAGTACCTTACATTTTCAAACATATTCTAACACATACTTAATCTCTTATAAATCATTGATACAAGAACACATTGATCTGCACAGAGTCACACATGTCCCAGCCAGCCACACACACACTCAGTCTCCCATACAAATACTTGGACAATCAATCAATAACCCATACAGTTACTTATATAGCTACTGATCAACATATGCAGCAGTTTACAGAATACCAGACATAATGATGCACAAATTAAGACAGTTTAGTCACTAACCTATGCATTCAGTGAGACACATTTAATCACTCACTCATACAGTCAGTCACGCACCTACTAAAACCTTCATTCAGACACTTATACATCCACTCATTCAGTTGTGATGTGATGTCATCAGTGATGTCATTTGAGATGTCATCAGTGATGTCATCAGTGATGTCATTTGAGATGTCATCAGTGATGTCATCAGTGATGTCATTTGAGATGTCATCAGTGATGTCATCAGTGATGTCACTGACCATGTCATGAATGATGTAATATGTGACATGATCAGCAGTGGATTGCGGGTGCGCGATATATAGTTAGTACAACTAACTATATATGGAATTTCAATGGTTTTGTGTGAGTAAAATAAGGTTTTTTAAATGCTAATTCCTAACTATATATGGTCTATAACCTATGGTTTTTTCAGTGAATTTTCAAGGTTTTGTAAATGCTAATTCCTAACTATATATGGTCTATAACCTATGGTTTTTTCAGTGAATATATATATATATATATTAACTGAAAAAAACACATAGGTTTCAGGTATGTTATAGTTAGTCTGTCTGTTGTAGTGTAAGCTGCGGCATGGGTTGGTGAGTATCTACATGAGTGCCTATATGGGTTATTGATTGGTTGCCTGAGTATTTGTATGGGTGCCTGGGTGAATGTGTGGGTGGGTGGGAGGTATGTGACTCTGTGCATAGATGTGTGAGTGGTTGATACACTGGGTGTATGGGTTTAAAAATGCACGTGAAAACTGCTGTATGGGTGGATGAGTGTGTGTATGGGTGTGTTGGTGAGTGAATGGATGTCTCAGTGGTACATGTCCAAGTAACTACATATGTAAAAGGCAGTGTATGTGAGAGTTGGAGTATATAAATGACTATACATGAGAGTCAGTTATTGTGAGAGTAGCTGTATGGATGAGTGTGTACTTGTATCAGCGATTGTATAAGAGATTAAGTATGCATTAGTATCTGTATGAATAAGTGAGCTGGTGTGTGTATAACTGTATACATGAGTAAATGGAAGTGTGATTGATTCTTTGCATGACTGACTAGGTGTGTGAGTAACTCTGGATAAGTGGTGGTGTGTGAGTGTCTGTATAGGTGTATGAGTGCATATGATAGTGTTGTATTGATGAATGACTGCATGTATGAGTGAATGTATGGGTGAATGAGTGGATGTGTGTGTAGACATAGGAATCAGTGAGCACGTATGTAGTAACTGGTATTGGTGTGTCTATGGTTTCTTAAATGGTAGTCTGTATTTTAGAGTGGGTGTATCAAAGGTTATATTAGGGTGTGAGGAGGTGCATCAGATTTTCACGTGGATGATGTCATCAGTGATGTCACCAGTGATGTCACTGACCATGTTATGAATGATGTAATATGTGACATCATCATCAGTGCATTGCGGGGGTGCAAGTTATATTTAACTGAACTAACTATAACGGCCGAATTTCTCTGGTTTTGTATGGGTGAAATGTCCAACTAACTATAACGTACCTGAAACCTATGGTTTTTCAGTGAATTTCTAGGGTTTTTTAAATGCGAATTTCTAACTATAACGTGTCTGAAACCTATGGTTCTTTCAGTGAATTTCAAAGGATTTTTAAATGCTAATTTCTAACTATAACATCCCTGAAACCCATTGTTTTTTCAGTGAATTTCAAGTTTTTTTAAAATGTTAACCTCTAACTATAACATCCCTGAAACCTTTGTTTTTTTCAGTGAATTTCAAATGGTTTTTTAAATCCTAATTTCTAAATTTAATATCCCTATTAAATCCCCTTAAATCCTGAGGGTCCATAGGGGCCAACTAGCCCACCAGGTTCCTCAAGAAAGCGCCACAGAGCTGCATTGCGGAGAGGTGTTCCGAGGTCACGCCCCTTTTTATACCACGCTTCAAACATGGCTTGTGGCGCACAGCTGCTCGTAGGATGAAGTCCACTTGTATCCTGAGGTCCTCAGGACACAAGAGGACTTCATCGCCCCACCAGCAGTGCACTAGAAGCCGTGTTTGCAGAGTGGTATAAAAAGAAGTTTGGCCTCGCCCAGCCCCCTCGCTGCACCACTGTGAAACGCGGCCCCTGGTGCATTGTAAGTTGGGGGATTAAGTCCCCTTCAATCCTGAGGATCCCTGGGGGCCAATTAGCCCACCAGGTACCTCCAGTAACCGCCAAAGAGCTGCGTTGCACAAAGGTGTAAAAAGGGGCAAGGCCTCAGACCCCCTCTCTGCAGGGCAGCTCTGTGGCACTTACTGGAGGTACCCGGTGGACTGGTTGGTCCCCAGGGACCCTCAGAACTGAAGAGGACTTAATCCCCCAATTTACATCCTCTAGGGCCTGGCCTCATGGTTGGGGACTGTGGGCGGAACCCAATGCCCCCATGGTCCCGCTGGCTCCCTGCCTCCTGCGGGAGCCGACATTGCTTTGGAGCAAAAAGAGCTGCTGACATGCAGCTCCCCTTTCTCAAAAGCAATTCTGCTTTGCTTCATTAAAGCGAGAGCAGGATTACCTGCTCTCGCTTCAAGGAAGCAAAGCAGAGATTGCTATGGCAGGGCGGGAGCCGTGCTCCCAGCCTGCCATAGCAAAAAGCAGTGTCCTGGGGTGGACACGCCGGGACACTGCAGGATCCGGCCCTGGGGAGTGGCTGTCCGCAATGCCAAGGAGGGCTCCAGGAGGGGGGCCGCGTGGCACCCTCCCTCCATCTTGAAAGCCCTGGTGTGGTGGTGGTCCCCAGGGCCAGGGATCTGAAACGGGCCCTCGCATTTAAATATTTAATGTCCGGGGAGGTGGTGGTCCCCCCGCATTTATCAAAGAAGCCCCAGGGAGATGGTGGTACCCCTAGACTGCAGGGGGCCACGTGCCCCCCACATTCAATTTAGTTACCCTTTGTGGAGGTGGCAGTCCCCGGGGCTGTGGGGGCCGCCGACAAATAAATAACTGATTGCCCCAGGGACCTGGCCCACCAGTGGGCTTTTTGAAAACGAAGCGTGGGAGCCCGCGGTCTGTTTTTGTTGTTGTTTTTTCTCTGCAGGATTCGTGCACCCTGCGTGAATTCTGCTGTTTAAAAAAAATGCTTTTTAGCACATTGAGCAGGTCGGGGGGTCAGGGTGTTTCTACCCTGGCCCTTTCTGTTATTTTTCAATCTTTTTTCACCTTTTTTTGTGACTCCCAACACTTCCTGGTTTGGAATGTTGGCAGCCAATCAGAATTGAGCTTGTGCTCAGGAGGGTTCGCGGTTTTAAATTTCCCGGGAAATACTGAACGGATTTACGCCATTTAACAAAAAGGGCGCAGTCTAAACTAAGACTTACCTTTTTGCCAAATTTGGTGTAATTCCGTTCAGCAGTTCGGGATGTAGGCTTTTATAAAGTTCCTATGGAAATTAACATGGGAAAAATGTGCTTTGGGGCTACCCTTTTTTCTCAGCCCCCGCTTGACGAATCACCCTGGAAATTCCAACACACAAACTAAGCAGTCCAACCCTCTTTTTGGGTTTTTGGGAAAATGTCACGAAGATTTGTCAAATGGCGCTAAAGATATTGGCAAATCAAAAAACACTTTTCCTATGGATAATAGGTTCTAACTATAACTACCTACTGGCGACCGCCAGTAGGTAATATATATAAATATATATATATATAAACACACACAAGGCTGGCGTGCTTAAGCCACTTGAACGGCGGGCTCACGACGGGGTACACCAACCCCTCCTACATAAACACACTCCTGGTCAAGATTCATCCATGAAAAACCAGAGTCGGAGCCCAAGTATGATACGGTGCTGTCAGTTTAATCAGCAGAGAAAACCCAACGCGTTTCGAGATCCGCCGATCTCTTGCTCACGGGCAAGAGATCGGCGGATCTCGAAACGCGTTGGGTTTTCTCTGCTGATTAAACTGACAGCACCGTATCATACTTGGGCTCCGACTCTGGTTTTTCATGGATGAATCTTGACCAGGAGTGTGTTTATATATATATATATATATATATATATATATATATATATATATATATATAGTAGGTAGTTATAGTTAGGACCTATTATGCATAGGAAATCCGCATCATTCTATTGTCAATAACTTTTCCAAACTTTTGCCCAGCTCAGTTCCGCTCCTCCCCTGAAAGTTTGGGGGTGATTGGTCAAGCAGGGGCCGAGAAAAAAGGGGGTCCCAAATGTGTTTTCCTCATGCAATTCCCCTTAGGATCTTTAGCCACGGCTATAGCCTGAACGGCTAAAACGGAATTACACCAAATTTGGCAAAGAGGTAGTCCTCAGTTCAGACTTGTGCCTTTTGCTTAAACGGTGTTAATCTGTTGAGTAGTTCCTGAGAAAATTACGGGTGAAGTCATTTATATATCTATGGGTGCGGTGGATCCGCGGATTGTGCGAGGATTGTCATCGTACCATAAGCGCACCGTCACGATCACACGCTCAATGCTAATTGGCTGTCAAGCGGTTGTAAACATTCGAAACTAGGAACTGTTGGCAGTCAATTTGTGCTGAGGTAGAAGCGAGGCTGAGGAGGTCAGTGGAATATGTGTGCAAAACGTAGAAAGGGGGCAGGGTAGAAATAATGTTACCCTCTAGACCTGCTTACGGGGTCCCAGAAACACCCCCAGGGCCCACATTTGTTTTTTTTTAACCTGGCAGGTGCGTGTATGGTGCGCGGACTCTGCCGTAAAATAAATAAAATACATTAGAGCTTTTTTTATAATTAGCACCTGGGGGTAAATACCGGGGGCAAAATTATTATATTTTATAGGGGGGGCCCTTATAATTAGACCTCGGGGGGGGGGGGCTAACTACCGGGATCAAAATTATTACATTTTATGGGTGGCCCAGAGGGGCCCCCCAGTCTCGGGATAGTCACCCTCCCGGTCTAAAATGAAAAACTGGTGGGGGGAGGGGTCCAAGGTCCCCAAAGCTGCGGGGACCACCACCCCCTGGGGCTTTATGTATTCTGGGAGGGGGACTGCGTGGCCCCCTTCCTGGAGCACTCGAGGGCCCTGTATCCCCGGGGCTACAAAAAAATGGTTGGGGTCGGCTGTAAGGTGTCCAAAGCCCCGGGGACCACCACTCCCCGGGACATTATGTATTGTGGGAGGGCCAGCTCCTGCAGTGTTGCGGGGTGTCCATCCCGCCCTCCCATAGCAAAGAAATCTGTTCTCTCTTTCAAAATCTAAATGAGATTGATTTTCTACATGGGGCACTGCATGTTAGTAGCTTCCCATGTGGAAAAACAATGCTGGCTCCCAAACGCGTAGAAGTTGTGCAGCAAAGGCACTGGATTTGTGCACCTTACAGATAATGAGTCGTGCATGCAGCGCGTGCACATCAGGGAGCCGCAATGAGCAATGGTGGCTCCCAAACGCGTAGAGGTTGTGCACCAAAGGCACTGGATTTGTGCACCCTACAGATTATCAGTCATGCATGCAGCGCATGCACACCAGGGGGCCACACTGAGCACTGCGCTGGGTGTGCGACTTTCAATTTTACCATTAAAAAATAGTCCCTATCAGTAATTTCTACTTTCCCGGTGGACCCCATCCCCGGGGCTTTTAAATAAATGTTGGGGACCGTGGGGGGCACCACAATGCCCCTTCGGTCCCGCCGGATCTCCGCGTCCTGCGGGAGCCGGCATTGCTTTCTACATGTAGCGATACTAAGTTGTATATGGAAAAGCAATCTGGTTTGGATTTTGAAAGTGTGAATAGATTTCACTGCTCTGTCTTTCAAAACCCAAACTAAGTTTTCTATGGGAGGGTAGAAGGCGCGAGACTCATGCCCTCTCATAGTAAACAGCAGTGTCCCAGGGGTAGGCACCCCAGGACACTGCAGGAGCCGGACCTCGGGCGTGGCGGTCTCCATGGCCTTAGAGGGCTCTAGGCGTAGGGCCACGCAGTCTGCCTCCCACAATACACTAAATCCCGGGGGTGGTGGTTCCCGGGGATTGAGGGGGGTCGTTGAGGTCCTCACACTTTTAATTTTGAAGAGGGGGCATTGGAGCTCCCCCAACCATTTATTTTATAGCCCAGGGGGGTGGCTCTCAGTCTTGTATAGGAAACAGAAATGTTGAGAAAATCTTCCGGTAAGATAACGAAGGATTTTGAAGTCCATTTTCGGTGTTTTTTTGTACTTTGCAGGCGTTAAAGCGACGACAATTTTAACTCTGTTTTTGTAAATATGCCACTAAGTTTTGTAATGTCGACAATCTCGTCTTCTATTTAAATAGGCACAAAGTATTTATTTAAGTTCATTGTGAATCGTGAAACAACACTGTCTAATTGTGATCGATAAAGAAGTGAATGAGTTGTGTACCTGTTTTACACGTAATGTGCATAGGGGTAGATTTACAAGTTCATTGCGTTACTATTGCATCAATTATAAGATGGGAAAAGTGACGGAAAAGTGGTGCAAGGCTGCTGTAAATCTGGTTTGGATTTTGAAAGAGAGAGTAGAGTGCATCTGTAGGGTAAGTGCAGGTTAGTGTAGGGGTAACAATTACTATTCTATGTCAAGTGGGGTGCATCTGTAGGGTAAGTTCATGTTAGTGTAGGGGTAACAATTAGTATTCTAACTCCAGGGGGGTGCATCTGTACGGAATGTGCTGGATAGTGTATCAGTAAAAAAAAATATTCCAGCCCCAAGGTGGTGCATCTGCTGGGTATGTGCTGGATAGTGTATGAGTAACAAATAGTATTGCAAATCCAGGGGGTTGCATCTGTGGGGTATTTGCAGTATAGTGTATGAGTAACAATTACTATAAAAAAGAAAGAGTTAAAGGAGAAGGAGAAACGCGCTTTCACGGTGAACGTGGAAGAAGAGAAAGTGACGAGAGATGATTCATGTTTAGGCTTGAGAGCCTGGTTAATCATTAAATGGGATCAGGCAGTGAAGTGCGCACTTATTCTGGAAGAAGCCTTTCGGAGTCTTGCAAAAGTAAGTCTTCTTTAATAATTGCCTCTCGCTGAGTGTACTTGCAAGGTCATCTGATTTGCTCGTATGTTAAAAACAGAAACTTTCTACACCTCTTTTTGATTGGTTGTGAAGCATTGTAAGAAGACACATTACCGACCAATCCCTTTCCTTGCACAGATTTTGAAAAACATTTGATTGGCTGTTGTGTGGTTAACTCTAACTTCCTGATCCTAATGTTGATTGGCTTATTTTTTCTATGTGAGGTTGCGATACCTAAGCATGGGCGGATTTTGCGGATTGGCAATCCGCGAACTTGCGTATTTACGGATTCGCAATCCGCGAAGATCCGCGAACTCTAGCGGACTTGCGGATTTTTCCGTTTTTTGTGTTGGCGCGTGTTCGCGCCGATTTTGGGACAAGTTCGCAATTGCGAACTTACTTTTCGGCTTGCAACGGCCGCGACTATGTTGTTTCTACGTCTGGTTTATCATCACAGGTTCACAGCACCCTCTGTTTCACCACTGCCACCCTCTGGGACACCCATGCCACCCTCTAGTACATCCTCACAGGCACCTATTAGGTTTATTTATTACTGTAGATTATGGTGGTTGAAAAAAGCTAGCACACCTGCCCTTCTTCAACTGCCATCAATTAATTTGTGTTTCATTAATGTGTCAGTAATTTTGAAAGTTCCAGTCTGGCTGGCACCTGCTTCCTTCCTTATCTGTAATTTGCTATTTGTTGCAGTGATTTTTTTTTTTTACAGGACCTTTATGGTGCTATTCTATGAGCCTGCTGTTTGGGTCATAGCAGGGTCATAGAATTGTTGCAAACTCTGGAGGGGCCCATCAGGAAGCACTACCTTGAATGTTACTAATGTTAAGTTTGAACTTTTGCACCTGCTCATTGCTTTCATTTTAGCTAAAATCGTTTTTTTTGCAATTTCGCGCGTTATTTGGGGCGCGAATCCGTGCGAGATCGATTTCGGAAGCCGCGAATACGTGCGAATACAAAATTGTTTTTGTTGCGACGTGTATGTTCGCGTGATCTTGCGCGTGTTCGCGAGGCGCTTCTAGCTATTCGTTTGCCAAGTTACCCTATCGGTCGTACACGGGCGCGGCCATCTTGTTGGCGTGACGTAATTCCGTTTCCGCCCGCTATGTGTAATCTCGCAAAGTGTGCTGCTCGCGAGTACAAGTTCGCGCGTACTCGCAAGGAAAATCTCGCGCGAACTTACCCACGCGGTCGTGAACGGGCGCGGCCATCTTGTTTCTCATTCATTGCTATGGTTCTGGGCATGCTTTCTCTATCCTCTCTCAATCTCTGCCATCCTTTGCTTGTTTGAAGTTTTTTTGATCTAATTTTACTTATTATCTAACCCTCTATTTTTCTAGCTCTATATTTTTGTGTTTTCTGCAGCTTTTAGTTACTTTTAAACTACTTTTTTAAACTCTTTTATTTTCTTCTTCACTATTCTATTTCTTCTTTATCATTTAAGTTTATTTCTGCCCAGACCATGGTAAAGGGAGCCGGGAAGCACCCTGAGAAGGGGAAGGGTCCCGCACCCCGTGCCCGGCTCCCGTGCGGGCGTTTAAGGGGGGAGCAAGTGGTCCCGAGGGAGATCTTTAGCGCGGAGGAAGTGGCGGCACTGATCTTCCATGTCCAGCGCCGCCTCCCCAAGACGATCCTGGGAGGCGGCAAGATCGCGACCGGCTATGGCATCCGGGAGCGCCGCCAGCGGTGGGAGAAGGTGTGCCGGGCCATGTACAAGATCTCTGGGGTCCGGCGCACGTATAACCAGGCCACCCACCGCTGGACCGATGTCATGGACCGGGAGCGGGACTTGCTGGACGCGCTCGGCGTAGAGGTCCCCGGGCTTGGTGAGTAGTAGTAGTAGTACATTTACTACTCTGTTTTATCCGGCTCTGTTATTTGCAAATCTTTGTTCTTTACCAAGAGCAATAATGCTGCCGATTACATTGAGGTAAATTATATTTCAAAATCTTCTATGCATTTCATTTTCAGGTGCACTGCTCTCCTTCTCAGTAGCCTTGCTTGCTACTATGCTTCTTTGTTTTGTATGTTGTGTTCAGAAGCATTTCATTGGCCTGAGAAATTATGTATCAGTGTACTGTAAAGAAAAGAACTGCGTAATGCTAGACAGTAAGGGTCATATTTTCAATTACCGGCGCATCCCTGCAAAGTAGCAGGGATGCGGCAGTAATTGTGTGCCATGCCACCACCACCCATTGGCCCAAAACGTCACAGAAGCCTTACGCATCTGTGCCGTAAAGGCAGCGCATTGCTGGAGTTGCGTGCCAACGATGGCGCAGCTCCAGCAATGCTCTGGGGTACCCTATCTCCCCAATGCTGCATCAAGCCGTACGTCGGCTTCAAGCGCGCAGGGTTTGAGTCATGCATCATTGTCATAAAAATGACTGATTGACATCTTGTAGATTTCCCTCAGCCACTTTTAGGATTCGTTCCTGCGCAGGTACGCCCTCCCTTGCGCCGGAACGCCCCCTGATGGCGCAGGGCTTTACAACGTGATGCATCGCCCATATGCCCATATGTGTTTTTTTTTTAATATATACGCCGCACCAACACCATGGCGAGTCTTTTGTTCTGCCGCTGCGTCAGAAAAGGCACGCAACAATGGAGGAAAATCAGCCGCAACTTCCGCAAGGGACTTATAAATCAGCCCCAACAGACTGAAGTCCAGTGTCCTTCCTTTAGACAGTCACATGGCTATCAGAAGAAATAGTGGCGGTGGTGGCGGGTGGATTGATAGTTTGAGTATTCACTGATCTGCAAGCAGGATGGACTTTGTCTGTCACGTGTTGTGCACTACTGCCTGCAGTGCCAGGCCTAGGCAAACCTCTTTAGTAGTCTGTTTATTGAGTTACATAGGAACTTTCTAAGTCAACGTTCCGCAAATCAGGCAATACGAATAACGTAGTATACCACATGAGATAGATCCCGTGGAATAGTTGTCTATCTATTTGCTATTTTTCCAAAATATGTTGTTATTGTTCTTTTGAAATGTTTGATTTGGTTGAAAAATCTCATCCATGTTTTATGGTTTTTCTTTCTTTCATGTTGTACATCAGCTCCCCCCAAGGGCAAGAGGACACAGGAGGAGGGTGCTGAGGATGCAGGCCAGGATCGGGCAGGCGAGGGCTCCTTTGCTGGCCCCAGTAAGTTTACATTTTACTAAACAGTACCTATTTTTTCCTAGCGTTCCTCATTCGATTTTTTCTAAATCGTCTTTGATCTTCTTGTAGACTGAATATAAATTCTTATCCTGCCTCGAATATGATGACTCCCTGTGGTATTACTAGACTATTTTTATTAGTCTGTCTGTGTAGCTAACTAAGATTGGACATTTGGCAATTCCATTGGACTCCCATTATATTCAGCAATACCTCTATGCACTGTCTCCTTACTGACTAGATAGTGTGGCAGAGTCATTCAGCTCCCGAAGTCACCGATTATAGATCCCCAATGATCTCTAGATTATCGTACGCAGGACAAGAGAGTAGTACGGAGTCACAGCACAGTCAAGAAGTGTCAGAGGCACTCATGCTTGCAAAAATTCCAAAACCTTTAGCTCATCCACTCTAGTCTAGAGGAACAAAAACCACAGAGTCTATTTAAGTGTAAAAGCTTTATTAAAAGTAAACACATTTATTGAAATCTACTTTGTCATAAAACTATTTAACTGTAAACGGAAAAGTGGTTAGTGCTGACGATTAATTGGACACATTTCTTGTGGTCGAGCCGAACTCTCACCTACTTTGAACTTGATCCTGGTCGTGTTCTTAGGACTCAGGAGTCAAGCTTCTGTCTGTTAGGAGAAAAAGTGGTGCGTGTTAAAAATCAAAAGCAAGCATTCATCAGTTGTGCATAAAAGTGCAGCAAGACAACAGCCTTCCCTGGAAAATGGGACATTTTTACTATGGAGTAGACAGTCACAAATTATTACATTGTATTCTGTTTTTTTAACATTTCTCCTAGACCAAATATTATATAGTAGTGAGTGGTGTATTCTAACTTTCTTAAATGTACTTTGTAGGTGTAACATCTGGTGAC
This sequence comes from Lissotriton helveticus, assembly GCF_964261635.1. Taxonomy (NCBI): domain Eukaryota; kingdom Metazoa; phylum Chordata; class Amphibia; order Caudata; family Salamandridae; genus Lissotriton; species Lissotriton helveticus. Next base: position 1,065,328,123 of record NC_136067.1, on the reverse strand, counting down.
GGGGCCAGCGCGGAGGTGGCTGATGTGTTGGACTTGGACTCGGAGGCCTCTGGGGAGGATGCGGCGGTAGAAGAGCTGGTGGCCGTTCCTGTGGGGGATCAAACGGTGGTGGCGGAAACAGGTAAGCTATATATTCCTTACTTATTGAGATTGAAGACTGCATAGTGTGCTTTCTGCACGGGTGTATTACAATTACAAATCAACCAGGTAGTAGCCTCCTCGAAATGTACTTCGACTTAGCTGTGAAGTTTTTGGTGAGAAGAATCCCAATAAGTTCTTAGACGAACGTGATGGATGGGATGAACGAAAAGCGAAAGAAGGGTGTAAGTAAGTGGGACGCGAACTTGTATGATGGCTGGCAAAGAAGAACGATATGTGTTTGCTTGGACCCAGAGGTGGCTGGGAAGGAAAGAATATGGTATGGTGCATGGCTGGGTCAATGATGAAGCAAGGATGGGTGGAAGGACAGCAGCCTGGGTGGGTGAAACAGAAACTGTATGTGTGCGTATACTTTGAATGAATGGATGCCTGGAGCATGGTATTCTCTGACTCTTACATAGCAAATGTGTATCTAGAGAGAGTAGATGGTCGCCAGGTGAAGTAAGTGTTACCTTGAAGAGCATGTACCACCGCACCCGCACGTCCGTCCCAGTGCAGGGAAGGCAAGGAAAAGAAATTGTAAATGTGTCCAATACTTCCATGAATAGTAGCAGTACTTTGTATTGCGTTTGCATTCACAGCATATATCTGGTTATTACGGTGGACACTGTACCTCTCTTAATAACTTTAGTTTACTTGTAGTACGTCATTCATGTGTGGGTGTATCACTGTGTTCACTCAATATTAAGCAAAGCACCTAAAGTCATCTCATCTGTCATTAAATACGTCCCATGTGAAGTGATAGATAATCAAATTAGTTAGCTTCTTCAGTTTCCTTTTCTAGTACTCATTTGCACTGTAGGGTGAAAGGTAAATTAATTAAGCAGTAGCCCTTGTAACAGAGTATTCTCAGTGCCACCCGTAATAGAAAAGTAATAGCTTCACCACCTGCATGTACTGGACCGGTACAGTAACGCAAGTCTGTCTCCATCATCATGGTGTGCAACTTTTTTTCTCGGGTGCAACTTCACTGTGCTGTGTCCATGTCATTCTGCCGGCTTGCATAAGATAACGTACCCATTTCCCTAAACAAGAGAGAAGAAGAAGAATAAGACTGGTGTACTGTCATAGTCGACTGTAATGGAAGTCCATAGTGGTCGTAGAATTAGTTCATTAAACTACCACTACTGTTAGAGCAAGGATGCAGAAGTGGGAGGGTTACATAGATACTGTCCTCAATAGTTATGTACTGTGCTTTCAATTTGCTACTTGTACTCTGTGACCCAACTTTCGGCTCAATCACTTTGTGTTATTAATAAGGAGCATTGGTTACAGACTATGTCTTTCTTTCTTCATATAGTTGCTCCTTCTTCCAAATCAACAACAAGGAGGGAGCAGGCTAGATTGGCCCGGCAACGGAGGCTGGAGGCCACAGTCGCCGAGTATCGGCGGCTGGTGGCCCTGGAGGAGGAGGAGGACACGCAGTCGAGCGGGGCAACATCTTCGACTGCATCCTCCTCCGTGACTAAACCAGCGGGACCGAGCCGGGCTAAGAAAGCCGACCGCCACCGCCAAGCACCGGAAACACCAGCTGCCCCCCACAGGAGCTGCAAGGAACGCCAACACCGCCTCCGAGTCCGCATGTCCAACCTGGAGCAGGAGGTCCTGAGGTATAAGACCTTGGTTAAGGGCCTCCGCTCCGAGCTTGCCACCCTCCGCAAGGAGTATGATGCCCATGCCGCATCATGCACCAGCACCAGCACCCTCCAGTAGTGGAGTGTCCCTTGCCCTTTTTTTATAGACTTTTGGGGGGTGGGATTTGGGAGTTGGGATCGTTTTGGGACGTTTCAGAGACAATCGTTGGGGTTAGGGTGGGTGAGGGAGATTATTTTGTTAGGGATAAATAAATATATTTTTCAACTACTTTATCTGACCATACCTGTTTTTTACTGCTTTTCAGTCTGGTGGGTGGGGGGCGGGGGTGTAACAGTAACTTTGTTTTCCTGAACAGTCGTAGGACTTTAGTAGTACAACCGTCAAACTCTTGTCTACTCCGAAATAATACTCCATTATACTACCTCCCACCAAACGCTTATCTTACCTGTAATTTGTGTTAGAAATTAGGGCTAGGCCCAGGGCTGGCTCCAGGTGAAATGGGGATTAACGTTGTCATTCCTGGGCGGGTGACATTTCCTCATTGCGGTGTTACTAGTGGTGTGACACAGTGGCAGTTGCATGCCTATGGAAAAAAAGAAAACGAAACCTTGTTTGTACTCCTTACTGTAGCATTACAACGGTTACGGTACGATCGAGAAAATAGCAGGTGACAGTACACTAGAACAGTGCCATAATGTAGCCTAACAAATGGTAAAGTATTGCAAGTATAACTAGTACTTGCGTTGAATTTATTTGACATTGGCTACTACTACTAGAAGATATAGTACTGAAGCTGAGTAAGTCTAGAAGATATCCTCGTATTCCTTCACCAGCCTGTTGCTGCTATCACCTTATCCTCCCCAGCAAGTGTGTGGAATTATTGATGTCATTTTAGTCAGACATCAAGCAAAACAACACAGCCCGGGGGAAGAGGGTTAGGGTTTGTAAAATGGATGGGAATGGGGGTTTCTTTTTGGGTAGGTTTTGTTGAGAGAAGAAAAAAAAAGCAGAGCATGGACAAACAATAATTGAAGATACAGAGTTTACAGACAATCTTTGGTTACAAAGTAAAGGTAAGCACATGCAGTCACACTCATAGAATAAAAGACAACAATGGATACTGTATCTGTATTGCGTATGTTGTTGGAGTTGTCCTGTTGAAATTGGTAAGTAAGTTGCATGCAGCAAACAATTCCTCTTATTGGCGGCACTCCTCCATTCCAGCTGACGCTTCGTCCATCAATGTGGTGGTGACCACTGACAGAAGAGACACCCTGTCCACTGCCTGCCTGGCGGATGTTGACTGAAACCCGGCCTGTAATTATTGAACGGAAAACAGGAAGTGCTATTACAATACCACTGATAAATAAATAAAAGGTATGTACGCTGTGTGGTTCAAAAAGTCACACTTTGATGATGCCTAGCAGAAAAATGGTTACAAAACGTACTTTGAAAGTAACAGTAGACCCAAATACAGACCGTGGATTGTATTCAAACCACTTGCCTGCAAGCAAAAGTATCCATAGCCAGCATCGCTCCAACAGTGCTCTACAACAACAGAACCGCGTTGCAATAGAACCCCCCTAAACACATGCAATCCTGCTGCTAGGGCTAACCCTAACGAACCCTAACTTACAAAGTGCCAAAACTGGTGTTTCCTTATGGATTTTGTCCAACTAACTTCTAGCCGGTATTAGACCTTCCCAGGAATGCCCCAGGCAAGACCCGCCAACCCACCCGCAAAAAAACACCCGACACAACACCACCAAACAGCGAAAAAGCTAAATCTCATACTTACAATGTCTCTCGGCCTTCGGTCCAAACGCGGCGCTGTGCAGCTAGGTCGTCATCATCATCAATCATCATAACTCCTGTTTTCCACCACGGATTTCCTGAAAAGCAAATGCAATCAAGATTAGACTGTCGCAGCAGTGCTTCGACAGAGACCCCGGCCGCAACCCACCCACGAACAGCAGGAAGCCCCCCAAAATGCTACATTGAGCAAGATGTCTGAAGAAATGGCAAAAAAAAGGCTGTTCCTTATGGATTTTGTCCAAAACACTTGTATCCGGTATTAGACCTTCCCAGGAAAGCCCCAGGCAAGACCCGCCGGCGCCAACCCACCCGCAAAAAAACACGCGACACAACACCACCAAACAGCGAAAAAGCTAAATCTCATACTTACAATGTCTCTCGGCCTTCGGTCCAAACGCGGCGCTGTGCAGCTAGGTCGTCATCATCATCAATCATCATAACTCCTGTTTTCCACCACGGATTTCCTGAAAAGCAAATGCAATCAAGATTAGACTGTCGCAGCAGTGCTTCGACAGAGACCCCGGCCGCAACCCACCCACGAACAGCAGGAAGCCCCCCAAAATGCTACATTGAGCAAGATGTCTGAAGAAATGGCAAAAAAAAGGCTGTTCCTTATGGATTTTGTCCAAAACACTTGTATCCGGTATTAGACCTTCCCAGGAAAGCCCCAGGCAAGACCCGCCGGCGCCAACCCACCCGCAAAAAAACACGCGACACAACACCACCAAACAGCGAAAAAGCTAAATCTCATACTTACAATGTCTCTCGGCCTTCGGTCCAAACGCGGCGCTGTGCAGCTAGGTCGTCATCATCATCAATCATCATAACTCCTGTTTTCCACCACGGATTTCCTGAAAAGCAAATGCAATCAAGATTAGACTGTCGCAGCAGTGCTTCGACAGAGACCCCGGCCGCAACCCACCCACGAACAGCAGGAAGCCCCCCAAAATGCTACATTGAGCAAGATGTCTGAAGAAATGGCAAAAAAAAGGCTGTTCCTTATGGATTTTGTCCAAAACACTTGTATCCGGTATTAGACCTTCCCAGGAAAGCCCCAGGCAAGACCCGCCGGCGCCAACCCACCCGCAAAAAAACACGCGACACAACACCACCAAACAGCGAAAAAGCTAAATCTCATACTTACAATGTCTCTCGGCCTTCGGTCCAAAGTAACGCGCTGTGCAGCTAGGTCATCATCAATCATCATAACTCCTGTTTTCCACCACGGATTTCCTGAAAAGCAAATGCAATCAAGATTAGACTGTCGCAGCAGTGCTTCGACAGACACCAAAAATTACACACAAACCCCCGGAACCCCGCCAAAGAGCACCTCAAAGGCAAGCAAGTCAGCAAAAACGGCAAGAAATTTTCACCTCATATTTGGTCCAAAACACTTTTGTCCATTATTAGAGCTTCACAGCAATGGGCCCAAAACCGTCAACTCACCCGCAAAGAAGTACAACACCCCCACAAGTGCTGAGTCTTTCTTCATTGTGCGTAATCCAGCACTCTGCTTGGAGGGAAATCGCAGTCTGGAGGAGGAGGATAGAGGAGCATGTTCTTCAGAACTTGTGAACCTGAGGAATGTAGACTGCGGCACCTTCAAATCAATAAGCAAACAAGTGAAGACAGTACTGATGATGGTCTTCTTTTTGGGATTAGGTGATTAAAGTTTGAATTAAATTAACTGTGCAAAACAAAGAAAGAGAGACACAAAGCACACAGGAATAAAAGTGAATAAGGACGAAAAAGAAAGTTCTTGATTGATTGTCTCATTTTCAGGGCTCGGTGTCAGGGAATAAGAACAAGATTTCGTCATCATACTCTGCGAATTCAGGCTGGATGAGGTCAGTGGCACCGAACAGAGAAAAAATCCCCTCATCTACGTTGCTGTCCTCATCGTCTTCATGTGGCGTGCTTTCTCGCACTTTGTAATCTGGTGGTATGAGGTGCTGATTCATCTTGATCATTGTCAGCCGCTCCACATTTTTGGGCGATAGGCGGCTCCGTTTGGCAGTTACAATGCCACCAGCAGCACTGAAAACACGTTCAGAAGACACACTTGCGAGTGGGCAAGACAAATAGTTTATAGCCAGGTTGTAGAGCTGTGGCCACAATTGTTTTTTGCCATGCCAATACTGCAATGGCTCCTCATTAAGAAAGACCACTGTTGAGTCATTCAGATAGTCCTGCACCATCGACTCAAGGTCATCAACTGTTCCTCCACTTTGCTTACTTTTTGCTGTGCCTGTGACATTTTTTAGAGAACCATACCCCATCAAACTTAGCCAATCCTCCTCCCCAGCCACTGTTAGTGTTGTCATTGTGTGTGGTGCAGATGATCCAGTTGCCGGTGTCTTTAACGGCTGAGAGGTCACTTGTGCCCCAGCCACAGGTGCAGAAGTGGATTCTTGTGACTGCGGATGGCCTGCTGATGCTGATGCTGATGTACTGGCTTCTCCTTCAATAACCTGCCGTTCTTTTTCAAACCTCTTGGCTGACCAGGCTAACCAATGTTTGTACTTTTGAACATCTGCATCAGCGAAAGGAAAGAATGCGTTGTCTGCCAGCGCCTTTTTGTAGCGTGGATCCAGAATAGTAGCACAAATGTAATGCTGATCTGAGTTGATGTTTTTAAGACGTTCATCACCACGTAGGCGATGTAATAATTTCTCAGACAAAATGAAATGGTTTTTTTTTTTTTCATCTTTTTCAAACTCAGAAGAAACCGCCATCAGTTGGTGCTCCAGTATGCACAACAATGGGATAGCTTTTCCCAAATTACAGTCCTCCTGGCTGACTGCACGCGTGAAGAACTCAAAAGGACGAAGCATGTCTGTCAGGCTTTTAACTATGGCCCATTGCGCCTTACTCATCCGCAGGTCCTCCTTCTGAGATGTAGCCTCTGTCAAGAAATAGTGATCGAGTACCGTATACTGCTCATGCAGACGCTCAAGCATGTAGAAGGTTGAGTTCCAACGTGTTGCCACCTCCTGGATGAGTGCTTTCACTGGCATTCCACGTTGAAGTAGCAGTCTCCGCAGATGCTTCCGGGCCTTAAAAGAATGGCTGAAATGGTTGCACATTTTGCGGCAGGTGGCCATTACCTCGAACGCTGGACTCTCTTTATCACTCAAGAATTTTTGAACTACCAGGTTGATACAGTGCGCCAAACACGGCACTCTAACATGGTGACCCTGTGACATGGCCTTAACTACATTGGCGCCATTATCCGTGGAAACATAACCAATCTTGCGTTTTAGGGGGGATAGCATTGACAACACCTTTTTGTCAAACTCTTCCAAAAGGTTTTCTGCTGTGTGACTTTTCTCCAAGGCAAACATGGCTAGTGTTGCATGTTTCCGAGCAGCTTTGAAAACTTGGTCCGGGTCAACACCTGCGTTTAGCTTTGCTATAACACCTGAAAAAGAGACCCAGTGTGCAGTGATGCACATGTAATCATCGCCTGGGCCACTGGTCCACATGTCTGTTGTCAGATGTATTGTGTGAACAGCACTCTTCTGCAAAGCTGCCCCAATCGCCTGCAGCACATCTTCATGTAGTGCTGGAACCGCAACTCTGGCAAAATAGAACCGGCTCGGAACCTTCCATTTAGGGCAGAGCGTTGCAACTAATTCAAGAAAACCTACCGCTTCTACAAAAGAAAAAGGTAGAAGGTCCACAGCTAGCATTTTAGCCAGCTTAGTGTTATACAGACGCGTCAATGGGTGGTTGCGTTCATATGGCACGTCTGAAGTAAGCATTGTTCTAATGTTGCCCTGGACCAAGCATTTACGGGCTGATAATGACTTTGTTGACCCAATTTTGCTCGCTGGTGAACTTTTGTGCGTTGGTGTCTCACTCGCTCCAACACTCTTAGTGTGCCTCACATTGGGTGTGCTGCTGACAGGGGTACTGGGTGTAAGGGAAGTGTTTGACACGTCTTCTTCCTGCTCGTCATCATCAGATGAAACATCAACGTTTCCTTGAATTTGGCCTTTCTTGATCGCATCTAGGTGCGCAAACCATTTGACAGTGTGCTGTCTCCTAAGATGACCTCTCTGGCCTCCGGTACCATAGTTGGTACCTGGCTTACCACGACTAACTGCTTGCTTACAAATGGTACAAATGGCAAACTTTGGATTTTTTGGACAAACAGTAAAGAAGTCCCAAACGGGGGACTTGAAGTGTCTGTGGGACATGGAGGAGGCGGCGATACTGGTGGTGGTGGTCATGAAGCTAATGCCAGATGAAGTGGAGGATCTGGATTGCCCAACTTTTGTACGTTTTGCACTTTCACCGCCACTAATTAAGGTCGAGGTTGACGGAGGTCTCTTCTTGCCAGAAAGAAATATGGAAGCGGGACGAGTTGGTGTACTACTTAACTCCAATGATTGTGGTGTTTCCACTGCCTCCTCATCGACAACATCATCATCATCATCACGCTCAGCAGCTCTTCGGGCTAGGGTCAAAATGTCTGTTTGCTGCATGCCCGCTGGGGCTGCAGTGACCTTTATGATGACTGGGTCGTCGTTGGCAGAGTCTTCATCAGCAGCAGTATCCGCCACTTCTTGTTGAGCCTCATCACACTCCATAAGTCTGAGACTTTGGACGAGCTTCCTTTTACGCTTAAGTACCTTTGTTGGATCATGGTGTGCCTCACTCTCAGACGGCTGTGGTGCTGGTTCCCAAGTTTGATCCGTATCATCAGAAGGAGGTGTGCTTGAAGAGGATGTAGACACCACCCTTGATCTCTTCCTTGCTAGGGTTGTGGAAGACAATGAAGGATCATCAGGAGGAGTGGCTTCCTCAAATGATACCTCGCCTTGATTGTCGATTTCCTGATGTGCCCCTACTTCGGGAGGAACAACTATTGTGGGCACTTGTTGTGACCCTCCATGCACCTCTGCATGCGCATCTCCTTGCGCTGCCTCTCCTTCCACATGTACTTGGGCTTGTACTTGCACATGTGATTGTTGTTGCCGCTGTGGTTGTTCAACACTCGTCAGATGAGCTACAACAACCTGTGTTGATTGAGGGACATTGCTGCTGCTTTCTTGCGATGAGCCAACATCACTGGTCGATGGTGATTGAAGAAGTATACTGGCTGCCTCTGCAGCACTCAAGGGCTTGGACTTAAGTTGGCGTGGTGGTGGTGGTGGCACTGAGCCCAATGGAGCGGGGGTGCTGCTGCCAGCTTGGTCCCCAGCAGATCCCGCTGCAGCTGCTGCAGGCATACTTTTTTTTTTACTCACAAAAAAAGGGGCGGGCGGCACACCAGTGTCCTTGGTAACTTGCTTCTTCTGCTCCTTACTGGCACCTTTCTTGCTAGAGGAGCTACGGGTTACTTTTTTTGGGGCCATCTTCTTCAGAGCAGGTCAGCAGGCAGCAGTTGCACGAGTTGCAGAGGGTTCTGTGTCCAGACGTGACGTCGCGTGACGTTATGCTGCACACACCGCTGCAGGACTTCTTCCTGGCACTGGTGGTTCTATTGAGTCTTCTTGTGCACCTAAAAGCAATGGAAGACAGAGGAACATCAGTTCAGTTATACACCCCAAAAAATCGACAAAACACAGAAAAATGAGCACAATCCCATGCCATCCATGATGTTTACATTGAAGACACCCCACAGAAAGACTAGGGACATGCAAGTATGCAACACTCACTACCCCTGGGCATAAGGGATGAAAAGTAGGCAAAATAAGTGCAGGCCTCAGACACTGCCTCTCCTCAAAATGGCCCCCTTACACCCCAAGCACATGTTGCTGCCTGTACCAGCCAGCACTCAAGATGGCCACCACCACCACCCACATGGCCAGTCCACATCAACAGTACACCCCCAAAAAACAGAAAAACAGCCAGAAATCACCACAATCCAATGCCATCCATGATGTTTACATCAAAAAGAGTGAGACAACACCACAGGCACACTCAGTCCATGCACCACCACCACCCCTGGGCAAGCAAAAGGCCACACCAGCAGCCCCCCAAAAACGACAAAAAACAATAAAATAAGCACAATCCCAGCCCATCCATGGCCTCAATTATGTTTAAATTCAAGAAGACACCCCACAGAAAGACTAGGCCCATGCAACACTCACCACCCCTGGGCAAAGGGCCACACCAGCAGGCCCAAAAAAACGACAAAAAACAATAAAATCTGCACAATCCCAGCCCATCCATGGCCTCAATGGTGTTTAAATTCAAGAAGACACCCCTCAGAAACACTAGGCCCATGCAACACTCACTACCCCTGGGCATAAGGGATGAAAAGTAGGCAAAATAAGTGCAGGCCTCAGACACTGCCTCTCCTCAAAATGGCCCCCTTACACCCCAAGCACATGTTGCTGCCTGTACCAGCCAGCACTCAAGATGGCCACCACCACCACCCACATGGCCAGTCCACATCAACAGTACACCCCCAAAAAACAGAAAAACAGCCAGAAATCACCACAATCCAATGCCATCCATGATGTTTACATCAAAAAGAGTGAGACAACACCACAGGCACACTCAGTCCATGCACCACCACCACCCCTGGGCAAGCAAAAGGCCACACCAGCAGCCCCCCAAAAACGACAAAAAACAATAAAATAAGCACAATCCCAGCCCATCCATGGCCTCAATTATGTTTAAATTCAAGAAGACACCCCACAGAAAGACTAGGCCCATGCAACACTCACCACCCCTGGGCAAAGGGCCACACCAGCAGGCCCAAAAAAACGACAAAAAACAATAAAATCTGCACAATCCCAGCCCATCCATGGCCTCAATGGTGTTTAAATTCAAGAAGACACCCCACAGAAAGACTAGGCCCATGCAACACTCACCACCCCTGGGCAAAGGGCCACACCAGCAGGCCCAAAAAAACGACAAAAAACAATAAAATCTGCACAATCCCAGCCCATCCATGGCCTCAATGGTGTTTAAATTCAAGAAGACACCCCTCAGAAACACTAGGCACATGCAACACTCACTACCCCTGGGCATAAGGGATGAAAAGTAGGCAAAATAAGTGCAGGCCTCAGACACTGCCTCTCCTCAAAATGGCCCCCTTACACCCCAAGCACATGTTGCTGCCTGTACCAGCCAGCACTCAAGATGGCCACCACCACCACCCACATGGCCAGTCCACATCAACAGTACACCCCCAAAAAACAGAAAAACAGCCAGAAATCACCACAATCCAATGCCATCCATGATGTTTACATCAAAGAGAGTGAGACAACACCACAGGCACACTCAGTCCATGCACCACCACCACCCCTGGGCAAGCAAAAGGCCACACCAGCAGCCCCCCAAAAACGACAAAAAACAATAAAATAAGCACAATCCCAGCCCATCCATGGCCTCAATTATGTTTAAATTCAAGAAGACACCCCACAGAAACACTAGGCCCATGCAACACTCACTACCCCTGGGCATAAGGGATGAAAAGTAGGCAAAATAAGTGCAGGCCTCAGACACTGCCTCTCCTCAAAATGGCCCCCTTACACCCCAAGCACATGTTGCCTGTACCAGCCAGCACTCAAGATGGCCACCACCACCACCCACATGGCCAGTCCACATCAACAGTACACCCCCAAAAAACAGAAAAACAGCCAGAAATCACCACAATCCAATGCCATCCATGATGTTTACATCAAAGAGAGTGAGACAACACCACAGGCACACTCAGTCCATGCACCACCACCACCCCTGGGCAAGCAAAAGGCCACACCAGCAGCCCCCCAAAAACGACAAAAAACAATAAAATAAGCACAATCCCAGCCCATCCATGGCCTCAATTATGTTTAAATTCAAGAAGACACCCCACAGAAACACTAGGCCCATGCAACACTCACTACCCCTGGGCATAAGGGATGAAAAGTAGGCAAAATAAGTGCAGGCCTCAGACACTGCCTCTCCTCAAAATGGCCCCCTTACACCCCAAGCACATGTTGCCTGTACCAGCCAGCACTCAAGATGGCCACCACCACCACCCACATGGCCAGACCACATCAACAGTACACCCCCAAAAAACAGAAAAACAGCCAGAAATCACCACAATCCAATGCCATCCATGATGTTTACATCAAAGAGAGTGAGACAACACCACAGGCACACTCAGTCCATGCACCACCACCACCCCTGGGCAAGCAAAAGGCCACACCAGCAGCCCCCCAAAAACGACAAAAAACAATAAAATAAGCACAATCCCAGCCCATCCATGGCCTCAATTATGTTTAAATTCAAGAAGACACCCCACAGAAAGACTAGGCCCATGCAACACTCACCACCCCTGGGCAAAGGGCCACACCAGCAGGCCCAAAAAAACGACAAAAAACAATAAAATCTGCACAATCCCAGCCCATCCATGGCCTCAATGGTGTTTAAATTCAACAAAACAGTTGTATCATGCACCCATAACCAACCCTGGTCCTACTGGATACTGTGGCTACCCACAATATAATTTATTTAATTTTCTGAAAAAGTTCCAAAATTGTACTTGCAGCAACTGTAATGCCCCAAACAAACTTACTTGTGAAAGTTGATTTCTAATCCAAAAGTGATCCAAAGACAGTCAAAAAGGCCTCAAATCCAAATATCCAGCAGCACCCACAAAAAGTAATCCTTCCAGCTCCAGATCCAAATGAAAGTGACCAGGAGATGGACAAAGCACTGGGAGGAGCCTGCTGGACAGGAACAGGAAGTTGGAGACTGTGGGGCACTTCCTTCCTCCCCCCCCCCCCAAAATGGACTCCTTGCAAAAAAAAAGGCCATGCAAATGTCAACCTGAGGAGTGATTCTGATAAAAATCATAATTTTCTGAAGGTTTATCCTGTTTGCTGGTGATTTTCTTGTGCGAAATTGCAAAATCTCTATTTCGCAAGTGCGAGATTGTTCCTTTCCGCCGCAACTACATGTTCGCAATTGCGAACTCTCGCGAGGTGTGCTGTGCAAGGTGGCAAGCCGCGAGTACGTATTCGCGGGCGACAAACTCCCGCGGGAACACGCAGCAAGATCTAAAATGGCGCGTCACTCGCAAAGAAAAACAAGTCGGCAAACGCTAAAATGACGGAAAGTGAACTCCGTGCACCACGCCGCGCGCCGCAACCAAGCAAAAAATCCGCCGCGAGCGGATTCACGGATTTTCGACAAATTCGCGAGCGTTCGCGGATTGCGGATTTGCCGAAAATCCGAAAAATCCGCGAGCGGAGCGGATTTTACGCCCATGCTTAGCGATACCCTCACCATGTTCGTAGCCCATTTTGTGACGCACTTTATTTTACAATGTGTTTCAAGAACTAGTTGTAGTTGGGTGTTTTTAACTTAAACTGTGAACTCTGCTTTTAAGTTTGTTGACTGTAACGGTATTTAAAAATATTATTCTATTTTTTATTCTATCATAGTTGTGCTGACTTTTCTCCTTTAGCGTGGAGTACTTTGTCCTTTCATTAAATGTATAATTCTTCAAACCATCCTTAAAAGAAAAATGGACAATTTTTGAAAATATTTTTATTGAATCTTTTATATTCATCACACGGTTGAAATGCAAAATCTTTTTTTTTCATTCATTGGTATCACGTGTTGCACCACATTTTTGTTGTTGTATCATAAGCACTCATTCCTTATGTTTATATTATATAAGCGTTGCCCCATCATCTTTATTTAAATGTTTGGGCTTCTTTTAACTTTCAGATGAAGTAGAATGGAAGTGCTATGACAAACACTCCCTCACTACTTCATCTTCCTTTTTTTATGTACACTTCGTGTCATTATTACATTTAAAAATCATTTTTAAAAATGGAAAGAATTATTAACATTTAAAGACACAAATATATATTTTTTTTCAAAAGTACTTGTGAAAATAATCCTCCTGTTCTTCACGAGTGCAAATTGGGAAAAGCACTACTCAATATAAATACTTTTTGCCCATTTTCACTCTAGAAGATATAGAGTATTTTCCTTTAATTCAAAGTCTTTCGTCAATACTTTATCTATACTACATTTTTCCATCATTAAGAAATACTTGCATACTAAAAAAAATATTATTTATTAATGTATGACATTCTCGGTTGAAAGTCATCCAACTCCAGTTGAAGGATCATAAAGTTATATATAAATATATAAATTAAAGTGTACATTAACAATATGATCCCTATGTGGAAATGAAAGATACATTGAAGTTGATGGCATCGCTGCTAATCATTAATTTGCACGTAGTAATTCCTTAATTAACCTCTATTTCTTGTAATGGTTCTTTCATCAATTCGTTATTATATTCCATTTAAACGTAATCATATCACATTCTATAATCATTTAAATATTTTTGCTTTGTTTTTTAAAAATATCAAGCATATACCCAATCAGATAATTTACCTCTCTTCAATATTCTTTCCTTCATTTGTCGAAATCATCCAACTCCTCTACAAGGAAGATAATGTTTAATGTATTTTTAAATATACATTAACAATATGTTCCCTCTGAGGAAATGAAAGATATTCTGAAGATGCTTCCGCAGCACCGAATCATTACCTTGCTCGTAGTTTCTTCGCCCGTATTGATTCTCTGAAATTAAAATAATTATCCCACGGGTGTGGTTTATATACTTGTTTGTTACTTAACACCCTATGGGATCAATGTATTGCTCCTCCCTCTTTCAAGTCACGTTTTTCAGTTGAGAGGTGTTCTCATTTCCACTGTTTTAGTGTGTCACATTTTTATGTAAACGTGCCCCTTTCCATACTTTTTAACTTTCGTATAATTTCTAAAATGCTTTTTTAAACTCGTTTTTCTTTTTAAAGCATTTCTATAGGTTAATTTTTTAATACGAGTATTAAGATTCATTCCCCTTTTTTTCAACTTATTATTCTAGTAAATTCCCTTTTTTTGTAAAACTATTTTTAATATTCTTCATTACCCTAAACCCCTATTTTCCCTGCATCCCTTGCAAGAGGTACTCTCTATTAAACTTTGAGAATTCCAATTTATATGCGAGTATTAATTCATTTAATTCCATTACTCCGAGTTTTATTACATTTATTTATCTAATATTTTTAATCTTTCTCTACACACTGCAAGGGATACTGTTATTTGTCTAGAATCACACTATCAATCAGTGTCCATTTGGAAAAATTGAGAGAGAATGATTTGGTTGGTTGATGTGTTTGCAGTTACATAAGTACGTACACTCTTGCCGTAAGCCAGGCCTTAGGGTATGCACTGCTTCAAACTACTATGCATTATGCATGTAGTGGTGTAACCACCTTCACACTTGTGCTTTAGGCCTACAATTCCCCAGTCACTATCTATATACTCCAGCAAACACAGTGTAACTGCTGTTGCAATTTCAAAAAGAGTTTTCAGTACCATGCAGTAATTCATTCATTAAAGTAAAAATCAACCAATTAAGAATTCACCCAGTGTCTTTACTTATATTACTGTAATCATTCAGTCAGTAAGCATGTACTCATGCAGTGCGCCAGGCTTTAGGGAATGGAATGATGTGCTATGTATTATGCATATAGTGGTGTAATAACCTTCACATTTGTGCTTCATACCAGGGGTCTCCAACTAGTAGCTCTGGAGCTACTGGTAGCTCACCAGCACCCTGAAAGTAGATCCCAGAGGTGAAGCTAAACCAAACCATTCTCAGAGATTCTGTGTATATTAAAGAAGCTGCTCATTTCACTACCCTTAAGAGTTACAGAAAGCCAAAGCAATGGCAGGGCCTGTTCATAACACTCAAACACAAACTGTGGTGGCGTATCAATTAATCAATTAGGGATGTATAGAGCTCTCTACTCACCTGTGAGGGTTTCCAGGCACTAGGGGAGTATGTGGAGGGGATTTGTGCAGCTTTGGTCATTCAAAAAGCAGGTAGGTGTTATGGTCTTCCTGAATCCTTTCAGTGTGGGGGTTCATCTGATGCTGAGGGGGAGTTCATTCCAGGTCTTGGCCATGATGTACGAGAAGGGTGTGCCTCCTGTCTGGTTATGTGAATACAGAGGATTTCGGGCATGGCCTGGTCAGCAGAGTGGAGGTTTCTTTTGTGGGTGTAGAAGGAGATTGAGATATTGGAGTCAAGTGTTGTGGAGGGCTTTCTAGGTGTGTGTGAGAAGCTTGAAGGTCACTGGTTTTTTGACGGGGAGCAAGCAGAGTGCTCGTTTATGCTGGATAATGTGGTCTTGTCGTGGGATGCTGAGGATGAGTCTGGCTGCGGTGTTCTGGACAGTCTGAAAGTTTGTGGGGTAGAGATTTGTTGAATCCGGCATAGAGGGCGTTCCCGTAGTCCAGCCTGCTGGTGAGGAGTGCTTGGGTGATGATCTTCCTTGATTCCTGGGGTGGGTCTATTTGAAGGTCTTGCTGAGTATGTGGAGGGTGTTGAAGCATGTGGAAGCTGCAGCGTTGGCCTATGGGTCTGTCACATGAAATATGTTTATGCACTTTAAATCTAAGTTGGGGAGACTTACTGTTGTGGTAATACCATTTGTGGCACACTGCATGTGATCATTTCAATTTGACTTGATTAGAAGCATTTAATATTGATTCGCGTTTTCATAGCATTCTGCTGATAACGTCATCTGGAATTTTAGGGGGGTTACTACTGGCAGCTGTGCTTAGGGTGGTAATAGTGTAATGATAATACATACCCCCAGCACAACCCCTGCACTTCACAAACACCATCACACTGCCGTAAACCCTAAACACTATCTCCAGCATGAATCTCTACAGGACATACCCACCACTGTACTATTCTAAACCCTAAAACACTATCCCCTACAGTAGACGAACACCACTGGACTATCCTAAACCCTAAAACCCTACCTTCAGTACGACCCCCTACTCTACACAAACACCAGTGTACTACCCTAAACGCTAAATGTACCATCAACACGACCCCCTACTCTAGACAAAGACCTATGCACTACCTTAAACCCTAAATCTATCCCCAGCACAACCCGTTCACTACACAAACACCACTACACTACCCTAAGCCTTAAAACACTACCCCTAACACTTATACAAACAGCACTTCATTTATTTATATAAATAGTAACTCATAGTTAGTGTTATAAAATCACTAATGCAAGTATACAGTTATCCCTACAGTTACTGATGCAATCGCTGAGTCATATCTATACTTCTTTATATTAAAGAAATCACCCCATAAAGATGTAAACTCACCCAAACAATTGTTATAACATCTAGTCTTAAGGTCATATACCTACTGAATCAACTATTCACACATCTTTGGAAAGCCACACATCACCTACCGAACCACACACACATTCATTCTCCCATACATATACTTAGTTAAGTAATTAATAAGTAATATAGACTTTCACATAGCTAGTAACCAACTGGTGCAGCAGTTTACAGAATGACTGCAAAGAATTAGAAATATTCACACAGTTTAGTCACTATTCAATATATTTAATAAGGCAGTATAAATTAGTATGAGACAGTATAAATTAGTCAAGTAAACAATCAATCACAGTGCTACCAACCCCTTTATCCAGATTTTTTTTATATCAACTCATTCTTTAATGCGGACTGTTCTATATATAATACATATTTAAATAACAAACCCAACCCCATTCACTGGATGCTGTCATCAGTGATGTCATAAGAGATGTCATATGAGATGTCATCAGTGATGTGATCAGTGATGTCACTAACCATGTTATGAATGATGTAATATATATATATATACGTAAAGAGCTGTGTATGAAGGGGCTGTATTTAGAAGAAAAGGAAAAGTCATGCAGGGTAACTTTTTTTCTCCTTGTAAATATGGAGGAGCCACCTGCGCAACCAGTACATCACAAAATGTGATGTATTGGTGGCGCAGAGAGATTGTTAATCTGCAGCAGAACTGTTTTCATTTCTCCTCATTTTTTTCATTCAAATATATGCTACAATGCGCAGCATACATTGTAGGAGAAAAATGCCATACCCAATTGTTTTTGTGCAGGAAGGTGTGTCTTCCTGCACAAAAAGAAACTCCATACGAGACAGATATTCTTGCACCATGGTGCAAGGGTGCCTGTATCAACAACCACATGCGTGCAGTTTAAGCAGCAGTGGGGAGGGAAGGACAGATTTCCAACATATGTATGTACATATGTTGCATCTCTGTCCTTTGGAAGTAGCTGAGTACGCTGTAGCTAAAGAGCTTGCAGTGTCATGGTACAACACTTCCTTATAGTTCTGCAGTTATACATTCATCATATATGACAAATGCATTCTTTAGTCAATTATGCAGTACGTATACATTTATGAAAACTTTCACACACTAGCATATACAATTAGCTCTTTTAAACGTTTTTTGTTTTTTTGAGGTTTTTTTTAAAAAGAAAAGAAAGTGAACAGGATGAACAAAACCATGATTTTTGAGGTAATTAAAAAAAGACTAGCATTGATGGTTATCAATTGCTCTGCAAACTAGGTCTACTCAATCGCAAAATTTGTCTGCAGGGCAAGATGGCCGCCGGTAAGCCGTAAGGGACGGTCGTACTCTCCCTCCTCTCCTCTCAAGTGAATTATGTGTGCTGATCCCTGTCTGCGCTGCATCTTGTAGCATACGAATCGGCAAAGCGGAATGGAGGTACAATAAGTGGACTAATTGGATAACTGACAAGGGATGCGTCGGCTTAACCTGAGAAAACCAAGGTTGAAGGCGCTTAGAAATATTGCCGGAGCATTAGCAGCAAGATTGTGATCAAGGTCAATATCATCCGCTGTGGTTACTGTTGGTGCAGTTCAATGCAAGCTATGGCTCCAAAATCTCAGCGAGTGGCAAAGGAGCTGAGAGATCTGCTGGGAAAAGAGAAGGAGCAAGAATGCGAGAATGCGGCACTTAGTGACCCCGGTGCCCCAGCGGATAACCTGAGGGCAAAGACCAGGAAGAAGACTCAGGTTCAGAAGGAGAGAGGCGAGAAAACGCTCGATAGTGCACTCCAGAAAGATAAAGAAAAAGAGAGGAAAGCAAAAGCGCTTCTGGCTAAGAAAAGCGTGAAGGAACGTGTGGCTGATGCGGAGCTTGGTAGAATAGTAGACGGGGTAAGAGACGGTTTTCCGTCAACCTTGCCTGCTCGAAGCCTTTTCTGCGGAACCAGCAATACTTCCCTGGAGGGCAGCCCAGGACCAGGCATCTCTCCCTCTGTCTCCCCTCGTCTACAACGTGAACGCGGAAGCAAAGCAGGCAGCGGCAGCGGCTCACGCATTCAGGGTGAGAAGTGCAGCGCGAGCGGCGAGCAATCGGCAGCAATAGAAACGGAGACGCAGACGCAGGCCATGGGATCAGCCTCAGAGGGCCAGAACATGGGCAGCGGGGAGAGGAGTAACCACGGTAGGGAAGTGCAAGTGAGGAGCTCGGCAGTGTCTCACCCTAAGCAATCACAACAGATACAGCAGGATGTTCGCCAGGATTCCCAAGCAGGACACACCCCAACTGAGATGGAGGTAAAGGGGCAACTCTGGCGGGACAGTGAGGATGTGATAAATATGGAACCTGTGAAAGAGAGAAAGGTTGGGGAGAGGGTCTCAATACTTAATGACCCAATGCCTACTGAACTAGCATCCCCTGGGGAAAGCACATTGAGTGGGCCTAGTAAGAAATTAGCAGAGGTGCTGGATGAGGACACGAATGCAGCTGAATCTCCCAGGACGATCACGGGCACAGAGGGGTCTATGCAAGAAGACGGGGGGGCTCGAAAGGAAGGCAAGGTGAATAATGGCGGGGAACTTGGCTTTGTTGAACTCGCTGTTCAAGGGTTAATTGTGCCGGGCTCACCTAGCGACGAGTGCTTTTTCTCAGTTAATGATGAGGATCAGGAGGATGAAGAGGATACTGACACAGATACAGACTCAGGGTCAAGTGGAGGCACGGGTTCAGGCTCAGACTCGGCCTCACTATCACTGGCGCAGCAAACTGGTAATTCTGAGCTAGAAACCTCAGAGGTTGCACGGTTAACGGCGCACAGGGCTATTGCACGTCGGAAAATGAATAGTGCCAAGGGGAGGTCGCATATAAGAGCACAAAACTCATTAAGTCCAGCACAGTTGGAAGTGGCAAAGAAGTTAGACTGGGATTATTCTGCCACATCGCAGGTCTATCGGGAAGGGGCCAAGTCTCATCAATCGGAGCAGTCGCAGAGTCAAAACTCTAATTTCGATTTGTTATTCGCAACTTTAAAACAGATGCAGAGTGAGGCAAGAGCTGAAGGGCGCAGAGCCAGACAGGCTAATAAAAAAATCCAGGGGTCCTTGCGAAAAGTCAACAAGCTATATGCAGATATGGCTGGAAGAGTGGCGGAGGTCGAGGAAAGAACTGGGAAGTTGGAGGATGTTGTTGCGAAGCTCCAGGAGGATAAACAGGAGCAGGGAAAGACAGCATCAGATGTCCTCTGGAAGCTAGAAGATTTTGAAAACAGGCAAAGGAGAAATAAAAAAGGGATCATAGCTGGCAAACCGAGGGCAATTTTGGTGTATGTCGGGAATTTCTTGGCAAGGGAAGAGATAATGAGCAAGGCGAAGCCGGATGCCAAAAGAGCTTACAAAGATGTGACATTTTTTGCCCGACCAGACTTCTGCCACACCACCGTTGAACGAAGGTGGCGGATGAGACAATTAATAACTCCTTTTAAAAATGTTGGGTGTGAAGCATATTTGATGTTCCCATCCCGTCTAAAAGTATGAGTTAATGGGCAGTTCAGGGTATTCTATTCTGAAGTTCTGGCCCAGGAGTACCTCGCCTCTCTCAAGGAGAGTAGGGGGCAGAAAAGTCTGACGATGGCTCTTGTGCAAGTTAACCAAAAGGGTTAGCGCAAGCCGGATAATCAAGGTGTTAAAAAGGCTTAATATCAGGGTTAGTGCACGAGAAAAGGGTGGCGTGAATGGCGAAGGGAGAGGGGGGAGACGTCCCGTGGCCCAGGCTGTCATATATAGGTCAGGATTGACCTATTTGCCAGTAAGGGGGGGAGGGGTTGCAAGGGTGGGGCGACTGGGGAGGGGGGGAGGGGAGAAGGGGGGCAGGGCACGACAGGTTAAAAAAAAACACGAGTGGAACAGGATGGGTGTGGGAATGGTTGGACATGTTTTGCATGATGGTAACTATGAAAACAGTAATAGTACAGCAGTCACACTTAGATGTAAATGTCATCGGGGAAGATAGCTCTTTTTGGTTTTATGGCTTTATTGGAGGTAATTCATTTAGTAGTATTTAATGGCTACTAGACTAATAACATGGAATGTCAGTGGCCTGAATGATCGCCAGAAAAGGCAAAAGATCGCAGTAACATTAAAGCAGATGAATGTGGACTTTATACTGTTGCAAGAAACTCACGTTATGGCCTCACAGGGGTATCTTCTGGATCAGCTATGTTTCCAGGTTTTAGTGTATTCGAAACAAGGCTCAAGGAATAGAGGGGTCGCTATCTTAGCTAAGAGCAGGAATGTGATTATTAGAAAGAAACTTGAAGATCAATGGGTTAGGTGGGCGTTAGTTGAGTGTTTTTGGAGGGAGAGTGGACTACCCTAGGGGTAATTTATGGTTCAACGGAGGACGATCCGGAGATTTTTGATTTTCTAGATGTGGAGCTAGCTGCATGGGCGCCTCGCGTTATTCTGGGGGGGGGGGCTTTAATATCAATGAGAGGAGAGGGGTTGGCCTAACGGCTAAGGCGCTCAACCTCGGACCTGGGGATCTGGGTTCGAGTCTCGGTAACGACGCCAAAAACCCCCTGTGATTCTGGGCAAATCCCTTAATCTCCCCGTGCCTAAAAAAAAAAAATTAAAGTGTGTCCTCATGTAACGTAACTGGTGCTATGTAAAGCGCTCTGATAACTGATTCGGTTCGGTTCTAGTTCGCGCTATATAAAACTCTGCAAAAAAAAAAAAAATGGAGCGGAAGGGCTGGGGGTAGGGTCATATGGGAAGTATCAGGGGAGGAAAAAAAGAGTGCATCGAGCACTGGGGGAGTTGGTAAGAAACAATATGCTCTCAGATGTATGGGGGAAAACTAGACCTGAAGATAAAGGATTTACGTACTACTCTGCCCCCCATCAGATCTGTGTGAGATTGGATGATTTCTTTACCTCCAATTCATTGATTTCTTGTGTTAAGATGGAGAGACATCCCCAAATACTTAGTGACCATAACCCTTTGATTTTAACTCTGGGTATACCAATAAGGGGTAGGAAGGAGAGGGTTTGGACTTTTGAAAGAGGGCTCCTGCAGGATCAAAAGTATATACAGCATATGACACAATGGATTAATGAGTTTTTTTAAATTAACTGGGGCAGTGCGGCTGCAGGTATAGTCTGGGACGCTTTCAAGGCGGGAGTGCGCGGGGAAACCTTGAGTTTTAATACTTTTAAATGTAATCAGGAGCTGGCTAGGAATCGAGATCTGGCTAGGGCAGTACTGGATGTGGAGGAGGAGCTTCATCACTGTGTCTCAACAGGGGCTACATTGGATCAAGTTCTCTTAAAGTTAGCGAAGGCAAAAATGGAGGTGGAAGAGGACATTGCAAATAAGGCAGCGAAGATCTACTTGACTAAAAGGGAGAGATGCCATGAGTTTAGTGAAACAGTTGGGCGAACTTTAGCCATATGTTCAAGGCAAAAGGCAGCTTCAGGTAAGTTAAGGAAAATCAGGGATCCAGCAGACTGCAGACTGATGCGGTTAAAATACGAGAGGTATTCAGGAAATTTTATGCCGCACTGTATGACGACCAGCAGGATCGAGACCCGGAGGAAATAGGGGCATACTTAGAGGACATTCCAGTGGTGCGACTGACGGAGGCAGAGTCGGGAGCACTGGATGATTTGTTAGATCTAGAAGAGACTAAAATCGCTATATCAAATCTCCCTTCTGGAAAGGCTTCAGGCTCTGACCAAATCCCAATGGAATTTTATAAAGCATTCTGGGATGTTCTCTGCGAGGATATGGTTACAACGATGCAGAAGGCGCAGGCGGGGGTCTCTATTCCAGGATCATGGGGAGGCGCTGACATAGTGATTATTTTAAAAAAGGGGAAACCAGCCACCGAACCCGGTTCATACAGGCCAATTACGTTAATGAACTCCGATACTAAAAAATTCTCCAAGATACTAGAAACAAGATTTGCCCAAATTATAGGTTCCCTTGTGAGTAGCAACCAACACGGCTTCATCCCAGGTAGGGGCACGACTCACCACACACGTAAGGTTATCACGTTATTTTATGCCATGGAGGTCGCAGGAGACCCGATGGCAGTAATGTTATTAGATGCGGAAAAAGCCTTTGATCGGGTCTCCTGGGATTATCTGTGACATATTTTAAGAAGAGCAGGCTTTAGTAGCGGGTACATAAAGGCAATTCAAGCACTATATTTGGAGCCGAGGGCTGTGATTCGGATCAATGCTGGTTTAACCAGTTCTCTTCAAATAAGGAGAGGTACAAGGCAGGGCTGTCCATGCTCCCCGCTATTATTTGCGATGTACATGGATCCGTTGATTCGAAGAATAGAGATGTGTGAGGCGATTCCCCCTCTGCAAACGCGTTTGGGACAATGTAAGCTGCTCGCATATGCCGATGACGTGGCAGTGATGACACCTAACCCCACAGAGGCTATATCGCAGGTTGAGATGGAGGCTGCGAGATTCGGACAGGTCTCAGGATATGCACTGAACACTAGTAAGACGCAGATAATAATAAATCATCATGTGGATTGCTCTGATCACCAAGTGGTGCAGGCTGGAGTGTATCTGGGGGTAACCATCACCTCGGAGTTAGGCACCCTGGTGGAGAAAAATATATCACCAATTCTGGCTAAAGTAAGGAAGGACTTGGATAGGTTAGAGAATCTGCACCTTTCAATCGCGGGACGCACTAATATAGTAAAAATGATGATTTTACCGAAGTTTCTATATATCTTTAGAGCAATTCCTCTGTTGTTCGAATCCAAATGGTTTAAGGGATGTGAGCACATGATCAACAGGTTTATTCGGGCTAAGGGAAAGACAAGGAGAGCTCTTAGGTATATGGCACTGCCTCGGGATAGGGGTGGATGGTCGCTACAGGATTTGAAGTTTTATTATTGGGCAGCGGCATTACAAAATATGGCAGGTCTTATAGGGGAGGCAGAGGGCCAGGATGAGTTTGGCATGTTGGCAATACATGGTTTGGCTATGGGGGCAGAAGCAGAGAACTTGTTCTTGAAGCACACTGATTTTAGCTACTTCAAAAGGACACGATTTAAGACGATCCTGGCTGCATATAGTATTTGGAAGGCGTTCGCGAAAAGTTTCGGATTGGGGAAATACAATGCTTATACTAGGATGAATGCGAACCCTACTTTACCCTCAGATATTTTTACGGGTACAGTCTTTGGAGAATGGGGGAGAAAGGGGATAAGGATGATTGGCGATGTTAGGAGTACACAAGGAATGCTGCAATTTTCAGAATTACGGATAAAGTATGGACTAGAAACAAGGCATTTCTTTAAATTTTTGCAAGTAAGAAGTTACATTGAAACAAAGAGGGGGGATCGATAGGCTTCAGCAAAACCCCAATTATGGAGGTTATACAAGTAGGTGTGGATTGTACAATCAGGAGGCTTTATTCTGAGTTAATAAATGTGAAGCAGGATGATATGGATAGAATGGCGGGGAAATGGGCGACCAAGCTCGAAGTTGGTGAAGAGTGCTTCCATATTTCATTAGAGCCTGGGGGGGAGTATTCTATGCTCTGCATCTCTCCAGGCGCAACACTACAAAACAGTCTATCACCTATACTATACCCCTGCGAGAATTGCACAATGGGGAGGGACTTCAGGAATTAGTTGCCCTAGATGTGGAAGTGTAGAGGCTGATTTAGCACATATCTTTGCGACATGTACACATTTGCAATCAACCCAAAAGGATATTGAAAGATTTCTGTGTAGGGTGTTAGGGGGTGAGATGACTCTGACCCCTTCGATAATCCTCCTTGGGGTTAATAACAATGATAGGTATATGAAGGGGGGATATTTTATATTTGTCGCAATGGCAGTGCTGAGGCTATGTATAGCTTCAGTCTGGTTAAATCCTATACCTCCAACATATCATCAGATATATAACTGTCGATATATAACTTAGAGACTGCAATCTATGCTAGAAGGGGGAAAAAAGGGAGAAAGCTAGGGGAGCAAATTTGGGACCCAATTAGGCAATGGAAAGAAGAACTCAGTGCCTAGACTGGGGTTTAGTTTGATGGTCTTTGTGTTCTTTTTCTTTACTCCCTCTCCTCCTGGTTTCTCTACCTACTTTTTTTTTTCCTTTTTCTCCTCTGTTTTGTTCTTCTTTTTCTTTTCTTTTTTTAATTACAGGTTGTTTTGAGGAAAGCCTCAATTGACATCTTGCCCTTCATGTCTTTATTTAATGTAACAAGATAGTGATGTAGAGCGTGACTAATGTAACCAATTAGCGCAAAACATGTCTTTCTGTGCAATATTTTCTTTATATATGTCGTGTCCTGCTCATGTTCCAACAAAAAATGGGATAAAACACTTAATAAAAATATTTTTTTTTTAAAAAGCAAACTAGGTCTACTGATTGCTCCCCATAACAAATTAAACGAAAGCACTTCACGCAGTGCATTCTAACGTTCACAAATTGGGGACGTATGTCTGGTGGCGATGTTGAAGGTGATGCCACAGAGGTACTTCGTATTGCGGTGGTGGAGGTGCATTTTGGTGCAGTCTTCTACATTCTTTGTGAGCATAGTTCACAGGATGCTGGGATTGGAAGTTCTTGCGCATACTAGCAGTGCCACAGGAGTATTTCTTGTTTGGATCTCATCTGGACAGCACTGCCTGGCAAATCTTGCATGTTACTTTGGTGGCATTACATTTCTTTTGTCCCTCTGGAAAAGTAAAACATTTCCATACGATGGATGTGTATCTTTTGGGAGGGTGAGGTTTTGGTAGAAATTGTTCAGTAACAAAATCATCAGAATCAGATGATTCTTGCAGTGGTGTAGCCATTTTCGAATCCAAAAAAGAGGTTCAGGTTTCCAATGACGAAAAGGTGAGGTTTTTCTCAGAACAGGTCTTCTCTTAAGGAAGGTCTAAGAAGAGTGATTATAATGGGTGGGGTTCTTCAATAGTTAGAACAGTAAGTGTTATAAACCAATGAAATCTCTTTTTTTTGGACACATGGAATCCGCGTAGGGTGCGTACATGCAGCACGCATCTAGCGCGACTTCTCTAAGTTGCATTTAAAAGTAATATAAGTTTAATAAAACTAAAAGAATATCATTTTTTTATATTAAATACATATATATATATATCTTTTTTCATACCGAATAATTTCGCGGAAGTCGTGCGCCCACCACGTTGAACACGTACCTGACATCATGCAGAAACGCGCGTGAGCGGTGTGGCGTGATACGTATATGTTGCATATGCGCTTGAAGTCACGTACGGGTCGCATAGCAATCGCGCATGAAAATACGGACCTATCTCACACCCTACGTGCATCCTACAGAACAATTGTAAAATGGTGGCTACGTTCTGTGCAGAAATCTAGAGAGGTGTGCTATGGGTCCGGGACTGCTCAAAAAATAAAAAAAATAAAAAAGAAAATATAAACATATTTTCATAAATATATATATTACATTTTTTAAAACAAATATATTAAAAATGTGTAATGTAATCTAAAAAAAGATATCTAAAAATAAATATATTTGAAAAAAAATTGTAAATCAGTATCAAATAAATAAATATAACAATCAATAGATTTAAAAATTGTTATTAAATAAATCTTTCAAAATCACTGAAAGAACCTTGGGTTTCACACAGGTTATACTTTGGAATTATCATTTAAAAAACCTTTGAAATTCACTGAAAAAACCATAGGTTTCAAGCAGGTTATAGTTAGGAATTAGCATTTAAAAAACCTTTGAAATTCACTGAAAAAACCATAGGTTTCAAGCAGGTTATAGTTAGGAATTATCATTGAAAAAAACTTAGAAATTCACTGAAAAAACCATTGGTTTCATGGGTGTTGTTGTAGTTAGCGGGACATTTCACTTGTACAAAACAATCGAAATTCCTCCGTTATAGTTAGTTGTACTAACTGTAACTCTCACGTCCGCAATCCACTGGTGATGATGTCATATATTACATCATTCATGACATGGTCAGTGACATCACTGATGACATCTCAAATTACATCACTGATGATATCACTGATGACATCATCCACGTGACAATCAGATACACCTCATCATACACTACTATAATATTTCATCACTCACTGTAAAATACAGAGTATCATATTTGAATCCATTGACACACCAATACAAGTATCTAAAAACCTACTCAGTGATTCCTAGATCTACACACACATCTAATCAATTACCTATAGAATCACTCATACATGCTGTCAATGATCAATAGAACACTATCAAATATACTTATACACCTATATCAACGTTGCACACCAGCACACATCCTATTCAGTTATGCAGTTATCTTACTCACTTTTGCAAAGAATGTATCATATTTACATTTACTCAGCTACACATTTATACAAATAGCACTTTATTTATTCATATAGATAGTAACTCATTCTTAGTGTGTTATGAAATTACTATTACAAGTATACATTTATCTATACAGTCACTCATGCAATCAATGAGTTTTATGTATACTTATTTATATACAACAAATGTCACATACACTGCCTTTTATTATTCTAGTTTGTTGGACATGTACCATTGAGAAATATATTTGCTCATCAGCACACTCATAAACATATTCACTCACCCAAACAACTATTACACCATGTAGTCTTAACATCATATACCTACTGAATCAACTATTGACACATCTTTGGGCAGTCATACACCCCCCACCGAACCACACGCACATTCACTCTCCCATATAAATATTCAGTTAACTAATCAATAACTACTATAGACTTTCACGTAGCTAGTAACCAACTGGTGCAGCAGTTTACACAACAACTGACAAAAGAATACATATATTTACACAGTTAAGTCACTATCCAATAGATTTAGCGAGACACTATACATTAGTCAATTAAACAGTCAATCACACTGCTACTAAATCCTCTATCCAGATATTTATATATCCACTGATTCTTCAATGCAGATTGGTGTATATATAAAACATATTTAAATAACAAATCAAACCACATTATATATATATATATATATATATATATATATATATATATATATATATATATATTACCTACTGGCGACAGCCAGTAGGTATATATAGTTAGAATTGTTTTATATAGGGAAATCGCAACATTCTATTGGGAATAACTTTGGCGCCGGTTGAGGAATCTTCCTGAAATTTTCCTTAACTTTGCCTCGCGGCGCTCCGCTCCTTCCCTGAAAGTTTGGGGGGGATTCGTCAAGCGGGGGCCGAAATAAAAGGGGGGTCCCAAAACGTGTTTTCCCCATGTTAATTTCCATAGGGCGGTTGGACTCACTTTTAGCCCGAATTCAGTTAACTAATCAATAACTACTATAGACTTTCACGTAGCTAGTAACCAACTGGTGCAGCAGTTTACACAACAACTGACAAAAGAATACATATATTTACACAGTTAAGTCACTATCCAATAGATTTAGCGAGACACTATACATTAGTCAATTAAACAGTCAATCACACTGCTACTAAATCCTCTATCCAGATATTTATATATCCACTGATTCTTCAATGCAGATTGGTGTATATATAAAACATATTTAAATAACAAATCAAACCACATTATATATATATATATATATATATATATATATATATATATATATATTACCTACTGGCGACAGCCAGTAGGTATATATAGTTAGAATTGTTTTATATAGGGAAATCGCAACATTCTATTGGGAATAACTTTGGCGCCGGTTGAGGAATCTTCCTGAAATTTTCCTTAACTTTGCCTCGCGGCGCTCCGCTCCTTCCCTGAAAGTTTGGGGGGGATTCGTCAAGCGGGGGCCGAAATAAAAGGGGGGTCCCAAAACGTGTTTTCCCCATGTTAATTTCCATAGGGCGGTTGGACTCACTTTTAGCCCGAACGGCTGAATGGTTTTCCACCAAACTTGGCAAAATTGCAGGGACTGGTAGCCCGATGTGCCTTTGCTATGTCTCAAGATATGTGCTCCAGTGGTTTTTACGAACATTAACTTTGAAAAAATATATATTGGGCTACATTGGGCTATATATATGTTAGAGCCCAAATGTAGCCCAATGTAGCCCAAAGATGGCCACCAGAGACAAAAAAAAACAAATGTAGCCCAAATATCAGCCAGATGTAGCCCAACTATAGCCCAATGACAGAATGTCCCAGAGTGTTCTAAAGAACAACTAGAGCGCTAACAGTCTTACTTATGACAAAAGTATGGCACACCTGAAGTCATCTTGATTGCAATAAAGTGTTAACACTTAAAACATTTAATTTGCAAAGGAACCAAATGAGGGGGTTCATTTTGCCATAGAAATTATGATTAGTGCTGAAGAAAGAAAAATTAGGGCACATTTTGAGTGACTTCCCAAATCCTCTTATATTTCATTAAAAAAATTCTGATAAGCAGTCTCCCAAGATGGCCACCAGAGACAAAAGAGCCCAAATGCAGCCCAAATATCAGCCAGATGTAGCCCAACTATAGCCCAATGACAGAATGTCCCAGAGTGTTCTAAAGAACAACTAGAACGCTAACAGTCTTACTTATGACAAAAGTATGGCACACCTGAAGTCCTCTTGATTGGAATAAAGTGGTAACACATAATACATTTAATTTGGAAAGGAACAAAATGAGGGGTTTCATTTTGCCATAGAAATTTTATATATATATATATTCACTGAAAAAACCATAGGTTACACACCAGTTATAGTTAGGAATTAGCATTTAAAAAACCTTTGAAATTCACTGAAAAAACTATAGGTTTCACACCAGTTATAGTTAGCTGGAAATTTTACTCGCATAAAACCATTGAAATTCCCACGTTATAGTTAGTTGGACTCACTATAACTTGCACGTCTGCAATGCACTGCTGATGACGTCACATATTACATCACTCATGCATATATTTAAATATTTAAACATTACTCGCTAATATATGTATTTACTAAGATACACTTAATAAGCCAGTTAACCAATCAATTTTTTTTTTTTAAAACACTGAAAAAACCATAGGTTTCAGGCCTTATATAGTTAGGAATTAGCATTTAAAAAAACCTTTGAAATTCACTAAAAAAACCATAGGTTTCAGGCCTTATATAGTTAGGAATTAGCATTTAAAAAAAACCTTTGAAATTCACTGAAAAAACCATAGGTTTCAGGCCTTATATAGTTAGGAATTAGCATTTAAAAAACCTTTGAATTTCACTGAAAAAACCATAGGTTTCAGTCCTTATATAGTTAGGAGTTAGCATTTAAAAAAACCTTTGAAATTCACTGAAAAAACCATAGGTTTCAGGAGTTATATAGTTAGGAATTAGTTTTTAAAAAACCTTTGAAATTCACTCAAAAAACTATAAGTTTTAGTGGTGTTATAGTTAGCTGGACATTTTACTCTTACAAAACCAATGAAATTGCTCCTATATAGTTAGTTGTACTAACTATATTTCGCGCACCCGCAATCCACTGCTGATGATGTCACATATTAGATCATTCATGACATGGTCAGTGACATCACTGATGACATCTCAAATGACATCACTGAAGACATCACTGATGACATCATCCACGTGACAATCACATACACCTTTTCATACACTATTACAATTTTTCATCACTGTTTGTAAAATACAGAGTATCATATTTAAATCCATTGTCACAGCAATACAAGTATCTAAAAATCCACTCAGTGATTCATAGATGTATACACACATCTAATCACTTACCTATGGATTCACTCATACATGCTGTCAATGAACAATAGAACACTATCAAAAATACTTATATATCTATATCGACATTAAACAGCACACATCCTATTCACATATGAAGTCATCCTACTCACTCATGCAAACAATGGATCATACTTACATATTTACTTAGCAAAACACTTATACAAACACTACTTCTTCTATTCATTTAGATAGTAAGTCATACTTAGAGAATTATAAAATCATTATTACAAGTATATAGTTATCCATACAGTCACTCACACAATCATTGTGTCTTATGTAAACTTATTTATATACAACAACTGACACATACACTGCCTTTTATTTTTCTAGTTTGTTGGACCTGTACCTTTGAGAAATATATTTGCTCATCACCACACCCATAAAGAGATTCCCTCACCCAAACTGTTAGAACATGTAGTTTTAACTTCATATATCTACTGAATCAACTATTCACACATCTTTGGACAGTCACACCCCCCCCACCGAACCACACACACTTTCACACTTCCATACAAATACTCAGTTAACTAATCAATAACTAATATAGACTTTCACATAGCTAGTAACCAACTGTAGAATCAGTTTACACAACAACTGACAAAGTGATACAGATATTCACACAGTTTAGTCACTATCCACTATATTTAGTGAGACATTATAAATTGGTCAAGTAAACAGTCAATTACACTGCTACTAAATCCTCCATCCAAATATTTATTTATATATATCCACTCATTCTTCAATGAAAATTGCTATATATATAATGCATATTTAAATAACGAAGCAAACCACATTCACTGGATGATGTCATCAGTGATGTCATCAGTGATGTCATTTGAGATGTCATCAGTGATGTCACTGACCATGTCATGAATTATCTAATATGTGACATCATCAGCAGTGGATTGCGGGTGCGTGAAATATAGTTAGTACAACTAACTATATAGGAGCAATTTCATTGGTTTTGTATGAGTAAAATGTCCAGCTAACTATAACACCACTAAAACTTATAGTTTTTTGAGTGAATTTCAAAGGTTTTTTAAAAACTAATTCCTAACTATATACCTCCTGAAACCTATGGTTTTTTCAGTGAATATATATATATATATAATTTAAACAGCCTTCCACACTTGCACGGAAAGGAATCCAGGACTCACAGGAGTGCAGAGGCGTAGCTAGAGCTTGGGGCGCCCGGGTCTATCCCTCAGATTACTGCCCCTTTGCTGGGGAAAAAGGACGGCGAGCACTTGAAAGAGGTCCGAGAGACACGTAGTATCGCCGCTAATAGTTACCTCGATCATGCAAGTTACATACACATGCATGACACGGTCCAAGGCTACACAGTTGAATACACCGGTGACTAGCAGTGACTGGCAGTACAAAAGAGGACACACAGACTGCATGATCTATCTGGGGACTCAGAAAAACTGCATGTGCCATCGATCAAAGAGCTGCGTGAACAATTGCCTGGTAATCCGATCAGCACAATGCAAACATGCACATACATGACACTGTTCAGGGATCCATCATCTACAGCTGACATTAAATGACCTTTCATCATGGTCCCCCCATTAAAGCAGTACACTTTGTGATCTGCATGGTACATGTTCTTTGCAGCAGGCACAATAACCCCCTGTGCTACCTTTCCAGGAGTCAACCCTTCCACTAACCAAAACTCCATCGCTCTCTAGGAAGAACATTAATCACCGAAGTTATCACGACCTTTTTATTGTTGCTGAAAATTGCTTTAGGCCAGAAAGGAGGCAGCAAGTTTTTTTAAACCATAATATACGTGCAAACACTACGCACCCATTCGAAATAGGTAACCAGTGCGTTCACACCGTTCGCACCGCCCTAACCTGCTCAAGGTTCATGTGACCTCAGTGACAGAGTCACAGTGACTGGTTCACTATTTCTCTAGGGTGTGCTGCTTCATAGGCCTGCCTGCAAGACTGGAGATGAACTTCAGTATGGATTGTGGTGGACAGGCCTTCAAGGTAAACCCACAATTGACACCACTAGGGTACACCTGCTTGTGCTAAGACATCAAGCCTTCTAAGGTCTAGTGGGGTTTTCTAAGATCTAGCATGGGAATATACTCCTTCAGTAGAGTGGTCTGGTGGACTGGTCATGAAGGCTAAACCTGGTTCCCCAGTTCCAAATTTGACAGCTCTGGCCATAGTGCCACATCTTCTCCCCCACTGAGCACCATACTGCCCCACTGAGAGAAACTCGCACTGCCTTCAGCTACAACCTAATTGTGCCCGCTATAAACACTGGGATGTGGCGCAATTCAAATTATGCACTTGATAAGAGAAATATGCTGCCTAAAAAAAAAGTAAAAGCAAGATTAAGTAAAGCATGTGAAATGTAAGCAGAAACAACATGGTTACCTTAATGATCTCTCACTCACTATTCAGAAATCAGCGAGTGGTTTTACCTGAAAAGTTAAGGACATGACTACAGGGGCCTGAAGGGAACCATTTCAATGTCCATTGCTTATATCAACGAGGTATTGCAATACATCAAGGAATGGTGCACTTCCTCATCTGGGGACATCAATGCTGTTCAAAGAAAGACGAGAAAACAAAAGTAGCGATTCACTGGGAAACTCTGTAAAGTGAGGCTGATGTATTTGGATTTGAATAAAACCAATCTGGCCGCTTTGCAAACACTCTGTCTTGATTTATTTAGTTATGTATATATTTTTCATATTTAAAACCTTCGTTTTCTCTCCATCCCGCTGCACTTTGGAATAGAAACATGCCAGAAAAAGGGCATTTTCTGCACGACTATTTTTCTTTTTGGGATCCATTTCACAGGGAAGCAACTAAATGAAAGGAGGAAAGAGAGGTTGTGAACCGTTTCTTGCAAGACAGAAAGAGAGGGAATAATAGAAAGGGGGGGCAGCTACCAGCTCAAACAAGCATTTGCCATGCAATTGGTCTCGCATTTACGCCAGTTTGAGCTATTGACATTGCTAATAACAATGCCTTTTATTTTTGTTTTCGTTTATAAAAGATAAATAAAAGGCATTGTCATTTACAATGCCAAAAGCGAGACCTATTGCATTGCAAATGTATTTTTTTTGCTTCACTGCCCTGTATTATTACAGCGTCTAGTGCCTTTGGCTAAGCGCTGCTTTGTTTGTTCTGGTGACCCCCCAACCTCGTGCCAAAACCACTATGTCCTTCCCACTTCCTCTTCTTAAAGTGGATACTTCTGAGCGCTGCAACTATTGTCAGTGGTTTCAAATGTGCCGACATCCCAGGAAGATGTAAGTTTTCACCTTATTTAATGATCTGTCGCAGTTTTAAAGCGCTCTGACGCCTTTGGGCAATATCCGCCATATATACAATTAATTGAATGAGTAATTAAAGGGTCTCTTTTCAGACCCAAAGGCTTGGCATCGGGGTGTGCTAACCCCTTCGCTACTGTTAGTGGGGGCACTGGGGCTTCTCAGACCCCAGGTGCCCCCTGCACTAATATCAGGCACTCTGCCCCCGGTTTTCAGCTCCGCCCCTCGCTCTGTGGCTATCACATTTAAATTTAATTTGTCTCTCTGTCTGCTCTCCAGTGTACACCCCCCTTCATCTCCTCCCCACCCCCCCCACCCGAACCTTAAATACAAGCAGCTATCTGCGGCCAGAATAGGCTGTACATCGGGGTGTGCCTGCACCCAGGCCAGGGGCACCAGGTCACATCCGTGACTCGAGCGGCTCCCGTTAATGCTTTTAAGTAAACTTGCACCAAGGTGTAGTCTGTGTGGTCCAGGCAGTAGAGCACTTGCACAACAGCACTGTTGACTTCCTGTCGGGCAACCTTACCTGAGATATTAATTACAAGCAGTCCCCCAGAGAGCTGCCTCCCCAACGGATGAGCTCATCTCCCTCTGTCAGAAGGGGGGGGTTCATTAATTCTGGTGGTGGGAGGGGGGGGAGTCTCCCCCGGATGAGAGTGTGAAACTGCTCCGGGCTGCCAGGAAAGGCAAAAAATGCTTTTTTTTATTGGACTGGTACTCATTTTGCTAGGGCAAGAGGCGGCCTTCTCGATCCGTTTCTGTAAAACTGGAAATGTCCAGTGGCTGCATGTCCTTTCGCCAAGGACGCCAGTGCCCTGTGTTGAAGATGCCGCACCAATGGGCATTAGGCTTCTTCTGAGCTTGGGTAGGGTGTGTGTCATGTGGCACGGGCAGCACAGACAGTACTGTGCAGTAGAAAGCCGAGCCTTACGTGAATGCCTTTGTCCGCCCCCAAATGAGTGCCTCCTGGGGCGGACCGCCCCCACCGCACCCCCCTAGCTATGCCACTGTTGGGGTGCTTGTTCAAAATTTATTCCACGAGAGATAACACCTCACCAATGCGTTTCGCTAAAAGCTTGTTCACGGTTTTGGCAAAAACTTTATTACACTCTCATTATATTGACATGTTCTTTGGTAAACAAAACAAAAATAGGACTGTTGCTGAAAAGTAAATTTCATAGTCACAAACAGGCGCCGTTTTAAACTGGTTTATTGGGGATAAATGTCACCCTTAGAATGTTCTAAACAATGAACCAATTATTAAATAGATTTCGTTCTTGCACACAACATCATCTGTATTTATATATGTTGTTAAATCGATTTTGATGAGTGGCATGTGGATCTAACAAGTCTTGCCTAAGTGGGCAAACCCAAGATGCATGTATGCAATGCCATACTTTTATCTTTAAATTCATATTTAAGTGAGATAAGTATCACAGTTAATATTACAATTCAATATTGCAACTCAAAATGGTTCTTTATATAAATAGAATTCATAAATAGATAAATTAAACAATCTTGCCCAAGTGGGCTACACTGTAATGCATTGACCCTAATGCCTCCACACATAATCTTACTGTAAACCATATTAGGTGATGGCATTTACTCATTAATATCATACATCAACATTTAAAGTAATAAACAAAATTGTGAATCCACAACACCACATAAAGTTTCAAGGCGCCTTCCATTCGTAGTACTTGTCAACATCATTCTCAAAAGTTCAATAAACAATGTCAATAATATGGGAGTAACTAAAAGAAAAAGAAAAAAGAGGGAAACAATTTGTTTACTTTTTTTTCCTCTTAGAAATCCATAAAATGCCGAAATCTCCACAATATCCACTAAAAATGTACTATTATATCTCAGAAACTTCAGGAATAAACAAATAAAGTACCAACTTCACACATTTACTCAAATTATAAGTGTACAGCCATCTCCTCACTTGAATTGAGTCCCATAGGTATCATGGAGTCAAAATCAATTATAAATCTAGACTCCATGCGCCTCAACTGGCGCTCTCTGACACTTCCCCTTGCTTGATGTGCGGTGGCGTATATTACTACAAAAGATAACAGTTACTCATTTTGTGCCTTGAAAAAGTGGTGTGACACTGGATACTGTATATCATTGTAGATGTACGTAGATGTTCCATGACTCGTTTTTTTGCTCTGTGGACTGTACTGCCTATATAAAATTTACCACAAGAACAGATTAGGAAATAAATACAATATTCTGTTTCACATGTAAAGGTACCCCTAATAACAAACTCTCTTTTGGTATTGGGTAATGTCAAGATTTTACAGCCACTGCTATTGGCACATGCTTTGCAGTGTTTACATGTTCTGAAACCAGCGTAGTTTTTCACCCTGCCTCTATCTATAAACAATATGGCATTGTTGCATAATTCATCTTTTAATGATATGTTTCTACGAAATGTTATTTGTGGTGTAACATTCAAATATTTTTGTAGAATAGCATCACTACGGCGAATATGCCAACTCCGATCAAACAATTTCCTTATCTTAAAAGCACTATTGGAAAAGGTAGTAATAAATCCTACATTATCACTCTGTTCATCAGTTATAGGTCGAGGTTGAAATAAATCAGATCTTTGAAGTGCATCTACTTTTGATATTGTTTGTTTGATGGTTTTATAACTATAGCCTCGTTCCTTAAACCGATATCTCATTATTGACTTTTCATTTTCATATTCTTACTGAGTACTACAATTGCGCTTGGCTCTTAGTAGCTCTCCATACAGAATGCTTTGTATTAAGCTTGATGGATATGCGCTGTATGCCATCAGGAGACTATTGCCGGCCTTTTTCTTTCTATGTAGTTTGGTGATTAGTGCTCTGTCTTTTACTTGTACTTCAACATCCAGAAGCACTATCTTTGTTTTACTCTTGTGCGAGGTAAAATGCAGATTCTTATCATTGATGTTAAGCCTATCTATAAATAGATTAACAGATGACTCGTCCCCTCTCTAAATTAGGAAGATGTCATCTATAAACCTCGCCCATGTCACAATATTGTCACCTTGCATCTCACAACTTTGGGACACCTGCTCCTCCCACCAGCCCATGAACAAATTAGCATAGCTGGGGCGAAGCAGGTGACCATTGCTGTTCCTTGTATCTGTTTAAAGATGCTATTATTGAAAAGAAAGTAGTTATTAGTCAAGCAATATCTAATTATCTCCAACAGCATTTCTTTGTGCAAAAGTAGTGAGATAGGTCTAGCCCTCAAAAAATGTCTCACGGTCTGGAGCAGCAGGTCATGTGGGATACTGGTGCAGAGGCTGGTCACTTCAAGCGTCACCAGCAAAAAATCATCCTCCTCCACTACACCATCATTAAGTTTCAAAAAATGAGTTGTATCCTTCAAAAAAGTGGTATATATATATAAATATATATATTTGTGTGTTTGTGTGTGAGACCACTGTTGATGCATTTGCTGCAGTGCTTTGCCTGTTGTGCATCAACATTGGAGCCCAATCCAGGAGAACCATGCCTCAATTAATATTCAACAAAGATCCCTGGAAGGAAGGAGACAAATAGCACTCAAGACAAGTGACAAGAAATGTGTTTTGAACAGGAAAGTGAACAAGACCAATTTCGAGTTGAACATATTGCAGTTATTTTTTTCTGTTACTTTTATTACTACTGAAAGGATAAATAAGTGCACCTTTCAGGGATCCTTGTGGAATATGTGTGTGCATGATTGTGTGCATGCTTGTGTGTACATTACACAGTGCTGGTTGTCCCTGTGTAGTTATGGTTAGGTCAGAGTCTCCATGGGAATTGTTTTTTTAGCTTTGCTAACATAATAACTTTAGCACCATTTGACCAATTTGCATAACACTTTCAAGAAAAATTATGTGTCCACCTCACTCCTTATTGTTAGGTTTTATCCTGATCCATCTGGAGAGGGTCTAAGAAAAAGTGGAATTTCCTATGTTAATTCCTATGTTAATTCTCTTAGATACAGAAAAAAGGCTCAACGTAATTACACTAAATTGGTCAAAATGTTAGAACTTTACTCTGATAGCAAGGTTTTTCTCATTTGGTGAAAATGTGTTCAGCCTTTTTTGAGAAATTAGCATTTAAATATGTGCCTGGTTGGGCATGAAAGGGTTACAAAGTAGGGAATGCCAGGACTGTTAGTGCCCATATATACTCTTAATGGTCAGTTTAAAGGGGACAAGCAGATCCTGATTGGCTGGTCACAACATGGTTGCTACAACTTAAAAATGAAATTAAAAATATCTAAGGGGTCAAGGTGAGCATGCTCCAACCCCCTAGATCATGTGTGGGGTGTTCATTTGATTGGCTGGTCACAACATGGGCAGCATGTAATGGCAGCTATTACAGAACTCAGGGATATGGCCCTCAGTGGAACGAAGGGCATTGAATTCCAGGTTTTGAAGGCCGTAAAAAGGAGCACATATACAGGGCGGTAACAGATTTAATTTGTTGGTGGTACCGAGCTAATTTTAGGAATTCTGGTAAGTTCTCAGGTGCAACATGCTGACCAGCTGCTGCGATTTGATGAGCATTCGAATTTAAATCTTTTCTTGAGGAGGAGGCTGAAGTAAATGATCATAGAGAGTTTAATGCAGGCATGAAATCGGCAGGTTAAAAATGTGTTGGGAGAAATGAGTTTTTAGTAATTTCAGATATAATATTATTTTAAAGGAGTTATAAATAGTTAAAGAGAGAGACTTCTGCATCTGTACAGCCTCTCCTTAATTTAAAAACAGCAACATTTGGCAGATAAATATATATTCACTGACAAGAACAAAGGTTACAGTAACGTTATAGGTGTCTGTTGCAATGAGACACAAACTACCATTGATAATCATAAAGAATGCTGAATTGCACCAGTAATAATTCCCTAAACTAACCATATCTTGTGTACCCATTATGCACTGATTATGTCCTCGCATATTTTATTACTCATGACTTGTTTAAATTACATCACTGATTACCTTTAAATAAAAACATTGTTGAAATTTCTGAGATCAATCAATGATTATGACAGTGGCTACATGTCAATGTCCACAACATTTGGCTGGAAGCAGGTGGGTTTAGCCCTAAACCCACCTGCAGACAGCCACTCCGCTGCACGAGGCTGAAGGCAATACCACAATCAAAATCATGTTTTACTCCATTACTGGGTGAGTGTTCTTTGGGGGTCCCCATATGGGCCTGGGAATCAGGGTAGACTCACCCTATTATGCCCATTTTTTTTCTAACACAGTTCTTGAAAGTTCTAAATTATTGCCAAATTTGGCGTAGTTCTATTCAACCAAATTTCTGGGAGGGGAGAGCAACAAATCCTATCTGTGCAAAGCTTTACAGGTTAAACCCAAATCAGAGGAAGATGCATTTGTTTTTGTAAAGTTTTATGCAGATTCATCAAATGATGCATTGATGTAGCTAGCTCTACACATTAACTATCATAAGTGTGTACTGCCTTAAAGGCTGATTTATAGTTTGGTCTCAAGTGTACTCCATCACAATGGCAATAGAGTACCCTCTCTGCCAAACCAAAGGTCTACCCACCTGATTTACATTCAGGTTGACCTTAAGCATGTCCGCTTGTCTTCATCACTGACATACTCCTCCGATGTCCCGACACAGTAAGGGCTATCATAGGTTTGGCCATTCAACCTTCCACCCATTTTAAGAGTAGGCCGTTGAACAACCAGTTTTTACTCTTCCTTACTGCCATGAAAAAAGTGCTTGTAAGGGACAGTAAAAACATTTAAGGGTTCACCACACCATGGGAGAAACTCTCATGGTGTGTGGGTCATTAGGTTTTCTTTATTCAGAAACAAAATTGCACTTTGGGATTTTGTTTTTAAAAGAACAAAAACAAGCTTAAAGTTTGAAGGACGGTACCATCATTTTGACAGTGCTATCCGTCAAAGTATTAACTCACTGGCACGAACTGCCATGCTTGCTTTGACAGTGGTTCCTGTTAGTGGCTAGAGATGCACGGCTGACTAGCGAATATCTCTAATTTCAGAACATATTACTCAGTCGCCTTGATGGAGTAAGATCCATACTCCAAACTCTATATCAGACCCTCAGTTTTTTTATGGAGCAACTTTAATGTAGTCTACAATATATGGCTGTAATTTGCATGTTTGTCACTCAAGAAATGTGGGAATCCAGAATTCTCTTTGTTTCAATGTAATTAACATCTTTAATCACTGCCAAACACTCTCTGACCATCTGGTGAATAGACATTTTTCTCCAGAACCACAGCCCACCAACCGATCAAACCTAAAGGGTTTTTCCCCTGTTTCTGCTGTAAAGCCTGCAAAGGGAGCAAAAAACCTTTAGAATATCCTGGTAGAACAGATGAGGAGAGACCCAACAGGAAAATCAACAAACTGTTAAATTGCAATTCAGAATACACCGTTTACTGTCTGGTGTGCCCGTGCAAGAAAAGGTATATAGGCAGCACCATCAACCCCACAAAGCTTAGGATATTAAAACATATGCGAGCAATCGTTAACAAAGATAAAACATATCCGGTTGCTCGGCACTTTGCCCAATTTCACCAAAGCAATAGAGATCAACTAAGCTTTTATTGTATCGATCAAGTAAATCGTTCTGAACGGGGGGGAGACAGAGAAAAGGCACTCAGAATTTTGGAGTCAAGATACATCATTGACTTAAAAACGATGACACCATGGGGCCTAAATAACGATGAAGAATTGTGGGTTCATCTGTAAACATATACATGGGATCATGTATATAATGTTACACTTATTTCTGAACGACCTTGATATGACTTAAATAACTCCTTGCAGCTAAAATCAGGTCTCTCATCCGACACCATTGTAAATATATGTTTCTAATACAATACTTTAGCCCATACAGGGCTACACAAACAAAAACAAAAAAGAAAGTGGAATAAAATCATCAATATTTGACATATCAAAGATGTAGAGGGGGATACACCCCGATAGGTCTTAGAAAAGTAGAATCATTCATGAATTTATTAGGACCTAATGTCTTTGTATTATATTCCTTTGAAAGTATTGTAACGAGAAATATTGTGCACTTAAAGATTGAATGGTTTGTTGTCTGTAATGTTTTTAATTGAGCACTATGCACTTTAATTTATGACGCCACTACTTAAGCTTCCGTCTGTAAATAGATGAGAAGTATACACTATAAGATGGCCGCCACGTTGACACAATAGTACATCGTCGATGTCAATGATTGTAGTTTCGGTCTTTTGGCTTTAAAATGGCGTCATTTTACAAACACAAACTGACACTGACGAGGCTGGATTAGCGAAACGCGTCTGTCAGGGGTGAAGGGGGGTTTGCATTAAAGAATTTTCATAACGGATTCCAGTGTGCTTGCCATTTCTTCAACTGGATAGTTGGATGTGTTGCAACTATATATATATATATATATATATATATGTATATATATATATATGTATATATATATATATATATATATATATATATATATATATATATATATATATATATATATATATGTATCATTTTCAAAATGTCTTTCTTGAAAAGAAAACAAAGTAAAGAACAAGAGAAGGCAAGGCATTATTTTAATTTTTATATCACTGCCTTCCCCTGACTTGACAAGCAGTAGAGAAGAAAAGGGTCAAACCCTTAAAGATGTTGACAGTTCCATTCTACAGTCCACCAAAATGGATGCAGCCATTATATTATGCTACCCAGATCCATGTTCTGCTACAACAAACCATGCAGCATGAGGACTGTAAATAGTCGACAAATCAATGACCTCAAATGGTGGTGCAGTAACACAGGATGAGAGCCTGGATTGACAGAGTAAGGCTGTAACCCATAAATATGAGTCCACTTGAGATCCAGAGGATACATAGGCTCCACCTGGGCACCATAAAAATTATATTTTCACCCTTATGGATAACCTGGAGCCCATTAAAAGGGATCTACTGTCATCTCCCCTTCCTGAAAATTGCTAAAGGCACTAGAACTCTTTGCAACAGGCACCAAACAGCAAAGAGGATGATTGGTGCTTGGCATTTCTCAGACAAAACTTTTGCAAAATACTTTGCTAAGTGATAGGCGCTTTGCTGAGAATGAGTGAGCAGCATCTATAGTTCCCCTTGGACACCCACGCAGCTAATGCCAGCAAAAGCAAGCATCTGTGCTACAGCAGGATTTCCTGATATCCTAGAGTCAATTGGCTGCACTCATCAATACATGATGACCTCAGGTGAACAGGAACAGTAAACTGAAACCCACTATTTCTGTGCAAATGATGTGTAATCTGAATCTGTGTACACAGAACTGGTGTGTTCTGTGCTCTGTACAAAACCGCAATGTTATGATGCTTATGTGGTTACATATCACCCTTAACTGCGCAAACAAATCAACCCTTCATCATCAAGATTACAATGCCTTATAATTGTTGTAGCCCAATTTCTATACATTTCAGCATTACCATTAGAGAGTTGTTAGTCTCTATGACATATACATGGAGCAATGTAATCATGTATAACAAATTACATTGGCCACTCTTCACAGAGATTAGGATTCTCACCAAGTCAGCTTTTTAATAACCACATGCACTTCCATTACAATTGTCATGACTGTCAAATTCGATTCCTCCGACCTCAACCCCTAATTTAATGTATTAGACTCCGGGGGGCATATTATCAAGCCTGTGCGATAAAATTATCATGGGCTTGATAATATGCTCTAAGGAATTCCAATCAAAGCCCATGTTAGATGTGAAGACATCTAACATGGGCTTCGATTGGAATTCATAGAGCATATTATCAAGCCCATTACCGCCGCTTTATCGGCCGTTTTCGGCCGATAAAGCGGCGATAATTTTATCGCACAGGCTTGATAATATGCCCCCGGGAATGTTGAGGATGGTCATAATTGGTTCTTCCTACAGCTTGAGGTAAAGCTGAGATGGAGAACTACCACCAGTTGCTATGCTTTTGTGCTTGTGCTTGGCAACTCATCTAAGTCATGTTGATTTAGTATTGATTTTGACTGTTATCTCCTTCAACAAGCATGCTTTTCTTTGTTTTTGGCGGCTTCTGCAGCACAAGATGGCACATTAGATGGTTGTGGTGTCTTACTACCTCCGTGCCACTGAAGTCACGCTAGTTTGGCTGATGAGGGGTGATTCCCAAAACCGGTCCCAGGATGCTTGTATCCAGCCCAGAGAGGACCTAGCCTGGCAGTTAGGGCTGGACTGTTCCCATGGGGAACAGGGTCATGACTGATTTGCATATGGCTAGTTCTGAACAGGAAAGCATAGGGAGCTAAAGAATGATGTATTTAGGCCCAGATCTCTGTACTGGGGTTAATGTTTGACATTGTGCAGCATTCAGTCCATCAATTGTTCTTTTTGCATTTGTCACCCTGAGTGGGATGAGTATGTCCAGACGTGGGTCCTGTGCTCTCCATGCCATTAGAGTTAGGCTAGCCTGGCTGATATGGGGTGATGCCTCGAAATTGTTCCCAGGATGCTTGTTTCAGTCTAGGGAGGACCTGGCCTGGCAGTTTGGGCTGGACTGTTCTCATGGGGAACAGGGTCAAGACTGATTTGCATATGGCTGGGTCAGAACTGGAAAGGCATGGGGAGCAAAAAATGATGGATTTAAGCCCAGATCTCTGTGCTGGTGTAAATGTTCGATATTGTGCAGCATTCAGTCCATCAATTGTTCTTTTTGCATTTGTCACCCAGAGTGGGATCAGAATACCCAGACGTGGGTACTGTGCTCTCTATGCCACTGGAGTTAAGCTAGCCTGGCTGATGAGGAGTGATGCCTCGAAACAGGTCCCAAAATACTTGTTTCCAGTCCAGGGAGGATCTGGCCTGGCAGTTTGGGCTGGACTGTCCCCATGGGGAACAGGGTCAAGACTTATTTGCATATGGCTGGGTCTAAACTGGAAAGGCATGGGGAGCAAAAACGATGGATTTAGTCTCAGATCACTGTACTTGGGTGAAT
Source organism: Lissotriton helveticus (assembly GCF_964261635.1). Classification (NCBI taxonomy): domain Eukaryota; kingdom Metazoa; phylum Chordata; class Amphibia; order Caudata; family Salamandridae; genus Lissotriton; species Lissotriton helveticus. Next base: position 1,065,284,338 of record NC_136067.1, on the reverse strand, counting down.
GTTTGACATTGTGCAGCATTCTGTCCATCAATTGTTCTTTTTGCATCTGTCCCCCCGAGTGGGACCGTTATGCCCAGACGTGGGTCCCATGCTATCCATGCCACTAGAGTCAAGCTAGCCTGGCTGATGAGGGGTGAGGTCCCGAAACCAGTTCCAGGATGCTGGTTTCCAGTCCAGGGAGGACCTGGCCTGGCAATTCGGGCTGAACTGTCCCCAAGGGGAACAGGGTCAAGACTGATTTGCATTTGACTGGGCTTGATCTGTAAAAGCATGGGAGGCAAAAAACAATGGATTTTGGCCCAGAGGTCTGTACTAGGGTGACTGTTTGGCATTGTGCAGCATTCTGTCCATCAATTGTTCTTTTTTCTACCTCTATGGCCAGGGCCTCCTACTCAGGATCCATAAAAGTATACTTTGTTTCCCTGCCTGGGTCCATGCTGGAAACGTTTGGCAGGTTTGCACTTGTGATGAATAAGTGATTCAAGGTGGCAGTGGATTCTTTTTGGCTTGTTTCAAGGTACTTTGTCAACATAAAACAAATATCTGCATACTCCCATGAGTTATTGGTGTACTTTTGGGGTGTCCATTGCTTTTGAGTGTTGCTCTGACTATTTCTGTTCTCTGGGAATTCATTTCCACACTCCAGGAACTTCCAATGCCTGAAAATGGCCACTTCCTGATTTGTTGTGATTGTTCAATTCATCAGGTTCGGCATTTAGCCCATTCGCTGAATAACACATTTGGTATTTACTACATGTGCTAAATAGCACACATTCTGAATTTAACGCATGCTCTGAATATTGATTCTGCAGTGCATGGTTAAAAACTCATAATCTGTGTTACTTAACACAAGAGTTATTTACCGAACCCCGTGGTATTGGTACATACCCTAAGTGCAAGTTTGGTAGTATTTATTGCCAACCTATTAATCAAGGTCAAAGCACTGCCCTTTAGTGTTAACAATGGATGGAAGGAGATGTTAATTTAGGGACAAAGTTGCACAACATGTAGCCAGAAAACGGGGAATCAAATCCTTGCTCCCAGACTTGACCAATTGTGTGGTCCTCTGCAAACCAGTTTACTTCGCTGAGCCTCATTTTAGTTGAATATCAAACCTGAGACCGCTTTGAAGAAATTCAGTTCATTATAGTTGCTATAAAATACCATGATAGACATTTATTTACCAAACTACCAGGGGTAATGTAAGCACAATTGCTCATCCTATCACCACCATAGTCCCCTTTCCTGAGACAGTCAAACACATCCTGTTGTTGCAGAGGGTTAAGAGACAGTCAAGGCAGAAACGTCAGAAAGTAAACATGGGGCCATATATTGCAAAATGTAACCTTGCTGCACTGTGCTGTATTACACGAAAAGGGCAGAAATGCACATTATTTATCAAAATATGGCACATTCCTGTCTTTTCACAGTGCTGGCGCACAATGTGCTGCCTAGCACCAAAGCAGGCACTTCTGCACCCTGGTGCAAGGGAGCCTGCGTTGTAAGCTGGATTGTTTTTGTGCAGAAAGGTAAACCGGAAGGTAATCCCTTAAGGCATTTTCCTCTTTTTCTGTTTGCTGCAGAATGCAGCCCACACAGATGGAGGTAAAAACGAGGAGAAATGAAGATATTCATTTCTCCTTGTTACACCTCCCCTGGGAAGGCACAGCATTATTGCACATTCACAGGTCTACCAGTAATGGTTATTCTGGGGAAGTGTCACAATCTTTGGGTTTTGAATGGGAACACCGGTGTATCACACATGGAACACTTCCTTGGCACAGGGTAACACAAGGAAATGATTTGTGCTCCATTGTGATTCTCTAGATTCATCAATCCACTCAGGGCCACACAAGGGGGGCTTGTGTGACTCGACAAATCGCATCTTTGGGCTTGCGTCCCTGTTGCTCCATGTTGCTTGGGACAAAACTTATACATCACATTGACAAATATGGCCCGTGTTTCTTGAAGCCATGATTCCTTTGAGTATCATTAGTCTTTATGTGTGTGATATTGTCTGAAACTCTCTTTCAAAGGGTGTCTCCTTGTAAACTGATTCTCTGTTGCTTCTTGTGGTGTCTAGTGACTAGTCCCCAGTGACTGTATCATCCTTTAATGGCTCATTTACAGTAAGTTTCCGTGGCATCGTGAGATGGCTCCTGCATAGTGATTCTAACTACATAGAGTGGATTTTCACAGTAATTCCTCAGAGTTATTGTTCCAGAAGGTGAGTTTTGCACAGTGCTTCTTGTGAATCTGTCTTTCATAGGTGTATATTTGAACAGTGATTCTAGTAATTCCATATTATGGAAAGTAAGAATAGAACAACGATTTTTTGGAGTCTGTGAACTGTGGCTGTTGTTCTTGCAAAACGATTCACTCTTTTATCCTTTTGTCACATGCCCTGTTGTCATGGAGCAACACATGTCATGTTGACCTGGGAAAGCACATGCTTTTAGTTAAAAACAAAACTGTTTCACAGCTGTCTTGTTGGACTTGTTGATGAGCAGACAGCTTTTTCTCATTAATGGACTTCACTGTGGGTGTTTGTGGTCCATCAAGTTAAATAACTCGATACAGGATCAGACTGACCTGGAGAGCAACCAGTCAGTGCCTGCTGGGCTGGTCTGATAGGTCAGTGTGTGGGCTGAATTTTGAGCTGTTTATGGGCTTGTTTCATGGTTTCCTGGGTCGGCTTTTCCTGTTGATTGCCTTGAAATAAAAAAAAACATTACCAGCAGCAAAACCAAATCCATGCAGTCTTACATGCTATTGGAAAGTTGATTAGTGAGTGGGGGTATTCACCTTCAGCTAATAATAATACCACAATCTCTAATTGATTCAGTCAAGTCTCAATAAATTAATCCTTGCTCAACACTTGGTAGCTTAGCAAACAAGCAGTCAGGCTTAACTTAGGAGACAGGTAAGTTGTAAAGCATTTAATACCATTAAAACAGTAAATAAGTTAAAGACACAACACAACAAAAACTCAACACCAATGAAAAAAATAGAGACATTTTTTATCTTTAACCCCTTTGCCGCTAGGCCTTTTCCCCTCCTGTGCTTAGCCTTTTTTTGCTATTTGGGATAGTTCACTCTTAGACCCCGTAACATTTTCTCAACATTAGGTATCCATGCCATATTTGCGTCTTTTTCTTCCAACATCCTGAGGATTCCAAAGGTACCCAGGGTTTGTGGATTTCCCTGAAGGGAACCGAGAAATTATCCAAAAGAAAGAAACATTTTGTTTTTGGGGGGAGAAATGGGAAAAAAGTGCTGCAGAAGAAAGCGTCTGGTTTTTCCCTGCAAATGGTATAAATGAAGGTTTTGTGGTGGTAAACTCACCATTTTTCCAGCTTTCAGGCAGACTTCTGTCATTAAATCAACAGTTTCTACACAGTTTTGACATTTTACAGGGACATAGCCTATTTTTTGTGCTTTTAACCTCCTTCCAGTCAGTGGTAGAAATGGGTGTGAAATCTATAATGGATCTCGGAAAGCTATCCATTTCTGAAAAGTAGAGAATATTCAGAATTCAGCAAGGGGTCATTTGTGTAGATCCTTCAAGTTTTTCCTATAGAAACCAGCAGTTGAAATAAAAAATATTGAAATTGAGTTGAAAAAAAAAGCCATTTGAGCCTAACTTTTCATCTGTAACTTCATCTAAGTATGGCAGTTTTTTTTAAAGCAATATGGTGCTATCTCCGATGGACACTTCCGGTTGGGGGATATATAGGACTTGTAGGTTCACCAAGGACCCCAGGTACCCAGAGCCAATAAATGAGCTGCATTTTTCAAGGATTTTCATAGTATACAGGTATACAGCAATTCAGTTGGTAAAATATAAAGAATGAAATATAGGTATCAAGGAAACCTATGTATTTCCGAAATGGGAACAAAATATGGTGTTTAGAAGCAGTGGTCTTTTGCACATCTCCAAATTTGTGGGTACCCATAATAGCATGTGAATTTGAGGGCATTTTTCAAAATGACTCCTTTTTACTCGTCTTTCATTTGGAAGGCAGAAATGCATTCAAAAGCAATAGGGAATAACACTTGTTCTACTACTCTGTGTTCCCCTAAGTCTCCCAAAAAATTTGGTACCACATTTGTGTGGTTAGACTTAGTGCCTGTGACAGGAAATGGCCCAAAATGCAACGTGAACACACTAGTGAAAACAGACCCTTTTTTCCAGTGAAAACTGATCCTTTTTTGTAATGTGCCTAGCTGTGGATCTTAGACCCTAGCTCAGTCGGCACCCGGGGAACCTAGCAAACCTGTACGTTTTTTAAAACTAGACACCCTGGGAAATCCATAATGGAGTGAATTGTGTGGCTCTCACAAAGTTCTGTTACTCTGAATCCCTTGCAAACATCAACTTTTGCCCCCCCAAAAAATTTTACTCACATTTCTGTGATGGAAAGTTTTGTAATCTGATGGGAACCACAAACTTCCTTCCACCCAGCCTTCCCATAAGTCACCCGGAACACATTTTATTGATTAGTCCTAGTGTCCGAAATATAAACGATCTGAAACACAATGTGGATACATCACATTTTTCCACTGAAAACTGGCCCTTTTTTTGTAATGTGCCTACCTGTGGATTCAGGACCGTAGCTCAGCCGGCACATAGGGAAACCTAGAAAACCTGTAATTTTTTTAGAACTAGACAACCAGGGTAATCCAGGATGGGTGACTTGTGTGGCTCTCACCAGGTTATGTGACCCAAAATCCCTTGCAAACCTCAAACTTTGTCAAAATAAATAAATATCCTCACATTTCTGTAATGAAAGTTCTTGAATCTGTGGGGAGCCACAAACTTCCACCCACCCAGCATTTCCCAAAGTCTCCTGATAAAAATGGCACCTCACTTGTGTGGTTAGGCCTTGTACCCACCACAGGGAATGGCCCAAAAAACAGTGTGGACACATCACATTTTACCAGTGAAAGCTAGCCCTTTTTTTGCAATGTGCCTAGCAGTAGATTTGGGATCCTAGCTCAGTTGGCAGCTAGGTAAACCTAGCAAACCTATATATTTTTTAAAACTAGACATGTGGGAGAAACCAGGATGGGGTGACTTGTGTGGCTCGCATCAGGTTCTGTCACCCAGAATCCCGTGCAAGCCTCAACCACTGTAATAACATTTTTCCTCACATTTCTGTGATAGGAAGTTCTGGAACCTGTGGGGAGCCACAAACTTCCACCCACCCAGCATTCCTCCAATTCTCCCGATAAAAATGATACCTCACTTGTATGGGTAGGCCTGGTGCTTGTGACAGTGAACAGCCCAAAACGCAATGTAGAGACATCACAATTTCCATTTAAAACTGATCTTTTTTCAGTGGGGCTTGGGTGCAGTTCGGAATGGCTGCACGTTAGTGAGGCTCCCACCTTCCACGGCCTAAGGCCACCAAATTATACATCAAACACATCCGACTTGACCACAGAGAAGGAGCAGAGTGACAGTGATACCCTCTGCAGTAGCGCTGGGAGAGAATCGAAGCCCCGAAGTGCGCAATTATAGCGGTGGTGGGCCAGGTGCCGACTGGGCCTGAGAAGCCCTGGGCTCAAGTTTGGCACCGGCTGGCAGCGACTTCCACCAGAGTCGGCCACAAGCTGAGGGACATCGCGGTGCCTCCCATGCTTTTCACAGGTGACCCACAGGCTGGGCATGAGACGGGACCCTTTGAGACGCCATCTCTCTCTACTCTCCTTGGTGTGAAATGCAGGAGAGTGAGGTCACTGGAGCGGCCTGCGCTCGGACCGGCGGGGCAAAAAAAGAACAATAATGTGACGCAGCTGCTGTGGGTGCAAGAACAAGGGTGGCAGCCCCTTTGCCTATGCAGGACGTCTTCGCCTCAGCGGGTCGAGAGTGAGACCTCGCAAGGACTTTGGAAGGTACTCTAGTGGATGTGGCTAGGACACTGGGCATGTCCGAGGAGAACCGGGCTTGCGTTTGGCTGGAGTCAGCAGTGTCTTGTAGAGGCACGGGTATGCCCCAATCCTGGAGACACTGCGGCTCCACATCTGACCATAACTGGGATCCATCGAGTGTAGCCCTGAGTGGTATCAGGCTGAGATCTGCCTCCCCTCCTGGAGGCGAGAGGTGGTGAGAGTAATGCGGAGTTGTCGCGCCTGAAAATTATGAAGTGAGCGGAGAGATGTGCCCAGGTGGTGTGCTGGTGGGACTGTCTGGTACTGATTGATGACCCTACCAGCGGCGTATAAGTAATTGTGACAGCAACAGGCTGGGCAAAAGGGGACTATGTGACAGCTACCTGACTGGGGAATGGGCCGGAGGTCGACCTAGGCATCATGGGCTGAAGAAATGGCCTGATCTGGCGCATAGCAGCAGGGCACAAACTGGGAACATAAGGCAACGCTAGCCAATTCATGAGAGTGCACGAATGAATGAATTAATGAAATTAGATTTGTAACGCGCATGGCTGCCCGAAAGCGTCCCAGCGCTCCAGAACAAAAAGCAACCTAAAGTGGACAACGTTAGTTAGAGGTCAGTGGGAAAAGAGAAGTTTTGAGAAGTTTCCGAAACTTCCCATGATTGGCTTCCGTTCGGATCGTCACAGAAAGAGAATTCCACAGTGATGCCGCGTTGACTGAGAAGCGACGCCCCCCCGAACGTGCCCTCCTCGCTCTGGGGACAATGGTGAGGTTTCCCTGGTCAGATCGTAAAGACCGAGAGGACTTGTAAGGATGGATCAGAGTCCTCAAGATAGGAGGTCCCTTATTCTGGAGGGACCTGTGTGTTATGCACAGAGATTTAAATTTTATTCTTTCCCGTATCGGGAGCCAGTGAAGAGATCTTAAGGCTGGCTTGGCCGAAGTTCTTAATGAGGAGCCCGTAAGCAGCCTAGCTGCTGAATTCTGGACACGCTGAAGGGTGTTAATGGTTGCTTCAGGTGCCGCCAAAAACAGGGCATTGCTGTAGTCCAGTCTAGATAGTATTAGACCTTGGACTAACAGCTTCCTGGACTGAAAGGGCAGAAGTGGAAGAACCTTTCGAACAGACCGAAGCAACCCATAACATATGCCTGCTGTATTCTTTGCTTGGGTCTTAAAGGTGAGGTCCCGCTCAAACCAGACCCCTAAACTTTTGATTTCATCTTTAGGGGCGGGAGCATCACCCAGGCAGGGAGGCCAGATGGACTTAGGCAGCGCTGTTAGTTGGTGACCCAGGAACAAGATCTCTGTTTTGGCTCCGTTTAATTTGAGCCGAGATCTAGACATCCAGACATGGATTCCCGAGAGGCAGGTGGACAGATTCTCAAAGCAACTCTCTTGTTGGGATAGTGAGACGACTAGTTGGGTGTCGTCAGCGTAGGTGACTATTTTTATCCCAAAAGGATTAGCCACCTCCTCCAGTGGGGACATATAAACGTTAAAAAGGGTAGGGCTCAATGAAGAGCCCTGGGGCACTCCACATTGGAGGGGGATGGATTTCGAGGTTGCGCTGTTTTCGCAGATCTGGAAAGAGCGACAGCTCAGAAAAGATGACAGCCATTGTAACGCCATGCCCGAGATTCCCAATCCCGCAAGTCGCTGGATAAGGGTGGCATGTTCCACCGTGTCAAAAGCTGCACTTAGATCTAGGAGGATCGCAACCGCGGATCCCCCTGAATCTAAAATGCATCTTGCCTCTTCCGCCACTGCTATCAGGGCGGATTCAGTCCCCTGACCCGGGTGAAAGCCTGTTTGTGAATTGCGCAGCAGCATGTTGTTTTCCAAGAAAGAGGAAAGCTGCTTGTTGACCACTCTCTCCGCAATTTTGCTAAGCCCCGGTAGGAGTGATATTGGACGATAGTTTCCCAGGTCTGCGGGATTAAGACCTGGCTTTTTGAGAAGGGCCTTCACCCTGGCTTGCTTCCAGCTGGGTGGGGCAACACCACATGTAAGGGAGAGATTTATAAGCTCCGTGGCTACAGGGGCGATGGTATCAGAGATGAGCTTAAGGATATGGATGGGCGCAGGGTCAGTTGGAGAGCCGCTTTTGAGAAGGGACAAGGTTTTACAAAAGTCATCCACGGTAAAAGGGGAAAAGGAATCCAGTGATGGACCAGGTGTGCGATAACAGTGGTCGATAGAGTGCGGGGCAGGGCCACTATGCGGAAGACTGTCTAAGATTTTTGGGATTTTCATATCAAAAAAGTCGGCTAGTTGATTGCATCTAACTTCTGAGTTCTCTTGACTAATTGAGGGTAAGGGGACATTCAGCAGTTCTTTTACTATTTTAAAAGTTTCCCTGGATGAGTTGGAGGCAGTTTTGATTCTCTCCTCCAGGTAGGCTGACTGGGCTATTTTACGGGCAGTTTTATAGAGCTTCATGGCGGCACGGTATGCTGCCTTTTTGTTGGCTGACCAGTCTTTTTGCCAAGTGCGTTCTAATCTCTTACACTTTTTCCTCATAGTTCTGAGTTCCGAAGTATACCATGGTGTTTTGAAGGGACTGCTCTTCTTCGTTATTCTTTTCCTGGGCAGTACCACATCTAGAGAATTAGTCAGCCAACTGTGAAAGTTGGAGTCAGCCACTAGTGGGTCCAGATCTGGCATGGGAGCTGTTTGTTCCAGTGTCCGAATAAAATTCTCCAGGGGTAATTTAGACCAGGCTCTCTCTAGAGTGCGGGAGGGTGTGGCATTTGGTAAGTAAATACTCATTTTCCATGTAAAAGGGACCAAGAGATGATCCGACAAAGAAATAGGGAGGGGGGAGCTGGAATCGAGATGAGTGATATTAGAAAATATAGGGTCCAATAGATGACCTTTAATGTGGGTGGGCTCCCTGTTTATAAGGTTGAGTTCAAAAGATTTAAAATCAAGCCTAAGATCCGCTGCCACCTTATCGTCAGGATCATCAAAGTGTAAGTTGAGATCTCCTAATATCATAAAATTGGATGAAGAAGAAGGTGCGGCTATAGTAGGGTCCAGAAAAGATTTCTTAAATTGTTTTATACTGCCCGGGAGCGGTAGATTAGGAGACCTGATAGGGAGTTGTTGGGGGTGATTTGGAGACTAAAATGACAACTTTCTGAGTCAGCAATACAACTGTCATTTATTCTACATGAGAACGTATTTTTATAAACTATAGCCAGGCCACCTCCCTTCCCCTGCGCCCTATGTTGGCACTGAATGAGAAAGCCAGTCGGAAGGGCGCTGACAATGTCAAACACTGAATTGGAGGATAGCCATGTCTCGGATAGAAACAGTATATCTAAGTTCCCCTCTTGGAGTAAAAGGTTTATCTCGACAGCGTGCTTTGGTAGTGACCTGCAATTAAGGAGTGCCATATTGAGCTGATTACCGGTTTTGTCACCCGTTCTATTGGCCTGGGTGATTTTAGGACAGAGCTGACCTTGTCTGAATTGTCTGTCGGACCTACCTTATGGTTTAGCTGTATGAGTTCGCCCCTAGTGTATGTCCTGCAATCTTTGGAAGTGGTAAAGGGCAGAGTATCTGGCCCATGGCCCGGTCTGGCGCGGACGGGCGCGGACGGGCTTGCCTCTGGCACGCCTCCGGCACGCCATCGGCGCGCCCGCTGCGCGTGCAGGAAGTCACGTTCATTTTGTAGTGTCTGGGCCGCCAATCGCCCGGACACTTGTGCGCTGACCTGCAGTTGCTGTCCTAAGATGGCGCCCAAATTCTGTGGGGAAGCTGCAAGCTGTAAGAGCCCTAAATCGGCCCTCGCTTATCACCGGAGCAGTGAGGGGACCTGGAGCAGTCCCGCTTCAATCAATGCGCTCGGTCAGTAAATTAAAGATTATTTTGAAAAGCACCACAAAATACGAAAAGATTTAAAATTACGACGAGGTTAAAACAGGCAGGCTAGTGAGTGCTTGTGTGACCTAACTCCCGGCTTGAACGCCTCAGGAGCTTTCAGTTCTAAGTGCAGGCTCGTGAATGCTGAGTCCAATTTGTAGTGTCTGGACCGCCAATCGCCCGGACACTAGTGTGCTGACCTGCAGTTGCAGCCTAAGATGGCGCCCGAATTCTGTGGGGAAGCTGCAAGCTGTAAGAGCCCTAAATCGGCCCTTGCTTATCACCGGAGCAGTGAGGGGACCCAGAGCAGTCCCGCTTCAATCAATGCGCTCGGTCAGTAAATTAAAGATTATTTTGAAAAGCACCACAGAATACGAAAAGATTTAAAATTACGACGAGGTTAAAACAGGCAGGCTAGTGAGTGCGTGTGTGACCTAACTTCCGGCTTGAACGCCTCAGGAGCTTTCAGTTCTAAGTGCAGGCGCGTGAATGCTGAGTCCAATTTGTAGTGTCTGCGCCGCCAATCGCCCGGACACTAGTGCGCTGACCTGCAGTTGCTGTCCTAAGATGGCGCCCGAATTCTGTGGGGAAGCTGCAAGCTGTAAGAGCTCTAAATGGCCCTCGCTTATCACCGGAGCAGTGAGGGGACCCGGAGCAGTCCCGCTTCAATCAATGCGCTCGGTCAGTAAATTAAAGATTATTTTGAAAAGCACCACAAAATACGAAAAGATTTAAAATTACGACGAGGTTAAAACAGGCAGGCCAGTGAGTGCGTGTGTGACCTAACTTCCGGCTTGAACGCCTCAGGAGCTTTCAGTTCTAAGTGACCATTCAGGTGCCAGTGGGTTCATGAGTAGCTCAACACATCTTTAATACTAGGTGCCCTGAACCAAATTTCTCACTGCACACCAGGAAGGTGTACAGGGGGTTGAGGCACTAAAAGCAACGTCTTGGAAAAACTGACCAGCCAGTTAGAGAGTGTAGGGAACCAACATCAAGTAACCACCTAACTCATGCTGTAGTGCGGACATCTCAATCAGCGAAGTCTGGGCCTAAGGGATAGAAGATCACGCACCAGTGATGTGGAGCACTGGAAGACCCTTCAGCTCTCCCTATTGGACTGAGCGGCTCTTTTTAAGATGATGTCCCTACCTCACTTTTTAAATGTTTTACACAATTTGCCCGCCCTTGTCCCAGCTTCCTACTTCGCTACAATCAAAGCAAGCAGAGAGCCCTATTGTGGGCTGAGGGTGCACCTCGATTATCGCTTCCCAAATTGGTGCGGAACTTGTTTGATAGGGGCACAGGGCTCCCGGATCTTAAAAGGTACTATTGGGCGGCGCACTTGGCCGCAATTAATCAGGGTATATATCGTCTGCATAATGACCCGGGATATCTAATGGATAGGTGGCTGCTGCATGGAGGGTCGTACACACAGGCGCTCTATTCTAGACCTGCTAAGTTGAACCTCACGGGGCCATCGGTGCATTCAGTCCAAATCTGGCCCACGGCCCACAGGAGCCTTGGTTGGGAAAAGAAACTCACACATGCTACCCCCCTCTGGGATTCGTATTTATTAGGCACCCTTAGAAACTCAAGGGGCTTCGATAGGTGGGACCTGAAGGACTGACAAGAGTGGGAGACATATGGAAAAAGGGTAAAGTAATTGAGTTCTCTGCGTTGCAGCAGAAATCTGATATGGCAGACTCAGAAATATTCCGATACTGTCAAGTGAGACACACCCTGTACGCACACATCCCAAAAGAGGAAACCCTACCAGAGGCAACACCACTGGAAGACAGGTTGCTTGATGGCTATATGGCCAATAAGTCAATCACCCTCATGTATCGTAAATTGATTAACAATGCTACAGACGCCCTGATAAAGCTGCAAGAGAAGTGGACAGAAGTCCTGTCAGAATTAGACAATGAAAATTGGATGGAAGTCCTTGCTTCTCCATGGGAAGTGGCAATCTCATCGAGACTTAAACTAGTACAGTTTAAACTACTACATAGAACAAACTCTTCAGGAACAGCCCTGGCCCTAATGGTCTATGGAGAGGATGCAGGGTGCAAGAGAGAATGTGGAAGGGAAGGATCGTTCTTCCACATTTCCTGGGACTGTCAGATCCTTCACAAACTGGATGAGGGTGTTAGGATGAATGACAGAGGTGCTGGGTAACGAACTCAATCTGGAGGGCAAAAGGTGTTTACTTAATATATGGGGACAGACAAATCTAAACAGCAAAGGGCCAAATGTAGGAGAGGAAATACCGGTCGGTAACGGCCGATTTCGGCCGTTACCTACCGGTATTTAGGATTTGGCATGTAGGGGCCATCATTTTACAGAATCGGTAAATTTACCGAATCGGTAAATTTACCGATTCTGTAAAATACCGAATCGGTATTTTTACCGATTCGGTAAATCCACATGTAGGTGACACTCCTAAGAGTGTTACTGGCCCTTAAGAATCTGTATTTTACCACCCAATCCAATTGGGTGGTAAAATACCGAATTCAGGTGTGCATGCACACCTGTGCCATGTGACACACAGACATGCCCTTAGGGCATGTCTGTGTGCCACATGGCACACATGCCTGTATTTGGGGTGCCAGAGGGTGTCAAAGTGACACCTCCTGCACCCTTGCAGGATTCGGTATTTACCGATTCGGTAAATACCGAATCGGTATTGCCCATTGATTCCTATGGGCTTCAAGTACTTTTGTTTATTTTTGTTTTTCTGTCATGCTATTGTATCTTTGCAATGCTGCTCTCAATAAAAAGAGTTATAAAGAAAACTGACCCTTTTTTTAGCAATGTATACCTAGCTGAGGATTTGATACCACAGGTCTACCCGCACCTAGGGAAACCTAGCAAACCAGTACATTTTTGAAAACTAGACACCCAGGGGAATCCAGGATGGGGTGAATTGTGTGGCTCTCATCAGGTTCTGTTACCCAGAATCCCTTGCAAACCTCATTCTTTTCTGTGATGGAAAGTTCTGGAATCTGTGGTGAGTCACAAACTTTCACACACCCAGCATTACCACAAACCTCCCGATAAAAATAGTACCTCACTTGTATAGGTAAACCTAGTGCCTGCAACAAGAAATGGCCCAAAACCTACTGTGGAGATTTCAAAATTATCGATCACAAAAAAGACTTGTTTTTGCGAGGAATTCACCTGTGTTTTTGGTACCCGGCGCAGGGAGCATCTAGGGAAACCTACCAAACCAGACATTTCTGAAAACTAGAAATCCAGGGGAGTCCAGGGAGGTGTGTATATCCCAACGTTTTAATGTCCAGAATCCCCTGCAAACCTACAATTTAGCTGCAAAATACACATTTATGTGTGGGTAAGTTTTGGGATCACCAACCAACACAAATTTCTTACCACCCAGCATTCCCTTCGAGGTCTCCCGACAAAAATACTACCTCGCTTGTGTAGAAATTCATTACAGCGCGGTGATCCCACTCAGAAATGTGAGAAAAATGTGATTTGTTTCAGCTAAATTTGAGGTTTGCAGGGGATTCGGGGTAATAAAAATTTAGGGCATCCACGCAAGCGGCACATCCTTCAACTCCCCCAGGGGCCTACTTTACAGAAATGTGTGGGTTTGGTAGGTTTCCCTAGATGGCAGCTGAGCCCGGGACCAAAAACACAGATGACCCCATGCAAAGTCAGGTTGTTTTATGATTGAGAATTTTGATGCCACTGCAATATGTTTTGGAGACTTCCCTGTTGCAGGCACTTGGCCCTGCCACACAAGTTAGGTAGCATTTTTATCAGAAGACCTGGGGGAATGCTTGGTGATAGAAACTTTGTGCAAGCCCAGTGACTCCACAGCTTTCCCACACAGAAATGTGAGGAAAATGTGTTTTTATTAGCTGAATTTAAGGTTTGCAGGGGATCCAGGGTAAGAAAATGTTGGGGGATCAATGCAAGCCACACCTCCCTGGACTACCCCATGTAACCTAGTTCTCAGAAATGTCTGGGTTTATCAGGTTTCCTTAGATGGCCACCAATCCCAGGACCATAAACACAGGCGACCCCCTTGCAAAACCAAATTGTTTATTTTTTATTTTGCAGAGTTTTATATAGCGCACACTAGACCCGAACCAAATCAGGTATCAGAGCGCTTTACATAGCACCAGTTACGTTACATGAGGACGGACACACATTCATTTTAGGCACGGGGAGATTAAGTGATTTGCCCAGAATCACAGGAGGTTTTGGCGTCGTTACCGAGACTCGAACCCAGATCCCCAGGTCCGAGGTCGAGCGCCCTAGCCGTTAGGCCAACTCCTCTCACCAAGAGGAGGTGGCCTAACGGCCAAACAGAGTTTTTGTGATTGATAGTTTTGATGCCTCCACAATATGTTTTGGGGCCTTCCCTATTGCAGGCACTTGGCCCACCCACGCAAGTGAGGTAGCATTTTTATCGAGAGTCATGGGGAAAAACTGAGTGGTAGGTAATTTGTGCAGGCTCAGTGATCTCGTGCCTTTCCCACACAGAAATGTGCAAAATATGTGATTTTTTCTAGGTAAATTTGAGATTTGAGAGGATTTTGAGTAAGAAAACTTTAGGGGATCCATGCAGGCCATGCCTCCCTGGACTCCCCTGGGTGTCTAGTTTTCAGAAGTGTCTGTTTTTGTAGGTTTCCCTAGATGGCTTCCAAGTCCGGGACTTAAAACAAAGGTGACCCCTTTGTAAAACCTGGCCATTTTGTGATCGATAGGTGGGCACCTGTGGTTTTTGTCCCAGGATTACAGCGAAACCTACCAAACCCAGACATTTCTGAAAACCAGACACCCAGAGGAGTCCAGGTAGGTGTGGCTTGCATGGGTCCTGTGACAGGGATGGGCCAAAAATTTGTAGAGATTGCGGGGGAACCTACGTGGGTCCAAAAGGGCACTTTGTTATACATTTTTAGGCTGATGCTGCTTTCAGCACCCACACAAGTGAGGAACCAATTTCATCAGGGGACCAATGGGAACGCTGGGTGGTAGGAAATTTGTGCCGGTTCGATGATCCTACAACTTTCCCACAGATAAATGTGAGAAAAATCTGACATTTTATGGAAATTTGAGGTTTGCAGGGGATTCTGGGTAGAAACTGCTGGGGGATCCATGCAAGCCACACCGCCAGCCAAAAGAGAGCCCCGTACACCACCAGCTAAAAGTCAGTTGACACACAGCACCATCTACACACACCACCAGCCAAGTGCAATCCACGTACACCGCCAGACAAGTGTCGTCCACATACACCGACAGCCAAACACCATCCATGCACATTGCTAGCCAAGTGCCACTCCATGCACACCAACATGCAAGTGCCAGTCTACACACACCGTCATCAAGCGCGAGTCCACACACACCATCAGCAAAGTGCAAGTCCACAGACACAGCCAGCAAAATACCAGCCAACACACAGACCTTCCCTGATTTCTAGTTGTGTTCTGTCCTGTTTGGGGGCAGATGAGCCTACAATTATCACTGAGATAACCAAAATGTGTGGCTGAAAAAGGGGGGAAGTACCCTTGCCTATGGAGCTACTCTCTAACATGCTCATAAACACATTCCTGGTTCCTAGTGGGCTTTTTGCCCCCTTTTGGGGGGAAGGGGTATATCAGGTGTAATAATCCATAGTTGCCCCACAGGGGGCACAAACACTGTGCCCATCTGGGCATCCCCCACCACTACATGAAGAAAAAATAGTCCCTGGTGATCAGGGGCTAGTGCATCACCTGCCCCCAAGGGTCAGCAGAAAGACATCGGTCCCCATGTATGTGGGGCGCAGGAATGGAACGATCTATTGTAGGTGACCCCAGCCCTCTCTTATAAATACAATCCCCAGTGTCTAGTGGGATTCCTCCCTACTGGGTGCAGTAGGGGGGTAACAACCCCCTTCGGCCCCCAGGAGGTGGTAAAAAGACTGTCCCGCTTTGTTTGGGGGTTCAGGCATTGGCTTACCCATTTTGGGCATCCCCTATGTATTAAAACAAACTAATCCCTGTTACCTAATGGGCTTTCTGCCTCTCCCCAGGGATAGATTGTAGGCTAGTGCACCCATCTTTTGCCCCGGGGAGCGGGCAGAGAGACTTCCTTCACAATTTACTTTGAATGGGGCTTGGTCTTCCCCTTTGTGGCCAGCCCCCACTCCTCTAAAAACCTAATCCCTGGTGCCTAATAGGATCCCTTCCCCCCCCAAGGGGACATATCAGGGGCTGTTGCACTCATCTGTCCATTTTGAGCAGCACTCAACCCTACATAACCAAATAGAAATAAAACCTGGTGCCTAGTGTGCTTTCTGTCCCCCAGGGGAAGATTGTTTTTTTTGGTCCCCATCTGCCTCCCTTGAGGAACAGAAAGACTGTATAAAATTGTTTTGGGGTGGGGGCATTTGCATTACTGTCCTGGGCAGCCCCCAACCCTACGTGGGCCAGAAAGTCAATAGCAAATTTGTTTAGAGGGTGGGGGCTTTGGCATGCCCATTTTGGTCAGGCCCCAACCCTATATATACATAGAAATAATCCTTCGTGCCTAGTGCGCTTTTTGCCCCCCCGGGGGAAGATCGGGGGCTTTGCCCCATATGCCCCTCAGGGGTGGCAGAAAGACTGCGAGTACCCACAAACATTGGGGAGCAAACAATCTTGCTCAAGGGGCCGCTCCCCCCTTCCTGGTGACTAGTGGTGGATCCTTGCTTGGGAATTGCTCTCCTGTGGTCGACCCCCAAGCTGGGATCCACTAGGGATGGGTACCATTGGAAAGAGGAGATTCTCCCATCTGTCGGTGTGCTCAGAGGGCGGAGATAGCCCCACAAGCATATAGGCAGTGAAAGTGAAATGGGACATTCGAATGATTTCAATTTTGTTTTTTGTGAAATGACATCAGCACACCGTTCACGCTGATTGTCGTTTCATGGAAAACCCAGAGCAGCCGCAGGATCTTGGCGGAAGGGTTACTCTGTCAAAACAGTGATTGATATCCTGTTTGCGGAATTTTTTTATTTGATTATTTCCTTTGGGATTTATATTTTGGCAGAGGCGATATGTGTCACCGTTGTAACGGAGTAACCAGTCCACCAACATGTAAATCAGGCCCTTAGTTTTTTTCTTGGAGCTTTTCTGTCAATGTTGAGTCCTCTGACTCCTCTGGCCCATAGTTTGAGCTGACAAATGGCGGTCTGCTGCGGCCCAGTAGCTCGGTAAAAAGACCGGTGTTGGATTTTTCATTGTTGATGGCGAGAAGGGTCTCAAAGTGGTCATGGATAGCTTCCCTCTTGGCGTTGAATTGAACTCATGCTGGAACTTTTCATTGGGACTCAGGATAGTAGCCTTCTGTTCATACTAAAGCTTAATATACTATTTGGATGGCCTTCAAGTGGCTGCTTGCTCTCTTCATGTACTCTGCAATGCGGGACCCCAGGCCTAGCACATAATCCAGCACATTTTGTTTGGGGGTCTTTGAGAGGCTTCTCCCAAGCTTCTGTAATTAAACTCAATGGCCTTCTTACAAGATGGCCAAACAGTAACTCAAAGCGGTTATCACCAACCCCTTTCTGTGGCACCTCTCTGTAAGCAAGCAGCAGGTATAGGAGTAGAACATCCCATCTCCTCCTGAGTTTGTCAGATAAACCCAGGATCATGCCCTTCGTGGTGTTATTGAATCTTTCCACCCGTGAGATGATATGGGGTGGTGAATTTGTTGGTAAGACCACATTCAACCCACATCGCCTTCAGGTAGGTGGTCCATGTCCGATGGTCCCCCTGTCTGAGACCCCCTTCTTGGGGAAGCACACTCTTGTGAAGATACCAAGTAGGGCTCTGTAAATTGTAGAAGCAGTGATCATCTTGAGGGGTATTGCTTCTAGTTATCTGGTAGCATGGTTCACAACCACCAAAATATATCTGCTCCCAGGGGCAGTTGGTGGGTCTAAGGGACCAACAAGGCCAATCCCTACCCTTTCAAACAAAGTCCCAAACACTGGCAGTGGTATCAAGGGAGCCTTTGGCTTGCTCCCTGTCTTGTCACTAGCTTGACAGGTGGCACAGGAGCTACAAAGCACCTTCACCTTGTAAGACATAGGGGACCAATAGATATGGGTGACCAGCCTGTTCCAGGTCTCGGTCTTTCCTAAATGTCCTGCTATGGGGTTGTCATGAGCCAATGCAGGGAGGCACTCTCTGTACTTTCGGGGTACCACCCCTCTCCTGGTGGCCCCTGGTTTGGAGTCCCTGACCTCAGTATAGAGAGATTCATGCTCCCAATGGTCTATGTGGAAACCAATGGCATTACTCTCCTCTTGCTTGGAGGCAGTCTGCCTCAGGCCCTCAAAAGTGGGACAAGCCTTTTTTGTCCCTGGCACAGCTCAACTTTGGAGTGCCCACCAGCTTCCTGCAACTCTGCCAAGTCGGACTGTCTTGCAGGGGTAGAATATCTCCTTAAGGTACCAGATCCTACCCCTCAGGGTTAGATTCCCTCTCGATCTCTTGAGGTACGTAGAATGACTCACCAGACCCTTTGCCCTTTATCTTGGAAGCTTGGCCCATTCTTCCAAAGTTCAAGAGTCCAGTACTCTCTTGATGTACAGTCTGTGTCATCAGCACAACACAATCCTACTCAGGGAGGTCCAGCATCTAAGCATGGGCCTGCCTTTCCACCCCTGACCACTCAGAAGCTTCAAGATAATATCCCAGAAGACACTCTACTGGGAGGGCGGGAGACACAACTATCTTTTTGGGGTCAGTCACACCTTCTTATTCCAAGCTCACAATTGCCATGTAATGGAGCTTGGCTTTGTTTGCTGCATAAGTGACCTGGTGAAGTACACAACGTAGGATCTGCTCAGGGAAAACCAGTTGTGTCCAACACCATGATCACACTGGCTCCTGTATCCCTAAGAGCCTCAACCTCAGTTCTGTTGATCTTAGGCCTTTGCATGTACTCCTCCATGCTTGGAGGTACGGCTGCCAGTGTTGCCACTTCAACCCCACCCACAAAAACTAAGGTGACTTCTGCATACCCTTTCCCCATCTCTGGGCAATCTCCCATCACTTACACTAGCCATACCCTTAGTTTGCCCACCAATGGGGGATTTCTTTGTGCAGAATGCCTCTCCTCTTTTACGTCCTGACTGCATCAATCAAAATATAACCCTGCCTTTGTAGGGTCATAATGTCTTCCCTGATATCCCTGCCCCTGGTAAGCGTATTGGATCTGGGAAATCCCTCCTTGGGCTAGTGTTTAGGGACTTTTTGAGTCTGCTTTCTGCTTTTTATCTTGGTTACCCAAGGTTTTCCCTTGAGGGGGTGTTGTATAGTATTTTAGGACCCTAGTGTAATTTTCCCGATTCATGCCCTTATATACGTATAAATCACCTTGTCCTTATATAGGCATAGAAATCACAACCATATTTAGACATAATCGATCCAGTCCAAATACGGCATGGCTACTTCCACTAGTTCCAAAAAGCCACAACGATTTCTTGGAAAACTCGGCTTCAGCAGTTAGTGACTTCCCCTTCCTTGAATATTGATTTGTCCAAGAATTCATGGAGTTTTCAAAGAACTACGACTCTTTGATGACGTTATTATGTACAACTGTACGTAAAACTCTGCACCTTCGAGGTATAAATATGCCCACACTTGCCTAGCAAACACACGGTGGTTTGGAGCAGTTTGACTATCCACTTGCCCGACGCATCTCGCTACAGCAAGTGCCGAAGGAAGCCGACCCTCCAGCAGACGCACTGAGAGAGACGCTGTCTTTTCTCCTGTCGAGAAACCCAGCTCCAGTGTTTCCAAGCTCCCCTTGCGGGGTGTTGGTAAATCAAGTCCTGAGACAGAGAGATACCAGACCTCCTTCATTCTAAACCAAGGTACGGAGCTGATTAGACCCTAAGAGAAATCTTGGATAGATTCTTGACAAAAGAATACTAAACTTATGCTACACCTCACTTATGTCTTCCCTCGTACTAGACTTAGGTTAGGTACATCGGGGTAGGCATATTTTAGAAGCTCCAGTTGAGTACTTTTAGTCTTTATTTATTTATGTATGTTTTTATGGCTTAAAAACCATACCATGCTTTTACAGTATTATTTTATAATACTCTTCTTGCTGTACGCATAATACATTACAGCCAGTATTACGATTGTAGCAGTTAATTTCTTCTGCATGAGAAAGAAGACTTTTCAATAAATACTTTTTATTGAAAACATCCGTCTCTCTATCTATTTCTCTGCACCTTTGATGAAAGGAAGCATGCACGATTGATTGAGTAAAATACCTATCTATTGTTTCCACGATTCTGAAGATACGTTTTATCTTGGGGAAACAAAGTTGTCATGTTTATGCGTTTGTCAGAAACTAATCCCTTCGTGTGAATTCGAGAAAGTTTCTAGTGACCTCTGAGCTAGCTAGCACTCTCAATTAAGTTTAATATATTCGATAGAGACCTAGTAGACATAAGTCACACGTCACATCTATCGGCTATATTATTCCAATGCGCATAGCCTATTGGGAATATAGGAACTACACTACAGGGGGAGGGCCTGTCCTCCTTTCTTCTGATCACCTCCCTGGTTCTTCTTGGTCACCCTGGTGTGAATCCACTCATGAGCTGTTTCACCCAGCTCTCTGGGGCTAGACAGCTTGGCGTCAACTAGATACAGGTGTAACTTCTCTGACAAATTGTTTGTCAACATGTGTTCCTTCATGAACACATTCTACAGCCCCTCATAGGTATTTACCTTGTTACCCTGTATTCAGCCCTCTCTTGCCTAGACAGATAGGTCTACAAAGTCAACCTAAAATTGGGAACTTACTTTCTGGGTCTCCCTAAAAGTCATCCGATACTGCTCACGGGTGAAATAAACCTTCCAATTAAGCTTTGCTTCTTGTAGGGAAATGACTCATCCTCCTCTCCCTCTATGGATGAGATTCTTTCTCCCTGCTACTAGAGTCAGTTGCCAAAGGAGTGAACCCCAGTACTGAGAACTCACTCTCCTCATCTTAAGCGCCCTCTCCAAAGCTATCAGCCATTTGTCTATGTTTTCACCCTCCTGGTACTTAGGGACAATCCTCACCCTCCTGGTACTTAGGGACAATCCCCTTGGGGGTCTTGAGCCAACCTCTCCATCCCTGAAAACATCTTTCTCCTCTTTGCTACCACAATATTCCTCTCTCTCCTCCCCTGTGGTTCTTCTCTCCTCACATGCCCACTTCTTCTTGGCCAGATCCAGCTTCTCAGCTTCTAGTATAAGCCAGCTGTGCATCAACCTCTCTTTCACTAAGGGACAGATCTGGCTCACCTCTGGTATATTCTCTTTCCCAATAGCTCTAGACAAGGCCATGGTACCTGTGTGTGGGGGAAGGTGTTTAATTTCATCTTCACTGAGGTCTACCAACCTTCCTACCCCACTCCATCTATCTCTGCAGCATCCTCTGTGGTATAGTGTTTAAGCACTGTCTTTCTAGAATCGGAGCATGCTGGTAATCCCCAGGCTCTGCACAGGTCCCTAAGCTCTGCTACTCGAAGAGTAGATAGGGTAGCTAGAGGATCCTCCATGGTATCCGTTGTATTTAAAAACAAAAACTTAGCAAAAAGTGAGGTCAGAGTAATTTAGAAAAATGAAAAATTACTCACTATTAGTCCAAGATAAACATCTTGTTTTTGATACTATATCAATTTAAAGGATTTTTAATTGTCCAACTTAAATCCTGAGTGGTGTTACTAAACACAAGTTCTGGATACACCAATATAGGAAAGTAGATTATTAGTAGGTGGTGGTATTCACTTTTGCTAGTAATAATACCCCCATCAATATATAGGTCAAGGCTCAATACATTTATCTTTGCTCAATCCTTGGTAGCTTAGCAAATGAGCAGGCAGGCTTAACGCAGGAGGCAGGAATGTGTAAAGCATTTAATACCACCAAAATAGTAAATAAGTAAAAGACACACCACAATAAAAACCCAGCACCAATTTATACAAATAGAGAATATTTTATCTTTAAAACAACACCAAAACAACAAAAATCTGGAGGTTTCATTTTTAAAGATTAAATAAAAATGGTGCATCCTAGTGCCAAAAAGCTTCAAGCGCCCCTCATGGCAACCTGGTCATGCTGGACCAGGACAAAGTCAAAGTTTTGGGCCAACCACGATGGAGTGCGGGTTAGACAGGCTGAGTGCTAGGTTCCAGTCAAAAGTTTAACTGCAGACTTTGTCTTTTTCTTGGAGCTTTTCTGTTGGCGTTGAGTTCTCATCCTCCTTTGATCCAGAGCTTGAGGCAATGCTGGCAGCCTGCTGTCTCTCGGTGTCTCTGTAAAAAGACAGGTGCGTTTTTTCGGTTTCAATGGCGAGGAGGGTCTTGAAGCACTCATCAATAGTATTCTTCTTGGCGTCGAGTTGGGTTCTGCAAGGAGTTGTCATCAGTGGGACGAACCAGCAAGGTTGATCTGATCAGTGAATGTACATTAGCAGCTTGACCCTTGAGGTCCAGCTGGTCTCCTCCTGCAGCTTTTCAGCAACACTTTGCAGAAAGATTCCAAACTTTGAGATCTGGTTGTTTCTGAGTTCCTTTGGGGACAATAAGGGTCCTTTGGCTCCAGCTAAGGGTTCAGAGATTCTAGATTGCTTCTTGGTGGCCAGGACTTATTTTCCCACAATGCACTTGCAAAATCCATCAAAAATCCATTTGCAACTACTTATATGGGGTGATCCTCTCTTTGGCTTTGCAGGTGACATTATACAGCTCTATGGTACCTGTTGCTGATCAGGGAATCCACTCCTTTTTCTTTAAGTCAGGCACAGTCCTTTCTTTACGGGGCCTTATGAGTGCAGCAGGTGCAGTCTTTTTGAGTGAAGGCCTTCTGTTGGGCAATCCAGGTGTCCAGCAGGGCAGTCCTCCTTCTTCAAAATGTTCCAGGCAGTGTCCGGATGGGCTCATGCAGGCAACCAAAATGTATCCCCCATTCTGGGATGGCAGGAGGGGGGATACCCCAACCAATAGAGGTAAAGTTAACAACCCTTGCTATGATCACTTCATGCGAAGTTTGGACCCGGAAATTCACTGTTCTCCAAAAATCAAAATGGAGAACATCTCTCATTGGTGTGTACGTCTGTGTGACCCAACCCAAAGGTGTTACTAACTTCTGACTACTCTCTCCTTCCAGCCCCTCTCCTAACCTAATTAGGGGGGCTCACATCTGGCTCGGAATCAAGGTAGTGGGGGCTGACCTTGGTCCTATGACATCTGTTCTCCTGCTTTTGAAGTCCAGCTTATCTCTCCAGTCCCCTTCTTCACCCTGGCTCGTCGAGGAAGCAAATTTCCTACCGCCAAAGGGCTGTATTGATTCAGCCCACCGCCTCTTCACACTTACCCAGGGAGCAGCTTGGTTCAGGTTGTCAAAGCTGGAGATTCAGAAGAGGTTGCTACAGGGCTGCTTTAGGTAACTTCAGGATAGTAAGTTCTAAAACTACTTACCTGTAATAGTTACATTAAATCTAACCTTGGTAAGTTGTTCGATTTAATGTGACCATTAATTTGATATTTTGAATGGTATTGCAAGCTAGATCCAAATCAAAGAAAGACGTTATTAAGTTAAATGAAGCTGTCCCTGTTTTTTCCCAATGGGGCTCATAGCACTACAATAAGGAAAAACATGTTTGGATGTTTTTCCTTTCCAATGCATATAAAACATATTTTATATTATCCCTTCTTTTTATAACTAGGCACCTTATACTTGGGGCACCTAGGGCAGACCTTAGGGGTAACTTATAAGTAATGAGAAGATAGTTTGGACTGTAGAAGCACTATAGATTCCAAAGTTGAATAAGGACATATTTGTATTTCAAAACCAGCCTGCAAGGCAGGCCTGGCTTTACATGACACCACAACTGCAGTGCGCACTCAAGTGCATTAAATCCATTGATATCTCTAAACCTACATGCTCTACCACATACTAGGGATTTACAAGTAGGCTGTCTTTGTCAATTAGAATTATGTCACTTACCCTATACCTACAGAGGGCAGAACGCGGGCCGTGGGCCTAGTTAGCAGGGCACTTTCAGAGTCAGTACCCACCAGCATAAGTCAAACAAAGTGGATGATCAAGGTAAAATGAAATGAAATGAAAAATTGCACTTGTGTAGCGCATAACTACCCGGAGGCCTCGCAGTGCTAGTGACTAAATTGCTTAACGCGGGCTCAGGGTAGGTCAGTAGGATTTGGCGAACAAGTGCGTTTTCAAAGCTTTCCTAAAGGACACAAGAGTACTGTTTCCTCGGATAGAAAGGGGAAGGGAGTTCCAAAGTCTGGCCGCCGAGTGAGAAAAGGAGCGGCCACCCCAGCGGGCTCTATTGATTTTAAAAGAGGTAGCCAGCTGGAGGGTGCCAGAGCGAAGGAGGCGAGATGGAACATAAGGCGTGATCATGGAGTGCAAAATTGCCGGGCCTGCTCGATGAAAGGATTTGTGCAAAATTCACAAAGCCTTAAATTGCACTCTGGCAGCCATTGGGAGCCAGTGGAGCTCTTTTAAGGCCCTCTTCGCTGACTGCCAACGGGGCAGGTTGTACAGTAAGCGGGCCGCGCTATTTTGGGTGACCTGGAGCCTCTGTATGACCGAGGCCGGTGCTCCCAAATAGAGAGCGTTCCCATAATCCAGGCGGGAGAGTATCAGGGCCTGGACCATGTTCCTCCTCGCCTGGAAAGGGAGCAAAGGAAGCACCTTACGGAGCATCCTCATTAGCCCAAAGCAGGTGGCGGCAGTCTTGGTGGCTTGAACCGAGAAGTCAAGTGCAGTATCGAGCCAGATCCCAAGGCTCTTTATCTGGGACTTCGGGGCAGGAGGCAAGCCTAAACATGGTGGCCAGATGGATGCAAGAGCAGACGGGGGGGGATTACCAAGAAGGATAATCTCTGTCTTCTCCCCGTTGAGTTTCAAACAGGAAGCTTGCATCCACCTGGCAACAGCCTCTAGACAGGGACCTAAGGTGTTGGATGATCCTTCTGAGTGGTCTAACGAGACCACCAGCTGTGTATCATCCGCGTAGGTGACAATACGCACACCAAAGGGATGTACTATCCTGTCCAGAGGTTCCATGTAGGCATTGAATAGGGTGGGACTCAGGGAGGAGCCCTGAGGGACCCCGCACCTGAGTGGATGTTTGGGAGAAGTTACCTCACCCTCAAAGACCTGAAAGAATCGCTCGCTCAAGAAGGATGCCAGCAATTCCAGGGCCGCGCCCGACACGCCCATGCCCGCCAATCGTTGTAATAGCGTGGCATGGTTAACCGTGTCGAACGCGGCGCTGAGGTCTAATAAGATGATGGCCACCTTTCCTCCCCGATCCAGTATGGCTCTTGCTTCTTCCGTTACCGCTAGAAAAGCGGTTTCGGTTCCGTGTTGAGGACAAAATCCTGTCTGGGAGGCACGCAACAGACCATTGGATTCCAAATAGTCCGTTAAGATGTTATTAACGTGCCTCTCAAGCAGTTTACTCAGCCACGGAAGTAACGAAATAGGGCGGTAGTTAGCCAAATTCCTCTGGTCCAGGGTGGGCTTTTTCAGCAATGCCCTCACCATAGCACACTTCCAGGAAAATGGAACAGATTTGGAAACAATGGAAGTGTTAAGAACGTCTAAGATGACCGGACGAATAACGTCCAGGACCTTGATAAGGGTCTGAGGGGGTGCTGGGTCATTAGGCGACCCAGAGGTGACCTTAGAAATTAATCTGTCAAGACCACAGGCGTCGAGGAGTGGAATTGTATCAAGCCCACAAGGGACCGAGGAGTCAGAAATTTCGGGTGTGGAAAATCCTGGATCGTCCTTGGGATTACTAAATGAGGAGTATATGGTCTGAATTTTTTCAGAAAAGAAAACAGCCAGCTCATTGCAGCGGTCTTGCGCGCCTTCAGCGGAAGGACGCTCGACAGAAGGTGAAATGAGGGACTTTGCTATCTTAAAAATTTCCCTTGGAGCGTTGGCCGCTGCATTAATTTTCCCTTCGTAAAAGAGAACTTGTGCCATCTTGATCTCCGATTTATAAAACTTTATTGCAGCCCTATATTCAGCTTTCCTAGGCTGAGAGTGGTCCTTCCTCCAGGCTCTCTCAAGTTTACGGCACTCAAGTTTTATAGACCTAAGGGCAGGTGTATACCATGGTGCAACTTTGGGTCTTCTTATGGATTTACAGGGGCATTTAGGAAAGACCTGGTCAAGAGTACTGGAGATCCATTTGTCAAAGTTATTAGTGGCCGAGGCGGGATTAATGGCCTTCCTCGGTGGATCTCGGGCAAGGGCAGCTATCCAATCAGGGAGGGGGAGAGAAGACCATTTCCTTCCCAGGTGCTTGGCAGGGTCTTGAGAGGAGGAGGGAGGATTAGAGAGCCAGGTGAAAGGTATTAAGAAATGGTCCGTCCAGGGTAATGGGACCGGCGTCTCTACAATAAAGTCTATGTTACTATAAATGTGATCAAGAAGATGTCCCCTATTATGGGTTGCCTGATGGCCCCTTTGACAAAGATCAATCGCTTGCAAGTTAGAACGTAGGTTATTGGCTGACGTATCATGGGGGTCATCAAGATGGAGGTTGAAATCCCCAAGCAAAGTAAAATTAGACGAGGTCAGCACAACACTTGCAGTGAGGTCAATGATCTTAGTGATGAAGTTATTAAGGGTGCCTGGTGAACGGTAAACCAAAATACCAGAAAAAGTGATGGTGGGGGAAAAATCTAACGAGAAGTGTAAACTCTCGCAGGCCGGTGAGGTAGTTGGAATAACACGACACCTAAAGCTATCTCTATATATTATGGCCAAACCACCACCTCTCCCAGACTGACGGTCAAGTCGTTTGAGGGTATAGCCTTAAGGTGTGACCCACGTTGTAGTTGGGTCATTGTCCATCTGGAGCCAGGTTTCTGTAAGAAAAAGAGCATCAGGATTGAGCTCTTCAATCAGCATGTACAGCTCAGTAAAGTGTTTCGGAAGAGACCGACAATTGAGGAGATACAGTCTCCATTTCTGTACAGAGGGAGAATGGCAACTGTATGAGAGAGAAGTACTCCACTTGCAATATTTACAATAATGTTCTACATTGGTGGGGGACAAAGAGTGACAACAGGGCAGACTGGTGAAGGGTCTTAGGGCATGTAGTAACGAGGAGTTGTAGGTTATGCGATTCCCTACCATGGTAGTAGTCGGGTCCAGGGCCAGCGAGAAGCGTCTGGACGCGGACTGGCGCAGCCTGGCTTCTCTTTGGCGCCTCTTCGGCGCGTCTACGGCGCTACCGCTGCGCATCACCGCTGCGCGGGGAGAAGAGGGACCATATAGATTAGGCGAAGGTGGAGACTAGCACGTCAACCTCCCCAAGATGGCTGCCCTAAATGGAGCAACCAGGAAGTGGTGCCGCTTGACCTCCCTCCACAACAATCAGCACAAGAAGCTGCGGTGGACCGGGGAGTGGGCGGGCAAAATGTAGGTAGGATCCCAACAAGTGCAAATAAAAACACAATTTATCACAATCAGGGGTAAATGTTTAAAGAAGCATTAAAACGCTTGTAGCAGTCCTATTCACTGCCAAGCGCGAGCGCAGCGATCTTCGTTAGTCAATTATAGTAAAAAGGGTGACTTTCCTACACATATCTTGCAAAACACTTCTACAGCCTGTCTTTACAAGTTCAAAACTGCCCCTATTTGGGAACATGGCCCACTTTTTTGGCTTTCTAATTTACTAATGGAGCCACTTTTATGTTGATACCGGGGCTTATTTTCTGTCCCGGCTGGACCATGGTTAGATCATACAAACAGGAGCTTTTGGGCTCTCAATAATTGCCATTATGGATACCAAGGTATTGAATGGATCTGATAAGCTGGATTTGGGATTAATAGTGAATTGGCCAGTAAGGAATCCTAATTTAAATAACAAAAATGCCTAGTACACAAATGCCTGCAAAATATGCAGAGATTCTTGCATTTACCCACTCATCCACCCACACACACACATGCCATCATTTAAAAAAAAAATAATATTCTAGACCTGCTGGCTTTAAAAATGCACTAAATTCCTGCCATTAAATTTATCAACCCATAGATCATTGGCAGCAATGGCAGTTTGGGTAGCATTAAAGAGCAGATATGGGTCAGGCGCTACAACCCCAGACTTTCCCATTGGCATTGTTACAGTGCAAAGGACACTTCCCTGAATCTGTCACAGCATTGTGTGACTTGCACAAATCTGCATCACTCTTGGTAGAGCATCTCGTTTTGTTTATCTCTAGGTATGTTTTCAAAGCCATGCTATGGGTTTTAGGCTGGTGTGTTTAGGAGTGAATGGTGTAGTGCTTAATGTGAGCTGGTGGTTGCAGGTGGTGCTCACCGGCACTCATTTTTCCGGACCTACTCTTATTTTTCCTCAACGCACCTTGATCCAAAGCTAGAAATAAAAAAAACACAAAAGTGGGAAAGCAGAAAAAAAAATTAAAACAGAAATACAGTGACAAAGGGTGAAAACACAGCTAATACAAATTTTAAGAGCTAGGGAGTGTTTAGTTGTGTACTAAACTCAGCGCTCTTCTCAAGAAACCTACAGCGGACCCCACCGAACTCAAGAATTACCGTCCCATCTCGCTCCTCCCGTTCCCGGCCAAAGTCATCGAAAAGACCGTCAACAAACAGCTGGCCGCCTTCCTCGAGACGAATGGATCCCTCGACCCCTCACAGTCTGGCTTCCGAGCCAACCACAGCACCGAGACCGCCCTCATCGCGGCCACCGATGACATCCGAACCCTGATGGACAACGGAGAAACAGCGGCCCTCATCCTCCTGGACCTCTTCGCGGCTTTCGACACTGTCTGCCACCGCACCCTAGTGCAGCGCCTCGGCAACATCGGAATCCAGGAGAAGGCACTGGAATGGATCATCTCCTTCCTCGACGGAAGAACACAGAGAGTCCGCCTACCGCCGTACAAGTCAGAGGCCACCGAAGTCATCTGCGGCGTCCCTCAAGGATCCTCGCTGAGTCCCACCCTCTTCAACGTCTACATGAGCCCCCTCGCGGCCATCGCACGCCAACACAACCTCAACATAATCTCCTACGCCGACGACACCCAGCTGATCCTATCCCTGACCAACGACCCCGCCGCCGCCAGAGCCAACCTGCACGAAGGGATGAGAGATGTAGCCGAGTGGATGACGACCAGCCGCCTGAAACTGAACTCAGACAAGACGGAGGTCCTCATCCTGGGCTCCTCGCCCTCCGCCTGGGACGACTCCTGGTGGCCCCCCGCCCTGGGCACCGCACCCAAACCGACGGACCACGCATGCAACCTGGGCTTCATCCTGGACTCCTCCCTCTCCATGACCAGACAAGTCAACGCCGTCTCCTCGTCATGCTTCAACATCCTACGCATGCTACGGAAGATCTTCTGGTGGATCCCCACCGAGACCAGGAAGACTGTCACCCAGGCCCTCGTCACTAGCCGACTGGACTACGGCAACGCCCTTTACGCCGGAACCACCGCCAAGCTCCAGAAGAGACTCCAGCGGATCCAGAACGCCTCAGCCAGACTCATCCTCGACATCCCACGAAACAGCCACATCTCCGGACATCTGAGAGACCTGCACTGGCTCCCCGTCAACAAAAGAATCACCTTCCGTCTCCTCACCCACGCACACAAAGCCCTACACGACCAAGGCCCGAGCTACCTCAACAACGAATCAACTTCTACGCTCCCAAGCGCCACCTCAGATCAACCAGCCACGCCCTCGCCGCCGTCCCCCGCATCCGAAGAGCGACAACAGGAGGAAGGTCCTTCTCCTACCTGGCCGCCAAGACCTGGAACTCCCTCCCTCCCGACCTGCGCCTGACCCAAGACCACCTCGCCTTCAGGAAGAAGCTCAAGACCTGGCTGTTCGAGCAGTAACGGCACCCCCCCCCCCCTAGCGCCTTGAGACCCTACGGGTGAGTAGTGCGCTCTATAAATGTCTTGATTGATTGATTGATTGTACTAAAGAGGTATGAGGTGGAATCAGGCCTTGGTACTCAGCACCCTAACCTTTCCTAGCACCAGCCGCTGGATTATGAGCAAACCCTTGGGCTTGGCACTTATTGTTTTACAAATTAAGTACCGGCATGGTCAGTGCGTGAGTACCCGTGTGCGATTGTGCATACACAACGTAGTAGAATGATAATATTATTAAACGTCACATAGAATGACAACACTCACATTGGGTTTTGTTTCTACGAAACAAGATGATGCCATTAGGAATGTTTAGAAAACGGCATGTTTATGCTTTATATAAAAATACAAATAAAAGAGTTTCATGAAGAGATTATGACTACCTCGAGGACCACCAGAAATAAATTGCAGAGTATAAAAGAAGATATAGGACTGGAATTGAACACTGCTTCATGATGAGAGTTGAGGCATTAACAAAAATGCGTCAGACTGTGTCATTATTAGTGCGAGATTTCATGAAAGCTACAAGTAAATTATTGCTAAAACAGAAAACCACAGTGAATCGGTACTGAGGTCCCGGGGCTCTTACCAGGCAGCGCTGACTGATGCGACATGGTAAGATACAAGATAAACAGTATAAATTATTTAATTGCTGTAGAAGGGTCCTTCATTGCTTTATACACTTACAGAATGAGTTTTTGTTCCAAAGGCATACAAAATATGAAACAAAAATCATCCTGGTAACTTAGGGCTCGATTCACAAAGGTATACTTACAGTTTTTGTAATTTTGCTATTTTTTTTGTTTTCACAAACTATGTATTTACTTTAACTAATAGTAATTTTTCAACTGCAGATACTTTTCAGTCAGGGTGGAGGACTCAGCATAGAAAAAAGATAGGCCTGCCCTATCTTTATATGTATGGAGTTCTCTACATCGACTGCAAACTCCCTGCAGTCACAAAATTATTATTACCAAAATTAAACAGATAGTGCCTGATTTATCAAAATGTTGTGTTGCACTTGTGTCAAGCAAGGTAACACAAGGGCTACTCAACACTGAAGTCAGATTTATCAAGCCATGCAAGGCCACGTAGCTTGACCTTGCGGTGCATGGTAAATTTAAAGAAAAGCAAGGCAGAGCAAGTCGCTGCCTTGCGTTACTATGCCCCAGGGAGGTATTCCGTGGGCGGAGCATGGGTGTTCCAACGCATCTACACATGGATTTTAGTGCATGTTGAGATTTACCATGTGTGGTAGACCCGGAAATGCGTCAAAATGCTACGCCTACCCAGGGGATGTGTAACTGGAAGAAATAACTTTATTTATCCTAGTTTCTTCATCCATTCACATATGCAGCATTCTACAGCACATGTCTCACAGGATTGTTTTTGTGCAGGAAGGTGTCCTCTCCTGCACAAAAACAATCCTGCATGCAAAGCAGGCCTCTTTGCACCATGGTGCAAGAGTTTCTGTGTTAGCACTAGGCAGCAAAAAGTGTTCCAGAGCAAGGAGAGGACAGGAATGCACCATATAATGTTAAATATAGTAAATCATGCTCTCTCCCTTTCACGCAGCGCAGCAGGGTGTCTTGCTGCGCTGCATCAAGTGAAGTATTGATAAACCTGCCCCACAGTTTGTGAATACCAAAAAAAGAATATATAACATAGAAGGGGGTTCCCCAGGGGATACACAATTAGAGGCAGGGAGGGGGGATTTAGGCAATATCAAGAAAGAGAGAGAACCCCTGCCAATAGTTAAACAGTCCTGAATAAGGATCTTTGATAGCTATACACCTCAAAGGACCAATGTGCTGTACTCAGTCAAACAATTGCAGACAAGGATATCATGTCTAATTTCTTTTATTAATACATTTTGATATTTTTTTCATTTTTTTCTTTAATTGTTATACACATATTTTGTTTCTCATCAACAGATATATACATATTATCGTACAAAATTACAATCCATAAAATGGGGGCATAGTTTGCAGTGTGGTCCCACAACACCAGGTATAACCAATCAACTTTCAATCGCTAACACTCATACAAAATCATTCATTCTCCATAGCATTTAATTAAAACTCTATTCAGAAGACAAAAGCCTGGGTGGAAGTAAAGATAGAATAGTCTTCCACAGTAAGGGTAGAAGGTTGATCAGATGGACAGGAGGCTGATCCCAATATCTTCAACGTAATCAAACGCCTAACGTTTGATTACGTTGAAGATATTGATCCACCTTCATCCACCGGGATCAGCCTCCTGTCCATCTGATCAACCCTCTACCCTTACTGTGGAAGACTATTCTATCTTTACTTCCACCCAGGCTTTTATGTCTTCTGAATAGAGTTTTAATTAAATGCTATGGAGAATGAATGATTTTGTATGAGTGTTAGCGATTGAAAGCTGATTGGTTATACCTGGTGTTGTGGGACCACACTGCAAACTATGCCCCCATTTTATGGATTGTAATTTTGTACGATAATATGTATATATCTGTTGATGAGAAACAAAATATGTGTATAACGATTAAAGAAAAAAATGAAAAAAATAACAAAATGTATTAATAAAAGAAATTAGACATGATATCCTTGTCTGCAATTGTTTGACTGAGTACTGCACATTGGTCCTTTGAGGTGTATAGCTATCAAAGATCCTCATTCAGGACTGTTTAGCTATTGGCAGGGGTTCTCTCTCTTTCTTGATATTACCAAAAAAAGAATAAACATATGTAAAAGTATAATGTTTACGTTTGTGAATCAGGTCCAGAGTCTATAAAGGAGAAATCACTTTGGCTCGGATTTGGAGTTGGTCGGAATTTTCCTGTTTGCTCAGGGATAGGAATTCCTAGGTGGGTGGCATTTATAGCATCTGGCAATGTCAGGCTGCTTTAAATAGCTCACCCTTTGATACATTTCGGTAGGTCACACCTGCCAGGATATAATGGGGAAAAAGTGAAAAGTATTTACCATAGCATGCAGATTTTTGCGCAGTAAGCACCAAAATCCTCGATAAACCTCAACAATTTGAACTAGATGTTATTTATCACACCCAATAAATAATGCACTGCAGGATATTGCTCTTTGCCAGGTACAATAAATAGCACCTATTTTTTGACAAACTTAGATCAGGGCCTTAATGTTTAGCAGGTGTGGTAAATAACAACTAATTTGCGTTCTGCAAGTCATAATCAGGCAAGAGATGCAATATTGATGTTTTATGCACAGAGTACCACGTTTTTCATACTTTCGCCCATTTCACCTGACACTTTCACCAGAATTGTCTTGGTTAAACGGGTCCAGTGAATATTGTTGTTGTGGGGTAATTGCTCCATAAGGTAATTAGCCAGTGCAGGATTTACTACGTGCAGTAATTATCCCAGAAATCAGAATTCTAACTAATGCATAAAGTGTGCATAAACCAAATTTACCACCATACTCCTTTTGGGACCCTAGAATGCATTCAATTATATTTACCGGACGCTGATTCACAAAGCTTTTTCTACATCTGCACCAGACTTACCATATGGATAGTGACACTTATTCACAAAAATTGATCACATTTAAAGAACGTGCCTAACTGGGGCATATGTGGACATGCTGTAATTGTTTTCAGTATTGTACATCTGCTTCCTTACGCACAACCAAAGAAGCACAGATATGTCTGTGCATTTTAATTTTAGGTTCATCTCACTTCTTAGGCTAAAACAGCAATTAATTTATGAAGATTTATCAATTTAAAGTATTCAACTGCTGACATATATCAATATAATACTCTTCTCTTCTATACAATCCACTTAATATGGCCACAACTTCTCTAACCTTTGAATGAATACTACACAAATACAAACATTCATATAATAAATCTAACTCTTATGTGGAAGTGGATCAATAACTATTCCCCTAGATCTCTGGTTTCATACAATGTGTTGTCCTTTATTAATTCTGATCAATTTCACTTCTATTACCACTCTATTATATTGTGATTTTAGATTTGAAGTTGCAACTTCTCAAGCTGGGACCTTGTGATTTTCAAATTTCATATTATCTGTTAACATAATGCTGGAAAGTCTTTGTGGCTGTACTTGGCAAAAGCATATTTACATTGAGACTATCAAGGACTGCTGGCGGGTCCTGAAACACTTATCATTATCTCTTTAATAGTATGTTGTATTGGAGATACCTGTAAGCGAGTGGAAGGGTAATGTTCTTGAATTAAAGAAGGACTGGAGAACTGGTAAGTTGACTTCGTGAAGTTTATTGCTGGCTCAACAACGGAGAGTAATCCCTGCCTGCCGCTCGTACAAACCGTCTCCACAGAATGAACGGAGCTGCAGAATCAAGTAAGGATTCTAACTGCGAACACTCTGCAGCACGAGAGAAGCAGGCAGAGAGATACACATACAACATATCTCCATTTGTTACAAAAAACAAAACATAAATGAAAGGAACAACAATATAAAGATTACAATGATACTATAAAAATAATATCTTAAAATACAGTAGTAATAGTAGCAATGCAGTAGCATTAGTTCATAATAAAGTTAACATACCTCTTTAAATTTTAAATAACAATGGAACTAGTCCATGACAAAGTCATCATACCTCTTTGAAATTGAATAAACAGTAGAACTAGTTCATGACAAAATCATCATACTTCTTTGGAAGTCGACATGACCTAGTTGGCAAATAACAAGTTAAGTGACTGACACCACCATCCACTTCAGGCTCCTTGACACCCAAAGAAGAAGAAGTGTTACACGGGAGAAAGCAGAAGCAGAAGTATTAGAATGGGAGGAAACATTTTTCTTGTACAACGCTAACCTTCTGAAATTCCATTTCTGACCATTATCCAAAACAACATGCCATTTGTGAACTTCCCTCACTTTCATAGGATCAGAAAACTTGTTTGCACCACCCTCTTTTCTGCCAAGTTTAATTTTGATTAAGTCTCCAACTTCAATATTACCAAACCGTAGTGATTTGGAAGAAGCAGCAGCTGGTTCATACATCCAAAAAGGTGTAAATGTAGTTCTTGCTGATCTACCCTCATCCTCATAAAAGGTGTTTCACCAGTAACGCTGTGTACTGTGGTGTTATGAGCCCATACCATATCCTGAACGCAAATTTGAATATTTTGTCGCCCCTGAGTGGCCAACTGAATAGCACCATTAACAACCCTGTTCATTCTTTCTACTATGCCATTCCCTTGAGGATTGTAAAGAGATGTGCACACATGTTTAATACCATTATGCTGAAGAAAATTTCGCATAACATGAGAGGTCAATTGCGTTCCGTTGTCGGTGATTAAAGAATGTGGAAAACCCTCCCTCATGAAAATTGTTCTGAGACTATCAATGACAGTGAGAGTAGTGATATTTCTTAAGAATTTTACCTCCAACCATCTTGAAAATACATCAACCACAACTAATCCAAAGCGTAAATCACCAGAAACATAATCCAAAGGACCAATGAAATCAAGACAAACTTTTTCCCAGGGTGCACCAGTACTATCCACAATAGAACCAGTAAACTTGGAATTAATTTTCAACAGTTTCTCACTATCCCTGCACAGAGAACATTTCTTAACCCAAGTCTTCACATCATCATCAAGACCTGGCCACCAAAACTGACCTTTCAAACATTTAGCAGTAATAGTTTGCCCAAGATGTCCCTCATGAGCTAATGAGAATATCTTCTTTCTAAGAGAACTTGGAGGAATACATTTATCACCCTTTAACACGAAATCATCCGAGACACCAATACTGAGTTCATCATGCAATTTCACAAAGGCACGTAGAGAAGTCTTCACCGAACCTTCACGTTTCCATCCAAGTCGAATACAATTGAGCAATTCACTATGATCAGGGTCATTGGTAGCAGCTTCATGCCATTCTTCTTTAGAAATAACTTCGGAGATTTCAGCCCCTATATGATCATACCTAGCCACAAAACAAATTACTTCATCTTCAAAATTGAAAGTATCTTCGACAGACAAAGGAAGCCTAGATAAGCAGTCTGCTTGAATATTTTTCCAACCTGTAATGTATTCAATGTCATATGTAAATTCTTGTAGTTTAGAAGCAAATATCATCAAACGAGGAGACCCCTTATTGGCACCACCTGGACTGAGAATTCTGACTAACGGCTTATGGTCTGTCCTGAGGGTGAAACGATTACCCCACACATACGTTTGAAAATAATGTACAGCCCAGGCTGCAGCCAGAGCTTCGCGCTCAATTACCGCATAATTCCTTTCAGCACTACTGAGGGTGCGCGAGGCAAAGGCAACAGGCTTCTCAACACCCATCTTATTTTGGGAGAGGACTACCCCAATTCCATGCGCACTAGCATAAACCGTGACAAAAGTACTCTTGCCGGATTCAAATGGTGTAAGAATGCCAACATTGATAATCTAATTTTTAATGTCTTGAAAAGCAAGTTCTTGTGGAGAATCCCAAGAAAAAGAAACCCCTTTTCTCAATAATTGTCTAAGAGATTCAGTTTTGTGAGCGAAATTAACAACAAACTTTGAATAATATTCTATAAGTCCCATAAAGGACTTCAACTGTTCTTTAGAGGTGGGAATAGGCACATTTCGAATGGCATTCAGTAAATCCTCTTTAGGTTGTACCCCTAATTCAGAAATAGTGTACCCTAAATAATCCACTTTATTGACTGCAAATAAACATTTGTCTTTCCTCAAGGTGAGACCTACATTCTGCAAGGAAGACATCACATTCTCCAAGGTAACATTATGTTCAGCACTATTCTTACCCGTAATAAGAATGTCATCCTGGAAATAGTGCACATTAGAGAAATCTTTCAAGATATGATGCATTATCCGTTGGAAAACGCTAGCGGCTGAGGCTAGCCCAAACGGTAACCTTTTGAATTGGAAAGCACCCTCTAATGTAAGAAAAGCGGTAAGTTTTCTAGAATCAGGATGCAGCACAACCTGATGGTAAGCCGATCGTAGATCTAGTTTAGAAAAACATTTGGCTTTATCCATTAGCAAAACCATTTCTGTAATAATAGGGAGGGGAAATGAATCAACAACGATGTTCTGATTTAGGGACCTAAGGTCCACACAAAAGCGAAGCTTTCCATCCCTTTTTTTGGTGATAACAATCGGAGAAAGCCACTCTGACACCTCTATTTGTTCTACAATATCTTGTTTCTGCATGTCAAGCAACATTTCCTTAACGTCTTCACGAACAGCAATAGGAATTCTCCTTAATGGATGCCTGACCGGAATGGCTTCTTTCTTTAAAATGATTTTGTGTGTATAATCAGATAATTGACCTAAATCTGAGCGAAAGACCCCCTCAAACTTGGACACAATTGACTCAAGACTAGGGAAATCTTCCAAAACCAAGACATGTTCCTGAAATCGAGAGTCAATGATGATGTGTAGGTCGTGTTGTTGTACCCAACCTAGAATTGCTGGCCCTTCTTTAGAAACGTATACTTTGCCTACAGCTTTGCGCCCTTTAAATTCAAATGTGGTATCCATAGTGCCTTTGATGTTGATAGGTTAACCATTATAACCCTTGGGAGACGCATCTGTAGGTACCAAAATATAATCAGGCCAACATTCCTTAAATATACCAAAAGAAATAGTAGTAAACATGGATCCAGGGTCCACTAATAGAGGTAAAGACACATCATTCAAGACAAAAACTGCTTTTGGTCGTTGTAACGTACAAGTGACATCTTCCTCAACACACAATGACATTTCAGGAGGAATTGTATCATCATCAACAAAAGCAACTCTAGCCTTCCTAGAAAAGTTGCACACAGCACTCAAGTGACCCTTTTTCCCACAACTTTTACAAGTTTTATCACTAGCAAAGCATCCTGCAAAATCTGCAGCATGGTTTACACTGCCGCACCTAAAACAACCTTTGAATTTACTTTTGTAGCCAGTAGAATACTTATTTTTAGGTTTGAACGGTAATTTAGGTTTCACATCATTAGGTTTAGCATCATTAACAGTAGAAGAATCTTTTTTAGAAACAATATTAACCGAGTCATCTTTTCTAAGTTCTATAGAACGCATCTCTTGCATGCATTTGTCGGATTCCTCCACAACCTTGGCAATAGTAATAGCTTCAAGCAATGATGGGTTTTTTGCCGCCCAAAGTTTCTCCTGCATCCTCTTGTTCTTACATTGCACAATAAGTTGATCACGAATAAGTTGGTCGCACATATTACCAAAATCACATTTAAGAGAAAGCTCTCTAAGTCTGGTAACCATCTGATCAACAGATTCATTCCCCTTTTGTGGAACGGTATAAAACTTATGGCGCTGCATAACAATGTTAACTTGCTTACCAAAATATTTACCCAATCTTTGTTTGGCTTCAAAGTATGGATTATCCATAGGTTCGCCATCGGCACCTATAACTTCAGGTAAAAACTTGAACACATGTTGACCAGCTTTGCCTAAAGAATTAAGTAAAATAGCTTTTTTTTCTGGAATTTTGAAATCTAAGGCCATCTATGGCTTCTAAATAGATCTCAAAAATGCTTAACCACTTCTCCCATTCAATGTCTGGTGTATCTCCTTCAATTAAAAATAATGGTGGGGGAGTAATGGTTTGAGAAGCAGCCATAATGGAGAAATAAACAAATACAATTAGCAATTGAATACACAAGAAAAACACAGAAGAGAAAAAAAAACGTGGATCTGCAAAGGTGTGCAAATCACCGAAAGACAACTAAATAAATATAATGATGAACAAGATGACTTGCTTGTAGGGTGTGCAAATCACCGAGTATGAAAATCAAGACAAACAAGCAAACCACCATGAAAAATGAAACAAATAGAAGATTTGTTCGTAAGGTGAGCAAATCACCACGTAAATAGCTGAAATGCGATCTGTTCGTGTGGTGAGCAGATCACCGTGTAAAATAGCTGGAAATGTGATCCATACATATGGTGAGCAGATTACCGTGTGCAGTATCTAGAATGTGATCTGTTCGTATGGTGAGCAGATCACCGCAATAGAAAAAAAAACTGGAATTTATTGTCAGAAAATGTCCGCGAACGCTGCTGAAAATACAGCGACAGTAAATCAAAGAAAGCGTCCTTTGGTTGCTATGCAACATGTGACAATGGCAAAGACGAGACAAGACGTGCTGACGCAAACAGTCAGGCTTAATGTAGAGGGTTGCCAGGAAGGTATTGGTTGCTAGGAAACAGCAACAAAGGATGCCGCTGAAGAGCTGAGTGTGACGTCAGAGTCACGAAGTCAAGAGCGTGAACGTCGCTCGAGCGCACAAACCGAAGAGAAGACTTCCAAGTGCCAAATCGCCCCAAAATAAAGAAAAATAAACAGTACCTTGAATGTCCATGTGAGACTGGGGTAAGG
Source organism: Lissotriton helveticus (assembly GCF_964261635.1). Taxonomy (NCBI): domain Eukaryota; kingdom Metazoa; phylum Chordata; class Amphibia; order Caudata; family Salamandridae; genus Lissotriton; species Lissotriton helveticus. Next base: position 1,065,245,231 of record NC_136067.1, on the reverse strand, counting down.
AAGCTCACAGAAATCAGGAATATTGAGGCTTGAGGCGGAGGGCAATTCTGTCGTGAGTTCGACACCTTTGAGGAGTCAGCGAAGAGGAGCAGCAAACCAGCGTCACCAAAATGAAGGAAAGAAGGACTGGAGAACTGGTAAGTTGACTTCGTGAAGTTTATTACTGGCTCACCAATGGAAAGTAATCCCTGCCTGCCGCTCGTACAAACCGTCTCCACAGAATGAACGGAGCTGCAGAATCAAGCAAAGATTCTAACTGCGAACACTCTGCAGCACGAGAGAAGCAGGCAGAGAGATACACATACAACAGTTCTCTGCCCGAGACTTAGCAAGGATTAATTGTGTTCCTAGTGTAACTGCCTGCTGGGTCAGTGTATGCTGGAATCCCCTGTTCTCTAAAAAAGTGAGTGACCGAATGCAGAAATATGGATGCTGTGCCTCCCCGTGCCAAGTAGTACTTTCCATCAGAGAAACAAGCCAACATCATAAGTAACAACTGTCCACAAAATGAAACCAGCAGTTTGTTTGCACAAAACGACTATACAGAAAAGGAATGACCTTCATTTTGTAACATTAAATCCTTATCTGGGACATCTAAGGGATTTAACAAAAACACCCATTAAAATACCATTACAGCTTTGGCTAAGAGTACAACAAGGTTTCCAACTAACCTTTCTTAACCATTCAAATGCTGTGTGCTCCAACAAGCGAGCTAGCAAGGGTTGATGGTAACTCTAACCTGACTGTATGGATCTAATGCTCAGATAATGTGCTGAGTCTTGTGTTCCATGAAACCTATTTGGTAGTAATAGGTGCACAAAAAGGTTTTATCATATAGTGTAATGGTTTTAAAAAGACTAAGCACTAGAATGAAAAACTTGAAATTTGAACTATTTGGTAGCAGTCTAAAACCCAGCTATTGAAAGAGCTGGGTGCCAGTCCCTAAAAACAGACCGGGACTAGACCACATGTAAGGTGCTTACACCACTCCCCACTAGTGATAGAACTCTTTGATCACAAAAAGATGAACACCTGCTCATATTTATTGATCCAGCTCAACTGTTTGTCTGCAGCAATGGTTCTCAATTGTTATCCAATACTTACTTGGAAGTCCCTCCTTCTCAAGACTGCTCTCCATGGAAACACATCACTTAAAAGTACTTGCAAAGAACTGACATCTCGGAATCAACCTCTTGGGGATACTCTTTTGAGGAAGGTAGTGTTCCTGATAGCTCCCTAGTTGTCAGGGCCTACAGGTAGGTATTTTTGCTGGGTTGCAAGTTCCTAATCACCATGTTGACAAACACAGAAAAGATATTACTTCCTCCATATTATCTCTGACATACACTAACAATCTCATACACCTGACACACTAGAGAGGGTACATTACTGTTAATCTTTACTGCTAATACAGCTGCATTTTTATCAGAGCTGTGCTCCTTCCCTAGCACAGCATGATGCCCTTCCACTTCCCAGAGTAATGCAGAGAAGCACATTCCAGTCAGCCCACAGCACTATGATGTCATATGATATCAGTAAAGTATACAAAAAAGTGATGGATGGAATGCTTAAACGAATCTCAGCCACTAGTAGTTTCTCAGGCCGTATCCCAATCCATCATTTTATTTGCACAACATGTCACCACAGTCTGGACCAGCTATATGCAAATCAGTCTTGACTCTTCTCCAATGGGAACAGTCCAGCCCAAACTGCCAAGCCAGGTACTCCCTGCACAGGAAAACAAGCAACCCAGGACCGGTTTCTCCCTAGTTATGAGCTCAACAGATGGGTACAGCTGAGCTATTGCCAGTGGCTGATATTCATTCAAGCATTCCATCGATCACCTTGTTGTTTTTGCATTTGATGCCCAAAGTGTGCTGGGTATGCCCCGACATGGGTCCTGCTGAGGCTAAACTAGGGCAAAATCGGCCCTAGGTTGCTTATATTCCAGTTCAGGGAGGACCTGGCCAGGCAGTTTGGGCTGAACTGTTCCCATGAGGAACAGGGTCAAGGTTGTTTCCATGTGGCTAGGTCCAAACTGAGGAGACATGGTGGATGAAAAATGAGGGATTTGGATGTGGCCTGAGTGATTGCCAGTGGCTGAGATCAAATAAAGCATTACATCCATCACCTTGGCTTTTGCATTTGAAGTCCTGAATTTGCCATGTATGCCCAGACTTGGGTCCTTGTCTCTCTGTGCCACTGGAACAAAGTTATACCTGGTTGAAGAGCCCTAACTAGGCAGTTTGGGCTGGACAGTTCCCATGAAGAGCAGGGTCAAGACTGGTTTGCATATGGTTTGGTCCAAACTGCGGTGGCATAGTGAGAAAAAGAATTATGGCTTTAACCTAGATCTCTACTGGGGGAGAATGTTTGATTTGTTCAGCATTCCGTCCATCATTTGTTGCTAAAGCACTTTTTGTCCTAAGTGCGATGGGTAGGCCCAGACATGGGTCCCTTGCTCACTGTGCCACCGGATTCAAGTTGCCCTGGCTGATGAGGGGTGATATACCGCAAAACCAATCCCAGGATGCTTTGTGTTCTGGTCCAGCGAGGACCTGGCCAGGTAGTATGGGCAGAACTGTTCCAATGAGGAACAGGGTCAGTACTAATTTGCATATAGCTGGATCAAAGATGGAATGGTGGGTGGACAACAATGGATGGGGATGCAGCCCTGGGTGATTGCCAGTGGCAAAGATTAATCTAAGCACCATGTTGTTTACACATGTGCAACTGTTATGCGTGTGAGTATTTCTGGAAAGCAGCAACTGTCACACCTTCCCAGGAGTGCTCCAGGTATGTTTTGAGTATTCTAAAAATATGTAAATTTAAAGCCAAACGTAGGTGTAAACAAATGTTTTAATGAATAAGGCACTCAAAAGTCCAGAGGCCAGCTGATGAAGTAACTGCTTTTTTTTTTTTGTATTATTCTTTTTAATAATAACAAATATGAAAATAAAAACAAATGGTCATCAGCACGGTCAAAGCGAGGGTTAGCTTACATGTGCAATGCAGGAAATCACAATACATACATAATATTAACGTTACAAAAAGCGTTCAGGGCAATTTTACGCAGTTCAGTCAAAATGCAAGTGGTTCATCAGTCAGGACAACCTGAGGGGGGTCGCAAATAGTGCCTCTGTAGTCATTCCAGTTGGACCAAATTGCAATCCACTTTCGCGGGCATCCCCGCACTACATACACTGTTTTTTCCTGGAGCATGCACCAGTCCATATCGGTTTTCCATAGGCCCACCTTAGGAGGTCCAACCGCCCCCCACAACCTAGCGATGTTCCTCTTGGCTATCGCGTAACCTAGAGTAACCCACAACCTCCCACGGGGTGGCAGGTTTGTAGGTTCCCATATGTTTAACAGGCACCTCTTCGCTTCAGGTCTAAGGTCCACTCCCCACACCTCTTGCATACATCGGGTCACCCGGATCCAGTAATTCCTTAGCATAGGACACTCCCACAAAATATGAAAGTAGGTCCCCAACTCTCCACATCCCCGCCTACAGCTGCCGTCTTCACTTTGACCCATTCGTTGCAATCTGGTTCCTGATAGATAGGTTCGATGTAGGATTTTAAGCTGAATGAGCCGGAGTCTGGCCGAAATGGCCACCTCCTTAGGGGAGGCGAGTGCTATTCTCCATTCCTCCTCATCTATCTGTAGACCGTCGGCCTCCCATTTCCCTTTAAGGGGATGCAGCCGGTTCTGGGAGTTGTTGATGATCTTGTTGTATGTAAGTGATATGGCATGTTCAGCAAGGTGGCCATCCAGGAGCCTGTCCTCATCTGAACCCCACAAGTCCCGAATATGGTAGATACCTATGAGGTCCCAATTACGGAACCCTTTGGTACGACCAAGTGTTCCTAGTCTCTCCGAGACCCATAGGGGTGTGGCCATCATTAAGGTGTCATGCCATCCTAGTTTCGCTGCACTACGTGCCACAGTTGCACCAAATGTTGCGTGGGACCAGTCAGTGGGTACCTTCCTGGCCTAGAGTAAAGTGCTGCTTCGAAGTTTCCTCCCAGGAGCTGCCAGTGATCCATTCCGTATCCAGGGTCATTCCCATCACAGTATGTGCCCTGATTAATGGCTGAGAGGTGTGCCGCCTAGTAATATTTGCGGATGTCTGGGAGCGCTATACAACCGTCAAACCATCCCATAGTCAGTTTTTGTATAGATATACAAGGCATTCCCGACCATAGCAGTTCCCTCTGCGTGGCTTCGATGGACGTAAAGTAAGAGTGCGGGACTAAGTCCGGGTAGTTTTGCAAGGCATATAGGAACCACGGCAGCGCCATCATTTTGAAGAGCGTCGCCCGCCCTAGGAGAGATAGTGGGACCTTCCGCCAGTTGGCTATGTCCCTTTTGAGCCGCTGCAGCGGCGGGAGAAGATTTTTCTCGTATCGGGTCTTCGCTTCCTTAGAGATAAAGATCCCCAGGTAACGGAACCCCTCAGTGGCCGTACCAATCGGGCAGTTTCAGGGGGGGTGTAGGAGTCTCGCCCCTCAAGACATAAAGTATAGACTTGCCTCAGTTAATGCTGGACCCGAATTCCTCCCGAAGCTGGTAAAAATATCCATGGCGACTATAAGGGACTTGCGGGATCTCGTTAAATAGAGGAGGATGTCGTCAGCGTACAGTGATATTCTATCCTCCCATCCGTCGGCCCAACGGATCCCCTTCAGGGACAGGGCCTGCCTGATCCAGGTGGCAAGGGGCTCAAGGGAGAGGGCAAAGAGGAGGGGTGAAAGAGGACACCCCTGTCACGTTCCCCGTCCCAGCTCGAAGACTTCAGAGACTTTGTTGTTGACAGAGACCTGGGCCAGGGGTGTTGAATAAGGGAGGCGGACCCAGCCTATGAAATTAGGGCTGAAGCCCAGTTTGCGGAGAACCGCCATCATGTAGGGCCATTCGAGTGTGTCAAACGCCATCGCTGCATCCAGGGAGACCACTATCGCGTCTTCCCGGATGGTATGGCTTCTTCCCAACACCCCGTGCAGCCTCCGGAGGTTAAGCGCAGTGTTGCGGTGAGGCATGAAGCCAGATTGGTCCGGGTGGACCAGGACGGACAAAACAGGCTTGAGCCTATTAGCTAGGGCCTTGGCTAGGATTTTGGGCTCTGCATTTAAGAGGGATATGGGCCTGTAGGAAGCACAGGAGTCCCTTGGTTTCCCTTCCTTAGGAATGGCCACTATCGTGGCAATGCGCTGATCGCGGGGCAGAATACCCCGCTCCTTGCTCTCCTCAAACATTCGCTTGAGGTAGGGGCTGAGGCCGTCAGGCGTGAGTTTGTATACTTCTATTGGTAGGCCATTTGGCCCAAGCGCCTTCCCCGGCCGGAGGCCCCTGATCGCCTGGGCCAGTTCCTCCGTGGTGAGTGGCTCCTCCAGGGCGTCTCTTTTTATTTTAAAACTTTATTTTGAATTTGCAAAGTTACAATACATCAAACAAGAGATGCTTTTCCGAGTACACATTGCAGTCCGTACACAGTAATAATCAGTGCATGTACAGTGGCAGGTTACATGAATTAAAGCAGTCATATCCTACTAGTGTAGCGTCATCATAACTGACCACTTCCCGCTCCTCTCAGAGCTATATTGCATGACCATCTGCTCACACTACCTAATCACAATGAAGAGTGTCAATCGTTGCAGCTACTATTAGTTACAGAGATGTATAATCCTCCAGTTGATCTCGCAATATCGTGTATGCGAACCAGAAGGTATAGGAGCATCCCCTACGCTCACCGCACCCCTCAAATCCACACAACACATCTCATTCTCTTTAATACCCCAATTGTTACTGTCCCACCCGAGTGTGTACAGACATCTACAGAAGTGTATGTCAGGTGGAAGTCAGTAGGGCCTCTAGGTACGTATCTCATCCTCTGTATCTGCACTCTCTCTGAGCAGGTATCATTTCAATGGAGCCCAAATATCCTTGGGTCGTGAGGTGATCGGCAGTAGTTCCGAGTATGTGTTAATCTGATCCTGGCAGTAGGTGAGGTCATGCAACCAATCCTTGAATTTCGGGGCCCTGTCTCTGCCCCATCTGCATGCCACTCTCCTCTTGGCAACTAGGAAAGCAATCGCAATAAATTTACGGTGTGTTACTGGCATGGTTTCTACATAACCCAGGAGTGCCAGTAGAGGGGACGGGTCAACCTCGGAGTAAGTCATCTGTGATATTGCTGTAAACACCTGACCCCAATACCTCTGCACTACATCACATTCCCATGCCAGGTGTAGAAAATCCGCTCCCGGAGCATGGCATCTATCACAAGTGTCCGTGGAGTGGAGTTGGAATCGATACATTCGGGCTGGGGTGCAATACAGTCTATGTAAAAATTTATAATGAATAATTCTGAATCTGCTACTAGAGGATATGCGTTTCGTCTGTTGTAGGCAAAACTCCCATTGCTTGTCTGTTAGGGGTATCCCCAGGTCTTGATCCCACTTAGCCCTAGCCGGTAGTTGCAGGGTGTCTATCAGTGAGTGGACCGACCTATATAATGTGGAGACTAGTGTATGAGGTGTATCGTCTTGTAGCATACGTTGCAGTGGTGCAACGATTTGAGGCTCCTTTGGGAAGTCGGGTGTAATCGGTTTGAGTCCCTGGCGGAGTCTAATATAGAAAAAGACATCAAGTGGGGATAGTTGTATGCCTTCGCATAGATGGTCTATGGAACGGAATGTTCCAGCGTGGTAAAGGTCACCCCACGTTGTGACACTTATCCTGTGAAGCAGCTTGCGAAACCCTTCCTCCTGTAGTAGGGGCATGTTTGGGTGATAAACAAGGGGTAAGAGTGGTGCGTACATTATATCTATCTCCATTTTGTGGGCCAACTGGGACCACGCAGTCACCGTGCTGAACACTGGCGTAGACGATTTATCTTTGCCTGAAACCATAGTATATAGCGCACCTTCAATTGGAATTGGATGAGCTAGCCAATGCTCCGCCGCTAATTGAGGCATATATCGTGGTTGCCGCACCCAGTAGAAGGCATAATGGGCCTGAGCAGCTTGATAATAGAGCTCAAAATCGGGCACGCCAAACCCTCCTTGGTTATACGGTCTAATAAGGATATCCCACTTGAGTCGAGGCGATTTCCCGCCCCACACTAATCTGATAAGCTCCGTTCGAAGTTGCTTAAAAAAAAACCTGCCTGGGTAGTAAGGGATATTTAAAAACAGATATAACAATTGTGGCAGAATCACCATTTTGATCAGAGACGTTCTACCTGCCATGGAGAGAGGTAGGGTGATCCATCGGGACACATTGTCTGTAATACGATTCATCGTCGTTCCATAATTGGCCCTCATCAGTTCGTCTCGGTCCTTTTCTATGTGGATACCTAAATACTTGAAGTCTCCTCACACCAAGCAATGGGGTAATCTTGCGGAAACTGTCTAGTGGAGGCCGTGAGAGGGAATATACAGGACTTGCCCCAGTTGATCTGGACTCCAGAAAGTCTACCGAAAGCGAATAAATTCCCGCAGAATCTGGTTTAAATTATCACTAGGATCACGTACATATAAAGTAATATCATCTGCGTACAGAGATATAAGTATTTGTCGTTGGAAACATCACAGCGCTTTATCGTTATGGTGCTGTCGCAGTTTGGCCGCAAGTGGTTCTGTAGCTATAGCGAACAGCAGCGGCGATAGGGGGCACCCCTGCCTGGTACCTCTAGTAACTTGAAATGCAGAGGAAAGTTTGCCATTTATAGGCACCTTTGCCACTGGAGCTTCGTATAATAACCTGATCCATGAGAGAAATAGGGCCGGGAACCCCATGCGTTCCATAACTTGGAACACATAATCCCATTCCAAGGTATCAAATGCCTTTGTGGCATCGAGGAAAACGGCTGCCATCGGTTGGTCCTCATATACCGTGTTGAGAATCGAGAAAAAAGTCAGGATTTTCGCATCGCAATTAAGCAACGAGAGTGGCCGGTAAGAGTCACATTTATTAGCCGGCTTACCTGGTTTCAATAGTGAGGTGATTAGAGCTGTGCGCATAGAGGGGGTAAGTGGCCCACTTCAAGGGCATCTTCATACACCTCTCTCAATACCGGAGCCATAAAGTCATTGTATGTCTTATAAAATTCTATGGGGATCCCATCAAGTCCCGCAGCCTTTCCCGACTGCATATGCATAATTGCGTCCCGCACCTCATCAAGCTCAAACGGGGCATTTAGGAATGCTCTCTGAGCGTCGCTCAGCCATCCTAGGGACACATCGGCAAGGTAATCTTGCAGCTGTAAATTTCCATGTCTGGTGGACGTGTATAGTGTACTTTAATGGTCCACAAATGTATTAAGTATCTGCGTAGTATCTCTATATACCATGCCCTCCGAGTTTTCAAGTTCCAATATAACATTAGAGGGCCGCCGCAGTTTAATAGTTGCAGCCAGCGCTTTTCCCGGCCTCTCACCTTCACCCAGTCGTCGAGCCGTCCAATATTTGCCCCTAAATTTGGATTCTCTAGCAGCCTCATCAGTATATTTGGTCAATGTGTCATGTATGTTTGAGAGGATGGTATGATCAGGACATTCAGTTAAAGTAGTTTCAAGTGTCTTAAGTTTGCCTTCTAAGTGCTTCAGTCGTGTCATTATGCTGTTCAAAACTCCCGACCCCTTAGCTATACAGATGCCCCTCAACGTCACCTTGAAGGCGTCCCAGATAGTTTCGACATCCTTCACAGAATCTTTATTACGCTTGAAGAAGTCTAAGCACTCCTCACGCAATTCCTCCTGAAAAATAGTATCTAGTAGCATCGTAGGTTGCAGTCGCCAGGCAGTCGCGGGGGGGCCATGGCCCGGCGCCCGCAGTGTGATCTTGACAGGCGAATGATCGGAATAAGTTCTAGGGAGGTGTTGCGCGTACATTAATGCTGTATAAAGCTGGGGTGACATGAATATATAGTCGAACCTCGCCCATGAGCGTGCTTGTGCCGTGAAATGTGTACCTTCTTTGGCATTCATGTGTAAGCGTCTCCAGGTGTCTAGAAGATTGTGATTTGAGTAACTCAAGTAATGTTATTCTAGCTTTAGTGTAATGACGGGGGCGGGATGTGATCTGTCCATATTCGGGTTTAGTGAAGTATTAAAATCTCCTCCCCAGATAAGGTGCTGTGGGCCCGTACCCACAATAGCCGCCCATAAGTCTTCAAAAAAAGGAGGGTCATCCGTGTTGGGGCATAACAGCACACCAACGTGATTGCCATATGTCCCAATCTACACCACATTATACAATATCTTCCGTGGCTATCCACCTTGGTGCCTGCCAAAACAAAGGGTGTACCTCTTTTTATTAGTATCGCCGTACCTCTAGCATAGGTCGAGTAAGAGGAAAAGATGGTGTGCATCGCCCACTTGCTCGCAAATGTGGAAACAGGTTGAGGTCTGTAATGAGTCTCTTGGAGAAGGGCTATGTGTATGGAATGGCGATCTAGGTAGGTTAGAAGATGACGCCGTTTCCTCGGGTCTCCCAGGCCCCTCACATTCCATGTTAGCACATTCAAATCAGTACCTGCCATGAGTACATTTGTTCTCGAGGTGTGTTGCAGTATGAGGACACGGGCCATAGTAGCCAGTCTCTGCAATCAGGGATAGTGATAGGGTGGTCTATGTCGCCACTCTGCAAATACATTAGACCAAGCCTCGTAGAGGCGAACCTGCCGGTGTGGTTATTGTGTATGAACATGCATGTGTACATTATGCCTTGCTAGATCTATCTCTCGGTTAATTCTATCCTGCAATTCTATTGGATCCAACCATAACATCCCTGCGACATCCGTTACTTCTAAGTCTGCAACAACATTTCCAAACTCCCCCCCTCCTCCCCCGTTAACTGAGGTCTCTTGAACATGGTAGCAAGATGAAGCATCAGTGCCTTGTCCACAGTATTGCCAATGCATATATCACATAACAGGCCGAATTCCCGAGTTGTGGCTCGGTCACCAAAAGGCACTATTGATTCGTCACTGCTCTCACTTACAATCAAATCTAACAACAAAATACAGGCCCAAGTATTCAGCTTCATCATCTCATTCTCTGAGATCGTATACAGTGCAGCATCTGAGCGGTACAACTAAGCATGTACATCCTAGATGCATCAATACTATTTCCGATACAGCAGATCAATAACTTGTGTATGACAGTTACCCCCCACCCACTGAAGCAACCCCAACTTGCCAGAATCCCCATCCCACCCTTCCCTCCCCACAACAACTAAACAACCCAACATGTGCACGGTAATCAGTCTGTCCAATGGGGTATACCCTATGGGGGTCATCTAAGGTCACACAAATCCACCCCCTTCACCATGCCCTTTGTCCTGTACGGCCTCCAAGGGGCATATTTAAGGGGAAGGGGGTTATGCCTGGAATACATTACCACCAACAGTCCAATACCCGTCCATGGTATTCTCGCACAGCAGCGGAGTCCTCATACAATTGACGACTTCTCTGGGCTGCTAGCTGATTGTCTATAAGACAGCTTACTCCACAACAAGCGGATCACCAGTTCACATATCTTCATGCAGGGAGTGTTCGTCGTCACGCTCCTCGTCGCCGTGATTCCTATGGCCAGCTCTCGCCCTGCGTAGCTTTTTCAAAAAGTCGTCCACCTGTTGCGGAGACGTGAAGAAGTGCTGTTTTGCCTGGTGGGTCACCCTCAGTTTTGCTGGATATAGCAGCGCATAATCAATCTGCAGTGCACGGAGTTTTTTCTTAACATCCAGGAATTTACATCGCTGTTCTTGCACTACAGGTGTAAAGTCAGGGTATAAGGAGAAGCTCACTCCATCACACGAGAGGTTGCGGTTGGTGCGTGCTGCACGCAGCGCAGTGTCGCGGTCTCGGTAGTTGAGGAGTTGTGCGACAATGGGCCTAGGCGGGGCTCCAGGTTTCGGCTGCGGACCAAGCGAGCGGTGTGCTCTTTCGACAATTAATTGCTCGGAAAACGCTTCCGTCCCAATTGCAGCAAGCAGTATCTTTTCCACGTAGTCCTCCATGCGTCCTGTGTTGGTGGATTCCGGCACACCTACCACGCGGATATTATTTCTTTGGCTGCGGGCTTCCAACTCCTCATTTTTCGCAGCGATAATCCTTAGGACGTTGTCCATTCTCAAGAGTTGCGTGGTTAGGGAGGCCGTCGTATCTTCATGATCAGATATGCGCCGTTCTGCTTCTGAGATACGCTCCTCATGTACGTCCATTTTTTGCGCAATGGCGTCCATTCTGGACGATATCCGGTCGACTTTGTCCACTATTGTGGCAAACCCTTGCCTCATTTCCTGCATCAATTGTTGTATTTCTGACGCGGAAGAGTCCTGTCTAGCTTCAGTCGTCGATGGGCTCTGGGAGCCGGTTGCATCTGAGGTTTGGCGCAATCCTTTCCTGTTATTTGTGTTCTCAAATTTCAGTTTAGGTTGCTTGTTATCAGGTTTACCCATTTTTGGGTCTTTTGGAGGGGCTTGTGGTAACAGACGGCAGTCTTTTTTCCTGTCTGTCACGGCTAATGCAGGAACCCGTGGGCATCAGCACGATGGCATGCGACGGGCGTACCTATTCCCGGTGTGCAGGGAGTCCAGTTGGCCAATCGGTTGTGCCACAGAGGCTTGGAAAGGGGCTACTACTCCGGACCCATCAGAGTATTGTCCACTGCGTACAGTTCCATGGTTCTCCCAGCCCATTCACCAGAAGGACGAGGGCACATATCAATAACAGGTCGTTGGTATAGTACAATGTGTTTACATGCAGTATCACCTGGAGTGTTCCTTTCTACTGGACACGTGAGGGCTACGTGTGCTAAGCGCTCTTGAGTCGTGAAGTGCGGTCAAGGACGTCGGGGTCTGCTCCTCAGTATCTCTCAATGGCGATCTCGTAACTGGAAGGCAGTCAGTGTTTAATTCCCCCTTGCTTGGCCTCGTGGTTGTCGCACCGTATCACTGCAATCCTCGTAAAGTATCGTGCCCCGTGTTAGTGCAGTGCTCCCTCACTTTTTTTTTTTACTTCTCCGATCTCATATGTAGCGTGATACCGTGAATTGTCAGTGTACCCATGTGGCTGTTAATGCAACGATCAGTGTCCAACACCACTCCTCGGACCTTACGGAAAGGGGTATGAGGCTTCGTACCCCAAGCCTGCTCGATGCTTCAAAGCCGTGGAGTGAGCTCGCTGCTTGTCGCAGGCACTGATAAGTTCCAAAGAGCGCGGAGCATTCTACACACAAAAGTGCCGCTGGAAATGTGGAGCTTACACAAATTATACGAGCGCCGGCAGAGGCTTCCTCAATGAATCCCAGCGACGGGTCTCGTCTCGTACTGCGGTTGGGTCGTCCGGACAGCCCCCACGTGACGCAACGGGACCGGATAATCCTCGAAACCGCAACCAGTCAGTCAGAGCCTTCCGTTCGCTGCCGCGGGGGAGCTGCGCCATGTCCAAGTCTGCCCCAGTGCTTTGTCACGGTCCGGCAGCAATGTAAGGAGCGGGGGGGAGTCGGGACTTTTTATTTTAATGTTGTAAAGTTCCCCGATCTTTGCTGTCACCCCACTGACACCCCGCTGGCCGCTGCCGGTCATCTATGCTGGTGCGCGGCAGGTGTGAGGCACAACCGCTCGCATGGACGCCAAAGTTCCCGGTCTCTCACCTGCGGTCCCAGGCTCCACCGATTCAGCACACAATCCTCCGGTAAGCCGCAGATGTCTCACCTCGTGCCCAGGCGATGTTACAATATCCAAGGATTGCCCGGTGACATCTGTCAGACCGCACCACCGAAAGCAGGGCGCTGTCCCGACGGTGTTGACCTCGCGAGGCCTGTGCACCTCGTGGAGCGCAGTGGGCTAGCGTAGTTTCCCGGTACCGTCAGCTCGCTCCGTCTAGTTCCCGCTCAGCTCCCAGCAAATATTCAGCTGCTGCCAGCGTCGTCGCAACGGGCCGCAGAGCCTTCAAATTTTCGCTGGTGCTGCTGAGCTATGTTCTCGCCACTCGCTGGTATTTACGACAGATAAGGAGTCAGTTTAGGCGGATAATTGACGGATTATTGATCCAGGCTGCAGGAGCCTCACGCTAGTGCGGCCATTCCGTTGTGCGCCCTCTTGCACCCCCTCCTCCAGGGCGCCTCTCTCCGAATCGGAGAGTGTTAGCAGTCGGATGTCAGTTAGCAAGGAGACTGAGTCTTCCTCCGGTCTGTCAGAGCCTCCACTGTATACTGTACGTTAGTGTGCGGCGAATTCCTTTACTCTGTCCCTGATAATGGCCCCGGAGTTGGTCATAATCTCTGCCACTGCTCTCTGAGCCTGTTGTTTTCTATCCAACCATGCGATGAGCTTGCCTGCCTTGTCCCCCTGATGATAGAGCCTACCCTCTTTGTCCCTGGCTATGACTCTGGCAGCGTCAGTGGCTAGAGCCCTATATTCTGCCGCCTTGAGTTCCATCAGGTGAACTGCCGCCGCCCCATCCTCGGCCTGAGCCGCCGATTCAAGTTCTAGGAGGTCCCTTTCCATGTTGACCATTTGTTCCTCCCTTTCCTTGCGACGACCAGCGATCGCAGAAAGGGCCTCCACTCTCAGTACGGTCTTGAACGCCTCCCACAAGGTCATTGATGAGGCCACCGTTCCCTCGTTGTCCTCAAATGAGCGGTCTATCGAGAGGGTGAGTTTCCTTCGTATGTCTTCACTGCGCAGGTACCACGCGTTTATCGGTGCATTGCAACCCTCCCGTTTCCCTCCTATTGTGAGGTGCGCTAATAGGGGTGAGTGGTCTGAAATCCCTCTCGCTAGATGTACAACCTCCTGAATAGTCGTGTCTTGATACAGAGGCGTCAGTATGTAATCGATGCGGGAGAATGAGCGATGTGGGCCAGAGAACAAAGTGTACTGCGTGTCCCTTGGGTGGCGGGTACGCCACAGGTCGAGGAGACCGGAGGCTCCAATGAAGTCCGTGAGCCATCTGTGACCCGGTGGCAGGTCCCTGGGCGGGTGTCTGTCCAGAGTACCGAATATTACAGCATTAAAGTCACCCCCCACCAGGAGTCGTCCCTCCGGAAGCGAAAGGAGCAGCTTTCCCAGTTCCTGGTATGATTGGGTTTGTAGACCCAGCGGGATATATGTTGTGACTAAATTCAACCTGTGGCCCTCCCACCTTCCTGAAACTGTAGAAAAACGCCCCAGGGGGTCAGAGTATGTGTGATAAATTACTAAAGGGAAGTTACGACGGAGCAGGATGCCCACCCCTCGGGACCCAGAGATGAAGCTGGCATGAGCCGCCAGGGTATAACCCCACCGGTTAAGTGCATGGCATGTATTTCCCAGCAAGTGTGTCTCCTGCAGGAGCACCACCTCGGGCAGGTGCCTTTTGATAAATTGTCTCAAAGGAAACAAGGAGAACCCTACTCACATAGGAACCAGGGCATTTAATTATATCATAGAACAACGGTTCCTGTGGTATAATACTATATATTATATATTCAATATATAGCTCAATAGCAATTTCCAAGAACACAGAGGGTTGGCAGGGATGTCAAAAAGAAATGCACAAACAATTAGATAGATCTCAATAATGTTTTCATACTTCAAAACATTGGTTGCATGGTTATGCAATCATATTCAGACTCAAGGATATGGTGCACACACGTAATAGGGTTTTCGATATTATATGCAGGACTCTCAGTTGATCAACTGAGAGTATCTGCTGTACGCTATCGGGCGCCACGTTTTGCAGGCATCGTCCTGTATACAATATTGATTTCATCCTCGAAATGCCATATTAAGACGTGGGTTCATCGTGTGCTATCAGGCGCCACTCCCATGTTTTCAGGCATCGTCCTGTATATAATATCGAAAACGCTATTACGTGTGTGCACCATATCCTTGAGTCTCAGACCACTACAGTGTATCCAGCTGGGCTACCTGTAAGTCAGTTTTAATTCTTCATCATGCATGGGTGAGAACAAGTTATCATTCAGATGTCCCTCAATGCCCTGTCCTGATGAGACCCGTATCCCTGAGGGTCGAAACGCCGTCGACGCCACAAGGAATTGAACCATAAAATTAGTGCCTATGATTGTGTATAGACACTAAAATAATTATTTATGTATCAATGTTTTGGTCATTTTCCTTCTTTTTAGTCATCCCATGAGAAACCACGGTGCTTTTATTTATTTCTTGCTGTTTGTATTGTTGTTTTTGGTTTCACACGTACACTTGGGACACGGTGCACCCCCCTGTTTTTGTTTTCACATGACTATGTGACAAACTGAATATGATTGCATAATCATGCAACCAATGTTTTGAAGTATAAAAACATTATTGAGATCTATCTAATTGTTGATTGACTGATTTAGGTGGTGGCAGCACTTAGAGACCTCGCTGGGGAAAGACGGGCAGACTGCGAGGGTTCCTCTTCTGCCTACTCACTCTCCGCAGCACTGATTTACTAGCGCATTTTTTAAACAAATAATTTTACCCTACACTCAATTGAATACGAATTGTGTTGTATGTTTTTTTAAAAACTGTAGTGTGATTAAATACCTTGTGTACTGTTTCCCGGTTCCCCTGGACCCCGGTCCACCGCGGCTTATCTGTGCCGTTTGTTGTGGAGGGTCAGGTCGGGCGGCGCCATCTTTGGTGAGGCCCGGTACCCGGCTGGTCGGAAGTTAGCGGTCCAGCTCGGGGAGGGGCTTGGGCGATAAATAGACCCTGAATGCTCTGACTCCTCGCGACTGATCTAGGTGGTGGCAGCACTTAGAGACCTCGCTGGGGAAAGACGGGCAGACTGCGAGGGTTCCTCTTCTGCCTACTCACTCTCCGCAGCACTGATTTACTAGCGCATTTTTTAAACAAATAATTTTACCCTACACTCAATTGAATACGAATTGTGTTGTATGTTTTTTTTAAAACTGTAGTGTGATTAAATACCTTGTGTACTGTTTCCCGGTTCCCCTGGACCCCGGTCCACCGCGGCTTATCTGTGCCGTTTGTTGTGGAGGGTCAGGTCGGGCGGCGCCATCTTTGGTGAGGCCCGGTACCCGGCTGGTCGGAAGTTAGCGGTCCAGCTCGGGGAGGGGCTTGGGCGATAAATAATGTTACACCTTAGAGCGCGCAGCGGTCGAACGCAGCGGGCGCGCCGTCTGCGCGCCGAAGGAGCGCCAAAGGAGGGCCCGTCTGTGCCCGTCCGTGCCTCGGACGGGCCCAGGGCCAGCCATTCTACTCGGCGACCCCTGGGTTCGGCCAAATCTGAAACTCTCAGGTATTCACATCATGATCTGTGGAGGCTTGCCCCCTCAGTCAACAGTGGGCACTGCACACGTGCGGATATGAATTGTCATATGTCTATATGCCCCTCTTGTGGTTTTGTCCCCCAACCCTCCCCCCCCCCCACGTTTAGCCATTAACGCTCCTGCCATGAACATTCGGGCGGGACTGATTAATGCCAGATCTGCAGTTAGGCATGCCGCCGAGATCTTCGATCTATTGGTGGATGACAAACTGGAGGTGCTGTTCCTTACGGAGACATGGCTGACCAGCACCTCCGCACCTAGCGTAGAACTCGCGGTCCCTAGGGGGTTTAAGATCGCCAGAGTGGACCGACCCCTGGGCAGAGGGGGCGGACTAGCGGTTGTGTTTAAGGAAGAGTGGAGCTTCGCTTCTGAGCCGCCGGTTGCGGATATAGGGGGTGAGGTTCTCCACTTTTCCATCACAACTTCCCCCCACTTTACTTTAGGAGGCTCTCTCATATACAGACCTCCGGGTCTGGCTACTCGCTTTTTGGACTCCCTAGAAGAATATCTGGTCCCACGGGCCCTTGGTTTTCCTAGGTTCCTACTGGTCGGGGACCTGAATATTCATATGCATGTCCCTGATTCGCCCGATGCCCACAGGCTTGGTGAAATTCTGGAGCTTGCCCAACTCAAGCAATGGGTGACTGCCCCGACGCATATGGGGGGCCATCTGCTTGACCTGGTATGTTCTAACTTCCCTATTCAGTCTGTGGCTGTTGAAAAAACGACCTGGTCTGACCATGATTTGGTCAGATTTAATTGGGAGACTGTGGAGCCTCGTTCCCCACCTTTTATTTGTCACTCCCAAAAGATCAATCTACCTGCATTTAGACAGGCTCTGGTTAATACCCGCCCTAAATTTAAATTGCCTCTGGGTGATGCGGTTTGTGAATTTAATGAGTGGTTACAGCAGGCGGCAACCGCCTCCATTAGGCAGACCACGCTTACCAGATCTAGACGCACCCCCTCCCAACCTTGGTTTTCCCCAGAACTGAGGGAATTAAAACTGGGGTGTAAAAAGCTCGAACGAGCGTGGAGACGTGATTATAGCCCTGAGGCTAAATCCACTCTACGGCTGGCGCAAAAAGAATACTACACAGCCATTAAGGGTGCGAAGGGGAAATATTATGCTGGGCGTATCGCCAAGGCAGACAACAGTAGCAAAGAGATCTTTGCCATTGTGAAAAGCTTTGTGGCACCCGTCGCTGAGGCCGTTTCTCATCCATCCTCGATGCAATGGTGTGAGGAACTGTCTTCCTTTTTTACCAATAAAATAAAGAGGATTCAGCAAGACCTTGCAGCAGCCCTCCCCACCGACCACGCAATAGAGGGCCCTTGCCCTTCCCTTTGCCCTAGTTCGGAACAGCAGTTCACGATCTTCGAGCAAATTGTGGAGGACACTACTCTCCCTTTAATCCAGTCCCTGAAATCTGGCTCACCCGCCGACCCGTGTCCTGCCCGGGTACTCTCGGAGGTGGCGGAATTAGTCTGCAATGAGATCACGCAGATTGTCAACCTCTCCCTGAGGACGGGCGTGGTTCCTACTGCTTGGAAACAGGCTAAGCTTCTGCCTCTCCTAAAGAAACCAGGTCTAGACTGGACGGCCCCCGGGAATTATCGACCAACTTCCCTTTTACCGGCACTCACAAAGATCTGTGAGAAGGTGGCATTTCGACAACTAGAGAGTTTTGTTGAAACTTCCAATGCCCTCCACCCGGCCCAATCGGGCTTCAGGGCTGCTTACAGCACCGAGACAGCCCTCTTGGAGATGAGCGAGGCCATCCGGGACTGTTTAGACGGAGGCGGCAGAGCGGTCCTAATTCTTTTGGACCTCTCTGCCGCGTTCGATACCGTCCCCCATGGGCTTCTTCTTGGCCGGCTGGCGGATATAGGTATTGGAGGGGTTGTGTTAGACTGGCTGTCCTCCTTCTTGTCTGACAGGACCCAGCAGGTCTGGCTGCCTCCCTATGCCTCCGAGCCTGAACCTCTGCTTACAGGTGTCCCGCAAGGCTCGACCCTTAGCCCCTTACTGTTCAATGCCTACATTACACCTTTGGTTTATCTAGCTGAACAGTTCGGGGCTAAGATCATAGGGTACGCAGACGATACCCAATTGCTGTTTACCTGGCCAGATGACAACCTTGATACCTCTATAGTTCATCTATGTTTGTCCGCTGTATTTCGCTGGTTGACGAGGGCCCAGTTGAAGTGCAACAAGGACAAATCTGAGGTTCTTTTTTATGGCTCCTTTCCCCCCTCGTTCATGAGTACCCTATGGCCTTCTGACATTCCAGGCCCGAAAGAGATGGGGAGACCTGCCAAGAATCTGGGCATCTGGTTCGGAGAGGATTTAAGATTCGAACATCATATTAAAAAACTCACTGGCACCTGTTTTGCGACCTTAAAAATGCTTCGCAAATTCTTTCCCCTGCTTCCTAGAGAGGCAAAGGAGTCTGTTGCGCGAGCGCTTATACTGTCCAGGTTGGACTATGCCAATGCATTGTTCAGTGGAATCCCCTCTTACCTGGTAAAACGCCTGCAAATCATCCAGAACGCGGCAGTCCGTCTTTTATTCAACATCCCTAGATGGAAGAGCGTTCGCGCGGAGATGCGCACACTCCACTGGCTCCCGGTTGCACAGCGCATCCGGTTTAAAGCATTGGTTTTGGCGTTTCGTGCTATCCATAAACAAGGCCCCCAGTACTTGAGAAAAAGATTCATTAGTTACGTCCCCACACGTACTCTGAGATCCTCCACTCTGTTTCAACTATCCCTTCCCCGTTTTAAACGTGCCAGACTTGGTGGTCAGTCGATTGCGGTGGTCGCGGCTCGCGCCTGGAACGCTCTTCCTTTTCACCTGCGCTCCACACCCACTGTCGCCGCATTCAAAAAACATCTGAAAACACATCTGTTTAACAGCGCTATTTAAGAGTCCTTTTTTGAGGGTCTGTTGTTTGCCTTTCTTTCTCCCGCGCCAGGATACTCCCCAGTAGCAGAGCGCGCTATAAAATGGTTTATAATAATAATAATAATAATAATAATGTTTTGAAGTATAAAAACATTATTGAGATCTATCTAATTGTTGATTTTGATAAATTGTAGCACAATGGTTCGTTTGAGCTTGTCCCCCAGCCCGTTGACATTCCAGCTCATAGTCTTTATACTTTTCTCCCACTGCATGTTGACATGTACCTCCTCTCGATCCATCCTCCCTGCAATTTTTGAGTAAGCGTTCCCGATGTAGTGCCCTGCTCAATGTTGCACAATGTGTGGTAGCAATAGATTTTCCCTTTCTTGACCGTACCATAGTCCCATAACCGACCCCAACTTCCCCCATGCCCCCCACCCCCACCTCCAACACCCCAAGTACCTATCCCCCTCCCTGCTCCCCTTCTCCGTAAGTCTAAAACTACCCAAATCCCACAATTAGCAGAGTGCCTTTCGCCCCGAACTCACCCCGGAGGAGGAAGAAACTTCAACTTTAAATAACTTGTCTTCCCTTCCTAGTGGACCTTTTGTCAGGGGTGCGCAGTGGCCCCGGCCATGCCCGCCGCCCAGGTTCCCTCCCCCCCAACATAGCAGTTAAACTGTGCATTGTACAAGTCCTGCATTAAGTGTGCTCGTTACATGTCCGTCACATCCTTATTCAATAGATACAATCCCCCCCCAGATCACAAGCATATACGAACATGGCATTGTTCGCTACTCTATGGTTTACCACATAGCAGTCCTGAGGGCCTCTCAGTCTCCGCGACCATCCATCGTTTTCTTGGGTGTCCCATCGAGGGATAGCGGATCTGGACACCCAGGAATGTTTGCTCTGTCGATCCAGTTCTGGCCTCCCAGCCGCAGATCCCGGAGATGCCACCTGTGTGTCCCTCCAGTTATGACCCTCCGCTCCCTTCCCAGTGGCAGGCGCGTCCTTATCCAGCCAGTCCTGCACCTCCGACGGTGAAGTAAAAAAGAAGGATTTGCCTCCGGCGAGGACCTTGAGTTCGGCAGGAAAGAGCATCATGTATTTGAGACCCATTTCCCTGAGTGCCGCCTTCACACCTACAAAGGATCTCCTCTCCCGCTGGACCTGTAGGGTAAAGTCAGGAAAGAAACGGACCATGGCATTTTCATAGTGTAGGTCCCTGGCCTGTCTTGCCACTTGAAGGATGGCGTCTCTATCCCTGTAGTTGAGCATTTTTGCGATGATCGTCCTAGGCGGTGCTCCTGGTTTCGGCTTTGGGATGGGCGCCCGGTGTGCGCGGTCGATCGTGAATATGTTCGACAGACGCTTGGGCTTGAGGTGGTTGAGGATCAAATCCTCAACGAAGAGTTCCATACTGGGCCCCTCGAGGCCCTCTGGCACGCCTACAAGGCGGAGGTTACTCCGTCGGGCCCTTCCTTCCTGGTCATCAAGACGGAGTGCCATCTGCCAGTGTTGGTGGACCAGGTCATTTACCTGCTGCTCCAGCCGTTTCGTCGACGTCTTCAGCTCCACAATGTCTGCCTCGTTGGCCTTGGCCTTTTCCGACGGTTTGTTAAGGTCCGTGCGGAGAAGATTGACCTCAATGGACACTTTGTCTATTTTAGTCTCCAGGGTCGCCCCCAATGAGTGGATGGCCTCCATGATGTTAGCTAGAGACGGCTCCTTTTGGCTCTGCTGTGCGTCCGCCGGTAACTCCTTCTGTTGTGCGCTTTTCTGCACCGTATATTTATCCAGCTTGTTGGTTTGCGTGGAAGTGCCAGTTTTGGGCATCATGACTGCGCTGTTTTTCCCCCCGTCTGGTCCGCAGAGGCAAGCGGCATCGGCTTCTCGCAAAAAGAAAAAGCGAGTAACACCTCTCTCTGGGGGGATGCTGGGACTCTACGAAGATTTACAGTCCCCTCTCAGCGCCCTTTCTAGTAGCCCCCGTCGCTGTGTCGCAGCTGTGAGGTCCCCACGTGGCAGCAACAAGTTGGCTTCCTGTCCCCAATCCAAACCACAATCCTCACAGCAGGGAAGTAGTCCCACTCTGACAGACGGCGCAGCCCTATCGATGGACTCAGGGCCGGCACCTCCGCTCCCTCCTTGCGTGTCTCTTGATGCCAAACGGGCCGGTTCCCACAGTACTTCGTGCCCAGATGCGGTCACGGATGACATCAAGGATCTTATGAGGGTCCACTGATCCCTCCTGTACCAAGGTCGGGTTAAACTGCAAGGTCCACCTTGTTCCGTACCCGCCCCAACACTCTCCGGGACAGGGTCTCGCCATCGATCAGGGCCACGGGAGAGCTCCTGCAGAGACGCAAGACCCGGCCCACGTCCGCAGCGTGGCGCCGTCTTCCAAGGCTCCGGCCCACTCGCAGAGTGTTCGGGTCACACCGCCTCGCATTCGGTGGCAGACTGTTGGTGCTGTGGTGGGGCTATAGCGCTCCCCAGGTGTCCGCAGCTAGTGGTGTGCCAATGGCGGAGTCTTGAGGCTCCCGCGGGATCCAGCGGTAAGGCCCCAAAGCCGGGGCCTCGCCTAACAGTGGAAGCCGCCAGACGTGTGGTCTCGCTCCAAGCCCCGTCCCGGGCGGCAGCTCTTTGGGTCACCGCTCGGCGGCGGAGGATCGTAGAGGGGCCGGAGTTGGACCGGAGGGTGCAGCAGTCCCTGGAGGTTCCCGCACCGGCAGTTGGCAGAACTTATCGGAATATGCCCGGATTTACTGTTGTTGGTGGCTCTGTCACCCGGAGCTCTCGGCTTAAGCGGCCATGTTAGCTGGTGCCTAGCCACGCCCCCCCGAAGTAACTGCTTTTTGAAACAGAGCTAGTTGAACTGATCGAATATTTACACCTGTAGCTCACAAAACCTACTCACATCTCACTGATCCCAGTAACTCACACCAGTGATATCCACTCTCAATGCCATTGTAATATAACCACTTTTCCCAACCACGTGGCAGCAACAAGTTGGCTTCCTGTCCCCAATCCAAACCACAATCCTCACAGCAGGGAAGTAGTCCCACTCTGACAGACGGCGCAGCCCTATCGATGGACTCAGGGCCGGCACCTCCGCTCCCTCCTTGCGTGTCTCTTGATGGCAAACGGGCCGGTTCCCACAGTACTTCATGCCCAGATGCGGTCACGGATGACATCAAGGATCTTATGAGGGTCCACTGATCCCTCCTGTACCAAGGTCGGGTTAAACTGCAAGGTCCACCTTGTTCCGTACCCGCCCCAACACTCTCCGGGGCAGGGTCTCGCCATCGATCAGGGCCATGGGAGAGCTCCTGCAGAGACGCAAGACCCGGCCTACGTCCGCAGCGTGGCGCCGTCTTCCAAGGCTCCGGCCCACTCGCAGAGTGTTCGGGTCACACCGCCTCGCATTCGGTGGCAGACCGTTGGTGCTGTGGTGGGGCTATAGCGCTCCCCAGGTGTCCGCAGCTAGTGGTGTGCCAATGGCGGAGTCTTGAGGCTCCCGCGGGATCCAGCGGTAAGGCCCCGAAGCCGGGGCCTCGCCTAACAGTGGAGGCCGCCTGACGTGTGGTCTCGCTCCAGGCCCCGTCCCGGGCGGCAGCTCTTTGGGTCACCGCTCGGCGGCGGAGGATCGTAGAGGGGCCGGAGTTGGACCGGAGGGTGCAGCAGTCCCTGGAGGTTCCCGCACCGGCAGTTGGCAGAACTTATCGGAATATGGCCGGATTTACTGTTGTTGGTGGCTCTGTCGCCCGGAGCTCTCGGCTTAAGCGGCCATGTTAGCCGGTGCCTAGCCACGCCCCCCCGAAGTAACTGCTTTTTGAAACAGAGCTAGTTGAACTGATCGAATATTTACACCTGTAGCTCACAAAACCTACTCACATCTCACTGATCCCAGTAACTCACACCAGTGATATCCACTCTCAACACCATTGTAATATAACCACTTTTCCCAACCACTCGTAACAATACGTACGATACTCACTCGCAACATAATCCCCAGACTTTACTCAGGGCATATCAAGCTTTTGTACACAGTGATCAAAGTAAGGAAAATTATGAAGAGAGTTGGTGACAATCTAAATGCCTTTCTTAATTAAGATTGGGTCTGGGAGTAACTTTAATTATTCCAGTGTAATCAGAGTAACTTTAGTAATTCTGTTCTACTCTTGAGAGTTAATTACCAACATTAACGTGATGACATAGTTTAGAGTAATTTGGTGTGTAAAATCTTGCTGCAAGAGCACATTTAGCAGCCCACACTGCTTTTCTATGTTCTGTTGCATTTGGTGCCATTTTCTTAGCAAAAAATGCTGCATCCTCACATCCATTTGGAGGCTATGGTACAGTTTGCGCTAAAGAACTAGCTCTGAATGCCGGAAATAAGTTGGGGGAAAATCCTAACCTAAGTGCATGTGTACCGAGCACGAGTGACTGCTCATGCTGCTATTTAGGTTCTATTGAATTTTGCGCTATCTGTGTGTCTGTGTGTCTGTCAATCAATCAATCAGAACATTTGTATAGCGCACTACTCACCCGGAGGGTCTCAAGGCGCTGGGGGGGTCCGCTACTGCTCGAACAGCCAGGTCTTGAGCTGCTTCCTGAAGGCGAGGTGGTCCTGGGTCAGGCGGAGGTGGGTCGGGAGGGAGTTCCAAGTCTTGGCGGCCAGGTAGGAGAAGGCCCTTCCTCCTGTGGTGGCTCTTCGGATGCGGGGGACGGCAGCGAGGGCGTGGCTGGTCGATCGAAGCTGGCGCGTGGGAGCGTAGAAGTTGAGGCGGCTGTTGAGGTATCCTGGTCCTTGGTTGTGTAGGGCTTTGTGTGCGTGGGTGAGGAGCCGGAAGGTGATTCTCTTGTTGACCGGGAGCCAGTGCAGGTCTCTCAGGTGTCCGGAGATGTGGCTGCGGCGGGGGATGTCCAGGATGAGTCGTGCTGAGGTGTTCTGGATCCGCTGGAGTCTCTTCTGGAGTTTGGCGGTGGTGCCGGCGTAGAGGGAGTTGCCGTAGTCCAGCCGGCTGGTGACGAGGGCCTGGGTGACCGTCTTCCTGGTTTCGGTGGGGATCCATCGGAAGATCTTGCGTAGCATTCGCAGGATGTTGAAGCACGACGAGGAGACGGCGTTGACTTGTCTGCCATGGAGAGGGAGGAGTCCAGGATGAAGCCCAGGTTGCGTGCGTGGTCAGTTGGTTTGGGTGCGCTGCCCAGGGCGGGGGGCCACCAGGAGTCGTCCCAGGCGGAGGGTGAGGATCCCAGGATGAGGACTTCCGTCTTGTCCGAGTTCAGTTTCAGGCGGCTGTTCGACATCCATTTTGCTACGTCTGTCATCCCTTCGTGCAGGTTGGCTCTGGCGGTGGCGGGGTCATTGGTGAGGGAGAGGATCAGCTGGGTGTCGTCTGCGTAGGAGATGATGTTCAGGTTGTGCTGGCGTGCGATGGCTGCGAGGGGGCTCATGTAGACGTTGAAGAGAGTTGGGCTGAGCGAGGAGCCTTGAGGGACGCCGCAGATGACTTCGGTGGCTTCCGATCTGAACGGGGGGAGGCGGACTCTCTGTGTCCTTCCGGCGAGGAAGGAGGTGATCCACTCCAGTGCCTTCTCCTGGATTCCGACGTTGCTGAGGCGCTGCACTAGGGTGCGGTGGCAGACAGTGTCGAAGGCCGCGGAGAGGTCCAGGAGGATGAGGGCCGCTGTTTCTCCGTTGTCGAGCAGGGCTCGGATGTCATCTGTAGCTGCGATCAGGGCGGTCTCGGTGCTGTGGTTGGCCCGGAAGCCAGACTGCGAGAGGTCGAGGGAGCCGTTCGTCTCGAGGAAGGCGGCCAGTTGCTTGTTGACGGTCTTCTCGATGACTTTGGCTGGAAACGGGAGCAGCGAGATGGGGCGGTAGTTCTTGAGGTCGGTAGGGTCTGCTGATGGTTTCTTGAGTAGAGCGCTGAGTTCGGCGTGCTTCCAGCTCTCCGGGAAGGTGGCGATGTCGAAGGAGGTGTTGATGATGTCCCGCAGGTGGGGTGCGATGACAGCGTCGGCCTTGTTGAAGACGTGGTGAGGGCAGGGGTCTGTTGGAGATCCGGAGTGGATGGAGTTCATCGTGCGGATGGTGTCTTCGGTGCTGATCGGGGTCCAGGCGCGGAGGGTGGCGGTGGGGGGCGGTGGTTCGGTCGTGGCGTGCGTTGGTTGAGTGCTGAAGCTGTTGTGTATGTCTGCGATCTTGCTGTGGAAGTAGGAGGCGAGGGAGTTGCAGGGGTCTTGCGAAGGGGTGATGTCGTTGTTTCCGGCGTTGGGGTTGGAGAGCTCTTTCACGATGTTGAAGAGTTCCTTGCAGTTGTGTGCGTTGTTGTCCAGTCGTTCCTTGAATGCGGTTTTCTAGGTGGCGCGGATCAGCTGGTGGTGTTTTCGGGTGGCGAGCTTGAGGGCAGTCATGTTGTCCGGTGTTGGGTCTCTGCGCCAGGTTTTCTCGAGTGCTCTGCAGTTCTTCTTGGAGCTCTTGAGTTCGTCGTTAAACCATGGGGCTTTCTTGCTGCCGGGTCTGCTCGGCTGGGTCTTCAGAGGGGCGAGGTCGTCTGCGCAGTCGCTGATCCATTTCGTGAGGTTGGTGGCCGCTTGGCTGGGGTTCGTTGTGCTGGTGGGAGGGTTCTTGCTCAGGGAAGTAGTGAGCTGGTCTGCAGTGATCTTGTTCCAGCTTCTGCGGGGAGCCTGTTGCTGGAGATGGTGGAGCGTGGTCCTTCTGTAGCTGAAGTGGACGCAGCTGTGGTCCGTCCATTGGAGTCCCGTGGCGTGGCTGAAGGCGATGTCCTTGCTGGAAGAGAAGATCGGGTCGAGTGTGTGTCCGGCGTAGTGGGTGGGGGTGGTCACCAGTTGCTTGAGTCCGAGGTTGGCGAGGTTGTCCAGCAGGGTGGTGGTGTTGCGGTCGTTGTTGTTCTCCAGGTGGAAGTTGAGGTCTCCGAGGAGGATGTAGTCGGTTGAGGGGAGGGCGAGCGGGCTGACGAAGTCGGCGATGTCCTCGCTGAATTGTGTGCGTTGTCCCGGGGGTCTGTAGATGAGGGTGCCTCTGAGGGTGGTCTTGGGGTTCACGTGGATCTGGAAGTGCAGGTGTTCGGCGGGTGCGAGGTTGTCGTCGGTGTTGGTCGTGATGCGGATGGAGTTCCTGTGGATGATGGCGATGCCTCCTCCTGTCTGGTTGACGCGGTCCCTCCGGATGATCTTGTAGCCGTCCGGGATGGCGATGGCGATGTCGGGCGCTGAGGAGGCGTTCATCCAGGTTTCCGTGAGGAAGGCGACGTCTGGGTCTGTGGTGTCGAGCAGGTTCCAAAGCTCGACGGCGTGTCTGTGGACGGAGCGGGTGTTGAGCAGGATGCACTTCAGGTGGGTGCTGCTGGAGTTCGGCTTGGTGGGTGCTGGTGTAGCGTGGGTCCGGTTGCAGGTGAACTTGCAGGAGTGGCAGCTGAAGGGTCCGTGGGTGCGTCTCGGTGTGGCTCGGTAGCAGCGCGGGGTTCGGCCGGTGCTGAGAGTGTTGAGTTCGGTGGAGTCATAGGTTCGTCTGGTCGGCTTCCGGCGGTGGGGGCCAGGGGTCCTGGCACTGGGCGCGGTCCAGGCGCGGACGGGCGCAGACGGGCTTACCTTTGGCGCACCTTCGGCGCTCAATCGGTGCTCCCGCTGCGCGCGTCCGCTGCGCGGTCGCTCAGGGGGCGTCATAAGAAGGGGGACGGGAGGGCGGGTCTGCTGGGCTGGGCGAGCGTCCGGGCCAATGGGCCGGTGGTGGGCGGGGCCGCAGGGGCCAGCGGCGGGAAAAGTGGCGAGCGGCCGGCTCAGCTGTGGCTGGGCCGCTCGGGGGTGCTGGGGGGCTGCGGTGGCGGCAGGCAGGCGGCAGGCAGGCAGGCAGGAGGCTGGCAAGGAGGCTGGCTAGCAGGGCAGCAGGCGAGTGAGGGGGGTGACCCGGCCTCGAGAGGCACAGTGGTCACTCCCGCGGTCACCCAGGCGCTCCCCTTAAGAAGGGGGACGGGAGGGCGGGTCTGCTGGGCTGGGCGAGCGTCCGGGCCAATGGGCCGGTGGTGGGCGGGGCCGCAGGGGCCAGCGGCGGGAAAAGTGGCGAGCGGCCGGCTCAGCTGTGGCTGGGCCGCGCGGGGGTGCTGGGGGGGCGGCGGTGGCGGCCGGCAGGCGGCAGGCAGGCAGGCAGGAGGCTGGCAAGGAGGCTGGCTAGCAGGGCAGCAGGCGAGTGAGGGGGGTGACCCGGCCTCGAGAGGCACAGTGGTCACTCCCGCGGTCACCCAGGCGCTCCCCTTAAGAAGGGGGACGGGAGGGCGGGTCTGCTGGGCTGGGCGAGCGTCCGGGCCAATGGGCCGGTGGTGGGCAGGGCCGCAGGGGCCAGCGGCGGGAAAAGTGGCGAGCGGCCGGCTCAGCTGTGGCTGGGCCGCTCGGGGGTGCTGGGGGGGGGCGGCGGTGGTGGCAGGCAGGCGGCAGGCAGGCAGGCAGGAGGCTGGCAAGGAGGCTGGCTAGCAGGGCAGCAGGCGAGTGAGGGGGGTGACCCGGCCTCGAGAGGCACAGTGGTGGTCTGTCTATCTATCTATCTATCTATCTATCTATCTATCTATCTATCTATCTATCTATCTATCTATCTATCTATCTATCTATCTATCTATCTTTATTTTTCACTTACTGGTGGAATTTCCTGTAGTGTTTTTCCATCAATGGATTTCCAATTCTGGGACTTTTTCCCACACCAGATGTTGGTTGTGCACATGCAGTAGAGTGCAACAATGTAGAGGTGGTTATTGTTCTCGTCCAGTTCACGTAGCAATTCTTGCAGGACACTTTGAAGGCTCTCAGTTTCATAGTATATTGTTGTTTCTATTTTCTCCTTCTTCGGTACTGTCATGCAGTCTTTTCGGGCTTCAACTTGAGGTGTCACCTCTTTGTAGAAATCCTGAATGAGTACAGTCGTCTGTGCTCCAAAATCCATTTTGACCACAAAGATTTAATAGGACCCTCCAGGTGCATAGTTTTTTTCTCCAGGAAAATGCATGAAAAATCCTCCCAGTGGGATTGTTCCTCGATGTTCTTTTACTTTCTATGGGTATTCCAGTGCAGAATTCACTCTTTTACTCTCCCTGACCGTGAGAAGTTTGAGGAGCCACATTTACCAATGTCTCAGCCATTCTTCTTACTTAGCACAAACTATTCAAGGACTGTTCTGCATTGGTCTACTGCGCTTCACAAAATTCTGGATGTGCGCTCGGTTATTATGGGACAAGCACTTCGCAATGTGGTTGGAGTTTACCTGAACTGTCAGGCAACGAATTGCTCAGAATTTAAATATAGAATTAAATGTGATGCTATGCTTCTCTAATGTGAATCATTTATGATATTAAAATTGTGTTTGCAAATTTTAAATGTACCCCAAATATGTCAATAAGCAGCGGAAGATATTTTCAACCCACAGATTATAGACATGGGCCCAACATGAGTCCACAACTTAGTACCAAGGCAGCAGTTCAACACATCAAAAATGACACCCACAGTCCTGGTACTAAGACTGTTGACTATCAATGGGAACCCGATGTACGGCCACATCTTT
The DNA here is from genome assembly GCF_964261635.1 of Lissotriton helveticus. Classification (NCBI taxonomy): domain Eukaryota; kingdom Metazoa; phylum Chordata; class Amphibia; order Caudata; family Salamandridae; genus Lissotriton; species Lissotriton helveticus. The sequence goes on along the minus strand of NC_136067.1, from coordinate 1,065,216,449 downwards.
CTTGGGGCCAGAAGTACTCAGATTTAGAATAATAATTTCCAAACTGCGATTGTATCCAAATCACAAGTAGGAAATCACTATTCTTAAGGCATCATAGTCCCTGTTCCTCAATAAGCAATTAGGTAGTATTTGCATTCACTATTTTTTGTTTACCAAATAGTGATTCTGTAAACTGCTTTAACAAACTTATGCACAACAGTGAAACAGTATATCCTCACTTACAGACGCTGTCAACATCAACTTATGTACAAATTGGCTGGTTTTACTGGTTGTGTTCCCCAGCTCACACATGCAACAACAACATTACCACGGCGCATGGTGAAAATGCAGTTGCAGATGGGTCACTGCTCTAGTGACATAGCAAGGGCCTGGAAAATGTCACCATGCTTCGGAAAACATTCAAATATTAAACCTATCTGCAACTGGTAAATTTAGTGGAGGGAAAAGTGAGGCATAGTCAACTTCCCAAAGCAACAAGTCTGCATTACACTAGCAGGTAAAGTTCAGTTACAGGTGTTTCACAAGTGAAATGAAATGAAAAGAACATTTATAAAGCGCGGTAGCTACCCTTAGGCGTCCTAGCGCTGCAGACATCACGCTTATAACAAAAACAGTTCAGCAACTATTCTGGTTTGTTAAAAAGCAAGGTTTTTAGAAGTTTACGAAAGGAAAGTAACTTGGGCTCTGATCTGAGTTGGAGGGGGAGGTTGTTCCAAAGCCTGACCGAGTTATAGGAGAACGAGCGGCCTCCACACCTGGCTATTTTGAACTTAGGATTCACGGCTAGGAAAGAAGATCTGGATCTGAGCTGTCTGGTCGGCTGATAGGCGGTTATCAGCAATTGGTTGATGATAGCACCAGTTCCCCAGAACACTCGATGAGGAATACATAGTGCTTTGAATTCAACCCTTTCCCTTACATGGAACCAGTGAAGGTCCTTCAGTCTATATTTTACTGAGAGTCGGCGAGGGATCTGGAGAAGGGTTCTGGCGACACAATTCTGAATGATATTTTGCTTGTTTAGGGTCATCTGGGGGGCACCTAAATATAAGGCGTTCCCAAAGTCCAGGCGGGATAAGATCAGACCTTGGATCATGATCTGTCTTGCATGAAAAGGTAGCAGAGGGAGGATTTTACGCAGGAGTCGTAGAAGGCCAAAGCAAGTGGCTGGGAGTTTGGCTGCATGATAGTTGAAATTGAGGGATTTATCTAGGCAGATGCCCAGGCTTTTCATGGTGTCTTGAGGCCATAGTGAGTTAATGGTGGTGTTAGACGGGTTACCAAGAAGCATAAGCTCTGTTTTGTCACCATTCATTTTAGGACAGGAGGATGTCATCCAGTCGGCGATTGCTTCCAGGCAGTTCCTCAGACAGTTGGGTGCGGCTTGCGGGGAGTTGAGAGCCACCACCAGCTGTGTCGTCCGCATAAGTGACAATTTTTATTCCAAAAGGTCGGACGACATCGGCTAGTGGGCTCATGTATAGGTTAAATAGAGTTGGGCTCAGGGAGGAGCCCTGCGGCACACCGCAGACAAGGGGCTTGCTGGGGAAGTGTAATCACCCTCGAAGACCTGGAAGGAGCGATTGGAGAGGAACGACCTAAGCCTGGCGATTGCCATCCCCGAGATTCCCTTTCTGCTAAGTCGATGTAGTAGGATGTTGTGGCTCACAGTGTCGAAGGCGGCACTTAAGTCGAGGAGGATAATGGCTGCAGAGCCTCCCTGATCTAGGATCCTCCTGGCCTCCTCCGTCACTGCGACCAGAGCGGTTTCAGTTCCATGAAGGGGGCTAAGCCCTGTCTGGGTGGAGTCCAACAGATTGTTAGTTTCAAGGAACTCTGTTAACACTGTGTTAGCATGTTTCTCCAAAATCTTACTTAGCCAGGGCAGCAGGGAAATGGGTCGATGGTTGGTGGGGTATTTTGGTCCAAATTAGGTTTCTTAAGGAAGGCTCTGACCATGGCTCATTTCCATGGAGGTGGGACCATGCCAGTGGATAAAGAAGCATTGCGAAGTTCCAAAATGATGGGTAAAATACGGCTGGTAGCTGGGAGTAAGGTGCTTCGGGGTGCAGGGTCATTAGGAGATCCAGATTTTATCCGGTGCATAATGGATTCAAGAATGATAGGATCTAACGGAGGGAAATGGTCAAGTGTGACTAAGGGTTGAGGCTCTGGATCGGAGCGTGTCTGAGGCGGGGTCACGGGATGGGGAAAAGAAGTATAGATTGTTTCGATTTTGTGGAAGAAAAATTCTGCTAAGTTATTACAGCGGGTTTGGGCACTCACGGGGTCTTGGGGTTTTTCAGGGAGTAGAAGAAGAGTTTTTGCTATGGGGTATATTTCCTTAGGTTTTGAGGCTGCTTCATTGATTTTTTTCCTCGAAAAAAGATGATTATGCTTGTTTAATTCTGTCCTTGTAGTTTTTAATTGCTACTCTGTATTCCCTTTTCCTCGATGGAGAGTAGTCAAGTCGCCATCTCCGTTCAATCTTTTTACAAGTGCCCTTTAATTCCCGTAGCTCCAGGGAGTACCAAGCAGTGGTCGCATTGTTGCGTTTGGGTTCAATAGGTTTGATGGGGAGTACTGCGTCGAGTGAGTCAGAGATCAATTTGTTATAATTCTTATTGCCCAGTGTGGGATCAGGGATGCTGGGTGGTTTGGAAGTTTCGAGGCCTGCCAGCCATGTTGACTGAGGGAGTTTCGACCAATTGCGGCTTCTTCGAGTTCCTAGAAAAAGGGGGGTGAGTTTTGAGTGAGCCAGGATAGTTGGATAAGGAAGTGGTCTGTCCAAGGAAGGGGGGAAGGGATGCCAACTCGAGGATCTGAGCTATTGCTAAAGACGGGGTCCAGGAGATGACCTTTAATATGGGTTGGTTTGGTGACTAACTGTTTGAGCTGAAGAGCAGAGAGGCTCATAGTTAGATCTGAAGTGGTGAAGGCTGTGGGGTCATCAAAATGGAAATTAAAATCCCCTAAAAGGGTAAAATTAGATGGGCTGTATTCCAGACTGGCAATAATAGGTCGGAAGGTAATAGGGAATTGTTCCGGGGCGGTATAAGAGCACTTCCGAAAAGGTGCAGGTGGAGGAGAAGTCTATAGTGAAGGGGAGACTTTCACAGTCTGGTATGTCAATGGGGGTGCTTCGACACTCATAACATTCTTTATAGATGACTGCTAGACCTCCCCCCTTCCGCTTCTGCGGTCGGCACGCAATATTTGGTAGCCTTGGGGGAGGGCCTGAATGAGGTCAGGTGTTGATTCTGCTTGCAGCCAAGTTTCTGTCAGGAACAGAGCGTCAGGATGTAGCTCTTCTAGTAGAATGGAAATTTCCAAGAAGTGTCTGGGGAGGGACCTACAGTTTAAAAGGTACATGCTGTGCTGCACCTTTATTGGTAGGGGGGTAGGAAGGAATTGAAACCCACATTGTGGGCAGGTGGTATGTTGGAATACTGGGTCACATAAAGAGTGGCATAAGGCCGGGGTTTCCTCCCTCAACTTGCGCAGGGAGTTAGGGCTGTAGATTATGGGTTGGGACGGTTAACGGGCAGGGGTTGTGGCCCCTAGCTCCGGCCGGCCGTGAACTGGCGCAGCCGGGCGCAGACGGGTGCAAACGGGCTTGCCTTTGGTGCGTCTTCGGCATGCTGCCGGCGCACCTGCTGCACGCGTCCGCTGCGCGTGGGGAACATCATCTGGTTTTATAGGCGTTACCGGTGTAGTCATCCAATGGCGTTGCGCCCTCCTCCCCTCTAAACCGGTAGCGATCGGTAATTCCGCTCCTCCCTCCACAACAATCGGGAGAATTCCGTGGTGGACCGTGGAGGCGCAGGAAGCCGCGTGTCAGTGGGTGCAGGAGTGTGGGTAAGTGCGGGGTTTCCCTCTCTTTCACAACCAAATTCTAAAAAGCAGCAGTGCTCGCTAAATCAACACATAATTTTTAAAAGTACCAGGAGGTGCAGAGAACTTTTTCTGGCTCAGCGCGCGTCCGCTGCGCGAGTGACAAGCTTCACTTTTTATAAGGCATCCAATGGCGTTGCGCCCTCCTCCCCTCTAACCCGGTAGTGATCGGTAATTCCGCTCCACCCTCCACAACAATCGGGATAATCCCGTGGTGGACCGGGGAGGCGCGGGAAGCCAGGTGTCAGCGGGTGCAGAGGTGCCGGTAGGTGCGGGGTTTCCCTTTCTTTCACAACCAAATTCTAAAAAGCAGCAGTGCTCGCTAAATCAACACATAATTTTAAAAAGTACCAGGAGGTGTGGAGAACTTGTTCGATCTCAGTGCGCGTCCGCTGCGCAAGTGACAAGCTTCACTTTTTATAAGGCATCCAATGGCGTTGCGCCCTCCTCCCCTCTAACCCGGTATTGATCGGTCATTCCGCTCCACCCTCCACAACAATCGGGAGAATCCTGTGGTGGACCGGGGAGCGCGGGAAGCCGGGTGTCAGCGGGTGCAGGAGTGCGGGTAAGTGCGGGGTTTCAACACATAATTTTTAAAAGTACCAGGTGGTGCAGAGAACTTTTTCTGGCTCAGCGCGTGTCCGCTGTGCGAGTGACAAGCTTCACTTTTTATAAGGCATCCAATGGCGTTGCGCCCTCCTCCCCTCTAACCCGGTAGTGATCGGTAATTCCGCTCCACCCTCCACAACAATCGGGAGAATCCCGTGGTGGATCGGGGAGGCGCGGGAAGCCGGGTGTCAGCAGGTGCAGGAGTGCGGGTAAGTGCGGGGTTTCCCTTTCTTTCACAACCAAATTCTAAAAAGCAGCAGTGCTCGCTAAATCAACACATCATTTTTAAAAGTACCAGGAGGTGCGGAGAACTTGTTCGATCTCAGTGCGCGTCCGCTGCGCAAGTGACAAGCTTCACTTTTTATAAGGCATCCAATGGCGTTGTGCCCTCCTCCCCTCTAACCCGGTAGTGATCGGTCATTCCGCTCCACCCTCCACAACAATCGGGAGAATCCTGTGGTGGACCGGGGAGCGCGGGAAGCCGGGTGTCAGCGGGTGCAGGAGTGCGGGTAAGTGCGGGGTTTCCCTTTCTTTCACAACCAAATTCTAAAAAGCAGAAGTGCTCGCTAAATCAACACATGATTTTTAAAAGTACCAGGAGGTGCAGAGAACTTGTTCTGGCTCAGCGCGCGTCCGCTGCACGAGTGACAAGCTTCACTTTTTATAAGGCCTCCAATGGCGTTGCGCCCTCCTCCCCTCTAACCTGGTAGTGATCGGTAATTCCGCTCCACCCTCCACAACAATCGGGAGAATCCCGTGGTGGATCGGGGAGGCGCGGGAAGCCGGGTGTCAGCGGGTGCAGGAGTGCGGGTAAGTGCGGGGTTTCCCTTTCTTTCACAACCAAATTCTAAAAAGCAGCACTGCTCCCTAAATCAACACATAATTTTTAAAAGTACCAGGAGGTGCGGAGAACTTGTTCGATCTCAATGCGCGTCCGCTGCGCAAGTGACAAGCTTCACTTTTTATAAGGCATCCAATGGCGTTGCGCCCTCCTCCCCTCTAACCCGGTAGTGATTGGTCATTCCGCTCCACCCTCCACAACAATCGGGAGAATCCTGTGGTGGACCGGGGAGCGCGGGAAGCCGGGTGTCAGCGGGTGCAGGAGTGCGGGTAAGTGCGGGGTTTCAACACATAATTTTTAAAAGTACCAGGAGGTGCAGAGAACTTTTTCTGGCTCAGCGCGCGTCCGCTGCGCGAGTGACAAGCTTCACTTTTTATAAGGCATCCAATGGCGTTGCGCCCTCCTCCCCTCTAACCCGGTAGTGATCGGTAATTCCGCTCCACCCTCCACAACAATCGGGAGAATCCCGTGGTGGATCGGGGAGGCGCGGGAAGCCGGGTGTCAGCAGGTGCAGGAGTGCGGGTAAGTGCGGGGTTTCCCTTTCTTTCACAACCAAATTCTAAAAAGCAGCAGTGCTCGCTAAATCAACACATAATTTTTAAAAGTACCAGGAGGTGCGGAGAACTTGTTCGATCTCAGTGCGCGTCCGCTGCGCAAGTGACAAGCTTCACTTTTTATAAGGCATCCAATGGCGTTGTGCCCTCCTCCCCTCTAACCCGGTAGTGATCGGTCATTCCGCTCCACCCTCCACAACAATCGGGAGAATCCTGTGGTGGACCGGGGAGCGCGGGAAGCCGGGTGTCAGCGGGTGCAGGAGTGCAGGTAAGTGCGGTGTTTCCCTTTCTTTCACAACCAAATTCTAAAAAGCAGCAGTGCTCGCTAAATCAACACATCATTTTTAAAAGTAACAGGAGGTGCAGAGAACTTGTTCTGGCTCAGCGTGCGTCCGCTGCGCGAGTGACAAGCTTCACTTTTTATAAGGCATCCAATGTGGTTGCGCCCTCCTCCCCTCTAACCCGGTAGTGATCGGTAATTCTGCTCCTCCCTCCACAACAATTGGGAGAATCCCGTGGTGGACTGGGGAGGCGCGGGAAGCTGGGTTTCAGCGGGTGCAGGAGTGCGGGTAAGTGCGGGGATTCCCTTTCTTTCACAACCAAATTCTAAAAAGCAGAAGTGCTCGCTAAATCAACACATGATTTTTAAAAGTACCAGGAGGTGCAGAGAACTTGTTCTGGCTCAGCGCGCGTCCGCTGCACGAGTGACAAGCTTCACTTTTTATAAGGCCTCCAATGGCATTGCGCCCTCCTCCCCTCTAACCTGGTAGTGATCGGTAATTCCGCTCCACCCTCCACAACAATCGGGAGAATCCCGTGGTGGATCGGGGAGGCGCGGGAAGCCGGGTGTCAGCGGGTGCAGGAGTGCGGGTAAGTGCGGGGTTTCCCTTTCTTTCACAACCAAATTCTAAAAAGCAGCACTGCTCCCTAAATCAACACATAATTTTTAAAAGTACCAGGAGGTGCAGAGAACTTGTTCTGGCTCAGCGCGCGTCCCTAACTGTTGAGCACATAGAAAAGGCAAGTAGTGTGAGAGGTAGGAAGAAGCAGCAGCACGATTTTGTTTAAATTACTGTTTATATCATTTACATTTCATAGCACATTTTGTGCATTTACTGATGTTTGATTTACAACCTGAAAAAACCCCTGAAGCAATAATAATAAAATACTAGAGCTGAACAAGCATTGCTAACTGTCGTTTGTACATAACTTGAAACTTGGTATTTAATTTAGAAGTAGTTTCTGGTCATTTTAGTTCATCATTCTCTGCCTTCTCCTGCCTTTGATCAATTTGGAGGGGGATGTTGTGGTATTGGCATTTCTTCTTCAGAGTCAGGATCATAGAGGATGATGGGTATTCCCCTTAATGTGGCAATGTTGTGCATTATAGCACATGTTGCTACTATTTAGCAGCTGGTCTCTGGTCTATACTATAGTGCTCCACATCTCTTGGGACGACATCAAAAGTGACTTTTGAGGGGTCTGAAGGTCCTTTCAGTTATAGTTCTTGTTGATTTATGTGCAGCATTATAATGACACTCACTTGTTGAGCAGGGTTCAGATAAGGGATTAAAACCTAGGAGCATAAAGCATACACACTGTCTCCTACAATGTAAAAGTAAAAGGTATTTACGTTACAAAATGGTGATACATTTCCACTATGTACATAGGCAAATATAGATATAATTGTCAAGTAAATATCCTTCATCAAATTCTCCTCCAAGAACACATGCGTAAATCTCACTATAGTGAAATATGATGGAACAACTTAAATATTTAATGAATGAGAATTTTTATGAATTCTAAATATAAATTCCTTTACAGATGGAGGGCACTTTTGAAGATGAGTACCATCAATGAAGCCTATGACATGAGGAAATTGAGAATATGATAAGGATCTATTTTGTTAGCCACAAGTCCTCTACTGTAATCATTGCTTTTACTAACAATTGCACTCCTAAATGCCCTGAAAAAGTATGACTACCCTTTTTGGGATACCCCATCTGTTGCAGCTAATACTCCTTGGTAAATCCCAGAGGCTAAAAGTTGCAGTTAGTATAATACCTGCAAAAGGTTGGGCATAGAATTGCTTGTGCTGTTGTTATGCTCTAGCTGAGGTTTAATTTCAGCTAGTAAATCTAATTTAAGTCTGCTACGTGGAGTGTACTTGTCAAAGATTTCCTCCTCTGTCAGGTCAAAACTCCAACTCAAAAAATGTGCTCCTCTCTCCTTCTCCTTCTCTGCAAACTAGCTAGATTCCTCATTCTCTTTGCCAGCCAATACAGATCAGTCATAGTGTTGCCTTCTGGAGCTGGTTAGATAGGTTCAACCTGGTTACCACCTTCTTCAAGTTGGTCATGAGTTACACATGCATTTCGTGAGTAGTTGCAATCTGTGAATGCTTAGTAGATTAAAAAGGCAAATCGGGAATTGGAAATTGCTAGTTCTGGTACCAATTTGGAGACATAGTTTTAGCATTTTGGGAGCCATTTCAATGGCTAAATTTGCAAAGCAAATGGCTTTAGTACAGTGCCTCCCACACATTTTAGAACCACAACCCATTTTTTAACATGACAAACTTTAGCGACCTGCCTAGCTTTACTAGACATGAGACATGCACAATTTAAAAAAATATATCTTTATTAGGTTTATAACAGAAATTTTCACCCCCACTCCCGCGCCCACCCCTCCTGGTCAGACAAGTCTACATACAATGATATGAATCAAACCAAATAATGATTTTAGAACACAGGTACAGAGTTACATAAATTTACAACAAAAAAACAAGAATCTGAGGAACACCTACAGCTAAGACCACATAGAACATTAGTACTACATTAGATAGAGCCTTGTAATTAACACCATTCAAGTAGGGGGGACCAGATTTTTAACCCTCTTTTATGTCGCTTCTTACCCATCGTTTATAAATGGCAATCTCTATGTTGGAGATGGCTAGTAACTTGGCTAGCCACTGTTGAAACAACGGAGCTGAAGAGTCCAGCCACGCCGAGGCTATACACAGTTTGAACACAGCCATAGCAATGAAGATAAGTTCATGGCGTACTCTAGCGTTACTGGGATCCGTAGCTCCAAGTAAAATGACATTGCTAGATAATACAATAGGGCTTTGAAGTACTGTGGTCAAAAATGTCTCTATCTCTTGCTTTATGGATGTTAATCCATCACAGGTAGAAAAAATGTGTATACAATCAGCATTATATAGGGTGCATCTCGGCCAGCACGTGCCTTTGCCGCAGCCCCATTTAGCTATTTTGTTGGGCGTGTAATATAGAAAAAAGCAGGTTTTAAAAAATTGACAAGAGGATTGTTTGTGACATTAAATAAGCATAGTCGAATTCATCACTCGACATACCAACTTTTTCCTGCCATTTCAGTGAGGTTTTCTCTATAACGTTGGGAAACAGTGCATTAATACGAGAATAGATCCCCCAATAGTACTTTTTTCAACCTGAATTAGTGTTTCTACTAAATCAATTTTTCCAAATAAAACCCTGCCCCCCACCTTGCGTGATAAAAAGTCTCTAATTTGAAGGTACTTAAAGAAATCCCACCAATCCAATTCAAAATTTCTTTTAAGTTCTTCGAACAATTGAATCCCGACAGGAGTGAGGAGGCAGCCTATCTGGACACTTCTCCCCTCATTCCATTTGTGTAAACATTTGTCGCTAAAGATTTCCGGGAGAATTGGATTATCCTTTAGAGGAGTATAGAAAGACAGTCAAACTATGCCAAGCATTTTTCTGACAGCCTTCCATACCTTAAATCCGCCGTATAATGTTTTAAATTTAAACTTTTTGTGATAACTGTCGTGCAGGTGTCGCCAGAGATACCCTTTACTCTGTTTTTTTTTTTTTTTATTTTATTTTATTGAGACCGAGCATTAAACAATACAAATTACAACTTAGACAGCAGAATTGGTTATTCATACAGAATAAAGCAAATAGTAGATTCAAAGGTTAGACAGATGATAAAGCAAAGACATTCCTAACAATTGAGACTGAGGAAAAAAAAACAGCGAGAACAAATGAAGTAGATGCTAAAGTGGAAATGTAGCCTAAACAACGCTATTCTTTTAACCAATCCATTCCGCCACAGGCGCCTAAATTCGAGTTGCGAATTGTCACCGTCTCCCCCCTTTACAAGAAAATGCAGAAAATTCTAGCCGATGTATAGCTAGTAACCTTGCACGCCACTGTGCAAATGTAGGAGCTTCCGGAGAAAGCCACTGAGAAGTTTTGCATAGGCGAACCTGCGACATGGCGATAAAGATGAGGGCTGATTCATTGAAGGTGTTGCTACCGGATAATGTATTACCAGCCTCTACCCCAAATATCACAAGTGCCGGAGTTATTATACATCGAATCTTAAGTGTAACTTTAATGAAGTGCTCAATATCGTCAAGAAAGCCGCGGAGGGATGGACAAAAATAAAACATATGTATTGCATCGGCTGCCAACAACCCACATCGTGCACAGGCATTCCCCTTCGTGGCCCCCCATTTTGCGATCTTAGCAGGTGTATAGTATAGATCTAACATTAACATGTAACTTTGTGTTTTAAGAGAGCCAGACACCATAACCTGATTTGCAAGTTCTATCACCGAGGTTAAGTCAATACATGCCCTACCTAATTTTAATTCCCATTTGGCGTTTTGAACAGTCAGATCATCCGGAAGTACTGAAAGGATATATTGATACAGAATTCCTATTCTACTTCTCTTCTTTATCAAATCAATGCTAGGTACTTTCTCCAACATGCAAGGAGTTTTCTTCAAGTATTTTTGGATAAAGCTTTGAATCTGTAAATACTTAAAAAAAGTCACGTGGAGATAGCTGGAATCTATCCCTTATTTCGCTATACTATAGGACAGCGCCATCCTCGACCATATCCCCCAACCCATAAACCCCTTTACTTTGCCATCTATACATAACGTGATCCTGAAAGATGCTAGAAAACATTCGAGTGGCTTTAAAAGGCGTAAACAGATTCATATTTGGAATAGCCAATTTCCTCCTAATCAACCGCCAGATGGTATATGCGGCAATCAAGACCTTAAAACGGGTTCTCTTATAGTAGCTGGGTTCTAGGACCTCAAGTAAAATACCTTTTGCCGCGGTACCCAACCCAATCTCATAAATAGTTGGAGTGTTACATATTGGTATGCTCGCTTTGTCGCCACAATTAATCACACCCATTGCTTGTAGCATTGCAGCCCAATAATACATAATAAGACTTGGAACCGCCCAGGCCCCTCGATCTCGAGGAAGACACATCCACTTGGCTGCTCTGCGTGAGCGCCTATAACCCCACAGAAACCTGTGACATACTCTATCTGCCTTTGCCAGACTTGTTTGAGAAAACAAAAGAGGAATGGTCCTAAAAAAATATGAAAACTTAGGAAGAATTAACATTTTAATAACGCTACATCATCCATATAGGGATAGATGCAGGCTATCTAGTCGTTCTAATTTTGTATTGGCATCATCTATAACCGGTAAGATATTTAAATCAGGAATAGTATCCACTGCAGACGTTAAACGCACACCTAGATACATGGCATCAGAAACCACTGGGGCATCTGATATGGCCATACCAGGTGTCTGAACCACCTGCATCTTTGAGACGTTAAGCTTGTAGCCCGATACTGCCCCAAAATGCCCTGCCAATAGCTTAAGTTCCCTAAAGGCGGATGAGACTTCAGATGTTATAACAACTATATCATCAGCGTACGCTAGCAGATTATAAGACATATTGCTGACTCTTATCGGTTTTATAAACTGATTAGCCATGATCTTAGAGAGAAAGGGGTCTATATACAGGGCAAACAACAGGGGAGAACAGGGACGCCCCTGTTGTGTGCCCCTAGTAATAGGAAAGGAGCTTGTCTGCTGGCCTGAGATACGAAGTTGTGCTCTAGGAAAAGTATACATCGCACAGATCGCCTGTATAAATTCCTTTGGGAATCTCTTCCACCTCAAAACGACCCAGATAAACCCCCAGGAGACCCTGTCGAACGCCTTCTCGGCGTCCAACTGGATCAACCCGAGGGGTGAGTTTGTGACATGAGCCCAGTCTAGTAATGCAATGGAGCGGAGCGTCTGACATGGTCAGCAGTGTCCCTGCCCGGTATAAATCCATGCTGGAACATAGAGACCAAAGGAGTAATCACCTGCACAAGTTGACCAGCCATTATTTTTGAATATATCTTAGAATCACTATTAATTAAAGAAATAGGCCGAAATGATGATGGTAGCAACTCAGGTTTACCTTTTTTTTTTAAACAAGACTATGGTTGTATTTTGCCATGATTCCGGTACTATACCCCTCTGGGCTGCTCTTAATACCTCAAGGAAGACCTGACGGATTTCAGATAGAAACACCTTATAAAATTCCAATGGGACTGCATCTGGACCGCTGGCCTTGCCATTAGCCAGAGATTTTACTGCTATCTCGACCTCCTCCCATTGAATGGGGGTGGCCAAGAACTCAGCCTGTTCAGGGGTAATAACGGCGGTCTCAAGGTCTACTAAGAAAGCTTCCGCATCTCTCTCTACATTGAGCCTAGAGATATCTTCTCGATATAAACAGGAGTAGAATCCCAAGACAACTTCATTAACCTTTTCCTGCGTATCATATATTATTCCGTGTTCATCTTGAATTTTCACCACCTGGCTCTGAATGCTTTGCTGACGGAGTCTCTTAGCAAGGACCCTGCCCGAGTTCTTCCCAAACTCAAACATATTTGTACGATATTGTAAATACTTTAACGCAAGATCCTGTCCAAGAGGCTCCAGCAGCCCCAGCCCTAAGAATCGCCACTTTTTGTAAACAGGAGGCTATATCAATCCCATCCTTGATATTTAAAGTCAATTCAATTTCTGCCTCCCGCAGTTCTTTAACACCGTTACACATCCATTCCTGTTCTGATTTCCACCTATAGGAAGAGAAACTTTTAGTCTTACCCCTTAGTCCAGCTTTCATCGTGTCCCAGACCACTTGATCTGTAGCCGATCCCCTGTTGATATTCAAAAATTGGACAACCCATTTTTTAATATGTGAACAATACCCCTCATCAAATAACAGCTTCCTGTCAAACGTACAATCTCTAGGTGGTTTTCTAACTCGTGGCCAAAGACATTCGGTGATCAATGAATTATGGTCTGAGAGAAGGCGTGGTAAGCAAAAAATAGTACTAACAGCTGCCACCTGTTTAGACAAAAAACCGAAATCTAGCCTGACATTTTTCTTATGAGGTGTAGAATAAAACGTAGAGCCATCTTCTGTTTTCTTATGAAGATACCATAGATCTGCAAGGCCATGCTCCTGAAGAAGAGCCTGAAGGGCTCTAAACACTTATGGTTTTCTCCCCACATAATTATGAGCACTGGTAAAATCGAAATCACTTGGTACATTAATGTTCATATCTCCACAAAGAAGTAGTGGACTAGGCCATGCTGCCAATTCAACATCTAAATATTTAAACACATCAGGGTCATCTAGATTCGATCCATACACATTACAGACTGTTAACAATTTACCACCAATGCTCAATTCCCCTATAGCCCACCTACCCATTCTATCGCCCAATGCCCTTTTACATTTACCCAGACCACTCTTTGCATATATGACGACCCATCTAATCATAGATGTCTGTTTAGAGCAGATTAACACCTCAAACCCAGGAAGCTTTAAACACTCCCGTTTCCCCCAAGGAATGTGTGTCTCCTGTATACAGAGTATATCTACACGCATAAAATTAACAATTTTAGGAAAAAGAGCCCGCTTTTTAGCATCGTTGAGGCCACAAATATTCCAGGTACCAATAGCTATTTTATCCTGCCCCATCCAGGCACTGAAAAAAAAGACCTAGATGAGCTTCCCTCAGCCTATATAAAATACTGTAATGCCTGCCTACCATTATATAAACAATCTGTACTACCAATTCTGCAAAATAAGTCTCAAATTTTTTAAATTTTAAGGCTACCCCAATCACCCACCCCCACCTGATACCACCCCATGAACTCGCTCCCCCCGCCCCCCACTCCCCTTTACTCTGACCGCCTAAAATGAATTGAAAAATGGATGGTACGCCATCCCCCCTCTGATTCCCCGTCATTCTGTAATAACTCTCTACTATACAGTAGCAGGGATGCCCAGCAATAAGCCTTTAAATTTGGGAGAGCAAGTCCGCCTCTATCTTTAGGGAGAGTGAGGAATTTATAGGCCCGCCGGGGTTGTGAGTATGCCCAAATGAAACTTGAAAACATACGTTCAATTGATTTAAACCAAGAAGTCAAAAATTCTAGACAAATCGCTCTGAACAAATACAGAGTTTTGGAGAAAAAGACCATTTTAATCGCATTAACTCTACCAATATTAGAGAGGTTTAAGTTGTTCAGGCATTGAAGGTCTTTCTGCATTGAGTGTGCCAATGGTTTAAGATTTAGCTTTACCAGATTTTCCAGATTCGATGAGATACAAACTCCTAAATAAGTAGCTTTTTCTACGACTCGACAGTGTCTCAGTTCGCATTCCTTGTTCAATATGAAAATTACATGAAACGAAAATTACATTTGTATAGCGCATAAACTACCCTGAGGCCTCGCAGCGCTTTGTCTGAAACAGAAGGATACAGGAATTTCATGCCAGCAGGATGTACCAAATAGGTGGGTTTTTAGAAGTTTCCTGAATGCCAGCAGGTTGTTGGTCCTTCTAAGCGAGAGGGGGAGGGCCTTCCACAGTTTTACGGCGTTGAATGTAAATGAGCGGCCTCCCCAACGAGCTTTGTTTATCTTGTTTGAGGTAGCCAAATGGAGTAAGCTAGAGCGCAAGGCTCCATGGGGGAGGTATGGGGTAATCAAAGGATGCATTATGGCTGGAATGCTCCTCCAGATTGCTTTCTGCGTAATACACATTTCTTTAAACTGAATCCTAGCTGTTATGGGCATCCAGTGTAACTTCTTAAGAGCAGGCTTAACAGATTGCCTCCGTGGGATTTGGTAGAGCAATCGGGTGGCACAATTCTGTGTGACCTGAAGTTTATTAATTGTGGCCTTTGGAGCTCCCAGATAGAGAGCATTGCCGTAGTCCAGGCGGGAGAGTATTAAGGCCTGAACCATAACTCTTCTTGCCTGGAACGGAAGAAGAGGGAGGATCTTACGGAGCATCGTCATCAAACCGTAACAGGTAGATGAGGTCTTAGTGGCCTGGACCATAAAATCCAGGGAACTGTCTAGCCAGACTCCCAGGCTTTTTATCTGTGTCTTAGGGGAGGTGAGGGGTCCCATACATTCCGGCCACATAGGGACCATAAAGTTGGGTGCGTGGTTGCCTAGTAACA
This sequence comes from Lissotriton helveticus, assembly GCF_964261635.1. NCBI lineage: Eukaryota > Metazoa > Chordata > Amphibia > Caudata > Salamandridae > Lissotriton > Lissotriton helveticus. The sequence goes on along the minus strand of NC_136067.1, from coordinate 1,065,201,190 downwards.
TAATTTCCATTTTTTCCCTGTTGAGTCTAAGACATGAGCGCTCCATCCATTTGGCGACCGCCTCCAAACAGGGGCCCAAAGTGCTAGACGACCCCCCAGCCTGGTTTAATGAAACCACAAGCTGGGTGTCGTCTGCATAGGTGACAATTTTGACGACAAAGGGATGGACCACCTCCGCCAGAGGTCTCATGTAAATATTAAAAAGGGTGGGACTCAGGGCAGAGCCCTGAGGCACCCCACACATGAGTGGCTGTTTAGTGGAAACAATGTCTCCCTCGAAGGCCTGGAAGAAGCGCTCCTCCAGGAAGGAGGTCAGCCATGTCAGTGCCACGCCCAACACCCCCATGCCACTGAGACGATGTAATAAAGTGGCATGGTTAACCGTGTCGAACGCGGCACTGAGATCTAATAGAATGATGGCCGCCTTACCTCTCTGGTCCAGCAGACTCCTTGTCTCCTCTATTACGGCCAATAAAGCTGTTTCAGTCCCGTGCTGGGGACGGAACCCCGTCTGAGATGTAGAAAGCAGTTGGTTAGATTCCAAGTGCTCGACCAATAAGTTGATAATGTGTTTCTCCAACAGTTTGCTCATCCAGGGCAGAAGGGAGATAGGGCGATAATTGGACAAGTTGCTTTGGTCCAGATTGTTTTTTTTTTAATAGAGCTCTAACCATAGCGCATTTCCATGATACAGGAACTATGCCTGAACCAATTGAGGTATTAAGAACATCAAGGATTACTGGGCGGATTGTATCAATGACCTTAATTAGAGATTGAGGAGGCGCTGGGTCTCTCGGGGAACCCGAGGTGACCTTGGGAATTATTTTCCCCAAGGAAACAGGGTCTATAGGAGTGAATTGTTCCAACCTACAGATGGCCGGGGAATCGAAACTCACAGTTCTAGCTATTTCTAACTCGGCACTGTTAGGGGTAAAGGAAACATAGATGGTCTGGGTTTTTTGATGGAAGAAAGTTGCCTGGTTATTGCATCGTGTCAGTGCTCCCTCTGCGGAAACCAATTCTTGGGGCGGGGAGATCAGTGATTTAGCTATCTTAAAGATCTCCTTAGGCGAGTTGGCAGCTATGTTAATTTTGGTTTCATAAAAGAGGGATTGTGCTGCCTTGCTTTCAGTTTTGTAGAGACGGACCGCTACTCTGTAATCTGCTTTCTTATCTTGAGAGTAGTCCCGTCTCCACCCCCTTTCCATCTTACGGCAAGATTGTTTCAGGTCCCTTAGTCTAGCTGTGAACCATGGGGCGACTTTTTGTCTCTTTATATGCTGCAACCGTTCTTTGGGAAGGACTAGATCAAGGGAGTTCTGGATCCAGTTGTCACAATTACTGCTGGCCTGGTTGGGATTAAGGACCTTTACTGGCTTGAGATCAGCAAGGGCAGACTCCCAGTAAGTAGAGGAAAGTTTTGACCACTTCCTACCCCATTGTTTTTTTGGCTCCTGGATAGACATGGAGCTTCCTCTTACCCAGTTCAAGGGAATCAGATAGTGGTCGGTCCAGGGTAAAGGGAGAGGTGTTTCAGTGGTTAATGTATCAATATTGCTGAATACGTGATCCAGTAAATGGTCCTTATTATGTGTCGGGGCGAAACCTTTTTGTGCCAGATCCATTGCTTGGAGACTCAGCCGCAAATTATTGGCCGAGGGGTCAAAAGAATTATCTAGATGGAGATTTAGGTCGCCTAGTACCGTATAGTTGGCCGATGCAAGTGATGAGTCGGCGACTAGGTTGACCAAGTTGGGGATAAACTGACCCAGGGCTCCAGGTGGACGATAGACCAGGATACCCGAAAAGGTGTTTATTGGAGAAAGTTCTAATGCAAAGGACATGCTTTCACAGTCTGACAATGTAGAAGAAGTAATACGACAATGATATCTCTCTCTATAAATGATAGCTAACCCGCCTCCTCTACCAGAGGTGCGGTCGACTCTTTTTATCGTATGACCTTGCGGAGTGGCCCAAACAATAGTTGGGTCCGCCTCCGGTTGGAGCCATGTCTCTGTCAAAAAGAGAACGTCAGGCTCATGCTCTTCTATCAGTAGGGATACCTCAGTGTAGTGTTTGGATAAAGATCTGCAATTAAGAAGAAATAACTTCCAGCGCCTATGGGTAGTGTGTTTTCCAGAGGTATTGGGAGATAGTTTCAGATTGCAATGTTTGCAGTGAGTCGTAAGGTCTAAATGTATGGAATGTAGGCATTTCGCGTTAACAGCAGCTCTTAATTCAATTAGTCTTAGGGGGTTGTAGGTAATTGGACTTTTAAATATAGGGTCAAAGGTCTCCGGCCCTGGGCGCGGCTGGACGCGGACTGGCGCAGACTGGCTTCTCTTAGGCGCCTCTTCGGCGCTTCCGCGGCGCTCCCGCTGCGCGTGTCCGCTGCGCGACAGCATCATGTGCTTTATTGTAGATTGGGTTCTTGTGAAAGCTAGAGCGTCACCTTACAAGATGGCCGCCCGCTAATGGCACCATCAGGAAGTGCAATGCACTGTTTTCTCCCTCCACAACAAACAGCACAATGAGCTGCAGTGGAACAGGGAGTTAGTGCGAGGTTACAAAGCGGAGTTACAAAGTGCACAGAACAGTTTTAAAATGTGAGTAGCAAATTAAAAAACGATGGCAACAGTGTAACAAATAATAGCCCCAAAGTGCTAGCGCAACGAAGACCTGAGGCTTCAGAATCCAATACAATCTGCGTTTTTCCTTTATTAAATGCATATCCGGATTCTAATCCGAATTGATTGGCCTCGTTTTCAATAGCATTCAAGGCCATGATAGGTTCAGATGTTACTATAGCAATATCATCCGCATACGCCAAGGAATTGGTGGGATAATCCTGTGACCATACGGGTGTGATATGTCTGTTCTCTTCTAATCTACAAAGGAAAGGGTCTATGTAAATTGCAAAAAGCAATGGCGAGCAAGGGCAGCCCTGTCGAGTTCCACGCGATATTACCAGCTCTTTAGTTAAACTGCCATTTACCATGACTGCTGCCATGGGACTAATGTATAGTTTTTGAACTGCCTGTAAATACCCCTCCTTTATACCAACTCTGGACATTGCGGCCCACAGAAAGTGTCAGGAGACCCTATCGAAAGCTTTCTCTGCATCAAGCAGAACCAGTGCCATAGCGTCTCCTGTAATACCCATGCCATCAAATAGGGTGATCACTCTCTGAATGTGATTAATAGTGGATCTGCCTGGGACAAAACCATGTTGGCTTTTAACAATCACCTTGTGAATAATGGGAGAGATTCTATTTGCCAGAACTTTCGAGTATATTTTGGAGTCAGTATTAATAAGGGTAATAGGGCGGTATGAACCCAGCTGCTCCAGAGGTTTGTTCTTTTTAGGAAAAATTACTATCTTAGCCCAGGACCAGGATTTGGGGGGTTGGCCACCTTGAAAAATATGTATAAGATCTGTTAAAATATATTTAATTTGATCTAAAAAAGTTACATAGAACTCTGAGGGGATGCTATCCAACCCGGTTGCTTTCCCTTTTGGCAAATCTTTGATTGTGAGTAGAATTTCTTCTATATTGGGGATTTCTTCTAATGTACCCAGATCTTCATCGTCAAATTTATCAGTACCAATCTTATCTAGGTATGTTTTTATAATTGAGGGGTCACCCTCCCCTGTCTCTGTGTACAAATCTTGATAAAATCGCCAGAAAGCTTCTTTTATAAGTTCCAGGTCTGATATTTGCCTCCCCTGAGGATCATGAATTTTATGAATTAGATTTGATGACGCTTATTGCCTCATACGTACCGCTAATTGATGACCGATTTGTTTGTTCACTTCATAAAGCATTTCTTTCTGAGAAAGAGCTTTTTTAACCGCTTTGTCAGTAAAAATGTTTGTGATCAGGGTCTTTGCGATTGCCACTTGGCTTTGTACTTTTGCTAGTTCTTCCCACCTATTAATTCCTATTGTTGCCCTTATCAGACTTTCCTCGGCCATCCTCAAGTTTTCTTGAAGCGCCTGCATGAATGACTGCCCTAGCCCGTTTGTTAGCCTTTGAGGAGAATTGCAATGTCTCTCCTCTGATCCCAAACTACTTTGATTGAAGTACTCCCCATATTGTTTGTTATAACATTGGTGATCCACTCTCTCATGTGGCAGCAATCATCATCGTCGAGATGTAGGGATTTCTCAAAGGTCCAGGAGCTAGATGTAACATTTCCAGTATTCATTTCTACTGTGCAGATTAACGGATTATGGTCCGATAAAATTTGAGGCAGTTTCTCAATTTGACAATTGGTTTTGAGTGAATTAGACATTAATACATAATCTAATCTTACGTGGGTGAGATGTGGACAGGAAAACAGTGTAACCTGGATCATTCGGTTTTAAGGACTGCCATCCGTCCACTAATCCATGCGTATGACACATCTGTCTCAGTGCCTTAAACACTTTAGGACCAATCATTACGAAGGTTGATATTGAGATCTCCGCAAATCATTAAAGGTAGAGGCCAATGTGTGAGTTCATTTGAGATCTCGTCAAAAACCGATGGATCATCTCTGTTGCTACTGTAAATAGCACAAAGTGTAATCTTTTGCCCGCTCCCGTTTTGACATTCTGTGATCGCCCGGCGTCCAAATTTATCTGCTTAAGAGTGACTAAAAACATACCCGCTTCCCTTGGCTAAAATAGCAACTCCCCGCACCCTAGCACCTTGTGCGGTGGCACAAATCAACCTATACCCTAATGTTTTTAAAAGGTGTGTTTGTGAACCTTCTATGTGCGTTTCTTGTAGGCAAACAATATTTGTGCCCAGGCTTGTAGTCCTACCGCTACAGTTTGCCTTTTTTTAGTATCATTTAAGCCACAAATATTCATCGATAAAACTCTTAACAATCCCATCTCATTAAATTGTATACTCCATAAATATGCCCAGAGTTTTGAATGCCCCGTGTTCTAGTATACCAACATATCATCTTTTTCTGTTAAGTTTTTTGTTATTTTGATCAACCTGTCTGACCCGCCACCCCCCTCTCTTTCCCACCCCCCAACCTCCACCACCTTTAGAGGCTTCCTGGCCGGGCCAGGAATTTGACATCCGGCGTGCAGAGCCCCGCAGGCCCGCTGAGCCGCCCCCCCTAAGAAATATAACCTTCTGTAGAAGCTAACACCAAAAACGAGCATATACCATAATAACCATAATAATCATCTGAGCAAACAAAAAGATGAAGCAAGCCCCCAGGTGAAAGAGCTCCTATAAATTATCAACACATTGCGTCTGCCTGTATATCGAGTTGCGAGTAGGTGACTCTTTGTACACTTCCTTTATGTCCCGAAATTTCCTCTAGGTACTGTTTAGCTTGAATTCTAGAAACAAAGCTATGTGTGACCCCTTTATATACAATCTTAAGCCTGGCCGGGTTTTGTAAGAACACCTCGGCTCCTAGTTTCTAAAATGGATCAAACAGCTGTCTGAGTCTCCACCTTACGCTCTACTGTAGTGTGTGCAAAATCAGATCTGGCGAAGAAGGTTATCGCTTCAAAGGACGGTTTATTTGTGAGTCTAGCCAGGTCAAAGGGAGTTTGGTGGAGTAGGAAATTCCCAAAAAATAGAAGCATAGCACATGGATGTTGCGGTGCCGTGGTACGTTTACTGGGAAACAGAGGAAATCTATGGGCTTCCTGTATTTCTCGGTCCAAGTCCCATGACTGTAGCTCTGGAAAAGCCCCTTTGAGCAGCGTGATCATGCACTTCCTAGGATCGTCTTTCTCAGCCCCCTCCGGAATACCTAGGAAGAGGAGATTGGGAAGAAGAGTGTCGAGGCAAGATGGCGTCCGACTGACATCTTCGCGGAGATTCTCCACTGAGCATCCCCCTAATGGAACGTTGTATGTGTCCCAGATACCTTCTGGAAATGTGAGCAAACTTCTAAAGCCATGGAATATTTATGGAAAAAAGAAATGTGGAAGAAAAATGCTAATGGAAGCTGGAAAAGTAACTTTTCACAGCGGCTTGTACTCACGTCTCTCTACTGCCGCGAGGTCGTCAACGCGGCTCGAACTTCATTGATCCATCCCGAACTCTGTGAGGTCTTCCCGTCATGACAGGATTGTAGGAGAGCAATCGGGAGCCCACGCGCATGCCCTACGGAGTAGAGAAGCACTCAGCATAAACAGCGCGGCAGCCACAACGGAGATCGTACTTTAGGTCGCCCAACTTTAGAGATACACTGTATCTGCTTCATACAAGTAAGAATGAGCAACAAAGGGGCAAGAGCGGGGAAGCTGAAGAGCGCACCTGTAATGTCCCAGGATAGCACATTGCTAGTAGTTACCAGACAGAAAATAATGGATGCTTTGAGTGTAAAAGGCAAAGGTGAATACATGGAAAACCCTGACAAGAATTCACCAGAGAAAGACAGGGTGAATGCGGGTACTGTTAAAAAGGGCACCACTCGATCACTTAAAGAATCTGGCTTATCTCAACCCCTAATCACCAGCAGGTTCAGTGCTGCAAAAGGTGCGGAGGACAATCTACCCACAGAGCCCTTGGGAGACAATCGGGATGCCGAGTTTGCCTGTGGATACTTCACCTGCAGCGCTAGATACCCTACAGACATCAGCCACTCTCTCTCCCCCTGATATGACAACCGTCCTTGCACCCAAGAGTCTAGAGATAGATGGTAACTTAGGGGGCAATAATAATAGTAGCTGCAGCAGGAACAGCAGTATTTTGAACAGTAACACAGCTACTGGGAAAGACATTGCAAGTGGTGGCAGCCCTCTTTTATCTCAAGCTGATAACAATGTACCGCTGGACTACATACCAACAACGCCGGACAATCAGGACAAATTTTATTCTCTGACAGATGAGTCAGAGATTTCAGACACAAGTATTTCCTTGTCAAGTGGGGAGGAAGGCAATAACTGGTAAAGTAGTCCCAACTCAGACACTCATAAAAATAAACTGGGTACTAAAAAGTTACTTAAGAAAAAAAACAGCAATCAACTCCAAAAGAACTGTAACATCTCTGACAAAGAGGGTGCAAGAGATCTCAAATGGGACTACATTGACACCCCTCTTACAATATTTTACAACTCCATTGCAGCCTCGGGGGCAACCAAACAATCACAGGTAGCAACAAAAATGGACATCACGGAGACTCGAGAGATGAACCAGCCTTGACAGATATTCTGCTATCCATCAAAAGCTTCCAGGAGGAAGTCAAGGCAGATAGTCACAGGTCCCGCCTGGCTGCTAAAAAGTTACAAGGGGCCATCAGGAAGGTCGGCAAAACCTGTGTGCCGAAATTGCAGATCGAATGTCTTTGGTGGAGGAAAGGACGGAACAACTGGAAAAGGACGTCACCATGATGAAATCACAGAATGATGAACATGAGGGAGTTGTTAAAGATATAATGTGGAAGATGGAGGAGCAGGAGACATGCACTATTTTAATGTAACTAAAGTATTGTGTGGTAGTGCATTTACATACAGCACATTTTCCTTTGCAATGGTCACTAGATTTGCACAGACAAAGGCCCTCATTTCGATGACGGGCGGACTTTGTCCGCCCGCCATCTCATTGGAAAAAGGGACCGCCCGCCATAAGGGTGGGGGTCCAGATGGTGGCATTAGGATGCGCCTGCCACAGTGGCGGGCGCATCCTGTATTTTTACCATTGCCGCGGACGGGGCTGAAAGCGCAGCCCGCCGCAATGGTAAAAATGCACGTCGTGCATTTCATAGCACAACATGACAGGCACTGTGCCTGCCATGTTGCACTATGAAATGCGGGTGGGTACCATAGGTACCCCCATGTGCACCCCCACCCCCCAGAGTATCGCATGACTCACTTTAATTTTCTTTCTCTCAGTTCAACAAACTGAGCTTCTAGTTTGCTGACCTGAAAGGAAGGCAGGAAAAAAATTCCCTTCTACAATAAGATTTATTCATTTCGGGTCCCCAAAATCCCCGAACATGGGTTCAAGGACAGTTTGTGGACTAACAGTCCAGATATCTCTAACTTTTTAACCCTTTCAAGGTCACACAAACACATTTTGCAACACAAATTTTTCAAAAACTACTGAATGGATTTTTCACCAAACCAAGCCAAGGCACCACCTTGAGTATTTATTTATTTATTTATTTATAACACTTATAAAGCGCGCTAATACCAGTCCGTGTCCTGGCGCTGAAGTGGTAATTCCCTGAGAGTGGGCTTTCGGAAACTAGAGGGAAAAGAGCCATGTTTTCAAATCTTTTCTGAATGCCAGCAGATTCTCGTTTTGTTTAAGGGTAAGAGGGAGGGAGTTCCACGCCATTGCTACTCCCCTAACAAAACTCCTGCCGCCACCAGCGCGCCTTCATGATACGGGCTGTTTTAACCAGCCCTAGACTGGCCGACCTAAGTTGTCTCCCTGGTCTGTACCATTGAAAATGATCCTGAAGGAACAAAGGGCCAAGACCGTGTAGCGCCTTAATGACAATACAGAGGGCCTTGAACAAAATCCGCTTCCGCACCGGGAGCCAATGCAGCTTCTGCAGCTCCTTGGTAACTGAGGAAAACTTGGGCAATCCCCCAATAAGGCGGGCAGCCGCATTTTGTAGGACCTGAAGTTTGTTGAGCACCCCCTGTTGAGCCTCCAAAAAAAGACTGTTACAATAATCGAGGCGTGAAAGTACCAAAGCTGTCACCACCGTCTTTCTACTTCCTTCCGGTAGGAAGGGGAGAACCTTCCTAATAATTTTCAGGGTCCAGTGTATGGAGGAACTCAACGCCTTGACTTGGGGTTTGAAGGAGAGTTGGTTGTCAATAATGACACCAAGATTCTTCACCTTCAAAATCGGAGAGGGCGGAGGTCCCATGTCAATGGGCCACCAGTTGGGGCTCCAAAGGTTGGTGTTTGACCCAAAGATAAGCACCTCAGTCTTGGAGGAGTTCAATTTTAGGCAGCTTTTTGCCATCCAGGAACTAACTGCTGACATGCAGTCCTGGAACCTGGCTGCCACATCCACCTCTGTCCCCGGGAGCACCGAGACCACAATCTGGGTGTCGTCTGCGTAGGATGTTAGCTCGAACCCAAAGGATCTGATCACCGGGGCAAGAGAGGATACATAGATATTAAATAAAGTGGGGCTTAGGGAGGAACCCTGCGGGACCCCCCCTGGGAGTTCGAAAGGTCTTGATTCGAACTCCCCCATAGCCACCACTTGTACCCGGTCTGTTAAAAAGGCTTTCAGAATGTAAGTGCTTGACCCTGGACCCCGCAGCCCTCCAACCGATCCACCAGCAAAGCATGGTGGACCGTATCGAAGGCCGCAGACAGATCCAAAAGGATCAGCACTGCCTGGCCCCCTTCATCCAGCACCTTCCGGACCTCCTCTCTAGATTTAATAAGAGCGGTCTCGGTGCTGTGACCTTCCCTAAACCCATGTTGGGCTGGGTCTAGGCCCTTCGAGTTACGCAGGAAAGAACAGAGCTGGGAGTTCATGATTTTTTCAATCAGCTTAGCCGGCAGCGGCAGCCTGGATATTGGCCTATAGCTGTTGGGGTCCATGATATCAAGGGAGGGCTTTTTGAGAAGTGGGCAGATCGAAGCCCGCTTCCAGAGTTTGGGGAAGTCACCCTTCTCGAACATCAGATTAAATATGCAGGCCAAGTAGTCCGCAATGGGACCGGCTGCCTGCTTTGCAATTGATGTAGGGCAGGGATCTTGGGGTGAGCCTGATTTGGTGGCCAACAGCAGTTTTAACACATCACCCGCATTGACTGGCTCGAAGGTCAAGAATTTAGCCCCCGGGGGTCCGGACGGAAGATTCCCATGGGACATCTCTGAGAGACTCTGGACCACCAGAGGTTCAAGAGAGGTAAAAATTAGTTGAACTTTGTTCAGGAAAAAATTTGCTAATGAATCACAAAGTTCAACATTAGGTGGCACAATCACAGATTTAGGGGAAGTCAGGCTGGCCACTGTCTCGAAAAGTTCCTTTGCTGAATTCTTAGCCTTCTCAATGCGGTCCGTAAAGTAGACACTCTTAGCTTTCCTAATGCTATCTTTATAAGCCCTCTGACTAACTTTCAATCTCTCTTTATCAAGCTCGATGTAGTTAGCTCGCCAGATCCGTTCTAGTTTTTTGCATGCTACTTTGGCTTCTCTGAGCACGTCAGAGTACCATGGAGCTGATGGAGCCAGCCTGGAGGGCCGACATCTCTTAGGAGGAGCCAACTTGTAACAGGCCCTATCAATCCACTCCGTATACTCGGTGGTGGCTATGTTTACGTCTGCAGACAGGGCCGGCCCAGAGGCCGTTAGCAACTCCTCCAAGGCTGTGCCATCGATGTTTTTCCAAGCCCTACACATCCTAATTGTTTGCCCCTCACACTGAGTTGTCTTAACCCGTGGGCTGAAGATGGAAAACAGCACCACCCCATGGTCTGTCCAGGGCAAGGGTTCGGCTTTAGAAAATACCAGATCAGGATTGCTGGAAAATATCCCATTTAGTGTGTGGCCGGCCTGGTGCGTTGGCCCTACTACCAACTGGGTCAGACCCGCTGCAGACATCACATCAGCTAAGGCCATGGTGTCAGCCTCAGAAGTGTCTTCTAAATAAAAGTTAAAATCACCCAGGATGGTGTAAGAGTTGGCACAAAGGGCCAACTCTTTCATGCAAGTTTTATGTAATTCTATTTCTAATTCTATTTAAAAAATAAATCTGTAGAGGAGAGAAAACATTGCTATGGGAGTTAAAACTGGATATAAACTTTCCCTTCAGAACCAAAATCGGAAAAACTTTTTGGGGAATATTTCAGTCAAATTTGCTAACAGTGCCAAAGTTAATGAGAAAACAAACACGTTTTCAATGCCCGAACCAAATGAATCTTTTTTTTAATTGTTTCATGCAGATCCACCTAATGGCACCAACATTTTTAATAAAACAAAAAATTGCTTTTCATACTGGGTAGTTATAGTTAGGTCTATGTTTTCATAGGGAAATAATTTTTTTGTTTTCCTAATAACTTTAGCGCCATTTGAAAATGTTCACAAAACGTTCTACAAAAAAGTCTCATTCAACTCACCTACTTCCTGTAAAGTTATAGGATGATCTGTCAAGCGTTGAGTCCCAAAATAGGTGTTCCTTATTCATTTTTCTGTGAGAAAATTGAGAAAATTGAACAGCGATACTGCAAAATCTGCTGAACAGAAATACATCAAATTTGGCACAAAGCTAGATTTTGGTCAAGAAAGCATGCTTTTCTGTTCAGTAGTTTTTTAGATGTTAAGGCTCAAAAACATTGTACATATCATGTCACAGAGGACCCACAAACCTGACAGATTTCAAGCTGAGACCTGAGTGGCTGCCACCACATCAACAACATGGTGGCATCCATCTTAGGACTTTGGGCTCCAAACAGAGTCCCGGGTGAGCTATGGCCCAGAGGGGTGTGGCAATTTAAATATTTCAGGGAGGGGAATGCAGCTTAGGCACTGGAGACCATGTCTAAATTGAGGGGAAGGGACAGGTGCCCCCCCACTTGAGCCTCATTCAGGCCCCAGTTAAATTTAAAGGGGAAGGGGTGCACAACCCCTTTCCCAGAGCATGGAAAGGCAATGGGGACCCCCAATCCCCATGGCAAAACATAATTTTTGGGGAGGGGGAAAGCAGAGGGGGCATGGAGCCCCCTCCCTTAGCCAACACATATCTCTGGGACCCTATTTTCGGGAGCTGGCTCCACTATGGTTTCATAGGTAGGCCACTCCTGGGGCACCATATCCCTGCCTGCAAGAGCAAGGAAATTAGTTTGCTCATACTCAACGGATGGGAACAGATGTTTGTTTGCCTGCCCCTGCTCTTTTGCAGCAGCGAAACTATGATTGCTCTCAGTATAGGTGAATGTTGAAGTATGTGAGTGACTGTGTTGGTGAGGGATTGTGATTGTGGCTGTATGGGCAAGTGTGTGCTAGTGTCAGTGACTGTATAGGTGAGTGAGTACATGTTAGTATCTGTAGAAGCAAGGGAGTGTGTGTGTGTATCTATATAGGTGAGTAAGAGTAGCTCAATGAGTGACTGACAGTGTGTGTGGCTGTATGACTGTATGAGTGGATATGTCAGCGGATGTATTAGTGAGTGAGTGGGTGTATGAGTGTGTGTATGAGTGAGTGAGGGGATGTGGGTTTAGACCAATGAATCATTGAGTGGGTGTGTAAGTACTGGTATATGTGTGTCAATGGTTTTGACAATGGTAGTGTGGAAGTTGGGGTGGGTGTATTAATGGTTATATTGGAGTGTGAGTGGGTGAATCATTGATTCTGGGGATGATGTCATCAGTGTTGTCAGTGACCATGTCATGAGTGATGTAATATGAAAGGCCATAAGGAATTAACTCAGCTAACTTTAACTGTTGGTTTTGTACAAGTAAAATGTCAGTCTAACTATAACATACCTGTAACCTTTGGTTTTTTCAGTGAATTTCTACGTTTTCTTCTGTAAAATTATTTTTATTAAAACAGTAGTCAGCATTCATAATCATTAAATGTCTTAAACGTAATGTAAAATGAATGAAATAATAAATATAATTAAGTAAAACATACTTAAAAATCGTTAAATAACCTTACAATTAATAAATAATTAATGTAATTTAAAAAACTGCATTTTTATTTTTTAATACATGTATATTAACTTAATAATGTTAAAAAATATTCAATATTTTCTAGCGTAGGATAGCGGGAGGGTAAAATGTACTATTCCCACTCCACTGAGTGCAACAGTAGGGAAAGCGTTGGATAGCGGGAGGGTAAAAATTACTATTCCAACTCCACTGAGTGAAACAGTAGGGAAAGCGTTGGATAGGAGGAGGGTAAAAATCACTATTCCCACTTCAGTGAGTGCAACAGTAGGGAAAGCGTTGGATAGCGTGAAGGTAAAAATCACTAATCCCACTCCAGTGAGTGCAACAGTAGGGAAAGCGTTGGGTAGCGGGAAAGGTAAAAAATACTATTCCCACTCCAGTGAGTGCAACAGTAGGGAACGCGTTGGATAGTGGGAGGGTACAAATTACTATTCCTACTCCAGTGAGTGCAACAGTAGGGAAGGAGATTGGATAGCGGGAGGGTAAAAATTACTATTCCTACTCCAGTGAGTGCAAGAGTAGGGAAAGTATTGGATAGCTTTGGGGTAAAAATTACTATTCCCACTCCAGTGAGTGCAACAGTAGGGAAAGTGTTGGATAGCGGGTAGGAATAATTTACTATTCCCACTCCACCAAATGTAACAGTAAAGAAAGTGTTGGATAACGGGAGGGTAAAATTACTATTCCCACTCCAGGGAGTGCAACAGTAGGGAAAGTGTTGGACAACGTAGGGGTAAGAATTACTATTTTCACTCCAGAGAGTGCAACAGTAGGCAAGGTGTTGGATAGCTTAGGGGTACAAATTACTATTCCCACTCCAGTGAGTGCAACAGTAGGGAAAGTGTTGGATAGTGTAGGGGTACAAATTACTTTTCCCACTCCAGAGAGTGCAAAAGTAGGGAAAGTGTTGGATAGCGTAGGGGCAAAAATTTGCTATTCCCACTCCAGTGAGTGCAACCGTAGGGAAAGTAATGATTTAATATTTAAATAAATATAAATTAATTATAAATACCAATAAAAATTAATTAAAATGAATTACCAATTACAACATATTTAATAATTAATCAATTATAAATATCAATAAATATTATTTATTAAATAATAATTACCTGTTAATAATTAATTACAACAAATTAATTTTCAATACCAAAAATGTATAAGTAATAAAAAAACTGTTAATAAATCATTTACAGTAAATTAATTATCGATACACAAAAATAATTTCAATAATTACTTAATTACAATTAAATTACTTCCCACCCTATTCCCCTATAAACCCACAACCTGCTCCGAATAATAAATGAATACAATTAATATAATGATTAATTAATCAATTAATAACATTAATTACAATTTAATAAAAATTAATTACCAATTAATAATTAATTAACAATAAATTAATTATTAAGATGAATAAATAAAGAAAAAATTACTTAATCACAATTAAATTACTTCCCACCCTCTTCCCCTATAAACCCACAACCTGCTACAAAACTAAATGCAAAAGTAAATTTAAAGTGATTAATAATTCCTTAAAAATGTATATTTAATTTACTATATTTAAATTACTTCTCACCCTATTCCCCTATAAACCCACAACCCGCTACGGAATTAAATTACGTAAAAATTAAATAACATTAATTAACATTAATTAAATAACATAAAATTCATTACTTTACAAAAATTCAAACATACATTACAAAAATATTACATACTTTTAACACATATACTAACACTTAAAACACTATAAAGAAATTTGATATTTTTAACAACTATATTATGACTGTCGATATTACTAACTTCGATATTATGAAAATCAATATTTCTCACCTGGATTTCGATATTCTGCACCACTATATTTTTGCAATTTGATATTCGGTTCATTCTATATAAAAAACTTGATATTCTGTCCAGTCGATATATTTTTTTCGATATTGTGACTAGTCACCATCTCGAACACACTGCGATGTCACCGCGATCATCACGAAACGGTCGCAACGTTCTGTTAAGTTGCTTTCAGCCAATCGGAATGTTCCTGCTGGAACGTGCTATCGCAATTTACCTCAAACACAATGCGATTTAACCCCAATCACCTTGAAACCACAGCGAAATAGCCACAACCACAAATATCACTATATTGTTCGGTTTTAATTTCACAATGGATTTACACCAAATAACAAAAAACACAATCTGCAAGACAACATCTACCTTTCTGCCAAATTTGGTGTAATTCTGTCCAGCGGCTCATGCTTTTGTTTCGACAATGCGTTCCTAAGGGAATTAACATCACAAATCGTGTACTTATTCCTGTAAGTTTGCAAAAACAAAATGTAAATAAAACAAAATGTAAATAAAACAAAATGCATCTTTGTTGAGCCAGTGCCCTATATATCAACAATGAAAACTGTGGACATCAAATTGTTCATCTCTATGAATAGCAATCCAATTGTAGTTGTGCATATCATGCTTGCTACCACATACCCGATAAAATCTGAACAACATAAAACAACAAAAACCAAAATAACTACAAACATATATCGTCACTTTTTGTGACGCACTGGTGATGTAAAAAATGTGCCACATTGCACCCTATTCACAAAGTGAGCCATCTAAGCTGATGCATCACTTTGTTAAGCCCTGAGCTTCATTATACCTGTGTCAGGTATAATGTATGCACAGTGGGTTTTTCCCCGTTAAAAGCCTTGTAGAAGTGGGGCAGTGAAATCTATCATCACTGCATCAAAACCTTATGCCTGGCTCACATCAGGCGTTATACTGATGCAGGCCTTTTCACATGGGGTTTGCTGGAGTAGCATCTGTTTTCAGACACCCCAGCAATGCGTCACTTTTGCGCCTACAGATACGTCAGTAATACTGATATATCCATACCTCCTTGTGACATGGAGCACCATACATTAAATGCGGCGCATCCATCGTGTCACAAGGATGGTCCAGTGACAACTGTTGCCTCGCTGT
This sequence comes from Lissotriton helveticus, assembly GCF_964261635.1. Lineage (NCBI taxonomy): Eukaryota > Metazoa > Chordata > Amphibia > Caudata > Salamandridae > Lissotriton > Lissotriton helveticus. Next base: position 1,065,185,604 of record NC_136067.1, on the reverse strand, counting down.
TTTGTTGCAGCAATGCGACCGTTTCATAAATTAGGCCCATAGTTGGGAGTTTGGGGGGGCAAGTTTTAAAGAAACATGCAATAAAACACAATTATCCTAAATCCTGTAATCCATGACTGACATTAAAAGGTAGATATAATATGGTAAATTTGGTCAACTTAGAGCCTAGCATAGCCATACCAAACAACAGAAACTCTTCCTAATGGTCGCAGTACTGTTACGTACCAATTTGGGTTGCTAATTCCTCATTGCTATTCAATCCATTTACACTTTAAGTGTTCATTTCAATGATATATCAGAATTCTAACACTTTCAATTGTTTTTCATGATCACCTTCTCTACTGTGCTTCATGATCCTATCTAAGCCAAAGAAAACTAGGGGGTGTCTACAAGCAAGTGCTGCAGCGTGGCACAGCAAAGCCCTTTGGCTGCGCCATGCTGCAGTACTTCCGAAGCACAGGCATGCAACACATGTACAAGAATATGTTGCATCTCTGTGCTTCCCCGTGAGCTGGCGCACAAACTGCAGCCATACGCTGGCGCAGGCACCCTTGCACTATGGTGCATGGATGCCTGCTGTCGTGAGGAGATTGTGTTTGTGCAGGAAGGGGCACATTCCTGCACAAAAACAATCACTACAGGCATTTTCCTCTTTCAATGCATGCTGTAGAATGCAGCACATATTGAAAGAGGAAAAAATGAGGAGAAATGAAAATATTTCTCCTCGTTGCGTTTCGGTACACCACCTCTAGGGTGGCGTAGCATTCAGACGCATCTCCAGTTTTACAATTTTTTAGTAAATCTGGAGATGTGTCTTGTTCCATGGGTGTTGCGTGGGAACGTCCACAGCAACACCCGTGGAAAGCCCCTTCAACACAAAGGGCCTGATTCTGATGCGGGTTGGAAAGCTTCCCGACCGAATTGGGTTGGAAATGGTTTCCGACCCACTCAGATTGGGAGAGTCCGACCGACGGAGTACCATGCATCCAGATGCTTCCAGATACGATTTGGTTGGACTCCCATGGACTTCAATGGGAGCACATGTTCCTAACAGCATCATAATTGGGCCCTGGGTCAGGAAGACAGGTTCCCGACCCGATTTGGAAGGAGCAAATGCCATTAGGAGGCCTTCCTAACTGCATCAGAATCAGGCCCTAAGTGGGAATGCTTTCCTAACCGCATCAGAATCAGGCCCAAAGTGTTGCTTGTGAAGGGGCCGTATTTACAAGGAGTAGAAAAGTCACGCAGGGTGGCTTTTCCTGCCATGTAAATATGGAGGACCCCCCTGCGCCACCAGAATGTCATGAAAAGTGACGTAGTGGTGGTGTAGGGGGATTGTAAATCTGACCCTAGATGTTCATTGCTACAATTGTGTTTAAGATGAAACAGTCCTGCCACTGGATAGTTCTGATCAACATTCTTTATTGCACGCATGTGCTCAAGAATTGTTTTTTAGGTCTCGGCTAGCCGCGCGAAGCGCGTCTCCGCCGAGAACCTTTTGTCGGCGTGGGAGCTTCCCAGGAGACAATCCTGGCCGCGCGCATCGCCTTGGAGGCGATTTCAAACTGACACGCGCACGCGAACGAGCGCTGTGGCCAGGCGCTGTCTCCTAGGAAGCTCAAAACACCACATGCGCATACACACACAGACACACACACAAGCGCCCACGCACGCACATACATACAGAGACACCAATCCCCCCACACATACATACACACACTCGCACACACACACGAGTGCACCCCCCCTCTCCCCCGCCGTTGCACACATGCATACACACACGAGTGCACCGAGCCCCCGCCCTTTTCAACTTACCAGGTCAGAGGGACTCCGCTCTCCTTCTGGCGTTGTAGTGTAGTTCCTATTTTCCCAATAGGCTCTGCGCATTGGAATAATATCTTCAATAGTATAGACGTAGGACTGCGGTTAACTAGGTCTTCTACTGACGATATTAGACTTAAAGTTATGTGTGCCAGCTAGCTCAGAGTTCACTAGAAACTTTCTCGAATAGGAAAGGAGGAGTTTAACCTCCCTGGATAGACAAGAAGGGATTTAGTTTCTGACAACCATAGAACATGACAACTTTGCTCTCCCCTAATCAAGAGTATATCTCTAGAGTCGTGTGAAAACAAAAGACAACTTATTTTACTCAGTCAGTACGTGCATTCTTAGTTTCACCAGTTTGTAGAGAAATAAGAGATGGGCGTGGTTCAATAAAAGATGTTATTTATTGATCAGTCTCTTTTCTCATACAAGAGAAATGAATCGCTATTATTGCAATACTTATAGTTAAGTAAAGTGCATACAGTAAAAACAGAATTATAAAATAATACTGTAAAAGCATTTATATGGTTTCTTAGCCATATGATACTTAAAATGGATAAAAGATATACATACATATATACATTGACTAATCGTTCTCAACTGGTGCTTCTAACTACGCCTACCCCGGTGTACCTGACCTAAGCCTAATACTTGGGCGGGAGTAAATAAGTAGCAGTTTAAGTTAAGATAGTTTTGCCAAGGATCTGACTCAAGAATTCTCTGTAAGGGGTTTGTCAGTTCAGTACCTGGGATTTAGAAGGCTGGAGGGTTGGTATCTCTGTCTCAGGACTCGATATCCCAGTTACCCGCGAGGGCAGCTGGAAACGCCGGAGGCTGGATTTCTCGGCAGGAGAAAAGGCAGCGTCTCTCTCAGCGCGTCAAAAGGGAGGGGCAGCGTCCGTGGGCTTTTCTGCATCAGCTGGGCTCTCCGGCAAGTAGCGCTGCTCCAAGCTCGTCACAACCGTGTCTCTGCTTAGGGCAGCGTTGGTATATTTATACCTGAAAGGTGCCGAGTTTGACGTAAGGATGGACATAAGGACGTCAGTAAGAATGTCATAAGGACTGGTCGTTCTTACATTCTTTGCAGGAGTTCTCGAGCGAAATCAAAACAATAGCTGCGGGGGATTTCCCAGGTCTGCTGGAGGTTTGATTTGTTTTGAGAACTCGGTGTGCTTTCTAGGGGGCTGGAGGGATAGTGCTTGCTTAATGTGACAGCATGCGCTATGACCTAATCTGAAAACGGGTTTCTGTGCCGGTGTATGGACATTAGTGAATTAATAACCGGACAAGGGTCAGAAATAGGAGTATCAATATAGGTACCTAGATAAACACACTACACCCACTCCACGATTTTATGTACATATTTACTAAACTAAGCAATAGTAAACATAACTAACAGTGCATGTGTATACCGAACCACCCCAAAAATAATTTTGTTTATTTTGAAAAATGGCATATGCAAAATGCACGAAATGAGTATAGGTACTGTATGCAGACAAGCAGTATAATCATTCAAAAAGGAGATGCACATTTTATATCAGCATGAATGATTTGCGAAATTACACATGAAATGGCTCTTGTTACAGAAAGAAAATTGCGAGACCATCTCATCACATATAAACACAATTGATTGTATATAAACTAGAGGTTGAGGTAATGTAATGTCTCTCGAATTCCTAAGAATAGAAGCTCTGTTCTCTAAGAATAGTTGTACTTTAAGCAGAAGATAAGTGCCAAAAAGGTAAATATTTTGGAATTGGAAAAAAAGTTTTCGCTTTTCAGGGGAGAAGAAAAAAAAATAGTTCACAGTCACTTTGTTTTCAAAAGACTGAAGGCCAATTTTAGAGTTCAGGTAACGCCGTGTGCAAGTTTGTTTAAAGTTATTCTCTCTGTTCCGGTGAAAACATCATTTCAGACAGACTCTCGAAAAAACAGTCTACAGCTTCTGGTGAAAGTTCGACTAGGTTGGAAAATGTCGCTATCATGCAGTCATGCGCATGATTGCTTTCAATGATGGTTCGATCAGAACTGCTTACAGAAGGTCGTACCTGGTCGATGCTGCTTTCATCTTGTACTTCACTACCCTTCAATCGTAGTGGTGAAGTCTCCACGAATGCCGTCATCAGGATAGGTAGCCGCTGGGGACAGCACAATGCATGAGCCTTTACTGGACCCAACAAAGTATCTGCATCCAATGGTACTTCCGATTGTAGTATAAGACAGGTGTCCAACACTCATTCTTCGCCGCATAGCACGCACCTTAATACAGGCATAACACAATTCTGCCAGATGGGTCTGAATGAAAGAAACCAGGTCATATTTAGATCTCGTAGCCGGGCTAAGCCAAGGACTTTAGTTATGCGGTCCCAGTAGCGGATAGCTAGGATCGTTTCTTCCATTGTTGCTGGAGTCTTGTCTGTGACATGGCTTGCCATAACGAAGCAATAGTAGCAAGAATAAAATGCCTGCTACGAGTCCCAACAGGAGTGGAAGTCCGCCAAAGATGGAATGGACGAAATTTGGAAAAATACCCAGGATCACTTTGAATGGGGTTAAAGCGTCTGAAAAAACTGTCTTAAATACACTTGCGATACCACTTGTATCAGAAATATTTAAGATTTCGTTCAGCATTTCTGCGAAGTGTAGGGGGCAATTTGTTGATAACATTGAATGAATCTCTGCCGTTGTCCTTGCAACTTGGAGATCATACGTTTCTTTTGATGACGTCAACTGGGTTGGCGTCTGTAGAAGCACAGTCTTCATTCTGCTTAAAGTATCAAATCGAATAGAAGAGATTTTTAAACTGGGCCATAACCTTCCCTCCCTGTCTGGAGCATCATTCGGGAACAATACTCTTTCACAGCACATGACCCTGGAAGTCACGCTTACAAGATAAGGTTTTCCTGGCAGCAAGCCACAACATCTGTGATCTACAATTAGAATGTAACTCCCGTTCGAAAGTCTTCTAAAGAATGGTTCTATTTGTGTTGCAGGTGTGCCTAACTGGTGACATGAAAGGTTATTTGAAGTCCCTTCACAGGCCCCATGCAAACTAATACCCTGACACAGAAGTATGCCACTTAGTGATTTTTCATAATTATTACCACTAAGAAATACACTCTGTCCGTTATTACTGACACATGTGTGTGTATAGGGCAAGTTCCATGTGGACTTAATGTATCCTTTACCCAACCTTTCATACTGGCCTGCCTGTATATATTTTTGGCAGTATTGAAACTGGAAAGTTGTTATCGGAATATTTATTATCCCATGTATTATCCATTCAATGACAGGTCGTTCTGACATTGTCAATGGTAATCTCTCAAGTTTTTCAATGCTCAGAATTGTATAGTCAGCACCCTTTTGTGCCAAACTGATTTGTTTATCAGTAAGGTTAAAGATATTAAATAGTGACGTTGTGTTGATTAGACGCCAAGGCACATAGCCTGAACGCAGATTTTGTAACGTCCAGCTAACCTGTACAATAGAATGTAATTGAGACTGACCGTGTTGCAACATCAGTAAGTCTTGTTCTATTATTATATCGATTGCAGAAGATACAATACTGTCCAGTGAATATATTCTGGAAGACAGAGTCATTAACCCATTGTCCACAACAGAAAGTGATTTTTCCAAATTAACACGGTCAATTTCCCGTATTTTTTCTGCTGTCTCAATTTGAGTTACTTTCCAAGCTTCGTTGTAAGCTGCATATATAGAGGCCGCTATGAAACGTTTTTGACGCTGTTTGCGTGGTCCCATGATGAAATCACGCAAGTCAGCACCTTCTTTAAGTAAAGTTAAGTGTTGCTTAATTTCTGACAGTGTGGATGTATGTAGCCATTGAAGGCAGAGTTTCCCCACACTGTAAGTAGTTACAATCCCTGGATGTTGTCTCTGGGAGTATCTTGGGTCTGGCCTGGTCAATGTGAACTCCTGTATTTTGTTCAGGAATCTGTCTTGACAGTTATTTGTGTCTGTGGGCCAGATAAACCATTGTTTCCAATCAGCATGTGTTCTGTTTTGGTTTAAAATATGGGATACGTCTATCTCAACCTCCGTAGTGCTATTACTGTTAGGTGTTGGTTTTGGAATAGACGGTTTATTTAAGTCTTTAATTTTGGCTAGGCCAAGACAGGATGTCTGTTGAATTGTATAATTCAAAAATGTAATTTGTTCTGGGATCATGCAGGCTCTAAATAATGATTCTATACCTTGCATTTGCCAATCTTTTGTGCCCCAGATCGTTTTCGTTTCAATGTTATTGTTCCAGAAATCAAAACCGAATGTATTCATTTTTTCAAAAAATGAGTCTGAATATATCAAATTTGTGTTTGTAAGCATGGTTTTCACTCCTGTCTTATTTAACAATTTGAAATAAAATGATTCTGCATTACTTGTGTTGAACCCTGAAAAGTATGAATATTTATCAAAAAATGTCTTTGAACTGCCTTTTGGTGGAGTTGCACAATGTTCCCATTGCTTAAAATTTAAAACATTTCTAGGTTGAGTAGATTTATGCAGATAATGGTTACCATAATGGTTGTAACAAAACATTTGATCGTAATTAGATGAACCTTGCAAATAATCATGTTCTGTAAATTTAGCTGACATTACTAGATCAGACATCATATCATTAATACTTTCAAAGTCCCAATCATCAGCAAACGTGCTTGGTTTTACAAAGTCACTTAATGAAATCTTGAATCGATGAGGATACTTCAGGAGCTCAACCGGACCATAGATTTCGTAATCAGTTTTGTCCCATGCTACCCCGCCGGGTATAGGATTGGCTGTGAAGTTTACTGAAGAAAGTTCTCTTTTCTCGATGTGTGAAGACTTGTGTGGTTTCAGGACCAAGTTGATGTTCTGACTTGCTGTGTCCATTGTAGCATATTTTCCCTCAATGAAATGTCCCAAGCATAGTACCATGATGAGCCAAAGTATGAGGATGAATACTCCTAGTGCCACCCAAAGTTCAATCCATGGAGAAATCAGATAGGTTTCTTTTAGTTGATGAAAGAGTTCCTTTGCTTTGTCTTTAAAAGTTTTTGTTGTCGGCTGTTCCTCAGGTTCACTCAGATCTTCAGAAAAATCAATTGCTTCTGGATTCCTTTTCGCTTTAGGTATTTGCTTTGTTTCATTAGTATAGTCTGTGGTTACATCATTGTATAATGGAGTTTCTTGATGTAAAATTTTGATTTGGGTTTCAAGAGGTTTAAGTTCCATTGCTTTGTTGCACAGTCCTTGTTTAATCACTGTAGGTTTATCAGGTGTGATTAGTCTTTCAGTTTGAACCTCTGTGTTTGTAGCAAACTTTGGTGTTCTACTACTTCTTGGGAGTCCACTTGGCCTACTACTTGTTATCGGCCACATGTTTGTGGTTTAACCAGGTCGATGGATACAACTCGGTTCTCCTTTTTACCAGCAAGGGGCGGTAGTACTACTGATCTTGTCCCATTGACAGACAAGACAGGAACTGCTTTTCTGTAAGAAGGCCCAAATTCCTTCTTCACCGCGATCTTCTCTCTGACCAGATCCCCGATTTTTGGAATCCAGACAGGCCTTGCTGGGACAGGTGGTTTCTCCTCAGTGGTTATTGGCTGCTGTTTCAATTTTATGTTGCTCAGGTCTTTTCTCGTTTCGTTTAAGTCCTGTAAAATAGCCAAACGATCTTTGATATCAAAGCATTTTTCTTTAACCACTGAAGTTTGACTATCAAGGTCCTGGATTAACATTCTAGTCCCAAACAATAGTTCGTACGGACTGAGACCTCTCAGAGAATTTCTTGGCAGATTATTAAGACTACGTTGGACACTTATTAAATGTTTGACCCACCCAGCTCCTGAACCTAATACCTTTGCCGTTATAGATTGCTCTGTGCCTTGGTTTTTTCTTTACACCATCCCGTTTCCCTCAGGAAGGAAGTGAGAAGAATCCCGCAATGCAATGCCCATGCTGGCCATACACCCCCCATAAGCTCGAGAGCTAAAAGCAGGGCAATGGTCAGAATGTAGCATGCCCCATGCGTATATGCCATTATAGACTCGCAAATCTTTTTATAACAGTTCAGACGTCAGCCGAGAGCTGGGGTCTACATTTTAAGTGATGATGGTCTCTATATGTTAATTTGACGCATTATTCACACTGGGTATTTTCTGTCGATAGCCTAATCCTTTATTGAGCTAAACGCCATGGCAATACACCGTCTCGGTCACCACTGCGGTCTCTGTTGCAGTTTGGACAGTTTCTTGCGAATAGGTGATGTTCCAGGCTCATTCCTGGCCACCAGTATGTTGATTGTAATTCTTCTAGAGAATCCTTAAGTGTAAGGTGTCTAAGACCCTCACCCATATGTGCGTCTGCTATTAACAAGCCTCTCCTGTTCAAGTTTGGAATCACTCTATCCCCCACTCCAGGGATTCGAGCAAAAGGAACGGAGTTTGCATCGATTATGTATGTATAATTGAGTGGATACATGATGGGTAGCGCTGAGCAGTCGCCTTTTGATGACGTTTTTACCGCCAGCATTGTTTCCCCGTCAATGTATTTTACTGAACGCTTTTCTATAGCTACGGAAGCCGATTTTGTTGTTTCCGCTGTGGCTGTCTCAGCCAATGAATTCCCTGCAACGTGAACGCCATCACGCTGATGACTCAGTGTATGTATCACGTGAGTCTTTGGTAGTTCTTTCTTTAAAAGAACTATTTGTTCCCAAAGCGATTTCTGCTTTATTGTTGCACCTGTGTCATCTTTGTACCCGTTTTCAACCCATTTCTGCAAGTCGTTATTGTATGATTTGACGCAGTAATATGAATCGCACACTATTAGTGTCGGGAATTCGCGATCCGCATTATCTAGCGCCATTTTTAACGCTATTATTTCAGTTTGTTGTTCTGAATTATTTTCCACTGAGTGTGTTTTTGAAAACAGAGGTCTTAATTTACCTCCGCGCCACACGTCTTTTGTAATCTCGCATGTGGCGTTATAAGCTTGTTCTCCCCAAACTGAGGGCTGAGCATGTCCGTCTGTATGTATTACACAGGCGTACTGTCGTATGGGCAGAATGTCGATTGGCAGAGGGTATTCTCTTTCATATTCTATATTTTTTAATTTTGTCATTTCTGGAAAAAAATAGTATTTCACTCTGTCTGTAGCAAGAGAATCTTCCCATTGTATCCATTTTGGATTTAGTGCCATAGTAGGTAAATTACACTGGCTTGTTAATGCCTCAAAGGCCGATTCTGCTGTTCTGACTGTAATCTGTCTGCCGTCAGCTTGGTATCTTTCTCTTGCCACAGCTGTTTGAACCGCGTGAACAATGTTTTCCTTAATGCTGGATGTTTTTTCAGCTTCTGTGTACAAGTGTGATTTGTATGCTATTGGTACCGTTTCTCCCTCATTAGAGGTTAGGTATGTGAATCCGCATCTTCCTGGGATGACTCGAATCACAAGGTTGCGTGTATTATCGCGTGTTTGTAGTTTTGTTTTAACTAACATGTCTGTTTGTAAAGATCTCAAAATTTTTGTGTGTTTTTGAGTCCAATTGATTCTTTTAAAATCTGGTTTTATTAGATCATAGAGAGGTTTAACCCTCTCTGCATAATTTATAATGTAAGTTCTTCCGAAATTCAGGAAACCTAGAATTGATTGCAAGTTTTTCAGTGTTCTAGGTGCTTGGATTACAGCACATTTCTCTAGGAAATTGTCAGCCAGGCTTTTGCCTTCACTTGATAAATCATATCCTAAAAATAGGACAGTCAGATGGGCAATTCTTGACTTTTTGAAGTTGAATTTGTAACCCTCTGCTGTGAACCCAAGTATTATGGTGTTCACTCTTTGCAAGTGAGTATCCAAGTCATCATCTGTTAGATAGATGTCGTTGACATAAGATAATGCCTCATCATCGTATATTTGTAGTAACTCTGTTACTCTCGCTGAGAATAATCCTGGGCTGTTCTTGAACCCTTGGGGCAAACGACAGAATTTTTTCTGCGAGCCATTTATTGAGAAAGCGGTCAAATATCTGCTTTCTGGTGCTATATTTTGACAAAAGAATCCATTAGAGATGTCTAATGTTGTTTTGTATTTTTTGCGCACTATGCTATTCATTAGTGCTGCACTGTGTGAGCTTTGTACTGCAAATGTTTTGCAGCATGAGTTAAGGTGTCTGTAGTCCAAAACTAGACGATATGAATCATCTGGTTTGGAGACAGGAAACAAAGGATTGTTCATTTGTGAGGTGCATGTTTCAATCACCCCCTGGTATTCAAGTTGATCTAAGATCTCCCTGACCTGTTTTTTAGCTTCTTGCTTAATTGGGTACTGCCTCTGTGCAGTCGGTTGAGATTTTAACTGGATCTTGTGAGGAGGAGAGTCCTCATCCCATCCCACATGATTTTTATATAGTGCAGGAGCCTGGGCTACTGCCCACTTTCTTGCAAGTGTATATTTTTTATGAATTGGAATATGATTTGAGAAGGCAGGCATAATCATTTCTTCGCCATGAGGGCATTCCCTGACAAACTCTGGTGGCCAGTCTCTTTCAGCTAGAAGGATGTCATAGCCCTTGGAGAGATTATCCCAAAATAGACCCCTTATTTACCTATTCTTATCTCCCTCTATACGTAAGGTTATTTCATATATTTTATGAGGTGTTAACTCTGGTATCTGCAGTTTCCACCTGAATGTACTCATTCGTGTCCACTGTCTCCAGATGATTCATCAGGATCTTGCGAGCTATGCTCACTTCTGCTGCGCTGTCTAGCATTGTCTGAGCCCACTCTCCGTTTTTCAGCTGAGTCCTCAGGATCCTAGGCATGTTTGATTATTTTAATGCTGGCTACCTTCTTCTTTGGAAATTGTAACTTTTTACTTTGATGAGCAGGTTCTTTGTCTTTGGACTTGACGAGCTCTTCCCTGTGTTCTGACCGTCCTCTTCTTTCCGATTTCTGCGAGGAAGTCTGAAAAGATCGAGAGGGACGTGTATCAATATCTTGATATCTATCAGGTTTCTTCAAATTATCCCTATTTCTAAGGTTGTATTTTTTCTCAGAGGGCTCCCTCTGGGGAGACTTGTGTCCTTGGTCCGGAGATCTTTCTCTCCGCCGAGGAGACCTTCCTCTGGACTGGAATCTTTTTTCTTTGGGAGTGGATTGTTTATTCCCATCCCAGCTCTTTTTGAAGTGTTTAGATTATTTTTAATAAATACCTTTTCAGGTTTTTGAATTAGTTGGGGTTTCACTGGTTTCCCACCCAAACTATCTCTTCCTAGTTCTTCATAGGATTTTTCTATGATTCTGGCAAGTTCAGATGGTTGGTCTGCTATATCTGTTTCCTTTAATCTTTGGCGGATCGCCACATTTGCTGCTTCCCCTTTTATGTTTGCTAGTAATATTGCCGAGACCTGCTTGAAGTCTTTCAGTAATTTCATACCCAGAGTTAAAGCAGGTTCTGGACCGTATTCATTTTGAATCTGTTTTAGCACCTCTGGTATTACCGCCATGGATGGAACACCATGTGTTTTTGTGTAAATTGAAGCAAAGACTGTACCCCAAGTGTCACAGTCCTCCACATGTGGTGCGATCCCCATTGGAAGACAGATAGTCAGAATTCTGTGTTTCTCAACAGGGGTGGTATCTGGAAATACCGCCTCTATTTGAGTTATTTTCTGTGCTAACCAGAATGGAATTTGTTCCCTTTTAATGGGTACTTTACCTAGACAGGACTGTATGTTCTGTGGTGTGATTTTATTTGTGTTCCCCTGATGAGGGGTCAGCTGTGGAATTTTAATAGCTGGTTGGACTGTTGAAGTCCGCATTACATATTGGACTAGTTGTCTGTGTATTTTAATCAGTTGTTTTAACTGTGTTAAAAGTTCTGGTATTGACATTTTTTCAATGTCTGGATGTGGTGTGTATCCGGCTAGAACCGGCCACGTTGCTCCCGGTCTACCTAGTGGACCGAGCCTGGTGATGTGATCATTATGTTTTAGGGCGCCTTTAAACCAGAGCAGGTGCTCTTGGTATTTGAGTGGTATTTCCACCTCCTCGAACGGGGTGTACTCATCCGGAGGTTCCTCTATCTTGTAATAATGGAACTCCTTTGTTACAGCGTTTGCTGCTGGAAAATGTATCCATGAATAGAATACCTCTGTCTGCCGATATTCGTGTGCCTCAATTACGAATATGACTGTACCACCTCTTGGTGTTTGTCCATTTTCTATAAGTTTTAAAGTTATAGTTTTTCTTATGCTGACCGGGATGAGTATTGCGTCCATGTCTTGCTGTACGAGACTTGTGTCTTCTGCTAGGAGTTTAGCTGCTACTCTAGCTGTCTCCCTTTCATCTTCCCGAACTATTATCAGACATTTTACTGTCAAGAAGGGTTTTTGTTGCAGATCAGGTTTCCACGGAAACAAAGATTAGATGCACAATATTTTGGAACACTGTATCTTTCAACGTTGAATAAACCAAAAACCATATGTAGGAGTCTCCTCCTACTAAGTTTGGCGGATTTAACCTTTCACCCATTCCAGACGTCTTTGGAGTTTTATGGAGAAAAGGGTCTGTGTGAAAAAGCACGACTGAATTACTCTAATGTCTTGCGTTAGATTTATCGCCTATCCAAACCGTTGGGCGCCATGTAGTGTAGTTCCTATTTTCCCAATAGGCTCTGCGCATTGGAATAATATCTTCAATAGTATAGACGTAGGACTGCGGTTAACTAGGTCTTCTACTGACGATATTAGACTTAAAGTTATGTCCCAGCTAGCTCAGAGTTCACTAGAAACTTTCTCGAATAGGCAAGAAGGAGTTTAACCTCCCTGGATAGACAAGAAGGGATTTAGTTTCTGACAACCATAGAACATGACAACTTTGCTCTCCCCTAATCAAGAGTATATCTCTAGAGTCGTGTGAAAACAAAAGACAACTTATTTTACTCAGTCAGTACGTGCATTCTTAGTTTCACCAGTTTGTAGAGAAATAAGAGATGGGCGTGGTTCAATAAAAGATGTTATTTATTGATCAGTCTCTTTTCTCATACAAGAGAAATGAATTGCTATTATTGCAATACTTATAGTTAAGTAAAGTGCATACAGTGAAAACAGAATTATAAAATAATACTGTAAAAGCATTTATATGGTTTCTTAGCCATATGATACTTAAAATGGATAAAAGATATACATACATATATACATTGACTAATCGTTCTCAACTGGTGCTTCTAACTACGCCTACCCCGGTGTACCTGACCTAAGCCTAATACTTGGGCGGGAGTAAATAAGTAGCAGTTTAAGTTAAGATAGTTTTGCCAAGGATCTGACTCAAGAATTCTCTGTAAGGGGTTTGTCAGTTCAGTACCTGGGATTTAGAAGGCTGGAGGGTTGGTATCTCTGTCTCAGGACTCGATATCCCAGTTACCCGCGAGGGCGGCTGGAAACGCCGGAGGCTGGATTTCTCGGCAGGAGAAAAGGCAGCGTCTCTCTCAGTGCGTCAAAAGGGAGGGGCAGCGTCCGTGGGGTTTTCTGCATCAGCTGGGCTCTCCGGCAAGTAGCACTGCTCCAAGATCGTCACCACCGTGTCTCTGCTTAGGGCAACGTTGGTATATTCATACATGAAAGGTGCCGAGTTTGACGTAAGGATGGACATAAGGACGTCAGTAAGAATGTCATAAGGACTGGTCGTTCTTACATTCTTTGCAGGAGTTCTCGAGCGAAATCAAAACAATAGCTGCGGGGGATTTCCCAGGTCTGCTGGAGGTTTGATTTGTTTTGAGAACTCGGTGTGCTTTCTAGGGGGCTGGAGGGATAGTGCTTGCTTAATGTGACAGCATGCGCTATGACCTAATCTGAAAACGGGTTTCTGTGCCGGTGTATGGACATTAGTGAATTAATAACCGGACAAGGGTCAGAAATAGGAGTATCAATATAGGTACCTAGATAAACACACTACAGCGTCGCGAGACGCTTTCACTCCGCCTGCCTTCTTTTCCGGTGCAGACGCAGCCCCCGTCACAGGTGGCTTTGCCTGACTTCCGGAGACATCGCGGAAGCATATATATATATATATATATAATAACTTTATTTGTTTTTTAAGAGACATGCATGCGTCGCTGACCAGATAAAAAAATTACTTGCTTACCTCAAGGTTGTTTATTTGCTGTCCCATTAATAGAAGTTGGGGAACTCGCACTGTGGTGAATAAACTTTGTGTGCCATTGAATGACTTTAGCACTGCCAAATGCCCTTCCTGGTTAGTAAAGTATACCCCACTCTACCAAGTGCCTCTCCAGTTGTTTTGATTGGTTTTGGCTTCCGCTCTTTTCTCCTGTCGCTTTTTCTTGTTTTCATGCAATTAATTCACTCTTTCTTTATTTCATTCTGTCGTGCCTTTCTACTTGCTTTGTTATTTTATTTTTTTGCACTTGTCCTCTTCTGCCTTAGGATCGCTGCACACTTGTATCCTGATATTCTTTGGCATCCGAGGGAAATGCATAGTGCAGAGAAACCTGTGTAACCAGGCCACTCCCAGCCTGCCACTGACGCACCCAAAGCCATGGTACAATCAGTTTAGGGACAGCACCCCCAGCTGATGGGCTGTAAGGCGAGTGGGTGGGTGTGGATATGGGCACGGTGACACGTCTTTATAAACCATCACACAGCCCCTTTGCCAGGTATACATGTGTGTTTTGGTGGACTGCTGCTCACAAGGAACTGGCTCACCAAAAACAAATCATCCCCTTGTCAGGTGAAACCAGACATTGCGGATGCAAAGTGTTTGTCAGACCGCCAATTAGGCTGTTCTCCAACAAGAGGACTCGTCCATGAAGGGTGTCCCTGGGACAAAACAGCCTCTGATGATCTCCAGGTATGACGAGGGAACTGGGTCGGGCGTGTGTGCTTTGTAAATGCGTGCGCCCTGCTTCCAGCAGACTGGAACCAGGCCAGGGGCCATGCCACCTGACATTGCATCAGCGCTTGCTGGTCAGCGGCGTGATCTGGCGCCACCTCCTGGTAGGATATGGAAGCTTGGAATGCGAAGGAGCCTGTGTAACTGTGCCAGGGCCAAGGAATGCCCCAGCTTGCCGTGGCTTCTTTCCAGTAAGAAGGCGATGTCGAGGGTTCGCTGTTGTTTACCTTGATCTCCAGGGCTGACGGGAGGCTGACAAAGGTGGTTCTGTTGTATCTTTCAAAGCTCGGTGCACGGAAGAGAATCTACGAGTTCTTCTGGTAATGGGCGAGTGAAACGAATACCGCTACTGACATCAGGGCTGCACCAGGAACGAAAACATCTGTTTAAAGGAGGCAGCATGGGAAGGAAGAAAGGTTTCCAAGCCCTGCTGATTCCGGTAGCGAGACACGTTTATAAGGAGGCAGATTTAAAATGCAGGGTCATGTGGTCACCAAAGGGTCACTTAGACATCACAAACAAGCCCTGAAGCGGACATCTTACACCAGCCCCGGACCCACTGAGCGCCCATGTAACACTATGGTGACCGGCTGACCGCATGACCATGGAGTAAATATTGCTACTCACTTGGGTAACGTGTTACTCCTGTCGCTGCTGGTGTGTCTTTGTTACTAAGTGTTTCTCTGCTAATCATAGATGCGGGTGGTGAGACTGTAGACATGGAAAAAATACTCACCTTACTGTCTTTGGATGTCGATGCTCTTTGTTTGAGACTGAGTGCTGTGATTTTGATGCACATAGTTTTGTCGTTTTTAATATTAAATGCAGGGTGCTATGAACATGGGAATGTGCATCCCAGAGCACGCACAGGGACTACAGCTTGGAAGGTGTTTTTCTTTCTTCCACACAAGCCATAATTTGATTGATATATGTTGGTAGAATGCTTAGCCATTGCTGCTGCATGCAGTAAGGGAGTGCAGGCATGGAATCTGTTTCTGCACTGACACAGGAATAGTGTTCAGTGTGTTGTGGCTGGCCCCATAACATTGATGTAGGTCCTTGCCCTGTTCCCCTGACTTTTGCATCAAGGGGAAACTAAGGAACATAACTCGGGGACTGTAGAGTAAATTATTACCACTAGCTAATTAATTACCACTAGCTAATTATTACCACTTACAATTATGTTTTGCACGCCGTTCTCTCACACCACCTTCTCCATCACACTGCTAGTCACTGCTCCAGTGCTCCCCATGATAAAATAAGAGCACATCTTAGGTCACACACACTTAAATCGTTCCTGCACTGGATCACAGTAAATGCAACACGCTGCCACCAATGCACTCCCCCACAGTGCATCATTCTACCCTTTTAAACAAGCATTTGCAATGCAATAGGTCTCGCATATCCGCTAGTTTGAGCTATTGACATTGTAATGACAATGCCTTTTTTTGTTATCGTTTTTTAAAACATAAATAAAAGCATTGTTATTTATAATGCCAACAGCTCAAACTCGCGTAAATGCGAGACCTATTGCATTGCAAATGCTTGTATTTAAAAGCATTCCAGCTTGAGGCGCACATGCACGCCTGTGTTGTGTGTGCCTCCCGGGGTACATGCGCTCTAACTCTATGGAGTCTCAAGGCAAGAACGGCATGTCCTGTGCCCTGCCCCAGCACCGTCTGTGTGTGTGTGTGTGTTTGTGTGTATGTGATGTGAGAGTGTGTTCGTATGGGTATGTGTGAGAGTGAGAGAGAGTATGTGTCTGTGTGCATACCCAGAAGCGCACACTGCACCAGTGCACGCGCCTCTCCTTTTATTTAAAAGGATTCACAGCTCGAGACGCACAACCACACACACAGAGCCGCACACACACACACAGCCACACACACACACAGCCACACACACACACACAGCAACACACACACACAGCCACACACACACACAGCCACACACAGCCACACACACACAGCCACACACAGCCGCACACACACACAGCCGCACACACACACACAGCCGCACACAGCTGCACACACACACACAGCCGCACACACACACACAGCCGCAAACACACACACAGCCGCACACACAGCCGCACACACACACACAGCCGCACACACACACACAGCCACACACACACACACAGCCACGCACACACAGCCACACACACAGCCACACACACACAGCCACATACACACAGCCACATACACACAGCCACACACACAACCACACACACAACCACACACACACACACACAACCACACACACAGACAACCACACACACACACATCACCACACACACACCACCACACACACACACAACCACACACACACACAACCACACTGTCAGTGCACACTTTCACCAGGCACAGGCACCATCAGTGGTCAGTGCACGCTTTCACTGGGCACAAACACCACCAGCCGTCAATGCACGCTTTTACCGGGCCCAAACACCACCAGCTGTCAGTGCACGCTTTCATCAGACACACACCACCAGCCGTCAGTGCACACTTTAACAAGGTACACACACCACCAACCGTCAGTGCACGCTTCCACCAGGCACACACACCACCAGCCGGCAGTGCACACTTTCACCAGGCACACACACCACCAGCCATCAGTGCACAATTTCTACAGGCACACACACCACCAGCCATCAGTGCACACATCAATTGTTAACGCATCCACAAATAACTATTGTAGCAATCGCAGTATGACGCACTTTACTTTCAAACATATTCATCTAAAGCTCAGCATGCCACCACTGCTACAAAAATAAATACACATTTTTTTGGCCTACAATTTATAGACTTTTGGTGCAATTGGTGTTGCAATATTAAGCAATGCCAATAGCTCAAACTTAATTAACCCGAGACCTATTGCATTGTAAATGCTTGTTTAAGAGGTAGCTTAGTGCTGTCAATTTGCAGGGGCACTCTAAAGCATATTTTACAAAATTTGACATGCAAGTGATGAATATAGAAATGGTTCTAAGATTTCCATTAGGAATTGTTTGTGCTTTGTTTACACACTTTTCACGAATCACATTTGAAAACCCTCTCGTTCATTTAGCCAAGTGGGAGTTTTGTTAGAGTTAAAATGACTGTGCACTAACATGTCCCTAATGGTTCTCAGTTTGTTGTACGTGATAGAGGGAAAGGATCCTACATCATTACCTATTATGGGGTCTAGTGTTAATAAACCCCAATGTTGTTTCACACTGTTCCTTATCTTATACAACTGTTTATTTTAGGAAGTAAGGACTCTAGTTGTCTCATCATGACTCTTCAGGTGTTTTGAACGGTCTAAACAAGAATCTTCCTGTGTTTTGTCCTGTACCTTGCATTGAGATTGTGCTAGAACTTTTCGAGGATAGCCACATTGGGTGAAGTGCTGTTTTATATTATCTTGTTCCTTCCTGAAGTCCCTGTCAGTGCTGCAATTGCGATGCACCCTCAGGAGTTCCCCATAGGGGATACTCCATTGGATGGAATTGGAATTCTAACTTCCTGCATGCAGCACACTATTATCAGTTGTGACTTTTCTGTGCAATGAGGCAGTTAGTGTGTCAATCTCCATGCATATGCCTATATCCAAATATTGACTTTAGGCTTTGCTCATCTTATACGTGAATTGAAGATTTAGGTCATTGCATTCCAAGGTGTTAAGGAACTCTAAAGCTAGCTTAGTATCCTCATCCCAAATTGGAAAAAGATCATCAATAATGCTGATCCAAATGGGGATATGCAAGGTGTATTTTCATAGGTGGGTATGATAAAGATGCATAGGCCCCTAGGCATGTGGCCTAACTATATAATTAGTTAGTTTTTGAAGCCTGAAAAGGCACTGGGGACCCCATCCACCAGGGTCGCGACCTAAATTAAAAGAGAGGACCCCCCCTTCCTGACCCATTATCATACTCGGGGAGCCACCCATAAGGGGAGGGGTTGCACGCCTCTCTCACCAAGCTATATAAGGTATCAAGGAGCACACCCTGAGGCTCGGATGCAATAAATGGAGGAGGCAGGCAGCTCCCCGAACTATTATAGGACCAAGCAGCCTACCCCCGGGGCTGAAATCCATCAAAGAAGGGGAAGGAGCTGTGCAGCCCCCTCAAGGAGCCATTATAGATGGGTGCCACTGATAGTTATATTAAGGTCAGCTATTCCATAGGAAACACTTTTTTGGGCTGCTAATAACTTTGGCTCCATTTGCTGAATTTCCACTAAACATTCTAAAAAGGTGCTACCTTTTGACCAGTTTGTGCATGGAAAGTTTGGGGATGATCTGTTAAGCGGGCAAAGAAAAAAGAGGGGTTTCAAAATGCAAAATTTCCATTAATTTTCCATAGACTTCTTTAAGAAGGGCTATAGCACAAACTGCTGAATGGAATGTAACCACATTTGGCAGAAAGCTAGCTAGATCTTGGTATGCAGATTGTGCTTTTCGTGATTTGGTTTAAAACTGTTCAGTGGTGTTTGAGAAATTAAGGTTCAATAATATTGTGTATCTGGATAGTTGGGTTTGCGAGAGTGGCAGTTTAAAATTAGAACATTCTGATTGGCTCCGGAGCTTTATTTCCCTTGGGTAACCTTGCTCCTGTGGGAGTCAGACTCTCATGGGAGCAAGCAAGAGATTAGCTGCGAGCAACATCAGAAATATGTTGCTGGCAGTCGTTATAGGACTCGAGAACTTAGTCCCCGGTCCTGAAGTAAAAAAAGAAAAATAATATAAGGGGGCAGGCTAGGGATCTACTTATTCCCTAGGCTCCATGGGTGGGACCCAGAGAGCCACCACTTGGGGCTAAAAAGATAAAGATATCAGCAAAAGATGCAGCTTTCATGCAGGGTCACAAAACAAAATGCCATTTCATTCATTAACTATAAGCCCCGGGAAGCCCACCCAGGGCCATTTCAATAGGGGTAGGGGATTTTTTTGGCCCCACCCCCTTCCCAAGCCAATAAATGCCCCAGGTATCCAATCCCCTGGGCTGAAACCATGAAAAAAGGGAAGAAGGAGCTGTGCGACCCCCCTACCAAAGCCATTAGAGGCTCCAAGGAGCCTACCCCATGGGCATAAATTTGCATGGAAGGGCAAGGGGAGCATGGCCCCCCTCTGAGCATCCAGAGGGCCCTGGGAGCCCATTCCCTGGGGCTGATTTCAATATTAATGGAGAGGGCAGCTGCGTGGCACCCCTCCTAGAGTTTTAAAAGCCCTAGGGAGAGCACCCCTGGGACCGAAGTGTCTTAAGAAGGTGAAGGGTACCGCACTGTCCCCCTCCCCAAGCCTCTGAAGGCCCCAAGGACCCCATCCCCGGGGACAGCTTATTAGTTCTGGAGGAGCCAACACCTGGAACATAACACTTTGGGCTGGTAAACTTGCGTTTGCTAGTGCCTGGCGGGTGCATTTTCTAATCTCCCGCCAAGCGGGAGCAAACACATTGCCTGATCCCAGCCAGCTAGAGCTTTAAAAATGCTCCCACTGGCTGGGATCAGACCTTTAATCTGTTTTCCTGCCTTGACTGACTCATTCTGCATGCAGGGAGCCGGCTAGGACCTTGGAGCTCCACCTGTGGCCCCTGTGTATGGTGGGTGCATGAAGTGGGTAACTAGTCATCCACCTTTTTTTCAGAGTGGGCCTGGGGCCAATAATGGCTCAAGGAGGGAGCTACACAGCCCCCTCCCCTTTATGTTTACTAGTGGCTATGGGGAATGGGTTGCTAGGGCCTTACAAGGCTCAGAGACGGGGGCCAATGGCATCTCTCCCCTTTAATAAGAAAATGAATCTGGGGATGAGGTCCCCAAGGCCTAATAAGGTTCCAAGAGAGGGACCCATGGCCCCCTCCCCTTGAAAAAAAAAATGAAAACCGGCTCTGGGGTATGGGGTACCCAGGGCCTTATAAGGCTCAGATGGGGCCCTCTCAGCCTCTCTCCCCATTAATGAAACAAAAGACCCAGGGAATGGAGTTCCCAGGCCCTAAAGAGACTCAGGAGGGGGGCTGTGTGGCCCCTTCCCCTTCTCTGAAAACATGCCTCCTGGTGAACTGATGGTGGGGGTATGGGGTCCAAGAAGCCCTCCTGTTTCTTTCAGTAAGTTTCCTACAGCAGGATTCCTGAGAGCTGGTCAGAGGCCCTGCCCCTTCTCCACCACTCTGCTAACACGACTACCAGTTAAAAAACCATAGAAATTCATTGAACTAGGATGGTATAGTTAAGAAAAGAATTTCGAAAACCTTACAAATTCACTGAAAAATGCTAAAGGTTACAGGGACATTAAAGTTAGGCTTATTTTTCCTCCAAACAACACCAGTGAAATTCAGCAGTTATAGCTTGTGCCCCCTCAATGCACTGCTTATGACCTCACATATTACATCACTCATGACATGGTCACTGGCATCACTGATGACATCAGTGACGACATCTCAAATGACAACACTGTTGACATCACGGATGACATCACGAAATCTCTGACACACCCACTCACTGGCCAATATAGCTTTTCATACACCCACTCCAGCTTCCACACTAGCATTCTCAAAACCATTGATATACCCATATCAGTACTATCGCACCCACTCAATGATTCATAGGTCTACACACACATCCATTCAGTTACCCATACAGCCACTCATACACCAACTCACTCACTAATACAGCCACTGATATATTCACTCATACTCCCATACAGCCACTCACATACAGTCAGTCACTCATAGAGTGACTCACACACCTACTCACTCACCTATAGTCAACGACACTAGCCTTTATTCACCTATACAGTTAAACAAAAACTGACTCATTTATTCACACAGATATTAACACATTCTCACTCACCTGTACAGTCACTGACACAAACACACACTCACCTATATGGCCACTATCGCAATCCCTCAGTCACACATACACTCACTCATATACTCCAACACTCACATATGCTGCCTTTCAAATATGCAGTTACTCACCCAAATAACATTGACACATACATTCCCTCACTGACACATCCATACACATACTCACTTACCAATACAGCCCCTTATCACACACTTACTAACCCATGGAGCCACTGACTCATATAGTCACTCATCCATACAGGCAGTTACAACCCCTCATATACCCACACAGACATTGAGACACCCATATGCGTACTCAGACAATCAATCACTTACTCATACAGAAACTTACATACCCACTCTTACATCTATACAACCACTTAGACACCAACTGACAGACTGATAGAGACATTCACCCAAGTCACTGACCCATACATTCACTGAGATGCCTAATCACTCACTTATACACTCAGTCATACATCCACTTAATCATCCATACAGGCACTCATTCACATACTGATTCACCAATACACCTTGGTATATATATTTAACACTCAAACTTTTTTGAAACACTCAATGTAACTGGATGATGTCATCTGTGTTATCATCAGTGATGTCATGAGTAATGTCACTGACCATGTCATGAGTAATGTAATATGTGAAGTCATAAGCAGTGCATTTCGGGGGCGCAAATTATGGTTAGCTCAGCTAACTATAACTGCTGAATTTCTCTGGTTTTGCACAAGTGAAATGTCAGCCTCACTATAAAGTCTCTGTAAACTCTGTT
This sequence comes from Lissotriton helveticus, assembly GCF_964261635.1. NCBI lineage: Eukaryota > Metazoa > Chordata > Amphibia > Caudata > Salamandridae > Lissotriton > Lissotriton helveticus. The sequence continues at coordinate 1,065,163,256 of NC_136067.1, read as the reverse complement.
TTTTTCAGTGAATTTCCAAGGTTTATTAAAATTACTTGGGCAACTAATCAATAACCCATATAGTTACTCATATAGCTACTGATCAACACATGCAGCAGTTTACAGAACAACAGACATAATGATGCACAAATTAAGACAGTTTAGTCAGTAACCCATGCACTCAGTGAGACATATTTAATCACTCACTCATACAGTCAGTCATGCACCTACTAAATCCTTCATCCAGACACTTCTACATCCACTCATTCTTCAATATGTAAGACATATTTAAACTTTACAGAAACATAAAAACACTGGATGTTGTTTTCAGTGATGTCATCAGTGATGTCATTTGAGATGTCATCAGTGATGTCATCAGTGATGTCACTGACCATGTCATGAATGATATAATATGTGACGTCATCAGCAGTGGATTGCGGGTGCGCGAAATATATAGTTAGTGCAACTAACTATATATGCGAATTTCAATGATTTTGTGTAAGTAAAATAAGGTTTTATAAATGCTAATTCCTAACTATATATGGTCTATAACCTATGTTTTTTTCAGTGAATTTTCAAGGTTTTGTAAATGCTAATTCCTAACTATATATGATCTATAACCTATGGTTTTTTCAGTGAATTTCAATGGTTTTTTAATAGCAAATATTAAAAGCTGTTAAATGTATTCTTCTTTTAAAGGAAAAATATATTTTATATGTATTTAATATAATTTTTTTATGTATATAATTTAAAAAAACATTTTTTTGTTTCGCTACCGGTCCGCGCACCGGGTAGCTTCCCGTTAGCTTAATTTTATGCCGCGACCCGGTCCGCGCACCGGGAAACGTACCGCTTGCACAACTGCCGCGTTCGAGAACAACATCGCAATGCGTCGCGTAAGCGCGACGTATCACGTTGCCGCGTAATGCGTCTTATGACACGCCGCGTTCGCGCACTCGGAAGTGCTCCGGTGCGCGAACGAGGCACGAAGCGCAGCAGACCGGAAGCGCTCCGGGCGCGGAGCGGGACGCGTGACGTAAGCGTAACAGGTCATGTGACCTGTAAATAACACTTTTCATTGGTTTAGAACTTTTTTTTTCCCAAATGATGAAAACCCCTCCTTCTTTCCTCACTCTGACTTTCATCTTTGTGAGAGGAAGACCTGTTTCTCCTTGTTGTAATAATGGCATCTGTAGTAGCTGCAGCTGGTGGACCCCCACCCCCACCACAACCACCTAGGAAGGAAGGAACACCTGCGCAGTTCCTTCCAAACCCAGAGGAAGAGGAAGAAGAAGAGGAAGAGGAAGTAGAGCGGAGGCAGTTCTTACGTGAAGAGCCCCTGAAATCCCACCACAAAGCCAGTTTTATTTGGCAATTTTATTCAAACCCTCAAGGCCAAAAAAAGTCAACGCCCGACATGTGACATGCCTCATTTGTAAAGATGTTTTGTCTAGAGGTACAGACACAAAGTATAGTTATGGTAACTATACTATGCACCGCCATATGCAGAGGTGGCATCCACTCAATTACAGCGTTGCAGAGATGCGTCACCTCCGAGATAACCCACCAACTCCTGTGGCCAGTACATCGGCACAGGTATCTCTATCGGGACCAGAGGCGAGGGAGACGGTCCCAAATATCCAACAGAATTTTGTGCACATGAAGATAGTGTGCCTTTATTGTGGTGACCTACTTTCATGTGCAAATATGAGTATCAATTTGATAAACAGAGCATTTGAAAACCACAAGTGCTCAAAACGCCCCAAGAAATAATTTTTTTTTGCTCCTGTTGAGCCCTTTCTAATGCCTGTTTTTCGTTGTTCCCCCCCAAAAAACCAAAAAAATCATAAGATTGTTCTAAAAATACAACAAAAAAAATGTTCAGAAAATAAAAAAATATATAAAACAACAAAAACATTTTAAAAAAAGTTCTTTTCAGAACTACCTCCCATTTTTAAAAAATTACTAAAATTTTTAGCACTCTTCACTTCATTTTTCTCATGGGTGCGCTTTCCGGTACACGCACCGGAGAGGGCCCAGTTAGCGCAATTAAAAAAAAAAAGAAAAAAAAAACAAGAGAAGGAGAGCATAAGAGAAAGAGAAAGAGAGAGTAATGTTAAGAGACAGACAGCAAGAGAGACAAACACAGATGTACTGTGTAATACATAGTAAAACAGTGTAAAAGATATAACAAAGTGTAAGAGAGAAAATGTAAAAAATATAAGGTTGTGAAACAAATAAAGAGAGAAGAAGAATACTAAAGCAGAGGCACATGAAGAATGTGAGTGGCTGTAAAGAGTAAAAGGAAAGAGAAAAAATGATGTACAAATAAAAGGTAATAACGGAACCAGATTTAAATAACACTGGTAAGGGAGAGAGAGAAAAAAGTAGTGTGCATAACTAAAGAGGGATGAAATAAGATGGATAACATCGAATAAAGTTAAAACATGTGGATTGAGAGATAAAAAAACTAAAAGAAGAAAAGAAGAAGTAACAGAAAGGGAATAATTGAAGCAGCAAAGAAATGTAAATAACGTAGTGTGCTTGAACTTCAGGAAGAAAGCATAATGAACAAGTAGTGTAAGAGTGAAGAGACAGTGACAATTACAGTAAGATAGACGGACTGAGTGAACGGGAATGAAGAACTGTGAGAACAGAGGTACTGAGAAAAGGAGTGGAAGGAGTGCAGTAAGTAAATCACCCACACAACACAACAGCTACCCTACCTCAAAGCACTCTAAAATATTATTTTACTGTTTCTCTTTGTTTTCCCCTTGTTACGCTCCCCGGTGCGCTACCCATAGTAAAAGTAAAGAGGGGTGATAGAGGGAGAAATATTGAATTAGGATAACACATGGTGAGTGACAAAGAGAGAGGACAAAGAGAGTAAAGGGAACAGTACCTGAATGGGCTTGAGTACAACAGCAAAAAAAGATAAGTAATGCAGTGTGTGTGACTTACAGGGAGTTAGTGGGTGTAGGTCAAAGTGTGGGTGTGTAAGGTGTGTCTGTGGGTGTGGTTGTGTGGAGTGTTTTGGTGTGGGTAGAGATGAGGGTGTGTGAAATATGTGTGAGAAGTGTATGAGTGTGGGGTGTATATGTGTTCGATGTATGTTTGTGTATGGAATGTGTGTGTGTTTTTGAGGAGTGTGTGTGGGAGGTTTTTTGTGTGTATGATGTGTAGGTGTGGTTTGTGTTTGGGGTGTATGTTACAGGTGTGTGTATGTGTTGGGAGGGGGGTGAGGTATATGTGTAGGAGTAAGGTAAATAATTAAGAAAAAGAGATTGAGTAAATAAGCAAAGGAAGGGAACAGAGGGTAAGTGAAGTAAAGAATAGGGATCAAAAGAAGTTGAATATGAGAGGGTAAATAATGAAAGGGGAGTAAACATGGAGAATAAAAATAAGTGAGAGAAGCAGAGTAAAAACACAGGAGTGAGGTAGATTGAGAAAATGTTAGTGACCTTAAAGCAAAGGGTGATAACAAACTACATTTCTTTAGTCATACTTACCATATAATAAATGTAACTATAATTTTTTTCACTACAGTTGGTATCTGTGAAAGAGAGAAAAAAATATAAGTTATAATTAGTAAAATATGTATTTTAAATTAAAAGATACAAATGAAGAGCTAAAAACATCATAACACTATTTAAAAATAAAGTGAGAGTGAAGAACACAGAAAGAGAAATAAACTAAGGTAGAAGGACAAAAAAAGGGAAAAAGAAATAGAAGGAGAGCAAATTACAATGAGTAAGGCATATAGATTCACTAAGAAAAAGAGAGAGAAGTACAGAGAAATGAACTGAAGGTAAGAAAGATACTAAAACAATGTGAGTTAGCAAAACTAAATCAGGAAACACAAGTAAGTAAAAAGATAATGACTGAGACAGAAAACAGTCTAATTAATGATGCATTTAGAAGAATGAGGAATAGAAGATAACTGAGAGTAAATGAAGAACAGTCATAGAGTGAAAGGATGAAGGGAGACAGAATAATATACAACAATTTAAGGAAATGGACTGAGGAAGTTATAAGGTAGACACACTAAGAGAAAAACAGAGTGAGGTGGAGTACAATGAGTGAGAAAAGAAAAAAAGTAAGTGAGCAAAAAAAAAGGAAAGAGAGGAGAACACGACTAAAACAGTGCTACTGAGAAAAAATAATTTGGTGATGAAAGTAAAGAGAAGGACATTGAAAGAAAGGAAATGATGGATAGTAACGGAACCAGAGTAAAAGAAATGGGATGAAGAACGACGAGAGAGGAGCAGTGAAGTTGTTGTAAAAGAAGTGATAGAAGGTAGATAAACACAAGTGAAAATAACACAAGTAGAGTGAGGCACTGAGCACAGAGAAGTAGTGAACGAAAAATAGAGAGAAGAGGTCAAAAGTAAGAAGCAAACAAAGATAAGCGAGGGAGAGTGGATGTCAGAGAATGGGAATACAATTTAATTTACTCAATCCAAAGTATAGAATAATTTCTACAACATGTTACATAGTTTATTTTTGCTGTTCTCAGAATATATTGAATTTCACTTAAAGCAGTGAGTTCAAATTAGTCATCATATGACAGCGGGGAAAAAAAAAACACAATCTAAAAGATTGTGTTTTAAAAAAAAACTTACATACTGACAAACGACAAATGTACGCTAATCTTTGATTGACTTACTTTTCCTTGAGGCCAAATAGTATATCATGGAGGTCCTTTTCTCGTTGCAAAGTACTTTGCTGTTCAGTAAAAAATCCATTTCATCGACTTTCTAGCAGAAAAACTTCAAGAACATCTGAAATATTTTCAATATTTTCATATACTCCTTTTTTTCAGTCATGACTCTTTTCTCATTCATGCACCTTTCCATTTGGCCAAATAGTGTCAGATGTATGAGTATATATCAGTGCTCCTCCCGTCTTCATAGGCCAATTACCTTTACCTAAATTTTGGCTGTAAAAACACTAGATATGAATTTATAAAGCCAAAAGGCAAACGTTGTTTGAAAGTCAAATGATTGTCGTTACATTGGGTCCAACCTTTACAACTTTTTAAATAGCATGTGTAATGCCCTGATGTTGTAGAAGGACCGTCATGAAAAATAATAGCTACAGTTGCAAAGGTTCTTCCTGATATCGATAACTGAGAAGCCACGAAATTTTTAATAGAAGTTGTCAATTTAGTTCCATCAGGTCTACATCGTTGGAACATTAAAATAACATAGTGACCATAATTTTGTAGAAATAATGTGGACAGCATTGCAGACTTACATTGGGTACACACCATATTGTGATCCGCTGCTTTAACTAGATTATTGAAAGACACTGATTTGCAGTCTGGTAAAGTTAAATATATAAATCTTTCAGAGTCTATTCTAGTAGTACTTGATGAAGCACAGTTATCACAGTCATGTTGCCATTGATAAGAAAGGCCAAATAGATTTTTTATATCTACTCCTTCATCTTGTAATACATCAAACATATACATTAAAAATTCCTGACAATCCTGCTGAATATTCTGTGAAAATTGATTTTGACCTGAACATATATCTAGAAGATTTCTAATTTCTGAAACACTTTCTATTTTAGCTCTATCACTACTACATTTCTCTAACACAGAATTCAATAAACAGCACAATGTTTGTTCCCGATTTTCAACAATCTGTCTTTGTAAATTTTGAAGAAAAAAACCAACATTAACTACTACATTAGCATAGCAGTTGACACCAGAACTGTTTTCAAACTGAAATCCAACAACATCTTCAACAGAATCCTTTTTGTTTCTCTTTACAATTACACTTGTATCTACTTTATGCCTTTTTGCTGATACCTCACTGCAATTACTCTCATTTCTTCTTTTTCGGCCTACCACACGTTTTTCAATCAGAGGATATTGAGGCAAATGTGGAGCATACTCTCTTCTTAACCTATTGTATTCTTTTACACAATCTAAATCTGCACAAATCTTTGTTTCATCACACTCAATCAAGTACAATCCTGCTAAAGTTCTGACTCGTGATAATGCCACATATGCCATATCCTCTTTAAACACAGAACTTCCAATGTTCACCAAAGCGCTATCTACACTTAAACCTTGAGACTTATGAATTGTCACCGCATATGCCAAACAAATAGGAAACTGTTTTCGGCGAACATATAAGTCTTTCACAAGCAAAAATCTAGCTGAACAACGACAAATTTGTTCTATTTCATCAATGTCATCAAATTTAATTTTTTAAATTTCAATTCTATCTCTATTTTTGTAATTCAGAAAACCAACAACATAACCCATTGCTCCATTTACTAGACCTCTTTCAACATTTAAATTCCTTCTTAAAATGACACGACAATTCAAACACACATTCAGAGTCTTTTCAAAACCAGCAGTTTTAGATATAGTCTTCTCTAATGAATCCAATTTTGATTTCAAATTTTCAGACAAAATAATTGTTGCTCCCATATGCTCTATTTTATCAATAGCTTCCAGTTTCACTATCTCTTCATTTTCTAACTGTAACATGTTGTTGTTGAACATGGAACATTCTTTCAGAGTTGGCAACAAACATATGCCAGATTTCTTCTCGTTAATTTTCTTAAATATGTTCTCTGGAAGAATGTTTTCATTTGGGTACAAATTTGAAATTAATCGTGCATGTAAAGCTTCTTTCCCTTGCTGACTTACTTTTCCGATCCTTACATCTTGTAGAATATTTTTATAATCTTCATTATTTGCCTGCCGCATATTTTGAAGCAGTTCTGCATATTTAAAGTTTAACCATATATTAACGTTTCCGATGCTCCCTAAGCACTTCCTGGTATCTTCATGTGTGAGCATTTTGAACACAGGTTGTCCTTTCACTGGAGTCAACTGCAGAAGATCTCCAAAAACAATAATATGTTTTCCACCAAATAAGACATCATAGTCTGTTCTAAGAATTTCTTGCATTCTCAAATGCACAAAAGCAAGCATGATATTTGACACCATGCTTACTTCATCAATGATAAGAAGTTTCATTTTCTTCAGGACTCTCGAAACTTCGGAACACGCATCTCCTGATAGCTTGTGATACTCCAATTTGTTATCATGCTCCACTGGCAGCATCAGTAAACGATGTAAAGTAATCCCTTAAATGTTATGTGCTGCCAGCCCAGTTGGAGCAGTAACAACACAAGACAGCGGTGATTCAGTCCTTTTCTGCAGATAAGTTGCAATGGCTTTAATCAGAAAACTTTTTCCAGTTCCAGCTTCTCCACTCACGTACAGTTGGACAGGCTTAAATGATGTACATGAGCACTCTTTTTTCTCATGACTGAATCCATGTTCAATCTGTTCTGTGACTTCGCATATATCTGTTTCTGCTCAAGGTTTAGTTGTTTCACCAAATCTTCTAAGTTAACTTCATCATCTTGACCTTGTTCCATAGCTCTTTCCACCTCATCCATGGCAGTAGCAGCTTCATTTTGGATAATTGGTCCTCCTAGTGGATCCTGACTCAATGAAGCAGAACTCTGACTGCCTTGAGAACTGTCTCTCGCAATCTCTGCAGCAATTGTGGCTTCTTGCTCTATTTCTTCATTCAACATTTGCAGATAATTTGGAAAAACAGGACATTCTATGGTATCCTTCGTTGCATTAAAGGAGTCTTCATAACAGAGAAAATCTCCAAGAAGTTCCTCTTCTTCACGCCATGGTTTAAACAGTTGCAAAAGAGCCAAATAATAAAATTCTCTTTTATCTGGATTATCACAACTCAATTTGCGATGATTAATCAAATGACCTTTTTTCTGTTTCACTAGACATCCTTCACATCCAATGACTCCATATATTCCATTATTGATATCTTCTCTGATGTTCCTCTTATAAATATATCTCTGCAGAAGTTCATAGAGACAAGCGTTCTCAAGGTAATGACTTCTATTTGGATAGTATGTATCCAACATGTTTGTCTTCAAAATATCTGTACTTTCTGGTTCTTTCTCCGCCAAATACTCAATCCCTTGTACAGATTTCAAAACTCGATTTCGTGTTGCAGCAAGACCTAGACTCACCCAAATGATGGTTCTAGATTTGGCATAGAGACTTGCTGACGACAATCGATCAGAACATTCATACGCTCCAATTGCTCGATGCGACAACATCTTCAGACTGTAACTGTATAATTTCTTGCTTAGACTCTTTTCATGTGAAACGTCCTCCCACATTTCCTTTAGTTCTGTCTTTTCTTTTTTTGTGATGTAAGACGTCACATATCGAGCCACAGCAATAGAGTTGTCAGCAACGAATTGAATATCCATGTTAGCATTCCACATGGACAAAATCACTGGGTTGTAGTCGTTGATGTACTTGGACTCTTCGTCTCTTTTTAAATTGTATGTATTTTTTGGTGATTTCCTCGTCACAGTATGTCGCAGAGAAGACATTAAATTATTTACTCTTCCTTTAGAAATCACTGGTCGTGGAAAGCTGAAACGACATTTTGTGTAGAACTTGTCCTTGTTTCTGAATTTTCGACGACAGTACTTTCCACAATGATGGGATTGAAAGCGTAAAACTTGTTGCCTTAAACTGTTTTCTTCCATAGTTTTCGGAACAGCACATGTTGAATACTCTTCAAGTAAACCTTTCACTGTCTCGTCCGAATCTGTTCCAAATTTGGGTGCATCTTTAATCCACAACAACATATGTATGTGAGGAGCACCTCTCGCTTGATACTCCTTTCTCCAAAAGAAATCCAAAACCTCTCCAAGGGGAGGATTTTTTTTGTTGGTAATAAAAGACATCATAGGTTCAAATCTATGATTAAAATATCTGCATACATTCACTGGATCCAAAGAGCACAGTTCTCCAGGTGTTTTGAATTTTATATTTTGTATATTAGCATTGGCCTCTCATAGAAATTGAAGTAAGTCCTCCCATGCATACTCGGCACAGCTAAGAGTGAGGAACCATGTAGGAGTTCCTAAGTTTCTTAGCATACATTTCAATTCCCCATGGCGACGGTACCAATACTCATTTGTACCACGCTGACATGCCATGAGATTGATTAGATGAGATTCTAAAATATTATCTTGCAGATTCACTTTCTCCATAAAGTCCCTCGCCGAAACATTTTGTAGATGTGCTCCACTTTTCAGAATATGGTTTACTGCATAAGAAAGCCCAGACAAGTCACTTTCATACAGTAGATGAAACAAATAGGGAATGCATTGACGAAACCTTGCATCTTCAGCATATAATCTTACAGTTCGATATTCAGATGCAGGAATTTGAAGTGGTCGATTGTCATATCGTCCACCTCGACCTGTTGGAAATAGCTGTGGAAAACAACGAGCTTCCAAACTTTCTTCCCATACACTAATGGGGCTTCCTTTTGCTGTTTTCATTTGAAACAAGTCAATTGCATTCCCCATTACTTCTTTGGAATGTAAAGGATGAACAGTATAATGTTCATATATTTCTTCACTTCTAGACACATCAACTTTTTCAATTTGGCCGCCTGAACAATCACTGTCTTCATCTGTAGCTGTTTCCTCTGCTGCAACACATACATCTTTGTAGTACTCATTGTTTTTGACTAAATACAACGTTGCCTTTTTGACTTTCCTAACATCCACTAAATCTTGCCAGAGTTTTTTTACTCTTTGTTGGAACTCCATTAACTAGAATGACTAAAGGTTCCTCTTCTACTTTTTCTATACCAATTGTATCAATATTTTTTTTCAAATCTAGGGGCAAATAAACAACTCTTCCCTTTAATCCTCTCTGCAAATCTGTAGGAGGCAATTTCCCTATCTTAGGCTCCATGCGAACAATTTCCTGAAAAGGATGGACACATTGAATCAAAATAGACTCATATGTATTTAAATCTATCAATTCACGGGGAATGTCTATCAACTCCAGATTATTATGAACAGCTCTAGCAGGCATTCTGTTTTGATTTAATTTGTCATAACAATATTTACAAATACGCTGATCAGAACTCAAATCAAAAGAATTCTCCACCCACAAATAAGTTGCTAAATCTTTCCACTCATAATTATCCATCTTTTCACTTTTTGCATATAAATCAACTAACCTAGTCTGAATCTTATAATGAGTCCGTCGAAAACACACACAAGTAAAATTCGGCCTTTCACTTGATTTCACCTTAAACCTGGTAATTTCCTTCTCAAACTTTTCTGTATTTAAAATCTGTACATTGTCTTCCACATTACCTTGAATTGCTGTCTCAATTTCTACACTGTCCTCTTGCTCACGAAAATAACAAATCTCAATTTCTTCACAAATCTTCTTCACATCTAATTCTGTTCCATGCAAAAGAGCACTGTTTAATTGTTTAAGCTTAAGTGCTGGACTTTTTGCATAATACAACATTCTCACTAATTTCCTCATTTTGGTATGATGCACTGCTAACATCCTAAAATGATGAAAAACACTCTGACAGACTTTTCTAGAAAGACAAGCCAGTGAATGGCCTTGCAAACCTGTGATTCCTCTCACTCTGCAAAGATCTAAGTCTTGCAACAACTTCATTTTCTGCTTTAGACTTTTCTTACTATATGTACATAAGAAATTACAAAACAAATCAATTGATTCCTGTCGCACATCCAAATACTACTACACTTCCAAGTGTACACTGGACCCTTAGTACGTCTCCCTAAAACTCCATCAGATAACACCTCTTCTGGTTCTCTAGGCACAAGTTTCTCTTTTTCAATCGGACAACCGTCTTTCACTTCATACGCTCGACCACTGGTGTCAACTGCATGCACTAAATCATTCTCCTGGAAGTAACTCTCCTCATTAAAAAATGGCTCACAACTTGAACTGTGCATCCATTCTCCAGAAAAAACTTTACAAAAATTAGTCTGATTAATTACTCTTTTCCATCTACTGTTTGATTTGAAAACATCAATTGTCTTGTTAAGTGTCCTAATTCTATTGATTATTAAAATAAATAATTTTTTCTTAACTTCAAAAGCCTGATCAACAATCTTCTCTACACTTTTCTTTTTCTTATAAAAAGCAGCTCTCTGTTTACCTTTCCTAATGTTTTTTAACAAATTTAAAACCACCCTATTGCGACACATTCGTCTACGAATGTCTCTAAACTGATTCTACCTTCTATTCCTATACATATTATTCTCTCCTGCTCCAGTTTTAGGATTCTTCGAAGTTCTCTCCTTCCTTTTCAATTTTACTCTCTCATTTTCTTTTTCTACATGGTGTCCATTATTTTTTCTGGATGTACATATGTTGCGTAAAAAAAGACTTAGTTGTCTTACCAGGAGCTTTGTTCCTGTTTTTTGAAGTATCTGTTGTGGAAGAATGCTGTAATTCCGTTGCTGTTTTTGATTTTTCCCGGTTACGTTCTTTCTTTGTCCTTTCCTTTGTGGGCATCTTTTCCTTTTTCTTCAAATAACGATTTCAATCTGTGTTAAAGAAAAACAGTAGCACATTATAGACCACTATTACCAAACAACAAAGCAATGACAAAAAGCAAACGATCAATACAGGGTTTCAGATCAGGTGAGGATTCTCCAGTGGTGCACAAAAGGTGAGGACTGTATTGAAAAATATAGTGGAAGACAGCTCTGTCCACAACTACAAATAAGATCAGACCTATGTCTAACTCCACTGCACTCTTATACACAGGCTTCACCACCTATGCTTCCCAAGAAAATATTGAGTTATATAGTTATATAAAATTGTATTTTATAAAATTGTGAAGCTCTATGAGAAAGCGTTTGCCTCAGTCTTATTCCTGTTGTGAGGCACGTGCAAGATTTTGCCTCAGTCTTATCCCTGCTGTGAGGCAGATGATTGTAAATAGGATCTGTGCTGTGTTTCCTAAATGTGATGTCAAAAACGATTTTGGAGAAAATGATTGGTTTTTACATTTTTGATTATAATGTGGCGCAGAGGTTTTAAAAGTGACGCATCTACCTACATGCATCAATTTTTAAATATGCAGCAAAAAGGTACTTGTTTGGGTTTTCCTGGGGAGCGTAGTTGGTGAAGCTTGTGTCTAAGAGTGCAGTGGACTAGGCTTCATGAAGCATATACCTGTCTGCATTCTTAGACGCAGGTGTCAATTTGACTCTTTACAGTGATGTTAGCTGTGTTTTAAATCCGTGTAGGAATCATATTGAGTTTGTTTGCATAGAGGAATTGTATTTTGTAAAATTGTGAAGCTCCATGTGAAAGCGTTTGCCTCAGTCTTATTCCTGTTGTGAGGCAGGTGCAAGATTTTGCCTCAGTCTTATCCCTGTTGTGAGGCAGATGATTGTAAGTATGATTTGTGCTGTGTTTCCTAAATTTGATATCAAAAACGATTTTGGGGAAAATAAATGTATTTTACATTTTTGAGTATAATGTGGCACAAAGGTTTAAAAAATGACGCATACATGCGTCACTTTTTAAATATGGGGAAAAAAGGTACATGTTTGGGTTTTCCTGGTGAGCCTAGGTGGTGAGGATTGTATCTAAGTGTGCAGTGGACTAGGCTTTATGAAGCATATCCCTGTCTGCATTCTTAGAGACAGGTGTCAATTTGACTCTTTACAATGATGTTACCTGTGTTTTAAATCAGTGTAGGAAACATATTGAGTTTGTTTACATAGAGGAATTGTATTTTGTAAAATTGTGAAGCTCCATGAGAAAGCGTTTGCCTCACTCTTATTCCTGTTGTGAGACAAGTGCAAGATTTTGCCTCAAAACACCTGTGTCTAAGAATGCAGCAGAGATAGGCTTCATGAAGCCTAGTCCACTGCACTCTTAGACACAAGCCTCACCACCTACGCTCCCCAAGAAAGCCCAAACATGTACCTTTTTGCACCATATTTAAAAAGAGACACATGTAATTAGATGCGTCACTTTTTAAACCTCTGTGCCACAATATACTCAAATATGTAAAAAACATTCATTTCCCCAAAATCGTTTTTAACATCACATTTAGGAAACACAGCACAGATCCTATGTACAACCATCTGCCTCACAGCAATGATAAGACTAAGGCAAAAGCTTTCACATGAAGCTTCACAATTTTACAAATTACAATTCCTCTATGCAAACAAACTCAATATGTTTCCTACACTGAGTTAAAACAGGTAACATCATTGTAAAGAGTCAAATGTATTTCTATTAAACATGCACACATTTTTTATTCCTTTTAAAAAATGTAAAAACTATTTTTTCCCCCAAAATCGTTTTTTACATCACATTTACAAAACACAGCACAAGTCCTACGTAGAAGCATTCCATGTCACAACTAAAAATTCACAATTTTACAAAATACAATTACTCTATGCAGTAAAAACTTTTTACCTAGCATTATCAAAAAGCATGACACAAAGCAACATGTAAAGACCACAATTTTCTTCCAAATCTTCTCCATAGAGTATACAAGTCTCTATGTATATTAAATGAATCATAACTCACCTTTACAAATGCTTTAGGACATTCACAACAGTGTCAGATACACACACCAATATTTCTTTAGCAGAGCAAAAGGTATGTTCTCCAAGCACTGCAAACCATAAAGGCACAGAAAACCTCTAATTCTACACAGATATCCCTTTTTGTTAACCAATTAAAACTCTTCCCTCTCTATATTCAAACCAACACCCTTCCCCCCCTCAGCCCTTTCTACCTGTTACCATAGCAACTCCCTCCTCACTGAGCTGCCAGGGTTAAACGTTTATTCTACAATGTTGCAAATCACCTCTGCAAGGATGTTTGACCTGCAAATACACCAGCTTATCTGGTGTAAGGTTTCTTTATATAACTTTTCTATAACCATTCAAATTACTTCTTACACAGAACACAACCATGCACCCTAACTTTCAGTTTTTACCTATCTCATTCTACCAATCATTGCTTGTGATTCAAGAGCACTGAAACTCCACAGTTTTTTTTTTGCAAACTCCTATTATTCCAACTGCCATTTCTTTTCCACACTTCATCTAACTGCACCAGAATCTCCTCTGACCATGTATTCTGTCTGGATTATTGGACATAGCTATATCCACTGGGCTCAAAGGTATGCTAGTACCAGAAATTTACATAACCTTGATTTATCAAACGTGAACATAAAATGGATTGGCCACAGAGGATTAAAATGTCACCAATTGATTCCATTGGTGAAAACCTTTTTGCATTTGCCACACCCTGACCTGTTAATTGTGCACTGTGGAGGAAATGACTTGGGCACTTTGACTGGGGTAGGTCTGGAAATGCTTTTAAAGGACACCTTTGAGCAATTGACGGCACTTTTTCCACAAACTGCCTTGGTATATTCCAATATATGCCAAAGGCAGAAATGGAAGTGGTCCAACCAATTTTGTCCACAATTTGAAAAAGCACGGAAACATGTGAATAAATCTGTTTCTGCTTACATGAGAGACTATGGAATGGGTTCAATATACAACAACAACTTGGGTTACAACATGCAAGATATTTACAGAGAAGATGGTGTGCACTTCTCAGATGAAGGGAATAGAATATTCCTCCTGAATTTAAGACTGTGCATTGGTACCTACTTGTAGGTACCTAAATCAGCCACAGAACCCAAAAGCCCTTTTCAGGGCTACCCTATCTCTGATCACTCCAAATGATTATCTTTTTCTAACTTTTTTCACTATTTTTCACTATAGTACGCTCCCCGGTACGCTTCCCGGTGCGCGTACCGGGCGCTCCCCCCGCGAAAATTTTAAAATATATATTTTTTTTTTGCCCTATATTGGCCTCCTAAGACCCCCTCAGAAAACCTAGAGGGTCAGGCAGTGCCAACCTTGGCCCCTTATACCCATTCCCAACGTTGTTTGTCCGCCATTTTCTGACTCAAATCTACCAAAACACAAAATGGAGGACTCCTGTAGCGCTGCCTGTACGCGTACCGGGGCGCGCACCAGAAGCGCTCCAAATAAAATAATAAAAATTAATTTACATAAAAACCACTGGAGACACTTTCACCAAATATAGAATAGGCCTTACTACATACCAGTCCCTACCATTTTCCCAAATTTGGTGGAATTCCATTCAGCCATTTGGCCTGTAGCCCTGTCTAAATATCCTGAGGTAAATTACATAACAAAAACACATCTGAAGTGTTAGAATTGACAACCAATTAAAATGTTACTTTCATTTTCTATTTTTTTTCCTGACATTTGATTGGTTATGTACATGAATTTAAATGAAAAATGAGAGGGAAACACGGCCATTTTGACTACAACTACCTGAGGTACATCTTGAAAGGATTTTCGCATTTTTTCTTCTCCACCTCTCTCTAAAGTAAGTTGATAATTTGTAAGGGGCACTTTAAGTTAATTTGTAAAAACATTTTCTGATAATTATTTACTGTCCCTCTGCTATAGTTGTAGATAGAGATAGGCTCCTCTGTTATATTTATTGATTGACTTAGGCTTCTCTGCTATAAATATGAATTTACTTACGCTTCTTCACAAGCACTTTGTTTTATTTCTACTTCCTGCCTGTTACC
Source organism: Lissotriton helveticus (assembly GCF_964261635.1). NCBI lineage: Eukaryota > Metazoa > Chordata > Amphibia > Caudata > Salamandridae > Lissotriton > Lissotriton helveticus. The sequence continues at coordinate 1,065,147,792 of NC_136067.1, read as the reverse complement.
ATACACTACCCAAAGTTAACTTAACTGTTAAAAAAACAGAACTACCTGTCTGAACTTAAACACAACACTGCCCTAAATCTACTGATATAGTTATTTTTCATGCAATTTACAGCAAAAAAATGGAAGGGAAGCAAGAAAATATCAATGTTTCCTTCGAGATTACTTCTGAGGAGATTCTAAATGAAGATTTTTTGGATGAAGATTTTATGGATAAGTCTTTGGATGAACAATTTATTGAATGTTTACAAGACATAGAAACATGCATGTTTGAGGAGATTCCAGATGATGTAATGCTGGAAGTTTTATTGAACTATGAAAATTCTGACCAATAAATTTGTATTTAATAATTAAAAAATGTTTGAGACATTATTCATTTTTATATCTAATTCATGAAGTACTACCAAAATAATTATGTTTATATTATAGTATAAAGTGAAACTTACAATATACTGTGCAATTTTAAAACATCATAAGGGAGCAGGGTAGACTACCCATGATCCCGTATGTCTTCTCAGGGAGTACTTAAAGGATCTGTTTCTGCTTTCCTGACAGACTATGGTATGGATTCCATATACCACAATAACTTCTATAACAACATGCAAATTATCTACAGAGTAAACGGTGTACATTGAATTTAAGACTCTGCATTGGTACCTACATGTTGGTACTTAAATCACCCACAAAACACAACAACTCTATTCAGAGATCCCCTACCTCTAAGCACTTTAAATTATTATTTTTGTGTTTCACTGAGTTTTCCCCATGTGTGGGGGTGGGGGAGGTGTGTGTGGGGGATGTGCGGGGTGTGTCTGTGAGGTGTGTATGTGTGTGTCTGTGTGTCTAGGGGGATGAGGTATATAGGTGTGTGGGGTATATGGATGTGGGTGGGGATATTGGTATGTAAGGTGTGTGTGTGGGTGTGTGGGGTGTTTGAGTGTAGGTGGGAGTGTGGGTGTGTGAGGTGTGTGTGGGGTGTGTGTGGGAGGTATGTGTTTAGGATGTGTATGTATGTATGAGATGTGTGGATGTGTCTGTGAGTTGTCTCTGTGTGTGTTGGGGGGGAGATGTGTGTGTGGGATGTGTGTGGTGTGTCTGTGAGATATTTGTGTGTATGTGCATGTGTGTGTGTGTGTGGTGGAAGGGGGGTGAGGTGTGTGTTTGAGTGTGGGTGTGTGGGATGTGGGTGTAGCTGTGGATGTGTAAGGTGTCGATGTGGGGGTGTGGGGTGTTTGACTGTGGGTGGAAGTGTGCATGTGTGAAGTGTGTGTGGGGAGTGTGTGGGTGTGGGGTTGTGTGCATGTGGGTGTGTGTGGGACACACTTGTAGGTACCTAAAACAGCCACAGAACCCAAAAGCTCTTTTCAGAGCTACCCTACCTGTAATCACTCAAAATGATTATTTTACACTATTATTTTCACTATTTTTCACCTAAGTACGCTCCCTGGTACGCTCCCCGGTGCGCGTACCGGGCGCCCCCCCCGCGAAAATCGAAAAAAATCCCCCAGGGTCTGTCCCCTAATTTTTTTTTAAACTTAAAAACTGTGAAGGGGGCAGCTGGGCCCCCCTCCCGAGGCCATAATATGCCCGCAGACCACATCACATTTCTTTTTTTGGAGGAGGGCTGCCTTGCTCCCCTCCTTAGGCCATTTATGGCCCCGGGGACCCCATCCCCCGGGGCCCGCCATTGTTTATTTTATTTTATTTTTTTAACTTGAGGAGGGGGGCCACTTTGCCCCCCTCCCGGGCAACTAATAGGCCCAGGGACCCAATCCCCCCGGGGTTGGCCCTCTCTGTTGGGGACCGTGGGGGGGTCCTTAATCCCTCCACAGTCCCATCGGCTCCCCGCCTCCTGCGGGAGCCGGCATTGCTTTTCCACATAGGGAGCTGCTGACATGCAGCCCCCGTGTGGAAAAGCAATTTGGTTTGAATTTTGAAAGAGAGAGCAGGTTTCCCTGCTCTCTCTTTCAAAATTCAAACCAAGTTTGCTATTGAAGGGTGGGAGCCGCGAGGCACCCTCCCTGCCATACCAAACTACAATGTCCCAGAGGTAGGCGCCCCGGAACACTGCAGGAGCCGGCCCTGGGGGTTGGCGGTCCCCAGGGCCATTATTGGCTCCATGAGGGGGGCCGTGCAGCCCCATCCCACTTAATGAAAAGCCCTGAGGGTGGTGGTCCCTGGGGATTGGGGGTATGTTACGGACCCCCTATTTTGAATATGTAGAGCCCAGGGGAGGTGGCGGTCCCCGGGGCGTGTGGGGGGGCTCGAGCCACCCCCCCCACACAGGCTATTTCTTTTTCTTAAACACAAGCCCCAGGGGGTGGCGGTCCAGGGTGCTGCAGGGGGGCCATGAGCCCCCCACAAAAATTTTTGCAAAGCCCCAGGGGTGGAGGTCCCCGGGGCTTGGGGGCCTTTGAGTCCCCCCATCCATTCTGTTTAAAAGCCCCGGGGGTGATGGTCCCCGGGGCTGGGGGGGCTGTGAGTCTCCCACACATAATTTCGTTAAGCCCTGGGGGAGCCTTTGAACCCCCACCCATTTTTTTTTAAACCCCCCAAGGAGGTGAAAGTCCCTGGGGCTGGGGGGGCTGTGAGCCCCCCACATAATTTTACACAGCCCCGAGGAGTGGCGGTCCCCGGGGCTGGGTGGCCCCTCTGGGCCCCCCTTTACATTATCAACATTGCCCCCAGGATCACGGCATGATCCTCCGCAGATTTTCCTGTTTTGTTTATAGAAAGAAACTTTTTGGGGCCCGGGGGGTCCTTGTAGGATCCCCTAAGCAGGCCTATGTGTCAGGGTGTTTCTACCCTGCCCCCTTTTTTCATTTTGCGCCTTAGTGTGACTGATTTCTTGAGCCTCGGTTCTACCGAGGAACAAGATGGCTGCCAACACTTCCTGGTTTGGAGTGTTGACAGCCAATTAGCATACAGCTTGTGATCCTCCGCTGCCATAGATATCACTAGCTTTATGCCTTAATTTCTCAAAAACTACTGAACTGATTTACACCATTTTTAAAAAGGTCACTTTCTAATTCTGTTCAGCAGTTTTTGCTATAACAGTGTCTAAAGTTACCTATGGGAAAATTATTTTTTTCACAACTATTTTTTAAATTTCTCAGGAACTACTGAATGGATTTACACCATTTGAAAAAAGGGTGCTTTCTGAACCAAGCACTACCTTTTTGCAAAATTTGGTGTAATTCCGTTCAGCAGCTCGGGCTGTAGCCGTGTCTAAAATTTCCTATGGGAAATAACTGGGGGAAAACACGTTTTGGGAGCCCCCTTTTTTCTCATCCCCTGCTGGACGAAACACCCCCAAAGTTTCAGGATAGGAGCGGAGCTGAGCGCCCCACGAGTTTTTAAAATTTTGTGAAGATTCGTCAATCATCGCCAAAGTTATTGCAAATAGAATGTTGCGGATTTCCTATGGAAAATAGGTCCTAACCATAACTACCTACTGGCGACCGCGAGTAGGTAATATATATATATATATATATATATATATATTACCTACTGGCGATCGCCAGTAGGTATATATAGTTAGGACCTAGTTACCATTGGAAATTCCGAACATTCTATTGGGAATAACTTTGGCGCCGATTGAGGGATCTGCCTGTAATTTTCCTTAAATTTGCCTCGCTGCTTCCCTGTAAGTTTCAGGGGGATTCGTCAAGCGGGGGCCGAGAAAAAAGGGGGGTCGGAATTACACCAGATTTGGCAAAATGGTAGGGACTGGTATGCAGCAGTGCCTTTTGTATGTTTGGTGTAAATCCCTCCAGTAGTTTTTGAGAAAATTGAATGTGAAATTGAGTCCAATGAAATTTTCCATAGGACCTTTAGACACGGCTACAGCCCGAACGGCTGAATGGAATTACACCAAACTTGGCAAAATGGTAGAGCCTGGTATGCAGAAGTGCCTTTTGTATATTTGGTGAAAATCCCTCCAGTAGATGTTGAGAAAATCGAATTTGTTCAAATGATATATCTATATGTGGCACACGTGAGTGCACTGTAAGCGTACTGTACTCTGTACCTTCCAGAGTACGAGCTGCATGCTGATTGGCTGCTACTGTCTGTGAACATTCCAAAACAGAAATTGTTGGCAGCCATCTTGTGCATCGGTAGACGGAGGCACAGGAAAGCAGAAAAACAAACTTGTAGAACTCAAAAAGGGGGCAGGGTAGAAACACCCTGACCCCCTAGGCCTGCTCAGGGGGTCCAACAAGGCCCAAAAAATAAATATTTTTTTCAGAAAATCGCGGGGGTACAGAGTACAGTAAGCTTACAGTAAGCTTACCGTAAGCTTACTGTACTCTGTACGGTGCGCGTACCCTCGCGATTTTTCGGGAAAAAAAATATTATTTTTTTGGCCTGGTGGGGCCTTGTGGGGCCCCCTGAGCAGGCCTAGGGGGTAGGGTGCTTCTACCCTGCCCCCTTTGCGTGTTTTGCACCTTGTTTCACTGCTTTCTTGTGCCTTGGTTCTACCGAGGCACAAGATGGCTGCCAACACTTCCTGGTTTGGAGTGTTGACAGACAGTGGCAGCCAATCAGCATGCATTTCACAGGAAAGCAGCATGCTCATTGGCTGTGAACACTTCTAACCAGGAAGTGTTGGCATTCATCTTGTGCTAGGTAGACCGAGACACAAAAGAAGTAGAGCTCACAGCCCACACAGCTCTCACAGTCCACACAGCTCTCACAGCCCACACAGCTCTGGCAAAGATAATACCAGCAGTGAACAAGCACTGGCAAAGACAATAACGGCAGCAAACAAACACTGGAAAAGACAATAACGGCAGCAAAGAAACACTGGCAAAGACAATAACGGCAGCAAAGAAACAGGCAAAGCAATACCAGCAGCGAACAAACACTGGCAAAGATAATACAATCAGGGGGGCAAGGGCACGAAAAACGGCACCATCAGGGGACATAAGGCCCGACAAACGGCACAATCAGGGGGCAGAAGGCAAGAAAAAATGGCACAATTAGTGGGCAGAAGGCAACAAATACGGCACAATCAGGGAGCAGAAGGCAAGAAATACGGCACAATCAGGGTGCAGAAGGCAAGAAATATGGCACAATCAGGGTGCAGAAGCCAAGAAATATGGCACAATCAGGGGGGCAGAAGCAAGAAATACGGCACAATCAGGGGGGCAGAAGGCAAGAAATACGGCACAATCAGAGAGCATCTTGCTCCGGTCCAAAAATCAGATCCCTAGGGCTGCTCAGGTGGTCCCACAAGGATATTAACATATTTAAACATTATCCGCTAATAGAATTAGCATTTTAAAAACCTTGCAAATTTACTGAAAAAAAACATAGGTTTCAGGCCTTATTTAGTTAGGAATTAGCATTTTAAAAACCTTGCGAATTCACTGAAAAAAACATAGATTTCAGGCCTTACATAGTTAGGAGTTAGCATTTAAAAAACCTTTGAAATTCAGTGAAAAAACCATAGGTTTCAGGCCTTATATAGTTAGGTATTAGCATTTAAAAAACCTTGCAAATTCACTGAAAAAAGCCATAGGTTTCAGGCCTTATATAGTTAGGAATTAGCATTTAAAAAACCTTTGAAATTCACTGAAAAAACCATAGGTTTCAGTCCTTATATAGTTAGGAATTAGCATTTAAAAAACCTTGCAAATTCACTGAAAAAACCATAGGTTTCAGGTCATATATAGTTAGGAATTAGCATTTAAAAAACCATTGAAATTGCTCCTATATAGTTAGTTGTACTAACTATATTTCGCGCACCCGCAATCCACTGCTGATGATGTCACATATTACATCATTCATGACATGGTCAGTGACATCACTGATGACATCACTGATGCCATCTCAAATGACATCACTGATGATTATAGCATAGCACTGGCTCTAGGACTGGTTAGTCAGAGTCAGTTACCACCAGTACCCATCTGAAAAAAATGAGGGTACAGGATGATTTTGCAACAACGTCTCTTTCTGCTCCTCTGTTTGTTCTTTATGCACGTCTTCCTTCTTCCTGCACTTTTCTTTGTCTTTGAGGACTTCTGTTGCTTCTTTCTGCATTTCTTTTTCTTCTTTCTGTGTGTTTTTTTCTTCTTTCTTCACATGTCCTACCTCTGTAGGCATAGTTAGAAACTAGCATTTAAAAAAACTTTGAAATTAACCTAAAAAACCATAGGTTTCAGACCTGTTATAGTTACAAATTAGCATTTAAAAAACCTTTGAAATTCATTGAAAAAACCATAGGTTTCAGGCAAGTTATAGTTAGAAATTAGCATTTTAAAAAACTTAGAAATTCACTGAAAAAAACATAGATTTCAGGAGCATTATAGTTAGTTGAACATTTCACTCATACAAACCCATTGAAATTCCCCCGTTATAGTTAGTTCAGCTAACTATAACTCGCGAGCCCGCAATGCACTGCTGATGACGTCACATATTACATCACTCATGACATGGTCAGTGACATCACCCATGACATCACTGATGACATCATCCTTGTGATATAGATATAGGTATAGATTTCTTTACAAAATACTCTTTACAAATGTTACAAAGCCATACATGGATCTTAATCCTTCTCAAGACTGCTACAGTATTACATCGCAATTATATTTTGTGAGAAAGAAAGTACAAATATGTTTAAAAATTGGAAGGACATGGCAATCTTTGAAGACCTAAAATAATGCATTATGGACTGGTAGTTCCAGAATTTGGTTAATTATGTGATCAAGTGACCCACTCTAGCATTTTACTATCAAAACATTTGGGACATATTGCTAACGAGTAGGGATGTGTAAAACATGCAAATTTGATCTCCCATGTGTAAAATTCATGCAAAGTGTTGTAATGAACACAATATGAACTCTGAACGGGCTTGTTAGTCCTTCCTCATTGTTATGTTATTCAATGGTATTTAAACTCTGGAAAACAACAAATCCTCATTTGGCATATGATTAAGACCCTTACCAGGTCGAAACGCGTAATGCTGATTTGCCGGTACCGGTTGAATAAACAACTTTGTTTGACTTCACTCTCGACTGGAGGGCTAGTTTTTCTCGTGCTGTGAAGGCATTGGGGGATTACATTTGGAATATATGTATATATATATATATATATTACCTACTGGCGGTCGCCAGTAGGTATATATAGTTAGGATTTTTTCTCTATGGGTTTTTTGAAAATTCTATGTCTAATAACTTTGGCGTTTGTGGACTGAATTGGCTGAAATTTTCAGGAAAATGGCACATTTTGTTTCTGAGCAGCCCCTGAAAATTGGGGGGGGGGTTCGTCCAGGGGGGGTCGAGAAAAAAGGGGGGTCCCAAAACGTGTTTTTAACATTGAGTTTTCCATAGGGCGGTTGGCCTCACTTTTAGCCCGAACGGCTGAATGGATTTGCACGAAACTTGGCAAAATTGTAGGGACTGGTAGCCCGATGTGCCTTTTGTAGGTCTCAATATATGTGCTACAGTGGATTTTGAGAAATTAACGTTTAAAAAAAGATATATATCTGTAACAGCGGACCGGGCAGCGCTCCAGGACGCGTACTTTTCGCGCAACGGAGCTTTGTGAAGCGAAGCTGATTGGTTCTCCGGCGTCTGTCAACATTCCAAACAGTCCGTAGCGGCCGCCATCTTGTCTCTCGGTAGGATCGAGAGACAAGAGGAGGCCAAAGCGAAGGGGCAAATGACCATAAGGGGGAATAGTAGATCCTCGCTGACCCCCTAGGTTTGATGTGGAGGTTTTAAAAGGGCCCCGCGGGGCAAAAATAAAAAAATATTAATAATAATCGAACGGCTGAATGGATTTGCACGAAACTTGGCAAAATATTAGGGACTGGTAGCCCGATGTGCCTTTGCTAGGTCTCAATATATGTGCTCCAGTGGATTTTGAGAAATTAACGTTCAAAAAAAGATATATATCTGTAACAGCGCTCCGCTTCGCGTACTTTTCGCGTTACGGAGCTTTGCGAAGCAAAGCTGATTGGCTCTCCGGTGTCTGTAAACATTCCAAACAGTACGTAGCGGCCGCCATCTTGTCTGTCGGTAGGATCGAGAGACAAGAGGAGGCCAAAGCGAAGGGGCAAATGACCATAAGGGGGCATAGTAGATCCTCGCTGACCCCCTAGGTTTGATGTGGAGGTTTTAAAAGGGCCCCGCGGGGCAAAAAAAAATAAATAATAATAATAATCGAACGGCTGAATGGATTTGCACGAAACTTGGTAAAATATTAGGGACTGGTAGCCCGATGTGCCTTTGCTAGGTCTCAATATATGTGCTTCAGTGCATTTTGAGAAATTAACGTTCAAAAACAAGATATATATCTGTAACAGCGCTCCGCTTCGCGGAGATAAAATTATATCTGTATTACCTAGCTGTTGCTAACACCAGTTAGCGACGGCTAGTAGGAGATAGCGACCATCTTGGGCCCCACTTTGCATGTGAGTGATATTTATCACTAATGACATGCAAAGTGGGCATGCCAAGATGTTAGCGACTGGAAACAGTCGCTAACATCGCTATCTCCTATTATCAACTTTTGGAAATATTCGAGATAAGCGCGAATATCTCCAAAAAGTAACAGCTGCCCTGAGCAGTTCTTAGCCATGTTATCCAATGGGAGGTGGATAACATGGCTAAGAGCATTAGCTCGGTAATGCATGAATATCGCTGAGTTTTCAGCGATATTAATGCATTGCGGTCGTTTTTTATCGTATTTGCGATAAACCTTGATAATAGCAAGGTTTATCTGCGATAATTTCTGACGGTAAAAAAATCTTTGCAATGCATCGTTAGGGATAAATATCGCTTAACTTTGGTAATATGCCCCAACGTCTGTTAACGTTCGATTCGAAGGAAATCAGGAAGGGTTGAAAAACATTGTCTGCGCCATCTTGTCTTTTTTCAAATGCCACACTTTTGTCGTGCACGGCAGCCATTTTAGATGCCTTGACCAGAGCCACTCTGTGCACGCTGTCGATCCTTAGCATGGCTCCCCACCCTCGCAAGCATCTCACCCAGGCAGTGGTCACCCCCGCTCTCTGTCTTATGCATGGGTAATAAACCTCCCCCCATCTGCGCTGCTCTTCCCTGAGAATCACACCCTGTGCCCGCCCGACACCTCCCTTTCGCCCTATTCACTACCGCACCCTCTGACACTCCTTTTCCTCTGTGTCCGATTGTCCAGGCCGGTCCTAGGCTATCAGCTAGCCCTGCAGATGTAGTTTATGGCCACAGCTGTAAAGAATCACCCCTCTTCAAAGGAGTTATAGTAGATCAAGGCCCACACTCGATGAGATCCGTCACAGCAGAAGCGTTGCTATTATCTGAAAACCATCCTGTATTGTGATTGGGGAGGGGACCGAGCGTGAAGCGGAAGATTCCAGGGATGACTCTTTGTACATCAAAGTTTTTACAATTATGTGTCATATTAAAAATATATAGCACTCCGACAAAGTAGTAAGATTATAAAACTTTAATAATTTATAAATATATACAAGAAAACAAAAATAGTAATAACATATAAACATTTTTAGGGAAAAACAATGAAGTAGCGGTCGGCTGTGCGAATAGTCCCAACGCAGCACAACGTCCAGATTTCCGGCGTGGGGCGTCGCGGGGGGTGGGTCATCAGTAGCAAACTGTTGTGCGAATAGTTCCAAGGCAGCAGAACGCGCCGAAATCTAGATGACACGAAAGTGATGTCTAGTAAGTTGCCACCCAGCAAATAACGGCGTGGGGCGTCGCGGGGGATGGGTCATCAGTAGCAAACTGTTGTGCGAATAGTTCCAAGGCAGCAGAACGATGGCACCAAGGTGATGTCCAGTAAGTTGCCGCACTGGTTTTGGTATCCTACAATGCTGCTCCGAATAACGGCGTGGGGCGCCCCGGGGGAGGCGGCGTGAACGGGCCTCTCCAGGTGGAGTGTCATCTGTTGTAGTGGGGCGCCCCTTTACCGTTTCAGTTGCCATTCCGTCCGTTTTTGGTCCACTGTGTCAAAAGCCGCAATTCAGCTGAGTTGCGCCCACTCTTGTGGTGCAGCGATAGGCGGCTGTCACAGGACTCTCAAAATGGCGGCAGGCTCTTTCCTTTTTGGGCCTGGTCCACTGAAATGGCCCTGGGACACCTTGGAAATCGGACGCTTGTCTGCTAGGTCTTGGACCCCATTCTCGAAAGCGTCCCCTCCGCCTTGAGAATTCATCAAAAGTTTTGGGGGCCCCGACTCCTGCAGGCTTCTGGTGGGGAGCGGCTGCCATGATTGCTCGCGGAATGACCACGATGGAGCTACGAGATGGTGGTGCTCTCATGCTGACGCCAGTTTAGTCTGAAACATCCAGAAACAAGGTGGGGCTTTCATCGTTTGGTAAAAAAAAAAAGTTTTCATCCAATGAAAAGTGTTGTTTTTAGGTCATATGATCAAGCCTTCCATCATTAGGAAACCAAAAGTAAAATGAACCAATGAAAAGTTTTATAAACAAGTCACATGGCCTGTTATGCGGCATAGGGTATAAAATGCGGAGAAAATACGTTGGCACGTGAGGCGGCGTCAGTAGCGGACCGATGTGCGAATAGGCCGAAGGCAATACAACGCGCCAAGATCCGGATGGCACCGAGGTGGTGTCCAGCAAGTTGCAGCACTGGTGTGGCCATCCTACAATGCTGAAAGTCGGCGTGGGGCGCCCCGTTGGCCTGTGAGTTTGCGTCAGTAGCGGACCGATGTGCGAATAGGCCGAAGGCAGCACAACGCGCCAAGATCCGGATGGCACCGAGGTGGTGTCTAGTAAGTTGCCGCACTGGTGTGGCCATCCAACAATGCTGAAAGTCGGCGTGGGGCGCCCCGTTGGCCTGTGAGATGGCGTCAGTAGCGGACCGATGTGCGAATAGGCCGAAGGCAGCACAACGCGCCAAGATCCGGATGGCACCGAGGTGGTGTCATAGTTGAGAGTTCTGAGCAGCGGTTGTAACACTGTCTGAAGCTTATTTGCAGCTGCTGCAGCTTCACTACGCGCCAAGATCCGGATGGCACCGAGGTGGTGTCTAGTAAGTTGCCGCACTGGTGTGGCCATCCAACAATGCTGAAAGTCGGCGTGGGGCGCCCCGTTGGCCTGTGAGATGGCGTCAGTAGCGGACCGATGTGCGAATAGGCCGAAGGCAGCACAACGCGCCAAGATCCGGATGGCACCGAGGTGGTGTCTAGTAAGTTGTCGCACTTCTGTGGCCATCCTACAATGTTGAAAGTCGGCGTGGGGCGCCCCGTTGGCCTGTGAGATGGCGTCAGTAGCGGACCGATGTGCGAATGGGGCCAAAGGCAGCGCAACAATATTTTCTGACTGACACCACAAGGCGCTGAGATGCCAAGATCCGGATGGCACCGAGGTGATGTCTAAGTTGCGGACTGATGTGCGAATGGGGCCAAAGGCAGCGTAACAATATTTTTTGTATGGAAGATACCACTAGGCGTTGAGATGCCAAGATTCGGATGGCACCGAGGTGATGTCTAGCAAGTTGCTGTACTGGTGTGGTCATCCTACAATGCTGAAACTCGGCGTGGGTCGCCCCATTAGCCTGTGAGATGGCGTCAGTAGCGGACTGATGTGCGAATAGGCCGAAGGCAGCACAACGCGCCAAGATCCGTATGTCACCGTGGTGGTTTCATAGTTGAGAGGCACTTCATCTGCAGTGGGGCGCCGAGATCCGGATGGCACCGAGGTGATGTCTAGCAAGTTGCTGTACTGGTGTGGTCATTCTACAATGCTGAAAGTCGGCGTGGGTCGCCCCATTAGCCTGTGAGATGGCTGTTCTTTGGATTTGGGCCTGGTCCACTAAAATGGCCCTGGGACACCTTAGAACTCGGACGCTCGATTTTTTTTTCCTTTCCTGTACATGCAAAAAAAGGTAAATGCCCGGTACGTTACACGCTTCATCTGCCACGATGAACTCTCCAGAGGAACCGAAAAAAAATATAGTTGTGGTAACTATACCATGCATCATCATATGGAGAGGTGGCACCAATTAATTATAGTGCTGCATAAAAGAGAGATTTTGAGGAGAACCCCTGACCTGCTAGTACATTCATCAAAGAAGTGGCACTGAGAGCTTCAGAGGCAAGGGAAACGGTCCCAAATATTTAGAAGAACTTTGGAAAGATTACAATGACATGTTTAGATTGTGGCAAATTAATTTCATGTGGACAGATGAGTGTTACTCTAATAAATACAGCATATGAACATCATCATAGTCGATGGTTGGTAGAGACATTTTGACTATATCCTGGACCTGCCCGTCCTCGCCCAAAATGGCGCCGGAATAAATGGGACTCGTAACTCCTTGTTGTGTACTGGTTGCAGAACCTTGAAATCACGAGATACGTATGCAGTTTTGAAGCACATGGCGGGCGGGGACGAGAATTGATTGAATATTTCGACATCCCTATTGATATTAAGTTCTGATGTGTTATTGATTACTGTACTATTGAAAGTTCGAATTAACGTCACCCATGGTACTTGCCCGCAAATGTATATCTAGATAATTTTATTGTAACTGGCCCTGTCGTATTTTAATTATAAAATGTACGTCCACCGATTCCGTAACTGTTAGACACCTTAGTTCTTGCAACCTAATGGCCCGCCCGTTACGTTCCTCTACAGTGTAAATGTCTACTCATCATATACGATTACAGTTTGCTCTGTGGCAGGCCCACGTGGTTATAGGCTCGTATTTGTATAATGAAATTTTCACAATAAAGGTTTTTTAAAAAAAACATGGTAGTAGTATATACATTGGTAAAGTTTTTAATAATAGTGACTGTTTTAGAATCATTAAAAGGCAAGTGAAATAAAGCAGACCAATTACATGAAGGGTAAAAGGTATAATACGAAGGAACGCAGTAAAGATAAATGGTCAAGGGCTGTTGTGTTTTCTATTCCTGCAACATAAAGTGATCGATAAGAATCTCATATTCAGGCGTATCGGCGACTAAGACAGCAGGTCGACCCTCTTTTGCTCAACGGCTCCGTCATGGGACGAAGAAACGCTCTTTTTCTCGAAAAAAGAATATATTTTACTTGCAGGACAGTTGTAAAATTTCCGGGAAAGTACATTAGCCTGGAACATTATAACATATATTTAAGAAAAAATAATGTTCGGAAGTAATGAAAAGCGTAATTTTTAGGTCATATGACCAAGCCTTTCATCATTACAATAAGAAAAGTAAAATGAACCAATGAAAAGTTTTATTAACAAGTCACATGACTTGTTATGCTTATGTTACGCGCTGCGCGCCCCGGATGACTTCCGGATGCGCTAACGCGGCGCGTCATATGACGCATTACGCGACAACGCAGGTACAGAATATAGTCAAAATGTCTCCACCAACCAGCGGTCGGAACACAACCCCTTTCAGCAGGCTAAATAGTTCTGTTAAATGACAACAGAAGGGACAGGCAACAAGAACCATCAGTCAAAGAGGGGAGGGCTAGTTCTTCTCTACCGGGTTACATTGGGGCGCTACCGGAACTGATCGAATTGGTAGTCTACAGTGTTTCTGGATGTTTCAGACTGAAGCTGGGGTTAGCATGAGAGCAGCACCATTTCGTAGCTCCGTCGTGGCCATTCCGCAACCAATCATGGCAGCCGCTCTTTATCGTTATTTTGGGCGGGGTGGGTGGCGGAGCCGAGCTGTTTTGCAGCCATCATTGTGTGGAGTTCAGTTCATCTCACTAGTTTTGTATTTGTAATGAGGGGTTGTTCCTAATGTTTCTATTTTAGCGAGGTCAAAAAGAGATCCCATTAGTGGCCTACTGATTTTGCTCGATTCCTTTTCTTTTTTTTTACACGATTTTTCGTTATCTGCAAAGACTAAACAGAGTATTGCGACTCTGTGTTTGTTTGTAAATAGAGAATGAACCAAAGAGAACTAATTCTAAAACAGTAAATACTTGGATAACAATCAATCAAATGGAGAGAGAAGCAGGCACGACGGATTACAACGGGGGCAAAGGCCTGCGTTAACTACCTTTCACTATCTGCAAAGAGAGAGTACTCCTAATAGAAATGAGGGGGGGGGCACCATTCAAAGCAGATCAGTGTGCATAAACACGAAAATGTTTTCACTTACCACGTACTTGACATTCGACAGCTTATGATATTTGCTATTAAAAAACCATTGAAATTCACTGAAAAAACCATAGGTTATAGACCATATATAGTTAGGAATTAGCATTTACAAAACCTTGAAAATTCACTGAAAAAACCATAGGTTATAGACCATATATAGTTAGGAATTAGCATTTAAAAAACCTTATTTTACTCACACAAAACCATTGAAATTCCATATATAGTTAGTTGCACTAACTATATATCGCGCACCCGCAATCCACTGCTGATCATGTCACATATTACATCATTCATGACATGGTCAGTGACATCACTGATGACATCACTGATGACATCTCAAATGACATCACTGATGACATCACTGATGACATCTCATTTGACATCATTCTTGTGCTAATACGATAAATCTCTTCAGACTCTAATATAACCTTAGATACACTCAGTGTATACAGACACTCACACACTGCCACTCATCCATGGAGTTACTCACACACCCAGTCAGTCATGCAAAGAAACAATCTCACCTCCATTTCTTCAACTATACAGTTAAACACACCTTACTTATTGAAACATATACTAACACATATTTACTCTCTTATACAATCCCTGATACAAGTTCACAATGATCGATTCAACCACTCACTCATTCAGTGGCTCTCATGCACAGTTATTTATATATGCCAACTCTCACATGTACTGTGTTTTACATATGTACTTACTATGACATGTAGCATTGAGATATCCATTCACTCATCAATACACTCATGCACACAGTCAACTGCCCATGTAGCTGTTTCCACATGCACTCTTGAACTCATACACCTAGTGAATAAACTGCTCACACATCTATGCATAGAGTCACACACCTTCCAGCCACCCCCACACAAACTCAATCTCCCATAGAAATACTTGGGCAACCAATTAATAACACATATAGCCTCTCGTATAGCTAATGATCAACACATGCAGCAGTTTACAGAACAACAGACATAATGATGCACAAATTAAGACAGTTTAGTCACTAACCCATGCATTCAGTGAGACACATTTAATCACTCACTCATACAGTCAGTCACGCACCTACTAAATCCTTCATCCAGACACTTATACATCCACTCATTCTTCAATATGTAAGACATATTTTAACTTTACAGAAACATACAGTCACTGGATGTTGTCATCAGTGATGTCATCAGTGATGTCATTTGAGATGTTATCAGTGATGTCACTGACCATGTCATGAATGATGTAATATGTGACATGATCAGCAGTGGATTGCGGGTGCGCGATATATAGTTAGTGCAACTAACTATATATGGAATTTCAATGGTTTTGTGTGAGTAAAATAAGGTTTTTTAAATGCTAATTCCTAACTATATATGGTCTATAACCTATGGTTTTTTCAGTGAATATATATATATATATATATATATATATATATATATATATATATATATATATATATATATGTATACAGATAACTCCTTCCCAACAAAGAAAGGCGGAGGCCAGAGGGGATTTAGCAGGAAAACACCTTTATTTTAAAATGTAGTTCAGTGAGTGGCGGCGAATGCATTTCGGCAGTCTTCACCTTCGTCAGCGCCCTTCACTCACGATAGTCCAGTCAAAAAATCAAGTTGTTATGCTCCACCTATGTAGTGGTGACAACACACCGCTCCTCCCCTGGCAATCGGCTCACCTGTTGAAGATCGTTGTGAATGTCCGAACTTCAACTCCCACCATGCATTATGTTTATGTTGGTTGGTCGGTGGTGTGGGGGGTGGTGGGGAAATCCAGAGTTTTAGTGTCTATGAGCAGGCTGGGGGCGGCTTGATGTAATCCCACGCATTCTTTAAACAAAAGCGTCTCCTCCAGTCCCCTCGGGCCGCTACAACCTTGTGAATCGATCAGGCTGTATGTGCAGGGACAGCCAAGATGCACATAACATCCTGGAGGTGATTACCCCCTTGCCACACTGGTCGCACGATCCCCAGGGTGGACACCGGAATTTTTGATCCCTCGAGCCATGAAAGCCCTGGGAATCAGTGCCGTGCCAGAATTATCCGGGTCTCTTGAAGTAGCGGGGCCATCCTTAGCGCGCTTCAGGCAGGCGCGGAAAATATGCAGATAACTCCTTCCCAACAAAGAAAGGCGGAGGCCAGAGGGGATTCAGCAGGAAAACACCTTTATTTTAAAATGCAGTTCAGTGAGTGGCGGCGAATGCATTTCGGCAGTCTTCGCCTTCGTCAGCGCCCTTCACTCACGATATATATATACACCAATCTAATGTCAATATTATTAGTCCCAATAGTTGTGAAGCACACATTCAGCTGTAGGTGGCGTGGTACTGAATGACATATTTTTGTTACTCATCTCAACGGTACTCATTTTATCAACTATAAGAGGATAAAAACCTGAGTGGACCTGATTGAATTTGCGCTTCTGACCATATGGTCAAATACAGGTCTTTGATGAGGATGCATTAGCCCAATGAGTAATCACCTCCAGATTCCATTGGGCAAAACTAGATTCTGATTCTCATTAACTTTTTCTAAACATCCCCACATTGCTAAGAATGCAATGCTGTGCTTTTGGTAGGATTATCACAGTGGAGCGACCAGTCACCATGTGTAAAATAGAGCCCCAGTCTGCATAGTTCCAGCATGAGCCATGATGACTGTGGTGTAATACGGAACCTTGGTTTCTGCATAGAGCTTCCTGTAGAAAGCCTAAAGGTTTTTAAGGATTTGAAGTCTTCTGCAGCTGCAAGCAACTGTACAGCTTCCCCTGACTTCTGATTGCCCATTTACTGCCTTGAAGTTATTAAGTGTATCATGGTGTTGATGACTTGGCGGTAGATGACTACGATTTTATTAGGGTGTGGGTGTCCGCTGTGGTTGAGGTCAGAGAAGAGGGAGTTTACGACAGTGGTCTTGGTTAGATGCTTTGGCCAGGGCAATAATACTGGGTTAGCATGCATTAAAGAGACGGTCCTTGAAAAAGTTACAGGTCTTGGTTAAGCAGTTTTAGTTGTCCTGCGAGGGCAGATCTGGAGTAGAGATGATCAAGGGGTGACAGTGTGGTCAGCTGAGTCCATTAATTGTGGTACATGCCAAGTGATATTTGTTCTGCTGCGCAGATGAATTCTAGGATATGGGGCCACATGTATCAAACTTGTTTTTAGTTGTAAACAGGCCGATTTGCAGAATTGACCCATTTGTAACAGCAAAAAAGCATTTTGATTTGTATCCTACCCAAACTGCGATTCAGTAGCACGTTACCGAATTGCAAGTTTGCAACCAAATGCTTCCCTTCCAAATACCGATTGGGAATGGTACGCATTCTGGTTGCAAAACATTAATAATTTACCAACTACCGTATTTGCAAGTGGGAAAGGGTCTCTTTAGAACCTCTTTCCATTTGTGAATGCTAAAAGTTTGTTTAAGAGAGGGCAGCGGGGGCAGCGGTCTACTGGACCACTGCATCATCTTAAAATAAAGAAACTTTCCAAAGATTGCTTTATTTAAAAGCAGTCACAGGCGTGGTGGTCTGCTGACCCCAGTATTAATATTCATGAGGTAGGACGTTCTGCAACCCACTAGTGTAAGAAAGTGACCTCTTTTTGCATTGTTGCCCCCACTTTTTGCTGAACTGCTTATGTGCTTTGACAGAGTGTGCCCTGGGTTCCAACCAAACAGGTACCCAGGGCCTATCTTATTCCCCTAAAACTGCATTAAAAACAAAACCCAATTGGCACTCTTAGGCCACAGGTCTGTCCCTTGCATATGGTACCATAGGTACCAAGGGCACTGTGGCCAGGGAAAGTTCAGTCTATGAGTGTGACATTGTTTGCTGATTGAGTGTATACAACAAATGCTTAACACTACCCTCTGATAAACCCTTACTGCTCGCCCACACTACCACAAATAGAGAGTAAGGTGCTGTCTACTTTTACCTCTGCCTACCTTTAGGGTTCCACTGGACTATTTGCACACAATACCTCATTTTGTTATAGATTATACAGAGCCAGCTTCCTACAACTAGGGTTCGCTAAATGAAACTCTATGAGTTTCATACATTACAATTAGCAATTTCCTAATTGCGATTCATAGAAAATTGCAAATAGGTGAACGTAATTCCCAATATTTATACATCTGGTCCATGGTCTTTTGTGTTAATTGATAAATTGATGAGATGTTTTACTTCAGTAGTTTATCTAAAGTTGAGTAAACTCTTCTTTTATGATCTTGTTTGTTGTACTACATGTGAAATTAAATTTGCAAAATAAGGTGTAAAGGTAGGAGGTTGACACCATGATGATGAGGTTGTAGACATCTAAGGGAAAGTGCAGACTGCCTTAGATGGGCAATAGACAAGATGGAAGGTGATGGTGTGAGCAGAAAACAACAGGAAGGGGCAGGAGAGGAGCTTGTTGGGCTGGGGATTACAAAGATGCCTGCAGCTTTTCTTTTAGATAGGCTGAATGAATGTTTTTTGTAGCCGGGGAAGAAGGATGTTAAGATTTATTGGAGAGGTCAGGCAAAGCTAAGTTTTAGTTATGAAGATGGCATCAAAGCAGGTGAATGATGATGATGCCCTCAATATCTGCTGCATGCAGAAACGCAGAGTGTGATATGACCAGTAACAAGTGTATTGAGTGCAGTGTGTTATGGTGAGAAATGCGGATGAGTTTATTTAGTCCTTGTTGTCATTGGTATCTTATGTGATTGTTGACTATGCGTGGTATTGTGCAGATGCCGCCATTTTTTATTTATTATTTTACCCAGGGAACTTTCTTGAGATCGCAGCATTTTTTGCATATCTATGTTTTGTTTTTGACCCCCCCCCCCCATGAGGCTTAGGGTGTCGGGGTATCCTTACTCTGCCCCCTTATATTACTTCTTTTTTTTACTTCAGGACAAGAATACCTCCCTAGTCCTGTAATGGCTGTCAGCAAAAATTTTCTGATGTGACTGGCAGCCAATCAGAGTGCAATACAGGAACCCTATGTGAAGGGTCCGGAGACCTGGTGGGTGTTGGGTGAGGAAGCATCAGGTATTACTGAGCGGGTCTGCCGATAGGAACAATGTTTCCACGAGGCGTTCCTGCCCTTGCCTAAGACCAAGGGGTGTTAAAAAACACTCGTTTATCATTACGAGTACAATACCAACCGTATGTACAACTACACGCATGTTTTTTTATCAACAGCGTTTATTATTAATATAAATAATTAGTATTTATTATTATACTTTTTCAATTGAAAACAGGAGTGGCAATACAGGGCTGGACCCTGTATGGTCCTGAAGAAAAGCTTGGGGGAGCTTGAAACATGTCGACCTTAACACTGATCTAGCACAGTAAAAGTTAGAACACAGTGTTACCCCTTTTTAATTTTTATACCACACTAGGAGCAAAATAAATTGTTGAGGCCCACTAGCACGGTATTTTTAATTTCACACCCACTCCACCATCACCACACTAGCACCACACATAGTCATCTCACAAAACCAGTGCTCCAGCGTAGTCGCCTTGTCGCAGCACGCCCCTTTTCGTAGAGAACTGGGATGGCCCCAATGATGAAGCATGTCACCGTGGGGCAACCCCGGTGAGTGAGGGGACTCTAGAAAGAAATTTTTCTTTCTTACATTTTTGGTACACACTGACTTAGTAAGCAGTAACCACACAACACCCACCAGGTCTCCGGACCCTTCACATAGGGTTCCTGTATTGCAAATACTGACTGGAGGCCAACCTGGTTGGGTTTAACCTCCTTCTCCCTCTATTTTTTGTTTAGCCAATCAGAGTGCTCACTGCCGTGAGAGTCTAACTCCCACAGAAGTTAGATGGCCCAGGGGAAATAAAGCTCCCTGGGGCATTCAGAATGCTCTAGTTTTAGAATAGCACTCCCACAAGAGTCTCTCAAGCCTCTTGCGGATCCAACAGTCCAGATATAAAACTATTTTTGAACCTTAATTTCTCGAAAACTACTGAACGGATTTACACCAAATCCCAAAACACACAATCAGTGGACCAAGAGCTAGATTCCTGCCAAATGTAGTGTAATTCCATCCGGCTGTTTTTGCTGTAGCCCTTCTTAAGGAAGTCTATGGAAAATGCATTGGAATTAAAACATTTTGGGACCTCCCTGTTTTTCTCAGCCCTGCTTGATGGATTATCCTAAAACTTTTAATTCACATTCTAGTCAAAACATAACATCTTTTTGGAAAGATTTGCGGAGATTCGTCAAACAAGGTCAAAGTTATTAGCAACACAAAATTTCCTATGGAACAACAGCTGACCTAACTATAACTACCCAGTGGCTCTTGCCACTGGGTAATATATAACTATATATATATTGTCTGCCGAAATGCGCCTGGTCGTTTATGGAATAAAGTATTCTTTGATCCTAATCCCACGGAGTCGGGCCTGCTTTATATTTGGAAAACCAGGATTGGAACCATATATATATATATATTCACTGAAAAAACCATAGGTTTCAGGCCTTATATAGTTAGGAATTAGCATTTAAAAAACCTTTAAAATTCACTCAAAAAACTATAAGTTTTAGGGGTGTTATAGTTAGCTGGACATATATATATATATATATATGTATGTATGTTTCAGACACGTTATATACATCCCCGGACAGCGGAAAAGCCCAGCCTTCGGCAGTGTGACGCATAGTGAGTGTCGGAGGACGCCAGCAACGTTGTGAAGCATACGGAGGTAAGGTCCTGCCTACAGACCTGTGAGGGAGTGCGCAGTAGGGACAGGTGTAGGCACTGTGTTCAAACACCCTCCCAGGGCTAAGGAATTGTCCCATTGCAGCAGCATGTCCGCCGACACGATTCGGAGACGAGAGGCGGCGGCTAATGATGTTTTCAATGATTCACCGAGTGGGTTGAATAAAACTGAGGCGCTTGACAACACAGCGCAAACAACAACTAATAATATCAAAGAATTGTTCAAAAGACTGGAAAAGTGCAGCAAATCAGAATAGACCAAATGGTGGGAGAGCAAATCCTTGACCAAGTACCTGGAGGTGGTGAGGATACATGTCATATGTACCGGAACGAAGGAACAGCGACGGGAAGGAGGACGACATCGCGATCACGAAAACGGAAGGAACTACATTTCCGGGTGGACGACCTCGGAAGGATCTACCGTTCCCGTGAGGCACTGCGCGGCACATGCGCACACTAAGGGGCAGCACTTAAGCAATGGCGGCACCCGTGGAACCCGTCGGATATTCAAGCCGAACCATCGAGCTGGGGGAAACACCGCAAGGTAAGGGACTACGTCCCTTCCTCGCTTGCACTCTTTGGATCCCAGTGTGTACTTACAGAGCGGAGTACAAGCGGCAGCTCTGCTAGGCGTTTCTGATCACGTTCGCTTTCAGAGGACTTTGTTTGTGGACAAAGGTCCTCCCGGTACAGTGTTGGTGCACACGAAGCCCGAGAGCGGCTGCTCCCGTGTTGTACCAAGTCCCACAGCGCACGTACAGTGTGGCCAGACAACTGAGCAACAGGGGAGCCAGTGAGGCTAAATGCTTACCCTGTAGATTTTGACATTGATCATAGGGGAGCCAGTGAGGACAACAGCTCACCCTGTGAATCCTGACTTGATACCCGAATCTAACCCTGATTTGAGGACACCCCAGACTGGAAGCCCATAGTTCTATAGGCCTCTGGTACTATTCGCCCAGGCCTAAACTGTACCCCTCGTTGGCGAGTGTCGGGACCGGCATTTTTGCGGGGGACGGTTCAGACGGCTGCATAGACTGTGTGTGAATAGTGAAAGGCTCGAGTGGCATTGTCGGCCACTACTTAGCACGGTGCCCTCCGTTGGGGAGTGTCAGGACTGGCACTCATGCGGAGGACGGTGTGAATGTCAAGAAACACATAGGGTGGTGTTAACCTCTTTCTTCGGTTGCAAAGGTTGGGACTGCGAGCTGCTGTATTTTGTGTGCTCTTCCTGTCACCTCTCGCGGAACCCGCTGCGTGGGTCCCGCTTCGTGTGGGACTTTGTCACTACACCCTTGTCGACGTTTGGCTGAGGAGGAATCAACTGCACGCCTGATTTAACATCTTGGGGCGTTTGCTGGAGCAGGGCTGAGAGCGAGGGTGGGTGCAGGACTACAAGTCCCAGGAGCGCCCGCCCGTCTCCATTGTCAACACCTGAGACGCTCTCCCTGCAGGCTCCTCCCCACCACTACCACTGTAAAACCCCGTGGAACCGGTACATCGTTGGAATCCTCTTTCTTCGGTTGCAAAGGTTGGGACTGCGAGCTGCTGTATTTTGTGTGCTCTTCCTGTCACCTCTCGCGGAACCCGCTGCGCGGGTCCCGCTTCGTGTGGGACTTTGTCACTACACCCTTGTCGACGTTTGGCTGAGGAGGAATCAACTGCACGCCTGATTTAACATCTTGGGGCGTTTGCTGGAGCAGGGCTGCGAGCGAGGGTGGGCGCAGGACTACAAGTCCCAGGAGCGCCCGCCCGTCTCCATTGTCAACACCTGAGACGCTCTCCCTACAGGCTCCTCCCCACCACTACCACTGTAAAACCCCGTGGAACCGGTACATCGTTGGAATCCTCTTTCTTCGGTTGCAAAGGTTGGGACTGCGAGCTGCTGTATTTTGTGTGCTCTTCCTGTCACCTCTCGCGGAACCCACTGCGCGGGTCCCGCTTCGTGTGGGACTTTGTCACTACACCCTTGTCGACGTTTGGCTGAGGAGGAATCAACTGCACGCCTGATTTAACATCTTGGGGCGTTTGCAGGAGCAGGGCTGCGAGCGAGGGTGGGCGCAGGACTACAAGTCCCAGGAGCGCCCGCCCGTCTCCATTGTCAACACCTGAGACGCTCTCCCTGCAGGCTCCTCCCCACCACTACCACTGTAAAACCCCGTGGAACCGGTACATCGTTGGAATCCTCTTTCTTCGGTTGCAAAGGTTGGGACTGCGAGCTGCTGTATTTTGTGTGCTCTTCCTGTCACCACTCGCGGAACCCGCTGCGCGGGTCCCGCTTCGTGTGGGACTTTGTCACTACACCCTTGTCGACGTTTGGCTGAGGAGGAATCAACTGCACGCCTGATTTAACATCTTGGGGCGTTTGCAGGAGCAGGGCTGCGAGCGAGGGTGGGCGCAAGACTACAAGTCCCAGGAGCGCCCGCCCGTCTCCATTGTCAACACCTGAGATGCTCTCCCTGCAGGCTCCTCCTCACCACTACCACTGTAAAACCCCGTGGAACCGGTACATCATTGGAATCCTCTTTCTTCGGTTGCAAAGGTTGGGACTGCGAGCTGCAGTATTTTGTGTGCTCTTCCTGTCACCTCTCGCGGAACCCGCTGCGCGGGTCCCGCTTCGTGTGGGACTTTGTCACTACACCCTTGTCGACGTTTGGCTGAGGATGAATCAACTGCACGCCTGATTTAACATCTTGGGGCGTTTGCTGGAGCAGGGCTGCAAGCGAGGGTGGCCGCAGGACTACAAGTCCCAGGGGCGCCCGTCTGTCTCCATTGTCAACACCTGAGACGCTCTCCCTGCAGGCTCCTCCCCTCTCACACAGATCCTATAATTCAACAGACTGGTCCCGCCGCGCGGGAGCGCGCCGGGAGAAGCCCGGGACAACGGCGGGACGGTCTGTGGCCGTCAGGGGCCGAAGGAGGCCGGGCTGGACCCCCTCGCTAACATTAACATCACTGGTATTCCGCTTTATTAACAGTGTGCTCTGTAAGTCATTTGGTTATTTAAAGTGTTCCATAGTTTTATTTTGAAAGTGTAAGAGATTTTACACTATGTCCTCTTCTTCTAGTAGTACCACTTTGGTGCCTCTCTTGAATGAGGCAGGGCCTGCCATTATGGGCCCTTTGGACAAATATTTTAATCGATTAACCCAAGACATTGATAAGGAAATTGCCCTGGCGGAAAGACGTGCGGAACGCAGGTTATCCATTGAACTTCTGAAAAACCTAGTAGAAAAACGTCCCTCACAAAGCTTTCCGGCACTGGTTACCCCTTTATCATCTACAACACTCCCAGTTGTATCGGAAACATCCTACCCCTTTCCTCCAACTATAGAGCCACTGGTTGTCTTGTCTTTAGAATCTGACACTCCTACTTTGCCTGAAATCGCTTCTAGCACCCCTATTGAATCACCTACTGGTCAGCTATGTATGGCCCAACCTAGTGTATTAACCCACGTAGTACAATCTAAACCTTGTCCTAAACGGAAGAGGAGTGCGGCTCCAAGGAAATGTTATGCCCCAAAACCCCCGAGAAAAATCAGAAAAGTGGGAATATGTACACACCCACAGGAATCTGCTGGGAGTAGTCCTAGTGGGGCATTGACGGGAGAGGGGGAAGTTGTTCCAGTAAGTCCAGCCCCTATAGCGATAGTGCCGCCTGAGGCACTACCGTCCATTCCGCCACTGTTCCCTGAGTTGGAGAGACTGATGAGGTCCCTTCTGACTCCTATAGAGGATCGAGTTAAAAAACTAGCGGATCGGTTAGTTCATTTTGAGCAGGCCAGTCTGGATAACTTCTTCTCCACAAAATTATTAATTAAGTCCCATTTTAGGACGGGAGAGAGTAGGAACCCCCAGCAACCTGTCGGGCAGGACGAAAGTGTTCCTATGGTTGAATTGCACCCTCCCGTGGTTAGCACTGTAATTGGGCCTAAGGGAAATGGACAAAGCATCAAGACTAACACCGAACTGCCAGTCACCCTAGGTAGCACTATTGGGGGGAAAACTAAGCTGCCTGACACCGTGGCTAAGGGTAGTAAAGAGTGTCCCAAAAATGCTATTCCTTCAAGTAATAGTACCCAACACCCATCAAGCACCTTGAAATCCTGTCTTGGTCCTGTAGTTGGTAGTAACAACAGCTACAGAAAAAGCAATGGTGCATTGAATAACCCCCAGGCTCCACAAAATGTTCTAATATCCCGGCCTGTTGTTCCAGACATTAGCCGCCCCACACCCCCTGTGACGAAGCCTCCCCCCAGGATACCCCCCATGAACCTTACCCCAGATTCCTACCCCTCTGTGGCTGTCCTTACCAATGTTCCACCTTTATTGGTAGGACAAAGAGAAATCTTCCAGATGTTAAAAAATAAGGTCATGCACTGGCTAAGGGTTAATAGACCATTGCCCGGGGAAGTTGATGGTTTGATTATCGGGGTAAGACGGATTAATAGGATAGGTTGTACTCCTAAAAATCTGGGGGGGGGGGTATTGTAATACATTTTCAAGATCCAAGGGTGGCAGGTTGGATAACAAGGCCGGGCTGGGGCACCAATAGTGGTGGGGTTGGTATTGTGGACCTTACCTTCTTCTACCCAAGACCAATGGGTGCCCAATCTGGTGTGAATAATGACCTGGGTAGTCTTAGTTATTTACCCCTGACAGGGATCGTCCCCTTCACTGTGCCTATGTTACGACCAAACTTCTACAACGGTCAAACCTACAATTCCCATGATGGGACGAAAAATTTGGGTTGGGGCTGTTGACCGAAGTCTGGTGATTCCTTGAGTTTCGGGGGAGGTGTGACAAAAAGGGGGGACTTATGTGGGAACTCTACTGTGTCTACCTTGGACATAAGAGTGTTCCCAAAAGAAGTGATCACTGGTGGGAATATTGTGAGTTTGAGGGGAAATTGTGGGGTGTGTATGCATAGTTTGGGGGGAGAGGAAGCACTTATAGTAAGTACTATCAATTCCCAGGAAACTGACGATAACTCTGTGGACTTTGGGATAGTTCATGAAGGGAATATTGAAAGCCCTACTAATCTACCTTCCACGCTAGTTTCTGAGGTCGGAATCAGAGATGGCCCAATCCCAGGGAAGTTTTTCTCATGGAATATCGCGGGGCTAGGTAGTCGGTTACTGTCCCAAAACTGGATAGATTTTGTTAAGGGGTTTGAAGTGTGTCTATTCCAGGAGACATGGGCTTGCGATCCTATTTTTTTCCCAGGTTACTTAAACTTTTCAATCCCAGCAAGTAGAGGTGCTAGGTGTCAACCTATGGGAGGCCTAACAGTTTGGGTAAAGCAAGGTCTACAAGTTAAAGTAAAAGTCCTGGACTTGGGTTGCAAGGACATCCAATTGCTAAGAATAGCATCGGATAAGTGGGGTGTGGTAGACATTTATAACATTTATGCCAGTGGGTCCAACACTGGGAGTTCCCCCACACTAGAGGCCTTGTATACTTTCCTTGAATCACAGTCCCTGGGAAACAGAGTGGTAGTGGCTGGCGACCTAAATAGGACCTTCGAACAGTTGGATAATACGGAGAATCCATTAGGGCAAGAGGAGGACATCCAATGGGGTGTTCCAACCCTAAATTTGGTTCCAGTCAAACGGTGGACGAAGGATATATTACTATTAAATGCTATGTGCCTGGAATACGGCCTGAGAGCCCTAAATGGAAGGACTAAGGGTGACCAGGAAGGTGTTTGTACATTTGACAATGGCTATAGCAAAAGTAGAATAGACTATGTCATTTGTAGCCTTAATTTATGGCAGGGGGTATGTGATATGGAAATCGAGGGTAGATTGGAAAGCGATCACAATCCCCTCAGTGTCACCCACAATTGGTGGACGCCCATGACAGGTTGCTCGCAACCTTGGGATGGAGTATTACCTGTTATGGCCAATGATACGCGTAGACTTAATTGGCCAAGTGTGTTGGCGAATGCGGAATCTATGGACTATATAAGTTCAGAGGTGGATTCTGCAATCGCCGCCATGGAGGCAGTGAGCTCTATAATCTCAGGGTCCAGGTTAACCACAGACATACACAACAAGTTTTTTTCCCTCTTAAAACCTCACTTTATGAGACCTTCTAAGGCAAATAGGAAAGTTTTACCCAAACCGGCTAGGTGGTTCAACAAGCAGTGTAGGGTAGCCAGACTAGCATTGGGTAGAGCAATTAGAACTAGGGATATGGCTGTGATCTGTGCAGCAAGGAAGCAATATAATGTTAGTGTTCGCCTGGCTAAGAAAAAGTGGGATGAAGAGTACTGGGATGAATTGCTCGAGGCCTCGGGGGCTAAGGATTCCAGGCTTTTCTGGAAAATTGTGAAGTGGGGTAGCGGCGGCACCCCAAATAAACCAGACAACGTCAATGAGGCGGCCTGGGTGGAGTACTTTAAACCCCAGTATGCGGAGACAAAGGAAGTTGTGGCTGTGGAAGCAATTCCAACTGTATTTTGTATTGAAAGTTTGTTTTCCCCTAAAGAAGCGGAATTTGTAATTTGTACCTTACAAGGGGGTAGGGCACCGGGTTTAGATGGGATACCCTCCGATGTATTTAAAAATGATAAAGTACGGTGGGCCAGGTATGTGACCCTACTGGGAAATGCCATCGCAATGGGGGCTGCAATCCCAGAAACATGGAAGGGAGCAATTATCATACCCATTTATAAGAAAGGTGATCGGTCACTCCCGGCCAATTATAGGCCAATAAGTTTGATTGCCACTGTCCAAAAAGTGATAGGGAAGATGGTGGTAAACAAACTGATGGACTGGGTAGAGGAGAATAATGCTCTGTCCCCCTGCCAGGCAGGTTTCCGGCGGGCGACCAGCACGGTAGACCAAGTATTCCGTTTCACCATGTTGCAGTGGGGGACGGTCTTGCTTGGCGAGGGCAGCCTATATGTCGCCTTTGTCGACTTGCGGGCTGCCTTCGACCTAGTCCCAAGGAGCAAACTCTGGTCAGTTTTGAGCAGAACGGGGGTTCCACCCGAGTTGCTCACCTTGATCATGAGGTTGCACGAGTGCAACTTTGCCAAAGTCCAGTGGGGGGTGAATGGGGAATCTTCCGTCGACTTCCCGGTCGAACGGGGGGTACGGCAGGGATGTGCAATGGCACCCTTGCTCTTTTCCCTATTCATTAATGGAATCGTGGGTAGGATGTTGGACGTAAGCGTAGATGCTCCCTCGTTAGCGGTCCTCAGGGTCCCGATCCTGATGTTCGCTGACGATACTTTAATTTTGTCCAAAACTCCGGCTGGTTTGCAGCGTGCTCTAAATATATTTGATGTTTTCTGTCGGGAGCACGGCCTTGAAGTTAACGTTGGCAAGACCAAGCTGATGGCTTTTTCCCCAAGGTGCAGACCTCGCCCAAGGATATTCCTGAACAACAGTGAGCTTGAGGTAGTTAGTGTGTTCACCTATCTCAGGGTTGAGATATCAAGTAAGCCAGGTTGGTCTCACCATATAGGAAAGGCAGTTTTGAGGCATCAGCAGATCTCAGGGGCACTTCGGGTGGAGCAATCAAAATCAAAAACCAAGCCTATAAAACCGGTTCTTGTCGTATACGACGCCAAAGCTATAGGGTCAGCCTTATATGGGGCAGAAGTGTGGGGTTTTGGGCGGCTTCTTCCCCTGCAAACATCAGAGAATAGGTTTCTAAGGGGAATTACGGAGCTCCCACAGAGTGCGCCATTAATCCCGCTCGGTCTCGATCTAGGGAGGAGATCTGTTAGCGACCGAGCTCGACTACGGCCTATTCTTTATTGGAGACGCCTCTGGACCACCCCTGAGATTCGGCATTATGCCGACGGGTTTCTAGCCCTAATTAAAGCTGACACCTTCCACAAAATACCATGGTTGAAGAATCTCAGGGTTGCTTTGGGTGAGCTTGGCCTCCCTAATCTCTGGGATAATCCATCTGGGGAAATATTTCCAAGTAAAAACATCATTAAGACCCTGTATTGGGACTACATAGATGGTAGACTCTGGAGAAGTACAAAATGTGATACAATGGGGGGGAGATTCCTGGAAATCAAAATGAGTCCTGTATTAGAACAGTATTGGGACAGTATTACTGCCCCAATGGACAGGGAGTTATTTTTCCAGTTAAGGTCTGGTTCCCTTCCCCTGAGATCCCTGACGGGTAGATGGCGGAGCTCGAATACCTCATGCTGCCCGGTGTGCGGTGCAACTAAAGAAAGCATGGGCCACTTTTTATTTTTGTGTGAGGCCTATGCTATTCCGAGGAGAGTATGGTTGGCCCCAGTTTGTCGAAACCTTGGGGCATCTAGTGGTGTTGAGGGGCTAAGAATCATCTGTACATCCACTGACATGCCTATTGTTCTGGGAACAGCAAAGTATTTGGGGTTGGCATGGTCCATCAGGCGGAGGGCTACATCTGTTAATGTAACCTGATATTTGTTTTAAAATTCTAATTAACCTTTTTATTGATAAAGCTGCACAACTGTTTTAAAAGTATTTACATGTATGAAATAATGATTTTAATTAATGTGTATTTTTAAATGCATGTTTGTGCTTTTATGAGTATATACCTCGAATAAAGCTTTATTGAATTGAAAAAAAAGTTAACCCTTGCTGTCCTTACTGGATTTTACAGAACTTAGTCCAGTTTGTTTTAGAGCAACTTATAAATCCTATTCCACACACCTTGGGTCTTGGTTGTCTTATACCCGCGTTTCTGGGTCAAGTTCTGGAGTTCTGTTCCCACACCCAATCCCGAGGGCAGTCAGGGATTACATAGTATCCGACCCTTACGCCTTAATCAGCCTCCCGGTTGGGGTGGTGAACATGGCTGACATTTTATTTGGACATTTTTTTTAAAGCGCCTGGTGACGCCAGAAGGCGTGTCCCCGCGCTATGGTAAGTGAGCAGTTGCCATCCCCCCCTACCCAGGTGCTATCTGCTAAAAAGGTGAGTTTTTAATTTTTTCCTGAACAGGGCCTCAGATGGCTCGAGACGGAGGTCTAGGGGCAGGGCATTCCAGCACTTGGGCGCAAGGTACCTGAAGGACCTCCCTCCCATCCGTGCCTTCCTAACTCTGGGCACCACAAGTAGTCCCGTCCGAGAGGACCGTAGATCACGGGTGGGCTCATAGTGAGACACCAGACTCTGAAGTGGCCCAGGGGCTTTGCCACTCAAAATGCGATGGCACGTGGAGAGGGCCTTAAACTCAACTCTCTTCTCCATTGGAAGCCAGTGGAGAACTTGGAGAGCGGGCCTAGAGGGAGACCTTCTCGGGAGTCTTAGCACGAGCCTGGCTGCAGCATTTTGGAGCACCTGAAGGCGCCCCATGACCTTGCCTGAAGCCCCCAGATAGAGCAGGTTACCATAGTCCAGGCGCGAGGTGACCAGGGCGTGCACCAGCGTCCTACGAGCCGAGAGGGGGAGCAGATCTAAAACCTTCCTCAGAGTTCTCAAGACACCGAAACACACCCCCGTCACCCGGCCAACCTGCGGGCCAAAGGCAAGGTCATTATCAAGCCACATGCCAAGATTCTTGGCCTCCAGGCTAGGTGTGGGGGCCTCACCCAGACAGGATGGCCACCACGCAGGCGACCACGCAGAAGGCCCGCCCCCCACCACGATCACCTCGGTCTTGCTGCCGTTTAGTTTTAAACAGTGTGCGGACATCCAGGCTGCAAGATCTTGCATGCAGTTCCTGAAGATGTCCGCCGCAAGGCCAGGGGAGCGAGATAGGGAGACGACCAACTGCGTGTCGTCGGCGTAGGACACAAGGTGTATACCGTGGTCTTCCGCGATGGTTGCTAACGGGGAGACATAGATATTGAATAAAGTCGGGCTCAGGGACGAACCCTGTGGTACGCCCTGGCCCAACTCGATCTCCCTCGAATAGCACTCACCCATCCGGACTTGGAAGCACCTATCAGACAGGAAGGACTTAATCCAACCAAGTGCAGCACCTGTGACCCCTCCTTCACATGGACGATGTGTTAGCAGCCCTCCATGCAGTTCAGAACGAACTAGCGGCCTCCAGGTTGGAAACCGCGGACATACGGGCGAGGCTGGAACACCTCCAGAGGAGCCCGTCTGACGCTGGAACGCCAGAAGTGGCTCAGCCAGTGGCAGTGGTTGTGGAGTTGCCGGTGTCCATACCGCTTGCTACGCCGGAACGATACAGCGGTGATCCAAGCACCGTTCAAGTGTTTCTAACCCAAGTAGCCTTACATTTCTCATGCAAGCCTAGGTCGTTTCCCACAAATCAGGCGAGAGTAGCCTTTTTGATTTCATATCTGGCCGGAAATGCAGCTCAATGGGCAGTACCGTTGGTGAACAGAGACGACCCTCTTATACATGATTGGGACAACTTCCAAGAGGAATTCATAAAAGTGTTTGATAGGAGGGCTGATTCTTATACGGCCGACAGAGAGCTACTGGAATTACGCCAAGGTAATAACGGGCTGGTGCAGTACATTAACTCATTTAGAAGGCTGGTGTCAGAAACCAAGTGGCCTACGGCAAAAAGGGCAGCGCTCTTCCATCAAGGCCTATGCGACGAACTGAAGGACGGGTTAGCCCAAATCGACCCCCAACCGGCCACCTGTGAGGATCACATCAGCCTGGTCCTTCGCCTTGACCATAGGCTGGGGGAACGACAAGGGGATCATAAGAAAAAGGATAAAACCCTACCAGTTCACGGGCCTTCTGGGGTCATGGATACACCACCTACCGCACGCTCAGAGCCAATGGATGTAGGAGCGATACGGGCTAGCCTAACATCCATGGAAAAGGAATCGCGTCGCAAACAGGGACTATGCCTTTATTGCGGCAAGAAAGGCCACTTCGTGAGGGAGTGTCCGGTCAAGCCGAAGATGGGTCGCTTCAAGAGTCCCAAGATGACAACCGCAGCCGTTAACAACCCTGCGGAAAACTGATGGACTCCGGGAAAAGAGAAGGGGATTCTGGGAGTCGTTGTTTAATCCCTTCCGTACAGTTGAAAACGCCACCTAACCAGAGACATTTGTTCATAACCATCCACCTTCATGTCAGGGAGAAGTGGATTCCAGTAGAAGCCATGGTAGACTCAGGAGCCACGGGTATCTTCATGGATGTGGAGAAAGGCAAGTGCTTATCCGTTGTGCTTACATACAAAGAAGCGTCAGAGGATGTCTTTGCGGTGGATGGGCGACGTCTTGCCTCAGGGCCCATCAGGCAATGCACCGGGAATGTCCAAGTGAGTTACGGAAAGGAGCATATGGAGGTCATCGATTTCAACATCATCCAAGCACCCAAATACGGAGTAATTCTGGGGTTACCCTGGCTCCAGAAACACAACCCCTCGATCGACTGGGCCTCTCACAAAGTCAGCATGATGTCTGTTTACTGTGCCCACAATTGCGGTGTGTCCAGTCCACTTCTCGACAGGAGTCGGCGTGCAAGGTGCCACAGGCTATTGCCACTGCGGCGGAGAAAAGCGTTGAACTCCCCGAAGCCTACCAGGAGTATGCCGATGTGTTCAATGACACACAAGCCGAAGAGCTACCCCTGCATCGGATATACGATTGCCAAATAGACCTTGTCCCAGGGGCAAACGTACCAAGTGGAAGGCTATACGCATTGTCTGAACCGGAGAACCTGCATTTGTGCACATACCTAGACAACATGATACGCCTTGGATTCATACGCCCCTCGAAATCCCCGGCCGCTTCTCCCCTGTTCTTCATTCCCAAAGCCAACGGGGAACTCCGCGCTTGTGTAGACTTCAGGGCCCTCAATGCCATAACCGTAAAAAAACGTTATCCACTGCCCCTTATAAACGTGTTGTTGGAGCAAGTGAAAACAGCCAAGATTTACACCAAACTCGATTTGAAGGGGGCCTACCACTTAGTGCGTATGAGAACAGGGGACAAATGGAAGACGGCGTTTAAGACACGGTTTGGGTTGTACGAATACCTGGTGATGCCGTACGGCCTTTGTAACTCCCCAGCTGCGTTTCAGTTCTTTTTAAACGATGTACTACAAGAACTACTGGACGTTAACGTTGTAGTATACATCGATGATATCTTGGTTTATTCCAACAACAAAAAAGAACACGTACAACATGTTTAGAAGGTTCTGCAGATACTACGAGAACACCTGTTGTTCTGTAAGCTCAGCAAGTGTGACTTCCATGTCACCTCGGTGGAGTTCCTGCGAGTGATGTTGAGCCCTGATGGTCAGACGATGGTGGACCGAAAGGTCAAGGCGATACAAGAATGGCAATCTCCACAGAACGTTAAGGAGGTGCATAGCTTCATCGGCTTTGCCAACTTTTATAGACGTTTTATAGATGGGTTTTCGGGACTGGTGGCCCCTATCACGCACTTATTGAGGAAATCGCAAGCCTTTCTTTGGACCCCTGAGGCTGAGGCGGCCTTTTCTGCCCTAAAGAAGGCATTTGGATCGGCACCGGTGTTGGCTCACCCGAATACGGACCTTCCGTTTATAGTAGAGGCAGATGCATTGGACGTGGCTCCTGGAGCCATTCTGTCACAACGACACCCAAGTACCGGAGAGCTCCACCCTGTGGCCTTCATGTCCAGGAAGCTGAATGAGGCCGAGTGCAACTACCACATAGCCGAGAAGGAGCTACTGGCTATCAAGGACGCCTTCTCGGAGTGGAGGCATCTTCTAATGGGGGCTAATCATGTTGTTTCTGTTTTCACGGATCACAGAAACCTCCAATTCATGACTGCGGCCAGACATCTCTCTCCTAGGCAGATGCGGTGGATGTTCTTCTTCTCGGGATTCAAATTCATCATCACCTATAGACCCGGAGCGGAGAACCGCAAGGCTGATGCTCTTTCCCGCCAGTCATCGGAACCAACAAAACTCCCGGCAC
Organism: Lissotriton helveticus; assembly: GCF_964261635.1. Lineage (NCBI taxonomy): Eukaryota > Metazoa > Chordata > Amphibia > Caudata > Salamandridae > Lissotriton > Lissotriton helveticus. The sequence continues at coordinate 1,065,114,086 of NC_136067.1, read as the reverse complement.
CGGTAACCTCCATCATCCAACCTGAAAAGGTAATCGGGGCGATACATCCCGACAGCTTCTTGAGAAGGGTTCAGAAGGGAGTGCGTACGCACGAGTGGGAGACATGGCTGCATCACCACCCGGAGTGGCAGTCGAAAGACGGTATTCCTATGAACGGGAGTCGCATGCTGCTGCCCACCCCACAACTGAGGATACAAGCCTTCCGATGGTGCCATGAATCGCCAAGCGCAGGTCATCTAGGGTCGGAGAAAACGGGAGAGTACATCCTGAGATGCTTCTGGTGGCCTAGCCTGCGCCCGGACGTGGCGGAATGGGTCGCTTCCTGCGAGGTGTGTGCCTCCATGAAATCCGATCACCGGAAACCCCAAGGAATGCTGCAACCCCTTCCCACGCCCTCAAGGGCATGGGAAAACATATCCTTGGATTTCATAGTGGGACTGCCGGAGGATCAAGGGATGACTGCTATTCTGGTAGTGGTCGATTACCTTACAAAAATGGGACACTTCATTGCCTGTAAAGGATTGCCAACGGCAGGGAGGCTGGCCTATGTGCTGTTGAAGGAGGTGGTGCGTATCCATGGGTTACCCAGTGTGATAGTGTCAGACAGGGGGTCACAGTTCACGGCGAGGTTCTGGAAAACCTGGTGCTCCTCCTTACACGTCAAGTCTGCTCTGTCCACCAGCTACCACCCGCAGATGGACGGCCAAACGGAGAGGCTCAACCAAACCCTCAAGCAATACCTACGATGTTTCATTGACCAAGGTAAAGAGGAATGGGTAGAACAACTGTGGCTTGCTGAAATAGCGTACAATAACGCCACGCACAGTTCCACAAAGGTGTCACCATTCTACGGCAACTATGGACACCATCCCAGGTTTCTCCCGTTGGCAAACCCAACAGGGAATCAGGGTTTGCCAGAGACGACCCGGAGAACAGCCCAACTAAAGGAACTGGTAGTGCGTACCCAAAAGTGTTTGGCAGAGGCCAAGGCCAGGTACAAGTCACAGGCAGATAGACACAGAAAGCCTGGTCCCTTGTACAACGTGGGTGATTACGTATGGGTTTCTTCCTGCAATATGCACTTCAGGAAACATAGCCTGTTCCATCCTAAATACATCGGCCCGTTCCGTATTGAGAAATGCATCAGCCCGGTGAACATGAAGCTTTCCTTACTCTCAACAATGCGGATTCATCCAGTATTCCACATTTCTCTTCTGAAACCCTCCGTATCCAAGACACCCCCTGCTCCCTTGGTGGTTCGGGTGGAGGCAGACTGTGAATACGAAGTGGAGGGTATCCGTGATTCGAAATGGAGAAGAGGCAAGCTATGGTACCTGGTGGCCTGGAAAGGGTACGGTCCCGAGGAACAGTCATGGGAACCCGTGTCAGGCATCTCGGCATCCCGGCTGGTTGCGGCATTCCACAGGAAGTATCCAGCGAAGCCAGGCCCGTCGGTGGAACCCGTGTGAGGAGGGATGTGCTGTCATATGTCCCGGAACGAAGGAACAGCGACGGGAAGGAAGACGACATCGCGATCACGAAAATGGAAGGAACTACATTTCCTGGTTGACGACCCCGGAAGGAACTACCGTTCCCGTGAGGCGCTGCGCTGCACATGCGCACACTAAGGGGCAGTACTTAAGCAATGGCGGCACCTGCGGAACCCGTCGGATATTCAAGCCGAACCATCGAGCTGGGGAAAACACCGCAAGGTAAGGGACCACAACACTTTCTCGCTTGCATTCTTTGGATCCCAGTGTGTACTTACAGAGTGGAGTATAAGCGGCAGCTCTGCTAGGCGTTTCGGATCACGTTTGCTTTCAGAGGACTTTGTTTGTGGACAAAGGTCCTCCCGGTACAGCGTTGGTGCACACGAAGCACGAGAGCGGCTGCTCCCGTGTTGTACCAAGTCCCACAGCGCACGTACAGTGTGGCCAGACAACTGAGCAACAAGGGAGCCAGTGAGACTAACTGCTTACCCTGTAGATTTTGACATTTTTCATAGGGGAGCCAGTGAGTACAACAGCTCACCCTGTGAATCCTGACTTCATACCCGGATCTAACCCTGATTTGAGGACACCCCAGACTGGAAGCCCATAGATCTATAGGCCTCTGGTACTATTCGCCCAGGCCTAAACTGTACCCCTCGTTGGCAAGTGTCGGGACCGGCATTCTTGCGGGGGACGGTTCAGACGGCTGCATAGACTGTGTGTGAATAGTGAAAGGCTCGAGTAGCATTGTCGGCCACTACTTAGCACGGTGCCCTCCGTTGGGGAGTGTCAGGACTGGCACTCATGCGGAGGACAGTGTGAATGTCAAGAAACACATAGGGTGGTGTTAACCCATGTTGTTCTTACTGGATTTTACAGAACTGAGTCCAGTTTGTTTTCGAGCAACTCATAAATCCTATTCCACATACCTTGGGTCTTGGTTGTCTTATTACCACGTTTCTGGGTCAAGGTCTGGAGTTCTGTTCCCACACCCAATCCCGAGGGCAGTCAGGGATTACAATAACGAGGGGGTTGAGAATCATGCTTGCCCCCAGTTGCAAGAATCCTAACCCCCGGATGTTAACTGAATGGGCGGACTGCAATCTCGACTCATCGCGTAGACTCGTCACAATCTTGATAAAATATGCTGACAGTGATAAGGCAACATTACAACTGAAGATTGATGAACTTAACGAGGAGATAGGGAAACTAGAAAATACAGTTGCATGCCAAAAATACCGAGAGGAAATGGTTAATCGCTTGCAGAGAGATGAGGATGTGATAAAGAGATGCAAGGCCTACAAGTTTCAGAGAGATAAGGTGGACTACAAGCAAGGGCGCATGTTCACCTTTGCGAAAAAAATATGATGCTGTGAAACCAGCAAAATCTTCAGGGGCCCAGGGTGTATCACATCCCAGTGCAACCAGTGACATGCAAGCCTCAACATCTGCCTCCAATCTGAGCTCAGCCATTGACAGTAGCTCCGATAATGATCAAGCCTCAAATTGGGGATTGGGGTTTACAAAACCTTTGCTGGGCCAAGAACTGGATTATATTCGGAGGGACAGAAAACAAACTTTGCGTCCACGAGGCCAGAAGGTCACTGCCCCCAAAGAATGAAACGAGACAACCAAAAAAGACGGGCAAGACAGCAGCACAGAAACCAGAAACAAGCCAGGCAACAAAAAACGGGCAAACAGGAGATGGAACAGACAATAACGGACAAAATGGATTCACATACAGTCATCAACTTAACAAAAATGCCGCTGAGCAAAGAAGAAAGAAAAACCTTGGCATTGGGACTTTCTTTCAGCCCTATGAGAGACCTATACTATGCACAAACAAGGATAGATGTGTACAAATTATGAAAATACCATTTAACCCAAGGAGCACTGAATGAAGAAAGAAAAAATATGCCTGATGACGTCAGTGCTAAACCGATGGTGGCAGTTGGGGATGCGGCCTTGTTGAGGGACTTGCAACAACTCCTTGATGAACAAAATATAGTTCCAACAATGGAGGAAGCCGATTTTGTTCAAACACAAATTGGGACAACTACGCAAACCAATTTTAGACCTAAATTGATGTTTTGTCCAATAATGCTTTGTGATAATGTGGACATTTTTCATGAGAAAGTTATCTATGAATTGAAAAAACGTTATTGTTCCAGCATGCGGTCCCAAATGAAATATACTAAACAGGATCAATCAAGCGTGCAAATGTGGAATGCACATGAAAGAAGTGAAAGATTGCATGGGGAGGAACTTCAAAATCAAGGAAAGAATAACTTGTGAATCAATGTTTGTAGTCTATGTTATTCTATGCCATTGTGGACTATGGTACATTGGTAGTACTATTTGCCCACTAAAGAAAAGAATATTGAAACATCTACGCACCATTCAAAATGATGACACGAATGAAGCTATTGTGAAACATCTAAAAACCCATGAAAACAAAGACAAGAAGGACATCGAATATTTTGGTCTGATAAAGATGAGCGAGGAGGGAATAGGACTTTGAAGTTACGTAGATTGGAATCGCGAATGATCATAAGATTTAAGACCAAGACCCTATTTGGAATGAATGGGGATGAAGAATTGTACAGTCATTTGTAGTATATAGATCAGAGGACTAAAATAAATTGTAAATATTGTTGATTCCAATTGAACTGAAAAAAAAGCTACAAAAGGCACTGAGTCCAGTATACAGCAGAATTCAGGGGCTATGGGACATAGTAATTTTGCACTTAGCAGACATTAAATCAAACATCAGAATGATAGAAAGGCACATGTAAATAGTGATAATTGAGCACATAGCTCTTTATTGATAACAGAAAAGCCACAAGGGATTTAATCAATTGCACTGAGCAAAATGAAACACCCGTATGAACAAGGAAGTCGTAACAAATGCCCCAGCCTCATGCTATGTTATTGAAAGCGTGATAAACTGGATGATATAAATACAGTATAAAATAGATGCCTGAAATGAAATGGAATTTCATGGACTAAAACAATGAATGTACATATTGTATGAACAAAGACTCATTGGAAAATATACATAATAGTTATTTTCCCTTTGAAAAATTGGTAACATATAATTTGGACTACATATCCCACAATGCCTCCTAAATGGCATCAGTGGGAGCTTATATAAATAAAAAACTGAGATAGGACTCACATACCATGGGCAAGACTGAGTTTGGTTGAAACGCGTTGGTGGTGGTCGATGGTGTTGATATTGCACAGAATAAATCTGTGATAATCCATATCCTGTTGGAGTGCGGTGTTTTCCTTGAGAAGGAACCTTTGGTGAGAAATAATTGAAGGACGAGCCCGTCCCTTGCACCGGCACCCGCTATGTAAAGCGCGCTCTCCTTGAGGCTGTTTGTTCTTTGGATATATATATATATATATATATATATATATATATATATATGTATATATATTACCTACTGGCGGTCGCCAGTAGGTAGTTATAGTTAGGACCTAGTTTCCATAGGAAATCCGCAACATTCTATTGGGAATAACTTTGGCCCGGTGGACGAATTTTCGCGAATTTCTCAAATTAGGTGGCCAGCTCCGCTCCGCTCCTTCCCTGAATATTTGGGGGGGATTCGTGAAGCGGGGGCCGAGATAAAAGGGGGGTCGCAAAACATGTTTTCCCCATGTTAATTTCCATAGGGCGGTTGGACTCACTTTTAGCCCGAACGGCTGAATGGACTCCCACCAAACTTGGCAAAATTGTAGGGACTGGTAGCCCGATGTGCCTTTGCTATGTCTCAAGATATGTGCTCCAGAGGATTTTGAGTAATTTAGGTTAAAAAAAATATATATATCTATAAGCACGCCCGGTACGCGCACCGGGGAGCGCACCCGGCGGGTAACACGAGTACGCGAGCGGAAAGCTGATTGGCTCTCGGGTGTCTGTCAACATTCCAAACAGTCCGGAGCGGCCGCCATCTTGTGCTTGATTCCGGTCTGGGAAAGACATGGCTTGGTAGTTCGGACTGGACTGTTCCCATGAGGCACAGGGTCAGAGCTGATTTGCATATAGCCAGTGTCTAACCCAGGGTGGTGTGGAGTGCAAAAAAACGATGGATTTAGGCCCTGATCCTTGTACTGGGGTGAATGTATGACATTGTTCTACATTCTGTCCATCAACTGTGTTTTTTGCAATTTCACCCCGAGTGGGCTGGGGATGCTCAGACGTGAGTCCCAGGCTCTCCACACCACTGGAGTCAAGCTATCCAGGCTGATGAAGGCTGATAGCAAGAAACCGGTCCTTGGATGCTTGATTCCGGTCTGGGAAAGACATGGCTTGGTAGTTCGGACTGGACTGTTCCCATGAGGCACAGGGTCAGAGCTGATTTGCATATAGCCAGTGTCTAACCCAGGGTGGTGTGGAGTGCAAAAAAACAATGGATTTAGGCCCAGATCCTTGTACTGGGGTGAATGTATGACATTGTTCTACATTCTGTCCATCAACTGTGTTTTTTGCAATTTCACCCCGAGTGGGCTGGGGATGCTCAGACGTGAGTCCCAGGCTCTCCACACCACTGGAGTCAAGCTATCCAGGCTGATGAAGGCTGATAGCCAGAAACCGGTCCTTGGATGCTTGATTCCGGTCTGGGAAAGACATGGCTTGGTAGTTCGTACTGGACTGTTCCCATGAGGCACAGGGTCAGAGCTGATTTGCATATAGCCAGTGTCTAACCCAGGGTGGTGTGGAGTGCAAAAAAACGATGGATTTAGGCCCAGATCCTTGTACTGGGGTGAATGTATGACATTGTTCTACATTCTGTCTATCAACTGTGTTTTTTGCAATTTCACCCCGAGTGGGCTGGGGATGCTCAGACGTGAGTCCCAGGCTCTCCACACCACTGGAGTCAAGCTATCCAGGCTGATGAAGGCTGATAGCCAGAAACCGGTCCTTGGATGCTTGATTCCGGTCTGGGAGAGACATGGCTTGGTAGTTCGGACTGGACTGTTCCCATGAGGCACAGGGTCAGAGCTGATTTGCATATAGCCAGTGTCTAACCCAGGGTGGTGTGGAGTGCAAAAAAACGATGGATTTAGGCCCAGATCCTTGTACTGGGGTGAATGTATGACATTGTTCTACATTCTGTCCATCAACTGTGTTTTTTGCAATTTCACCCCGAGTGGGCTGGGGATGCTCAGACGTGAGTCCCAGGCTCTCCACACCACTGGAGTCAAGCTATCCAGGCTGATGAAGGCTGATAGCCAGAAACCGGTCCTTGGATGCTTGATTCCGGTCTGGGAAAGACATGGCTTGGTAGTTCGGACTGGACTGTTCCCATGAGGCACAGGGTCAGAGCTGATTTGCATATAGCCAGTGTCTAACCCAGGGTGGTGTGGAGTGCAAAAAAACGATGGATTTAGGCCCAGATCCTTGTACTGGGGTGAATGTATGACATTGTTCTACATTCTGTCCATCAACTGTGTTTTTTGCAAATTTCAACCCGAGTGGGCTGGGGATGCTCAGACGTGAGTCCCAGGCTCTCCACACCACTGGAGTCAAGCTATCCAGGCTGATGAAGGCTGATAGCCAGAAACCGGTCCTTGGATGCTTGATTCCGGTCTGGGAAAGACATGGCTTGGTAGTTCGGACTGGACTGTTCCCATGAGGCACAGGGTCAGAGCTGATTTGCATATAGCCAGTGTCTAACCCAGGGTGGTGTGGAGTGCAAAAAAACGATGGATTTAGGCCCAGATCCTTGTACTGGGGTGAATGTATGACATTGTTCTACATTCTGTCCATCAACTGTGTTTTTTGCAATTTCACCCCGAGTGGGCTGGGGATGCTCAGACGTGAGTCCCAGGCTCTCCACACCACTGGAGTCAAGCTATCCAGGCTGATGAAGGCTGATAGCCAGAAACCGGTCCTTGGATGCTTGATTCCGGTCTGGGAAAGACATGGCTTGGTAGTTTGGACTGGACTGTTCCCATGAGGCACAGGGTCAGTGCTGATTTGCATATAGCCAGTGTCTAACCCAGGGTGGTGTGGAGTGCAAAAAAAGGATGGATTCAGGCCCAGATCCTTGTACTGGGGTGAATGTATGACATTGTTCTACATTCTGTCCATCAACTGTGTTTTTTGCAATTTCACCCCGAGTGGGCTGGGGATGCTCAGACGTGAGTCCCAGGCTCTCCACACCACTGGAGTCAAGCTATCCAGGCTGATGAAGGCTGATAGCCCGAAACCGGTCCTTGGATGCTTGATTCCGGTCTGGGAAAGACATGGCTTGGTAGTTCGGACTGGACTGTTCCCATGAGGCACAGGGTCAGAGCTGATTTGCATATAGCCAGTGTCTAACCCAGGGTGGTGTGGAGTGCAAAAAAACGATGGATTTAGGCCCAGATCCTTGTACTGGGGTGAATGTATGACATTGTTCTACATTCTGTCCATCAACTGTGTTTTTTGCAATTTCACCCCGAGTGGGCTGGGGATGCTCAGACGTGAGTCCCAGGCTCTCCACACCACTGGAGTCAAGCTATCCAGGCAGATGAAGGCTGATAGCCAGAAACCGGTCCTTGGATGCTTGATTCCGGTCTGGGAAAGACATGGCTTGGTAGTTCAGACTGGACTGTTCCCATGAGGCACAGGGTCAGAGCTGATTTGCATATAGCCAGTGTCTAACCCAGGGTGGTGTGGAGTGCAAAAAAACGATGGATTTAGGCCCAGATCCTTGTACTGGGGTGAATGTATGACATTGTTCTACATTCTGTCCATCAACTGTGTTTTTTGCAATTTCACCCCGAGTGGGCTGGGGATGCTCAGACGTGAGTCCCAGGCTCTCCACACCACTGGAGTCAAGCTATCCAGGCTGATGAAGGCTGATAGCCAGAAACCGGTCCTTGGATGCTTGATTCCGGTCTGGGAAAGACATGGCTTGGTAGTTTGGACTGGACTGTTCCCATGAGGCACAGGGTCAGTGCTGATTTGCATATAGCCAGTGTCTAACCCAGGGTGGTGTGGAGTGCAAAAAAACGATGGATTTAGGCCCAGATCCTTGTACTGGGGTGAATGTATGACATTGTTCTACATTCTGTCCATCAACTGTGTTTTTTGCAATTTCACCCCGAGTGGGCTGGGGATGCTCAGACGTGAGTCCCAGGCTCTCCACACCACTGGAGTCAAGCTATCCAGGCTGATGAAGGCTGATAGCCAGAAACCGGTCCTTGGATGCTTGATTCCGGTCTGGGAAAGACATGGCTTGGTAGTTCGGACTGGACTGTTCCCATGAGGCACAGGGTCAGAGCTGATTTGCATATAGCCAGTGTCTAACCCAGGGTGGTGTGGAGTGCAAAAAAACGATGGATTTAGGCCCAGATCCTTGTACTGGGGTGAATGTATGACATTGTTCTACATTCTGTCCATCAACTGTGTTTTTTGCAATTTCACCCCGAGTGGGCTGGGGATGCTCAGACGTGAGTCCCAGGCTCTCCACACCACTGGAGTCAAGCTATCCAGGCTGATGAAGGCTGATAGCCAGAAACCGGTCCTTGGATGCTTGATTCCGGTCTGGGAAAGACATGGCTTGGTAGTTCGGACTGGACTGTTCCCATGAGGCACAGGGTCAGAGCTGATTTGCATATAGCCAGTGTCTAACCCAGGGTGGTGTGGAGTGCAAAAAAACGATGGTTTTAGGCCCAGATCCTTGTACTGGGGTGAATGCATGACATTGTTCTACATTCTGTCCATCAACTGTGTTTTTTGCAATTTCACCCCGAGTGGGCTGGGGATGCTCAGACGTGAGTCCCAGGCTCTCCACACCACTGGAGTCAAGCTATCCAGGCTGATGAAGGCTGATAGCCAGAAACCGGTCCTTGGATGCTTGATTCCGGTCTGGGAAAGACATGGCTTGGTAGTTCGGACTGGACTGTTCCCATGAGGCACAGGGTCAGAGCTGATTTGCATATAGCCAGTGTCTAACCCAGGGTGGTGTGGAGTGCAAAAAAACGATGGATTTAGGCCCAGATCCTTGTACTGGGGTGAATGTATGACATTGTTCTACATTCTGTCCATCAACTGTGTTTTTTGCATCTTGTGTCTCGGCAGGATCGAGACACAAGAGGTGGCAAAAACAAAGGGGGAAATGAACAAAAGGGGGCAGGGTAGACCCCCCCTGGCCCCCTAGGTTCGATGTGGGGGCCATGAAAGGGCCCCGCGGGGCAAAAAAAATATTTTTTTTTTCTTTCGATTTTCGCGGGGGGAGCGCCCGGTACGCGCACCGGGGAGCGTACCGGGGAGCGTACCATGGGGAAAAAAGAATAACAGAGTTTTTAAAAAATGTTGCATTTTTTTATAAATTAGAGGTAGTTCGAAAAAGAACTGTTTTTTTATTCTTTTTGTTGTTTTATATTTTTTTATTGTTTTTTTGAACATTTTTTACTTTTTTTGGCTTTCATGAAGAATTTTATATTTTTTTGGTATTTTTTATGGGGACAAACAAAAAACAGGGAATTGTAAACGGCTCAACTGGAGCAAAAAAAACAGGAAAAAATTAAGGCTTCTTTCGGCACTGGTGGTTGTCACCAGCAAGGTTGATGAGATTAATACTTTGCTCACCATAGGTAATTGTTTTCCACAAACAATGCAAACGGTTTTGTACCCACCAAACTTGGTTTGTATGTTTGGCACCATCTCCCTTGCCTCTCGGCCTGATGGAGTGGGTTCTTTGGTTGTTGCGGTTCTGGAAGACGATTGGGGTAGGTTTCTGCACAGTTCTCTCACCTCTGCTGCAGAATAGTTATTGGGATGCAATCGTTGCATGTGGCGAATCATTGTGTGATTGCCAAATGAATATTTTTTGGCAGGGTTCCCCCTGGATAATACAGCGCAACAGATGAGACAGGTCACCTTTGCAGCGTTTACTTTTTTGGAAACCCTTGGGATTTTATAAAACTCCCATATAAAGTGCTCCCTAGGTTTGTATGGGGGATTGTCTTCTGGCAGGAACTGCCTTCTCTCTTCCTCCTCTTCCTCCTCCTCCTCCTCTTCTTCTTGACCACCGATGTGATGTTCTGGTGGTACTTGTGGTGGTGGTGGTGGTGGGGGGGGGCCGATGCTCCTGCTGCTGACAGTACTGTAGCCACATCTCTAAGAAAAAAGCAGGTCTTCCTCACTCAAAGAACAAAGTGAGAATGATGAAAAAAGGTGGGGGCTTTCATCATTTGGAAAACAAAACTTTTCTGAACCAAGGAAAAGTATTATTTTCAAGTCACATGATCCGGGCTTTCATCATTTGGAAACCAAAACTGTTCTGAACCAATGAAAAGTGTTATTTTCAGGTCACATGAACCGACGCGCTTACGCTACGCGCCCCGGTGCGCACCCAGGGGCGCGCCCGGCGGCGCTTACGTTGCGCGATCGTATGCGCTCGGGCGCTTCCGGGTGCGCTTACGCCGTGCGTCATATGACGCATCACGTGGCTACGCGATACGTCATGATGTTGTTTTCGTTCACGGCAATGGCGCTAACAGGACGCTCACCGGTGCGCACCGGGGCGCGCCATAACACTGCGCTTACCCGTGCGTTCAACGGTACGCGCACCGGGAGCGTACCAAGGCAAAAAAATAAAAAATAAAAAAATATATACATAAAAAAAATAGTATTACATAAATATACAATATAGGATTTATTATAAAAAAATATTATATTTCATAGCTATAGAAATTAGCTATTAAAAAACCTATGAAATTCACTGAAAAAAACATAGGTTTGAGGCCCTATATATAGTTAGGAATTAGCATTTACAAAACCTATGAAATTCACTGAAAAAACCATAGGTTTCACACCAGTTAAAGTTAGGAATTAGCATTTAAAAAACCTATTAAATTCACTGAAAAAACCATAGGTTTCACACCAGTTATAGTTAGCTGGAAATTTTACTCGCATAAAACCATTGAAATTCCCACGTTATAGTTAGTTGGACTCACTATAACTTGCGCGTGCAATGCACTGCTGATGATGTCACATATTACATCACTCATGAGATGGTCAGTGACATCACTCATGACATCACTGATGACACCATCCTTGTGACAGAGTGACAGACCTGCTTTCACTGTAATGTAACCCTTGAAACACAAATTCAATATTAGAAACTAAAATGTTCAAAAAATGGAGATACCCATACCAGTTACAACAACCAATTCAATAATTCCACCATCTATATACACATCCACTCATTCATCAAGAGTTCTAAATAGTCACTCTTACATATACTCACTCATCATATGTAGTGATACACCTATACATCCTGTTACACACCGACAGTCATCCAAAAGATACTCTCACACATACTCACACATGCAAATACACTATTTAACATCCATTTATTTGCATATACAGCTATACACACACTACCACCTTACTTCTAAGGAAATTTACACATACTTACTCTCTTAAACAATCACTTATAGAAACACATACTTATTTAAACAGGAACTCTTACAATCTCTCACTCTCACATATACTCACTTATATACATCAATATTCACATATACAAGATTAAAACATATGTAGTTACTGATAAAGATATTAGTGAGACAGTCATTCACTCACTAACACACACATATACACACTCATCCACCCATACAGTCCTGCACATATGCTGTTTTCAAAACACATACAAAGAGAGAGTCAGTCATTCATGCATCTATGTGCTAAGTAATACCCCCACCAAACCATACAAACACTCATACTGATACTAAGAAAAACATATAATAACCCATATACATACACATGTAGCTACTCACCAACCCATGCAGCCACTTATACACAAAGTGAAACACTAATACATATATTTAAATATTTAAACATTACTCTCTAATATATGTATTCACTAAGATACACTTAATAAACCAGTTAACCAATTATTATATTTTTTTTTAAATCCATGTAAACACTTATTTAAACATTTATTCTTCCATCAACTTTTACATATACATATATAACACATATTTATTTTTCAGAAAGACACACATTCACTGTATGGTGTCATCAGTGATGTCATGAGTGATGTCACTGACCATGTCATGAGTGATGTAATATGTGACGTCATCAGCAGTGCATTGCACGCGCAAGTTATAGTGAGTCCAACTAACTATAACGTGGGAATTTCAATGGTTTTATGCGAGTAAAATTTCCAGCTAACTATAACTGGTGTGAAACCTATGGTTTTTTCAGTGAATATATATATATATATATATATATATATCTATTACCTACTGGCGGTCGCCAGTAGGTAGTTATAGTTAGGACCTAGTTTCCATAGGAAATCCGCAACATTCTATTGGGAATAACTTTGGCATCGGTTGACGAATCTTCACGAATTTCTCAAAGAAGATGGCCCGCTCCGCTCTGCTCCTTCTGAAAGTTTGGGGGGGATTCATCAAGCAGGGGCCGAGATAAAAGGGGGGTCCCAAAACGTGTTTTCCCCATGTTAATTTCCATAGGGCGGTTGGACTCACTTTTAGTCCGAACGGCTGAATGGATTTCTACCAAACTTGGCAAAATTGTAGGGACTGGTAGCCCGATGTGCCTTTGCTATGTCTCAAGATATGTGCTCCAGTGGATTTTTAGTAATTTAGTTTAACAAAATATATATATATCTATATGCGGGCCCCGGTACGCGCACCGGGGCGCGCTCCAGCGCGCTACGCGAGTTCGCGAGCGGAAAGCTGATTGGCTCTCGGGTGTCTGTTAACATTCCAAACAGTCCGGAGCGGCCGCCATCTTGTGTCTCGGTAGGATTGAGACACAAGAGGTGGCAAAAACAAAGGGGAAAATGACCAAAAGGGGGCAGGGTAGACCCCCCCTCACCCCCTAGGTTTGATGTGGGGGCCCTAAAAGGGCCCCGCGGGGCAAAAAAAAAATTAAAAAAAATTCTTTCGATTTTCGCGGGGGGAGCGCCCGGTACGCGCACCGGGGAGTGTACGGGGAGCGTACCATGGGGAAAAAAGAATGACAGAGTTTTTAAAAAATGTAGCATTTTTTTATAAATTAGAGGTAGTTCTAAAAAGAACTGTTTTTTTATTCTTTTTGTTGTTTTATATTTTTTTATTGTTTTTTTGAACATTTATTACTTTTTTTTGGCTTTCATGAAGAATTTTATATTTTTTTTTATTTTTTTATGGGGACAAACAAAAAACAGGGAATTGTAAACGGCTCAACTGGAGCAAAAAAAACAGGAAAAAATTAAGGCTTCTTTCGGCACTGGTGGTTGTCACCAGCAAGGTTTATGAGATTAATACTTTGCTCACCATAGGTAATTGTTTTCCACAAACAATGCAAACAGTTTTGTACCCACCAAACTTGGTTTGTATGTTTGGCACTATCTCCCTTGCCTCTGGACCTGATGGAGTGGGTTCTTTGGTTGTTGAAGTTCTGGAAGACGATTGGGGTAGGTTTCTGCACAGTTCTCTCACCTCTGCTGCAGAATAGTTATTGGGATGCAATCGTTGCATGTGGCGAATCATTGTGTGATTGCCAAATTAATATTTTTTGGCAGGGTTCCCCCTGGATAATACAGCACAACAGATGAGACAGGTCACCTTTGCAGCGTTTACTTTTTTGGAAACCCTTGGGATTTTATAAAACTCCCATATAAAGTGCTCCCCTAGGTTTGTATGGGGGATTGTCTTCTGGCAGGAACTGCCTTCTCTCTTCCTCCTCTTCCTCCTCCTCCTCCTCTTCTTATTGACCACCGATGTGATGTTCTGGTGGTCCTTGTGGTGGTGGTGATGGTGGGGGGGGGGGCAGATGCTCCAGCTGCTGACAGTACTGTAGCCACATCTCTAAGAAAAAAGCAGGTCTTCCTCACTCAAAGAACAAAGTGAGAATGAGGAAAAAAGGTGGGGGCTTTCATCATTTGGAAAACAAAACTGTTCTGAACCAAGGAAAAGTATTATTTTCAAGTCACATGATCCGGGCTTTCATCATTTGGAAACCAAAACTGTTCTGAACCAATGAAAAGTGTTATTTTCAGGTCACATGAACCGACGCGCTTACGCTACGCGCCCCGGTGCGTGCCCGGGGGCGCGCCCGGCGGCGCTTACGTTGCGCGATCGTATGCGCTCGGGCGCTTCCGGGTGCGCTTACGCCGTGCGTCATAAGACGCATCACGCGGCTACGCGATACGTCATGATGTTGTTTTCGTTCGCGGCAATGGCGCTAACAGGACGCTCACCGGTATGCGCACCGAGGCGCGCCATAACACTGCGCTTACCCGTGCGTTCACCGGTACGCGCACCGGGAGCGCACCAAGGCAAAAAAAAAAATATATATATATATACATAAAAAAAATAGTATTACATAAATATACAATATAGGATTTATTATAAAAAATATCATATTTCATAGCTATAGAAATTAGCTATTAAAAAACCTATGAAATTCACTGAAAAAAACATAGGTTTGAGGCCCTATATATAGTTAGGAATTAGCATTTACAAAACCTATGCAATTCACTGAAAAAACCATAGGTTTCACACCAGTTATAGTTAGGAATTAGCATTTAAAAAACCTATGAAATTCACTGAAAAAACCATAGGTTTCACACCAGTTATAGTTAGGAATTAGCATTTAAACAACCTATTAAATTCACTGAAAAAACCATAGGTTTCACACCAGTTATAGTTAGCTGGAAATTTTACTCGCATACAACCATTGAAATTCCCACGTTATAGTTAGTTGGACTCACTATAACTTGCGCGTGCAATGCACTGCTGATGATGTCACATATTACATCACTCATGACATGGTCAGTGACATCACTCATGACATCACTGATGACACCATCCTTGTGACAGAGTGACAGACCTCCTTTCACTGTAATGTAAGGAGTAGTTTCTGTCCTGTAACTCCAGTTCTGTAGTAGGGGTATCTCCGTTATAGTCATAATCTAGTGAATAGTCCCGCCCATGTGCGTGGACCCCGGAGCAATCAAAAATAATCTCTTAGAGTGTCGAAAAATGCAGAAATGCACAGACACCTAAGAGAGAATTTAAAGACAGATAATGCAGCCTAAAAAGGCTACACTGTCCAGTACTTCAACTAGAAATTCCACCCAAAAAATCCACAAAACAGCAAAGCCTGTACAGATTTCCCTTGCTTAAACAGCAAAAACCCTCTGGAATGATAGAGAGGAGGACCTGGACAGACAAGCCCCATTGGCTGCCATTATGTGGCTCAGAACAGGATACTGTGCCTTTAAGAGAACTTTCCAGAACTTCACAGTATCCCAGAATGCACTGCAGGTCCAAGTTACTTTCAGTTCTTTTTGAAGGCGTAACACGACAGACCTGTAGCATTCCGTACAAGAATATCTCACTCCACCGGGGAGGAGGGCGGGCGCTTATGACTATAACAGAGATACCCCTACTACAGAACTGGAGTTACAGGACAGAAACTACTCCTTCTGTAGTAGGGGATCTCTGTGTATAGTCATAATCTAGTGAATAGAATGGCAAGCCCATCCCCACACCAAGCGGCGGTGGAGAAAGAAGAAATAACGCCACTATTGTGCGAACAGATTCCGCAGCGACGCCTGCCCAACCTGAGCGTTTGCCCTGGCATCAGCGTCCAGGCAGTAATGCTTAGCAAAGGTATGGACCGACTTCCAAGTGGCCGCCTTGCAGATCTCTGCAATGGGAACATTACGTCGTGGCAGCTTTGCCCCTGGTGGAATGAGCCTTAGGTTTGCCCCCTAAGGTCTTATTAGCTTTGTAGTAACACAATTGTATGCAGGACACAATCCACCTCGAGATGGACTGTTTAGAGGTAGCAAGACCTGTCCTGACTGATCCATAATTGATGAACAATTGGTCTGACCTACGAATATCTTTGGTCTTATCAAGATAAAACTTCAGCACCCTCCTCACATCCAGGGAATGCAAAGACCTTTCCGCTGGAGATGAAGGATTCTGAAAGAACATAGGTAAAGTTATAGTCTGGTTGATATGAAAATCAGAAATAACCTTGGGAAGAAACTTAGGGTGAGTACGCATAACAACCTTAGCAGCATGAAATACAGTATAAGGTTCTTGGCAACGCAACGCCTGAATTTCACTCACCCTGCGGCCCGATGTAATGGCCACAAGGAACGCCGCCTTCCAGGACAGGTGCTGCAACGAAGTCTTATGAATGGGTTCAAAAGGCTCCTTCATCAATCTGGACAGCACCACATTCAAGTCCCACGAAGGTGAAGGAAGCCTGACAGGAGGGAATACTTTCTTCAAGCCTTCCAGAAAATCTTTGATCACAGGGATCTGGAAGAAGGAAGTCTGTGAAGGGCATTTCCTGTAGGCAGTCAAAGCAGCCAGATGAACCTTAATGGAATGCACATTAAGGCCGGACTGCGCCAGATGTTGTAGATATGGAAGGATGACATCCTCCTTGCATATCGTAGGGTCATAGTTCTTAGACTTGCACCAGATGCAAAACCTCTTCCACTTATAAGCATACGAAGTCCTAGTGGAAGGTCGCTTAGACTCCTTCAGAATGTCCATACAATCCTCTGGGAGATTCAGATGGCCATATTGCACTATTTCAGGAGCCATGCCGCCAAACTCAAAGACGAGAGGTTGGGGTGCAACATCCGCCCCCGAACTTCGTGAGAAGGTCCGGCCTGCACGGCAGCTTCATGTGAGGAACGAGAGACCGGTGAAGCAGGTCCGTGAACCACCACTGTCTGGGCCATTCCGGGGCAATCAGAATCATCCGCGCCCTGGACTGGGACAGCTTGATGAGAACCGTCGGAATCAGGGGAATGGGCGGAAAAGCGTACAGAAAGCTGTTCGACCAGTTGATCCATAACGCGGTCCCCAGCGTCCCCGGCTGGTAGTACCTGGGGGCGAAGTCTCGGCATTTGCTGTTTTTGGCGGTGGCGAACAGATCTACGTCTGGAGTTCCCCACCTTGCGAAGACTTCTCCTAGTACCTCGTCGTTTATGACCCATTCGTGGTTTTCCTGAATCAGTCTGCTCAGTTCGTCTGCCTGAACATTCTGCACACCTGGCAGATGGGTGGCCGTTATCGTCAGTCCTCGGGCCAGAAGCCAGTGCCAGATCGCCTGCGCCTCCTGCGACAGAGTGCGGGATCTCGAGCCCCCCTGCTTGTTGAGGTAATACATCGTGGTCGTATTGTCCGTCTGTACGAGCAGAGAGTTGGTCTGGAAGGACGGGTGAAAAGCCTTCAGTGCCAAATGAACAGCTCTGAGTTCCAGGAAATTGATATGGTACGTGGACTCCATCGGGGACCACGTCCCCTGAATCTGTAGGTCTCCGGAGTGCGCTCCCCATCCCTGGAGAGAAGCATCCGTCACGATAGTCTGCGTGGGAATGTCCTTGTGGAAGGGAACCCCTCTGAGGAGATTCTCCTTCGAGCACCACCACTTCAGAGACTGAAGAGCATGTAGAGACAGTCGTATCTTGTCGTCCCAAGATCCTCTCCTCTGGTCCCACTGATCCTCCAAGCACTCCTGCAGCGGTCTCATGTGCAGCCGCGCATGTGGCGTCAGGAAGATACAAGAGGCCATCGCCCCTAGCAGAGAAGACACCGTCCTCACTGTCGTCGATGGAGTCGACATGAGAGCCTGAGCCTTTCGAAGGAGTGATTATCGTCGTTCCTCCGAAGGAGACACGCTTGCTGACAGCGTATTGACGGAGGCTCCCAAGTACTGAATGCACTGGACCGGAGTCGGAATAGACTTGGACATGTTGATGTGCAACCCCAGCTTGTTCAAAAGAACGCACGTCTTCTGGAAGGGTGCCTGAGCTTCCGAGAAGGAGGAGGCCTTGATCAACTAATCGTCCAGGTACGGGTAGACAAACACCTTGTTCTTCCGTAGGTGTGCCGCTACCACTGCCATGCACTTCGAGAACGTCCTGGGCGCAGACTTCAGCCCGAACGGAAGTACCGTGTATCGATAGTGGTTGGCGCCGACTTGAAATCGCAGGAACTTCCTGTGTTTGTGTGCAATGGGCACATGGAAGTATGCATCCTGTAGGTCTATAGCCCAAAGCCAGTCCCCCCGTTGCAGCTGAGGATAAATCTGATGCAACGACAGCATGCAAAACTTTTCTCTGCGAATCCACTTGTTTGCCTGTCTCAAGTCCAGAATGGGCCTGAACTCGTTCTTGTCCTTCTTGCGTACCAGAAAGAACCGGGAGTACAGACCTCTTCCTCTTTGAGACAGAGGTACATCTTCTATCGCCCTTTTCCTTAACAGGATATCAGCCTCCGCCTGGAGCTCGTGCAGCTGATACTGCGAGCTGACCGGAGGAATCGATGGAGGCGGGCTGGAGAACCGAAGACTGTATCCATTGCAAACAATATTCAGCACCCACTTGTCCTGAGTAATTTTTCTCCACTCTGCCAGAAAAAATTTAACGCTTCCCCCCACCGGAGCGGGTAACAGATGAAGGGGAAGTAACCGCTCAGGGTCGAGACCCGGCCGGGCCCTTGTTCGCGGTAGAGGACTGCTGTCCACCTCTACCCCTCTGACATTTTTGGAAGGGTCTTCTGAATTGCTGCTGTTGTTGCTGCTGCTGCTGTTGCCCAGAAGACTGCCCTCTTCCTCTACCCTGCGAGCCGAACCGTCGTTGGAACTGGCGGTAGGGTTTCTTGTCCTTGGGCTTTTCCAAGCCCACAGCCGTAAGGGTTTCAGCTTCGGCCTTCATCCGGGCCATTTCGTCATCTGCATGTTTCCCGAATAGAGTCTCGCCGGAAAACGGCAGATTAGCCACTCGCTGTTGCGCCTCAGGCTTGAGCGACTTAAGCCGGAGCCAAGCATGACGTCGCTGATTGATACCGTGGCAGTATCCATGTGCAGCCAACAGGGAAATGTCCGCCGCAGCGCTGATGGCTTGGTTCGAGACCAGCATCCCTTCCTGGATGATTTCCATGAAGTCCTCTTTCCTGTCACGCGGGACAAGGTCCGTGAACTGTTCCATGGAATCCCACAGCGCACGGTTGTACCGCCCCAGTAACGCCAAGTCGCTGGAAGCCTTCATCGTCGTGGAAGAAGTCCCACACGCCTTCCTTCCAGCCGAATCAATCCAGCGGCTCTCCTTATCCGGAGGCACGGTGGAGGACGGGGAGGTAGAATGCAGCTTCCTGGCCGCCGTCACTATCACTGAGTCGGGTACAGGATCCATCCGTAGGAAGGCCGGGTCCGAGTCAGGGGCCCTGTACTTCTTTAGAAGTCTGGAGGGAGCGGCCTTCACCACTGCTGGCGTAAGAAAAAGCTGTTCAGCAGGTTCAACTAGCCCTGGCACCAACGGCAGTAGAGGGCGAGACAGGTGCTTCTTGTGCAAAGTCTCGAATATCACGGACGTCGTAGGTGTAGGAGCCGTCACCGTGATACCCAGCTTTGCAGCACCCCTCAGGAGAACCTCCTGGAACGTACCGATGTCATCGATCGGAGACACCCTAGTCTCCGGGGAGTCTGACAGAGTAGGCGAATAGGAACGGGTCCTAGAGGTGGAACGGGACCTGGACCTATGCCTCCTATGGCGATGCCTGGATCTCGTGGAGGACCTGTGTCTGCTCCTAGATCTTTCTCTCTTCCTGGAGTGAGACCTCGATCTCCTGGGCCTGGGACGTTCAGCCGGTTTCCCCGGGGCGGACGTCTTGGGCTTAGGCGGTTCCTTAGACTTAGGAGTCTTCTTGGGAGGGGTCGGAAGCCTGGGTAACGAGACCGACCTGGGCGGAACCTTTGGAGGCTTGACAGGTACCGGAGTCTGCGGTCCCGTTGGAAACGGAGGTAGAGGAGGCATTGGAGGAGGGTTGGAGCCCTCGGAGGTGGGCCTCTTGGCAACGGAGGAGGGAGGAGGTGTAACAGCCTTCTTCGGAGTATACACCTCCGAGTACACCGATCCCGGTGACCCGCCATCCTTTCCGGACTTACGGGAGCCCCCCACAGTCCTAGGCCTGCCAGTACGGCCCCTCGACGTCAAAGAATGATGTCCAGACGTCGAGCGCATGTCCCTCGACGTCGAGCGCCCCTTCGGCGACCGTCTTCCATGCTTCGGCGTCGAACGGCTTCGATGCCTCGACGTCGATCCCGACCATCTCGACGACGATCCTCTATGTCTCGACGGCGATCTCTTGCGCCTCGACGGCGACCTCTTCGACCGCCTCGACGGCGACCTCTTCGACCGCCTCGATGTCGACCTCGACCGCCTCGGCGTCGACTTCTTCTTCGCCGGAGAACCTCTTCTGCCTCGACGGCGACCCTCAACCGCTT